>NW_019091209.1:2510088-3765132 GCF_002217175.1 Folsomia candida
TGTTCCCCCAACTTCCGCCGTTACTGATTTCTCATGAACTATAAAGTATATATAAATCTTGACCTATATTCTTATCTTAGGTAATTTCTCCTCAACCCGAACCCGTGACATTATCCCGGTCGACCTCAACGCATTCTTGTACTGGAATGCCGTACTTCTCCAAAGGTTCTGCCTCCAGGTCAACATCCCTGTCGAACAATGCGCCTACTACGGGAACAAGGCGGACGAGTTGAAGACCGCGATTCACCAAGTCCTCTGGGATGAAGGGACTGGATCTTGGTACGATTACGATTATGTTAGAGGAACCACCCGAAAGGACTTTTACACCTCAAACCTTACCCCTCTCTGGGCGAAGGCGCATCACGACGCAGCTAACGTTTTGCCAAAGGTCATCAACTATTTGGAGACCAGTGGGGCGCTCGATTATCCGGCCGGAATTCCAACCTCGCTCAGAAACGAGTCTTTTCAACAGTGGGATTTCCCCAATGCTTGGCCACCCCTGGTTCACATGGTTGTCGAAGCCTTGGAAAATTCTGGGAATGAAAATGCGAGTCGGATTGCGTTCAAAATTGCGCAAGATTGGACGGACGCGAACTATATCGGATTTAAAGTTTCTGATGAAGCCATGTTTGAAAAGGTGGGCTGAATTTGAGTTAATTTTATCATGCATTTTTAATAAATACGATTTTTCCGAAAAGTATGACGTGCGAATACCCGGCTGTCGTGGGAGTGGAGGTTATTATGAAACCGTGCTTGGTTTTGGATGGACGAACGGCGTGATTTTAGACTTTTTTCAAAAGTACGGGGATCGATTAGTGGCTCCAGTTGTGCCTGAAAATCTACAATGTGGAGATGTTACGAATGCTCAATCCCAATTAATCCCTGTGAATGGCGTTTATCTAATTGCACAATTTTTTCATATCGTAACTTATTTTATCTACAGGCTAATTTAACTTAACTTTAATCTTTTAGTAAGGTTACTTACAATTAAAAACTTACAATTAGATACTTACAATACTGAAATATTAAGTCTTATCTAAGGTTATCAATGACAATACATGATCCCACCCCCAAGAGTATAAATAATTCTAGAATTTATAACTAAATAGTGAGCAATTAGTATAATATAAAGTTATGATGAAGATACAAATTGAATAAAACAATGTGGTACTCTTCGATTTCAAAGGTTATCATTCGAATAAACATATATAAATTTGCACAATACTTGACTTACAATAGTTGAATCTGATAAAAATATATGACCAAAAATAGCACGTTTTACCAGAAATAAAAACAGACCTAGCAAATTAATCATGTCATTATTTATTTCTTTTTTTTACTACTTAACGAAAGTATAAAGCAAATGTATGCATCAATCTCAATGCGTATTGAGAGTCTCAAATTGGGGAAGAGGAGAGGAGAGGAGGCAAGTCGAGAAATAGTCTCAACTTGCCTCCCATACCAGCTTCAGTGCGTCATGTTGAGGCCATAGCACCACAAAAATACAGTCCAACTGCTCATTACAGAGAGGGATCTGAGAGGTTTCTCTCTTATCGGGACGTATTACGTACGACACGTACAAATTGTCATATGCAGAAAAATGAAGGAAATTTGTGTCAAATTTCACAAAATTTCTAAAAATGAAAATTTCACAAAACTCCCAAATTTATATACTTTTATTAGTATTCGTACAAATGCAAATTTTTTATCATACTTAGAAATCAGGAAATTTTAAAAATGATGTAATTTCTAGACTAATATTTTTTACTGTACAATTCTACATTCTTCTACAAGACTATTTTATGGTTGATATCATAATGATTTTGCAATCAAGTAAAGCTTAAAATTAGCAAAGGTTTTATATACATGCAAATTAATTACAATTAATAATTATCCGCATCCAAATTACAAGTAAGAAGCATCTCTCTCGCCTCACTGGAATAAATAATACGCATCCATAATTTTATACCCAGTGCAGTTTTTAATTTACATCCAGGCAATTTAAAAAAGTGACAAGCCAATTAATTATTTTGGGACACTGGAGATTTTGAGTGAAATGTGGACGGTACAAAAAAATGTGTTCATTTACTGCTTAAAAAATACAGAAATGTGTCTGTTAAATTTATTAAATGTTTCTTTCCAGATAAAATTTGACAAGATTGTCAGTCAGCCACCGTCGTCGTCGTGCTGGACTGAATGAAATTGACAAAATCCTCATATGCGCAAACATGTCTAATTTACATTCCAGTAAGTGTCTAAGTAAGTCACTAATCCAATCCTATACAAATTTCAACCAAAACATATCAATCCAAATCCATCAATGCATCCAAGCCATTCGCTGCAAATGTGTGGCAAACGAATAAAAATGGCTTGGAATAATAATAAATATACGGAAATGAGTATAAGTCAAAGAATTGCATCTCTGATGGATGGATGGACCTCGACGACGACTTCGACCAAGAAGACTGATGAGATATCAAACTGTCTACTGTCAATATATATGCCCGTCTGCATGCATATATTTACATATATATAGGTACCGACCGTTCCTGCATATTGGGGCTTTTTTTAACTGGAGGATAAATAATAATAATAATGAGAATAACGAGAGTATAATGTCATCATGATGAAATTATGGAATGAAATATTTTGAGGACAGTTACAACCTATCGCCATCACAGATCAGACTCGGACAAGAAAAGAAACGACGACTTTTTCGACGATCTTAGTTTCCATTTGGTCACTGGATTCTTGCTGGAGAAATGAAGAGTTGAGACCATAATTAGTGGTGATTTCAACCGGGTGTACGTAAATCAGTCCAACTAGTTACTGCATGGTTTCGAAAAGTGCTGTTCCAAAGGAAGAAGAAAAACTAGTACAAGTATTTCTGGAGTCGTCAGTCGTAAAAAAAGAGTGTGCCAAGAAGAAGAAGAAGGGTGAGCAAAAATAAATACTACTGGATTGGATCTTCTTCATCCTTCTTCCAGTTGTTGTTCTTCCTGGCCAGTAGTGCATTTCATATTTGTGAATAGTACAGTTTTGTGGATAAAATTGGGGGAAAATTGGCCCCAAATTACGTCGTGTTCGTAAATAAATTATGGAAATCCTCCTCAGTTAAGGAAGGGACGCCAACTGAAGGGGTCCATACATAAAAATATATCTCTCGTTCCTAAAACCCACACGATGGGGAGACTGAAATCTAAAGGATGGTGCTACGTGTGTCTAATCGTGTTCATTTTGTGCAACTGGATCTCAACTGCAAGTGCTCAGGCCGAGGGGGGCGGAGTTCATCACGGGGGACGGGGTAGAAACGGGAACGGTGGGGGAGGTGGTGGAGGTGGTCCTGGTGCTGGAAGTGATTACAACGGTGGAGAATATAACGGATATGAAGATTACGACTATGGCGAATATGACGAGAGTAAGTTAACCACCAGCATTTGGTTTACATATAGGGTTTAAACAGGTCAAAGTTTTTGGGTTCTTTGACCCATCATACATACATACCGACCAAGAAATATTCAGCATCATAAGTAAATGATTCTACTGCACCCACCACTTACTGACCACCCAACTAAAAGAACCACTTCCCTATTGATCATCAATCCAATCAGACATGTAAAAGAGGAGCTGACTGGAAGGGCAACAGGGTCAGAGCAAGTACATTCATAAATGGTGTCAGTAATCCACATTTTAATCTTGAATGAAAATTGATAGATTCAGACTGCATTCTTTAACTATAAATAATACTTAATTCTCATTTACAACACATGCACCAAATTTAAAGCAATTATTCTCATGAAATGTATTTATGTAAATAATTTAGTGTGACCATGTCCTAATTTTTTTGTATGTAGCGAGAGGAGTGACTGGCGGTCGACCAGCGACGACAACAACGTCGAGACCTGCAGTCGCACCGGAAACGGGGACACGGAGAGAGGAACCGAGTGCCGTCACGTTGAGAACGTGTCAATTTGAGGGACGGACTTATCAAGACGGGGAAGATTGGAAACCGGACAGTTGCGCGATTTGTAGGTGTATCCGTGGGAAGGTGGAATGTAGTCGGGAAGGTTGTCCAGGTATGGAGATCACTAATGATCATCAATAATGTGGTGGTAACAAAATATGTAAATGGGTACGAATAGGTGCTAATTGTGACGATGTGGAATGTCCCGATATTCAATGTGCTACGCAACAGTACATCCCGTTAGGACAATGCTGTCCCATTTGTGCGGATGATGAAGATCAAAATGGTAATTCGTCGTCCGCCACGCCATCCGTGCCTGCAGGACCGCGTGGAGGAGTCGGATCAAATGGACCAATTGGAATGAAAGGAGACCCTGGAATTCCCGGATCGGTATTTTGTTGTTACTAAAGAATTGGTGTTATGCAATGTCGAAATTTATTTTAAAGTCTACTAAGGAAAAATATATTTGTCAACGTGAGCGTCTAAGGTCACCCAAAATGAAAAATTGATAAAAAATGTAATTCATGTGACCTACAATTTCTAATACATAATACTCGAGAAACATTTTTAGGTAATATTTTTAAACGGATATATCCTCAAAATTTTAATTAAAAAAATAGACGGACAAAGCGTTAGCATAAAGTAGTTCGGCTACTTGCTAATTTGTTCATTACACATTTTCTAATAAGTCTCGACATTGCATTATCAGGAATCAGTTTTTTTACTGGTCATTTCAATTTATAGGTTGGAATTCCCGGAGAACCTGGTATTTAAATTAATTGAAAACTTGTTCTACCCTCCATAAAAATTCCTTAATTCCCACCCACGTTAAAATCTACTTTATATAACGTCAATTATTACGCTCTGAACTTAATTGTTGTTTTGACTCCTCTGTTAAACTGCTTATCCATTTATTAAATTAGGAAATCCTGGACCGCCCGGACCAACGCCGGATGTAAGCATCACACAATTGTCATCCTGCATTTTTGTTGAACTCGGAAGTATATGTATATTTTTATTTTGTGTGTTTCAATTAAAATAGATAACCCCGTTTTTTAACCAACTGTCAGCGTCTCAAGGCGGTGGGGAAAAAGGCCCAGCTCCGGACCCGTTTCAATTTTTACAGGCACAAGTTGGACCCGTAGGTCCTCGTGGTCAGCCAGGTAATTCCGCTATATTTACAAATTTGAGTATCTTCCTACTAAAATTTTCGCACCCATTTTTTAATTTTTCATGACTGGTCTCGATGTTGTTCCCAAATCATAAATTTTTGTTTTCTATGTATACAATTTGTCGGCTTGGTCTTAATTGCTATACATATTTTTGCGCTTGTATTTAAAGAGAAAAAGATTAGTATTTTTGCACGTCAACATTTCTCGAAATTCCCTTGAGAATTATTCGATTTTATTGAATTATTGAATTTTATGTGCACTTTATTACTCTTTTTATAACAATTATTTTAGGTCCGCCAGGTCCAAGTGGTCCTCAAGGATTTCAAGGAGTCCGAGGAGAGCCAGGTATAGCATAATAATGTATTTACATATGGGCTAATAAATGCAAATGATATTGCAAAATCTTTAATTTTTGACAAATGCGTCGTCCGAGAGAATTTTCTGACTTGTTTGACCAAGATTTATCATCGACTGCAACCAATTTCAAATTGCTACCTCCTGCTTAACCACTTATCGTCTTTTTTCATAGGTGATCACGGACCTGCTGGTGCAACAGGTGCAATTGGACCAAGAGGATTAATTGGAGCACCAGGAAAAGACGTTAGCCTGCTAATTCTAAGTATTTCAATCTGGATTGGCGTAATGATGATTTATTTATTTAGGGAGAACCTGGTGACGACGGCCAAGCTGGACCTCCTGGATCAAGCGGACCTCCGGGTTAGTTTAGTGATTAATATGTTTGTGTTTGTAACCTGCAGATATCTCTCGTGAGACATGGATGTTCATTTCATAAATACAAAACTTGCCTGACAAATAAGTGTTTGTTTGTCTTTAAAAAGGTGCAAGGGGTCTGCCAGGGATGCCTGGGCTACCAGGAGTCAAAGGTCATCGAGGTTTTCCTGGTTTGGACGGTTCCAAAGGTAAAATAAACATAATACAAAAAAATGTCGAAAAATTACGAGTACTACGGCAAGCTTACGAAATTTTGCATGGACTTGGCTTATTTGACTTTCCTCCTAATTTTTCTAATCTGGTTTCTAACAGGTGAACAGGGCAGCGGTGGAGAAAAGGGAAGCTTAGGACTACCTGGAGTTCCTGGACCTCAAGGACCCATGGTAGGAAAAATAGAATAACAATATGACGTTATTGTGCCATAATGATTCCAAGTATAGTCTCAACTTGCCTCATTTTGTACGTGGTCGAGTAATGTTACGCCAGGATGATCCTAAAGCGGAAAGTGTCGCCAAGAAATGAATAGTTATGAAGAATCGTGAACACTACAGAATAATTTATCGTTACAGGGGCCTGGTGGACCGAGGGGGGAACGTGGTAGAGAAGGACCCCCTGGAAATCCTGGATTGAGAGGAATTGATGGTGTCGCCGGCCCACCCGGTTTACCGGTAAGCCGGACGATAGCTTACAACAAATTTTTTGCATTCTTAATGCTTGCATTCTCTCACAAAATTGATCGTTTTCATATTTCGAAGAACTTCACAATCCCATTTTATTCCTATTTTTGATAGGGTGCAATCGGAAAACCTGGTCCCCCCGGATTTCCTGGTTCCGCTGGAGGAAAAGGAGACCAAGGAAGCGCAGGCCCAAAAGGATCTCAAGGGTTACAGGTAAGGGAATTCATCCAAAAGTGTCAATTTTGCTAATTATAATTCCCACAATTTTGCTAATTGTTTCAACAATTACAGGGCCCCCGAGGAGAAGGGGGAAGACCCGGAAATCCCGGAGATGGTGGTCCACCTGGACCCCCTGGAAAAGTAATTTAAAGTAGTTCCATTTAATTTGTCAGTTTCAAACGCTTGTGCAATTTCTAAATCAGGTATTTTGTTTTGAATGGCGTTATAGGATGGTCAACCTGGAGAAAAGGGTTCGCCTGGCTCAATCGGATCTCCTGGAGGGCAAGGATTCCCAGGTGGGCATGCATGATGGGTTCCCCAAGTAAAATGGCCCCAGTAGTTAACCATACTAACTAAATTTCTGATATGAAATTCTAAACTTGACCTTTGACCTTAACCCTTAGTTCTCGTTGCGATCCATAATGTCCCACTGTACTAGCTTCCGTGTCTATTTTCAATATCACTCACAAGATGAGCAACAACTTGGTACAATCAATAATGCTCTTTCTAGGTGCACGGGGTCCACAAGGTTTATCTGGAAGTCAAGGCCCAGCGGGAGCAAAAGGAAATCCTGTAATTACTTTGCAATGACGTAATTAATTCCAGTACTCGATATTTTTTGTGATTATTTAGGGCGGAACTGGTGAACCGGGAATGAAAGTAAGGAAGATATTTCATACCACGTACATATATAACCTTAAAAAGCCTGAATTCTCTCACAGTAAATAAATATGTGAATCCTAATTGGAATCCAATTCGAAACTACAATCCTTAAGACTATGTACTATATTATGCAATATTTTATAGGGTGACTCAGGACCGATGGGAGAAAACGGAGCCCCAGGAGCCAGGTAAAACTAAAGCTTTAGCACCTCAAGTCATTATCCTTACGCTTGGTTTTTTAGGGGTCTTCCTGGCGTTGCTGGAGCCCCAGGAAAACGAGGAAAAACGGGTTCGTGCTATTTATGATAGATACATATTTGCATATTTACCTTTGTAACTTGTGGTGGTACGAAAGATCACCAGTCGGAAAATGGGTGTGACATTTCAATTAGTGTTTTATGTCTCTCAGGTGGAAGAGGGATTTCTGGACCGGCTGGACCCCCTGGGGAAAGAGGGTCACCTGGAGGAAGAGGTTTACCAGGTGGGTAGCAACAAAATCTTGTACAAATAAAGCCACCTTACTTTCACCGGAGCTCACCAAACAAAAAATATATTCATTTCTTGTAAATACAAAAGCTTGATGCATTTATTTTAATCGTAATTAATTAATTATTAGGTCAAGATGGAGCTCCTGGACCAAAGGGACAAGCAGGAGAAAGGTAAGTACGTATGACTGTATGAGGCGCTGATTAGGACGCGTATGGATATGAAAATGAAAATATTTATTAGAAAATTGGGACAAAATCTTTGATGCTTGTTCATCCTCAGCACTTATTTGATACAATATTTTGTTTTTTTGCTATCTTTGACAATTAATTACAGGGGTCCGAATGGTGTTCCGGGTTTAAAGGGAGCTGGGGGCGAACCAGGTCGAATTGGACCCACTGGTCTTCAGGGTTTAAGGGGTCCCGCGGGACGAGCAGGTTAGTAGAGTGACGATGGCCTACTTATTTATTAGTTATCCACCCTTAAAAAACGGTGATAATTTTCATACGGATTATACATGAATGATATGCACATGTATTTGGCAGCTTAACTATCTTCAAGTTAAAAATTACACAACGTTTAAAATATTTTAATGCTTTAATAGGGCTACAAGGGAAAAATGGAGCACCAGGAGAAAGAGGGTTACCTGGACAAGATGGCAAAAACGGTGATCAAGGTCAAAGCGGAGCTCCCGGCTTACCAGGTGAGTAATTAAATCGTCAATTAAAGTGTTCACAAATAATTTACCGCGTTTTCACGTCTTAAATTGTGTCCGGAAGTTACTTAATCGCTTTACTACTCTGATTAAAGGTCCCATTGGTCCACCTGGTGACAAGGGTTTAGTTGGCGACCCTGGAAAAGATGGAGAAATGGGTGGTATTGGTCAACCAGGTCCACGGGGTGACCCTGGAAAAGATGGCAGTATGGGAATGCAAGGACCGCCTGGTTTAGCCGGCCCAGATGGGGCGAGAGGACCCCCAGGTCCAAATGGTCCCAGGGGCTTTCAAGTAAACCACATATCATAGTGTTTCTGACGCTACGTACTATATTTATATCCTCCCGCTAATGCCAATTTGTTCACAGGGTCTGCCCGGAAGTCCAGGAAATGCAGGCAGTCCAGGAAAGGATGGCGAAAATGGTTTACAAGGCCCGATTGGAGCTCCAGGTTCAACTGGAGGAAGAGGAGGTACGCCTATTTTTTAGTCTTTACTATGTTACGAAGACGACTTTCCATTCATCACTTTGAATAACTGTTCCTTAATTTTTCCCATTTTAGAACGAGGCTTCCCAGGCGAAAGGGGTGGAGCAGGTCCTCCAGGCCCCCCAGGAAATCGGGGCGAGCCTGGAATGATGGGTCAAGATGGACCACCTGTAAGAACACAAACATAACGCGTCGGTTCTGATTTCAATCGTGTGTGCACGTATGCACAGAAACATTACACAAAAATAATTTTGATGTCACTTTTGTAGGGTCCCAATGGCCCCAAAGGAGATAAGGGTCACGCCGGTTCTCCCGGACTTTTAGGTCTTCCAGGAGGAAGAGGACTTCCAGGCTTGCCGGGAGAAAAAGGTGGGTGGCAATTAAATAGCATATTATATACGGAACAAAATTTGTTAAATTAATTTTTGACCTATCCAAAAAAGGTGAAAGGGGTTCGAATGGAATGATGGGACCGGCAGGACCTCCTGGCCGCGGAGGAGATCAGGGAGCAGTGGGTCCAGTAAGTACAAGCTTATTCAATAGACCTACGTCTATCGACATGACGAATTTATGTCATCATTTTATAGGTTGGACCGGTAGGACCACCCGGCGAACCTGCAGATCGAGGAGATCCTGGCCCTCCAGGACCTCCAGGTGATGATAATTAGACTCATTTAGGCATAAGTAGTCATATTATGAAGTCATGTATAGTCATTAAACTACATGAATTAACAATTTTCATGAATATATATGTGCAGGGATGAATTTACATATAAAAGAAACATTAAAGAGGCAACATGCTTCACAAGATTCGTACTAATTATGTTGGTATAATAGGTGAGGCTGGTGGAGCTGGAATGCCTGGTGAACGTGGACTCGGAGGACCGCCAGGTCTGCAAGGTTTCCCTGGTAAGCAGTCACAAGATGACAATAATGGCACGATTATGCACCAAGTGTGTTCCCTTCGTACATCATTTCGTTTGTGATTTTCAGGTCCTCAGGGTGTTGGAGGTGCCCCCGGAGGTAAGGGCGAAAGGGGTTTGCCCGGATTGAAGGGAGAACAAGGTGGAATCGGAAATACGGGAAAACCTGGAGAACAAGGTAAGCCACAGAACTAATTTCTATTTATGTGCACATATTTCTAAGTATGTGTTCTTAATGGTTTCAGGACTCCCTGGACTTGTCGGTTTGAATGGTGCAAAGGGAGGTCGTGGTGAACCAGGACAGGTAAGGTCACTGTTTATGAATAAAACTTCAATAATTTTTCGATTTGAGTAATTTATGAATTATTATTTTTTATCCTTAGAGAGGTGAACATGGCCCTCAAGGCTTGCCTGGCCGTGATGGAAGTCCTGGACCCCCTGTAAGTTGAATGCATGTGAAAGCAAAAATTTCTCTGAAAAACTTGATAGAAAGGACAAAAACTCATTAAATTGATTGGGTTTTCAGGGAATGCAAGGCTCAACTGGCCCAATCGGACATCCTGGACCTCCAGGTTTGTTACTAACCTCAGAAGGACACAACGTGTCACATGCGCATATCTTTGGGCATATATACAGATCTGTAAACGTTTGAGTAAAGGTCAGTTTATTGAATTTTTTGTATTATTAATTAAAACAGGTTTGAAGGGAGTGCCTGGAGATAATGGACGTATCGGAGCTCCTGGCCCGTTAGGTATGTATGTACTTGCGATAATTTTATGAGGCTGGGGGACAAATTGTTTCTAAAAATTAAAATTTCGAATGACAGTTTGAAAAATATAAAATATCAAAATCCCTGAAAAATTAAATTACGAGGAGATTTAAATCGTCGTCTTTTTCAGGACCTCCTGGCCCACCTGGAATGGAAGGACCAAAGGGTGAAGGTAAGTTCGTCTCACAGATTTACGATCTCAAAAAATTTTACGTAATTTTTTCATAATTTTTTTAAAGGCGGTTCTGAGGGTGCACAAGGAGGCGTGGGAAAGCCAGGTATGTCAAAATCGCGGAGTACAAATTTCGATAAATTATTTTAGGCAAATATACTCCTACGAATTTGAAAGATTTAGCAACAATGGTGCGTATATGTTTATGTGTTAGGTGCCAATGGGCCACCCGGTGATAGAGGAGTTCCTGGCTTGCCTGGCCCCACCGGAGCGACAGGGGGACGTGGACCAAGAGGGGCGCAAGGAGAACAGGGCATTCAGGTAAATCAAAAAATAAATCTCACTTTACCTTTTTATGTATTCCTCTCAATAATTGTTCTAGTAAAAGTTTGTTACTCTTCTAGGGAAAACCAGGAGTCGAGGGTGGAAGAGGTGAACCAGGAATGATGGGTGCCCCTGGAGCACCAGGTCCCATTGGTATGTCCCCTTTACTAACAGTGATTAATGTGTCGCTATGTCCGACTCACGTGCTTTACTCACTTCCTCTCAGGTGAATCCGGACCAGAGGGTAGTCCAGGCAAAATAGGTGATTCTTAAGATAATAAACTCACTGATAACGATCATGATTGGAACTAAAATTGACTAATTGATGTAAAAAATAGGTCCTCCGGGGATTGGAGGTCGTCCAGGAGACAAAGGCCCTCCAGGTACGCATATGTAAATATGTTAATACAAATATAAAAATAGACTGTACACGTGCGTGATCGTTCAGAATTTGCATTAATTAATCTGATCCATAAATTTAGGCCCACCTGGAATGATGGGATTATCTGGGGGACAAGGATTACCGGTAATTTAAAACAAGTGAAAACTTTTCATGGCTTCATACTCATATATGTATGACTCTTTGCAGGGACCTCCTGGAAATTCTGGACCTGCAGGAGTAACAGGAGAAAGGTATGTAGCATAAGACAGCGCGTCACTCTGGGGAAATAATGCTACGGTGTGAACGGGAGAGACGTTAAAACACCAACTTTAACTTTCACTTTAGGGGACCGAGAGGAGAAAGTGGTCCGCAAGGAGTTGAAGGACAAGCGGTAAGTATGGGTACATTTCTTGGAAATAATTTATGTAAATTGATCTCCACGTCGGTTTACATGCTTATCTATGTCAATATATTTATATATGATATGTGCTTATATATTATTGTCGGTATAAAGGGACCACGTGGAAAAGCTGGACCTCCTGGACCACAGGGCGAAAAGGGTGAAAAGGGCGGTGGTGGCGCAAAGGGTGGCAAAGGACATCGAGGTTTAATTGGGTATGTGATCCACACTAATTTTTGTCTCTGTTCCTACGACCTGAGGTAAAATTGTATTTTTATTGCCTTACAGGTTGCAAGGTTTACCTGGTCAACAGGGTGAAAGTGGTGAGCGTGGAATTGTGGGGTCCCCAGGACCCCCGGGAAAACCAGGAGATTCAGGACCAAAGGGTGCGCCAATTTTTCATTAGTCTGGCATTCTCGCATCTTCATTACAACTAATAATATAATACCTTTAATAGGACCCGCTGGTAGAGATGGCATAATGGGACCACCAGGACCGTTGGGACCGGTTGGACCAAGAGGACCGCCAGGAGAAAGGCAATGCTCAACATTTACTCTCATTTTTTGGCATTCACACAAAAGGCACATTATTTATTTATTTGGTTTATAGTGGAAAATCTGGAACGCCTGGAACTAGCGGGCCGCCGGGTCCCCCAGGTGAGTGAAATATTATCTTATCGGATCCGCTTGGTTAAGTTTATTGTCTCTTACAATTAGATGCAGTTTAATAATATCATAAAATGGTTTTTCGCTTAAGCCCGATTTATAATATTTAATATGTGCATTTTGATACGATGGTCATTTTCTCTGAGCGTTAAAAAAGTGATAAAACACATCCGTTTATGCATTTCAAGAATTTTAGTTAATTAACACCAAATACTAATTTAGGTCCACCTGGAGAATCCCTTGGTTATGATGCTGCTGCTCTTGCTGCCTTGTTAAATCAAGGAACCGCTAAGGTGCTTAATTTTTGCTACATTATTTACATAATTAACCAAATTCATACATAATAAATATATGCATAATTTAATACGTTTTCAGGGCCCTGATCCTCTGGCTGGCGACGAACCTTACAAAATTCTTGGAAAAGAAATCACACAAGAAGATCGTCGTAAATTAGTTTTAACCGCATATGAACAGCTCATAACAACATTTGAAAAATTCCAGAAACCAGCCGGAGACAAAAAATCTCCTGCTAAAACTTGTAAAGATTTATCTGTAGCGTATCCCGACTTGAAATCTGGTACTCAACTTGTGCACACATATTTATGCATTTCTATTCCTTTAAATTTATTTATGCCTCCAAAAAAATCAAGCATTTTCTCTGAATGTACAGGAGAATACTGGGTAGATCCGAATGCGGGTGACCCCAAAGATGCCATTTTGGTCTACTGCCGCATGGAAGACAAAGCCACGTGCATTCATCCCAAACCGGAAAAGTCTCCAGTCATGAATCCCATCATAAAGACTCCAGGAGAGTATTGGATATCTGACTTGGAGGGAGGATCACAAGTATGCTGGGCTTTGTCCCATTTAAAAAATCCGTTGAAATTATATTTTATTTTCTCTCTTTATTTGCAGTTTACTTACAAATCGGATGGAACTCAAATGGCATTCTTGCAATTGCTGTCGTCAACTGCGGAACAAAATATCACATATCACTGCTTTAACTCAGCTGCTCATTATGACTCTCAAAAGAAGAATTACCGAAGCGCATTGAAACTCATGGGATGGAACGACTTGGAACTGACTGCCAGGGGGACGAGGAGAACACGCTACAACGTGGTCGAAGATGAATGTCGGGTGGGTTTAACTACTAATTAATTATATATTTAGGAAAATATCTTGTCCAACTGAGAATGGAGGTCTCCCAGCGTATTCTTTCAGATTTTGATTAAACTAGTGCGAATCTATGGCAAATTTAATTAGTGTGAAATTTGCAAACGACATTATCTGCAAATGCTCAGGTTTTGCAGAGATATTTGCATCCAAAGAGGAGAAAACGGGCCTAAAAAGTCGACAAATTTTACAGTTTCCAAATTTACTGTGCGTTTTCTCCTCTTCGGATGCAAATATCTCTGCAAAACCTGAGATTTTGCATATAATCCCGTTTGCAAATTTCATACTAATTAAATCTGTGTTCAATTGACACTAATTTGCTCAAAATCGGATTATGCGGCATACGCTGGTCGACCTCCATTCTCAGTTTACTATAATTTCTCATATTTTCTATATTTCCATCTTTGCAGTGGAAGAAATCCGAATGGGCCAAGACGTTAATACAATACCACACCGATAAGGCCGCCCGCCTCCCCATCGTGGACATATCAGTGAAAGACATGGGAGAAAAGAGTCAGCAATTTTGGGTTGAAATAGGTCGCGTATGTTTTATCTAGGAAAAAAATCCCTTAAAATAATGTATACTATTACGACTTCATATCCATTTTTATATCCATTTTGAAATCACTTTTTATACCGTTAAAATATTTACTCGGATTTTTTTTGTTTAATTGGAACACGAGGTATTATTATTTCACGTATATACGAATTAAGATTCTCAACAAAATAATGCTAATTAGGTCATCAGGGGGATGGGAAGAGGGGGACGATAAATATTAAAAGGTTGTAAGCATGTGCAATATTTATTGAATGTATGAATGTTTATATCACTGCCATTTTTTTTACATTCTTATCTTTTTGTTTAATAATAATAATAGTAATTAATTCCCATATTTTTAGTATTAATTAATTGCCTCAGGAGTTGTAACTTTCACTGCCAGCCGATTTTTACACGCGCAAAACAAACCTACACTGCCAATAAAATATTTTGATTGCAAACTTCATGACATGAATTATAAACGTACAATTTATTATTCACAAATATTGAATCATTGAATTGGTAGTACATATACGACGACGATGACGATGAATATAACATGCAACGACTTTTACATTAATTATGTAAATATTTAGAATTACGTACAGTGAGTATAGTGATGAGACATTTTATTAATATTTTACGCAATTGCTTGCTAGCCGATACCTACTTATCTAGCTACAAAGATGAGATTATTATTAAAACTAGCAATAGATAATTAAAAATTAATCATAAAATGGTTTCTCTTCTAGCGCCCATGTATATACGTACACAAGTATTTTTGTAGTTGAAAACAGTGGCCGCGGAAGGGGGCAGAGGGACAATGTCCCCACGGTTGTTCGATGTCCTCATCTGACCTGCCGATCTTATATAACCCTCTCCCTCTCCCATCCTACAATGTTAATGTCCCCAGATGTCCCCACGACTTCCGCGGCCACTGGTTAAAAAAGCAAATTAACATGATTCATGGTGGTAGATATAGTTATAGCATCATAACATAACGCTTGTTGACTAAATGCCTGACAGTATCTGTATAAATTTAAATCAAACTGTGCATGAAATAGTAAAGAGGATTTATTTTTTGAAGTAGGATTTTCTTCAAAGCATTTCTTGTCCGTGTTCCGTGTTCTTTTAGAATCCGCGTTCTTCTTGCGGGTGGAGAAGCTCCCCAGAAAAGGACATATTCTTTTTACTCGTCCCTTATTATTTACATGTATGAATGTCAGTCCTCGTAATGCAAGGTTTGCATTTGACATAACAGCACCAAATAAATTTACATTGGCAGCGCTCCACCTTTTTCACAACCTTTAAAAAAAAGAGAGAAAAAATATGTATGAGGATTTTATTTTCCAGCCATGTTGTGATGCCACTCAATCAGTTCACTGTTCGCTCAAGTGGGACAAATATTCTTTTTAGTACGGACGTGCTCAAGTTGGTAAAAATAAGAAAGTCACAATGTCACAAAAGAGAGAAATGGGGGTGTTTTACGTTTCAGAAACATATTTTTTGTGAAACTTTGCAATATTTGGTGGTTATCAGGGGACGAAACAAGTATTAATTTGCATATGTATTTACATCCATCTGAGGTTCACTGTTCTTACGTAGCTACATGTGCTACAGATACCTTAGAGTCAGTGTTTCACGGTGGTTTTAAATGTCTGTCCGAAAAAGTCGTCGAAACCGGTTTTAATCACCGAATTTTGGACGTCCAAAATTGAAAATGGAGAAAAATGTTACAAGTTGTTCATTATTGAATCTTTCGATAATCCGTTGGTGTATGTCTCCCATTAATTTTGAGCATTTTGCATAGGTACACACACTTGCGAAAAAGTCGTTAATAAAGAGCTTGTAGCATTTTGCCCCCTTTTCCGGTGTTAGACGCTTTTGGACATTTTGGACAGTTTTAGACGTCAAAAACGAAACACTGATTATGTAGATTAGACTATTATTTATCAACTACCTTTGTATTAAAGCCTCTCCCACAACACAAAACATTGCATCTGTCCGGACCATCGGATGTTTTGTTGCAAACTCTGCCCGTCGTTCCAGTAATTCCTTTGTCCAAGTCGAGCTCACAATAATCCGGCGACTTTCTCAAGTGAACCAATTCTCCCTTGCTCACGGGGAACTTTCGCCCACTTTTTCTCCTCAACCGTTTCTGAGACTTGAGTGGAACCTGAGAAACAGATTATTTTTCGGTGCTTATCATCCTTATTTTTATCAAATCTCCTCCTCCTCACCTGAGTTGACTTTTGATATTTCTTCTTCAAGTAATCACCCACTTGAGTAAAACTAGGGATATTTTTCCAACAAGTTTTCAACTCACAGGAACCCGACACTCCGTGACACCGACATTGCATTCGCATCAGATGGGCGACAGCCTAGGCAAAAAAAGAACATGTAAAATTTGGCAATTTGTAGAAATATGCATGCTTATGTACACACCTGACGTCCGGCTTCATTGTTATGCAAATTCATCAAATTTTGAACATTTTTTGGTGCATATTCAAGCTTCGTTTTGTCCGGAGCGTCAACAAATTTTCGGGAGAATTGGATTCCAAACTTCATGTTGTCACTAAAAAACGGGGGTCAAAGAAGGCATAAAATTTGTCAAAAAATCCTATGAGGCAATTCACGTCACCCTTCGTAACTCCGTAAACTTAAGAAATTTACGAACTTTTGACGAAACTTAGGAACATTTCCAAGGTAATTTTTGCTTAAGAAGTTACAAACCCTTACGAAGATAACAGGCATGATTTTCGTTCTTTGTAACTTTACGTGGTTACCGACTTTTACGAAATATCTGTACATTTTCTGCAAAAACGCACCTGCACCCGCCCCACTTCCATCCTTCCGGGGTCGTTCTGCCCTGCTTGCTGAGGTCACAAGAACACTCGTTTAGCGCTCCGGAACTGCAAGATTGTGTGATGGCGTGGACAACTCCGGCACTCGTGACGGCATAGATGAAAGCCGTCTCCTTGCTCCCTGTACAAAATTTTAAGAAAATCGTTAAAAAACACGGTCATTTAGCTCGAGATTTCGGTTAAAATGCAAACATGCAAATGTTCCTACTCGATACGATTATTAGTGCATCATCTTCCC
The DNA here is from genome assembly GCF_002217175.1 of Folsomia candida. Taxonomy (NCBI): domain Eukaryota; kingdom Metazoa; phylum Arthropoda; class Collembola; order Entomobryomorpha; family Isotomidae; genus Folsomia; species Folsomia candida. Next base: position 2,527,651 of record NW_019091209.1, read on the forward strand.
AGAAACTAATAGAAAAGCAATTTCCCCCCTGTATTTACATATCCAAATCGGCTCCGGAATAATAAAGGAGGCAAACTATTTGAATTATGCAGATTCCAGTGAACGGATGGCCTGTCACAAATTCGAGATTTTTCATAAATCCAATCCACACACACAAAGTGTATGATATAATAGTAATAATAATAATATCGAGTTAGACTAATGTGCTGACACAAAATCCATTGAAAAGTGGTAACATCTGCTGCTTGCTAGCCAACTAAAGTGACTCGAAGACGGAGAAAGTGGTTTCCTTCTTCTTTCTCTCTTCCGTTCCACTGCTCGGAAAATGGAAATGATGCAAGCAAAGTGTGTACGATGTATAAAAGTAAAAAGCATCCAACACCTCGCTCTCCCCAAAAACGGGCTTCGTCTTCTTCTTCTTTGGAGCAGAAACTTTTTGCAAATCCAATAAAAGCAAAATCTGCTTTTTCTTATCCGTTCGGAAGCAGGATTATTTTAAAAGTATAAGAAAAACCTTCTCTCCAACTAAACGAATCATGTTCAGCTGACGCTCTGTTCTCATCGAAATTTAAATGATTTCAACATTTTCGACATCCCTTCGCCTCTATGGAAACAGGGGCCGCGGAAGGGTGGGTGGGGACAGGGGGACAATGTCCCCAGGGTTGTTGGATGTCCGCAAAATCTCCCCATCTTATACAAACCCGTCCCTTCCCTATCCTCCAATATTAACGTCCCCAGATGTCCCCACACCTTCTGCGGCCACTGTCTACAGCGGCTTGTGCCTGCTGACTTGATTTTCGAGGACAATTCTGCTCCACGAATAATTTCGAATATATCAAAATTTACTGTGTCAAAGTTTTTGTTTTATCTAACCAAACAATATGATACATGTCCCCGCATGCATGGGAACAACTTTCCTCCCATGCGACTTGATTCTTTTTGCAAATATATCCTTTCTCAGAAATGAAATGAAATGGAATCAGTAGCCAAGAAAATATTGTTATTGCTATTTCGTCCAATATTTTATGTTTTTTTGGATACGAAATAAAATAATTTGTCCCCATTTGGCTATGTACCATGTACATGGAGAAAGTACGTACAATAATAAATTAGAATTATCTGTACACAGTTATCGGTCCAAGTTGACAGTCCAATTCGCTTATTGCAAAAAATCGCATACATAAATGTGCGACTCATAAAATAAAATGTACAAAACCACACCACCCAACATCAAATTCGTCATTGACTTCTTCTTGACGCCAGAAAATGACGACACGTCGTCGTAAAAATTTTAATCGTTCCGACGTAAAAAGAACTTAATTTTCTATTGAAACAGAAGAAGCCGCAGTACGCAACCTACCATTATGTTTCCGTACAGGGTGAAATTATAGCCGTGGGGTGAAAAGAGGAGGAGGGATGGACGTCGACAAGAAAAATACCATTTTCCTTTCAAGATTCGACTTTTTGGTATGTTTTGGTGGAGAAAAAAAGTCAAATAAAATCCCATTCATTAGAGTTCACGACCACAATAATGAAAGTGATACTAAATACGACTCGGTCTGGTTTATATATAATCTTGTGGCGACTTAACAAAAAGAAAGTATTCTTCACCAGTGGCCGCGGAAGCTATGGGGACATTAACATTGTAGGATACGAGGGTTTATATAAGATGGGGAGATGATGCGAACCGTGGGGACATTGTCCCCCTGTCCTGTCCGCGGCCACTGCTTCCCACTCGAGAAAATTGTGCCCATCGCGAAATACATGAGGGAGGGGTCCCAGTTGAGAGTATGAGACACTTTATTAATGGCATGGAACCAACATCTTCGACCCGATCGGTAATGTATCACTTTGACGGATATAATATTCCAATGCTTGCCGTTACCCTGTATCGCGGCACGTTCGCCTCGAGTTAATCCAAGCAAGAATTACTTTGCTCGGAATTATAGTCACGATTTCAAGCACGAACAGCAGTAGTAGCCCGGTCAAGTTGGTGGAATCGTAATGATGCCAAAATAATAATAAAAAAATCAATCACATATATACATCAGCACTTGGATAAAATAAAAAAATATAATGTAAAAAAATCTGGGGGATTTTATTTCATTTCCGAAAAATATTTGCTCTTGATGTGAATAGAATATTTGATATGTACAACTGACAAATCTGAAATTTATACTAGTGCGTAAAATTGACAGGAGAAGACCGTGAAAAAAAGGGGACGTGTCAATCATTAAATGTGTACAGAAGAGATACAGTTTTCTCAGAATTCCATTGAATTGTGGCAAAAAAGTAGTAGCCAATAAACCAAACTATGTACACACATCCGCACAATATTTATCTATGAGACGATAACAATGGAATTTTTTTTTGGAGAAGAAGACAAGCGATGATAAGAAGAACAAAAAAATACGAGGAGAAAGTCCAGTCCATCGATATTTAGTATTATTATTGAGTTCGAGTGTCTGTATTGTCGTCTCATCCTTATCCATTCGTCAGATAACCAGAAAAATAGGGAGCCGAAAGAAAACAAGTGATTTCGATTGCCAAGAAAAATGCTCACTTAATTGTCAAACAACTCCGGAAAAAAAACTTGACACGGGATCCCTTCCTACTACAATTACAACTCTTTTATTCTGCTTCTGTGGGCAATAATGCGAGCAGCAAAGTGACAATCGCGTCGTAATTATATCGCACCCTCCGCTACCTTTTTTACAATTCAAATTCCCCGTCCCCCCACACACACGGGGACAAAAAGCTATTAATCACTCTGGGTAATGTTCTTTTAATGAGATTCCTGTTACCCTCTGCTGCAGTTGACAAATTCTAACCTCCGGGTTTCAAGTTTTCCGAATATAAATAAAGTTTGGGTATGAATCTGGGCGTCCAAAGTTGTATTCCCAACGAACCCACCACCACCCCGTTATTGCTTCCGTGCTTTATGCATATTAATAATAATGGGAATGTCAAGTGAGAATTTCGGGAAGGGTGTCCATCCGTCCCGGAGTTAATTTGTGCTTCCATTTTATTGTCGCATTCATTGTATAATGAAATGAAATGGGAATACAAAAGTCAGTCGGGTCTGAATTATTGGTATGTTTATGTCCCACTATACGTGCAATAAAACCGCTTCTAATAATGGAGGTCTCCCAATGTATGCGCACAGATTTTGGGCAAACTAGTCTTAATCGATCATAAATATAATTAATTGCAAATTTGCGAAAGACACGATCTCCCAATGGGCACGTTTGGCCGAGATATTTGCATCCGAAGAGGAGAAAACGCGCAGTAAATTTAGAAAGTGTAAAATTTATCGACTTTAAGACGCATTTTCTCCCCTTCGGATGCAAATATCTCTGCCAAACGTGCCCATTGGGAGATCGTGTCTTTCGCAAATTTGCAATTAATGATATTTATGATCGATTAAGACTAGTTTGCCCAAAATCTGTGAGCATACGTTGAGAAACCTCCATTGTTAGTAATAAATAAGTAGGAAGAAATCACAGCATGCAAGATCAAGTAATTATCTATCTATGATACAACTTTTGTTCTTGGGACGTCTAAAATTAACACGATTTTAGACGTCCTCACACACCTCCTCCGTTAAGTAGTTGAACTTGAATTAGTCTCCTGCTTGATGGATAATTAGTGTTCCATCCGTTTCGCCGTGTATATGACTTAATAGCACCACGAGCCGGATATTTATTACGCATTGTGTCAAACATTCCGTCACTGATTCGGGACAGGAATGTTGTTGCCGTCAAGTGACAATTACGCGCAAGGGTGAATCTCATCTCATTCGTACATGAGCCATTAGACCCAAAGTAGGAATTCATTAAGGTCAATTCTACTCAAACTGAGGTACGAAAGGTGGACAAATGAGTGGATATTTATTTGTGAGACATGCGAATATGTGTAAACGCACACGCACGCTCCATATGTAAGGCAGAATGTACAATGTAGTTAGTCAAGGCGGGGGAGATGATGACTATAATTCTCGATTTGTTGTTGTTGCTCGAGTCAAAAGAAAAGGCCGCATATCTAAAAACTTGACAGACCTTTTTTTTCATTCTCGTATAGTTTTTTTGTTACTTTTAAAATGAAACAACTTTTCACCACATATCGGAAGAAGAGATAGAGCTCCTCGCATCGTACCACTCACTCACTCAGTCAGGAGGAGAGCTTGGGACTGAGAGACTCACAGATTTTGATGCCTTTTGAATGTATGAAAAGTAAAGGAGGGGTTTATTCCATTTGTGCTAGCCACACCCCTTAAAATGGCGAAAAATACCTTGTTTTGGGGAATTAAAACCTCCAAAAATCTGATTTTGATCGGATTTTCATAATTTTAGAATTTTCTTGATTGATATTGTTTTACCATATCAAATATTAAACTCGAGTTTTTTGAAAGTTTGACTTCTTCGAAGGGATACATGATCAGAATATTTTCGAAAATACTGAATTTTTTAAATTAAGCTTGATGTCGTGTAGGATAAAATTACTATCTGGGATCACGAAACTTTGAGAATTCTGAAAATCTGATGAAAACAAAATTTTTTGTGAATTTCCTTCACGTTTTCTAGACTCATCTCGTATGCACTACAACAACTCGTATCCAAATGACCCCAAACTCCGTCATTCCATCATTGCCAAGCTCTCCTCCTTCCTCCTCACTCTCTCTCAGAATGGAATAAGTGGCTTTGATAATTGCAAATGTTGCATATCGCACACGCATTAAAACGACAACTAAAAACCTTTTTGGTTCGTTCATTTGCAACCTTTTGTGTTGCACGCATGACATTTTTCATTACTCCACGTATTAATTTGCATACGTAGGACCACATCGCATCCCGTTTGTAGGAGTAAGTATCTATATAAAGTAAAGCTTCATATGTACATCCACATTATTAACTATGTAGATGTGTAGGGTGGCGAACTGTGAACTGAGTGGCACTCATCCTTCGCAAGGAAAAAGAAGGAGATGAAGGCTTATGGTGTGGATATGAAAATTGAAATTTTGATGTGAAAAAGATTACTAAGAGAACCATCATCTCATCTCTTGGCTGGCACATTCCTTGGGATTGGTTTTACTTACAAGGCTTTCTTGGACAATCTATCATTCATCCTTCCTCGCTTTATCGAGTCTCTCGAGGAGTCAACCAAGCGAACAAACTGACTGGGAAACATTCCCTCAAATCATACCCATTCCTTATTTTCTTAAATTTCCGAGTAAAATCCATCCTACTTGACGGATGAATAGTAACAGTATTAAAATGTGGATGAAATCCGATCATTATTTTCTCTCTACGACACAACACAACCAGCAACAGCTTCATTTCATATCAGAGCAAATAATATAACACCACTTCATATTATAAGTTACGTACTCTGTTTCAGACACTTTTCCAAGCCAACAGTTGCTGCTGCTGCTGGATGGATGGATCAAATGAAGTATCGAGTCATCATGTCTGAGGGAACTTTGTTTTTTGGGACCCTTTTCAGATTTAGGATTTAGTCGAAAGAAAGCGTTGAGTTGTGAGAGAAAGTTGTTTGGAGAAATTCGTTCCCAGCATTGGTTTTGGTTATGAGAAGGATGAGATGAGCGAGAGAGGGGCGGAAATCAGTGGAAGGAAAGCTTTCCCTCTGGATACTTACTTATGGATGGCTATATGGTCTGGTGATGCATGTAATTTCATTAAAAATTCAATCTTGTGTAAGCTTATCCGCCATGTGATGCAAGTACCGATGTTTACTCATTCATAATAATACCCATTACAAAGCAACTCTCTCAGTGCGACTGGATGGCTGGGTTTGCTATTTCGTTGCGGGGACGACGACGATCCGTGTCATCATAATCCCACAAAACGGTCCTTTGCCGTTGTCGCATCGCATCGGATCGGATCGCATCTACTACATCGTATTTTACTTAGGCCACAAATTCTAAATTCGGATTGGGAGGATATATTGAAAGCAGACAGAGTTTGCCAGACCACCACCACCACCACCGCTACCTCCAACCACTTGTAATTATAAATTGGAAATTCTCTCGAACCCAGAGCAAAGATGAAATCGTGTAGGAAATATTTCTGATGAGTTTCATCCTTTTTTTGGTACTGTCGCAAGTTAACCTCATCGCTATGGTCTGCGCATTAAAATTAGACCCTTTTTGTACGTGTTTCTTAAGGGTCAAATTATAAAATACTACTATAGTCCTGCTGCTCTTACATTCTATATAAATAAATTCCCACAGGTCTAGATCCTTGCGACACCAAATCAAACCAGAACGCCCATGGACGAAGCTCTCTCTCTCAGAATAATCTGATACTGGAGGTAAATGAAAAGAAGGGTATTATTAATTAAGGTCGAGAAAGACGACTTTATACTCACTCATCCCCCTCCAGGAAATATTATCTCATTGATCTGCCAAATAATCACCACCACGAGAACCGGGTACAAAGTCTCCTCTCATTATATTTATTATTATCGTACATACGCACAATCGTTCGCATTGTACGGATGAATGTAACACGTGCCCTCCGTTTCAAATAAGCCCGTCGTCGTATACAGAATAGGAAAGTTGTTAAATGTCATTATTATTCCTGGGAATGAGGGAGATATCAGTCAACACGTTTTTGTTTGCACTCTCCATCTGTTCCTCCATCATCCACTTCCCTTCTTCATCTTCTTCCGTCATCGTGAATTCGAAGCCTCACCACCTGAACTTCATTATTAACTTATCCTACGATTTTGTGTGTCTAAATGCTTATCTCGAGAGGAGCAGCCGGGTGCAATGCAACCAAACTCTAAAACAACGCCATGGTCACTTCACTTGTATGATTTTCCATTGTCATCAATTTCTTGCCATAAACAAGGTAACGTAACGTAATGTAACGTTTGATAAGGTTTTTCATTTAATTGGGAAGTAGAAGTACTATCGTCACCACCACCACCACGATTTTTTCCAGGATGAGCCCATGGAATTGTCACTTTCTTATTGTCCCCTGCTCTACATGGACACGAGGCATTGTTGCTGCTGCTGCTGGCGCATAATGACCAAGATAATCATGACGATGACGATACTTGGACATTTACATGTATGTGGCTACGATACGCATCTTATTCTCGTGTCAGAGTATCTCAAGTGTTATCAAACCAACGAATTGATGACTTTTGGCTGCTTTACCTCACTGTCCAACGGTGAAGAGGAGATGACTTTTTTTTATTCGCGATGACTAAAAAAGATAGCCTTCCGTCACAAAATCTCATAAACACACAGTCAAATCGTTGTCAATACGATTTCCATATTTGGACATGTCCAATATTCATCTAGTCCAATGTTCAACCCTTAAAACCCGACATGATTCCAGGGTTCTGCTATCATTGCAAGGTTGTCAATGGATTAAAAATAAGGACAAAAATATATTCTAAAGGAGCAGTGGCCGCGGAAGCGTGGGTGGGGACAGAGGGACAATGTCCCCACGGTTATTTAATGTCCCCATCATCTCCCCAATGTTATATAGACCCCTCCCTCCCCTCCCCTACAATATTAATGTCCCCCGATGTCCCCACAACTTCCGCAGCCCCTGTTCTACCGTACAATTGAATAAAATTCCGTACTTCATGATATCACAGGTGCTACATCCACCATCAAAAATTTGGACAACATGTCACCCATTTATTAAATAAAACTCCTCTTTCTTTCACCAACCTCTGGACAGTTCATGTCCAAAAACGGAGTAGTCGTCGTCCTCCTTGGTGGAACAGTTCCAGCGCTCATGTCGAAACTGGAACTGGCATTCACGGATTCCTCTCCGAGCCCCGTCAGACACGGCTTGAATGGTGTCAGGGTAATTTTGGCAGACGTCAATCTGCTGGGCTACGAGGCCTGGGAGAGAACTGCACACCAGGCCGGCCGAGTAGCGGAACGCTTCCTCCGGATTTTCAGGCGCGTCCCCGGCCAACTGCATGTTCACGTCGCCCACGGGCTGGTCCGCCGGCACTGTCAGGGATTTCGTCGATATTCCCAAATACCTGTCAAATCAAGGCAAGAAGATGACGCTTGTTTTTTTACGACACTAATAATAAACAGGTCAAAATCTCGTCCATTTAGTTGGACGGATTAGTCGTCCAGAGCCATCAACAACCTTCTCTTCTCTTAGCTCCAGTTTAAAAGAGGAATCATCACGGTGAGTGAGAATTGGGCATAAAAATATGTAATCGGCTCCTCTTTTCGAAGGAGGAGGAGGACGAGCCAGTGAGCCGACAAACAACACAATGGGAGAAGAAGAAGTGTATTGTTGTAAAGGACGCATTGTGTTGAATGTTGCTCAGAAAGAAAATGGTCCGACTTGCTTTTAACCGTTGTGTAATAATAATAACTGAGGAGAAGCTGTAATGCTGCACCCAACCCACCTTCTTTCCTTTTAGTTAAGACCAGTCGCCGCGGAAGGGTGAGGGACAATGTCCCCACGGGGTTGTGCGATGTCGGCATCATCTCCCCATCTTGTATAAACCCCGCCCTCAGTGACAATGTCCCTACACCTTCCGCGGCCACTGGTTAATACCCTTCTCTCTGTGTCGTCTCTTTCCAATAATGCTTGCCTACCTGGAGGCCGAATCGTTCCGCCTAATTAGTATCACGTTACAAAATCCAGACTCTCATTTTATACCCTGCCTCCGGTCCCATTTTACAAATGACATGTCGCATAATGTACGAGAAGTATTCTTTTTTTGTGTGTTCTCGTTTTTTGACAGAGAGGAAAAATCTCGCTCTAATTATCCATCCACCATTTCTCCAAGAATATTATGCAAATTATGAAAATTTACGAGTACTGTAAATACTTACATCCATGATGCGTGAACGGTGGAGGCAACAAAAAGTATGGAAAACAGATGAATTAACCAGTTGCACAAACAACAATCTCTTCTCCACATTATTCTGCAGACAACAATGCAACACTTTACGGCACAGTCAGTCAACTTCTTTTTTCGAAAGGGGACGACGATCGTATTTTAGAAAAACTTGTATTTCTCTATTGTTACTGGGCATACTTTTTCTGGTCATTATGCCTTTATTGGAATCTCTACTTCTTTTTTTCAAAGGTTATATATTTCCTCACACAAATCTTTCTGCGGTTCAGGACGACGCAAGTTTTCCAAACAAATTACCACCACAATTCGGAGAGAATCCATTCATTGTGCAAAACAAAATTTTCACATTTTCGAAAAGTCCCTCAATTTTTCAAATTTCTTTTATTTTTTCGGAAATCTCACCCCCACACGCACCACTTCAGTCCATGCTAAACACACAAATTGACACGTCACTTAACACGTTTCGCGTCGTATGAAAAACCGAATCTCATCCCAGGACTGGAGCGTCTTTGGGCGAGATGGTGTTCAGCGTAGGTCAACTGCGGGACTAATATCTCGCAATCACTGCCGCACTGCTCGGGGTTTCGTTTCCAGAGACGAAACGAAACTCACTCAAGGTAAAAGGAAGGACCCACTCTGCTCACTTCTTCTTCTCTGAGGAATTCAATGCTGCTCAATTTGGGAATAAATGCCGAATAATGTTATGTATCTGCCTCTTCTGCTATTCGATTTGAGAATGAAATGTCGTCCTTTAATAAGTAAAATAAAACTATGTATGCATATACACCATCAATCCCTCATTGTTGCTGGCTCTCCTCTTGGGAAGAGCTCGGCAGGCAAACTGAGGAGCCAGCAGATCACTAAACAACAAACCAGCAGCAGGAGTATCACTGCAATCTCCAACTAAGCTTTTCCACAGCACGAGGGCAACCAAACCAAACCACAACCTCTAAAACATCATCAGTCAGTACCACTCTCGAGATGTGAAAGCAATTCAATGTTATTGAGAATCCTGCTATTACGACGAGGACTCTTTGGTTGGGTGGGTTTTGGTTGGTGGGTGTCTCACGCGGTGAGGGTGCATCTCGGTTGGGAACTTGTTTGGAAATTAATTTACGAAAAACATTCATTTATTTACCAATCTCAAGTTTGGAGAGGTAGGTAGTAGGAAATATTAAATTAATCGGATTGGTTTTCTGGAAAATTTTGGGACACACTTTCTCTCTCCATTTTACACTTCATCAATCTACACAGTTTTCCTAATTAATTTGCCCTGTCGCATTATTCATTGTTTAGTCAGGGATGAAGACACACACCACGCACAACAACTTTGCTTTCTTAATTCATCGAATCACACACACGGCCACGGCCACTGCCGGAAGAAGAAAACGGGGGAAAGTGAGGAGGAAATTGTAGCAGAAGCAGATCCCGAAAACGGAGATGAAACCACATCCCATCCACCAAAATTTATTTATTTCCTTCTAGAATCTCTCCTCCTAAAGCAAAGCATCCATTGCACAGAAATAGTTCCAGAAGAAGAAGAAGAACGGCATGCAGAACACAACTTGGACAGGACACCGACGACGAGGACGACGGTGCTTCTCATCCTCCTCCTTCCACCTCTGTATCCATCTATCTACGAGATCTCGATTGGATATGACAAGGAAAATTTATCTCGTCTTCTTCTTCTCATGGGTGACTTATCTTTCCTAAGATTAGGCCCAAAGTAGTCGCCCAACTATTTCCTATAAAGTTTATTCGCCAATTTCTAAAAGAAGTGGTGGTGGAAGCAGTTAAGGAAAAGTCTCTTTTTTCTGTATCAAGCAAGGAAAGACTAAAGATCCGACGACCCAAGGAGAACATGGGAAAAGTGGGCATGATGAGGAAACCCTTGCCTTTTTGTATCGAAAAGATCCTTCTGACAATAGGGGTGCAAACCAGGTTCAACCCGGATTATTTTGGGACCAGGTTAGTTCGAAAGGGGAACTCTTTAGAAATAACATTTAGTGCAGAAATTGAGCAAATGCGAAAAATTGAGCAAGTTCTGGGCGCCGCAAGCTCGCGAAAGGTCCGAGGTGCTGCCTCAAGGCACAGATTCCGAGCGTTTTCGCGAACTTGCAGCGCCCAAACCTTCCTGAATTTTTGTCATCTGCTCAATTTCCGCATTAAATATTGTTCCTAAAGAGTTTCTCTTTCGAACTAACATGGTCCCAAAATAATCTGGGTTGAACACGGTTTGCGTCCCCACTCTCAGTGAGAAAGATCCGTTTGAAACCCTTCAGTCGCCTCAGAAGAAGATCGTTCCCATTTACTCCGACACAGAGGCGGTCGTTGGAATTCTCTCTCTTTAAAAAAACGAAGCTCCTTCGATTCAAACCACATTTTTGATAAGGATACCGAACCAGAGAGAGAGAGGAACTTTCAAGAAGGAAGAAACTTCTTTTGATAAGAAGAAGAAGAAGGGATTGATAGACGAGGAGGAAGAGTTGTGTGCGTTCAAAAAGGTAAATCTTCACTCCTAAATGGTATAGTTTCTCCTCTTTACGAGATGATATGGAGAAGAGATGTTCATACGTAAAAGACGACGACGATGATGACGACGATGCCGGAGGTTTTGGTTAGTAAAAAGTCTGAGCAGAAGCCTTTAGGGGTCAGTTTCTCTTCTTCTTCTTCTTCTTCTAAATACTTCTTACGCGTATGAATCTCATCTCTTTTCGTCTAATCTCATCTTCATCGAGTCACAAAATTTAATCAAACTTCACTCCAAGAGATACATCCCAACTTTCCACATGTTGTGTGTGTTAAAACATATTATAATAATTTTGAAATCTTGCATCACATCTTTACTCGTCTCACCTACATGAGAACATAAATATGCGCGTATTAAAATAATGTATGGCAGGATATCGTAAAGTATATGAAATGATGATGATTGCTGTTTTTTCTAGCTCCGTAATCTTTCAAGTATGCGACTCGGGTGAAAAAATTGATGAAAAAGATACACGTTTTTTATGTAAGTTTTGTAATTTTCATAGATAAGGGCATAACGTTGTCGTCCGGATAAGTGTACAAATATGCAGTAGTATTAAATATGAAAGACTCCGTTTAGTAGGTTTGCCGTTTTTCTTCTTTGACTGCTGGCTATTAGACGACTTTTACATATGTAGGAATCAATGGCCGCGGAAGGGTGAGGGGACAGAGGGGCAATGTCCCCACCGTTATTCGATGTCCGCATCATCTCCCATCTTATATAAACCCCACCCTCCCCTATCCTACAATGTTAATGTCCCCACGGCTTCCGCGGCCACTGGTTCGGCATCCTTCCTCTGTATGAAAAAGAACGGTTTTTAGTGTTCCAACCGTCTTTCTCGAGAGGAAAAATATCCGAAAGAAGCAACAATCCAGCCAAGCATGGAGAGAGTCAAGACGAAGATCGTTTCAAAACAACAAGAACACTTACTGTTCTGTTCCGTACACGACCATCCATCCATCCTCCTCCAGGAATGAATTGAATCCGGCATTGAACTGACTGAGAAGAGAACTGGGAATGTTTCAGAAAATTCCTGATATTCAGACAACAAGAAAAATTGCAGAGAAAATGGGAAACGAGAGAAGAAGAAGAATGAATCAGAAGAGAATGTCATGTCATTCGAATGCATACACAGATCTACAATGTTCTCGTCTTTGTGTTCTTCTTATTGTCCTTGTATTTGGTCCAGTTTAGCAAATGGGACGATTATTCATTCACATGAGAAAGAAAGGAGAGAAAATAATAAAATGTGAGATTTCTCTGGAAAAAATGATGGTCTGGAATGGAACCTCTAACCCAACAACACATTTACATTGCGGGCGCACTGTGTATGTATTTATATCCCAGTAAACACAGGGGATGCCGGCCCCAGTACGGAATTCCAGGGTCGAAAGGGTGCCAATTTTCCAATATGCACAGAATTACATACGTATTTGAACCTTAAGGACATTTTCTCGTCCAAATTTTTTATTAAAGTAGTGTTTTTTTAATTGTAACGGACTTGACTAACCTCGTCGAGATAAGTTCTTACGTGTATAATTCGATAACACGAAGGTTTAATGAAAAGCAATGTGTAGTTTGACTTTATTATGGATTTTCGAGCCTTTTGTTAATCTACATTAATTCATTTTCAAGATTAAGAGAAGATTCAATATTTTTTGAAAAATTTTCTACCTGTTTAATCAGTGTTTATTTTCGAAATTCACAAACGTATATCATACACACAAACGGGGCAAATTGCCGTTAATCCCGTAATTCTGTGCTGTTTACTGGGATATGGCTTATTTTCTTTTACGATAACTACATATATACCTCTACCACACATGACAAGTTTGGGAATATGAAATTATTTCAGATCCAATGGACAATACTACCATTTTCCATAATCATTCATCATGACCAGAAAGAGACACGTTACTATTATGGATGCATTCGGATTATTGCAGATATTATTCCCCACAACATTATCAAATTACTTATTGGACAATTAACTTTAATTAAATTGGTGCAAATAACAATGAGACTGACTCAGATTTTGTGTCCTAATAATGCGTATTAAGCCGTAACAAATTTCATTTCGAGTAATAAGCCCCCAATAAATTTTCGTTATTTGACCCTCTCACTTTTCTCGAAAACTTGTCAAACTTTGTCCATATTTCGAGTGTCTCACTTCTCCTCCAACCTCACATCCACCCAGCAATATGTGAAGCACTACTAGTGATTTTTAATTGTCCCCTGATTACATCAAGAGTCAGGATGATACGCACGTTTTACAATGTCATCATCATCCCCGTAATGAATAGCCTTCACCCCTCCGACTCTATCCACACATACGCACAAGTTCAAAGAAGAACAAGAACACGGCTTTCATTTTACTCATTTATGCATGAAAAGTTAAGCATCACAAGAGCTGCATTAATTTGCATTCAGTTAAGTCTCCTATCCCTAAAAACGAAGTAGTTATCAGCATGAGTATCTTGTTCCCAAAGTATGATCAGAAATAGGTTGCTCTGCACAGTGGCCGCGGAAGCCGTTGTGGGGACATTAACAGGGGAGGGACGGGTTTATATTTAAGATACCGACATCGAACAACCGTGGGGACATTGCCCCCCTCCCCCTTCCGCGGCCCCTGGCTCCGCAGATTCATCCCGAGAAGAAGAGGAGGGTTTTACGTGGTATGAACAGTGGCCGCGGAAGACGGAGGAACAATGTCCCCACGATTATTCGATGTCCCCATCATCTCCCCATGTTATATAAACCCTTCCTTCCCCTCTTCTACAATGCTAATGTCCCCACATGTCCCCCCACCTTCCGCGGCCACTTCGTATGAATGAAGCTCATTTCACGAAGCGGTCGGTCCATGTTCACAGGAAAGTAAGCCTTTTATGAGCGATTTTCATGCTGCCGTATGCCATCTTCCTCGCAAAGAGACACGTGAAGGCCCAACGAGAAGGAAAATATCCGACTCGCAGTCTCATAGTCACATCCGTTGCACCAGCTCATCAAAGTATTCACAGACATCGTGTGTCCGTCCAATTTCGCCGCTCTCGTACTTTCATAAGCCTGCCCTGCTGAATAGTTAAGCTGGCTGGGTGGGCAACGGGTTGGGGAAATCGGACGGGATTCTCTCGTCCTCCTCCTCTTTTATTTATGCCCCGTTCATAATTCGGTTATTACATTGTAATAATAGGAATGAAATCAAGAGGACTCAAGTGCTGTGGGCTTTCTAGGCTCAGATTCGCTCCTTCTATGCAACAATGTTGCACCAGATGCTCACTTGTACACAAAATTCGCAGCAGTAAACTTGTTCCCCTGCACATTCTGGCTGATTCGAGACGGATAAATTTCCAGATGCAGGGACGAATATATTTATCCTTCTGTACTACCCACCCTTGACTCCAGTTTCAAATCCGAGCTCCGATTTCGGGGAAAAAATCACAATTTTATGCATTACAAATAAAGAGACAAATGGAAGGATGGATGGAAAGTAGAAAGTTAAACATGCCCATGTACACGCACTTCATGTCCGAAATATGTGCGAGAGTTAAGGTAAATATGAATATGAAATTGTGTATTGTGTTGTGGGATCTCATCCGCAAATGCAAATTGCGACGCGTATGTATCGCCACGATTTGCAAATATGCATGGTACTACCGTATGCATTCAATTTGCATTTTAAATCTGTCTGATTCCGCAACTGGGGAGGAGGATGAGACCAGTGGCCGCGGAAGCGGTGGGGACATTAACATTGAAGGATGGGGGGAAGAAGGGCCGGGTTTATATAAGATGCCGACATCGAACAACCGTGGGGACATTTAAACCGTCTCTGTCCTTCCGCGGCCACTGGCCGAGCCTGGATTGGATTTTGTTCGTACAGCAAAATAACGGAGCGAGGAGGGCTGGGAAGGAAAAGACCTAAAATAATTTAGAGACTTGTACAACAGCACAATGTAGAAGAAGAATCAAACTGTCAGAGATATAAAATTCGATGGGAGAAAGACTTTGCGGAAGATTTGTGAAATATATAAATGTATGGAGGAGCGAGCATTATTATTATTTCGAGAGGACCCAATCCTCCCCGGAGGAAGAGAACATAAGTACGTAAGTAAGTAGGCTCTTCTTCTTCAAGCTGGCTGAGTGAATCTTTTTTGAGGACGCCGAGCAGTAGTGAATCAGGGAGGAGGATGTTGGTAGCGGGTAGTATGAGACAAAAGGGCTAAACAAATTTCTTAGAAAATCGGAATGACACTTGGATCCTCTGACGAGCTCAGGAATGATAATGAGCTCAGTGCTTAAATTTTACTACCCACTTTCTCCCCTCACTCACTCACTGTTGGGGATGTTGGGTCCCAACTGGGGTGTGGTTTTTGTGAGAGTTTGAAGTGTGATGTTCAATCGTATGGATGGTAACAGGGTGGAGATGAATACTTTTATGAGAGATTATGGTGTAGTTGTAAACTGAGGCAAGTTGAGAATAATCAGGCAGAGACGAGTGCACAATGGTTTAAGGTTACTTCAAGTCAGGATTTATGCAATTTAAATATTGTTACAAGTTTGATAAAAATGGGAAAGATTGACGCTACTCACAGCAGCTTAGGTAAAAGAATGACAGCGAGGTCGACTTGTCGACCAATATTTATAACCTTATTTGAGAGTGAATGACCAGTCAAATGCAAAAATAGAAACCTTGAGTTTGGGTTGAAAACTGGAAGAATACAGAATACTGAGAAATTTGACGGCTAAAAACAATGTTAGAAACTGGTCAGATTCACAAAGGTAGGAGGCTTGCATGAAGTACAGATAATTACATTAGTTAAACGAATGCATGTGCGTCATAGTTAAGATATGTAAAAACTCGGAAGGAGACAAATTTAGATAAGGAAATAAACTGAACAGAAAAATCATGAGCATTATACAATTCTCAACACTCACAAAAGGAGAAAAGCAGGCAGAACCGAGTTCATAAATCCCAGCAGAGTTTAATCAGATTACTTTCTCCTTTAGCAACCGTCTCCAATGTCCAGTTCAAGTAATTCGTCAAACCCCATGCACAAAGTAAGAAGAGAGCGGTACAACTAACTATAGGCGTATGTAATCAGTGGCCGCGGATGGTGTGGGGACATCTAAGGGAACATTAACATTGTAGGATAAGGGAGGGCAGGGTTTATATAAGATGAGCAGATGATGCCGACATCCAACAACCGTGGGGGCATTGTCCCTCTGTCCTTCCGCGGCCACTGGTCGTAGATGATCACGGCAATACTTAATCCACCTCTCCACCACAACCATCGTCATACGTATCATTCATTCTTCCCGAGAACAAGGCAAGTTTGCCATTTCAACCGCAGCAGGTAATTTATAATTCGTTTCGTATATATGCGGTGGGATTCTGTGCGCGTGGGAGGAAGGAAGGAAGCGAAGATCTTATCCCACATTAAATATTAAACTTGACTAAATACAGTTCAAAAGGGAGGAAAATCTGGTTAATTAAGGTTGATCAACGTGTCTCAATCGTTAACCACTATTGTTCCTTGGGCTACTTTTTCAAAATAAATATTTTTGATATTTTTTTTCATCAAAAAATTCCTTCTACACCAAATTATCATTCCTTGCTTTTTTCATGGGTGCTCAAAATCATCATAAATAAGTATGCACAACGGGTTGGGTTAACTTTTTGAGAAGAATTGAATCATTTTTTTTCTCCCATGAAATGCACCCACTTAATGATCATACCTACACGTTATTATTATGCAGTGCCCACACCACACTCACTCACTGCATGACGCGATATTCATTTTATTACAGCCAAATTTGTAAGTATGAAGTACTTGAAACGAAGAATTGCAAGGGGGCGAGGAAGCCAGGAAGGAAATATTGCAGCGAAACATGCAGAGAAATAAAATGAAAATAAAATCTTGGAGATACTCTGGATTCTAAAATCTGTCGGATTATGGAGTAAGTAAATCACTCATGTGTTATGCAAAGAAGGGAGAAAAAAAGATCAAGGGGTGAGGAGTGAGATCAAATCACAACTCTTCAAAATCGAAGGAACATATTATTCTTGGTCCGTGAGTCCTCGGCTGACTTCCTGGATTTTTTTTGGATTCGATCACAAAGACAGGATGGTCGGATGCCATCGCGACTATTAACTTAACACAGATCCAATAACTGCACTAAAACTACGGGAAGAAAATAAATATACATGACATTTGAAACACAATCAACAACACGTATCCGTTGTGTACATACACAACCCGGAGTACAAAGCTAACCACACCCGATAAATAAATCCAATCCACCCTGTTGTTTGACCCTCACAACCTACTCGTCAAAATAGAACGGCAATAATAAGTTGGGTATGTATGGCGTCCCATTAGGCTGTCTAATGATGGACGTACCTACGTATATACAGAGGATGTCTCTCTACTTGAATGAACATGGGGGTCACATTTTTGAAAATTTTCAGTCTAAAAAATTCGCTTAAATTAATTTATTGATTTCCTTAAAATATTTCGAAAACCATTTCGGTTTATCTTTTCTCGGCTTGTGGGGAAAAAAATCTCTAAGATTGTTCCAGAATCGTGGAACATCCTTTGTATATTGACAAACAGCCAATAAGTGCGTGAACCATACTCCATTCTTGTAATGGAAATATTTCCAAAGTCCAGCCAGGAGTGGCAACGGGTTTCATATGACAATAGGCAGCAATGACCGCTGCTCGATACCGGAGGCGAAGACCACATCTTATAGAACGCACATAAGCAAATGCATCTCTAAAGAGTGAGATGATCGTGAGCAGGGGCCGCGGAAGGTGTGGGGACGTTAACATTGCAGGATAGGGGAGGGCCGGGGTTATTAAAGATGGGGAGATGGTACCGACATCGAACAACCGTGGGGACATTGTCCTCTTTGTCCCCTCAAGCTTCCGCGGCCACTGGACATCCCAACCAAACGGCTCCTTGAGAACAAAGATTTATGTTTCTCTCCCGTGTCTTTCCTCATCAGGAGGATAAGTTCGGTCGGAGAGCACCCAACGCATGACGAGAAGATGCATGCACGCATAGTAAATAAGTAATAATGAATCTCTGCGATGATACCAGTTCCATGCCCGATAAGGGTATCGTGAAATGAAGCCTCGCTCTCTCTCTAAACGCTTCTGACAATGAGGCGTTTTGTAGAAACACGAAAAGCGACTCGGCCGAGGAAGAAGAAAATGAGTGAAGGTGTCTGAATTCCCGTCCTCCTTGGTGTGATGCATATTAGTGAGGGCATGATGTAATGGTTGTGGTGCTTATGCCTGCAGGGTACTCACTCATCTTCTCCCATGTACGAGCGAGCAGGCAGACCTCAACCTTTCCACCAAACCGAATGACAGTCTCCCTGGGTGGTCAGCGATTAATGTCTAACAAGCTCTAATAAAGGACCCCTGCGCATACTTGGGCCCTCCATCACGTAAATGGGGACGGACGTACACTTTGTTAGAGGTGGATGGATGCAGGATCATCATTAATATGTGAACAAACTTTGGCGTTAAATAGCTTCACATTTCATCCCTTTTGCTCCTAATGGCCCTCTTCCAGCCAGCTTATTAGACACGGTCACAATTACCAGGTGCTCATGAGAGGAGAGGACGACATCAGTGTCGAGATTGGTTAGGGGTATGGAGCAGTGGCCGCGGAAGGGTGAAGGGACAGAGGGACAATGTCCCCAAGGTTGTTCGATGTCCCGATAATCTGTCCATAATGCTATATAAGCCCCTCCATTCCCCATATCCTACAATGTTAACGTCCCCAGATGTCCCCACGGCTTCTGCGGCCACTGATAGGCAGAGATGATGATGACCCTTCAAGACCCTCGTACGTTCACAAAGATGCTACACATTTTTTGTGCATGTATTTATACAAATTTCCGGTTCTAAACTATTTAACGTCGAATATTCATAGTTAGTTTTTTTTCTCGAAAAGGGGTTGAATTGGAGGTGAGATGAAATGGGAATATGTTGTCTCGTAGAATAAAATGTATGTAAATTATGATCGAGATCTTTTTTTATCCGTCAGTAAAGGATGAGATGGTTTTGAAGGGTGATGAGGTATACTACTTTTTTCTACTTATTTTATTACGGGTGACGGGAACCTACTTATTTTCTGTACTTATCGAAGTCTATTTATCATGCAATAATTCCGTAGATAAGTCCGCTTATCACAAAAACTGAGGTATTCTAGTCCAGGAAGTTTTTTTCTACTCTGCCGATGCCAGGGCCATCCCTCGACCAGAAGGACAATGACTGAACAAAGAAACCATATTTTATGGTAAAGATCCTCTTGTGGTAGTGGCGTAACTTTTTTGTTTTTATTTGCATGAGCTCGTTGTTAAGTTAAATTGGTGAAAGCATAGGAGGCACATTTATCTTTATATCCTTAATTAATTTATGCATGTATTTATGTAGATCAGTTCTGAGAAGTCATTTTATACTCCAGAGAGAGAAAAAAAACGCATTAATTAATATTACAAAGTCCCAATTATTAACCAGACATTCGTATCGTATTTATCTACCAGGGAGAGACATTATAAGTACTTTACTCGTTACCAACTTGCGCCAATGTTATAAGTACTTTAACTATGGCGCAAGTTATTAAGGAGTGAAGTATAATAAAGGCAGGTAATTTAAAATCGTGATAAGACTTCATAAGTGAGAAAAAGTGCGTAGGCTCGATAGCAGCAGTCAGTTCAATGGTTATTAAGTACACGTGAAACTTATTTAAATATTATTACAATAAGTTGGTTTGGTTGACTATTTTATGTTTTTTAAATGGTGACACGTTTTTTTCTTGGTCTACTTTCTCCTCCAAGGTTGCTGTTGATTAGTCGTAGTCGTCGTCGTTGGAGGACTCGTTTTTCCCACAACTTCCGGTGGATTGTTTGTCGGCGACAATAATCCGACTCGATAATGCCCACTTTTTTTCTTTGGGGTGGAGGATTCATCTGAAATTAATAATCAAAAAGTGGAGAAATGAAGAAAGTTTTCATTTCATCAAGTTGAGCAAAAGATTTATTTTTTTTGTAAAAAACGCTACCCTACTTTACGAAATATTTTATAAAAAATTACATTATTACTCGAGAGAAGGAGAAAAAAATGAGGAAAAAAAAGAATAAACAAATTATGTAAGAAAGACGTTAATACAAAGAAGTACAGATTTTTAATTAATTATTATTATGATTACAATTATTATTCAAGTTTACAAGAGTACATTAACTAAATTCTTATAAACGTGTACATTTCCCTGAGAAGAATTTAAAAAATGATGAAATATTATTACATAGAGGTGGAAAATTATTGACAAAAAAGCGTTACAAATGGAGCACAGGACAATTTAAGAAGGTTCGATATTATGACTACTTAAGACAGGAGGGCGTTCAGATTAAAAATAAGAATTGATAGAATGACAAACAACACAACAAGTTGGGTATTTTTTTTACGAAAAAGCAAGTTCATTTCATTGTTTTTTAGTTATTATTACATGACATGTGTAACTATTATGTAACTAAATGTAGGTATAGTTTTTGTTGAGCAGGTGTATCTAATTATCAGATAAGTCGACAAGAAACAGAGAGCAATTTGTCATTAATTTTGTACTGACCAGGATTTTCTTTGCTACCACCTTTTGACGACCCCTTCATCCCTTTGCCTTCCCCGGAGGATGATTTCGGTGCGAGATTCTTCCTAACCGGCAATTTCGACACTTTTACCAAAGGATGGCGATGAATGGGAGTGGAACTCGTGGTCGTGGTGGTGATAGACTGCTTATCGCTTGTCGCTTTATTATTCCTCGTCGTTGTGGAGTCTCCCGACGTCACGGAAGATTTTACTTCCGTTCGACCACGTCCTCCTCCGGCCCCACTCTTTCGTCCTCCTCCTCCTGAGGTCACGGGGTCATTCAGTGCGGCTTTATTACTCGAGACAACTTTCGCCATCTTGCTGATGGTGGTGCTATGAATTCCGGATTTGACTGAATTTCGAGTAGTCGGCCTTTGTTCGGACTCCGTCTCACTGGTGACCAACTTGTTGGGATTTGAAGATCTACTACTGCTCAGTGTCGCACTTGGAGGAGGAGGTGGTGGTGGTAATGAACGTTCTGGTTCCTTCGTCCCACGTCCCCCTTTGCTTCTGCCTCCTCCACTTGTCCTATTTTTCATGACCTGGGTCGAAGAATGGACCAGAATGGAGTCGGAATCTCGGTCCACAACTTCTTCCTTGTTGGACAACTGTAAAACTGGGAGGTCAGGCAGGGACGTTGGACCACTTCGACCACCACCACCAATCGGTTCAAGTTTTCTATTATACTTTGACGTGATAAAGGAGGGCGTTGGTACGATGGAGACGATGTGACTCTTCATCCCATCCTCGTCCTCTTCCTCATTCATTCTCCCGTCATCCGACCTGGACTCGTTCCTGGATAATGATGACGTGACGACAGGGTGACGTTGCCACGGGTAGACGACGGCGGACACTTTGGGCACTATCCTGTCAGCGAGGACAGTTTTAGCCCTGGGTCTGATAAAGTCATCCACCCAGGGAGGCTGCTCTGGCGGTTGACTAGGCGTGGAGCTGTACGTCGGCTGTTTTCCGACTGAGTCCCAATCCAAGATCCGATGTTCACGGTTGCGAGCTTTCGAAATCCATTCGGGTTGTTCACTCGAGTGATGCCCGAGTTTTAGCAGGGTGAGTGACCTCGCATTACTGGTTTTTCTGTCGGATGATGCGTCCTCAACATTGGAGTAGGCTGGACCCTTCCAGGTGTGGTCCATGCTCAGGATGGGTTCCGGACTAGGGTCTGCGTTTACTAGGGCAGGCGTGACGGAAGTGGTGTTCCCATCGTAGTCGCCAATCGTGACGATGGATTTTGATGCAGATTTGTTGTTCGATGTGGACGAAATGGTGGCGGCGGACATTGCCAAATTGTTATTGGCCAAAGTAGTATTAAGTCTCTTGTTGATATTATTGTTATTGCTGTCGTTCGGGCTCCACTCCAAGTCTGGATTCTTGTAGTAGGAACGCTTGATAAGGTCAGAGATTCGTTCCGATCTGGACGAGTAGGATGTTTCGGATGACGGATGATGGCTCGGCGTCTGTTCTTCTTTTTTCTTGAGGTGTCGACTGTGGTCAGAAAAATGCTGCTTTTTCTTGTCCTCCCTTTCGTGCAGGGGTGGAAGAGCGCTACGGTACGAGTGAAAAGGGGGTGGAGGCGAAGAAGGTGGACTTTCAGCCATGTGATTTCGTCTCACCCCGCTGCCTCGTTCATTGTCAAAGTCGTACCTCAGCTCAACCGAAGTTATTTGCGGATTTGGCCTCCCAGTCGCAACTCTTGCCTCCATTCTTGCAATCGGTTGGGTGGCGACCGGATTTTCCGGGGTGATGGAGACGCTACTCCGATTATCCGATTCAGACATGTCGCGTCCCCCCTTTTTATTCGTGTTGTTCATTTCTATCAAACTTCTCCGTGTCGCGAGTGGGACGAATGAGCCGTTTTCGTAGAGCACGTTGTTAAATCGGTACGTGTTGGGTTGGTTTTGGTCGTCCAGGTCGAAATTGAAGGTTTGTTTGCCAGCCTCTGACTGGTGCTGAGATGGGGGCGACTTTAAGCGGCTGAGATACCTTTGGATTTTCAATTCTTCATAGTTCGAGAATATGTTGTGACTTGGTGAGTCTGTGTCGGAGGCGGTTGGCATTAATCGTGACTTGGCGACTCTGGGTTGAATTTCTAAGATGTAACTTTCATCC
This sequence comes from Folsomia candida, assembly GCF_002217175.1. Lineage (NCBI taxonomy): Eukaryota > Metazoa > Arthropoda > Collembola > Entomobryomorpha > Isotomidae > Folsomia > Folsomia candida. The sequence goes on from NW_019091209.1 coordinate 2,550,831, forward strand.
AGAGTGGCTGTGGGTGGTTCAGAGGGTTTGTAGTCGTCGTAAAATAGTGAAGGTTTGTTCGACTGGGAGTCATTTTTGGTGTGGGAGGAGGATGATGGTAAAGGTTGTTCTGCTTGTGGTTCTGGTACTTCCGGAGCTTGCAAAAGGTGTGAAGAGGTCCGTTTGTCACTGTAATCCTTCCCAAAAAGCCAGTGTTTCTGGTTTTTCTCGTCGCTCCATACACTTTCCCCACTTTTCTGGGATAATAACGACGTCGACGATGGGGTGCTTTCAGTCGAAGTTTGATTCGTGGGCGTGGTAGCAATCTCACTCTCTCCACTTTTCGTCCGGTCCTTCTTCTTTCTGCGGAACAAGTGCGACGTGGAAGGCTTATTCTCATCAGTTTCTACAATGTGAAACTTCCCCGAATCCGCCGTAAAGTGAACTTCCGTCTTACAAAATTCCACCTTTTTAGCCCCACGTCGAAAGTGATCATGCGTCGCGGAAATGCTCGTCGTGACATCCTTGTCGCGAACCTTTTGCGAAGGTTTGTTCATATCGGCGGAAGAAATCCAAGTTTGTGACACTTGAGCTGGTCGTAAATTTCCGTTGATATCCACCTCGTCATTGTCATCGTCATCCTCTTCGTCACATTCTCTCGAGGAGTATTTCTGATTGGAAAAAGTGTACACATTTTCCACCATATTGGAATATTTTTCCTGCTGACCTTGGTCACTCTTCCTGGGCGCAGTTGTCCGCCCAGCTTCCAAAATTCGGGAGAGTGAATCATTCAAAAAGCTCAGTTGACGTTGTGTTTGCCATTCTTCTTCCTCATTGTTGCTATTTTCTTCATTGTTATTATTATTATTTTGACCCCATTTGTCTTCTTCAGAATGGGAGTACTTCCCTCCCGACATTTTCGACATGACGGTCGGAGTTTCATGCAGCATTTGCAACAGACGGCGAGATCGTTCCAACGAGGGGGACAAAAGTGGGGGGGATGGTGACAGCGGTTCCTGCTGGGGGGAAGGTGGTCGTTCTTCTTCCCGTCTTGTGTCATAAGCCTCTCCTCCCTGACCGAGACCAGATTTCGCCGAGAAATTCAACTTTGACGGAGTAACCATGTAGTTATCCTGACCAAAATATTTGTCACTTTCGAACGTGTTCATCACACTGTGTCCTTTCGCTCTTCCCTCAATCTGAATCGGAATCGGGGTACTTTTCTCAAACGTGTTCTCGTCATAGGACATGAAGGGATTATTGTTTTCGAACATCTTTCCGCCGCGTTCGTTTCCTGGTTTCATCTTATCGTAAAAGTTGGTCCAAGGTGGTGGCGAAGGGGACTGGATGATTGGAGAGGGGGAATTGTGACGCCGTAGGTGTTGGTCCATTGGCGGTATCTCTTCCGGGACGTTCTCTCCGCCGTGATGATGGTGGTGGTGATGGTGATGATGATGGTTATCGTCATCATCACTGGGGGGAAACAGGTTCAAGTAGTTTGAAGCAAATTTATTGCTGTTATTATTATTATTGCTCGAAAGCAATCTCGAGGAATCCGCATGCGAGTCGAAAGATTCCAACTCATACGATTTCTTTCTCTGGGGGAAACCGAAGGTGGATCCTTTCTTCTCGGAGGAGGATGATGATAAGCCAAACTGCCTCGCAGGAGAAGATTCTCTCTTCTTCGCGGTATCATTTTGATAAGGCCCCGACTTATCGTCACCTTCTCTTCGTACCGGTACCTGGAGAACGTCGTCATCATCGTCCGAGTCCATCCCATTTCTTCGCTCCATATGCGACGACGCACTTCCTCTCAACCGACTTTGCAACTCGAGCTGAATTTCTACCGGAAATCCGACCATGACTCCGCGAAACTTGGGAGTGATATCTTTAAACTCGACGATGGATAAGCCACTGGCATGGTTCATCATGACGCTTGATCGAGTCTGCGGTGGAGGCGGAGTATTTCTCAAGTTGTCGTCTGAATCGACAATAATTTCGTCTTTGATTTCCACCTCGCTATCGTCCGGACTAGTTGACACGATGGGGGCGGGTGTGACTGGGGTGTGCCTTCGGGTCGGGGGACGCCTCACCCCCATCGTCCCGCTACGGCTGACATTTATTCGTTCCCGTTGAGTTGACGTGTCCAAAGGTTGAAACGTTAACTGGGCAAAATAATTTCGTAATTTACATAATTTTATCAAAAAAAATGTCACAAAAACTTACTCCAAGGTGCTCAAAGTCATCGGATCGGCCCCCACTCACAGTCACAGTCTTTGTTGTGGTACGGTTGCTAGTGTTCTAGAATTATAAAATGAGACCCAGGATGAAAAAAAGTCATCACATTCATGACGAAAATACTGAATCAAATTTATTACACGACTATTAATAAAGTAAACAGTAAATTATTTATTTATCATCCTCCTCGTGCATCCTCCTGGCACAATAATTAGCATGTGGACAAACAACGGACTGATGTCATTCATGCATGCATGCGGTTTTTGTATGTATGTAGACCTGAATATTTATTACTTGCATCATCACAGGAACCGATTTAATGGCCTTGAAATGTGATAAAAGAGAGAAAAAAATATAGCGTCATTTGGATGTAAGTACGAATGTTTTTCTTCTTTTTTTTCAGGACACACCTACCACCACGAATTTATTTAGATACCTGCATATGATGTCGATTAGGCGTCTGTACCAGTGGCCGCGAAAGCTGTGGGGACATTAACATGGGAGGGCCGGGTTTATATAAGATGGGGAGATGATGCGGACCGTGGGGACATTGTCCCTGTCCTTCCGCGGCCACTGGTGTGTCCGGCTATTAGTGTGCATGTACATATGTACGCAATAATGAAAACTAATGTAAATACATAAGTGTACACATGACGAATGATACGTGTCTCAAGTTTACGACCGTCGGGGGTTGAGAAAGCGTTTGAAAACCAATAATAATTTACCAATGATAATAATAATACTACATAACATCATCTCTCTCATTTTCACATCTACATATGCACTTAAATAGACGCCACGAAACGATATCGTATCGTATCGTAATTCACGGCTCGGTGGCCACACTAAAAGTTTGTTATCCTGCCAAGAAAGAAAATCAAACAAAACGTGAAGTATTTGCAGGAAGACACTGCGAATCTCTTAAATAGATAGTTTACTTGGCTTGGTTTGAACCAGTTAGATATTTATTGATGGAGGAGGAGATTATTCATGAAATGATTCATTTCTTTATTATCAAAATTAATCATCTCACTTCAATTCATACTTTAGCGTGAAGCATATTTTTTTAATTCGTCCAAAAAAACATCAATTTCCAACTTAGGAAACTCGAATTTCGAAACATTACTGCGGAGAGGAAACGATTTATTAAACTTTCTTTAAAACCGCGATGGTATTAACTTGACCAAAGGCTCATTTCTCATCTTGACGTGGCAGCCTAGTCGTCATTACAATATCCGATATGACGACGACCATTGTTGGGAAGTAAGAAAAAAGTATCTAGTGTACTAAACCACCTTGAAATTGATCCATGTCTACGTAAGTACTGCATGATGACAAAGGAGCCTGTTAACTCGTGTGGAACTTTTACATACTCGTATTCAGTTCAACTCATTGATTCATGTGTCACTATTATTATTGTTGTTATTATTATTATTGAATCTGTATAAGGCTTGTAGAAGAACTGCCATTGTGAGAAATGAGGTAGAACCATGTACGGCAGTTGCAGGAAGCCGACACATAAATTCCTCCAGCAGAAAACTTTTGTTCGTGGAAATAGATAATAATGATTGGAAAATAATTACGTACAAAACCCAGGAACTCGAAAGTATTTATGCAATTGCGGAACGACTGACAGGCTAAAAATCTTATGCAGGAAAACTTGGCTATTGTTGAAACGTGATGCGTATTGTTTGCTTGGAAATAATAATAAATATCGCGTCCAGAAACTGTGCTTCTTCTCGTCGAAGGTAAAATGTGCATGTAAGGAGGTGGTCGTGGTAAAAAGTGATGAAATTTTAATATTGACATTGACACAGGCACATAACAAGAGTGACAGATTGTGATCTGCATACATACATATGTAAATCATTATGGATTCCTAGAAGCAGATCGAGATTGTTGAAGAGATATGTTTAAAGTAGCCGATAGATTTTCCTCTCAGACTGAAAGACTTGATCGGCTGGATTTGATTTGGTTTGATTTTCCTAATTATTTTCCTAATTATTTCGCTGACCAGTTAGTTACTTGGTTGGTTTTAACTTCCTAATTAAAATCTGGCCGGATCGAAGCAAACAAACGTGAAAGATAACATCGTAAATTTGTACCCTCTCTCCAATTTGGGATTATTCAATCAGAATAAAATTAATGCGTTCAAAAAATTATTAGCTGGCGTCTAGCTGTGTAAATAAATACATGAATGTTTGGAGAGGGGTAAAAAAGTCTTTCTTTTTTTACACCCCTCGTAAAACGTAACTTGCCGACATTTACGACATTATAATGTTCTCCTCATTATTTATGCATGTCGTTCGTTCGTGGATGTGAAATTAAGAAGATATTTTTTCTGTGTTTACTCACCTTGCTGGTACTCCGAACCCCTCTGGACGAGCTCATTTGATACGACGTGGAGGAACTTTGGACCAAAGAAGAGTTGAGATTGTCATTCTCCGTGTGAAAATGCGAATGAGAACGGACAATTTGAAACTGCGAGTCTGGAGCTTGTCCTTGAATCACTTCCGTCCGCACTTGTTCCTCACCGCGGTCCGATTTCTTGCAGTCTTCTTGCTATCCAAGTAAAAATACAATACACAGATTGAATATTTCCCGATATTTTATGAAGAAAACAGAAGAATTGGTGCACACAGACCCACGACTTTTCAATAAATGGAGCCCCATCGAGAAAAATGAATTAATATATATCGTCTAAATAGGAGTCTTGACACTAATTAACCCACATTTTATGGGCATCGGTTAGGTGTGTCTTCTCCTGATTTCAGATTCATATTCTTCACAGGTATTTGTTTAGTATGGTAAGAAAATAAAATAAAAGTGGTTCTTCTGGATGATTGCGGCGTGCATGTACAGAATCCATTATTCATTCATCAACGAAAACACGTATGTATCTATCTACAGATAGATACGTGATAATCGATTATGAGACTAATTGCAATTAGAAAAAGTGGATGAATTTGTTACTTAAGAAAAAAACAGTAGTAAATTATTTCTCGAAAATGTATCTACTCGGCGATAAAAGTATCGAGGAGTTGGAGTGGAATTGGTGGTGGATGGAATGGAATGGAATTAATATCTAGATTCAGAACCAGTGGCCGCGGAAGGGTGAGGGGATAGAGCGACAATGTCCGCACGATTGTTCGATGTCCGCATCATCCGCCCATCTTATTCAAACCCGCCCTCCCCTATCCTACAATGTTAATGTCCCCCACGGCTTCCGCGGCCACTGTTCAGAACTGGACATACGAACGAACGACTACCACCACCTGAACTATGATGATGATCATCATCAGGGAGTCTTCTTCTCAGCCTGCGTGGGTGTCACTTGGTACTTTTCAGTAATGTTCCACCTGGCAGCAGTTTTATTATCCAAGCACTAATAAAACGTGATCTGGGGGATATTTTGGCATGGAAAAAACAAGCTCTGACTAAACTAAAGCCTCCCAGTCCTTAAATCAACCGTGGCAGTGATTTCATTCGTTTTTAAAGCTTTTTTTACATCCCCACTCACTGACACAACTGATTTATTCCATGTAAGAAGATTCCTATTTGTAAAATGTTTGTTGATCCTTCTGCTGCTAAATGTCTCTAGTTCTTTGAACTACTCGCCATTAATAATCATTTTACTGCATATGTAAATAGTTTAGGCTGGTGATAACTGTTTATCCGAAAAAAATGTGGCCTTTTTCGACACAAATTTTTCAAAAAGGTTCCCATGTAATTTCTTTAATATCTTAGAAACTATAAATTCTGGCACGGAAATAAATTTCTGTAAGGAGATAAAACCATGAAAATTCACAAATTCCTCCAGATAACCTGTTAGAATTTCTAGGGCCACATTTTTTTCTTCTGAACTGTAGTATGTACATAACATAATTTTGTGTGCCCACCTTTTGGTACTGAATGTCCGCATTGTTGATGGGGTTGATCCACTTGCCAGTCTCCTTGCGACCCTTATGCCGCACTCCGGGCAGGTCAGAGTCTGACCACTCGACCACGTTGTGATCGTCGAGACGAAAGTTGCCCAAAGTTTCGGGAACCCCCAGTTTCACCAACGCTTGCGAGTCCATGGCCATCATGATGTCCTCCGATCTTCTACATACGTATACACAGTATAAATTAGCACCAAATTTGCACACACCAAAATTTGCACAACAATTCAGTGTCCACCATCCACATTTGTCAATTGCACAGATCAATACTGACCCATGGCCCAGAAATGAACAACAAACAAGAGCACCACGCTTTCCATAGATCCTCCTAAATACGTAATTTGACCACTACTCCTGCAGCTACACACTCAACTCCGCCGGATGAGCTCCTGGCTGCAATTAATTTCCCAAAAGGCACAAAATTTAAGCCAACCTGCAGCGGAGGCAGAAGGTGAATCATTTCATTTCATTCAATCCCACAACCGACGAGGAGAGGGAAATGCGTTTGTTTGAGAGATATTTTTTTCTAAAACGCTGCTTATGCATTATTCGCGACTCAACAAAGGATTAGGAGAGCATTGTAAAAAAGTAAACTTGGCCAATTCTTCAGCCACGTACGTACATACGCCTCAGCCTCAATAAATCTATGGTACACTGCGTTTTAAAAATGGCATCAGGGCAGGGCACACATCAAACTTAACTTCACATAATACACCCAATCCACACCACCACACATAGAAAAGTGGATGGATATCTACTTAATAAGGCACACACATATTATTGCAAAATAGTAAAAATCCGTGGTTCATGTGGTTGAAAAGGGGTGAGCAATATTTTCTGGGGGTATGGCCAAGTCAAGCAAAATATAAATATTTTCGTTTTTTCGACAGTTTACTTGTTCCCAATCCGGCAAATAAATTTTAAGACTTAGGTTTTTTCTACAGCAAAAAAAAATAATAATGCCACCAGTGCGATGCAAACAAGATAAAAAATAAATTTTCGATGTGGTAATAATAATCATAATAATAATACGATTAACCATGGCCGCGGAAGCTGTGGGGACATCTGGGGACATTAACATTGTAAGATGGGGGGAGGGACGGGTTTATATAAGATGGGAAGATGATGCAGACATCGAACAACCGTTTGTCCCTCTGTCCACACCCTTCCGCGGCCACTGACGATTAAAATAGTAGCCAAGAAGAGAATTAGCTGCATATCTACTTCTATTAGGTAGTAGCAACCTGTGTTTGACTTTTTATCGTTGTAAGGCAGTAGTTGATCCGTTACACATTTTGGATTTCAAATTCACTAATCTGCCCTGTACACATTGAACTCTCTCATAAAGTTCAAATGTGTATTGTACACATGTACCGAATTTAATTTGACTCGGTTCCGCTCAAGGGATGAAGAGATATCATCGCACGGAAAGAATTGCAATAATAATAAATACGGTTTCATTCGGATAATGGCGAATCATCGTCCCACTGCATCCACATCCTGCAGAATGCATCCTAAATACGATACTGAGATGAGACTGACCAGCCTATGTATTTTCACAATTCACTGTAAACTTGTGTATTTTTGGGCTGGCTTCTGTCGGATGTCCCACATTTGGACCTTGCCAAGCGTGAGGTGGATCATTTTTATATAAATACGGTTGTTTAATTGTGATAGTTTTGCTCCGAATTAAATAAGCTAGAAATTTTATGGCTTTGTTTGTGCAAATTTTGGCGAAATTCACACACTTTTGGCATCAATTTGCAGTACGATGACGCAAACCCTTAAAAAAGTCGCAATCTTACTCCTCAGCTCAATCAATTTACCTGCGCATTTTCCAATTATATAACCAGTCGAAAAAAAATCGATTTAAATTATTTCAACGGTTTAACAGGCTTTCACTTTCGCATTGTATGTAACTACATAAAAGTGCACTTTACGAAGACCCATTTTAATTGTAGGAAGGACATGCAAATAAAATTATTCATGCAAAAACCCTGCCTTGCTGAGGGGAGATTCGCACAGTTTTAATTACGGGTCAGTAGGAAAACTCACCATGCAGACTCGCCACATGCAGTTTGGCAAACAAAAAAAGAGAAGCTGGTTTTTTAACGAAACCAAATTTATCTCTCTCTCCAATCCAAATCTGTTCAAAGCAAAACCAATTTTGTAGTAGTAGCTTAGTTGGGCTCCCCCATTAAAATTCGAGTCTCGACGCTATGATTTATATGGGGATTGCAAGTGATGAAAATATAGATGGATGGACACCAAACCACTCGATAAAAAAAACTGCGATAAACTCACACGTATTATTCGGAGAAGAATCCAATCCAACACCACCCAACCCGTCAAAATTAAGGGCATCCGCACCAGAAGAAGTGTTTAGGAGAGGTTCCAGCTAGTCACTCGATCTCACCAAGAAAAAACTGGACCACTTCCGGTGTCACCCACTTGACTGGATAAAGTCCTCCACAACCTGTCAAAATCACACTAGCTTAACTTTTCTCTTAGCCAATTTTATTTTGCAAACCGGGCGGAACTCGTCTTCCGCGGAACTTGAGGAGAAGAAGGGATGGTGGTGCATGTATGGCACATGGTACTTGCTATTTGACCAAGATAAGACCACGACGACGATGTGAGCACGGACGGACGTGTTTGTGTAATAAAGGCTGCGTCTTGCATGCCACATATTTACACGAGTTAAGATCTTTGGAGATCTTTGAGTGTGGTGGTGGTTAGTGTGGTACAAAAGCATGCATGCATTGGTGGGACACATGCGAGTCCTTACTTAAGTATTTTACTTCTTATTACCTGTTATTGCAGCCGTAGTAGTAGTGCTGGCTTTTGGCTTGGCTCGGCTTGGTTGGGTGCACCTGAGTTATCCAAGTCCATATACGGCAATGTACCTGATATTACTCAATACCTCATCTGAACGAGTGAGTGAGGCTTTCTCCTTTTAATTTGCACTGCGTGGACTTGAGATCCCAGCAGAAGTGTAGGCGTCTTGGGATTTTTCACTACTCCCACATAATATTCAACCCTTTTTTAACAACGTCTCTTCGTCTCACATCATTCTCCGTAAGGAATAAGTAAGTATTGATGATACTCCTCGCGTCCTTTTTTCAACCAGACCAGCACAGCTATTAAGGTTGGATGGATGGATCATCGTTAAGTCGTATTCTTCGTCGTCGTCGTCGTCGCCTCCAGTGGCCGCGGAAGGTGTGGGGACGTTAATATTGTAGGATAGGGGGGCCCGGGTTTATATACACAAGGTGGGGAGATGATGCCGACATCGAACAACCCTGGGGACATTGTTCTTCCGCGGCCACTGAGTGTCTCTCCTCCTGCCATGCCACACGTCCAACTAAAAAATATCATACTACACGGCCACGGCCTGAATTAGTCCGAATTGGGAAAAAGGGACAACATGCAGACTCGAGTTCATTGTTTCAACCACGAATTATTGCCGAGATGAGGCGATAAATACACACAAACAACGAGTGGTCATCACCTATACAGACTGGACTAACAAATCATCACACCATCCACCTCAAAGACTGGCAGGTCAATAATAATAAACAAAAAAAAGTGAGTACATGAACAACCACTCGACAAGAAGATTTACTTATTACACTTTCTGAACGAACTCGACCGTCCATGAAAATTTGGCACGAATGCATATTTTAGGCTGAAATTGGACTTGTAAAATAAGCCTCTGACTGAGTAAACAGACCTTTAAAGTGAATAATTTTATAAATGCATTAACATATTTATACTAATTACTTTATTACCCAAGATTAATGGAGCTGACTAAAATGTTGAATAAACGATGTGACAAAAATGGCGACAATTTCTCATTACGAGTTGAATGCGTAATTATTTAGTTAATGTAGCGACTTTTTTTCGTAATGTAATAAATGAGCAGGCAATAAGTTATGGTGAAACAATGGACGGTGAATGGACTGAGGCTCAATAAACCAAGTTCGCCAACGCAAGAATAAATAATGGTCTGCTGTGATCCGGCCCGTCATTCGAGATGATGCGAGTTGATGACCGTTCACACACACACATTTTTGCATTCTGTCGCATTTTGCGTCATGAAATGAATCAATGTGATGATGACAAGTATGAAAAAACGAAGACTTCTGCTTGTCCAGGTGTACAGAGACCATTAACAAAAAGTAGGTAAACAAAAATCTTAACATCTCGACATTTTCTTGGCTGGCTGACCGACCGATACGATGCGATAGTGTGAGATGTGGCTTGATCAGTGGCCGCGGAAAGGGGTGGACAATGTCCCCACGGTTGTTCGATGTCCGCATCATCTGCCCATGTTATACAAACCCGTCCCTCCCCCCATCCTACAATGTTAATGTCCCCACGGCTTTAGCCGCCACTGGGCTTGGTTATTGGTCCTTGCGCCATGTTTGGCCAAAGACAAGAGCAGTGGACGACAGAAATGGACATCTGTGAATGAGTCGTCTTACCTTGAAATCATTTTCTGAGATCCAAGTCGTCAATTGATTGGGATGTTTTTTTTTCCTCTCTTATTGTCAGATACACACATCGACGCTCGTCAAGATTGCAATTTTTTCTCAAATGGTCATACCCACAAATAGAAGATAAGGCTTTGCAAGAAAATAAATCATACTATTTAACTGCGGAAAATAAGATATGAAATTGGAAAAAAATTGTAATCACGACGAAATAAGGCACATTTTCAATTAGTGCAATTAGGCCGCTGCACTGAACACACAAAATGCATGAAAAGGAAAATACTTATGTATACATAGAATTTCTCGTTTATTAATGGATTTCCAAAATTTTGCTCATTCAACAAAACCGTGCAGGCATGTGTTGATAACATAATTACAATTATGTATGTACATGACTGTCTATGTGTACAGAGTAATCAATGCAATTTGTACATGAAAATTTCACTTTTAATTGAAACTCTTGCCAATAATAAGCGCGTGGTCTGGTCTGGGTGCACTTGGTCAATTAAACCTTAATTCTTATGAGGTGCATGCATTGAATGATTTTAATGGTTTTAGCACCTTGTCGAGTTAAATATATCCTGATTTATTATACATCCATCCATTTATTGGTTCCGTCGTTTATAGAGTAATAATTTCATTCAATACTTATTTAATTATGTATCATTACGTGGGACGCGGAACACGAGAGGGGTGTGCATTTTATAAATATGGACGTTTATTTATTTATAGATGGAACGATTAACTATTTTAACTTTGATAGAGATCGATAAGAAAGATTTATTTAATTGTGTGATGCTATTTCCTGAAATTAATTAAATAAATGCGTGAAAGATAAAGTATTTGTGGTCTGTGATTCGCAATTTTTTGCATGTGACGCTGTCTCCTGTGACGAAGTTTGAAGGATTTGCATATTTACATATCATGGAAATAAATAAATTCGTCGAGAATTTAATGTTTTCTGTTACATAAATTTGTGCATTTTATTCATTTATTTATTCAGTAATGAGTTTAATACTTTTTATTATTAACGATAAACATATTTTTAAATAAACTCTGCTCCAAATTCCGACTTGTTTATATTTTCAAAGTAATTCCAAATTAGCCCGAATTAAATGACATTAAATTTCTTTACAAGCATCGCTATAATTTCGTAAAGTTGGAGAGGTTATCATCGATTTTTTAATGAATCTATTTTACTTTTTACGTGTTCAAGTACATTGTTGGTGACAAGTAAAAGTTACACGTTAACTAATTGCTTTGCCTGTTTGTGTATTCATACATAAAGTGAATTTGTACTTCGCCAACTTGCGCCAATGTTGTAGCTTAACTATGGCGCAAGTTAGGAAAGAGTAAAGTACAAACACAACAAATTATGTATGTGCATACATAAACTTTTCAATAAAATATATCACCTCTTAAAATCTATCCTAAAGCTGTAGTTGCAACACAAAAACCAAGAATGAGCAGATATTTTTTACTTATGAATTACATATATATTTCTTTAGTTGATATTAGTTCAAGTTCAAAAAAACACTAGTCTCATTAGTTTAGTAATCATCATAAAGACGTGACATCAAGTAATAATAAGTTGTATGTTAGAAGAAGTTGACCGCTTTGTGTTTACATATATTTATATATTTTGGACGTGTTCGGAATTGCATTTTCAGTATGATTAGAATCATGATGGACATAATAAGGTACATTTTTCATCATCAATCACCACCCTCTACAGGAAATATTTAAGTTGGAGTAGTAGTTTCTCTAGTAATAAATCTGTTTTGTATGTGAAGTTCAAATCGGCGACGACAACGAATTTTGTGGCGACGACGTGTATCATCATTTCCTGTACGTTGAGCCATTATTGTTCGAATCTCTCACGGGAATGATGACCGTTCCAGAATTGAGCTGACGAGGTTGTTGAAATTCTACCTGAAAATTTGGGCCTGGAGATTCTCCCCTCCGTCCATTCGGATACATCACTTCCGACGCGGAGTACCGAGACTTGGTTCGTGTCGTCGTATCGGACGACTCGACCTGTCCGGCAGGTTCACCCGTCTCGTTTCTAAGCATCCTTCGTGAAAATCGGGACGTCGTATCGGTCGAAATCCGTGGCCTGCCCTCCTCATTGTCCGGAGTGCTCGAGCTCATACGATAAGTTTCCTGGTAATCGTCCGAAATTGGGGAATTTGCTCCGCCAAAGCCACGCGGGGAATTGATCGACTTTCGATTCGGAACTATCCGGGCAGAATCCGAGATTCGAAGCGGTGAGTAAGCGTTAGTTGGGCTGTTGATGGATCGTGCGGGTGAGCTGGCTTTGAAATGGGTGGTGGAATCGTACATGTCCGAAGATCCGTGTCGTTTAACGTTGTCTAAAAACGTTCTCTTGGATCTGGACACGTTCGTGTATTCGTCGCGTTGCTGGTGGTGATCACTCCGTTCGTACGAATTGACATCGCGCACACTTCGGCTCATATTTTGCAACAATTTTGGGGCCAAAAGGTCCGGAGAGTCGAGCAGTTGTGGGTTCGAGGTGTACTGTGGGGACAGTTTTTGTTGTTGGGTAAGCCTTGACGAGGGTGGGAAGGTGGGCTTCCCAAGCAGTCCCGATCTGGGGGTAAAGCTCATGCTGCGACTTAAACTGTGAGACTTGCGATTGTTATTATCATTGTTGTAACTGTTTGAAATGGAAACGTTGATATCGTCTGCGCCAAATTTGATGGCTTTGTTCGTGGTGGGGGTACGTTTCCCGTCCAGACCGAGGAGGGATCCTTGGTCGTCGCCGAAGTAGAATCGTCTCCGTGGAAGGGTTTGTGACCTCGAGTCGGTGGCCGGGTCGATTACGGCGCCCGTGTGCTCGATCCCCTTCAACCGACCCATCGTGCTGGACGGGTTGCCCACGATGTATTTGGGGTGAAACTGCTTTTGTGGGGGTCCGTCATAGTTGAAGACGCGTTCTCGGCGTTCCACAGTTTTTCTTTGTTCAACTTCCGCCTCTCCGTTTTCGTAGAGGGAGTTTTGTGTAGGGTTGTCCGTCTCGGTGGTTTTGTAGTAGTTGGAATGCTTGGTGGCGTAATTTCCAAAGTTTCCGGATTCCATGGAATCTCGCGTGATGGGGCCGGCGGAGGGGCCGTTGTAGCCAAAGTTTTGTTCGCGACGTTCATAGCTTTTGCGTTCTCCGACGTCTTCACGTTTCTGCAAAAAAGAGGTAAGATTTTCAGAAATTTTCACTTGATTTTATTTTAACTAAGAAATTATTTATTTTTAAAAAGTAAATTTTGTAAAATTTTGACCATAAAATTTCTCACCTGCAGATACGACGAGGAATAGTCCGACGTCGGAGTGTAGTTTCTGGTCGATGACGAGTGGTTATTCATGATCCCAGTGTGCCGACCGTGATGTGTCTGATCGATGTGCAAAAAGTTCTCGGTTCTGGGATCGGGTGACTTTGCACGACGGTATCGTGGGGGCGGTGTTGGTGTGGGCTCCTCGTCCCACGGACTGCTTCCCGATTTGGTCAGGGAGACTCGCCCAGTTGAACGAGCCATGCTGTCCTCGTGGTGGTGGTGCCGATTCTTGAGGTCCTTTCACAACAAATTAGAACCTCGAGTTAAAAACTTTCAAGTATTAAGTTTAAGATGGCCAATAGTGCGCAATAACCAACTGGTTCAACTCTGCTCCTCTTCCTTTACCGATATGCAAATAAATACTTGAAGAAACCATTTTCTCTCGAGTTTAGTGGGTTTGAGCCATATTGGATATTAATCAGTTGCACGTCGCGTCATCATGCCCAAGTAGTAATGAATCAGACAGCCAGCCAGTGGCCGCGGAAGGGTGGGTGGGGGACAGAGGGACAAAGTCCCCATCATCTACACATCTTATATACACCCCGCCCTCCCCTATCCTACAATGTTAATGTCCCCACAACTTCCGCGGCCACTGATCATGACAAATTCAATACTGCGACCCCAACGGGTACTAATTTACCACTAAATATACTAACGAGTTTACATATCTTATTCTCAGATTCATGAAATTGTCGCATTATTCAAGACTAAATATTACACTTTCCTGACTAGATTTATTTACTCACTAGATTACCGACTAGATCTTAAAATATGCACTAAATAAATATTTAAATAAATATTTAAAACACACCTCCTAAACATTTCCCTTCAAAATTTCCAAACAAAATACACAAAAAGCATGCAAAACGTGGATGTATGCATATACTGTCATCAACTTACAAAATGTACAGAATGTGGCTGCGTGGTTCGAGATGGCGTATCTCCAAAACTGATCCTTTTCCCGACCGATTCCTTGGATAAGACTTTATTGCTATTTTGTGAGAGGTTGCTCTGCCTTCCGGGGGGAGGGGCCGGCGGCGGAGGGGCGGGCGAATTAAGCGGCGAACTTCGCGACGTCATCGTGACATGAATTCCCGTCGGCGTCACGGGAAGTGGGGATCTCGGCGACGTGTCCGAATTCAGGGAACTGCTCGAACTTCCAAAGTGTGAATTGAGCCATCTATTCGTTTCGGTACGTTTCGTGTGTTCTTCATGACTCGTGTCGAGGGGTCGATTGGTCAACACGTTGGGGCGAACTTGCGGCACTGCGCCGAATTTGGTGCTGTATAAGGCGTCCGGTTTACTGGCGAGGCGACGAACCCGTTCGGACACTGAGTCCCAGACGTCTTCGTCCCCTTGACGTTGCGAACTGATATTTTCCGACACCATTCTTCCCCCTTCGCCAATCTGCGTGGTGTTAACCAACCAAGTTTTTTTTAATTGCATAGAGAGAGAGGCACCCATATTATGATTTTGTTTACGCATTTAGGCTGAGAACAGACGTGTGTAAGTAGAGTATTTAGAACAGTGGCCGCGGAAGGTGTGGGGACATCGGGGGACGTTAACACTGTAGGATGGGGGAGGGAGGGGTTTAAATAAGATGATGGGGACTTCCAATACCCGTGGGGACATTGTCTCTCTGTCCCCTCACCCTTCCGCGGCCACTGATTTAGAAGTAGTCGTGTAAGAGGAGGAGGAAGAGTAAGAAAGATAAAATGTGCAAATAAATATTTACAAAAAAATAGCAAGCGGCTGAAAAAAATAAAAATAAATAGCAAACAATTGAAGAATCAATAACCCAATAAATGATTCCACCATGCAAAAGTAAAAAAAAATGAAGAGTTGAGCAGAGTTGTTGTATAATAATACGAAGTACAAGTTTGTGTTGTGATATGTACAGTCATATTGGTTATAAATAACCTTTCTGCCCAAAAAGTCCTGTTTTGATAGGAATCGAGCGTGCACGCGCTCTTCCCAACTTTTGCACGAAATTTTAAACTTTGTCCTAGAGATGCGAAATTTGGCATGCACATGCACCAACATATGCTACATCATAATATAACATCAGTTCCCGTTCCGTTCGCTATAAATTTTTCAGGAAAAATCAAAAACCAAATTGAATACGGGTGACATTTGGTTTTTGATTTTTCCTGAAAAATTTATAGCGAACGGAACGGGAATTGATGTTATATTATGATGTAGCATATGTTGGTGCATGTGCATGCCAAATTTCGCATCTCTAGGACAAAGTTTAAAATTTCGTGCAAAAGTTGGGAAGAGCGCGTGCACGCTCGATTCCTATCAAAACAGGACTTTTGGGCAGAAAGGTTATTTATAACCAATATGACTGTAAATTTGTGCATGCATGTGAAGTGAATAGGATGCATATACTACAGCTAATTAATTGATTGATAAGGCCTCATCGTCTCCGTTACCTTCACCCCCTCGCTAAAATTTCTTCCCTTGGGGACGGACACGTAGTCGATGAAGTTCTCGCTTTTGGCGTGACTATAGTCCTGCTCGCCTTCTTGGTGTTCGATGCGTTCAAACTCGTCAGAGTCGGAGTCTGGGATGTCGTCGTTGTGGAATTCTTCATGCTCGTGTCGTCGCGTTATTTCGGTGACGATGTTGCCATTTTCTTTCTTTTTGCTGACCTGAGAAGAGTAATTTAAGATTAATTTTAACTATTAATTATCATAATAAATAATTGGATAAGGCATAGAAAAACATGAGAGTTCGACGAGGGAGGGGACAAAATTAGCCGGAAATGTGAGTGATCTGAACCTCTTTCGTGTCTTCAATATCGGTGGTTCTGTCGTGCCTCCGAGTTTGCTGGAGAACCCGTTTTTGTGGATCTTTCGAATAATAAGGCTGCAATTTTCGGTCGGAAGATCGAAGTAATCCTTTCCGAACGTCCTGCTCTTCGCGAAGGGCTCGAATAATTCCCTGAAATTCGAAATAAGAAATTTACTTAGAAATGTGGCATGCGCAGATATGATTTAACCAAACTTTCGAAAATATTTTATTTTTTCGGAAACTCTTGAAAATGAGGGCAGAATAGGACCCGAAAGCTCGATAACTTTATCTTCGAATTTCCACTAAATACTCCGTTTAGCATATTATTCGATATATATGAATTATAAATATTGAAGAATATATTTCTTAGGTAATTTTATATTTCCTTAAAAATACGGCCATCAAAATTAGAAAATTTCCCTATTTATTATCACGACAAGTAACATCTTTCACGCTATTGTGTACATACATATAAATACAAAAGGTACGAAACTATATGCATTCACCATCCTTCAAGTAGCATTATTAATTTGCAACAATACCTCCTCATAATTGGGTGATCAACATGACACATCACCTACACGAATTTTTCTTTGCTGGGGCCAAAGTCGGATTAAAAATTAAGCCTGATCTTCTCACACATCTCTCTCTCTCGCAATCAGTAGATACACATATTTACACCAAGAAACGTCGCCGTCTTATGCAGGAAGACTATAAAGAAACCTTGTCGTCATTCTTATTAAGATGAAGTCATCCACACCACACTGTTTCTTTGCTGCGTATCTGATTGGCCTCATTGACCAAATAAAAGCGTCCGATACGACTTTTAAGGCATCGCGATGTTGTAAGTGTCAGTGCACACAGTCAGCCTTTAGTTCGTTTCCTCTCTCACTTTGCAATTCAAAATGATAGCCGACCACTAATACGACCAGTGGCCGCGGAAGGACAGAGGACCAATGCCCCCACGGTTGTTGGATGTCGGCATCATCTCCCCATCTTATATAAACCCGTTCCTCCCCTGTTAATGTCCCCACAGCTTCCGCGGCCACTGAATAATATAACCCAACAATAAGTAAAGCAAACTTACTTAGTTAGTTAGTTGGCCTATCTATCAGCAGCATGATACCGTGTCATGCCACCACCACCACCACCACCAAGTCCTTATCGAGCCGAATCAATGGACAGGGTTAATGAGCTGTCCTTTGAAACTATTTTGAGATTTTTCCTTGGATTATGGGTGATTGGTTTCCGCTTTGTCGTCGTCCCTCCTAACTAACTGTACGCCATGCAGGCCTTTCTTGTTACGTGGTGTGTGCATGGATGAGGCTTTACTTATTTCCATATGTGGTGAATTAAACATACATTACACGCAACTTTCAAGAACATTCGAACCAACAACAATATGGTATTTCAATAACACGTTTCAATTATTTGGCTCAGCCAGCCAACTAACGCAGGAGTGACATTTGAACTTGAGAAGGTAAATGTGTACACTTTGTCAGCAACGCTACTCACATAATGATAATCATGACGATATCCTGTAAAAAATGAGCTGTATCATTGTATCCTAATTTGTAATTGGGATATGTATTTACTTACGAGACGACACGTCCACTTATGTATTTTTTTCGCCAGTGATATTATTATTATCGGTAAATAAATATGATGTAACAAATGTGCAATGCGAATCGTATTTTAAGGTCATTCGTAAGAAGGTAGTGAATTTTTGTATGTAGACCCTTATTTCCTCCCCTCCTGAAGAAAAAAAGGAACCTACTATGAAAAACTTTGCATACTTCAGAGCAACTTTTTTAATTGCTAATTCCATGTCGTCAAGCTCATTATCATTATTATTACATGACTAGAAAAGTTATGCTGGTCTGGTGGTGGATGAGATTCTTATCCTCGTAATTAGATGTTAGGCTCGATTATTAGTATGCATCAGGTTTCCCTTTCCATTTCGCCAGAGCTAATAATAATTCTGCATGAAAAACCAGTGGCCGCGGAAGACAATGTCCCCACGGTTGTTGGATGTCGGCATCATCTCCCCATCTTATATAAACCCGGCCCTCCCCTTACCTACAATTTTAATGTCCCCAGATGTCCCCACGGCTTCCGCGGCCACTGCGTGAAGAAGACGAATCATTCGTGTCTTGTCTATTTTCCGTCCTAATCTCATTTATTCTTTCATGAAGTCAAGGCATCAACCACCAGTCTTAATGAATTATGAGCCCTTTGTATTAATTGTCCCTCAGTCAGTGTCATCAGTTAAATTTATATTGTTCATCATCTAATACGGAAATAATTGATGGTTAAACGAAGTAGGTCACCAGACATGTAGATACATACACAAATTGTGTGCAGAGATGATTTGCGACTGTGTAATGTATTTAATGAGATTCGACCACTAACTCGATTTCTGTGATGAGCACATCTTTAACCCGTATTATCATCGTTATGATTGCTGCTTTTTAATGTAATTTAGAGAGCAATAATATCAAAAAGTGACGTTACAACATAACCACCCTCGTCCTCAGTGAGTGAGTAAGCAACCCATCAATATTCCTGATTAATTTTCTAATTCAAAATGATATGTTGTAAACGGACGTGACTATTTTTTTATTTAGGTTGTAAGTTCTTCCCTAATGAAATTTTTGAAACATATGTATACGCATTTTATTTACTGCTTGTGTGTGAGTGAATAAATGGCTTGTAACAGAGTCACCACCAACCGCAGTAAAAATTACAGTATTTATTATTATAACTCTCAATCCTCATTTCCATCACATCCTTCTTAATCAACTTGTTCTGCCCAACCCAATTGGAAAATCTATCTTTGACTCGTCAGTGGCCGCGGAAGGAAGGTGTGGGGACAGTAACATTGTAGGATAGATAGGGGAGGGCCGGGTTTATATAAGATGGGGAGATGATGCCGACGTCGAACACCCGTGGGGACATTGTCCCCCGATGTCCCCACGTTTCCGCGGCCACTGCATCATATTCATACATTTGAGCAGCCTGAATTCTCACAGTGGCTGCGGAAGCCGTGGGGACATGTGGGGACGTTAACATTGTAAGATAGGGAAGGGCCGGGTTTATATAAGATGGGGAGATGATACCGAACACCCGTGGGGACATTGTCCCCCTTCTGTCCCTTCCGCGGCCACTGCTTTGACTCACACATAAGACAATTCATGCCAAAAGCTGTCATTATATTGTATTATCGTGCAACTTGGTTGGTTAGTAAGTAGAGTTGCTCAATATTTATTGTGCAGTTTATTTATAAATTCAAATGTGTATGGCTTCGCTCCGCTAACCAGAAAGTAAATAAATAGATATTTACAAACCGAGAAGGAACAAAGTACATTGTCCATTTCTTCAAAGTTTTTAGGCTGCATCATGCCGCCGACGACGCTTGAAGAGCGAAACGACCCTTTGTTTTACACAGCAGAAAGGAGACAAATAAGTAAATAGTGGAATATGTAAATATGACTTTGCGGATATTATTGGCTTGGCCAACTAACTGTTCAAATTCAAATTGTGCAAGAAACAAACACACCGTCATTATAAAAATATTGCCAAAATATGTACAATCACATTTACTACGGCAATTTGAATTTTACAAAATATTCATGTATCTACTTAAATAATACGTAATAATAAATAGTTAACTAAATTTTTAATGGGTAAGAAAAGAGATATGTCGCATTTTTTTCGTCTCTAAATGCCTACGGCTTTAAGAGAGAGATGCTTGTTAAGTATTATTGTTTCCCATTTTTTGGCACAAAATTTATTACACTGTATAAAATACTACAAGTAATAAAAAAATATGTACATGATATATATTTTTTTTCATCCTGTTTAATTACGTGGTACATACTCATAAATTGCTCGTGCGCAGATTATTTTTTTACAGTTTTCTTACTTTCATAGTAAAAATGAGGCGAATCGTGAATCCAGGAATAGTGCAAAATAAATAGATAAATACGTTGTTACAATATCTCACTCACTTAATTTGTAAAACCTGCAGCCGTTGCACTAACAACTTGACCATAATTTGATTCGCTTTCTTAATTTGCAACAACAACACTTGAGGGTACTACTTACTTAATAATAAATAATCAGACTCTAATTTATTCATGTTTCATGCAAAATAAAATAAATTGGGATGGTCGGGGAAAGAAGAATTTGCTTGTTATTTCATTATTACGGATATGTGGATACAGTGGCCGCGGAAGAAGTTGTGGGGACAGCAACATTGTAGGAGGGCCGGGTTTATCTAAGATGATGCGGATCGTGGGGACATTGTCCCTCTGTCCTTCCGCGGCCACTGTTTATCGATCTCTCCGTACCAGAGATCAATAAATGCATCATTGTTTTTTTTCTTCGCCCCTCTCATTAAATATTCTCACACTGCAGAGAAGAGCAAAAATCTAGTAAAAATTGTATAAAAGACGAGAGAGAACCTTGTGTTTTTTTAAAATTTAACTTTTGCACAACAGGTCACGCTTCACTTCAAAAGTGCATTTGACTTTAACAAGGAGCAGTAAATAGTAAGCAGTGTGTGGAATTAGTCTTCTCTGTCTGACATGACATTGGCCTACCCATAAATACTTTATTTAATGTAATTCTGATGTCAATCAAGTTTTGCATGCGAATTTCCCAACAATAAAAAAAGCCTCGAATTAATAATGGATCTCATTGAAAGTAATAATTTTTACAGGTAACATACATAAATTATTAGTTCGAGTATGTACTTACTTCACACGCGTATGGACGTGTAAACCTTATTATGCAGGCGTTCGTATGTATGTACATACACAATTATTACTGGTATTTGCTGATTAACAAGCAGTGGCCGCGGAAGGACAGAGGGACAATGTCCCCACGGTCGGCATCATCTCCCCATCTTATATAAACCCGGCCCTCCTCCCCCCATCCTACACTGAAAATGTCCCCACAGCTTCTTCCGCGGCCCCTGTTAACAAGTTATTCATACATACACAAACACTCTCTCTCTCTCTTGATTTGAACTGTGTTGTTGTTTTGGATTTGAGGTTAAAAAATGTAATTACTTGTTTTACAAGGGATAAATATTGACGAGAATTGATGAGATTTGATGAGCAGACAAAACGTAAATGTGGTGTGAAACCCATTGTTTTACATGGTTGGAGATAAGATATAAAAGAAATAATAAGATTTTCCAGGCTTTATTTATCTAGATGTTCTTCACTCATAAATAGATAATAATTTGATGAGCACCTCATTTTTTTGACGTGATGGGTACTTACGTACCTCATCAAAACGCTATTAACCTACATGTTTATTTCCACTGTCGTCGGTAACAATGGGAAATAAATAATTTTTGGTGACAATTATTTATTTATCAATGTGTAACAACAATTTTGTTTGGCTCACCTCGTTACTGGCATCGCCGAGATGTTGAATTTCTTCAGTCTCATAAATGTCCTCCACCTCGTCGTGCGTGGTTATCTTCTTTTCGTTCGTTTCTTTAACCACGGCCTCGTCCGGAACGTCTTCAACGGCCACCCAGCCCTCTTTTCCGTCCATGTCGTCCCCATGGGTGAAGTGCTGCGAGGAGAGGGAATATTTTAGATGGAGAGTAAAGCTGGGTTTATACTTTGTAACTTGCGCCAATGTTATAATTTAACTATGGCGCAAGTTATAAAAGAGTGAAATATAGACGCATGATAAGTTAGCTATACATAGATTTGCACCCTAGCTTTATGCAATTAGATGAGTTAACTTCTAGTTCTTGTGCAAAATTTATGCACAGATTTTTGTGCAAAATTTTTGCACAAGTCGGAGGAGCTAAGGAATTGCGTGACATGTTTAAAATAAAATTATGAACTTATGTAAGTATGTACATAAGATCAAATAATGACCACTCTGTTACAAGTTGATTTTTAGTTTAATTACTATATAATTATAATTGACACGCATTGACACGTTTCCAATTTTGACTAGATAATATGTGCTGATAATTACCACTAATGATGGATGATCAATTATTGTAATGATGTAATTACTGTATTGTAAACATGTAGCGCCAAACGTTACAAGTTTTGTAAACAGCATGTAAAATCAATCAAAGCTTATTTTCCGAAATGCTAATACAAGTTTTGTAAACAGAAATTTATGTGTAATACAATTCAATGAAAACTTATTTTTTCGAAATGCTTACTAACTTTACCATAATTTTTGTAAATCTCTCAAAATTTGTGTAAATGGTACACAATGGAAAATAATTTTTGGACATATCTAGATACGTGTAACTTCACATGAAATGAAGAAAATTTTCAAAATTTTCAAAATTTCCAACTCACCTCGGTATGTTCCGACTCTTGCTTATCCGTATCCTCGGTCGTATTCGTGGTAACAATGGGTCCCGAATCGTCGACCACTTTCCCATCCTCCAAAACGATTTGACGCTTGACTCTTGTCTCAATTTGTTTCGTGGTCGTCAGTTCGACTCGCTTCTTCTTCACCCATTCTTCTACACAAGGGAAAATTCACATTCGTTTAGTATTTGAACATTGTCATTCACTAGTGAAGAATACATTGCATTGCATTGTTTGGCCAGTGGCACTTTTTTTGCATGCCATTAAATAAGTCATAATCACATCATCCATGTGTATGATTTTGACCGAGATAATGTCTCATTCCAAGCAACAAGGGTGCTTTAGGCAGTAATTAATTCTTCATCATGACTAAGCAGCCACCAGGAATAGAATAATGCGAGATTGACGGGTTGATAAAGTTAATAAAGATTTCCTGGAGCCTTTCAAATTTTATATGCTCCGTTTTTTTCTAAATCTCTTTTTTTCAAAGTGGTAATTGAAAAGGTGCAAAAAAATAGTGGCAAAATTTGCACCCGACCATTATTAACGTGTGCATAGGAAAATGTATGCATACTTGTTGTTTTTTACGTGGAAAATACTATGCATAAGAGGAAATTGAGCCTGTAACGTAACATTATGCACTCAGCTTATGCATGTATCTACTAACTTGACTTAAAACAATAAGACCATGTCAATGTCACCACTAAATTTACGCTTCTCGGAGCTACATACATAGTTAAACTCTGAAGGCCACGCCACGCCAAAATGGCAAAAAGCGTGTGTTTATAACGGTGATGGAATTCCAGGCGAAATGTTATTTATTCATCGTCGTCGTTTATGAGGTTTATTAGTCATTACGGATTTAAACATTGATTCATGCTTCCTGCCATTTTACACGATTTTACACGATAAGAATGTGTATGTACAGCTTCATCAGTGGAAACCACGTGTTGCGTCATTATTATTTCTCGTAAACTGCATCCCATGCGGAGTAAGATAACTAGTCGAAGGTAACAACAATACTTAAAACAGACCGTCCTGCCTGCTGCTTGCTGCCTTCTTTTTTTTACCGAAACTGATACACAAAAATCTGACAGGTGATGATACAAACAAAACTACCGAGCTGAATATTAACCTCTCGCACAATGCCACACTAACGAACGAATGATGTTCAAGACCCATAAATGAGAGGAAACCACCGTTCTAATTGTTGTAAAGACAATAGCGATCATGTCATTCATTCATTCATTCTGCCGCTTAAAAACTGTTCTGACACTCCAAAAGTTAACACTATACAACGACGTTGCAAGTATTTAGTGCAAAGTCGCTTTATGCATGTCCGCATGCGGAATAATTCTTCTTAAGAGCTCTGTTTTAAAGGATCTCGTTCTCAAAGTATGACGTCTGAGTGAATACAATGTCCTCGATATGACATGACACTAGTAGATTGACTTTGCAGCTGTTGTGAGATCTAAGATGACTTGTAAGTAGCTAAATACATTAATCGATTGACTGCTTATTTAAATCTTTATCAAAATTTGGTATCAAAAACAGCTATGATAAACTTCAATTTATGACATAACAAGTACACTACGCTGACACTAATGCACAAGGTAACTGACGTTATTTACGTCAAAAGTTCACGTCGTCTTTTAAACCCTGCAAGGAAATAATTTGACACTTTCGTCACAATAATGTCTCAAAATCACAAAGCTAAATATATATGCAGGCAAAATCCACTCATAATAATTGTAATAATTACGACAATAATTACCATCAAGTGACATTAGTCGAATCGTCCCCATCTCTCTCATCCATTAATTGGTAGTATGCAATGCCAATTCCCATACAGACCTGGGTACCTCCATCTTTAATATAATAGCGGTCAATAATATTGTGCACAATGCAATGGTATCCATCCACTCCTGAATTATGAACTGTCCTATTTGGCACGGCAGAAAGGAAATGAGCTGTGCCACCAACAATGATGCGGATTGCTCGCTTATTAAATGCATTACTTTTTGATCGTATCACTTGAAACAACGGTTGGGTCACGACTTGGAGATTTTTTTCATACCCTTTCTTCATGTACATATGCAGGCAAATAATGTGCATATCATGCTGACTCGCACCCAACAGTACATACACCACATATCCATTCAGCTTAACACTTTTCTTCCATCCAATCATTGCAATCGCATTAAGAAAGCACACAAAAATAAACCCTTTAAAATATTTTACGAAGCCATTGTTCAAAAAAAAGAAAAAAAAAGTTTGAAAAGATTTTGAGAGTTTCTGTTCTCTTGTGTTGTGTCAGTTTTTAGACACTAATCACTCCTAATCATAAATAATCGTATCATATCAATCCATCTTTATCTTAGTTAAGACTCACATAAGTAAGTAAGCAAAGAAAGCGTAAAATTGTATTTAAAATATTAACTTTTTAAAATTTACAATGTGCGAATGAATTGTTCAAAGTTTTTCACTTTCATGCATCTTTGCCTTGCAGTTTGTGCATGTGACCTCTATCCGTCAATTCGTATTAATAAGTAAGTAAGGAGGCAGGGGTAAAATAGTGGATGTACGTATGATTTTTGAAAGAGATGGTGGTGCTCATTAATTTTTAGACGTTCGTTATATAGCATCACTTACACTTTTGATTTTCGTGCATGCATGCAAAAATTAACTAACTCGTGTCTTGATGTTTGTCTCGATGGTTTGAGGTGAGTGCAAGTGCAACTATTCTCCAATAATAGTAAACCAAATATAAAGAAGTGGCATTAGAACGATTGAAATTTCCTTTAAAATGAGACCCAATAGGAAAATTATGTATTTTTTGACCTGTGACCTAGTCGTCACGGTCATGAGGTCACAAATAAAATATTGACGGGCGTTGAATTCGTGCCGACATTTCCTTTAAAATGACACCCCATATGAAAATTAAGTTTAAACTTAATTTTGGACCAGACCCCATCGTCCTGTGGGGTCGTCCGATTGACCCCATTATTAAACTCGAACTCGAACTAAAAATTAGAAACACAATGGCGAAAACCGCGTTTGATTAGGTAGACGCGTTCTGGCGATATTCTTCCCACTTAAGGACAGACGGACGGACAAAACGATCACAATAAGCAGCTAACTGACACTACTTCATAATAACTCAGCCAGCCAGGAGATAAATTATATTACGTGCATATCCATCTTGTTGATGGTGGTTTGGTTTGTGAATAAAATGATTTTATCATTTCTTCTCTCCCTATCAGTTGTTTTTAGTTACAATGGAATTTTATGAGCTTTTATTTAGCAGCGTTGTCTTAATGGCTGATGTCATACTTAAACTTGGCTGGTGAGAAGAAGAATTACTCAATCCGTGCTTTTAATTACCTTCCTTCTTCTTCTGGCCCATGCTGGCTCTCAGTGATGATTAAATAACATAACACAATGCGAAACTGACGGTATGTTCATATGTAAAAATGTGCAGAAAAAAAACAATCTGCTCCGTTGTCTACCTGTTCGCAAATCCTTGTGCAGAAATGCCTAGCTATCTACTGGAATGATTTAGAGGTTTTTTTTCTACATGAATCTTGCCGTTATTCCTTTTCATATTAATTCCTGCCAAGGAAAGGGACATAATTGAGACGTTGTTTAATTGTTGGTATTATAATCCGGTGGTAAAAAAGTACGTAAAACACTTGACTCGCCGAATCCGGAACCAAGTAAACGAAGAAGAAGTTCCGTTAGTGCGTTACACACACACATAAAATCCGCATTTCTGGTCTTGGTGGTTGTCTTGGTGTGAAATAAAATGCATTCGACACGCCTCCTCAGCAGAATTACTGGCATCACACAATCGCCTGTGCACTTGTGGATAACAATGGTGTTAAGTATCATAATAAGTGATATGTTGGGGAGGGAGAAGCACCAGAAACGGTAAGACAATAGGTGCTCAGTTATTTGGGAGGATTTTGAACCGGGTTTCGTAAATTTTTAAGCAATTAAACCCTTTCGTGAATGTAACGGCTGCAGTGGGCATAGCTTTCGGGATTGTTTACAGATGGACTTTGTGCATAGGTGTGAACCAAGTTGGGCGATTTAGTCGTCATACTTTTGACTCTTATTAAATCCTGCCCTACGCCACGCCACGCCATGGCCAACCCCAATAATAAACTAATTTTGCAACTGCAAAAAAACGGTAGAATTTGCTAATTGTTAATACACATTTGTATACCTACATACTTATCAGTTATGTTTTTACGAGACATTTATTTTGCGTGACACACGCCAGAAAGGTGACGAGCTAAATAAAAATCGACCATTTTTTCTGTAATCGTCGCCTTTATAATTCACCTTTGTGATCGGAAAATACAGTTAGAATTGGAATCACCCCTAAAAAAACATTGCTTTAAATAATAGCGATTCAAACCCTGTATGAAAACTTGTCTATGAAAAAAGTTTGACTCTAATTTTACTCCTGACAGGTTTTCTTTGCTTGCGCATTACAGTTCTGTGGTGCAGTGGGTCATGAAAAGTTTGCATTTTGTTTAATGAGGCGGTCACCGCTTCAAGAGCAGCAGATTTTGAATGAGTAATGACTTTTTAACCCTGGCCGGTGGGTGACTGACTGCTCACTTTATCCTTTAACAAGACCACATCACGCCAGTGGCCGCGGAAGCTGGAGGGGACAGAGGAACAATATGTCCCCAATGTCCCCATCATCTCCCCATCATCTATAAACCCAGCCCTCCCCCATCCCACAATCTTAATGCCCCCACACCTTCCGCGGCCACTGCACCACAAATTACTTATTATTACGAATCGACGCTCGATTTCCCTTCAATTTATTGAGTAATACGGACCAAAGCCGCGTAATCAGTGCACCGTAGAATTTTAAAACGGTAACCATATTTTATATTTTACTCACCTTGTTTCGTCGCTGCGAGGGTGTCACCATCCGAGGAAATCTGCAAGAGTGAAGGCAAACGTTCAGAACCACTGCTGTCGGTCAACGTGGGGCTGACCGAGGTCGACGAGGCGAACGAGTTATAATTGAAGCGGGGATGATGCGGGTATGAAATCGTGATCACAACCATGTTTCTTTCAAAATCGAGTCTGTCCTCCAAGCTTATAAAAATAAATAAAATCGTGTCCGTTGTCACTTCCTATATGCAAACACGCACATCCGTCCGTCCGTCAGAAAACAGCGAGGCACGCGTTAAACTTTTATTAAAGATTATTATATATTTAGTCTCAAAAAAAGAG
The DNA here is from genome assembly GCF_002217175.1 of Folsomia candida. NCBI lineage: Eukaryota > Metazoa > Arthropoda > Collembola > Entomobryomorpha > Isotomidae > Folsomia > Folsomia candida. Next base: position 2,579,249 of record NW_019091209.1, read on the forward strand.
AATTTCGAGTTTAGATATTTTTAACATGAAAAATCCTCCTTCTTCAAGGAGAAACAATCAGTGGCAGTAGCGGCTTGACTAATTCGCCATGTCGATCCTTTAATAAGCCTTATCAATCGTGTCGCACATTTTGTGTGAATTCAATAAAAAGTATCACTACTCAATCAGCGAGACGTTATACTGACTGACTTGCATTATTTGAGACGTTTTATCCTATTCTATTACGGTTAGGTAGCTCAGTCTACGTTTAATGAGACGAAAACCATCCCAAAAATCAACCACAGAGGTAACTGACAATCGATCAAAGTACTTTTTGAGTCAGTGGTGTGGTGTGGTTCGTTATTCTTTATTACGACACATCCCCAACCGATCAGATGACAACACAGCGACGACGACGATAACTTTTTTCATGCAAATTTATATGGACCAAAGTACAGTACGAGCAAACCAATTCACCGATTCCGTTAAATCGATGATTTAATGAGTCGTCGCCACACCATGGAACAAATTAACGACAGAGGAAACCTATTAGCACATGGTGGCCAGCCCAGATAAGGCGATATCCAAGGTTGGTCTGTGTCAAACTTCACGATAGGCGAGGGTGGTCTGGTCTGGTCTATTATATATTCGTTGGAACGGTATTGTTGCTACTTGCTGATTATGAAACGACGGCGGCGACGGCGACGACGACGACGGTGACTATCGACAAAGATTTCAGGAGGCACATATGCGGCATGAGGTCATTAGAATGATTTATGGTCAAACTTCTCATCAATGAAGAAACTTGAGATTTTCCGTCCCGTTCTTCTTCTTCCTCTTCATCTTGGCGAGTCCATTATTTTATTCGGATTATTATTATTGCTATCAAGTCGGAAGGTAGAGATATATATTGATTTGCATTTACTTATAATAATCTTCCCACACACGAGTCACTGAACTGGCTGGGTTACAAGATCCACGCGTGTCCGTGTGTATCTCTAATTGCGAGGAAGACGAAGGTTAAATCCGCAATAATAATAGTAATATCATCGAGAATCTCAAAACCAGTCGGGTGGTGAAGAACGGATGGCTTAAATCTTCGTCACCAGACACACGCCACGCCGATGTCCGAGTGAAGCAAATAAGGTGTCAATTTTGGCAGTCATAATGACCCTTTTGACTTTGACTCAAAGAAATCCGAGCTTCTCAGGGTCACTTTTTATTGGTCAGTAGATCCGAAAAAATATATCGATAAAGTATTTTTTTTCAGAAACTTAGGTACTTGGACTGATTTCCCTGGGCGAGGATTTCTGATACTTGTCTCAATCCTGCAGACGTTAACTGAACTTTGTCCGGTTTCACGAGAACAATCCACTCGACTCGAATTAATTGTGAACTTGCTTCCGGGCAGCGTTCGTTCACGTTCCGGTACAATATAAATAAACAGTTTGTGATCTAAATTATAGAGCAGGAGACTATCTATATACTTAAAATGGGCTCCCACTTATCTGAATGTCTGTCTGGGGAATTATTAATTGACGAGGAGAGAACGTGGCCGATGCGTGGGTGCCGAAGGGAGGATCTTTACTAACTAACTATCTCCTGCAGGAGGTAGAAGACTTTGTTGAGATGCTGAAATGAAAATCCACCTGCTGCTGCTGCAAACCAACTTCACCATTACAGACATACACCTGCAGGTAAATACAGGTAAATAGCGAATAAGCAGGTTGGCAAGGAGTAAGGCGAAATTGTGCAGACCCAGTCTCACCTCACCTCACCTCAACTAACATGGGAACGTATTCTGTACGTATCTCGTGCAGCAGCCAGGGTGAGAATCTTGCTGGGATTTTGTATGTACCAGACGAGGCAAGATGCGAAGAGGAAGACGACAAAGCCAAACTGCACATGCAACAAAGGATGCCAACCAACGACATGTTTCAAATCCTCCCAAAAACTCATTCCAGAAAATAATTAACCACAAATCTAATCCATCTTGTGACACGGAACGTACGTATTTACAAAAATGGCTACTGGAGATAAACCATCGGGAAAACTAGTCTCATTATGGAACGATCCACTTAATGGAGTTTTGTTTTATTGGTATTCCTTCGTCTCAGTATTTGTCCACTCGAAAAGCATCTCAAGTTTTATCTTCGCTACAACTTTTACCAAGGGGAATTTAAGCAACTCTGCACCTCGTAATCTCAAGTAGTAGAAGTCGTAGTAATAATAATAATAATGGATTTTTAAACTTTGGACAGATTCTTAAAAGGGTTTGCACACTGCACGCGGAATAATCTTATCTTATAAAATACATATCTCTCTCAAAAGAAGTGCATTCATCTCGTCTCATACTTTACTCACTCCTTTGCGGCTGTCATGCAAGACATAAAAAAGAACTGGTTGTATATTCTCGATAAGTAAATATCTACGTAGTAAATGCGAAAAAAAGTCTTGTTTCCAGCAGCCATATAGTTTAAAAGTCATGCAATAATGTCCACGTACTCCTAAAAGTTTAGCCAGTCGCCGCGGAAGCTTGAGGGGACAATGTCCCCACGATTATTCGATGTCCCCATCTTATATAAACCCGTTCCTCCCCCCATCCTACAATGTAACCGTCCCCAGATGTCCACACCCTTCCTTCCGCGGCCCCTGCTTCCAGGTAAGGTAAGGTAGCAGCAGGAGCGAGATGGTGTTACTTACGTGTGGAATGTGGACTTCTTCCCACGACATTGCACACGGCATTAAAAAGGACGCCTAATAAAGTGCCGAGCAGTAAAAGGAATACTTTTCCTCGGACGAAGACCTGTTGCTTTTTGCATTATTATTTACGTGTAGTCGTTCCATTTCATTCTTTCCCTGTCTGTCCAGCCTGAAAAGATGTCATCTCATCATCATCATCGCGGTTTTAGCAGCAGCTCGCGGAACAATCGGGAGAATGCAGTCGGCAAGAAAGGAACGCTGCTGCTGCTGCTAAACTGGAAATATATGACCGTCATCGTGATGGATGACAATGCTGATGGGCAATTTTAATGTAATCTCTGCCTGCCATATTTGTGTGTGTAATTGCATTTTGCTCGCGCAGTGTCAATGTCATCCATCCTGTTGCATGAGGTTTTTTTTTAAATTGTGTATATTTACATGTGTACAGAGCACTTATTCGACATGGTCGTCGCAGATAGGGAGAGATAGCATGCCGTAAATACGTGAGTGACGTAATCTCCTGAATAATACAGACCGGACGACGACGGAGGTGGTGGTGGTGCGATACAAGTAATGGAAAATTCCAGTTCAGAGAAGCACATTGTTGTGTGAGTTAGTTTAAAAGGTCTTGAAAATGAAAATCTGCATTATTTCCAGCTATTTAAATTTGCATGCAGGATTCGTAAAATGCGAGCCCAGAAGAAGAATGTGTAGCTCTGCAATTAGTGAACTCATAACAAATACTAAAAGTAATAATGTTTCTTTTCAGAAGAAGAAGAAGTGAAGACGAGTTGAGTGGTGGTGGTGATGAGTTCATTTTTTACGAGATAATCGTCCCAGTGGCCGCGGAGGAAGCAGGGGGGACATTAACAGGGGAGGGCCGGGTTTATATAAGATGGGGAGATGATACGAACATCGAACAAGCGTGGGGACATTGTCCTTCCGCGGCCACTGCTCATCTCCGCAATTTTCAGCAATTCTCAGCCACAAGGACAACTCATCTTACTCATCCGTACATAAGTCTTACTCGGAATTATGCTGGGACGACGAGTTGATGAGAGAACCTAATTATATTCTCGTGTTCATGTTCATTCATTTCAGATTTATTTTTTCCATTAACATTTCTCCAATTAAAAATCAATTACTGCTTCCACGTCGTGTTCAGGTGCAAACCGCAAGACATTAATTTTTCTCGACTGGTGGTGATGGTGGTGCTGGTGTTGATTTAGAGGTGTAAAAGTAATGATGATGACTATAAAGTTGGGGATGATGATACTTTACTTGCTCAAAGTGTGTAAACATGATGGATTGATTTTCATTTCAATTTTATTTCATTATTATCTGCTAAACAAACTCTATTATTTTGTCGTCTCTCGAATCGTTTAGTTACTAAACATGAATGAATCGACAAGTGATAATGGAGGTCTCGCAGCGTATGCTCCCAGATTTTGAGGAAACTAGTCTCAATCGATGACAAATTTAATTAGGATGAAATTTGCGAAAGACGCGATCTCCCAAAGGGCACGTTTGGCCGAGATATTTGCATCCGAAGAGGAGAAAACGCGTAGTAAATTGTAAAATTTGTCAGTTTTAACCTCTTCGGATGCAAATATCTCGGCCAAACGTGCCCATTGGGAGATCGCGTCTTTCGCAAATTGCATCCTAATTAAATTTGCCATCGATTGATACTAATTTTTGCCCAAAATCTGTGAGCACACGTTGCGAGACCTCCATTGTGTAAAGGGTTCTTTAGAATTCGTTAGTTGGTCGGTGGAATTATCATTTAAAATTATAATTCACCCCTCGTCTCGTAACGTAACGTAATAGGTGGTCAACCTTCGCAAGCTGTGTATTATTATTATCATTATCTTTCTCGTAGAATGGCTAATCAGGAATCGTTAGTTAAGGTAAATCAAGGTATTGACACTGACTATGCTGCGACTGGCCTCCGCATTTATTGTCGATTATCATCAATTTATTTAGACTCATAATAATAATACGCTACACCAACTAGTAAATAGCAAATATTCCTAAGTGGACGGATGTTTATGGAGGAAGAGGACTTGCACAATGGTCTCCTGAGTGATTTTTTATTCTTATAAGAACCTGCCGAAGCAGAGATTGCTCGTGAGTCGTGAGTCATTTAACCTCTATTAAAAAATCGTCCGATACTTTATAAGCAGTGATGTGAATGGAATACTGACTGAGTCGTTTTGGGAGGTATTTTTTAATACAATACGTTAAGACAACACGAGGCATCAACAATGTGCATCTTTTGATAAAACGCTGATCAGAACAGTGGCCGCGGAAGGTGTGGGGGCATTAACATTGTAGGATGGAGGGGAGGGCCGGGTTTATATAAGATGGGGAGATGATGCCGACATCGAACAACCGTGGGGACATTGTCCCCCTGTCCTTCCGCGGCCACTGATCAGAATGTGGTGGTGGTGGTCTCAGCTTTCATGAACAGTTTGCTTTGCTTCTTGCTTGCTTGCTGTATCGACAATTTACATAACTGCGCTTGACCTGGCCTCTCTATCATATTGTTTACTATATTTGCATATGTTTGGTACTTAACCTCCCACTCTTTTGTCTTTAAGAGTGGGTTGAATGGAGCCATTGTTCCAACAACTTGATTTGGTTGAGGTGAAATCAAAATTGAAAAAAAAATCTCGATACAGCAAATCGTGATCACCAGAAAGTGGTGTAGAGACTGGTTATATTATACTTTTTGAAAGTGCATATGTGAACTGAATGCATATTTACATGCGAAAAAATGTGTAGGATTTACGATGAGCTAAACAAGGAATGTTTTTTTTTATGAGAAATTTATATCCCTCATAACCTTGACGGATGAATAAAATTCTGGAATTGTGTTAAGAAGAATTCCAATCCTAAAAAGTCATGACTTTTCGTGCTAATTTCGACTTGTTGTAATAGAAAAAGGAGATTACGCAAGACTCTCAGCGAACGATTGGGGAGCCAATTAGCACCCCAAAAAAGATAAGAAAACAATAAACAAGACTAATTTATCTCCGTTTTCCTTACAGCACTAAAAACATCTCATCGTCAGTATTACTAAGCTGCCAAATTCAGAAAGTAAATTCGAGACGAGGTGTGAATTTAGGTAGTCTTTCTTAAAGGAATTGCATTTAATTCTCTGCTCGGATTTATCTCACTCGACGTCTTTTAAGCCTCGATGGGAAGATTAGGCAGAGAAACGAGGGACGGGAATTCTCGCTTTTAATAAGGAAACGAATTATCTCATTTGTGCATTTATCCACATGCTGCTCTAGACTGGATAAAATTACCAAAGTTAGCGTACAGTAGCCGCGGAAGGGTGAGGGGACAGAGGGACAATGTCTCCACGGTCATCATCTCCCCATCTTATATAAACCCATCCCTCCCCTATCCCACAATGCTAACGTCCCCACACAACTTCCGCGGCCACTGCATACCTACAATTCCTGAGTAGATAGACAAACATTCTTCTTGGGCAGACGTGCTGTTTAAACTCTTCGCAAAGTTCAGCTTCTTCGATTTAACTCTCCAATTACTTTTGAAATCACGAACGAAACCTGTACATTTTAGTGAGAAGGTCAAGGTAGGTATCGTGCATAAGTCTGCAAAAACCACGCCGTGAAGGAAACCCATGTTGCAAACTGGCATAATAAAAACTTTCTTGCCTCCTTAATATCTATCTTCTTGACGGTGCGGTGGTCGTGGTGGTTTGTTTGTCTCAGGAGAAGTAAATCATGGATGAAATCCGTACCGTATTTTACACACAGAGACAAAAATCGTGGAAGGGTTGAGCATTTATGTAAAAAAGATGCACGATCATGGTGGTGTCTCTCTCGTGAGATTATTATTTCATCCCTTGAACAACACAAGCAACGTTCGTTTATCCATCAGCAGGAGAGGATAAATTATGCAAAAAGTTGTAGTACTGTCCGAACGCGTAATGAAATTCGGAGGAGTTATGTACGTACGTATCCGTGTAAAATAGATAGGAATGACCTTAAAAAAAGCGGACATATTACATAAAATGATTCCGCACATATGACACTAATTGCTTTATCGTCTTTGTCGGTAAAGACGGATGTGCACGAACTCTTTCGGCACGTTGGAAGCAAGATAAGCAACGCAAAATTCCTCCAAACACACGTCGGCCGTGCTAAATTAGTTAAGCAAACTGACCGAGGGACGATGTGGTGCGGTGTGATCACAAACAAACACTGCTTGTTTTTTTTAGATTGACAATTTTTGCGGACATTTGTCACTCACGACGGCTCGTTACGTTTGGAATTGTATTAAATTTCGTGATTCAAAGTGGTGACAAGTTTTGTTGGAGATGAGAAGGAAAATTATCTAGCCGTATTTTTTTTTCAATATACGCGTGGGCGACGGATACGAATATACAGAAGAGCAGATCGTGGCAAATTGTGTGATGCACGGTTCATGGCAATCTTACTTTTTTTTAGATGGTGCATATTTATTATTATGTAGTAGCAAATAGTAGTAGTCGTAGTAGTAGTAAGTTTGTAGTCACAAAAAAAGTCGTCATAAGTGGTGTGGGGACAAACAAATTATGAGTGGAACTTACCAGTTGACCATCTGGAGAGTCGACCACAGGTGGGCCAGACTCATACTTTTGGACGGAGAGGACAGTGGGACGATCTCGATCGCCGTCAGCTACCATCGTGGATGAGATGATCACAAGGAGAAATCTCGGACACAATCTGTAGCAAAAATGGAAACGGCAAGGTCAATCGATGAATTATGTATAGCGCCCAAGCAGGCAGGCAGTAGTCGTTGTACGGCCAATTATTACACGTACGGCTTCCGGCCCTTGTTTCATCCATGGAGATGAACGTGCCAACCGAAGACGCTGTTTGAGACGTAATTGCTGGACAATTTTCAGATAATAATGTAATTCTTTCTTTGCGAGTCCCTGCTTCATTTCGTTGTTGACAATTGAAATTAAATGTGCAAGATAATATTGTGCAATTACTTATGGATGGATGAAAAGGAGAGAATATTGAGTGGAACGATTGAAATTTCATGGTGCATACATTCCAATAACAATTTGTCTGACAATGCATGGGGACGCAAACCATGTTCAATCCAGATTATTTTGCGACCATGTTAGTTTGAAAAAGCAACTCTTTAGAAACAACATTTAATGGCATTTGCAAAATTCTGCAAGTTCTGAGCATCGCAAGTTCGCGAAAACACTCTGTTATCCAGCGGAATCTGCGCCTTGCTGTAACAGTTGCGCATTTTCGTGAACTTTCGGGGCTCAAAGATTGCTAAATTTTTCGCATATGCGCAAATTCCGAATTAAATGTTGTTTCTAAAGAGTTGCTCTTTCAAACTAACATGTCCCAAAAATAATCTGGGTTGAACATAGTTTGCGTCCCCATTGTGACTCCCTACAGATCTATGATTATGCATGTATGTAGCTCTGGCTGGCTGGGCGAGTACTGATTATTGTCAAACTATTCGTCATTGTTTGCAAGAGAGTGACAATAAATTTCTGTGTACAAGTATGTAAAACTATGTAGGAGTGAGTAGTACATAAATATGAAATTCCAACACAGATGAACTTGCCATCCACTAATATCGTACATATTGTTATGTCATCTCATCCGTACAGTCAACAATTCAATTAGTTGTAAAAATATTGACCTGAGGAGAACAAAACCCCGAATATTTACAAGGAGAGGAAGGTCTCGCAATAAAACAGTTGGACGGCTTGCTCCCTCTAATTTGCAAATATTTCTTTAAACACGTTTGAAATCGTCTAACAAGCAAATCTCTCAAGTACTTATGGGCCAAGGTTGCCATAAAATTGGGAATATGTATACTTCCAATTTGTTCCGTGGTGGGTGTTTTATTTCGCAAATATGTAACGATCTCAAGTACAACTTTGTCCATAGTGCTAAATAATGTGGAGATAAATCAGAGATAAATATTCATTTTAGGCTCAAATGTAGCCTCTGATTCGTCTCACCAAACATATTTTACGTCTAGATACACTCCAACCTTAATAAATGAGATGTTTACATCCATAATTTCTAGAACTGTTTGTACATATTTTATTTTTTCACTTGTACGTTTTTTTCTGTGTGCATTATTATGTAACCATCTGATGAATGATATTTGGAGTGTGTACACGCGTCTGTTTTGGACATGCACACACTAAAAGTAAATAGGTGCGCCCACGAGGAGACGACTTTGAGTGTGTGGGTCCTGGAGGAGGATTGATGGAATGGAATTCATGTTCACATTCACATCTTCTCGCTCGCCTAAATAAAACTGGAACGATTTGTCTCCAAATACATTATGCACTTGTCGTCGCAATAGTGTCGGACAAATTGATGTCACCACTTTGCGGAGACATCATTACGTAACGGCGTCACCTCTAAAAATGTGGTGGTCCGAGTCGTACTTACAAGAATTAAACAACTATTATTATGCATGCAGACACGTTTTTTTCTACGACCGAACCCTCACCATCTAATGAAATGTAATGTCTCTCTGCCAATAATATGTATGCATGCTGTGCAACAATCTCTCAAATTAAATGGTGTATGGATACCATAAAGAAAATCGTATTTCTTTCTTTCCACCGAAGAATATCAGTAATTGAGATGGGTTTCTCGTATAAAAACAGAGTTATCTTGTATCATTATTAATGAATAAATACGTGCCCAGCAGCAGAAAAACAAGCACCGTCTCCTCCACCTCCTCCTTTTCGTACACGTTATTTTTTGCTCAAAGGCCATCTTCTATTATTGTGAAGGTTGCAAAAGGTGTAGGTGGATGGATGATGGTGGATGGAATCTGACATGAGAGCAAACGCCCTTGTCTTGCCAAGTTTATCAGTCGAGATGAGAGGAGAGTCGTGTGTGCGAATTGAGACCTACTTTAGCTTAGCACAGTAACAACCAACCCTTCGAATCATCCCATCCCACTCTTCTCTGGATGGTTTTCGAAGTGATTGTTTGGAGGAGATGAATAATCAGGCGAGTCGATCTTTGGGAAGAAATTAAAATGGAAATTGACTTGATTAAATGCCATTTCTTGTGGAAATCGACACACGTGCTGCAGAACACGGAGGGATGAAAACCTACACCAAATTTTGAAACGGGGTCCCGTACAAATTTCATGCTTTTGTGGAAACGTGGCTATCATCTTATTTTACAGGAGTCAATGTTTCAAATATGGCCGTGGTGGTGGTGGTGGTGTTGATGATACGTAATCTGTTTGTGAGTCACCCGAGAAATGGATAGCGTTGAAGAGAAGAGGCAGATTTTTGCCAAAAGTTTGCATTTTCCATGAAAGCAAACTTGAACTACGTGACTTGTCCTATGTTCGCAATCTGTTCGCTACTAATTTCTAGAAAAAGAACTCCACAAAAAGCTTACCAGTTTAGCAATGATCCGTAACAAGACGTTGTCAATTTTTAGCTACATACACTATTTTTTCCACACTTTTAAACTAAATCACAACCGTATTTCACATTAAAACAGATAAATAATACTAATTCCAACACTGATTTACAAAAAGTCACCCTCCTTTTTTTAATAGGCCACGCATCCACGATTTTATTTAATAATTCGGACAAAAGGTGAATGAATACAATTTGAGCTGGCTGAAACAAATATGTGTCGCTCTTGCCCTCAGAGTTAGTTTGGGACTGAGCTAATTGAGTGTGCAGATATCGAATAAGAGATTATTACACGTCCCAACTAAATAAACTAGTAAACATACAACACAACACAAGATGGGATAACCTTTGCCAAAAACCTACGTTACTTTTACCTTGCGAAATCCATAAAAGGGTAGAGAAACATTTATAAATGGAGATTGCAGTTTCCATCCACTGATTCGTCATACATTATTCGCAACCAGTCAGTACCTGCTTTCGTCAAGTGTGAGTACATAAATTCTTCATTCTTTTCGTGGTCACCTCACCTCACCACCAAATTAAAGAACATTCCATACCATACGATACCATACTCCATCTTCGGACCAGGAGGACACGTTGTCATTTATGTGCCGATTGGACGCTCAATCATCCTTTTTAGCAACTTCCAGTGACATGTGGTGAACAATGTGGGGGGCATGAGTGCCGTCTGATTAATGGGAGCACCTAATCAAGATGATGGCGAAATAGATTCGCACATTTGCAAAATGAGAAAGTCGAGAAATTCCCAGCAAAAGTTTGCAAATTTTTAAAAAAACAATTGTTTGCACATCGATATCTGCAAATCTGTTTAATGAAATGCTGCGCATCAGCTAAGAAGAAAAAAAACTCGTCAATTCAAATGACCAACATACGCGACGCTAAACTATAAACGCCTACACGACCCATGTCCGAATTTGTATATTCATCCTTGCATAAAATACAGAAGAACAGACGTCAAGTGTGCCAATGATAAAGAGTCAAGTGCACAAAAGTCTCGAATGGATGTACATAAGGAAGAAATTATTATGTCACATAATAATATTTTATCACAATTTTGCAAGTAATGGTGCTCCAAGCCTGTCCGCGTCGTTGCCACTTTTCATTATGTGCACTGAATTAGAAAATATTGGATTGGACTGGTCGTCAATTTGGGTGCGTGGGTGGGTCAGAAGTGGACGATACAATGATAAACTTATCCGTTGAAGGTAATCCACATCATCACATTACATGGATTGAACTTGGCAATTAGAGATACTTCCATAGTTTTAGTTTTAATGGATTTTCTGAAAAAAAATATGCAACCACGTATTTATTAATTGAATGGAGAGGAGAAAATAAGATCATATCTCCTGACTGGGCAGACAGTCACATATGGAAACATCTCATAATAATCGTTTTCTTCTTCTCTTCTCGTGGCGCACATGAAACCAATCACGATAACCATTTGACTAAGAGCCAAACACATTTTGTTGCTGCTGCTGCTGCTGACTCTCTAAAGACCAATCATACACACTTAAACTTGCCCATTGTCTCGGATCCTGACAGTGGCCGCGGAACGACAATGTCCCCACGGTTGTTTATTCGATGTCGGGATCATCTCCCCATCTTATATAAACCCGGCCCTTCCCCTATCCCACAATGTTAGCGTCCCCAGAACGGCTTCCGCGGCCACTGTAGGACAGTCGCGATTTAATCAATTCAATGTAACCTAGAAGAATTTGTTTGTCCGTGAGTAATACCAATCTCCATGTAAATATGGATTTATTTCGTAGCAACATTGACAGTACGACTGCATAAATTCGAGTCTACCCTCATCCGATGGGTAACAAACAATGGTTCAAATGACGGAGAAGAACTTTGTCACCGTCAACCGTCATCCATTTCATCAACACCAACTCCCCTTTAATATCATTATTATCATATCGCACCCACCGTGCCTTTGACGACTTGAGACTCACTCTTTATTGTAATAAAATAAAACAAAAGCCATCCAAAAGGGAAAGGAAGCCAAGCCAGATAAGTGAACTTTACGTCACAAAATAAGCACATTCAGATTTGACAGGATGAATAAACGCTGCTTCCACCACCACGACCACCACGAAACCCAAAACTAACTGGAGCATGGATATATTTGATACCAGAGGAGTCCAGTCGTTGAAACGACACTTTACAAACTGGTGGTAATTTGCAGATTGGATAATATTCCAAGAAATTCAATCCCATACTTTCCCCACATTTCATTCCATCTTCTATCCGAAAAAATATCATTTTTTTCTTCACCACCAACATGTGCAACAGTTTGCGTCACGTTTTCTCCGAAATCAAAGCTATGCAAGATAGTTATATATCCGCAGGACTGGAAGTGAATGAATTGATATATAAATATGACGGGACTCAACGCGTGTTCATTATTTACTGCCCCCTATTTCAACGACGGGGTGTATATAAAAAAGAAAAAAGTATGCCGACTTTTCCAAATTTTTATCATGAAAAATTATCATTCTTTCAAGTACTTTCAGCTATTTAACGTCACTCTTCATAATTACGGACAAAGTGGTGGGGACGGACAATCCTTCTCTTCAAAGCGCAATGGCCGCGGAAGGACAGAGGGACAATGTCCCCACGGTCCGCATCATCTCCCCATTTTATATAAACCCGGCCCTTCCCCCATCCTACAATGTTAATGTCCCCACAGTTTCCGCGGCCACTGCTGAAGCGCTACATACTTTAGTTTGAAGGAACCTGACTTATTTGCCTCCCAAACTATCGAAGCGGATCTGAATTTGCAAAACCTAAAAGAACAAGAAGAACGGAAGGAAGGAAGGAAAAGCCACACCATTTTCCGGACCAAGCGTGTCAAAAGGAAAGTTAGTGGCTACTAAGTAAGGAATCCTGCTGCTACGGCTGTTATGGGGCGAACAGGATAAAACCCTCATTCGGATATCTATCCTACCCAGTCTCGCATTGTCCCCGGTTGTTCTCTGTTCTCTGTTCTCTTGGTGAAAAGCAGAGAAACTTGCAACCTTTCGCTCAGTCCACGACTGAACTCCAAAGATTGTCATCCACAATATTTTGCAATTGTTCATCCACTAACCTACATACGTGCAAAATACGTATGTACGATCATCAATAGAACGAGGAAAAACAGTCCGTCGGTCGGTCTCAACTTGCTAATAAAAAAATACAAGATACAAAAATATTGACAAAATAATTCTCGCAATTGAGTATATATTTAGATTTAATTACGCCTCGTAGAGTGCATCTGGTCATTCATTCATGTAGATATGTTTATGCACTTATTTATTGTTTAATTTAACTGGAAAAGTTTATAATAGTGGCGTCGTCGTCGTATTTATGGAGCAGAAGACGACGGAGAATAGGACGCTTGCTTGACTAATAAGCACAGTTAAAGAGTTAGATTGCCTCCAATTGCAGGATTTGTGTGTGTCGTATCTTGAATCCTTCTTATTCACTGCGATATTCTTAAGAGAACTTTGTCCCAGTAAAGTGATCCAGTTTCACATTGACTCAATTATTTGTGCATTTCTACGTATGTAAGTAACTGATCCATTAGTTAGTAGTATCCAATCCAATCCAATTCACCCCGTCATCATAATAAGACTGGATTTTACACTCTACAAAAGTGAATTTGTGACTCATTTTCGATAAACTCTGAAGTAAGTGGAGTTGAACGAGTAATAAGGTTATCAAGGTTTGAGGACAACTAAACTTGTGCATCAGTCTCTTCCTTGTGGACCATCTCGTGGACTCGTATACTGATTACAAGCTACAACTGCCGCAGCTGCCTATGGTAAGAAGAGAAGGCGAATTATTTACTAAATTCAATTGTATTCACTTCTCTAAAAAGCTGTAGACTTATTCTGGCAACGTGAATCATGTTTTCTTCCTTCATTAAAATGTCATTAAGAATTGACAGGCAGGAGGACGAGGAAAGCGAGAGTTTCACACTTTGTTCCCCAAGTGCAAATGAATTTAAGGTAGAGCTGAAGACTGCACAGAAAACTGGTATATTTCGTACATACGTCGGAACGTATCACTGCACGTATCATTGCATTTTTCCAGCAAATAAACTTTAGACTTGAGACGGAATTAATTCCAGCAGGAGCAAGTAGCTCAGTTGCTCAGTAGTAGTAAAGCAGTCCTATGTACTTTATTGGTACAAGTTAGAAGAAGAAACTAAGTCCGTCCGTCTATCCAGAGCTTCTGTTCCACGGTTCACTTGCATCATTGAAATTTAATTAATTGTACGTGTTTCGTTGGACAAGATCACATTAATATTTGCCTCCTAGACGAAAAAGTTGGAAGCAAAGGGGCTAATTCTGTAGTTTCTCCGGCTTGGCATATTTATTTAGTAAATCACGTACATACGAAGCATACCCACCCACCGACTAATAATTTATATACATACGTTTAGCAAGTAGACATATGTACAGTGGCCGCGGAAGCTGTGGGGGCATGTGGGGACGTTAACATGGTAGGATAGGGGAGGGACCGGTTTGCATAAGATGGGCAGACGGTGGGGACATTGTCCTTCCGTCCCCCCAATCTTCCGCGGGCACTGCATATGTACAAACATAAGCAGGGAAATGTACACCAGTGGATTGGATAGACGAATCCGACGTATGTAATTCCCGTCAAATTGCGATTGATGACACAAAAACTCATTTTCCGGCTGTCAAAGCACCTTCATTACGGAGATAGAGAGAAGACTATGCATACATGCAAAGGGGGGGACTTATTTTGCACTTTGTAGTGTATTTTTCCACCCATTCTTTTCCACAGAGCGAGAGAACGAGGACCATGTCGAATTGAAGTATTTATGACGCTCTTGCACCACCAACAAGCGACGCCTCCCTTTTAAACTCGACTCTTCTCCCCATTATTGACGGTCCAATGAGTACTTTTGCACCACAAAATAGGGTACAACAACACTGGACAGACAAGGACTCCTCTGCCTCAGCCTCCAGCGAGTCGTCATCATCATCCGCCCCATTTATTTGAACCATGCATGTTCCAGACAACATGACATAACAGCCAAGCGGTCCAAATTCGAGAGAAGAAAATACCAAAAAACAAAGAAACGGGGTCAAGTGTACAGGACAATAGAATCCGACGAAATAATAACCACCAACTGTTGTGCTGCGGATCATAAAAGTAATGCTAAATCCTCAAATTTCCGGAGGAGAACAACCACCAATGTTCACACTTTATTAGGACGACGCCACTTCTGAAAAGGTCACAGGATTCAATTTCGTTGTCGCATCAGGAGTGGCATAAAAGAAGAAAAATAGATATAGATTCCAGTCCTGAATGAATCCTGTCACACGAGTCGCATCATCCCGATCAAATTAAATGATGATGAGTGGACCGAGTAGTGACACTGGCAGCAGCATCGTTTATTTTACCCACGCCTCCTCCTCCGCCATGGCGTTCACCTCGTCGTCGTCGCCATCATCGAGGAACGTCACGTCGTCCTCGTCATTTCCCACGATGACGACAATGCCCGATGGGGGAACGGGGGGACCTTCAACCGTTTCAATGTTTCAGTCATCCTTCGACGTGACTGGGTCGTCGACCATGCAACCCCCACAGGTAGTTGACTTACTTGTTACTTGTACGTCACCAAATTAGATAAGTAGTCATGACCAGAGAGCGGATATATATTTATTTCATAGATTGCAAAAACCTCAAAATATTTCCATATATTGTTACATATTTTCTAGGTTTTCAGACATACACATATTTCCGCTATTATTTGAAATTTATGTCAATCTTTTACAATTTTTTATCAAAAATATATACATACATTTGGTAAATATTTCAATGAGGTGAGACGAATTTTTTTCCTTCAGAAATTGAACCACTAAAAATCCATATTTCAAAATACAACTTTTTGCGAAAATTTTAATTTTAATAGTTTTTGTCGCATATTTGTCGTAAATATTTTGGCGTTTTTTTCATAAATATTGAATACATAGTTCAGCAATTTTTCCCAAATACATATCCGCCCTCTGATCACGACCATGGGTTTTGTCATGCCAGGATAAATAGATAGTCACATACATGCACACACCCGGCTCAATAAAAAGGATAGGATTTAATGACTCTCAGGAATTTGATGATGATTACAAACTAGGTGGGTTTGAGTTGTGAAAATGATTCTTCCATTCGTAAATTGGACAGGAAGTAGCCGGGAAATTAGGTAATATCCGTAATAGGATTGTTCAAGTTGCATCAAAAAGCAGAAAACCTTACGTGGATCAAGCATCCACACTTATCTATCTATAAAGGGAGGACTGTACTCATTAGGTTAATTGGGTACTAGAAAAATCCCGATACACGTACCTACAAATTATGATGACGCCAAGGTTTTCTTTCCTTTTGGTAGAAAAGGTGTCGTTTTTGTATGACAGGAATGAGACAAAATTTTTATAGACCGAGCTCAGAATGTGCTCATTGCATCGTGATTGGAGAAATTGTCTCGTGTCGTGATAGCAAATCTCGTCTCGTGATGGTCATGATCTCAGTGGCCCCGGAAGCTGTGGGGACATTAACATTGTAGGATAAGGGGAGGGAGGGGTTTGTGTAAGATAGGCAGATGATGCCGACATCGAATAAACATGGGGACATTATCCCTCACCCTTCCGCGGCCACTGGTCATCAGAGAGAGAAACCACAACGAGGGTGAGATTAGCCCGTGATGTGAAGTAGTCATCGTCCGTAATTTGGAGGATTTCCTGGTCATGTAACTTTCTCAATGGTCAATATTTACTTTGTCTGTCTTTTATGGGGATCTATTTATTAGAAATCGGGAGATTACCAGCAGTTGAGCGTGGCTTACACGGCCAGCGAAGGAGTCGTCTCCCTCTTGGCGATTTTTGGCAATGCCCTCGTCGTCTACGTCTTCTGTACGAATCGGAGTCTCCGAAGGTACAGGAATTACTACATTTTTGCCCTTGCCATTGCCGACTTTCTGGTCGGCCTGTTGGGAATCCCCTTCGCCGTCTTGTCCAGCATTGGGCTTCCCCGAAATCTGTACGGCTGTCTCTTCACCGTCTCCATCCTCATGGTTCTCTGCACTATTTCGATCCTCTGCCTCGTCGCCGTGAGTATCGACAGGTATTGGGCAACCACCAACCCGTTCGCGTACTATCGCCATATGACAACTTCTACTGCAGTGGGTAAGTCACTTTCACTCTCGTAGAATGTAACAAAAGTCGTAAAAATTAAGACCCTCAGAACAGTCCCGTAAATACATAAACGCAATGACATATATATGAACATATTTATGTAAATTGGCCGCGGAAGCTTGAGGGGACAGGGGGCAATGTCCCCAGGGTTGTTCGATGTCCCCATCATCTTCCCATTTTATATAAACCCGTCCCTCCCTATCCTACACTTTTAATGTCCCCACATGTCCCCACAGCTTCCGCGGCCACTGCTTATGTATGCACGATATCGGGTAGCCCGTCTCAAAATGAAGGGGAACGCTTTCCCACAAAATGCCACAAATGTATATCGCATTGTTTCAAGTATTCCCATTTCCTCGCAAAATAAAAGTTTGGAAAAAGAAGTATTACTAAAAATTTATGGGCTGAATTTACATGTTCTTCTATAAAAGGGAGCGATTGAGTGAATGGGTTCATTTCAGCCTCAACTCAAAGTCTCAACTTTCTCTAACCAACCAAACCACATAATGCAGTCATATTAAGTAAGTGAGAGAAAGTTGGTGAGTGCCGCACGTATAGGGACCAACACCAGCACCACTGCCACTTTTGGGATTACGTCTCCTCTTCTTGCAGACTTTGACAGATTGTCAAGTGACCCGTAATGAAAGATCAATCACAAATGCGCAGTTTGAAATATATGCCCTGTCAAATAAACAGCCTCCAGAAATACCTAACAATTGTCTATTTAAATGAACCTCACACTGAAAGTAGATGGATCGATTTTTTTCCAACAAGTTGTCTTTCTCTCCCGAAAAAAAAGTCTAGTCGAAAATACTTTTTTTCACCACCAATTTTCTCAATCGTGTAGATTACGCTTGTCATTTCGACACATTTTTCATGCAACTTTTTTCCCCCAACCTTTTGCCCTTTCTCGAAATAGTGGGGATTAAATGAGCACTTTCAAAACTTATTTTTATCTACTCCTTCCTTACGTAACACGGGATCGTGTCATTCGCCTCATTTGAATAATACACTAATTACCATAAATTCGAAAATAATTTTATGTAATCATTTTTTGAAATGAAATGTGCATTAATTTCCAGTTTAAAATGTTTGCATGTAAATACATTTCTTGCCGTGCCGACACCGCCACCGTTTATTTATGCTTGTCCAGTATTTTTGTTATGTGCATATTTTACCTGAAACTTGTCACTCTAAATATTCACGTTACTGAGAAAATTAGACGTTTGCGTGACTCTGTCAAGACGTATATCATCGTCTACACACACACATAAACCGTATTCATGCATGCATATTTACATACATGTGACTTTCCTGCCATACAACTTTCACTTTGTGCTGCACACTTCCTACTGCTCGTTTACACTCCGGTCTGATTTGCCCTTTCGGCCAGCTCAGCACCATTTCCTCGCCTTCTTTCTCACGTAAAACACTTTTTTTGTCTTGGTTCTTGGTGTTTTGCAATATAATATATGTACCTTTTCCATCATCAGTTCAATCCTAAATTTACATAATCAAGAATTTCCAGTGTCAACAGCACGAGTTAATCTGCAACTTTATTTCTTTCCGGTCAGAGTTGCTTCTTGTTTCGTTTTTGTTATATTTACCAGACCAGCGTTGATTACTGTTCACGGCCAAAGTCTCATTTTCTTCCGCGCGGTGGGTGGCCAATTAGTAAATATCCATTGGATCAGAGCCTTGGTTCATTGACCGCGGGGCGAAATTAGTCGAATAATTATGGACATTCGTACCTGGACCTAGCCGGAGTACCTTCATCATTTTCCTGGAGAGCACTGCAGTGACGTGAATGCATTCCAAAAGAGCAACCAATACCGAACCAACATGTGTATGTACATTCCAATGTCTGCAGTTTGGCTTAGGCAGTCGTATAAAGCACTCGAAAATGGGCGAATAAAAGTTTATTCATCGGTTTCGGAAGAACAGTTGCGGCGGCTGCTGCTGCCATACGACAACTTTTCTTCTCATTGACATCAAAGACATGACATAAAAGTTATCAAGCCACCTCATAAACAAACAAACAGCGAATGCGAACGAATGGGGCCACGCTATCTATCATTACGCCTCCGTTATTCTGTACACACATCACTTTCACTACTACCATCCGACCCGGTGAAAGCATACACACACACATTCCGCTAACCAACCAGTCATGACTCCGCTAATCAATGGGGATTACTTTGCTTTCATTCGGCGAAAATATGGTGGGCAACAGAGTCGTCTTTAATCATACGGAGGGGAGATGTACGTATGTATGAGTGGGGAAGTAATTAAAGTCAATTTACAGAAAAGTTTGATACGATGTGGGGAAATATTAGATATGCGAGAGGAGGACTGAACAGAACACCCTGTAATTTTGTTGTATTAATGTGAACTCAATGTTTAGACAGAAAATTACAAAGATCAACAATTAATGGGAGCTCAATGTTTAGACAGACAATTATAAGGAAAAATATTATTAGAATCTTCGTTTCATAACGTGTTGATGCAAAACTAGGTAAACATCTTAAAAATGTGTGTGCATCCAGACTGGCGTAAGTTTGTGCAGTGGCCGCGGAAGCGTTGGGACAGAGGGACAATGTCCCCACGGTTATTCGATGTCCCCATCATCTGCCTATCTTATATAAACCCGTCTCTCCTTATCCTACAATGTTAATGTCCCCCCAGCTTCCGCGGCCGCTGGGTTTGTGTCACACTTGTTGTCGGATTCACCTTTGTCGCACAAAATGAGTGTCTGTAACCTACAAATTAGGACTGCATGCATTACTCTTCCTTGTTTTGTTTTTTGTCTAACTGTTTCCCGATAAAAGAGATAATTGCGACAATCTGTTCGTCATTTACGGATACGATCGTCCTCGCATGTTTATCAACTCGGTCAAACCGGTAGAGCATATTTCTCGACATACTGTCATCCTGCCCTCCACTGGCGTGTTATCCCCCCGACTTCTTAACAAATTTGGCAATGATCATGACACCAAGATAAACTACCCCTTTGGGACGCTTCATTAAATATTAATGAGGCAAGCTCGGCGTTATTTCGAAGCCAGACTGGTCCTCCTTACAATGCAAGTGTTTTACGTGTACAACTCACAAGGGAACCTTAAGTACTGTCACCTCTCGATTTCCTTCCAAATGGCCTTAATCGACAGATAATTTGGTTAAACTAAAACTTTATCATAGAACATGCGGTGCAAAATCACGTTTTCGCGAAGTATTTGGCGAGAACTGCACCAAAACCTGTCATTTTACCAATGCTTTTAACATAGCCATCAGCCTTTCGAATGATGAAATGAACTTTAAGGAATATTGAAAAATTATATAGTTACCCGTCCGCGTGATTTCAGCCCGATTACGAATATGTAAAAAGTGATGCAAGCTTTTGCCAATTTTTTGCAAATTGCGAAAATCGGAAAAATTTCGCAAATTCGAATTTCTTCCTTTTTTAAATTCAACAAATTTTTCAGTTTAACTGATATACAAAACATTTCTCTTATTGCAAAAAAAATGCAAAAATTTGCAAAAACTGAATTTAGCAAATTTTTCATGAAAGTAAGTTAAATAACCAATGCTAGTCTATTTTTACGTATTTTTCGAAATTATTTGCGGTATTTATTTTTGCAAGTTGCAAAAACTTACAGGGTGCAATTTTTTAATTGAATATGTAGAATTTTTTGCAATGTTTGCATGTTTTAATTTTCCAACAAATTAACTTTGGTTTTATTCGCTCATACCTACATATGTGACAATTTTAAGTTTCTATAAAATTTAAACATTGGAACGTTCAATTTTTGCAAACTTTTGCAAATTTTTTGCAATAAGAAAAATATGTTTTGTATCAGTTAAACTAATAAATTTGTTGAATTTAAAAAAAACGAAGAAATTCGAATTTGCGAAATTTTGCAGATTTTCTCAATTTGCAAAAAATGTTCAAATCTTTGCATCATTTTTTGCATATTCGTGATCGGGCTGAAATTACGTGAGTACAAATATAATTTATTAAGATTCTACAAAGTTCATTTCATAATTCGAAAGGCTGATGGACATTTTAAAAGCATTGGGAAAATGGCAGGTTTTGGTGCAGTTCTCGCCAAATATTTCGCGAAAATGCGATTTTGCACCGCATGTTCTATGACAAAGTTTTAGTTTCACTAAATTATCTGTCGATTAAGGCTATTTGGAAGGAAATCGAGAGGTGACAGTACTTAAGGTTCCCTTGTCAGATCTGGTTGGGACCAATTTTATTTTGTTCGCCACAAAAAATAAGCATACCCATATTTTTTCATTTTTCATAATGCGCTAATTTGAGCGCGAGGCGCGAATTTTAAAACCTTTTTCAGCCAAAACCTTGGTTTTTAAAAATTCTGTAAATTTTCGAATTTTAGCGCGAATCCAAAAATTCGAAAACATATCTCTTCAGAATGACTTACTTGACTTATGAAAAACCCACATGCATTATTTTTTGAAAAGTTTAAAATTTTAAAGAATTTATAATTTTAACGAATTTCAAAAACTGGCAACGAATTTTGAAAATCAAATTTCGAGACAATTGGATTTTTCATAAGTCAGGTAAGTCATTCTGAAGAGACATGTTTTCGAATTTTTTGATTCGCGCCAAAATTCGAAAATTTACAGAATTTTTAAAAACCAAGGTTTTGGCTGAAAAATGTTTTAAAATTCGCGCCTCGCGCTCAAATTAGCGCATTATGAAAAATGAAAAAATACGGGTCTGCTTATTTTTTGTGCTGAACAAAATAAAATTGGTCCAAACCAGATCTGAGTTGTACACGTAAAAGACTTGCATTGTTAGTGTCGATGAGGACAAAATCATCCCTGCTCGCTTTTACATCTAGTCTAATTAATGTTGATTTAGTGGACTGGTGAGATATAAAATTCGAGATGCTGGCTTCTGGCAGTGCACATGGTTTTGTCGGGGTTTTGCAAAAATAGGATCAAATTTCGTTGTTAGCTATTTGAAACTGGTGAACTGGTGGTGGTGCGACGCAGATATGAGATCCGACTTTCTACCATAAAACGCGAGGAAATAGCGGCACTGAAAAAGTGACGGAGTTATATAAACAACCAGATTGCGTCTAAAGTGACTCACTCAACAAGTGAGTGACTCGATTCTAGGAGACAACAATTATTTATTTTTAAGCGATGTCTCATTTAAATACGTGTCTGAAGAACGGTCTTAAACGTTAAACTGTTGAGGGTGTCGCAGATTTACACAATTTATGTACTCACAATGGAGGTCTCCCAACGTATGAGCACATATTTGGACGAAACTAGTGTCAATTGATCACAAATTTAATAAATATGAAATTTGCGAAAGACACTATCTGCAAATGGGCAGAGATATTTGCATCCAGAGAGGAAAAAGCACGCCATAATGTTTCCAAATTTGAAACTTTCAAAATTTGCTGTCCGTTTTCTCCTCTCCGGATGCAAATATCTCCACTAAACCTGCGCATTGGCAGATATTGCCTTTTGCAAATTTCACAAGTAAATTTGTTATCGATTGAGACTAGTTTGGTCCAAATCTGTGAGCATACTTTGGGAGACCTCCACGGTTAGAACCCTTGTACACACAGCAGCGTACCAAATTCTGCTTTCCTTCCCCCACACTTTAGTGTACATAGATACGCATCCGTACAAATTCGCAGGGAGGGTGGTGTGGTGGGTGACGTAAAAAAAAGCAAAGTTGCTATTTTTGCACTTGAATGAAGCATGTCAAAACCTGATATCACTTCATCCCTGTTCAAACATCACTGCTGGCTGTCACCCGTTGTCGTCGACCTTCCCATTTTCGTGACAGATTCCAGAGAAAAAATTATCTCACGGTGAAATTATCAAGTACAGAGTAGCAATAATAAGTGCTCTATGTGCAGACTCATCACATCACCATCATCATCAGAATCATCTCTACTGCAAACCTTTTATCAGGCTGTTCTATGTATCTACGGCCTATTCATAATATTGTTTTTTGTCCCAACCCTCCAAGTATGTACATAGATATGTACCGACCTGTGGCCGCGGAAGGACAGGGGGATAATGTCCCCACGGTTATTCGATGTCCCCATCATTTCCCCATCTTATATAAATCCCTCCCTCCCCTATCCTACAATGTTAATGTCCCCACACCTTCCGCGGCCACTGCTGGAACCGAGCGAGTGAAAAGTATTAGAAACATATCACCAACTTTCACTCTCCCGTCGAGTGAGTGACTATCACGATACTTTTATAATTGGGATGTTTAACGAGCCCGTAATGATTGTACGAACAGTGTACATTACAGTCTCACATTTGACATTTTCTCTCTCGTCCATCTATTTATCTATTTCGGTGTGTCTTTTGAAAACAGCGAAATTAATTTTCGCACATCGTGTAGCGAATTGGCGATATGGCGAATCTACAGATATGCAAGCTCTTTTTTTTTAGAAAATATGCCATGTTTTCCATAGATGCGAGATAAGCTGAAAGATACATAAATAAATGGAGTGAAAGCCTTTATTCCAGTTTGGTGCAGTATCTAGATAAGTATTTCGGATAAGCTGAAACATGTGACACGTGCATCCATATAAAGATTGTGTGGTTATAAAATGCCGACATATTTGTGAAATATTGCATCACAATTTTTTTCCTGGCATGCGCTCCACTTAATTAATTTGTTTCGGTAATACCAAACATGTAAAAGTATTGTATTGTCTTAACAGAAGAAAATTTAGGGAGCGAATAAACAAAGCATTTTTGCAGCATGTTTGGAAGGTATGGACCACCACCGCCTATAAAAGGAATATTGCCACGCCTTACAGTCAATACAATTTATTTCACGTGCATTATTACCACTTCTACTTCTGTGCGAGTATATCTCGTGATCTGTATGAAAAAAAGTTTGTCTTGCTCCCACACAATTTTGATATTTACAAGTCAATTTCTTCTCGGAGTTCAAAATTGGTTGGAAAAGTGATGATGAAATTGTGCAGAAATACATGCATTTGCCACGATATTTTTTGTGAGATGAAAAATATGTATGATTTCATTGCTTGCATATGGACACGTGTACCTCTCTCGGTCTAATCCCAAGAATTTGTAGCAGGGCACAAAAAGAATGACGCCACCACTTAAGTTGGGGCATACAGTGGCCGCGGGAGCTGTGGGGACATCTGGGGACGTTAACATTGTAGGATGGGGGAGGGCCAGGTTTATATAACATGATGGGGAAATTGTCCCTCTGTCCCCACGCTTCCGCGGCCACTGTGTTTTTCTCATGGGGAAGCAATAATCGTCAGCCAGCATCTCTCGAAATTTGACACCACGGACTAATGTACGACGCTTTCTGAGTGCCTGACAAGCCAAGTATAGATATTTCTTATTCTTGTACGCAGGAATAATTCTGTCGTGCTGGATTGTGGGGGCCATTATCGGATTCCTCCCACTCTTCGGATGGTACAACCAGCAAGGATGGCTGCACATTGCGAAGGGCTCCTGCTACTTCCGCCAAGTCATGGACTACAACTACCTGGTCTTCCTCTACTTTGCGACCATCGTCTTCCCCGCTATTCTCATGGGATGCTTTTATGGATACATTTACCACGTCGTTCTCATCAAGGTATGCGCTTAATTATGCCACAGCCACGTAATTATTGTTGTTACGGTGGGAATATGGTATGCATGAATCAGTGGCCGCGGAAGCTTTAGGGAACAGAGGGACAATGTCCTCACGCTTATTCGATGTCCGCATCATCTGTCCATCTTATATAAACCCGGCCCTCCCCCCATTCCACAATGTTAATGTCCCCACAGCTTCCTCGGCCACTGATGCATATGTATGCAATTGACTTAAATTCGCGAGAATTTGTCCTCTTAAATTAATAGAATTTGACAATTTGTATCTGAGTTCTCCCTCTTATTGCAATGATAAGCAACACCAGGTTGCAAACGGGGATGATGCGGTGAAAGCCTGATGGTGAAAGTCTTAATGAGCCACTTTCCCGAGGAGAGAAAGTCGGTCTGTCACCATCTCCACTCCACCACCACCGTCCTTTTTTCGAGACCGTTTAAACAGGACAATAACTCCCACCTGCTGCGCGGAATGTTTCACTTATTGCTTTTTTTTCTTACAGATCCGTCAAAAAGGCAACCTGGCCCCACAGTTGCGCCGACCATCAGAACAATCTCGGTCTGGATCTTTAAACTCGGACAACAGAGGGGCATCTCAAATCCTTCGAATTGTTGTTTCCGAGAAGCGAAGGGAAGCCAAGGCAGCCCATAAACTTGGAATAATCGTCCTATTTTTCATGATCTGCTGGATGCCCTTGTACACCATCAACTGCATCACGGTAAGGCATCCCGCCCGACATTATCATAAACACATGAGGGGAGAAAGAGCCAAAGAAATTTCTCAATGTCATGGAATGCCTGTGAGCGAAGGATCAAGTTGCGAAAAGAGTGGATTATAGGCCAGAAATGTAATATGGATGATGCGACGATACAGATTTTTCTCTTTTAGATAAAATTTCCAATTTTCTTCACCTCCCCACTTTTCACTTCTCACCACCCACCTGTCCATCCATTGGCCGCGGAAGGGTGTGTGTGGACAGAGGGACAATGTCCCCACGGTTGTTCGATGTCCACATCATCTTATATATATATAAATCATATCTGTTCAAAAATTTAGTTTTCATTCAAATGTCAGTCATCCCGATTTCTGACTGAAGATGTGCATCATTTTTGTTCAAACTCATTTCATTTCACTTCATCCGACTTCAATTCTTCCTGCGCCCCATGTATGAAGCATAGGGTAAAAAATGAAATGAGTAAAAAATCACAGTCATTCATCTGAAATGACAGAATCCTTCAGTCATTTTCATTCAAATGGCAGGAATTTCATTTTCATTCACTATCATAATCAGTCAAATGAATGAAAGTGAACAGGTATGATATAAAGCCGTCCCTCCCCATCCTACAATGTTAACGTCCCCACATGTCCCCACACCTTCCGCGGCCACTGTGTCCATCCATCCATCCGCTTGATATCGATTGTTGCTGAATATGAACTTGTGCCAGTAATCTTCTCCTCTTATCTTTTTCCAGGCTTTCTTCCCCGACACCGAGTTTAGCATCGAAGTGCTCAATTTCACCGTCATTCTATCCCACGCCAACAGCAGTTTAAACCCACTCCTGTACGCCTACCATCTCAAAGAGTTCCGCGGTGCTATGAAGAACGCTTTGCTGCAGCTTTTCGAAAAACTTTTGTGCGGTTTGATGGGTGGTCGATTAACGAAAGATGCTGGACCATTAAGTAGGAGCCATACCTTACCATCAATTGCCGCCGCGGCAGCCACGACCACTTCGTCGTCGGGCCGAATCTGCACAAAACTGCGTCGCTCATCCCCCTCAAATATTGTCAAGGATAACACCTCATCAGCATCGAGATCTATCCAAATCTCGCCAAGGCAAGGGCTCATCATGTCAAATTCGGGTCGAGACCACCCACACAATCTCACCACGACCACCTCGACGGAAAAATCCTTCACCAGCTTGTCCAGCGAGGAGAACCTTCGGGTAGCATTCCAAGATGAGTTTCGCACCACCCAAATCTCACCCGGAAAGAAGATTGAGCCCGATGCCGTCGAACTGATGGATGCCGTCAAGAATTCCAATATCGAACAGGACCAAACAACAATTCAGGAGAACAGAATTAGTCATGGGATTGAGATTCATGTCGTGAACGAGGATGGCGAGGTGGGTGAAGGAGACGATGGCGAGGAGGAGGATGTTGTTGGTGGCAAGTCGGAAAAGAAAGCGGTTCATCAGAAGACCAGCACGGAAGTGGATGATAGGAATGGAAACATTCCCACTGCTGGGAACACTAATGAATTGGATGCTATCACAATGGCGTAGGAGAGTTAAGGGATGACGCCCCTTTTAAAAAAATGTATAACACGATGGGATAAACTGGTTGCTGATGCTGTTATTATTAGCTAAAAAATAACAGCATATCACTTGATAGTTATGTTTTAGATGATTATTTTTGTTTCGTAACAGTATCGGTTTTAGCTCAATTTTGGTGAAATAGAAGTCATATGTAGCAGTTTGCTAAATGGTGATGTATAACTTAAGAAAGTATTATTTACCCTGTTGATCAGTGTTAGTGTTACGTAACTTGGTTCTACGCTACACTATTTTAAATTCAATTTAAAATCTGTACCTTTCCAAAGTGATGGATTGATTTAGTTTAATCTGGGAAGATATGTTTTATCGCTCAGTTTACAATTTGCAATCCAACCTTTTTCCACACTGACTTTGTTAAATTGCCCGTTTTTGCGACGAATTGTGCCGTGGAACGCAGAACTTGGAAGGAAGAAAGAAAGCAAGAAGGGAACAAATATGTAGTAGCAGTTGAATGACGGGCTTCTTTTACTGATGGTGTAAAGGAAGAGAGAAAGTGCAAAGGCTGGCAGAGCAAGTAACGCTGCCTCCGATTTTCTGATGGTCAATGCCAATCTACGAAACCATTTATTAACCTGGTCAATCGACACTGAACGTATTTATGTAACCGATTTTGGCAGAACGCTGCAGGTGTCCAAAGGAAAGGCGGCGTTCGCCCAGAAACGTATATAGTATTAGCATCATTTCTTTAGTATCATCACTGCTTTAAAGTCATTGTAAGGGGAATATACATAGCTTAGCTGAGAATTTCGTATCCAATTAAAAAAAATATGTATCACCACAATATTCCAAACCTTCTCAGGTATCACTGCATTTTGGGAAGGTAAACTTGTATACCGTATTTTTGAAGTCATGCTTTTAAAGGGGGGTTCTTATGTTTACCGGTTTTCTGACACATGTGGATGGATGGATGAATGAAAGCCGTGAACCCGTCAACATTCACGATCCTTCATCTTCACCGTTTTCCTGGAATAAATGTAGGATCGTGATGATACAGAAGCTTCAGGGACACGCAGTAGGCATAGACTTACTGGATATCATTATAGACTTTGGTGCGTGGGTGAAAGTTTTGACTTGGACGGGTCGTTAACTTCACAGAATTATAGATTGGTCTGGGAGAAGTCAAGGTCAGCAGGTTTTTGATAAATTATGTGACTACGTGGTGCCAGAGCACATACAACAAATTCTTGGAAGCAGTTTTCACTTTTCATCGTCTCTCTCTCTTTCTCCGAGAAACTCGATGAACAACAATTAACCAGAGTTATTAATTAGTCGAAAAGTTTTCGTGGTTAACTACAAATTGTGCTTGAAGTTTATTAGACAAATGTCACCACGACTTGGGGAGGCAAATGTAGACTAATGATACTTAGGAATAGCTTAACTTGATGTCCTACAGGCTCTTGTGTTTCGTAAAAATTTGCTGTGAAGGTATCCAGTTCTGAATGTTTGCATGCGTTATTTCGTGTTATGTGCAAGTGTATAAAGTATGTTCAAAGTTTATTTCTATATCTCACTACTAAAGTATATCTAATAATTTATATATAATGCATAGATAGATAGTTCATAATATGAGCGTAGTAATGATAATTTTTAGTCGCAAACTTGACAAATGTTTTCGAAATCATGACCTGTGTGTACCTACATAATTCTTCAATGATGATAAAATGCATTCAATTTTAGTAGAAACGTAGAAAATTATCTGTATTTAGATGAAAATGAGACTAAATTAGAGTATGCATACATTAATTAATTATGCAGGAGAGAATTTCAGAATTGATTTTAGATTAACTTAACTTGACAAAGTGTTACATAGTTATTGAATTAGTATAATTAAAGTAATAGTTTATCGTACTTAATTAAATAAAGTATATTTAAATCCTATTTCTCACTTTCGGCAAAAAAATCAACTCTCTCTTTCTCCAACCCAATTGACAAATACTTTAAACACCAATGTATAATTATCATTGAACGTTAAAATTACTCGGTAGTAATGTTATTAAGTAGTTGTAGTTCTTAATTAAATGATAAACTACTTACATATTAAATATGACTCTCTGATAAGTTTTAAAATACCGATATTGTGGTATATTTGGTATATTGTGTTTCAAAATTTATGTAGAAAAATGAGACATTATGAATTATTTGCAGTTTACAGTTTACTTTTACCCATTATTTATTGAAGAAAATGATCTCATATACTTAAATCTCAATCTTAATGTTATGTATGTACATAAAATCTTAATGTTACTGGAATTGACGTGATATTTGAGCAACAATAAATAAAATGAACCAATATAATTCAGGCACTTTGTTCTGTATTCATGAAACATTTAATTGCACGTTGATTATCAAGGATGGGCAAAATACTTGGTAAAATTACAGTATTTTGAGCTCCGTTCTTCTCAAGGTTGCGATTTCCGGGGGTGTTACACGCAAAAGAGGACGAAAATCTACTTCGAGAAGGGAACAGTCATACGAAAATGCACGTTTTTGTGAAGAAATTTATTTTTTCGCTGTTAAAATATATCGAGGCAATTCTTGGTAACTTTGTAAAATATTTTGCTATATGTACTTGTATAATTGATGAGTATTTATATTTTGTAGTGCAGGGCGCATGTAAATACATAAACCCACACATTTGAGACATGACGTCCTATGCACATTTACGCACATGTTGTCACAACTCGTGATTTTATAAAGAAAAAAAAAGAATATTTAGATAAGCACGTACTTATTTTCGGACGGAATGTTTTGCTAAAATTAGTGGCAGTCCGAAACTCGATCCGCAATTTAGTTGTGACCAACATAGCACAAGATTTGACGCCCTGACCGAAACAACTACTCGTGAATAATTTACATACCGTCAATATGGAATGTGTTTGATTATACCCGAGTTACATATGAGTAAAGTGCATGAAGTGCAATCTGATCTGAGTTTTGTTGATAATGAAGATAATACAGAATGAATCATAATATTTTGCACTGATATTCGACCTATGGTCAAATTATTTGTGTCGATATCAAGTCAAAATGCGTATACAAGAGTGATCGTGGGAAAAGAATTCGTTAGTTCAATATATAGGTTTCTTACATAATTACATACGTCTATTTATCTTCAAATTCTTCCAGCGTTCAATCCGATTTGTTGAAGAAAATATACGAAATTCAAGGTAGTGCTGTTGACGAGCTATAATCGAACCTACGTTGTGGACTCAAAAAATAAAATTCGAGTGGTCTTAATTTTTCACGGTTCGATTATAGCTCGTGAACAAAACTAATTCGAGGACATGATCTTTCCAGTGTTTAACTTTCTGTCAACGTAGATATTTCTCGGAAATATTTGGGACATTGTAAGGTAATAATTTAATATATGTACATATTTAGATCGTTGTCGATTCGGGTGCATTTTAGACATTTACATACAACACGGGATTTTACTATATGTCCCACCACATTACACTACAGGAAATGGAGGAAACGTTGCTACTCTCCAAAGGACGATGCAGAATTGATGGATTTGAAATTGACAAAGCGCAAGTTGAACGTACCTTCATCATGATAAAACCAGACGGGGTTCAGAGGGGTTTAATTGGAAAAGTTATCAACCGTTTCGAGAAAAAGGGTCTGAAATTGAAAGCCATGAAGTTCATGATGGTGAGAGAATAGTTATTTATTTAAACATCTTATTTACCTTTATGGTAAATTTTGCATAATTTGTAAACATATGTAAATATGTAGTGTAAAATTTGGAACCCTATTTGTATTTTTTGATAGCCTACTCCTGAACTGATAAAGGAAATGTACAAGGATGAAAAGCATGAGCCATATTTTGATAAGCTGCTTTATATCATGACCTGCGGTCCAGCGGTTCCAATGGTACATATGCAATTTGCATATTCGTTCCAATTGTTTTGCATTACGCAAAACAAACTTGAATTTTTTTCAAATTCTTTTAAAAACGTGTACGAATATATAGATTTGGGAAGGCGTGGACGCCGTGGGCGTGGGAAGAAGGACGATCAGCGAGTTAATTACGGAAAACTCTTTGCCAGGGAGCATCCGAGGTGATACCAGTATCCACGTGGGGAGAAACGTTTGTCACGGGGCGGACAACCAGCAAGAAGCGGATATGGACATTGCCCTCTTTTTTGGTGACCTTTTGGAAACGATGTCCAAATCAGTTTGATTTGTCTTAAGCAAAGAAAACTTCTAACACATGACGTGACGTATTACAGAAAATGTAAAATGATAAAACTTGTTTCAAATCATACGATGAAATAATGAGTAGAAATACAGAGCAAGAATTTTTTATAAGTTCAGAACAAGTCTTTGTACCATATTTCAATTTTTGTTTAATTTACCTCATGAGTCATGACGTGATCATTGTTACAAAAGTTGTTTTTTTAATTTAATGACGCAATTCCTATCCATTTTTTGATGTGACACTTTTTTATGATCCTATTAAACAATGTATTTTTGACAGCAATAAAAAGATAATTTCTTTACAAAACCTGTACTTTCGTCTGACTGTTGTATCCTCCACGCACATAGATTCTCATCTTTTTGTGGGTGTGACAGCCCTTGAAATCCAATCCCTGGGAAGAACAGAGGTCAAAATACTGTATTTTTACCAAGTATTTTGACCTTCCCTGCACGTTACCTGTTAAATGTGGCGACATTTTCGATAAGTGATGGATGCAAAATTTGAGATTTTTAGACAAATGATGAAATGAGACTCAATTTCGTCTCAATTTTGAGATTTTTTAAGCATACACTTTTTTGCACAAGTGACGTGAGGCGAGTTGAGTTGCTCTCCGTGGGAAAAATATACTTCGTCTCGTATTTTCTCGTATGGTCGTGTTTTACATAACGTATTTATTTATTTTGCGCATAAATGTGGTCACATTTTAACCGTAATTAGTCCAGTATTTTTAGAGTGGGGGGCAGAGCAGGGTTGTGATGACTAACGAGTCTCAGCTCGAAGAATTGGAAGTACTCGCATCCATTTATGAAGGTGATCCCAACTTTAAACAGATTAAGGATGACACATCCCAATATAAAGTAAGTTAATGAAATCATAATAATTAATGTCGATGACTTTAATAATAATTAAACTTGTATAACTTTAGCTAGGCGTTGAAGGAGACAAGTCTACCGTTTTAATTGAAGTTCAATGGCCTCCAGAATATCCCGAAGTGGTGCCTATCTTTAATCTTGGAGCTTTCTACAATAATCACCTGTAAATTATTTACAACACGATTAGGAGTAATTAAGACTTGTTATAATAGTAACTGAATGCCTACTGTTAAACAATTGCAGGTCTTCTGGTGCAAAATCTGCCTTACTGACCGCTCTAAATGACGAAGCCGAACAGAATGTTGGGATGCAGCAAACTTTCACGATGATCGAATGGGCGAAAGAGAACTATGACGCCCTTATTACGCCACACCTCTCCGAAGATGTTTTACCATCGCGGATCGAATCTATGAGTCTGGGGGAGAATAAGGTAAAAACAAAAGTACATATTGCCCTTTTGTAGCTGGAAACTGCTATTATTTCATCCTTATATGACCACCTGTCTCCTTATTTACTTATGACAGGGAAACGAGGAAACTGCTAAAGTGAAGGTGAAAAAGGAACAATTATCCAAAAGTCAGAAGAGGAGGGAGTGGGACCGTGTCGACAACAAGGGGGAGCGACCTCGCGGCTATGACTGGGTTGACGTGGTGAAACATCTCTCACAAACTGGGGGACGGCCAGATTGGGGGGATTCTCAGCAGCAAACTTCACTCCCAGACTCGTACCTATCTCCAGCTAATCTTCCTAGTTGAAATTATTATGTTCAATC
This sequence comes from Folsomia candida, assembly GCF_002217175.1. NCBI lineage: Eukaryota > Metazoa > Arthropoda > Collembola > Entomobryomorpha > Isotomidae > Folsomia > Folsomia candida. The sequence goes on from NW_019091209.1 coordinate 2,612,433, forward strand.
AAACATATTATATCATCTAAATTATTGTGACAACACAACATGAAATTAAAGTCTATTTCGAATAATATTTTTAAAACGGTTAATTTGGAGAGTTAATACTTTTTATAATTCATAATATTTCATTGCATCTTTTATACATATTTTGAAACATTTTGAAATATTGACATATTTTGGAATACATTTTAAAACAAGACGTGAATCAGTTTAATCAGTAGGATTTAACGAGGCTAAAATTGTTTGTATCCAGTAAGCTACTTTATCGTAAGTTATAAGCATGGTTTCAATGGCTTAATTTGTGATTATAATTAATTAAACAAATTTTAATTTATGTTTAAAATTTTAAAGGTAGAATTTTCATTTTGTTGAGGAAAAGTATAATTCGACTCGTCCTCGTGGATCTCACCATCCCCTAGCCGTCAATCAGGAAATCGACCGTTAAACAGTAGGTACAGCCATTTGCATTTCTACTCTCATGTGCGATGCTGATTTTTGGACAATTTACTTTTATCTACTAACTACTAACACTTCCATAAGAGTCCACCCTTCCGACCTTTTACCCCCGTCCACGGTATTTGGATCTTTTTTTAAATCTTGTATGAGATTGAAGAAGTATCGACGCCACTGTTACAGAAACGATAAGACTCGACGAGACTACTATATTTTATTTCCGTAATTTATTTATTTTTTTCTATCGGTAACTGTTCACATTTCTTGTAATTCTAATTAAACTAAACAGTAAAACGATATAGTTAAGTATGTTGAATTTAACTTTCAAATCTTGCAGTTTTAGTAGCATTTTATTCTATAATTCATTTTATTCTATAATTATAAGCAGCCTTTTCAAATTATTGTCGAACTCGGTTAAATTGAATTGTACTAACTAACCCTCCTCATTACTCCTCAATTACAGGATTCGATATCGCCTTAACCATGGGACAAGGCCAATCCACTGCCTCTTCAGGGAATGTAGTTCAAGAGGAAGGTCATCGTAACAAGCGGCCAAGGTCCGAATTTGAAGCACCCCCTTCCAATCCGAATGTTCCTCCACAACAACCTCTACGACCCATTAAGCTCCGTGGTAAGATGTCAACATACAACGCCTCAAAACAAGGAAGAACGGGCCAAGAGGGTTCCTGGAATATAGGTCTAATCCTCAAGAACATCAAGATGAGGTTTGTCCCAACATATTCTAATTTCACGTTTCGTAAACCCCGAAGCCCAACTAAAAGGAAACGCGGCGACAATAGTGAAGAAGAAGAAGAAGACGACCAAGAAATAATGGAAATAGAAGATGAAAATGGCTCTGGAACATCTCAAGCAATCGTTCCGTGGAGTGATAAAGGGCGAAAAATTGCGCAAGGTTGGCGCAGATTGCAGCAACCCCCAAAGGAAATGGAACTCGATTGATTAACCTGTAACCTCTCAATTGTCTAATTTTACATTAATCCAGATTTTATTTTTAATCCATAATAGCTATGGGAACAATATATATATATGCCCCGACGCTATGTTGCCCATGTCAATATCCTCTCTCCACGTATATAAGGTAGAAAAAAACGTTCTTTGTGAGCCAAGCTCAAATGCTCCTCAGTCAGTGTAAATTCTGAATAAGGGTGACATTCATTCCTTTTTGAGCCGCTTTAATTCGGTTAAAATTTAAAATAGAAAGGAAAATTTTCTAACGTTTTAAAATTTTTATGATATTTGTACTGGGGCTGTTAGTAAAGTGTAGTAAAAAAATTTTATGTTATTGTCGGAATTAAAAGCTGAAATTGAATTTATACCAGTTCACAGTTTATCAAAATTATTCAATATTATGTTTGATAAGATAGGATAATTAGTTTTAGTGTCATCGGCCGGCTCCTTTAGTGCATTATAAGAAGTTTAAATTAGTTATAATGGGGTCACATTCGAATAAAGTGGTTGCTTATTTTTACGACTCGGATGTTGGCAATTTTCATTATGGTAAGTAATCCACAATTTAAATACCGTCACTTAATCTGGTCAAAATTAATAGGATGGATTATAAACATTTTTTTAAATATTAGGATATTTCAATCTGTTAACAGGGGCTGGTCATCCAATGAAGCCTCACAGACTTTCAGTAACACATAGTTTGGTTTTAAATTATGGGTTGTACAAGAAAATGCAGCTCTACCGACCTTACCGAGCCAGTGTTCACGATATGTGTCGATTTCACTCGGAGGAATATATCGAATTTTTGCAAAGAGTGACCCCACAAAATATTCAAGGATTTACAAAAAGTCTTAGCTCCTTTAATGTGGGAGACGATTGGTATGAGTGCTTACATAATATTTATACACTTTTGTAATTATTTTGTGTATACTTATCTTCTACTTTTAAAATTACAGCCCTGTGTTCGACGGTCTGTTCGATTTTTGTTCCATGTACACCGGTGCTTCGTTGGAAGGGGCAGTAAAACTTAATAATAAATGTGTCGACATCGCCATCAATTGGTCGGGAGGGTTGCATCATGCCAAGAAAACGGAGGCCTCAGGATTTTGCTATGTGAATGATATCGTCATTGCTATTTTGGAATTGTTAAAGTATGTAACAAAATTGTGTACAATTTGTGAAATTAAGTATTTTACATAATTTGATTACATTTTGTTTATTCAGATATCATCCCAGAGTTCTTTACATTGATATTGATATCCATCATGGTGACGGAGTTCAAGAAGCATTTTATCTAACGGATAGAGTAATGACGGTGTCTTTTCACAAGTATGGAAATTTCTTCTTTCCTGGAACAGGTAGTTTTTTATTATAAAGAATGAATTACAGGTTTTTGGTACATAGTTAATTTAAACGTTTTTTAAATATTTAACTTTAGGCGACATGTACGAGGTTGGAGCCGAAAGTGGTAGATATTACTCTCTTAATGTTCCATTAAAAGAAGGGATTGATGATTCAAATTACGCTCAAGTTTTTAAACCGGTTATCCAAGTATGTCATATTTCGTATTTGTTTTCCTTTGATCCTCTCTTGATTTCAACTTGAATGTAAAATTGTTGCTGTAATGATGTCCAGGGGGTCATGGAGTTTTATCGACCAACTGCAATTGTACTCCAGTGCGGGGCCGACTCGCTAGCAAATGACAGATTAGGTTGTTTCACCCTTAGTACGAAAGGACACGGGTAATAACCTCCTCTTGTTCATGTTTTGTTTAGTGTTATTAAACTAATATTGACTAAAACGTGTTACTTTATGATTTAGTGAATGTGTCAAATTCGTGAAGGAGCTAAATGTCCCCTTGCTGGTGTTGGGTGGTGGGGGGTACACCGTACGAAACGTTGCTCGCTGTTGGACATATGAAACATCTCTGCTAACCGATGAGTCTATTTCCAATGAACTTCCATATACTGGTAATTACTTAAATGTCAACTAATTTGTGATTCCATTGGTAAAATTGTAACACTCAATTATACTAATTCTTCTATTTCTTTAGAATACTTTGAGTATTTTGCACCAGATTTTACACTGCATCCTGAGGTTGTAACTCGTCAGGAGAACGTTAATACGAAACAGTATCTAGATTTAATTGTCAAGCATGTATTAGAGAATTTAAAAATGTTGGATAATGCACCCAGGTACAGTGTCAACAAATTAATGAGTTATGAAATTGTATGTATAATTTTAATCCATATTGCTCACTTTTAATCATCTTATTATTCCAGCGTGGAAATGCATGACGTTCCTCCAGATGCCTTAAGCCTTGATGTTGTCGAAGAATACAACGACAATGAAAGAATTCACCAATCTGAAGAGGATAAACGTGTCGAGCCCGCAAATGAGTTTTACGATGGAGACAAAGACCAGGATGGTGACACGGAAATGCCAGAAGACACGTGAACAATAACGTCAAAGTATTTACCACGTAATTAATCTTACTCTATGAAATAATCGTTGTTTATATGTAACTTGGCTAGGTATATTTGGGTTTCAGTTAGTTGAGCACAATTCCCCCCCCCCCTCCACTTATTATTCATAATGTAATTTACAAAGCCACGTTCTATTCATGAAACCTGGTTTTGAGCAGTACTTAATTTATAAGGGATGTTGTATATACTTTTACTTACTTTTACTTGCATGCATATGTAATGCGGTCATGTAGATGTTGGCCTGATCTGTGATCCATTATTTTTCGTAACAGGAATTATTGTTTATTGTTTATTATTATTATTGTTTCTTAGCATGCTCCGAATTGGTAGCTATATACTTTCAGTGAACGTTATATCCGTCCATCTGTCTGTCTGTCGAACATTTTGAAGTTCTACCGTCGAATATTTAGAACATCGGGTATAACCTTCGATCGTAGAGGTTACCAAATTTTAAATACTAACTCCAATTTTATGTGGTATCATTATTAGAAATAAGTATAAGGTATATGACATTACAAAATATGACGTGCCCTTCGGTGTGGGGTCAAATCAGCGCACCGCATAGAATAAGATATCGTTAGAACGCTGTGGGAAATGGGATGAAATTTGCAAATTGTTTACCTCTCCGCCACCTTGAGAGAATCGTCTAGTGTTTTGAAAATCATTAATTGGGTTTTGGATACGTATTTATGTACAACGTTCATTCAAAGTATGTACTACCGCTACTTTTTTTATATATCTGTTTACTATCGTTTATTGTTGAATAATACATTATATTTGGTTGTGTTTATGCCGTAGAAAAATGTTTTACCTTCACGTCAGCCTCATCGAACAATAGACAATCATACACAATTTGTTTCCATCACCATTACACTTTCATTCATTGTTAAGATGAATTGTGTTTTAAATGATTTGTAATTATTTAACCTGATTAAATCATTTTACAATTGGATGGATTTCTCCATGTTAAACATATTTTTAATTCGGTAATGTCCCAAAGTTTTATACAGTGCACTAATAGATATGTCTTATGTGGATACCAGTTTGTATGCTGAATTTAGATGTGCAAGTCTTTGCTACTGTGCGTGGTTGGTGGGTGGGTGTGTTGATTATATATTTTGAATAAATCCATGAAAAACAAAGCAACGTGTTTGCATACCATGTATGCAGCAATTTCATTTGTAAAATCGTACATAGTGACGGAATTCACGTCAACCTTCGTAAATTTACGAACTTTTGACGAAACTTACCAACATTTCTAAAACAATTTGTTACTTACCAACTTACAAAACTTTACGAAGAAGATGTAAGGCATGTTTTTGGTTCGTAAGTTTACGTGATTGATTACAGACTTACGAAAGTTGACGTGAATTGCCTACATACATATACAGCTCGATACATGGATAGATAATAAGATTAGGTTTCCGGATTTTGTCAGACTTTCTCCTCTGACGCCTCCACATCTTATTATCTTCTTCTCTCCTCTGTTGTATGTAACACTCTGTGTATAAAGACTGCTCCGTGATGAAATGGTTTTCTCTGCTAGTCGGACGGACGGAAACTGGACTTCTTTCTTTGCAAAAAATCCATGCAGCGTTGCGGTGTGTGGAGTAGTAGGAAAGCAGAGAAAAGGATCATTTATATACATACATACACAAACACACCATTACAAATTCGGGACGACCAGGACCGAGACTTTCTCTCTGCTCTTTCTCTCTTTCTCTGGATCATGGAGAAAGTGGTTGAGGAGTAGGGAAGGGTCCAACGTATGAGGAAATCGATACTCATGCCAAATGACTCACGGCCATAAGAGAAATAACACATGAATTAACAGTGCGAAACTTTACACAGCTTGCCTTCCTCTCCTCCTCCTGCTGGTGAAAATGGCTGATTTCGAATTTGAAGAATTTCGAAAATATTTCGACCGTCTCCCACAATACATCAAAGCTCCGGCAGATATTTATACGTAAGTTGAGATTACTTATGGTTTGGGAAAGTGTGTGGGTTGAAATTGTGGAAAAGCAGTTTTTACCAGACTTTGAAGAAGAGAGAAAGTTTAACTGATTCTTAAATATTCATGATACTCTTTTTTCAAAGTTGTCTTAAATTGAGGGGTGTTTTCACGGTGTGGATTTTTTAGTAAGATCCATCACCGTTTGAAGCAGACAAACTAGAGTTTAAGATTTTGTTAACCCACAGTTTTTTGTACATCACTTGTATGCATATTTACAGATTGGTGCACGATATCCCGGAATTGATGGAGGATGGACCTGAGCAGCAAAGTCCGAAATCAGGCCTCATCCCAGACACAGATTATAGCGAAAATATCGCAGAACCATTTTCAGGAGATTTGCAACTTATTCCAACAGACAGAGATGAACGTTTGAGTACGACGAGGAGACGGAGAAAATTACCAGAAATTCCTAAAAATCCTGCGCGCAGATGTATGTAAAGAAACTAATCATTTTTATATTATCATAGTAATGATTTTGTTAACTTGACCATGCTTGAATTTGCAGGGAATGAGGAAACACGCCAAATTTCATTAGCAGAAGAAATCTTAGACGCGGACAAAAATGTACGATCTTTGTCTAATTTTGGGAATGGATGTTTCGTACAGCAGCCTCAATTTACTAGTTTAGTAGCTAAAAGTGAAAATTGTTCCGGTTCGAGGCCAATTTTTATCCTAAAGTTGAATAGTTTTAATGGAGGTAAGAAAATTAGTGGAATTACATGATTAGTTTAGCATAGTAGTTTATTTTGTAGTTTTGTGAATCTAGACCATTGATTTATGGGGAATTCTCCTGCTTTCTCTCACCTTATTTTTCTTAATTTAATAATTGTAGTTAGTTAAATAAGTAGCTGATATATTTTCCATTCTAACAAAATTAAGGAGACGAAGGCAGTTCCCCAGATTCAGAACTTTATCCAAGTTTGGACTCTGGGAACTCGACCATTCATTCTGAAGACGGAAGCAAACCATACTCACCCCAAGTCCCATCCGTTAACGGTAACTACACGAGAACAATTCAATCCCTAAATCAATTAAATTTAACTAATCACACTAAATTTCTTGCCACAATTTAGAATCATTTTCTCCAGGATCTCCCACCTCATCCGGTGTTCTCTGTACTCACTTGGAAATACTAGAAGCCACACATCGTGGCTTGCACAAATTCGTGCCAAGACATCACGACGAAGTCGAAGTAGACATTGGTGACCCGATCTACATGCAAAAAGAAGCCGACGACTTGTGGTGTGAAGGTACATATCATTTTTCATGTACCATTTGATCCTGCATTATTCAACAGACTCATAAAATGTCATTTCATGTCATTACAGGGGTAAATTTAAGGACTGGGATGCAGGGGATATTTCCTTCCGCATACGTGGTTGACGTGGAATACAATGACTTTGACCCAACGGCCAATAAGGTGAAGAAAGAGAGGTATCTTCTCAACTATGTGGGCTCAATAGAAACACTGTATCACAAAGGGAACGAAGTATTGTGTCAAGCTGTCAAAAAAATATCACGTCACGAAGGCTACGTCGCGTCGCATAAGAGGCCCTGCATTTTGGAAATTTCTGACCAAGGGATTCACATGTTAGACAAGGCAAAGACTTCAACGGTGAGGGAATCTTGAGATAAAATTCATACAGGAAATTATATATTAATTTCTAACAATGAATTCTAGCCTAATCATGCACTTTCGTGTCATGATTACTTTTACGCACTCAAGAACGTCTCGTTCTGCGGTTTTCACCCAAAGGACCATCGATACTTTGGCTTCGTTACGAAACATCCTACACTTAATCGATTCGCGTGTCACGTTTTTATTTCCGACGACTCGACCCGGCCGGTGGCTGAGGCAGTTGGGTAAGTAAGAAATCGGGTGGAAATATTTGTAAGGATATTGGAAATATACACTTGAATTGATTTACATACGTTTTTGCTTGCAGTCGAGCGTTTCAACGGTTCTACAAAAAGTTTTTGGAAACGGCATATCCAATTGAAGATATTTACCTGGAGTGAAAATAGAAGGATTTAACCTCGGAAGGAAATTCCTTTCACTGACATACTAAAATACACACCAGTTAAACAATAACCTTGTTAATTTCCATGAAAGTGTGACTAGAACGCAAAAAACTTCCTAAATACGAAAAAAATAACATTTTGCTTAAAGTTGAAGCTTATTATGTGGAAAATAAACTGTTTGTTGATGAAACCAGTATTATTTGGTCATTAATTTGAAGCTGTGTCATACCACTGACGATGAGACTTACTTATCAGCTCCCAGCATACTCTCAGATTTTGGTTGAACTAGTGTCAATCGATAACAAATTTAATTGATATGAAATTCGCAAAACTTGCCAATGATCAGGTTTAGAAAAAAATGTTTGCATCTGAAGAGGAGAACACGTGCAGTAAATTTGGAAAGTGCAAAATTTGTCATGGTCAATGACCATTGGTCATCATATCAAATACTGATTGAGTAATTGATTAAAATTTGTCAACCTTAGAGCTAGTTTTCTCGTCTTCGGATGCAAATATCTCCGACCTGACCATTGAGAGATCGTGTCATTTAGAAATTCCATATTAATTAAATTTACCATCGATTGACACTAGTTTGCTCAAAATCCGAGACAATACGCTGGGTGACCTCCATTGTAAGATGACCTTAATAATCCAGATGCAAAGTCGAGACGTCGTTTTCGATAAAGATAAGCTAACCAACCTCTACGATGGCGATGAGCTTGGAAATTCGCATTGTATTAATCATCCTCGTTTTGATAATTCATTAATTTTCACATTTCAAAAGATACAGACAATATTTTATTATTAAATGAAAATATTAATGCACTAAACGTTTCAGTGGAGGCGAATCCACATTATTTTTAAAAAATTACCATTAGGAGACGTTACTTGAGTTGAAATTTTTAAGGAAAACTTTCTCGTATTCGGTGGTTGTTGGTTTGCTGGAGCATGAAAAAAAGCCGTCCTACAGCAAACCATGATTTTTTCTCCGTTTGCACGGGGATAAGCTGGGTACCGTTAAAAGTACCTGGTGGATTGTATCCATCGGATACCTAAGGGTTCTGTCCTAACGGGCGGGCCCACGACTAATTAAATCAAAAGACATTACCAAACAACAATCAGCAGCGAAAATTTATTTTATGTCTGTTGTTTTTTTACATTATGTGAAAATTGTAGTAACTAAATTTATGAAAAAATGAAATGAAATATGATTATTTATGAATGAAATTTGGCACTATCTGCCAATGGTAAGATTTGGCAGAGATATTCACACCCGAAGAGGAGAAAATCCGCAGTAATTTAGGAAAGTGTACAAATTGTCAACTTTATGGCGCATTTAAAAATTTGCGCACACTTTCAAATGGTCAATCAAACCTATCAAAGTTTCTACAAAATAACGAGTATCAAACCCTTCTATTTACTTTCACTTCCTTTCTCTTAACAATCTGAGACAACAATCAAACCCAATGTTGACATCAGTTAAACAAGTCATGCACAAAGTGGGACAACTTGAGACTTGTAATACATATTTTCATTTTAGCAATTTCAACAACATCCTCAAATCTCTCTCTCTGTCCAAAAGCTTGTCTTTCTTTGGCGACACAAATCTGACCGTAACAAGTTCCGGTTGTCAATTTGTTGACGACGACGCAAAAGCTCTTTGAGAATAGAGTGAATTATGTGAACTTAAATATAGATTTGTGCTTTCATTTGTTCAGTGGCAAAAGATCAAACCAAGTATTTATTGTGTTTGGACAAGAGTTAGTTTTTAGTCTACGTGTAGTAAGTGGGTCCAATTTCAAAGCAAATGGATCAGTGGCCCCGGAAGCTTGAGGGGACATTGTCCCTCTGTCCCCACGGTTGTTCGATGTCCCTATCATCTCCCCATCTTATATAAACCCGGCCCTCCCCCATCCAACAATATTGCCGTCCCCAGATGTCCCTACACCTTCCGCGGCCACTGAAATGGATGGTGGTGGTGAAAGCAAAGACGTCACCTCTCCTCTTATCCAGGCAAGTGCTTTTCTTCCCTGGGCCACGGCTGTTTCAGAGATAAATGGTCTTTCCTTGTATCGAATTGTAAATTTTGCTTGTTTCCTAATCAAATACGAAAAGTTGGTTTGGTTTGCGAAGGGATCGCTTCTCTGGAAAGGAGAGAAATAGATAACTGGCTGTGCGTCCTCCATTTCATCTCTCCACCACCACCCCACTTTTTGGAGAGATGTGCAATAAAAAGCAGAGTCAAGTGGTGTGGGCACCTTAGAGAAAGCGAAACACGTAGGAAATCTGAAGCAGTTTGCACGGTATAAAATCAATCCCATCCCAGAAACGAACGACCGACCGGGGAGGAGAGCAATATGGTTTAGTCAATTTTCTTAAGAGAAAATAATATACGATAAGTGTTGATTTTGGATGCAGTACATTAGGGAAAAAGGCTCCACATGGACTCCGAGCATCAATCCTCGTCTCTTGGGATTCCTTTTTCGTGGTCTTGGTTGGTCATGTCCATTTCTTTGTTCCAGTTCCAAATGGAGAGAAAGAGAGAGAGAAACGTGTCCCGACGAGTATGACCATTTGGAAATTCATTCCGTATTAGTGGCATCATCGCCTATCTTCTGTAAAGTGTGGGCTGAGAGACATTAACGGGTGGAGAAACAGGCTCTTTTCAAAAACAGTTTCAAACAGGGAGGAAAACGAATGCCACGCCACGTAAGCCTGCTAAAGCTTCTGGACACCATTACCTGTCACGGACACGTATCTCTCCTCTTGTTCTCGAACTTGTTGATTGTTCTGTAGTTGTCAATTAGTAGGAACAGTTTTAGTCGTCGGCCTAGAAATTCTTCTCCCATCCGTGCGTGGGCAACGGTTAGGTATCGGACACGGACTGCTCTACTATGATGGTTGATCGTTAGTCAACCTATGATGATGACGAGGAAGAAATAACTTGATCAAATCAATCCTTGTAATTGCAACGAGTTTGTTCTTTTTAGAACTCGTGTGTGTGTGTCCATGACCATTTCATGATTGTGACGACTGCACCCGAGACAATTAGGCCGTAATGAAGCCAATGTAAAAGTTTTTTCTTCAAAATGAGCACGCCTGCTTAGATAATCTGTAAGTTTGCAAACTGGAAAAATTGAGGCGTTATTACATATAATTCAGTAAGTGAGGATCAGTATGAAGAACAAATGTAATGTCAGAGATTCAAAGGTAGGAATAGTTTGATTACACGAAACATGAGCACCTAAAGTATTTAATGTTGTCCGTTATCTCAGTATAATTACCGAGCTCTGTCATCATTACTCTGTATCAAAGTTAGGAAACTTATGTATCCTATTGTGGGAAATGAAGTATCGCGAATTAATATAATTCTAAGTAAAAGAGAAAGTGGTTGTGGAACACTTTCTCCCTTAATGTTCGTCACGTCATTAGTTGAAGCGGAACGGGGAGAAAGGTGTTAAATAAAAGCAATGCATGTAACTACTTCATATTTCCTAACGTGTTGAATCTCACCCACCCACGTTGGCTGGCCGTAAAGACTGATTGAGAAAGTGGGATTGCTATCCAGTCCAGGCAGATTTTTCGTCCATCCATTTCATCCATATACCTACCACCTCTTAGAATATGAGACTCCGACCGATCTCTCCTCTTGACCAGTAAGAGACTCACCCTCACCCAGAGAACTCGTCTCAACTTTTTTCACCACCACCATTTGGTCGCTCACCCTCGTCCGGAGAAAGTTGGAGGATGAGTGGGTCAGGAAAAGGGCTCTTGGGCTTGTGGCTCTACCGCATGGGGGACAGCACGGACTGGACCCTGAAGGAAAGCGTGGGGCGGAATAAGGAGCCTGGAAAAGTGGGTGGCATACATACTTTTAACTATGTACTTGTCTCAATTTCGTTCATTTTTCAGGGCCCCGTCACATCCCAGCCGCGACTTATCGACCACCCAAAAGAGGGTCAGAACCAGAACTGTGTCGTGTTTTCCTTGAAAAATCAAGTCGGTGGGTTGGCCCGGGCGTTGAAGGTTTTTCAGGACAATGGCGTCAACGTGATTCACATCGAGTCTCGCAAGTCCAAGAAGAAGCCATCCGAGTATGAAATCATGCTCGACGTGGACTGCGAGCCGGAACTGATGGACGAAATTATGAAGACTTTGTCCGACGAAGTGGCCGCCATCAATCTCACGTCGTACGAACAGGGGCACAAGTTCCCACGACCGTTGCAGAGTCTTCAGTCGATGAGCAGTTTTGGTGAGTTGATATTTAAGATAGTTTAGAGTAGGAACGGTAGTTTGGCTAGTTTTATGAGGGTGAAAGTAAGTTTGTCTCATGATTCTCACCTTGCCCCAGATTTCGGAGATATGCCCTGGTTTCCGAGAAAAATTCAGGACCTTGACCAAAGCCAAAGGGTCCTCATGTACGGGTCCGAGCTGGATGCGGATCATCCTGTATGTTCATTAATTTAATTGGGCTGTTAACATATTAGCATGAACGTAGACGATTAAAGTTGTAGGAGAATTTAGGATTTCATTTTGAAAACTTATCCATACTCTAAAAATCCCCAATTGGTTCAAAAATATGAAAGCTTTCCAATTATCACAGGGATTCAAAGATCCAGTTTATCGAAAACGACGGAAATTCTTTTCCGATCTGGCAATGGGTTATAAATAGTAAGTGGTTGAGTTATGATGAAATTGCGAATTTATTTAGCTTAGTCTAATTAGCTAAACTGTGCATATTGTATTCAGTGGCCAGACAATCCCTCGAATTGAATATACCCCAGAAGAAGTTCGCACTTGGTAAGTGAATTCTACAGTTTTTATCATTTCACTTATCACAATTTCATAAATAGTCAAGTTACCCCTTCATTGCCAAGTTTCCTTTTTACTCGCTCAGGGGGACCGTTTTTCGCGAATTGCACAAATTGTATCCAAAATATGCTTGCAAAGAATACTTGGAAAATTGGGACCAACTCATCCAGTACTGTGCTTATCGGGAAGATAACGTTCCCCAACTTCAAGACATTGACATATTTCTGAAACGTTCGTTAAGTTTCCATACTTTATTCTATTTTAATATCTTGGATTCCTTACTTAACTCTGATTTTGTAATTCTAGGCAAGACTGGTTTTCAACTCCGACCTGTGGCAGGGTACTTGTCCCCACGGGATTTTCTGGCTGGATTGGCATTCAGAGTTTTCCACTGCACTCAGTACATTCGACACTCTTCGGATCCATTTTACACTCCGGAACCGTATTAAAACGATGAGAAATACATGCAAAATATGCATTACTTTGCTTAATAATTGATTATTTTATAGGGATTGTTGCCACGAACTTTTGGGACACATGCCACTCCTCGCAAATCCATCATTTGCCCAGTTCTCGCAAGAAATTGGTCTCGCATCACTGGGGGCTTCGGAAGAAGAAGTTGGGAAAATTGCAACGGTATTTACCTTACAATAATGCATATTTGTCTCAAATTAATGTGTAACATTCCCCCCTGAATTTTCGCAGTGCTACTTTTTCACCGTGGAATTCGGGCTTTGCAAACAAGACAATGAACTCCGCGTCTTTGGGGCTGGACTTCTGTCGTCAGTCGCCGAGTTGAAACATGCTCTTGAAGCGGTCAACAAAATCCGGCGATTCGAACCGGACGTGACCTGTAAAGAAGAATGCATTATCACATCGTATCAAAATGCATACTTTTATACCGACTCGTTTGAAGAGGCGAAGGATAAGATGAGGCAAGTTGAGACGTTTCTCATTTTAAGATTGAATGAAACCTGTTTAATTCGTTCTTATTTATTTTTAAGGGCATTTGCCTCCACGATCCAGCGACCGTTCGGTGTCCGGTACAACCCTTACACGCAGAGTGTCGATATTCTCAGCAATGCTCAGAAAATAGCAGCTCTCGTCTCCGAACTTCGTGGAGACTTGTGCATTGTGAGAAATGCTTTGAAAAAGATTCACGAGCAGGATGAGACCGTTGATGTGGAGAGGTTTGCACACATGCTGAAGGATCAGATAGACATTGACCCTGGTGACCAGGAGAGTCTCAGCGGTCGTGCGACGCCATGCTTCGAACGGGGCGCAAGCCCAAATGGGGATCATCCTCCCGATAAGTAAACTTATGAGAACTGCAATTTAATATCTTCATGTTTTTTTGGGCTTAGGAAATTAAAAAGAATCTGTAGGGAGTAGAAAAAGCTGAAAATATATATGTAATTAATGCATGTTGTTTTAGATTCCACTTAGGATTAGCTTGACCTCTTGGTCTCCCAGAAATAATAGGACCTTCTTTCCTATTGTTGCATCTAGAAAAATTGTAAAGGCTTGCACACATTTATTACACTAATTATAACTTAACTATATAAATTATTTGATAAACTAATCGACCAAGAAAAAGGGAACAAACATTATTGTTTCATGGAAACACGGGACCAATCCGTAGAGTAGTTAAGCTCGATTTTACTTATCTTAAAGTAAAGTCAAGTACATAAAAGTATGCAACTTTCTCTTCGTAGTGTGTATATGTATGTACTATATAAAAGAAATTATCCTCTAAAAACACCAATATTATGTGTTATTTTAATGTTTACGAAAAATGCAATCGCATCAATTTGGCGTTCAGTTTATATGTAGCAGTAGAAGTAGTAATAATAGTATGTATGTAAGTTCTAAATTTCAACAGTTAAAAATTAGCATAGTTATAATTACCCTCATTAAATATCATAATAGTTAAAAATGTCATGTTTAGAATTCAAGAACGGGACTGAAAGTGCTCACAACTTGTGATGTTCAAAATGCCAGGAAAGCACGGAAAGAAGACGGGATTGTGGCAGTAGTGCTGCTTAACTTATGACTAAAATTAAACAATTAATTCAGAAAAATGTTAATTAATTAATTAATAATTAAATGTAATGAAAAGTAAGAAATAAATGTGAAACGTTTTCCGATAGCAGTAGAAAAAAGTTCTCATTTTGAAACGGGCATCTAAATTGTACAACCGGCGAACAAGTGCGCCAACCACCTGCAGCAGGAGCAGAGTCTGACGTTTTTGGGAGAATTTTCGTTAAATAAATCAAATTTCTTAATTTATAGTTAAAATTAATTGTAATATTTAATTGTTCACTGTTCACGAAGGGGTTAAATTGAGTATTCTCCAATTTCAAAGTCTACCACGAGTAAGTTTGTATTTTTAGTATATCTTTTTTAGAATAGTCGGTTAGTTCATTTATATATATATGCAAATTCGTATATTGATAAGCCAAATTACCAAATTAACTCACATAATTACGTTCCAGCATGGCAGGCCCCGTGATGCAGTCGACGAGCAATTTCAAACGGACTTCACTTTACTTGGATATACAGGAAGACGACGACAGCAACGAAAGTACGGGTTCATCTCCGCTCTCCCCCTGTGTTCCAGTGGGCGATGAATACGACGAACAGCAGGTCGTCAAAAGATCAAAATTCGACAATGTAGCAGACGAGTCACAAGCCTTGATGCAAATGAATACAGCCTTGTCTCAAATTACCAGTGGAAATTTTAAATTTAACCTTGGATTCACAACGGCAAGTGGAAAAGAAGTCAAAATATCGGAGGAGGCTATGAAAAAAGCATTGAGTCTCAATAAGGAATTTGAATCGGCGGACACTAGCCGAAAATCGGTGCCTCGAAAGTCCTTAATTTCGTCTCCCATGATCGTTAAAGCATCCCCGGGCCCATCTTCTGTCAACAGTTTCATGCAGCAAGGATCAGCTCACAAAAAGTTCAAGCCGCCGACCCGAACCCCAACCGCTTCAACGTCCCGAGGATCTCCATGCCCCCCTTTACGAGTGGAACCCCCTTCCAGTGAGACTCAAGAGGTCATGGACTGCATCGAAGCATTAATGGCGGATGAAAACAACGACATGGACAGCGACGACGGTGTGGTTTCATCTTCACCTCCACTCTCACCCTGTTTTCCACGACACGATGAACAACAGGAATCAAAACTCGAAAATGAAGAAGGCGACGGAGAAGTCTTGATGCAACTGAATTCAGTCTTGTCGAAAGTTACCAATGGGAAGTTCAAATTCACTCTCGGATTCACAACGGCAAGTGGAAAGGAAGTCAAAATATCGGAGGAGGCCATGAAGAAGGCATTGAGTCTCAATAAGGAATTTGAAACGGCGGACACTAGCCGAAAATCGTTGCCTCGAAAGACTACAATCTCGTCTCCCATGATTGTTAAAGCATCTCCTCGTCCATCCTCCGCCACGATTGTTAAACCATCCCCTGGCCCATCTTCTGCTACGATTGCTAAACCATCCCTTCGTCCATCGTCCGCCACGATTGTTAAAGCCTCTCCTTCTGCCACGATTGCTAAATCATCCCCTCGCCCATCTTCTCCCATGATTGCTAAAACAACACCTCGTCCATCTTCCGCCAACAGCAGAATCATTCAGCAAGGGTCAGCTCACAAAAAGTTCAAGCCACCGACCCGCATCCCCGTGGCTTCAACGTACCGAGGGTCGCCACGGCCCCCTCCGCGAGCGGAACCCCCAGCCAGCGAGACTCAAGAGGTCATGGATTGCATCAAGGCATTAATGGCGGATGATGACGACGGGTTTTAACAACCTTGCCCGTGACGAAACAATGCATTATTACTGACTTTTTGTAATATTTAATCAAACTCAATCTAAACAGTTCCTGGTCATTCTTAAAAGTTTACTTGGTTACATGTTCTCTTAAATCGTAGGCATTCGTAAATGTTACTCAATTCTTTGTTCCGTTCAATTCAATCAAAATTTTACATGATCTATAAATAAATAACAACAAAATGTATGATTTTTCGTATTTATTTAATCATCATCATTAAATCTCTCACGTTTCCCATGCTCATACAGCCGAGGTAGAAAGGAAGTGCAGTGGGTTTATTTTGCGGTGAGGCCGACAAGCACATGGCAGCATTTGATTGAACTGCTCAATTTAATTGTTAAATTCTTAAAGTGAATTAAATACCTTGAAATTAAGATAACTTGCTTTGTCCCCGATTCGACGAAATGACGCAACGTGGCGAGACCGGAGTGAGGACAAGGAATGGCGGAGAGATCAAGAAATTCACGAACAGTAAGTACACATTTTTCCGATGTTTAATTGTTAATTGATAACGTTGTAATAATAATTTTTGCCTAGAATTTGAAAAGAGTGGAGGAGATGGTGACAAGTTCGGCAAGAAACGGAAATTTGGTGAAGGTATCAAAGAAGAGAAGGGAGCTGGAAAAAAGAAACGTATGTTTGTATTAAACAATATTAAGTGTGCAACAATTAACTAGTAAATTAAACTTTAATTAATTATTTGCGTAGCGCGAGCATACGAGAACATTGTCACAGCCGATGGCAAACCAGACTGGAAAAAGGCAAGGATGGAGATGAAACAATTAAAGGAAACGAGGAAGAAGAAGGAAATGAAGCCAGAAATTTACGAGCTGAGCAAAGAAGCTAAGAAAATTTGGGAAGAGTTGCGAAAAGAAAATTGTCCTCAAAATGTTCGGGACAAACTTTGCGATCAGATGCATCGTTTAGTTAAAGGACACATTAAAAGGGTGAGAAGAACAAGTTTTATTTAAGAGCTGGATAATTATCCAGATCGATAGTCTTTTAAAAATATTTATTTTATTGTTTTTCTTTTAGTTATCTTTTGCCCACGATACGTCTCGAGTTTTGGAGTCGCTCTTAATGTATGGTTCGGAAGAAGTTCGTGCCAACATTCATGTTGCGTTTAAGTAAGTGGAAAATTACAAGACCAATTTACTTCAAGTGATATTTCTCTGATAATAACGATGATCTCTTCTAGGTCAAAGGATGACATTATGCTTCTCATGAAGTCAACCTATGGACACTTTTTGGCTCTAAAATTGATGAAATATGCGACTAAAGAACAGAGGGATGCTATTTTCAAAGCCATCGAAGCCCACGTCGTTACACTCCTCAAGCATCAGTTCGCTTCAAGAGTGCTTAACGATTTCTACTTGACGTATGCCAAAGCAGCCCAGAAAACAATCATAATTAAGGAGTGTTACGCCCCCTTGTTGCGTTTGGAGAGTTTGGATGAATCTTTGGGCTACGATTTGAAACTTATCCTTGAAAAATTTCCCGAGAAGAAAACAGGCATTCTGAACAATTTGCAAGAACTTATTACTTTCATGCTGGAAAAGTATGTCATAAATTCATTTGGAAAGTATATTAACTTGTCACTTGTGGGGCAATAATTTAATTATTATTATTTGTATTGTTTGACTCATTAGAAATATGAAAACCAATGCGATTCTTCATCTTTTGATCCATGAATATTTGGAAAATTGTGCACATGCCGAAAGGACAGAATTAATCACGACAATGCGAGAAGAACTTGTAAACATTTTGCACACCAACGAAGGTTCATTACTTGGATTGAGCTGTTTGTGGCACGGAACTCCCAAGGTTTGTAGTTTAGTTTAGTAATAAATTAATTTGCTGGTTTGGTCAGTTATCATTTAGTTATGCTACATTGTTCTCGTTATTGTTTCAGGATCGTAAAGTAATTGTCAAAAGCTTCAAAGGCTTTATTCCTAAAATCGCATGTGATAAGAACGGATATCGAGTTCTTTTAGGAGTTATTGACACAGTAGATGACGTTGTACTTGTTTCAAAGGTATGCAATTAGGTCTTAAATATTTTTAAATTGTTATTTTACTTCATGAACTAATGCGATTATTTGCACTACAGGCAATCTGCAATGAAATGCTGAATAACTTGAATGATCTTGTGCTGAATCAATATGGACAACGGACGGTTGTTTACCTTTTGGAGCATCGAAGCTCATTGTTCTTTGATCCGGAAATATCAAAATTGCTAGCCCAAGGGGACTCTAATGAGTACACGTGAGTAGCTACCAAATTGACACCACATACCCTGTCTAATTATTTAAATGTAATGAGATGTAATTTGACAATAGGAAAAAACCAATTGGTCAACGTCTCAAGGACATTACGGAACCTTTGGAACAAGAGTTTGTGGATGGCATTGTGGATAATTTTGGCATGTGGATGAAAGAGAATTGTCCATGTTTGGTAGCCAAATTTATTTTGAAAAGATTCACAGGTCCGATATTTATGCATATTTAACCTGTAAAATATACAAAGTTTGTAATTACTCAATTATTTAATTTTTACTTGTTTGACCGGCAGGTGGTCACTTGAATGAAGCTGTTCAAAAGGTTGCCGAGTGCATTGCAGAGGCTTCGACGGCGGAAGGAGTTGAGCGAAACCCGATTGAAGCACTATCAAAGTTAATTCTGATGGAATTACCGATGGAAACCCGGCTTGCTTTTGCATCTGAGTTGCTCGTCCATTTGAATAAATTGGGACAAATCAAACCCTGGCTTCAAACTAATCGCGGATGCTTCGTTTTGCTCAGGTTTGTCGTACTTAACGTGCTATTATATTAAGTGATTTAAAGAGTTGTATATATAATCCATCTGTAATTTAGAATTTGGGAGAAATGTGGACAAGACTCTCAACCTGGGAAAGAGGTGAAGAAATGCGTTACGTCAAACATTCAAATTCTGAAAAAGCATAAAACCGCAGGAGGAAAATTATTGAGTAATATCGTTGAAGATTAATCTAGATGATTATTTTGCATATATAGTAAAGTAATTCCGCAAATGTAAAATTTTACATTATTAAATAATGAATACATTAAATCATTTCCTTTGTTTTAACTTTTCAATCAGCTCTAATTTATTCAACTCATAAATTTCACATCCGAAGATGATATGAATATAAACGGAATGTAATATTTTGACAATAGCAATTTTTTAATGCCCCTCAAAATACTCTTTGCTGTCCCCAACCGTTGGTTTGATAGTCTTCTGTCCTGGCTTCCATCCTGCAGGGCACACTTCTCCATACTTATCCGTGAACTGGAATGCCTGGACGAGACGAAGAGTCTCGTCAACCGAGCGCCCCACCGGGAGATCATTGATGGTGATCTGGCGCAAATTTTGTTTCGCGTCGATGATGAAAAGACCTCGAAAGGCAATTCCGGAATCTTCCTGTAAATAAATATGAGAAGAGTCATGTACAATTTATTTTAATATCCTCCCAATAACAAGCTAAAAAATACAGCATTAAGGAATTACGGTATACCTTAAGGACGCCATATGCTTTGGAGATCTCCATCGTCTTGTCGGCAAGAAGAGGAATGTTCATGGGCCCTAGCCCGCCCTGCTTTCGGCTTTGACTCACCCTAAATATAAGAGAGATACAAAACTACTTTTAGTCTTCATTTATATCAGTTTACAATTTGCACAAAATCAAATCAGTAATCAAAATTTCATAGTCAACTTACCACGCAAAGTGCGAAAAATGCGAGTCTGTCGAGCATCCCACGACCTCGCATCCCACTGCCCTGAACTCTGCGACCCTGTCGGAGAACGCGATAATTTCCGTAGGGCAGACGAAAGTACTGTTAAATCAACAACAAACATAATGAAATATTACTAATAAATTATTATATTGGAGTAATAGTAGGATTAAGCTGTGTTCTCCTTACAAATCCAAAGGATAAAAAAAGAAAACGAGGTATTGGCCCTTGTAATCTTCGAGAGAGATTTCCTTAAACTCTCCGTTCACAACGGCACTTCCTTTCCACATCGGAGCTGGCTTCTGGATTTCCAGTTGACCCAGGGTATTCATATTTGATCACTAATCTGAAAAAAGTAACGAAAATAAATTAAAATCAACAATTATGGTGACATTGCACAAACCCCGAAAAGTATTTACCAACCGATATAAATTGTAACAAGTTGTACGAATATTTTAAACAGAGAAAAAATGTTTTGCACAGGTACACAAAGGCGAAGAACTGATAATCTGCTATTGAATTTCAACACAGGTCACAGAATTACGCTGACCATCATCACTGGAACGGAAACTGTTTAAATTCTTTTCATTTGTGGCACGAAGATGACGAGTGTTTTCATTGCCGTCGCCAGAAACCATGAGAATATGAGAGTCTTGTTCCTCAATGGGGGAAACTTTACGTCCTCCACCACCACCTTGACCCCACGCATTCATGAACAAGCCCCCTATCGAACCAATAGCTTTGCTCAGAGCTAGGGCAGGATTTCCAGAACTGTTGTTTCCATCATCGACAGATTTTCCACCCAAAAAAAGGCTCGATGTATTATTTGTACTAAATGATGACTGATTATTATTATTATTGCTGTTATTTCGACTGAAAAGACTGCCCATAGTTTCTTCTTCGGAATTGTGCTACTGTACCATTTTTATTATTCTTAAAATCAGCTAAATACTTCAAGTTTCCGAATGCATTGTAAAAGCTAACTATGTCTTGCACACACTTATTCATGCAACCAGAGCGTAAATGCAAATGACAACTTTAGCCACTTTTTGGCTGAGCAACAGCTCCAACAATTTATTAGCCCAACCGACTCAACTGCGACATATGCACTACACGCAGGCACAGAATGACCGAATACTCAAGTTATCGACTTTTAGTCCTCAATTATTTATTGCTAAAATTCTCCTACGTAGACTTTGACAACTCATGAGGAGGACAAAATCTACGTATTAATTTGTTTTCACATCCTTTGTACTTACTTTCTCAGGAAGAAGTTTGCAGTTTTAGAGCCCACGAGCGCATCAGGATAACCAACAATATTTGTAATGATATGAAATTAAAAAGGTTACCTTGCAAGTAAATATTGAAACCCATAATCCAACAAAACTTCATATAATTTGGCATACCTGCAGTTCAAATTGTTTTAAATTGTAAAATGTACCTCATTTACTTGAAAACGGTGTTTACTTGTTGACATGCAAGAAATATGCATTGCTGGAGAGTCATTATGAAGTTATGTGTAATAAATAATAATGATGCCGCATGATGTTTAATTCCCACAAGCTAAGCATTAATTAATGCAAGATAAAACAAAGTTGGACGGGTTTCCAATTATATTAAATATGATTCATGCCGAGCTATCTATCTTGACAGGTTTTACAAAAGGAAAATGACATTTGAATAGGCAACAATTTCAGAAATGTTCATTTATTCATACGTTTTCCTTCCTCCTAGTCTATAAATTGGAATTGCTGATGATAATTGCAACACATAAAGTATTGAAGGGGGATTAAATAGGAAAATCGCAATTATGCAAATGAACATAATATGAACATGACATAAAATCGCTACACAATCTTGGCAATTAAACCGAACGACCGTCGTCAAAAGGACGCTTGGACAAGTTCAAATTCACGGTCAACTCGCCCATTTAACAAATAAGCATTATTTTTTATATGCGATGAGTGGATTATCTGCGCATTTTTATGATTGGAGAAAAACTGCAGGTAGATAAAATAATAAATCATGCGACAATCTTTCAGAACAATCTTTGCATAAGAATTACATATACCACTCATACTACAACGTTCGTATTGATTTCACATTGTCACTAATTCAATGGCAAAACTGACTTCATCAAAATAAGATTCGTTCATCCTGATTAAAAGTCGGTTTCAATTCTCGTAACGATACAATAACATAACACAAAACAAATGGTTTGCTTGTCTGCCTCATCATGAATTTGCATGCGACTACAATTCTGTTGTATGTATGAAATGGCGACACTTAACCTAATAAAAGATCGGCACGCAATAGAAGTAAGTTATACATACATGTTATACATTTCGGAGGGGAAGGGGACACCCATCATAATAATAGAGCCCTAGTAAATAGAAATATGGATAGAATGTCAACTCTCTCAACATATAAGTCAAGGTAAGTTGGATCAATAATTATTTCGCCGGATATCTCTTCATGAATTCCATCCGTATTAAACGAAGGACTGTGCTGTTAAGGTTTTCTCTTTATGCTCATCGGTCGTTCTTGTTGCATCAATGAATGAAACCGTATCGGAGAAAGACTGACAATAGAAGAACAGAGTGTCAAACGGTGTGCTCTCACTTATTCATGCATACATCGACTATATTCCATGATACGTAGATACGTGCAGAATATGTATACTTTATTTATAGTGCTTACTTACTCTCCTTCTTCTTCTGGTGTCTGGTTACAAAACCGTTATCCTTCTAAAGTAATGTCTTTTTAATGCCGAATCCAGTAAAGCTTTTAAGCAGTCGGAACAGCTTTTGATAGATGCCGTATCTGGATAAGAAGCTTATTGGGATATGATAATGTTCCACTAAACTAATAAACCACTAGGCTATTTGCAACCTACAAAGGAATAATGTCTCATATTAATTGTTTTTCTCTGTTTTTCGCATCAATCACTTGTTAATTGAAACAACTTAAGTAATAATGATCAACGATGCATATGCACATATCGGACAAGGACACATTGTACCTAAAAATGGACAATTGCACACGTGCCTTATACAATTTTTGAAAATATATGTTCAGATCGCTTTCCAATTTTCTCCATCTTTTTATTGTGTATTCGGTCAAAATGCAAAAGCCACTCGATTCTATATTTATCCCAGTCGTATAAAAAATCCAGACAAAATGAATTAATTCTAGTCTACCATGCACTAAAAAGTAAAGGTTTTATGTCCCCATTTTCGATGGTTGGTCACCCTCAATAAAAAATAATTGCCATTTTGGATTTACTTATTTCGATAATCCCCTCTCTCTCTCTCGTCATCAAAGATAAGTCCCGTCCCGTCTCGATCGATAGTTTTATGATCAAGTAAATATAAATGAGCAATAACTATCAAACCAATTACCTAGAAGACCTTTGCAAGTAAGTAATGATCTCGAAGCACGGTTTGACAAATCTGATGGCTAATCGATCTACTGATGATGATAATGCTCATGCCGACAACTTATCCTTAACCTTAACTTAATTGATAGGAGAATAATTGACTCACTTACCGTTGAAGAGTAGCAGGGCAACAGAAAAGAGGAAGTTTTCGGATTTCCGATATTTCCAGCCGGGCAGGAGGAGAGGAGAAGAAGAAAGAGAGAATTTTCCAGTGGACCAGTTTTGGAGGGTGCAGGAAGGAGACTGAGGAAGAAAGCGTGAACAAAAGGTGGCTCAAGGCTCGCAGCGAGTGAGGCAAGTGAGACGAATGCATGAGACGATTGGATGGTGATGATGTCTCGTCCTCGTCAATCATTAGTTGCATGCACAATAATTATGTCGTCTCATCTTGTTCCGTAGGTAAAAGCAAGGATCATGATCTGCTTGACAGCCGAAGAAGCGGACCAGCCAACCACGGCACTCTTTGTAGTTAGTACGGCTCTACTAACAATGGAGGTCTCCCAGCGTGTATGGTCACCGATTTTGACCAAATATTATTAGTCTCAAATTGAGACGAAAAAATTTGAGAGTCTCAATCGATCTCAAATTTTATAAATATTAAATTTGTGAAAGACACGATCTCCCCCCAATGGGCACGTTTGGTAGAGATGTTTGCATCCGAAGAGAAGAAATTTGGAAAGCGCAAAATGAAATTTGTGGACTTTATTTAATGCGTATTTTCTCCTCTTTGAATGCAAATATGTATCTCTGCTAAACGTGCCCCTTGGGAGATCGTGTCTTTTGCAAATTTCATACTTATCAAATTTGTGATTGTTTGAGATTGACACTAACTAGTTGTAAGTTTTAATTAGCCAAAATTAGGACTGAATAGAAATTAAAATGTATAATTTATAGAGTAACAATAATTTAAATTCAACAATCAATAATTTAATGAACTTTGGATGACTGGATTGATAATTAATTAAGTATTTTTCTTCTCTAGTGTTTGTAATGTGTATTAAGTACATACTATATAGTTTAAATTTAAGTTAATCTATTAGCTTTATTTTTAGTTTCTGTAATCTCATGAAAATAGGCTAACATGGTATGCAAACGTAATTCAATTATATGCATTCACTAGTAAATGGGGTGGGGATAATAAATTAATAAAGGCTTGTTATTATTATTGCATGCAAAATATCTTCATAATAAATAAAGCAATTTCTCATTATTGGAATGTCTGGAATTTTAATAACTTAGATGATGTAATGAACAAAAGAATGCATTCCCTATTACGAAAAAGTAATCGTTAAGTCTTTATTTTTGTATTTACATAACATGCGTACTTTTATTATGCCTTGAGAAATATTACGGAATAGTTTACAATCATTTTAGTTTCATTTCATAAGGAAATATGTAAACAAGCAAATGTACATAACAAGGATTTGATGGGTAGTATTAGGTTTGTGTGTTCTACAAAAATAGGTCCCCAAGATATTCATCGAATTCTTCTTCTCTAGATTTAACATCTACAGTTGGAAGTGAATCTTTCCAAATATTCTCCGACTTGTCTGCATTTTCTCCTTGTGCGTCAACTTGATTGCTTTGTGAAGCGGTGGTCGAGTCTGAGTTTCGTTTTTCTTTATCTGAGTGCTTGGAATGTTTCCTTCTTTTCTTTATCTTTGGAACTTTTGTAACGTCTTTTCTCTTTTGGTGATGATTCAACTTTTCAGAGCACTCAGGGCAGAGTCCTAAACAAATTTATAGAATTAATTAGAATATTATAGATTGGAAAATAATACGAAAACATTTAGCAATTCTGTTATCATTTGTGTAAATACATACTGAGTTTCACTAGAGCATTTTTCTTTACTGAATCTTCCATATAGGCAAAATTTACTTCCCAGGATCGAAGTTCGGTGGAATTGTCACATTTTCTCGCACCGCAAGTAAATTGTCCTTTTCCGTTAATTACTTCAGTTTCCGTTCTCCAACGCATTGCATACTATAGAAAAGAAAGATATTAAAACAACTCGACAAGAAGTCCATTAATTCAAATCATGTATAATTATCAATGGATTTCTTCGTACCTTTGCTTGCTTATAAAATGATAAATCACAAATGCAGTATTCCTTAAAAAGCTTATCATAGTATTTCTTGGACATTTGTTTCTCCCAGGTGTCCGCATCGTCATCATCGGTCCAAATGAAGCGATGATTATCTCTCACGATGTCGTGATCCGTCTTATCTCGTGACCTAGAATATATTTACAAAATGTAAACCTTTAACAAAACTTTGGACTCAGCAATAATTAATATTTCAACTTTATTACGTGTCCCTCTGAAATGTATTTTTCGATCCCGGATAGAAAAGGTAATAATCATTGATAAGCTTCTTGTGTCGTTCAAAGGCGTTAAGGCTCAGGTAGGAATATTTGTACCCATCCGCACGGCCACGTTCTGTTTCAAAAGCTTCCCTTGTAGGCAAACCTACAAAATTTGGAATTATACCAAAAATAAGTGTAAATAATTTTTCAGCTCGAACCTGATTCAGTATCAATTTAAATACTATAACTTATCATTAACACACCTGAAGCATGATTTGTACTCGTTTTCGAACAACCTGCCTGATCTTTTTTCCGCGCTAGGTCCTCGCGCTGGGCCCGCTTGTGCTTTTTCTCGTCGTCCTCATCGTCTTCAAAATCTGAATCGTAATCGTCGTGAGTTCCTACGCGTAATTTTTTAGCGTTGTTCATATTTTCCCATGAACGTCGAAAGTAAATTGCAGAAATGAAAACGACGATTTGGCGAAATTAACGATATTTAAGATAAGCAGACTAGCACGCATTCATTAACCTTCTATTTACAGATAAGGCAATTGATCAACTAAATCTCAACTATTTAAAATATTATGAACAACAGATAACCAAATTTTTTAATTTGTAAACAAACGATCAAACGTGATCAGATCAGAGAAGTGAGAATCTCCCGGGAAGAACGTGACTCTAAAATAACATTTATTCATACAAGAATCTTCGCCGGATTATGCAAATTGTTGTTATCACTGATAACTTATCAGTTTATAATTAGTGAGCATTATCTGGTCTTGCATTTAGTGACGGGAAGTGGGAGGTGGGGGTGGTCAACATTAGTTACTTTAACAGTGCTCAATTAAAATCTCAGTCCAGCACTCCAGAGTCCAGAGCAAGAATTTATAAATGGAGATGTCATCTTTCCGGCTTATCTCATCATTTGGACGAGTTCCATCACTTGGATCCACCATTTCCAAGAAATTTATCAGCACAGGACCAGCAATTCGACCCTTTCTTCTGGGACCATTGTCTCGAAATGCGTCTCGTCTGACGACAAAATCCAAACTTTTTTTACCATTCATGAAACAGCAAGGTTTGCGTCATACGATGACCGCTGCACCGCCGCCGAACGTGTCGATGCCGTTGAGCAGGAATATGGAACGACTTATAGGCGGATGGTTGGCCGGGTGTGCGGGGATGTGTTTCGGCGCAGTTGTACTTGGTAAGCAATTAAATTATATTTTCAGTTAATAAATAATTAGTTAATTATTTGATTGATTGTACAGGTGGTGTTACTAGACTAACAGAGTCAGGGTTGTCGATGGTTCATTGGAAATTATTTGGCGAAAGGCCTCCCACAAGTATGGACGAATGGCAGTTGGAATTTGAAAGATATAAACAGTTTCCAGAGTTCAAAATGTAAAAACAGAGATGGAAACATGAAATAGAAGAATAGATTTGAATTGATGTTTCATTGTTTATTATTTAGCAAAAACAAGGACATTACACTCGACGAGTTTCGATGGATTTGGTACATGGAGTATGGTCATAGAACGTGGGGGCGTGCGATTGGAGCCGTTTTTTATATTCCTGCTGCCATTTTCTGGATGAAAGGGCATTTCTCTCCACTTATGAAAAAGAGAACTGTATTTCTGGGTGGGTTGTTAGCGTTTCAGGTGCATTTAATTACTAGTAATATAATTATGACTTTAATTTAATGATTTATATTGTAAATTACTTGTACTTTTAGGGCCTGTTGGGTTGGTACATGGTAAAGTCTGGTCTTGAATCTCGGTTTCATGGTGAAAGTGATGTCCCTCGTGTTTCGCAATATCGACTCGCTGCACATTTAGGTTCAGCGTTTGTCCTCTACTCGTACTTGTTGTGGTGCTCCCTCGACTATCTTCTTCCCGTCCAACAATTGCAAAGGTCGAAAGAGTTGCTTCGATTTAAACGATTGGCCCACATGTGCAAGGGTTTAGTTTTTATTACGGCAATATCAGGTAATTAAATATTACTAGTAAACTTAAGTATGTGGTTTTACAATTATATATAATCTTCAAATTAATTTACAGGAGCGTTTGTTGCTGGATTAGATGCAGGATTAGTTTACAACTCATTTCCTAAAATGGGAGATAAATGGATTCCTGACGATGTTTTAGAATATAAACCAACATGGACTAATTTTACAGAAAATCCTACCACCGTGCAGTTCGACCATCGGATTTTGGTACAACCAAATCACAATCACGCACATGAGTTTTATGTCATTATTAACTAATAATAATCAGATATTGCATTTATTTATCTACAGGGAGTCACAACTTTTTCTACAATTATGGCATGTTGGGCAATTAGTCGTCGTCTAAATATTCCCAGGAGGGCGAGATTAGCCTGCAATGTAATGGCCATAGCAGCATTGGCGCAGGTAATAAATTACGCATACCTGGCTGCAAATGGTAATGTTTTAGATGCTGCTAACTGCTAAGTATGTATACATTTACATTTTATGGTGCAGGTGGGTCTGGGGATAAGCACATTGCTCACTTATGTTCCTACACCTCTCGCTGCCAGTCACCAAAGTGGATCCCTAATTCTGTTATCAATTGCTTTTTGGTTGACACATGAATTAAAGCGTATTCCGAAATAAACGAGTCATTATATATATCAAATAACACAGAATATAGGTTTTGAAAAATGAAAAAATGCTTTTATTACATCGTCATGTATTTGAATTTAACAAGTCAGAATAACATCACGTTATATTTTCAATCCACTGCTTGCAGCTTCTGCCATCAGGTTATTCATACCTTCGATATTTTGAAGCTCATTCATGAAGTCAGTCAGTTGTGCCTTAGTGAACACGTAAATCCGACGAAAGGCTTTTCCATAGATAGAACTGCCAGACTGATTCTGGAAAATTATGCCTGAGTCAACGGATGATGGGTAATTGACATCGAAGAATCGAGTGTGGTTCTAGAAAAAATAGAAACCCAATAAAAACATTTTTCTTACAGACAACTGCTATCAAAAAGATTAGATCAATTCAATCATTGTGCTTTACCTTATGAATTATTTCGTCGTCTTGATCGACGAAATACTCGGGCTCGTGTTTAATTTTTACCATTTTTGCCACATGAACAAAATGAGTGAAATTATACTGCATTCCATTTTCAGTGGCAGTTTCCAAATCATTTCTAAAAAATTAAACCCATTAATTTTTTATCAAGAATATTTAAGACCATGAATTGAGCTTACATCAACTGTTTCATGAATGGGCAAGTCGCCACCCCCGGAATGTTGACCACTTTCTCCTTGATCAGTAATCCAGTCGTGTTTGGATGATTACCCTCAAAGTCAAGTAATTGTTTTAGAACATTTCCTTCAACTGATTGTCCAGCATGTGTCAACATCCAATTAACCACTTGCTTCACGAAAGGATTATCCTGTTAATTGTTTTTAATAAATCAATGAAATCGAGTTAAATCGAATCAATAATTTTATTATAAATCGGCTACCTTGTTATTCTTCAGATTCACTGCGCTGTACACACCATACACTGTCCCATCATCATCCGGATCTGCCGCAGGTTCATCAACTTCTTCCTTAAAAAACATTAAAAATAGCTTGTTTTCAAAAGCCGAACAATACCAACTTCAAATTAAATGTTCAAGACAAACTAACCTTCAACACGGTGGTCACATAATTCTGTCGAACGAGAAGTTCCGCCAGCTCTTTAACATCAACTTCAAAATGTTTAAAGAGTTGCTTGCACAAATTTTCAATTCCTGAACTGTCAGCATCGTCCGGCGTAACGGCTAGGAAGCCTTTCATGAACGTCTACAAAGTAAAAATAACTTTAAACAATAGCACAAACAAGATTAATCATTCATTCGAGTTTATACTAAATTGTGTACCTCCGGTTCTTCGACGGACCCATCTATAGTATCTACAAGTTCTGGCATTGAGCCCGAATCGCTATCACTACTATCACTCATGATGCCTGCAATAAATTATTAGTTAAAATTAATTACACATTAAAATTAAACAATCTAAACCAACCCTACCTGATAATAATCCGACCATAAAACAAGGAAAAAACCAATTTAATTGAGCACTAACTACTCTCGAAACCGGACCTCGTGTGTAGGCCGAAATTCGGATACCTAACGCACATGGGCGAGGAAGGCAAGTTCAAGCTTCCCTGTTTGCTCTAATCTCAGCCTGCCCCAAAGTACAAAACGGTTTATGTTTTCCAACATAGAAACCTGACTACCTCAATTTACTAAAAGCCTCCCACAGTGGGGCCCCCCAAGATAATCGGGTTATCAATCAAAATGAGACATATTTTGCGTTTGCAAACTGCATATCATATTTGCCAATTGCTAAACACGATTATAAATCTAAACCCATGGAATAAGATAATACTAAACCCACACATGTTGAGAATGGAGTCAAGTTGAGAATATTTCTCAATTTGCCTCAGCTTGAGTAAGACTACTCTCCTTGATTATTTTGTGAAACGGTGATCTAGTCTGAGTTTCGTTTTTCTTTATCCGATTTCTTCGAATGTCTCCTTCTTTTCTATATCTTTGCAACTTTTATAACGTAATTTACACTTCAATTTTAAAACTTAATTTGAAAAGGTGAGGCTATGTCAAAATCAGGGGTGTGATTTTGTGTTGGTGGGGGTGACGAACCCTTGCATGGACTATCATGGACTTGCATGGACATGGAGGAAAGTATTTAGCAAAATGGGAGAAATAATTTTTAAAAAAACCTTCTCTTGGGTTGGGTCCGATTTTAATAAGTGCTCAATGAATTTAAGTAGTGTGTACATACATACATATTATTTATTAAATATGTTTTTTAACCTTATCTGATGGTCTTGATGATGATGACGATGTGAAATGAAATAGCCTCCGATAGCTCACTAATAGTTGGCTTGCAATGCAACTATAATTAGATTCGTTAAAATTGATTTAATGGAAACTTTACCAGAAATATGCATGCAGGATGAAGCATGAAATGCATATGAGTAGAGACTCTCAGAAATTCTGAGTCAGGATTTCTGATTGGTGCGCCCCTTGCATCATTTCATCAAACTCTGCCCTGCCACGCAGCCACGTCATCCATTTTTATAGTCGAGCTGCAACGGACGGACTTCAAGGTTAGTGTTCCTCAAATTTGGAAAATTTGACAACCCAAGGTAAAAATAGTTTATTAATTAGTTCTTGGCTAGTTAGTCCACTCTCTAGGCGATAAACTATTAATACCTGAATTTATTTGCAGGTCCGAAGTATTACGTCTATTATGGAAAGAAATTTGTCCGTGAAGGATGAGCCGGATAGTCCTAATGCAGCCATCACGGATTCCTTGGATGACTTTGAAGACGGGTGTCCTCCCAACAAACTTGTCTGCGTTGACTCTGGAAACTACCCAATTTTGAGGGGTCAAGACAAGAGGAAGCGACTACGAAAAGAGTGCTTGGAAGCTGTCAAAGCAGAAAATCAGTTTTTCGACGACTGCCAGAAGGATGGATTGGCTGAAGGAAACCTCAAGGGCAAACGAAAGTCGGCAAGAAAACCAAGTTTGGTGGCGACTAAGCCCGTGACACTAACACGCCGCAAATCGGCACTTCGGGCGGCTCGACGAATTCGAGCAATCGCTGAAGCAGAAGAAGATGAGCCAAGTTTCGTGCCATGCAATCTGCCACGACAACGGCCCGCTTTTGAAGTCAGTCCTGTCAACTTTGAAGCCAACGGCATTCTCGGAAATGGGAAGGGTACTGTTTATCCCAAGTATGAACTTGCTTCGCAGTACAACTTCATCATTCCCGAGCCGCACAGGTTCAAGAATGCTCCGTGGAAGCAAAGCCCAATTGAAGGAAGGGTTGGAACCAACCGTTTTGTAAGCTCTTGCAATTCCACTTAACATTATTCTTAGTATTATAATTATTATGTGAATGGCAATAAAAAGTTAACTGATGGTGTTTTAATTCTGCTCTTATTACTGTTGCTTGCAGATCTGTGGCGGCGTCGGTGAACTTGGGAGCAGATTTGGACCTGAAAGCCATTGCTGATGCATGTGTGAATTTGAGCTATAATCCCGAGTCATTCGCACCCTTGGTCATGCGTCTCAAAGATCCAATCGCCACGGCGATGGTCCACCGAGGTGGCCGGATGACCGTGGCTGGAGCCAAATCAGTGGAGGATTGTAAGATAGCGGTGAGAAAGTTCACAGCGATGGTTCGGTCGGTGGGATTCAATGTGAGACCATTTGGAATGTTGATTAAAAACATCTCTGCCACCTTCAGTGTTGGCTTCAAGATTAGGTTGAGAGACCTCTCCAAGAATCGAATGCTCACCCCACAAATAACGTGAGAAACCCATTCGACCAAATTACATACTCATCAATAATCCATCTACTTAATTAATAAGTACGTTTATCATTTGATTCGCTGACAGGTATGAGCCTGACTCGTTTACCGGAGTTTCGATGGCTTTGCCATTTCCGAAAGCTAATGTGATGGTGTTTCGGACTGGAAGCGGGATGATACAAGGTAATTAATTATCATATTTACCTACATTTATTTTGGAGGGAGAGATTTGAGATCCATTTCAGTTGGCACTACAATTATTTAATATATTTATTTGCAGGAGTTACCACTTTCAAGGATCTCGATAAGGTCTTCAAGATTATTTATCCCC
This sequence comes from Folsomia candida, assembly GCF_002217175.1. Lineage (NCBI taxonomy): Eukaryota > Metazoa > Arthropoda > Collembola > Entomobryomorpha > Isotomidae > Folsomia > Folsomia candida. The sequence continues at coordinate 2,645,204 of NW_019091209.1, forward strand.
ACTTTAAGATGTATGCAATGTGAGAAGGGCAGGATCGTAAGAAACTATTTGGCACTCGAATTCAGTATCGTCTTCAACTTTGGAAACTTTTTCATTCGTAAACGAGAATCAAATTCACATCAAATTAAAAATAATTTAAATTTCATGTTATTTGATTTAAATATATTGTTACTAGTTGATAGAAACTTACATACCAATTCTAACCAATAGTAAGAATTAAATATGCACTTATCTTATTTATTACATTGTTGCATATAAAGTATATGAAATTAATAAAGCGATAATAAAATTGAGACAATTATATCTTAAGAAGTATTTAATTTGTAAGATCTAAAACACGGAATTACAAAGGTGATGATGATTTGAATCCGAATTGTGACAACTTTCACTACCGTCTTTGTTAAAATATCTCGTTAGAAGGTTCCGTTTTTGGATTTTTAGAAGAATAAGTGTGGATGCTGCATGTACTTCTTGGAGCTGATGATTGGAATAATTATTTACTTGTCGTTTCATTTTTTGTAACAAAAATTAACGGGAAGGAAATGTTGCAGAGTTGAAGAAATTTAGAACTTTCTCCACACAGGTTGCGACATTTACTGACTGATGACTGCTCAACTCCCACAAAATAATTTATGGTCAAGGAAAAGGTGTGTGTGCGTTTGGGTCAACATATTTCCATTTCTGAGAATTAGTTAATTCGAGAAAATTGAGGAAACGCGAATTGTTGATGAGGAGTGACACGTTTTAGTCGATTTACTCAGAATTTGACATGTTCATTACCATATCACGAATCAAATGGATGAGAATTTCAGTTTGGGAACCTATTAGAAGGATTGATTTAGAAAGAAAACTTTGATCTCGAGTGAGTTGGAGCAAAAGCTATAAAATAATTCGCCGAAATTGAGCAGGGATTAATCAAGCGTCCAGTTTTACACTTCTGTAGCTTAAGGGCCCGGGGGAAGATTTACTTGATTTTATGTTAGCAACAATAATTGCCAGGGCCCCAAGATTATTATCGCTCTGTTAGGTTACGACCACAATTAATTGACACCGTTTCTATGGGACACTCACGTTCAAAAGCTTTGGTTTTGTCACTGCTTTTGAAAAAGTTTCCCTCAAGTCCCTCAAGTTTTTGAAAAAAGTTGTTTCTTTTGTTCCATGGATACTCAAAATGCAATTCCTGCCATTAATTTGGCAATTCTAAGCCAATTTGTCCTCACTTTACGACCAAATATCTCCACTGCACAAGAGGGCAGATCGTCAAAAAAAACTCAAGTAAAATCTAAAGATATGATTAACGCATTAAACATAATTTAAAAAATCTGCCCTCTTGTGCATTGCTGAATTTTATCGTCAAAGTTGACGTGATTTCTAAGCAACTTCCCCCAGGCCCTTAATTTAATAATTTTCATGGACATTGAGTACTCTGATTTTTTTTAGAAATGTGTAGCAAGAACAATGATCAGGATGCATCTGTTATCCTTTGCCCCGATTTCCGATTTGTTTCAAAAGACAAAATAAACACAAAATGATATGTGCTTCATTTCCGGTTGTCATTTGTAGCAGAAAAATGGAGCGTTATGGAGCGTTACGTTGTCGAAGAAACTGTTCAAAATTGGTCGAGTAGGGAATTGATTGAGTTCAATGGCTAAGGCGTTGCATGCGAGGAATTCAGCGACAGGTCAACGAGATATGGATCAACTTCGAGTGTCTTGCACACACTTGCAGATTTATTCCTGTACATGTAAAAATGAAACGTTTCATGAATTGCAAATATTCATTAAAAACTTCGCTCAGTTTAGATTGATCACATTTAATTTGATTATTACGATTTGGTCACATTCATCTTGATGTTTGTTCCAGTCGTCATACTCCGCAAGACAAGTAATGCTCGTCTCATCCAGGGTATTCCCCACGGGCACAACCCCATTCAGACAATATTTGTAGGCCTGCATACCAAATAATTGCATTAATTTATTAGCAATAGAAAAGATGACATTAATTATAATTTGTATGCATTTTATCACCAACCAGAGCAGGATAGTAGCTCACGTACAACGGGAGGGAACACATTTCATCCTCCCGCAGCGTCAAAACTTGACCGGCATCAATCAGTTGAACTTTATGGTGTGGAATTTTACGGTCAGAAACATTAGTAACATTCGATTCTAAGATGACACCTCGGAACCAAGTTCGTACACCCTTTTCCATATGCCTCACAGCGACCAGTTCCGTCAAGGCGTAATGGGCTGATTGGCGTTGACGCCATGTCATGTTGGGTTCCAAAAGTTCGTTCAGTTTGGCTTTAATCTTCTCAAACGCCTCGACTCCAGTGCCTAAGAATGAACACGAGCAAGAAATTTATGAAATTGACCACCACATCTTCATTGTAGACTTTAAGAGATCATCAAATTTATATTGTTTACCGAACTCTTCGGTTACCGTGTCTGGAACATGCTTCATCGACCCATCATACATCATCGGGTTCATGGGTTCACTTTTTGGGACAATTTTGTAGACACTTTTTGAGACAAAATTTTGAGACAATTCTTGAGTCTAAATTTTGAGACAAAGTAGAATACATATACAGCATTCATTTCATGCACACTACAAGAGAAACTCGACTTTGTGTAGTCGAGTTTACTCGGTTTGCGAGAACACATCACATGAATCCACTATTCTATTCGACTGCAAAAAGACTGTCTGCTGTTGCTGAATAATAGTTTTAAAATAAATTGAAAGTTTAACTATTTCCTACAATCAGATAAAATGCAAAGTACAATTAATGACGAGCCTTTGATAGCACTTATATCAGGGTAGTCCGTAAAGTAAAGGTTTACATAATATATTACATAATTAATTAGTTAACTGTAAGGTATTAACATTTGTTGTCATCAGTCTTCTCTCACGTGAGTCATCTTCTATTCGACTTATCTACGTACAGCTGCTGTCTGCCTAGCTCTGCCGTGTGCCGTATTTTTTAATCCACCCATTAATTATCTAATCATTATTAAACTTAATTTTTACTTGGGTGGACACACAAAATGTACTGAATATTGAAAATAATTGTGAAGATAGATATCATAAGTATAAGTATATCCATATGTGCGGCCAGAAAATCTATTATTTTTACGCTTATATACACAACTCAGAACTATTATTAACTAAAAATATACATAACCAACCGAATTGAAAAAGTGCCAACTTTTTATACAAGTTTTTACTGGTAGGAAGACAGTGTAAAGATGTCTTGGAAGGTAGGGTTATCAACTGTGATAATTGTTTTGGCCATTGTGACGAGAGGAGGATTGTGTAAAGGGGATAATTATGAGGATGAGGTGATTTATTGTATTTTATGGTGATGAGATTGAGGAAATTATGTCTTAATTTTTATGTACGTCTGATGTTTAGGATGTGGCGACGACGACATCGTCGTCCAATGTGACCTACAAGTATGGAGAAATGACCCTGTTTGCGGATAAGGTGACGCGTCAACCCCTGGGAAATGTGGTCTGTATCGTGCACCCGTCCAATTACTTGATGACTGGAAATTTGACTGTGAGATTAATTAAATATTTGTATTATAATGAATCAATTGTTGTCGTCTGGTGACTAATTTGATATATTGGCAGCGCTACAAGTTGGAGAACCATACGGACATAAATCCCTGCGATATGCCAGGACCCCCGAAACCAGTTAGAAAAGAGAAAACGCTTCTGTTAATGAATGTCCAGCCAAATTGTAGTCTGATAAATTACCTGGATTTTGCAGAGGTTAGAAATATATAGGATTATTAAAGTAGTTAGTATTTGTCATCTCATGTTCATATCTTGTCTTCTTCCCCAGGAACAAAATGCTTCCGGTCTGCTGCTTATAGCTGAAAAACTCCCAGTTATCTTAAATAATGAAACGCATTCGGAAAAAATAGAAATTTTAGCCTATCTGTACTCTGAGTCGGTTTCGAAAATAAAGGTAAGCATGATAAGAGATTATTCGGCTATCTGATTAGTGGAATGACTATCAAAATTGATTATCTCTATTCCAGGACTTGATAATCAATAAACCATACGTCGAACTTAATGATATTACAGCAGACGACGGTTTCGAATGGAGTACGGTCATCTTGTGGGTATTGGCGTGTTTCTGTGTGGCTGTTGGATCACTTGCTGCACCTTATTACGAACCTCAAAAGTAATTCTCGTATAATTTTTGCATGTCTGACAGATTCTCTGTCCATCTATATCTTAAAAATTAATTTTATTAGGTCGAGCAACACACACCAGCAAATCTTGGATGGAGAATCGAATGAGGCAATCGTCCAACCTGAAAGCGCTCTCCAAGTCTATTTCAACGTTAAAGTAGTTCTTGTCATGGTAGTCTTCATTTCAACAACGTTAATGCTGCTCTACTTCTTTTTCGAATACTTGGTCTACTTTTTCATGTTTGTATTCTGCGTCGCTTCGGGAAGAGCATTATTCGAAGTCTTGGTCCAACTCCTAAATTTATGTCAAATTAATGACCAAATTCCAAGAATCAAGGGGATTGGAATTCACAAAATCCTCTTGACTGGAATATGCATTGCTCTCCCGTTGACTTGGTTCTTCCTCCGACACACGGCTTACATTTGGATATTGGAAGATCTTCTAGGCGTTTGCTTTTGGTAATAAAAAAACTGAATTACAAATATTATGCATTGTTAAAAGTTATAATTTGTATACCATTTCAAAATCTTGTCTATTTCTTCCAGTATTCATCTCATTCAAACCATGAAAATACCCAACTTGAAGATTTGTACGGTTTTACTCTCATTGCTGTTTATTTATGACATTTTTTTTGTATTCATTACGCCGTATTTGACTCCGGTAAGCTCGAGGTCTTATTACCTAAACTATGATTGAATGATTGAAAATAAATGATGAAAATTATAATTATTATTAGAATGGAAAAAGTATCATGGTCGAAGTTGCGACTGGTGCTGGATCAGGAGAAAGGTTGCCTCTGCTTCTACAAATTCCACGATTACGAATCGTCTCGCCATGTTATGACAAGGGGTATGTCGCACAATAATTAGTAGTTATTTTGAAATAAAGTGTATCTAAAATTTGATATAATACCCCCATCTTCATATTATAGTTTCTCACTTCTTGGATTTGGTGACATCATCTTGCCTGGATTCTTGGTTGGATTTGCAAATGCGTATGACATTGCAAAACGAGAAAAATATCGGCCATATTTCATCACTGCCATGCTGGGTAACATGACAAATCATAAATTAATGATTATTAACCTATCTAGTTTAATAATAATTTAAGAAAAATTAATATTATTATTCCATTCCAGGTTACGCTATCGGATTAAGTATTGCTTTTGTGGCTTTATACCTGACCAGAACTGGACAACCTGCCCTGCTCTACATTGTCCCTGCCGTTTTAATCCCACTTTTCATCGTGGGTGCTATTAGAAAACAATTTCGCGATATTTGGTACGGCATTGTGAGAAATTGATGAAAATCATAATATATAATCACACAAAGATTTATAATTTACTAGTTTAGTCGGTAGTAGTATTATCGTCTTGTGATTAGAGACAGTAGCAAGAAAAAACGCATATTAGTCGTAGGTGTGGCTCCTGTCCGTGACTGATTGAATTAATACATTACATAATATCTAATTAATGAAATGACCTAGTACTTGACGACGCAAAGAAACAATTAACACAAGCAGCAAATGATTCACGTGGCTTTAACTAACGTGTAAAATTAGCAGATAAGTTATACATAATTATAATTTTGTAATAATTTATTTTATGGAATTAAATATCATAATAATAATTTTGTATTAAAGCATAATAAAGTGGCTCCTAAAAAAGAAAATAAGTTTCAAGAAAGCATTTAGCGTTTTTTTACATACAAAAATGATTTAATTCTAATTCTGAAAATTATATCCTTGAGTAATAAAAAGGGAAGTTTTTTAGTCAATTTTTTTTTCAGAAACTTTGAGGGTTTTTGTTACTCCTTTTTGAGACAAGTGAGACCGGCGAAATATAAAAATAAGCGGCACTTCAGCTCCACTCGTGCTCTTTCTTTGTCAGTGGTTTCTCCCCAAAAAGCTCGTGGACAAGACACGCTTGTTTTTTGATTAAAAAAATTTGAAGTCTCTTTTCCAATTAATTTGTAAACTCTTAACAATTTTACCTTATCCAACATGGACAGTCTGTGTCAGCAATTTACTTACACACTGAGCATGTTCAACTGTATGAAGGACTATATCAGAGTTCGACCTGACCTTCACGGAACCTTTATCATGGCCGTGCAACAGCAACTGTACGAGACTAATATAACCGACGACGAAGTGTAAGTTTATTTTGTAATAACTAGATAAATCCGGGTTTAATTATATTGTCTTCTTATTATTTCCGACAGCTCGGCTTTCGGTTATTTTGCCCTGGATCCAGAAGCTTTCATTGATTATGCCTTTAGTAAGTTGGTATAAAGTTATTTTTCGTCGGTGGTTGGAGAATGATGGAGACATTTATGTAATGCGGATGACTGATATGATTGCAGACAAGATCACTAACCATGGGCAAGAACTGAATTCAACTGATTGGGTGCCGATGATGGTATCCCTTGTGCATGGCGTGGTTATTAAGAACGTCTTTAGACTTCATGGGTTGGTGAGTGCTACTAAAATATGAGTTTAATATTTTAAATAATAACGTATAGATCGATGGGCAAGGCTAATTAAAGTTGTTTCATGTTGTAAATATAGATCCCAAACTTAAATGTGATGAGCCCAGCAGGGATTGAAGCTATCGACGGGAGGCTTGTCCATTTCCGAGGCATGGTCCAACGTCAGCATGACCCTAAGGTGTACAGACCATATATCCGGATTCGAAACACTGCTACTGGAGCTGTCGTGGAGAAATGCAGCGTATTTTCCGACAAAGTCGAGGTATTATTATCGCAAATTGTAATGATTCAAATAAGGGAGGAAAACGGTACGAGTTGTAATGCTTAAGTAACACTTTAAACACTATATTATTAGCTGAAACCTGGCCAAGAGTTGGTGGAAGAGAACGACTGCTCCGGATTGAAGCAGGTTGAGTTCATAACCTTCGTATCAGTTCCAGGGGAAAGCGAGTGGAAATTACAGGTTTGGTCTTTTTAAACTTTTTTGTGGACAATTTTGTTGCAATTTTTGTAAATTTATTACAGCGGGATATGGACGTTAATAGGGCATATAAGAACATTATGTTTGCCACACCACCGTCGTCCGGCCTATCTGTTCCACTTGTTTGCTTAGAAGGCCAGTTGGAGGACCGACTGAATCCAATATCAGTCTTAGCTAAAGTACAAGAATTATAGATATACGATATAAAAGACGACAATGCAATTAACATGTTCGTAATTAACTGGTACATAGATGCATCGCCGGTTAAATCATAAGGATGAGATTAGGATGAACGACATCGTGAACCTTGTCGGACTAGTAACAGTTGACAAGAGTGGTACAAATGTAAGTCAGATGCGATACATTATTAATATGCAAGTTCAATTATGCTAGTTTTTATAAAGTACTGTGTACTTGTATGTTGTACTATTTACATAATCAGGACGATGGAATGAATGGTTCTGCGCCAAATGAGGCCAATAACCAAGCACAACTGTCCCTGTCCGTCTTGGGATATTGGAAAGCAGAGCCAGAAGATTTAGGTAATTGTATTTTTATCTTAAAATGTATAACGCAATCAACTGTGTTATATATTAAGTTAATCAAGTATTTATATTTAATGTTTTTTTTTACAGACGACACTTTGCTGGAAACGGCTTTCACTGACTTTAAAATATTCATCACACAATGTTTACGTGGGGATGAGTTGTGCGCTCATTACGTCTTAATGAATATATTGTCTTCTGTGTAAGTGTAGGTTGTATAAATATGAACATGAACAAATAATCTAATTGTCATGAATTGTATATATAGGCGTTGTCGGACAGACGGAATTCCAGTTGGTCATTTTCCACTCTGCATCACTGGAATCCCTGAAGAAGTGTCACGTGATTTACATCGCGTTGTAAAAGCCTTCGTTCCTTCGTCAGTGTATTTGACAAATTTTTTGGAATCAGTAACCAATGAAAACTATGTCCCGTGGTAAGATTCGATCCTCTGTTCTTGTACAAATATTTTATTCGGATCAACGAGTTACGCAAGAAAAGTTGCATAAAACCGATCAAAATGCTAAATATAACTTTATTTGCAACTTATTCTTTGTTTTCTATACGAAGTTGGGTTTCATTGCTCAATTTGGTTATGCAATTTTGGCAAAATTATGCAATCACAAGAAAGACCAATTACATGTATTGTTCAAGTATGTAATTAGTTCTATTTGGTATACATAGTTGTTCTTGTTTCACAAGTGGTTCAAGTAGGATTAAAGATTTGCAAAATAAGTCAAGCATCCTTGAATATTTGAAACACTTAGATTCAACACTTTAATCGGATACTAATTTTGCGGTTGTTCACTTTCCAGGATGGATTACGAGGCCGATAAGCTCGTTACGGGAGCATTGCAGATTGGAAATGGGACCCACTTGTTCGTTGAAGAGGCTGATATAAGTGAAGAGAAGCTTCGAAATTTACAAAAGAATACTCAAGGTAATTCTCAATTTGTGTATAGTTCATGTTCTCTACCAGCTTATGTTCTGCTCTGGAGTCGTCGTTTAGTTCTCTAGGGAGAAGAGAGATAGTTGAATGCTATATAGGCAATTATTGCTTTTATTGGACTGGATTATAAACAGTGTAATTGATAAGGCAGCATAGCACAAGTAGAGAGTTGTAGATGTCACGCCTACAGCTAGACATTCTGAACTATGCAAAGTTCGCAATAAGTTTTGCAGTTTTGAGTGAGCTACGTAACAGTGGAACGGATCATAGCTGTTCAAACCACAGTGTGGATCCACAAAGTGGACTGTGGTGTGGAAAGTGGACACGATATTTTTGTGGTTTGTGGAATTGTGGATTGTAGTTTGTGGAAAAGTTTGTGGTTCGTAGTTGTGGAGTCCACAACTACAATCCACAAAACCACAGACTGGTCCACAATGTGGGCAGGTCTGTAGTTTATAGTTATGGTTAAGTTTTGAGGCATTCCTGTGAATGATATAGCCTTAGATAAATAGTTAAACACACGTTTCATGATTTTTCAAAATGCACACTGAAAACCATGTTATAATCCGTAAGCGGGAATTTGGATCTTAAAATTTCGCTGTAAAAAATGCGAATTGTCGCTCACGTATAACGTTATAACTTCGTTGCAACTGAGCATTATGAAAAATTCTGAAACACGTGTTTAATTATGTATGTAATTACTAGTAATTAGCATATGTAGCTGTTCAAACCAAAGTGTGGATCCACAAAGTGGACTGTGGTGTGGAAAGTGGACAAGATTTTTTTGTGGTTTGTGGAATTGTGGATTGTAGTTTGTGGACAGGTTTGTGGTTTGTGGAATTGTGGATTGTAGTTTGTGGAAGGGTTTGTGGTTTGTGGAATTGTGGATTGTAGTTTGTGGAAGGGTTTGTGGTTTGTGGAATTGTGGATTGTAGTTTGTGGAAGGGTTTGTGGTTTGTGGAATTGTGGATTGTAGTTTGTGGAAAGGTTTGTGGTTTGTGGATTTGTGGATTGTAGTTGGTGGATTGGTTTGTGGATTGTGGTGAGATGAAATGAACAGCTATGGAACGGATGCTGCTGGGGTACACGGCGTGCATTATGGTATATGACTTGATGGAGATTATTATTATTCATACGGGAAAGAAATGTTCCAGCAAGGGCCTGAAGGCTTAACAGGGAAATTGAGTTGAGTGATGAGCAGTTCTGCTTCCTTGTCAGACTCCATTATTCTTTACCTTGAGGTTCAGCACCGTCGAGTGGTATTCTCTGCCCCCGAGATAATTATTCATTTCTGAATTGTTTCCATCAATACGCTGGAGACATGTATATGTATATTTAACGCTATGCAATGTAACCGGCAGAGTAAGAGGCAAGCTATGGGGAAATTTTACCCAGCCAGGATTATTACGTATAGGGTGAGATTGTGTTGGATGGAAGAAGGGAAAAAAATACTATAAAGTTATTGACAGGTTGATTTGATGGATGAACATAAATCCAACTAGAGCTGTGATTAATTTTGCAATTTTTTTCTTTTTTTAGCCAAGAAGAATTTAGCCGGATTAGAGAGTCTGATTGGAAGCCAGACCATGGCGTATGATTTTATCTATCAGCGAATGGATATATTTCATGATGCTCCTGTACTCATCTTGTCTTCTGCGAAGAAGACCATGTTTTCCGTAAGCATAAGAGTAAACTGCATATAATTGTAAGCTTTTGTTAACTAATGTTCATTTCTTTTTTCACTTTCAGAATGTGTTACAAGTGCCTTTCAGACCTGCTCAATTACCTGAGGGGTATGAGAACTTTACCCGTCCAACAATTACGATTGAGTTACTTCAATTGGAAGATGTCGACCTTATCCGACGCGCAATTGTTAAACTCAAAGCGAGGAAACAAATTGAGATTAGAGAAGACGTGGAAGAAGTGAGTACATATTTAGAATACGGTTTGGTTTTACAGACATTTTTCGAAATTTGTACAGTAATTGAACGAAAAAGTTTCTGCTTCGGAGAGCACTTCACATTCGAACCATTTATTTGATTCAGAAAGCAATTTCAAATTTGCCCTTTAGCTTCTAACCCATAATTTCTCCCATAATTTGACCCCTGACAATTAGAATAACTAACTAGTTTCACCAGTTTTGCTGATGATGCTGTCAGTAGCGAAGGTGATAATTAATTGCCACGTGTTCTATTTCTAGGAGATTGGAAAAGATTTTGCCAACATGCGAAGCAATGGAATCAAGATAGATTCGGAAGGACTTTCCGCCTTGGTAACTCAAGCTAGGTAAGTGTGTACACTATGCAAGCGTACGTACGTACGTACCATGTATTGGATATGTATTCTGAGGAACTAGTTACTTGTCCCAAAAGTTTGCCACACATGTCTCAAGTTTGTGAAAAGAGCTCGAGTAACTACATCAGACTTTCAGCCAACCACTTACCAGTACAGTGACTACCAGCATTGATTGATTTGTCAACTCTAGAGATTTGGATTAGGAATCTTAAATTAAACTTTTCTTCAAAAGAAGGGCTCAGCATGTTGTGAAGTTTTAAAATGAAGGGGAGAGCTTTTGCTTCCAAGTCTCGTCACTTGCATTCCAAGAACTATACTCTTCTTGGACGACTCTTACAAGTTTTCCTCTCCTCAATGTGGCCCAACTTGCATTGATTCATCCAACACAAGTCTTTTGAATTGAATTATTTGAGGAGAATTGGAAAGAATGAGACTTGTGAAGGGAATTCGTTTCGTCTCTCTCTCTCTCTCTGATTTAATTTCATTGGCTGATTTTGTGTGTTGTATTATATTTGTAGAATCTTAACATTCATTGCGGGAAGAGTCAACCTAACGGTACAAATTTGGAAGGAAGTGCTCAAATTTGATGCCGAAATGCGACAGCGAATCCAAGAAGGAGCGAACAACTAACTGAAATGGTTGTTCAAAACAGCGTCTTCCAAACTCAAGACCTAAATACCCTTATTTTAATACAAATGTAAAATTAATGTCTTTTGACTCAGCTTAGAATAAGTTTTATAATTGCTTCTATTGAGCATAAATACAGGTGCAGCTAAACCTTTGAATAATATAATGAATAAAGACACGAGGAGAAAGCGTAGCAGTTTGATTTGTGAATTTATTATTTCCACCGTCACACATTTCCATAGAAAAGATGAGAAAAGTCGGTCGTATTCATTCCACACGTAGGAGAAGGAGTAAAAGAAGGTTTCGCTATATATAAGTGAAAGCGTGAGCGGACGACTTCCGGCTCTTTGGGTTCTCGCTATTGAAATTCAAGTGCTTGGAGAAGTGGAGAGAGAGAGAGGAAAAGAAGGCGTGAGGCGAGTTTGGTAATTTCGCATAAATATGACTTTAATGGATTATGGCCCCCTGCCTGCAGAATGTGCAGATTTTAGCAATGAGCATTTTTCCTTATAACGAATTTTACATTATTCCTTGTTTCACTTGTGACTTTTAATAGACACAAAAAAAGATAAGTTTGCACCACTTTTAGTGGCACGATCAACGTCGCTTTTTTTGATAACCAACCCCTCGACAGAAATGAGATGACGATACGATGGGCCATTTTTCTCTGCGCCCTACTTGCAAATTTGCAAATTAAACAAGGGGTTCAACGGGTAGAAAGTTTAAAAAATTCAGTGGCTCATTCATTCCTGGCTCATTTTCATCTCCTCTTCGATGTCGGCTTGTATGTAAAATGCATATGTACGTACGTCCACATGTGTCCACATGTTTGATACGACAACACAACAACGGAATTCTTGCCATGGATGGATGTACGCAGTGGCCGCGGAAGCTTGAGGGGACAATTTCCCCACGGTTGTTCGATATCGGTATCATCTCCCCATCTTATATAAACCCGATCCCTCCCCTATCCTACAATGTTAATGTACCCACAGCTTCCGCAGCCATTGGTTATTAGTTTGTCTATATATTCAGTGACCGCGGAAGCGTGGTGACAGAGGGACAATGTCCCCACGGTTATTTGATGTCCCCATCATCTTATAAACCCCTCTGTTCCCTAGTGTTAATGTCCTCAGATATCAGATATCATCCGTCCCTTCCCCCCATCCTACAATGTTACTGTCCCCCCTCACCTTCCGCGGCCACTGGCTCTACCTCTGCACATACTTTTCGATGGTCTCTCTGCTGAATTTTCATCACGTCATCATCTCCTCCGATAATCATATCATGAAAGGGGTGAAGAGAACGAGGCGAAAAAGCAGTTGGTTTTAGTGAGTCGAGTGTTCAGTTTAATAACCAGGATCGACTTTTGTATGTGTGCTTTCTCCTTTCTCTTCCCGTGATGTGGTCCTTAATTCACTCAGTCACTCATCCAAAACTGCTTTCTCCCATTGCCCCCCAGAACAATCTCACTCTTTCCTCGCCATGCATATAATATCCGTCCATCCATTTGGTACATAATACATTTGCACATTTCCTCCCCCTTACGTGGCGGCCGTGGGATGGTATACATTTTGTGAAATGGCGTCGAATTTCGGCCATTAGCAAGACATTACTCCGCCAACGCTACGTACGCCATGGACAATTTTCGCCCTCATTTTTATTTTATGCCGAACCCTGCGCTTGTTTGCTTGCTTGTTGGCCCGTGTTTAGCACGAGTTAAACACAAGAAGCAGTACGTACGTACAATGGGCGAGGAGTGAGTGTGCTTCATGTTTTTATGAGAGTAAGGAAAGCAGGTTGCATGCATTCCATAATAATATCCAGCTCTTTATTACAAAGAAAAAGACATTAAGGTGGGAGTGAAAGTTGTTGTGTGAGGAGGAGGCCGAGACGCGTTTCGTATAGGGAATAGTACACCCAGTGGCCGCGGAAGCCGTGGGGACATGTGGGGACCTTAATCTTGTAGGATGGGGGTGGGGGGGACGGGTTTATATAAGATGGGGAGCATCGAACAACCGTGGGGATATTGTCCTTCTGTCCCCTCAAGCTTCCGCGGCCACTGCATCATGTACATACATGTTAGTAGACTGAATTCCCCCAGTGGCCGCGGAAGCCGTGGGGACATCTGAAGCCATTAACATTGTAGGATGGGGGAGGGCCGGGTTTGTATAAGATGGGCAGATGATGCCGACATCGAACAACCGTGGGGACATTGTCCCCTCACCCTCCCGCGGCCACTGATCACACCACATGAAACGATGAACTAGAAGGAAATCTATAAGGTTTTGGATGCAGAGAAAGCAACAGAATTAGGACGACGACCACGACCACTAACAAACTTTTGAGCTGATGAGGAACCCACAATTATTTCATTCCCTGTTATTATCACCCCACAATGTGTCAGGTTGATGGGTGTAAATATGTGGACGAGCAGAGGAGCAGCAACTAATTGAATTTTTTTACCCTTTCAACTACTAACCCAAGCCAAGTAATATGATGTCGCACAAAAGGTGCTCGTCACGGAAAGAGACTAACTCGTTTTCTCTCTCAAACACAGACAAAAGTAGTCCGTGGTGGCAATGTGAGAATTTAGGTTGGAAAGTTTTCCAAGGTGTGTATGTGTCCATAATAATAATTCGGCTTGGTGTGTCCCTCCTCTAATAAGCGGGGACTCTATGCATAATATGCAAAATGTCGAGATAATCACAGCATAGTGATTCATTTCATGTAAAAATGTGTGGGGCTCCTGGATTGAAAAGAACGAAGAGCTGAGAAGCAGCTACGTAGATACATGACCTAGACGGGAATTTATCTCGTATTTATATATATATTTCTTTCCTTTAAAGTTTTCCTTTCTTGGGGGGAGCAGCAAGCAGAATGTGGATTTAGACGTATAGATATAGAAATAGTTAGTGGTGGCCGCGGAAGCTGTGAGGACAGAGGGACAATGTCCCCACGGTTGTTCGATGTCCCCATCTTATATAAACCCGTCCCTCCCCCCATCCTGCAATGTTAACGTCCCCAGTTGTCCCCACACCCTTCCGCGGCCACTGGTGCTGCCGGGTAAAGTCAGACTCTGTTAATATCCCCTTCATTCTCCACTGGAAAAGAAACCATATAGGACGACTTACGACCAACCACATCACATTAAAATTGGCTAAAACGAAAGTTTTTCTTTGAGCCAACTTTCCACAAACTGACCCTTCTAAATTTAGTTGGCCGTCTTTTTCCCTTGCTCCCACAAAGGCGGATGAGCAGAATATAACAAAGTGTTTGGGCTTGGGCAGTGACTCAGGGAGAGAAAGAGGATGTGAAAATTTATTTCCAAATGGCCAACACACAAAAATTTTCTCCTAATGCATCCTCCATCCAGGGGCCGCGGAAGGGAGAGGGGACAATGTCCCCACGGTTGTTCAATGTCGGCATCATCTCTCCATCTTGTATAAACCCGGCCCTTCCCCCCCCCATCCTACAATTTTAATGTCCCCACATGTCCCCTCTCCTTCCGCGGCCACTGCTCCCATCCTGACTGGATGAGACAAACGTAATCCAACGTCATGTATGTGGCCGTGGTGGTGGTAGGCTTCCTCAGAAAAATGGAGCCTGTCCTCCCAGAAAAAGCAGGGTCATCACAATTATGAGGGCGGCGGATGACGCGGATGGACACACAAAATCCACCAACGCCAAAGCCACAAAGCGACTCGGACATATCGCAAGTCTCGGCACAAATTGTCCTTTCGTGGGGAGTCATGTCGGCCTCGATTATTGAATATTATTTATTATTATTATTAAAAGTATGGGTATGGGGGAGCTCTACGTAACGTACTAAATATTATGCTTAGTCGTGCATAACACGAGCCGTTCGAATTATTTTATGAATATCTATCCACAAACCGACCAAAAAAGAAAGTTCGGCTCAGAACAAACAGTGGCCGCGGAAGCTTGAGGGGACAGAGGGACAATGTCGCCACGGTTGTTCGATGCTAACACGAGCCGTTCGAATTATTTTATGAATATCTATCTACAACCAACCCACCAAAAAAGAAAGTTCGCCTCGATGTAGAACAGTGGCCGCGGACAATGTCCCCACGGTTGTTCGATGTCCCCATCATCTCCCCATCTTATATAAACCCGTCCCTTTCCCCCTATCCTACAATGGCAATGTCCCCACAGCTTCCTTCCGATGCACTGCCACTGATGCAGAATGTGGGGGTAGCGTTGCATAACCAACCAACTTTTTTTTACAGATTTGCATGCAGAGTATGAACATAAGATGTAAGTAATGTGTAAAAAGTGAGGCTTTATTAAAATACGGAAAAATTTCGAGCCATACACTTCCAGAGGGAAAATTTCTTTTAAAATTACCCCATTTTTGTTCTACTTTAAGCTTTTGAAAGGCATTGCGTAATAATAAAGTGTGTCATATATAATACGTAACTTACTCATCGTAATCTGTCACGTATGCATGTCCGTCCATAAGAAGAAGACCGTCTTGATCTGCTTAATTGCGAGGAAAGACGAAAACGAAGATGAAATCATACTCTTTCCAGACGAAGGAAGGGCTTAATTCGCGCAGTGATTACAGTACTACGCCCAATGCCGCAATTTCCACTCTGCATGATCAGAAGAAGAAGAAGAGAGCATTTATTTGATGAGAAGATGACGTGGAAAAGGAGAAAATGAGATAATCTGCTCTTCTTCTCCTGCGTGTGTGTGTGTACGGAAGTGAGTGAGGAACAAGGTGAGTGAGCCTGCCGCAGGAGAAAACCTGGACCTGGACGTTGTCTTTGTGACACTTTCAATTTCCAAAATGTCACAAAGTGTCACCTTTCTTGGTGAAAGAGTGTGGTTGCTGAAAGAGAGAGTCGTGCGTTCTCCTGCGAGAAGATTTAGGCAGGATTTCTTCTTTCCCCTTGTTTTCGCTGCTGGGTTGCTTAGTTTAGTCCCGGATAGAATAGAATAAAAGGACAAAATGCATTTCTTTTTTAGCAGTTTGGCTAACGGAGGACGAGAGTGCGAGAAAAAGGTTGGTTCGTTTTCTCTCAAGAGAGACCGACTTTCTCCTCTCTTTTTTCATCTCGGCTTCCAATCATAATCGTTCTTCTCCGTCTTTTTGCTTATCATCGCTACATATTCCCAGTGGTAGATATGTACATACTTCTACTATCTATCTACCTTCTCTCCATCCTGGCAGAGGAGAAAATTTGCAAATAAATAATTTCGCGAAAAAAAAGAGAAAGAAAGATATGCATGCATGCAAGGGGGCAATATCACTCATTTTCGAGTTATGTATAAGAGGTTTGATTACATCCAGCCTGCTGGGTTTGGCTGATAAGCGGTCCAGATTCTTGATATAAGACCACATCTGGTAGTGAAACCTGATTGCGACACATTTACATTGTGCGAAGGTCGAGGGGGGACAAGTAGTAGTTTTTCCTAGCTTTAGGAAAAAAAGAAGAAGTAGACGACTTGCATGGCTCCTTTGTGCCTCGGTTACACTATCCGCTGGGTTTTGGTGTGGTATCATGAAAGACTTTGGGCAAAAATTCTTGGTCTTCTTCCGAAATCCACTAATATATCCACACGGAAAGGAAAAAGAGCTGGGGGTATGAGTCGGCGGACTAATGCCCGGCTCAGGCAGAGCGTAGTAGTCTTCTTCTCCTGGTGATCTGGTGCTGAACAAGTCGCAAAATAAACTGTTGAGTGGTGTGTGTGCATGTGTGTAGACTTCTCCCCTTTTCCCTGCGCCGGTCTTGCTTGCTCCCGATAATTTCGGAGGTTTTCGGCCTGGGTGTAGAGCTGAGGCAGTGATGGACTCCTCAGTCGACGGTCGGAAGCGCCTCGGCCATGTGCTTACGAGAAGAAGAGAAAATCGTGTAGTTTCCTCAGTTTGACTCACTTTCCTCCAGGTCGGCAAGCTGAGAGTATCACGAGCAGCAAGCAGGCAGGCAGGGCGAGTAAATTTCGGCACGTCTCAGCCTTCTGGTTCTCAAACATCTGTCCGCATCGCGGAACGGTATCTACTCCGCGTGGTGTGGTGGTTGTGACTGAAACGGTCCGTGTTGATAAGTACTTTGATAAGTAAGATAAGTTCAAAGTGAGATAAATAGATCGAGTTATACTTCCTGAGAACAAGTGGTTAAAAAGTCTGCATGCAAAATAATAATGTCATCTTCCCGACGTCTTCTTAAAGGCTGGTGAAAATAAGACTTATCTCCTTTCCTGATTAGTAAAACGATCGTAATTCATGTCACATTGCATGAACTCATTTTGCCCGGATTCTTCCTTCCAAGTAAAGAGGAACTTTGTATTCCATCACATCCTCGCCTGAGTTCTGACTTCTCTCTGTGTTTGTGTATCTCTCCTCTGCACGTGTTTGTCTCTCTCGGTGTAATAACTTTTCGAGCAAGTGGACGGATTTGAGAGGAGAGAAGAAGCAGGGAAAGTGGAGAAAGGTGGTTTCTTCTCTCCCGTGTGTTTTGCACCTGTTGGGCCAGAAGCAGTGCTTGCTTGCTTGCATGCATTCACTTTCTGGTGGGGGGACGAATGTAAGAATAATCTCGGAGGTGAAAGTACCAACCAACTTCCTCTCGTAAGACTTTCACCCATGTCTTCTCTCCCGTGATAATGAATACTGCTCCATCCTCGTCCTTTTTTGGTGCTTGATCCCTGAATCTCGTAGTGAGTCAGAGATTGGAGAAAGCAGTGCGTTGAATTCGCCGTGAACAGAACAGTCGCCTGCTGCCTGGGAATATGTAACTCTCTGGTGAATTGGAGACTCCTTCGCTGACTCAAATTGATGAACACACAGAGACAGAATTTTCTCCACGCTCCAGTTCTTTCTCATTTCCAAATTTGGATACAAATATCACCCAAAAAGAAAGGAACACACTCACCTGATCAGGTTATAAATAAGTAGCTCTCTCCCCCTCTCAGGTTTTGGAGCATAACAATAATCGTATCGTAACGATGATGACTCTGTCATTTCTTGCTACTCCCCCTCAAAGTTTGACTATTAGTTTATGCACAACTCGCATAATAAATGAGCAGGTTTAAAGAAGTCGACGCGATTCATGTCACTCAAAGAAGAAGAAGGTGGTCGTAGGCGAGGAGAAAGTGGGACGACGTGTGTGCATGTGAACAAAGAAGAAGAAGAAGCCAAGTGGCCTGGCCGGAGAAGCGAGTGAGCGAGTGAAACTGTGAGAATGTTGAAATGGAAATAGATTAAAGCGTTTAAGTGCTCTTCTCATGATTTCAACTCCCTCGACGTAAACTTTCCCTGGCATCGTGATCATCATCATCATCATCTCGTCCTCCTCGTCCTTTTTGGTAGAAATGCATCTGCCACTTGGCTGCCTGCTCGTCGAGAGGATCCACCATTCCACCACCAGCAGGACTAGGACGGCTGCTGCTACTCCCTCCCTCCTGGCTCATGACTCGTGTCTCCTTACACAACCACCACGGTGGCGTTAATTACTTGAGAAACAAAGGACACCACCACCACGTAAGTAGTAGTGCGAGGATCAAGTTCTTCCGCATTCGAGAGTCGTCATTTTGTGGAGAACAATTATGTGGGACAAGAATAAACAGGGAGGTCTGCCCACACCGGAAGAAGACTTGGTCGTGTGAGGGACAAATTGAGACAGATTTACCCATTGACCCCGTACGTATTTTCCTTAATGATGGAGGTAGCCGCCAGCAGCAGTGAGGAGGGCGTCCTCAACGACATGGCGGGCCACCCCGCCACCTACGACGAGGTGCATATGTACTTCACCAACAATAACATGAGCCTGGACGACTACTACGACTCTTTTAACGGGTCGAATAACAATACCGTCGTGCTCCACGCGGTGGGAGGGTACTCCACCCTGCACATCATCATCTCCTCCATCGTCCTCACTTTCATGATGATCGTCGTCGTGATCGGCAATATGCTCGTGATCATCGCCATCGCGACGGAAAAGTCGCTCAAGAACTTGCAAAACTGGTTCATCGCGTCGCTCGCGGTGGCCGACTTTTTCGTGGGGCTTCTCATCATGCCCTTCTCTCTGGCGAATGAGCTCATGGGGTACTGGATCTTTGGCAGTGTGTGGTGCAGCATCCACTCCGCGATGGACGTGTTGCTCTGCACCTCCTCCATCATGAACATTTGTCTCATCAGTTTGGACCGGTACTGGTCAATCACGCAGGCGGTGGACTATCTAAAAAAGAGAACGCCCGTCCGAGCCGCCGTCATGATTGGGATGGTTTGGGTGCTCTCTGCCTTAATCTCGATCCCACCTTTGTTAGGGTGGAGGGACCCGGACGCGATCAACAGCTCACCCCTGCCGACGTGCCAAGTAAGTTGTAATAATTTGCATGATTTTCAGCAGACAGCTTTCTCCACTTTGGAAGCAATTTCGTAGAAAGTAGTAATATTTGGTAGGTTCAGAGATGAAGGTATGAGAGCAGGGTTCCCAGAGGTGGTAGTCCCAGACAGATAATTAGCATCGACACTCACTCACTTCCATCGCAACTCAAACAGAAAACTGTGTAGAGAGGAGAAAGCAAGATTGAAACTCGGTGGCATCGGGCAATTCAAAGTTTTGTGTACCCCTCAGGAACTCCTCAAAGTTTGGTAGAATTAGCTGGAAGAATGGAAACTCTGAATTGTCACTAATTATTGTGGACTCTTGTTAAGATTTGGTTGTAATTTCGTCCCACTTCAGTTTCTTCTTCTTCTTCTTCTCTACTTTCTCCCCTTTCACCTTCACCACCGGGAAACAGCAACCATCAGAGTTTCCATTCCATCCTCTCAAATTAATCCCAAGTCAAATCCAGGCTCACCGAGTGGAACAAAGAGGGCCAAGGATATATATACAACACGGCTCCTTAACTCGTCCTGCCCCTGCTGCTGCGAGATATTTCTTAAACTTGGAGAAAGCAGGCGGAGGAGAGAAATCCTTTAGTTCAAACCACATCGATCCACCCAGACTAAGAAGAAGGGGCTGCTGTGAAGAGCTGCCGGTAAAGGTTTTTGGCATCCAACAACTTGCTACAGATGTGGCTAACTGCTCGAGAAATCTGCATCGGGGAAGAGATGTAGGTTGGAGGAGGGGGAAATAATACAAGGCAGAGAGTCCAGTCACGGCGGAGGGAGGTGTGGGGACGTTAACATTGAACGATAAGGGGGAGGAGAAGGGATGGGTTTATTTATGCAAGATGGGGAGATGTTCCAACAACCGTGGGGACATTGCCCGGGTGAAAATCCTATGTCGAATTTGACATAATTCTTCACAAGAGCCCGGAACAATATGGTTTGTGCAGAAAAAGTATGAACAATTCTGCATATAATTTCTGACAGGTATCTTCTGCAGAAAGGTTTAGCATAATTCTGTCTATTTTGTTTCGGCATAAATTTTTCTGCATGAAACCCAGCCAAATTTATGCATAAAATCCCATAAAATTTTCACCCCTTCAAGCATCCACGGCCACTGGGTTCCAAGTCCACTGTATAATTTACACCGAGACTTTCACACACTGTAATAAAAGATGTGAAGGATTCTCAACTCTCGCACTACTTCTAAGCCTCCCACCACCACCACCAGCGAGAGGATTATCGTCGGTCACTGGGCCTTTGACCTAATACATTCCACCACCAGGCCTACATACACACCAGTAAATACGTACGTATGGATAGAACGGGATGCCCCCGCATTTTGGGCAGAGAGAGAGAGAGAAAGCGAGAGAAAGTCGTCCGTCTTACCAGATTCTGAGCCAATTGTCCGACTAAGCTTTCTGCACCGTGTTCAACCAAGTGATTCAGTCCGTGTTACATGAAAATGAGTACCATACGCATTGCTCCCCACACAAGACCTTTCCTCCAAAAGGGACATAATTCACCCCAGAAGGAGGAGGAGTGGTGGTGGTGGTGGGAACGTGAAATTTTTCATTTCTTTCTCCCAAAAGCTTTTCTCGAAATGATGAAGCGAGTATAAGATTCTGAGCACTCTTATGACTCTCGAGTGGAGAAAGTGATCCCTTCGCCTCCTCCTCGGCGGATATGTGTCCTCGTGGCTCGTGGTTTACGTGGTGGGAGAAAGTGGACAAACGAAGGGAAGCAGAATTGCATTCTGAATGAGACCATGGGAGTATAATACGGGTATAAAATTCGAGGTGTGGTGTATACGAGCAGTGGCCGCGGAGGAAGGTGTGGGGACGTTAACATTTTAGGATAGGGGAGGCCGGGTTTATAAGATGGGGAGATGATGCCGACATCGAACAAGCGTGGGGACATTGTTCCTCTGTCCTTTCGCGGCCACTGCACAAGAGAGACGACATAACCACGTTACCCTGAGGACCAGTGGCCGCAGAAGCTGTGGGGACATTAACATCGTACGATAAGGGAGGCAGGGACGGGTTTGTATAAGATGGACAGATGATGGCGACATTGTCCCTCTGTCCCCTAACCCTTCCGCGGCCACTGTATCCGAGACATATATAAAAGCGTACGTAGCTGCTCGCAACACTGATCACTTCCCGAATTGGGATTCTGCTTCTGATTTTATTAAGCTCCATTAGAATTACATTCGACATGCCACCCAAACCCAAGAATAGCTGGATATCCTTCTATTGTACGTATACGTAGGTGGGCTCCCTCACTCAGCAGACCACTGCTCATAGAATTTATTGCACGGCATGTGAATCTCTTACACATTGCTGG
This sequence comes from Folsomia candida, assembly GCF_002217175.1. Classification (NCBI taxonomy): domain Eukaryota; kingdom Metazoa; phylum Arthropoda; class Collembola; order Entomobryomorpha; family Isotomidae; genus Folsomia; species Folsomia candida. Next base: position 2,667,494 of record NW_019091209.1, read on the forward strand.
CCTGTGTTGTTGGCGGTGGTGTAACAATAAAATAAATTGAACTTGGAGCAAGTGAAATTCTCTGCGAGTTAGGGAAAACATATTGACTTTCATGCTTTCTTTCTTTCTTTCCCCTCCGCCTCCTCCTCCTTTTCTTCGTCTACTACTTTTCCTTTGGAGAAAGTTTAGTTTTGTCGTGAGAGCTCAGGAAAGTATTTTGTGTCACATTTACGAATCTATCCATGTCATTCGGTTGACTCCTGCTGCGACCTGGATACTAAATTGCTTATTGCATTTACCGGTCACCACCACCGCGACCACCACGACGGCGACATGCCGAGCCCTGTTGGGCTATGAATTTAGTGGTGGTGGTGGTGGTGGTGTGGTTTAGAGCTGTTTAAGCGTTTGTGTTCTTACAGAAGGTAAAAGTAAGTAGGAGGCGATATAAGATATTGGGTGTCTTGTAATTTTCTCGAGATGTGCATATCTTCATTCGAATATAATTTTCTCGGCAGAATAACTAAATCAAAATTGAGCAATAACATGTACTTGTTTTGTTTGGCGAGAGAAGAAATTAATGGGTTTCGTTGTATAATGGAAATGGATACGTAACTATTTTCCATACGTATACGTGCGGGGCACATGTGTGCCTAGTTTCAGTGGCGGCGGAAGGGTGAGGGGACAAAGGCCCCACGGTTGTTCGATGTCCGTATCATCTGCCCATCTTATATAAACCCGGCCTTTCCCTATAATGTCCCCACCCACGGCTTCAGCGGCCACTGCGTATCGTGTCCACTGCTACTGCTTTCCTGCTGCCAGGCCAGGTCTCAAGGTGAAATAATAAACTAGTTTAAAATGAAGATGTCCTAGAAGGATAATTGCTCCTCAAACGATGCAAAATTCATAAATTTACAATTCTCATTTCCCTCGCCGCCGTCCTGGCTACATTTGCATGACGGTGTGCATAACAAGTGTACGAGACACTAATGAGTTTGATGTTAATAATTATTGATTCGTGCTGCTTTTGAATTATGTAGCAGGCAGGCAGGCAGGCAGGCAGGCAGTCAAGCAACCGTCGGAGAAAGTCCATCTTTTTTCCTGCACCCACCGCCGGCCGTATTAATAAGGCCATTTCGCATTTATGTATAGCATTCGTAATGGCGGAAGGGGGCTTTTATATAATCCACCTCCGTTCATTTTACGGCATGCACTTGTAGCTCGGCTGGAGAAATGATGGGTGGTGCGAGCACAGCGGCATGATTGCACTGGGCGATCAATTTGTCGTTATTGTTTCCCCGCCCGTTTTTCACAAGGTGCATGGTTAGTTATTCATTCAGAGGGGAATTAAGTTTATGCATGTGGATGTTGACCGGTGTGGAGGGGATAAAAATGTCTCGCACAGTGGCCGCGGAAGGGTGAGGGGAAAATGTCCCCACCGATGTCGGCATCATGTCCCCATCTTATATAAACCCGGACCTTCCTTCTTATCCTACAATGTTAATGTCCCCACAGCTTCCGCGGCCACTGGGGGTGGTGGTATGTGCAGGAGAAAGTACATATGCTGAGTACAGTGGCCGCGGAAGGGTGAGGGGGGACAGAGGGACAATGTCCCCACGGTTGTTCGATGTCGGAATCATCTTATAAACCCGGACCTTCCCCCCATCCTACAATGTTAACGTCCCCACAGCCTCATCCGCGGCGACTGGTTGGTGATCATGCATTTGATTGTTCTGCATTGTTGTTGTTCTTGTCTGGAGAGAGATTTTATACTTTTACTCTATTTGCGCAGTCGTAAAATATTCAAACCCTGTGTTATGAACTGTCGTATAAAAGTAACCGATTCTACATCAGAGGACGTAAAGGTGATAACGACCCTGCTTGGCAATCCTGTTACCCCATGTCACACACACACTTTAATGGGCAGCCATCCAAGCTGTGTGAATAAACGTGGTCGAATTGTTTTAGGACGTGGGGTACGCAGTGGCCGCGGAAGGGGAGACGGACAATGTCCCCAGGGTTGTGGGATGTCGGCATCATTTGCCCGTCTTATATAAACCCGGCCTTCCCATATCTATCCTACAAAGCCCAATGTCCCCACGGCTTCCGCGGCCCCTGTAGCATAGTAGGACATACACACATAACATGCATCGCGTGGCCGCGGAAGGGTAAGGACATAGGGGCAATGTCCCCAGGGTTGTTCAATGATTTGCCCATCTTATATAAACCCATCCTACAATTTTAACGTCCCCACATGTCCCCACACCTTCCGCGGCCACTGGTCGTACCTCGAGAGAAGATGAGACGGTATCTAGTTAGTTATTGTATAATGCATCAAAGTTCGAACCAGAGCCTGCCTCTCAAATCTTTCACCACATCGTTTTTAAACACTTCTCCCTCTCTCCTCCTAAACTTCAACACGTACACATTTTAACTGCACAACTAATAAACACGGGATTCACAATAAACACTGAAGCGAATTCGAAAGTGACCCTCCTCGCCAGTAAAACAGACGTTCCTCTGTCCCACCCAGGTTGAGATGAGATGAAAAGCGGTCTAATATACATACCCACCCATCCACCCACCCGACTCTCCGCCTGCATAATTCAATCTTGCTTTCAAACGTCAGAATACCGGATTCGCATCGGCGCGTCATTCCAAGAAGCTGGTCTCATTTTTTCTTCGTTTAGTCCAACTAAAGTATGTATGTAGATGCAGTGGCCGCGGAGCCGTGGGGACATCAGTGGACATTAACATTGTAGGATAGGGGGCGGCCCAGGTTTATATGGGGAGATGATCGTGGGGACATTGTCCTTCCGCGGGCATTGTATGCATGCAGCATGGCGTGCCGACGTCTGGCTGTCCAGCAGCAGCGGAAGAGTAAAAGTCTGAATGGTCCAAAATTAGATTAGTTCTTATTCCGTTCTTCGCAGGCAGGCAACGATCTCGGAAATGAGGAGAAGGTAATAAATAACTTAATTATGAGAGTTGCAACGTGAACCGACAATACATTATGGGCCGCCGCCTCCTCCTCCCTCTTCCTCCTGTTGAAATATGGTACAGATTTCTCCGGCATACATATGTGCTTATCTACTTCACCTCCAGAAACGGATAATCAAGACAAGTGTGTGTATATTTTCCTCATGTAAAACGAGAAGGTGGAAGTGGAATCCTAGTGGCTTGTGTTCTGTGTGTGTGATTACATTTTTATGATGCAGATAAAACAAGGAACAACACCTAGCCCGAGATGATTGGCTTGTTGCATCCATCGCCAAGTAGATAAGCTTTGGCTCCCTAATCTCATCGGTTCTTGGGGTGGATTGGTTGGATATCGTTAAAAAAAGGGAAAAGTTTCAGGTTTACGGGGCTTCTACGCTATTATTACATTGGATAAGTAGTCGAGGAGGTGGAGGAGGGATGATCTCTCGCCAAGTCAGAATTAAGGTGCACCTGATCTCTTCCTACGCAAAAGGAGAGAGATGAGTTAGTATTATTTTGGGTGGAGTGAAGTGGAGTAAAGCGCATTGTCGGCGGCAGGTAATCCTCTCTTTTCTCGGATCTGGTGCTGCTCTGCTCCCGTTTCTTCTCTATGAAGTCTAAGTAGCCGAGTTATTATCAAAAAAAGAGGAGAGAAAGCATGCTTCGTCTTCGTGGATGGAGGGAAAGCATGGCATTTTTTTATTTATCGTAATCCCCTCCAACCAACCAACCAACCAAAGGGAAGGAGTTGCAGGATTGACGCACATACAGAGAGAGAGTGACTACAAAGCAAATATTGGTTTTCCTGTTTAAATTGACAGCAGCATTGATACATATTTTTCATATTATACATACGCCAAACACGACGCGCTATACATACAAACAGAGAGAGAAAGAGAGATACGTGTACAAACAAGTTTCGGTACAGTCCAGTCCAGTCCGGGGCATCATAAAGGATTGTAAGCCAGTGGCCGCGGAAGCTGTTCTGGGGACGGTAACATTGTAGGATGGGGGGAGGGACGGGTTTATATAAGACGGGGAGATGATACCGACATCGAATATCCGTGGGGAGATTGTCCCTCAAGCTTCCGCCGCCACTGCACGAGAGAAAGGACTCAACCACGTTATCCTGAGGACCATTGGCCGCGGAAGCTGTGGGGACATGTGGGGAAGTTAACATTGTAGAATAGGGGAGGGATGGGTTTGTATAAGATGGGGAGATGATGCCAACCTTGGGGACATTGTCCCCCTGTCCCTTCCGCGGCCACTGACTATATATTGCGTATTACGTATACTTTCACCAAGTATCTGTACATATGCGGTTCATGTTAACAATCAAAGCTGGACGTACATACACACTCATTTGTGAGCGAGCGAGTGAGTAAGAGTAAGTAGTGGCTGTGGCAGCGGCGTTTAGTTTATTCCGTGTATTTATGGACTCGACTAATTGACAGGTGAGCAGCTTACTCTGATACGGTTGGCTTTCACCCGGTGTGTGTTTGATGGGTCGGCCGAGATATTGACAAGGCTGCTATTAGTCATGCTGTGTGATGGTGGAGCTGATAGTAAATATGGGAGCGTCGCGAGACAAATAAAAAATAAGTGTATAGCATTCATGACATAAGGTTCTCTCTTTGTGGGGTCGATTTGGTATTCCGCCTTGCATAATAACGCGGCTCGTTGCAGTTTGGGTGTGGCAGCAGCAGCCGTGTGGAGAAAGCAGAAGTTGGGTGGTTGCATGGTGGACCTATATAAATAAATATTGAGCCCTCCTCCTCCTCTGAGTGATGGGCCTTATTGTGTTTGGGGCTTGTTGGCTTTTTTGAAAAGGCGACCACTTGAATATCCCGTCCACCTCGGTGAGGAGGGTGCACAGGGACCGCGGAAGGGCAGAAGGACAATGTCCCCACGGTTGTTCGATTATCTGCGCATTTTATATAAACCCGGCCCCCTCCCCTATCCTACAATGTTAGCGTCCCCAGATGTCCCCACATGTCCCTTCCGCGGCCACTGAGTCTGCATACGTACACACGTAGCTGAAGAAGTTGCTGTATGTGTGTGAAGAGGACCACGACACAAAAGGTGGACAATAGTTGACACTTATGAAACACATTGTGCAAGAGGGGGAAAGTAGTCGAGATGACGGTGACGATAATAGTAATGATGACCATCATAACAATAATGCAGGGAAGCCGGACTACCCAGAAACAGGGTCGTATGTACACATGCATATCTCCGAATTTCGGTTCTTGTCCAGAATTCGATACGTATTTAGTACATACTATTGTATGTCCACAGAAATGCATGTATGTCCACATTGGCAAATATACATCGCCTCGATGCGAGGATGGTCGGATGGACGGACGGATACGTACGTGCGGTTCGCAATTGTGTTGGCTGGCTGGCGGACGGAGAAAGCGGTGGGTAGATCTTGATCATCAGCAGACTTTCTCTCTCTAGTTTCATGACTCTGCATAAAGCCAGCCCGGCTCAAGCAGAGCGAGTGCATAATTTGATGTATGTTGTGTGGCACGACGTTCTTCTGGGATCCGCACTTGATTTGTAGACTCCTGTCAAAGATGAATAAAATCAAAATGGCAAGGTTTGCTCAGAGCTGCACCTTTGTTTTATTCCGGTCTGCCTACATCGCATCCATGGGTGCTGCATGACGTTCATCCATCCATCCATCCATCCTCCTCGGAAATGGAGAACACCCCGCTGAATGAAATAAGCGTGTAACAATGATAAATTATTTTGAAACGAAGGCAAAAATATGGCATCTGTGCACCACCACCACCAGGGTTTGGCATAATAAGGAAATAAAACTACTAGATTTCCCATGAAGTGAAGCATTATTATTATTGGAAGGAGAAAATAATGTTTCATTTCATCTGCATCGGACACGTGCCAGGACGTGCTCTGTACGGCCTGGTCGTCGTCCATCATTCATCCCGGCATCCGACAGGCGCTGCCCAATCCTTTAAACAAGGACTTCACTTTACTTCCGTTCAACTCGTGTATTGCCAAAGTCGCCGTGGTGGTCAATTTCGGCGGAAAGTGACTGAAGGAAATGCCATCAATTTTTCAACAGGAGCGATGAAGTGATGTATGTAGGAGAGGGAAAGCTTGCTACTTTCTCCTCACCTGGGACTCTTCACGAGGCAGCAGCAGATCTCGCTCTCTTGAACATTTTTGAAGTGAGGGAGCATGTTGTGCTTCATATTTATTACGTAATATCCGTGTTGACATGCGGAATGAAAGAGGAGAGAATTTGGCCCAGGAATAAATATTTTCTGAGAAAATAAATGGGAGGAAAAGAAGTATGTATCTTCTTTTCAGAAATTGGTTGGTTTGGTCGTGTGCGTGTCACTAATACAACAAACGCCACGATTTCGCCAGAGATGAGATGAGATGAGATGAGATCAGGAAAAAAATGAGCAAGGCAAATAAATGTGTGTGTACATGCTAAGCAATCGTTGGTAGGTTGGTTATAAGCAGTGGCGGCGGAGGAAGGTGTGGGGACAGTAACATAGTGGGATATGGGAGGGATGGGTTTATACACTGTAAATAAATCAACATTACCGAAAAGCACAAGTATGTGACTCTACCAAATGGTAATGATAAGTTGTACCGTGTGGTAATGGCTTAGTAATAAAGTTTTACCATCATGGTAACGAATTTTTACTACCGGTAAAAATATTATTACCAAATTTATTACCGAGAAATCATTACCTACGGATTATTAAGAGTGTATAAGATGGGGAAATGATGTCGAACAACGGTGGGGACATTGTCCCCCTGTCCTTCCGCGGGTACTGGTTATACATAAGCTCATTTTTCGTCTCTTTCCTGTATATTATGCGATGTCTCTCAATACACACACTCGACATCGATTTTGATCTCGCACAGAATAATAACAAACTCTGGTAACCGCAGCACTTATCAAACGATAAACTCGTCGAGCAGAGCATATGTATGCGATGAACTACGAGCCATGTTTGTGTATTTACATACATTCACGGACCGACATGTGCCTGCATTTTGCCTCGAGAACGCGAACTTTGCGAGGATAGATATCTCTTTTTATGTCCATTCACCGCATTCAACTTTCATGAAGCAGGCTGGCTGGCTGGCTCTCCTCCTCCTCCTTTGCAAATGAGTTGTAATCATGTGGTAGGAAATTTGTTGATTGCGAATTAGGGGGAAGTCTGTCCAATTTTAACAACCTGGCAGTAAATATGGTGGTGGTGGTGGGTCGCTACTTTGCTTGGTCGGTCAGGAGGGTCGGGAGGGTAATGATGCTTTCACTTTTGGGGATAATTAGGTATCCGACCCGAAATTCGGGTTGATTACATGCCGCGATCCGGATAATAATTACATACGTGGTCTGGTTGTGGTCCAATTACTATTTTTTTCGGGTGGAATAAAAATGTGCAATTTTTTGAAAAAAAAAGTGTGTTTACATCTTTTCCCAGATAAATAAATACGGTTCGGAATAATAATTTCCGTATGAAGGAGGATGCCTCGGGAGGGACGAAAAACAGGGGCCGCAGAAGGACAGAGGGGGGCAATCCCCCCACAGTTATTCAATGTCCCCATCTTATATAAACCCCCATCCTACAATGTTAACGTCCCCTCATGTCCCCACACCAGCTTCCGCGGCTCCTGACGGAAAAAAAGGAACGATAATATTTGCCGACATTGATCCTGATATTGATATACGCGAGGAGAAATCACGATTCATTATTTGCCTTACCTTTCCCTTTCTCTCCCTCTTTGTTGCCATTGTGTCGGGAAATAATGGAAACTTATTGTGACTCTGGGGTGGGTGCATTATGTAAGAAAATTGTCGAATAGAGAGAGAAAAAGAGGGGAAAAAAGAAGAAGAAAAAGTTTGACAAGAAGGGAAAAAGCGATCCCATTTCCACTAACCATAGGTTAATATGGCTTCTTCCATTTAACCTGAATGGTGATAGGATTGCTTGCCTAAGAGCATTATTGCTTTCGGAATGTCAAAGGTAAACCTGCTGCTCCGTCAGTGTCGCTCAAGTAGGAGTCGTACATACATACAAAATAGTGCAGGGATGACTGCGTAGGTACGTACAGGCTTTTTTGGCTTTCTCTTCCTGCTGGGAAAGTTGACTATGTATGCACGTACGAAACAAGGACTGTCTCGTGGTCGGTGGTCAGTGGCCGCGGAAGCTGTGGGGACATCTGGGGACGTTAACATTGTAGAATAGGGGGAGGGAGGGGTTTGTATAAGATGAGCAGATGTTGGAGACATCAAATGACCCTTGGGGACATTGTCCCTCTGTCCTTCCGCGGCCACTGGTCTTGATCGTGGTACTGGTTCCCGTTAATCCTCTCCTTCCTATGTATGTACAGATAGACCTTGGTTTCGAAATGAGGTTCGAAAAAGTGGTGCACTTGAAAAAAGAGAAAGCAGCAGCAGCCGCCACGCCAGCTAAAAAAGAGACGACCATCTCTCCTCTCCTCTCGTGGTTTGGTTTGGTCGTCGAATTCGATGACGACGACGACGAACCACAACTGCTGCTGCTGCCTTTCTCTTTTGCTGGGCGATATTTATTTTTATTTTTATTGTGCCATAGAATTTATCTGGTTTCAGTTTCAGCTGATCAATGATGGATGTTAGGATGATACCAAGTGCGGAGATTTCTTTCTTTCTCCTACACTTTTTATCTCCCTCCGGTTTCTCCTTTGCTCGAATTCTTTCCATTCCACATGACCACGACCAGTGGCCGCGGAACAATGTCCCCAGGGGTGGCATCATCTCCCCATCTTATATAAACCCGGCCCTCCTACAATGTTAAGGCCCCCCCCCCCACATGACTTCCGCGGCCCCTGACGATGACGACGGGACGAGGAGGAAGTGGAGGAGGAACGTGTGAGAGAGAAAGTGCTGGGTTGTTTGGAAGGATGGGACATTGCACAATGGTCCCCACCATATGGCAAGTTCTCACAGGTTTTCTCTCCTCATCGGCGGCGGGCGACACAATCCATCCCTGAACTGAACTGAAGTTTCTTCGTCTTTTGGCTTTGCAACCAACTTTCACTTTTCGTATCGATTAAATTCTTTGCTCATGAGACGACTCTGTGCTTAATTTTATGTCGAGAAGGAAGAAATTCCTGCTTCGAAACATGAATACGCACTACTACTTAGATTTTCGCTTGTGTGGGCAAAAGGCGGAGGAGAGGAAACCGTCAAAGGCGAAAGTTTAGTCGGGCATGACATAATATTATCTCTCTCGATCGGCATGATTATTATTTTAGCATCAAACCGTCACATGCGAGCAGTGAGCCTTATCAGGCTCGTTGCATAACTCAACCCTGTCAGTTGCTTGTGGTGGGGAAGAGAAGATTATGATCAAATTTGATTAGATTCGTGTATATATAGAGATGGATGGACAACCGTGTAAAATGAGGGAGGAAGAGGAGGATCTTGAGACCGCGGAGGAAGGTGTGGGGACATCGGGGGACGTTAACATGGTAGGATAGGGGAGGGTTTATATAAGACAGCTTATAATACACATGGGTAGGGGACATGGAACAACCGTGGGGACATTGTCCTCTCTGTCCCCTCAAGCTTCCGCGGTCACTGAATCATGCAAATACATTCGAGTAGCCTGAATTTTCTAAGTCACCGCGGAAGCTGTGAGGGCATGTGGGGACAAAGAAATAAGAGAAAGAAGGGTTTATATAAGATGTGCAGATGATGGGGACACCCTGTCCACACCCTTCCGCGGCCACTGCCCCTGTGTTATTGTCTTCTCTCCCAGAGTTTAATTAGACTGCGTGGAATCTTGAAATATTGACGGTTTGGTATTCCCATCCCGACATTCCGGGTTATTTAAGCTACATTTAATCATCATTTCACAAAATCACGCCGAGCACATACCGATACATTCATGGCTGAGGAGGAAGCAGATCAGATATCACTTCCCCACTGGCTCTGCTCATTTCTGCCCTGAAACCTACGCAGAATCATGATTGTATTAACTCTCTGGTGGATTTTGAGTTAGTGCCAGTTTCTATAATACGCAGGATAAAAAGGATTTTAAAACAGACGGGATCAAGACACGGGTTATCATCATAATTTGTCTATGGGCTCCTTTTTTCTTCTCCTCCGCCACTTATAAATATGTAAATGTCAAGCCCGACTAAAATTTAGTGAAGCATTGAGTCGCGGCTGTTTATTACCTCGTCCTCCTCCTCGTCGTCGTCGTCGTAATAAAATTCCGGCGGAGGAGAGAGAACAATTTTTGGCAATGGGTGAGATGGCACTGAGAGAGAGAGAAGTGATCAGATTAATTACAACATCGAAGAAACCGACCCACCACCGTAGTCGACATCGTCGTCATCATCTTAGACAGTGGCCGCGGAAGCTGGGGGACGCTAACATTATAGGGGAGGGGTGGGAGGGGTTTGTATAAGATGGGGAGATGATGGGGACTTCGAATACCCGTGGGGACATTGTTTCTCTGTCCCCTCACCCTTCCGCGGCCACTGAACAAGAGAGAGGACATAATCACGTTACCCTGAGGACCAGTGGCCGCGGAAGCTGTGGGGACATCTGGGATGTTAACATTGTAGGATAAGGGAAGGACGGGTTTGTATAAGATGGGGATATGACGCCGACATCGAAAAACCGTGGGGACATTTTGTCCCCCTGTCTTCCGCGGCCACTGGTCCTCGTCGTGACTATATTTTCATTCACTTCTCGCTCATTGTGTCCTCCTACTGCTGGCTGGCTGTCGCATACATGCATCGCATGACCTGCTCCCTAGTTGGAGACGTGTCGGCGTCAAAGACGTGCCTCCTCGCATAGCTGTGTCAATTATCGTGCCACCCTACAAATGAGAGCAGGAGAGGCTGAGTCTTCTTCTTTTTAATGCATTTACGACGACGACAACGACCATCCATTGCCAACAACTTGTGCGTGATTCACATTCCGGGGTGTCGGTCGTCGGTGGGGGCTCACACAAAAACGGAGTGAGTGCTCTTTCGAACTTGTTTTCAGCCAAGTTTTTTTTCTTTCGACTCGCAATTATCTATGTGTGGGTATTAATGGATGGATATATGGCTGGGAGGAGGTGAAGGAATGATAGCATTAGTAGGGCATTCAAAATCGGAATATTTTGAGATTTTGAGAAACTTTTGTAAAATCGATTATAGGTTTAAAATATGGGTTTTAAGGGTTTAAAATTTTCGTAAAATTGATTTTTCTGGGTTTTAAAATCGGTTGTGCACCACATTAAAAAAATTTGTAAATATAGTGCCGTAAAATTTAAAGTATAATATAATTTGGACAATACTTTAGGGAAAATATATGTCAGAAGAATGAAGTGTTGAAAAGCAACAAATGGTTAATACCCGCTCCAAAACAATTTTTATTATAAAAAACGAAACCCAATTTTCGGTTAGATCGAAAACCGATTGTACAAAATCTTAAAACCCGTTTTTGAACGCCCTACCTATCAATTATGCATTATCCGCCTGTTCCGCTCTTCTCTCATGAATTTTTGTCTACACATGCATCTGCCTCACAAAGTTTTTTTAACTGCTGTTTAGCAGTCTCAGATAAATTAGGGAATTGCTTATCTGCCGAAAAGTCGGCCTCTATGAAACGTTTTTTCTTTTACGGTTTCTCTAACCTGTCATGAATTATGTTGTTGAAAGGCACGTTTAGAAAATTGTGGTCGTATGTACGGCAATTGAGACACAGACAGAAAGGGACGGAAAGAGATAGAATGATTATAAATGTCTTAAATTATTGATGGAAAGTGTCTAAAAAATGGATTTGAGGCAATTTCTTCGAGGTCGAACGAGCTCAATCTCTCAATCCGCCACCACCACCACCACGACCACTCGATATTCAATGCTTCACCGTTACGCCGACTTATATAAGTCTTGACGAGGAGCAACAATTTTCTTCTGCTGAATTGTATGTACTTACAAATCCATTCACAGTGGCCGCGGAAGCCATGGGGACATCGGGGGACATTGCCATTGTAGGATAGGGGAGGTTCAGATGGGCAGATGATGCCGACATCGAACAACCATGGGGACAATGTCCCCTCAAGCTTCCGCGGCCACTGTCACTTCCACCTCGTGCGAGATAAATCCATAATTTTCGGATCTTAATTACATTATGCTTCATACATGTAGTTGTAAGTAATTGGTGAAAAACAGGAAGTGGGCCATTTATTCGGTAAATGTTTCTAGCGAGAGAGACAACACGGCCAATTATTGGAAGATGGATAGCGTATATATGTAGCGCTCCATAAATATAGACGCACGTCCTCTGGCTTCATTAATGATGGCGTCTGCTTTTTTAAAAAAGAGCGAATATTGAGTGGCAATCCAAACCCCAATTAAGCAATTTTATATTCAGGCTGAAAATCGTGTTTCCATTGAGTTTGTACAGGCGCCGCGGAAGCTGTACGGGGGACAGTAACATTGTGGGATAGAGGGGAGGTCCGGATTTGCAGGGTGGTTAAAATGTCACGCTACGATGGAAAAATTCGTAAATTTCCATTATTTCCCGAAATTTTGTCTCTAAAATTCAACATTTTAAGAATTTTCTAACCAGTTTTGATAATATTTTTATAAAAATCTCAATTCCGAATCTAATAGAGATTTAGGGACTTTTCCCATTGAAAAATTTCCCACTGTATCGTGACACCCTGTATAACATGCCAACCTCGAACAACCCTGGGGACATTGTCCTTCCGCGGCCACTGTCTTTCCGTAAATATATATATTTATGTCCTCGACGGCTAATGGGGTCTCGCTCCCCTAGAAAGAGGCAACAGCAGCATAATGACCATTTATTTATGCATGTTTGTCACTTGTTTTCTTTGAGACGTTCAAGTTTAAAGGTTCTCTAAATGTCAGAACGACTCGGCGGCGTGGAGTTTGTGAATTTCTAAGGAGCACCAGCACCACCAAGCAAGCAACTTTATGCTCGTAACTCTCTCTGCTTTCTCCTTTCTCTCGGTTTGATACAGACATTTCTATTCACAACTGCGTCATGCAATTCAAAACCTAAATGCCCTCGTGGAGAAATCAAAACGACAAAACATTTCAGGCCCGTGTTGTGCGTCACCTGCGACTCCCTCCGACTGCTGGCTTTCAAGTTGGCTGTTTACACAGCTCCGTCGTCGCCGTTGCTCCATACAAATTTATGTATGGATTGTTCCATATGGAATGATCAAACGGTTTTGTTGTCCTGCGGAACGTATGGATGGATAAAATGGAATGGATGGAGTTCGTTATGTTGGGGAAAGTGTGTTGTAGATTTTGTCCCGTCTGGAGCAACAACGACTCGATGGATGAATGGGTGGGTGGTGGGGTACAGCTGCGACGACACTTTGCATTTATTTCGACTATTTTTGGGAATTTGTGTGGGTACCATTTGAGACGAAGGAGGAGGAGGTTGGAGTGGTCTGGAGTAGAGAGTGAGTAGGATTGTTATTAAGAGTGAGGCGGGGTGAAATTACTCTTTATGGGAATGGTTTGTTTGTCTGTCCGTTTGTTTGTCCGTATTCAGGATAAGTTTAGAAAGGATTCGAATTTCGACGTGCGGTTTTGGCAAATATATTGCTAATATTTGAAATACGGATGAATTCGAAAATGGGCGTTGTAGGTCATAAGGTCACGACGTTGTACGTCATAAGGATAAACGTGTCGAATTTTTTATTTCAACCGTTTTGGACATAGTTTTGGGCCGGGATTTCAAAAATTGACCTAGTTTTGACCATGTGGCTTCACCCCTTTGCTACATTTCGTTTCCAACGGTTTATTTATACTGCTAATGAGAATCGATGGAGTGGAGGAGGAAGAATTTCTCGACTTGTATCACTTCTTACGTGACTTTTCAACATTACGTTTCATTAAATAAGTCGAGTAGATCTGACAGACGGTAAATTACGGGTGTTGGATGGGATACAAATTTGGGCTGAAAGAACACATCTCTCTGCTCGCGGAGAGATAAGGTTTGATTATTATTATTATTTAGGAGAAGGTTAGAACGTGGTCGTCGTGTTCGAAACGCAGGGGCGAATAATGCATAACCTTGGGTAACAAGAGGGCCGAGAATTACACACAAAATGATGTCATGTTTTCGAGATTAAAAGCCCAAGTGGGAACTGTGAGGTACATTGTTGTATTAATAAGGATGAAGTCGTACAGTGGCCGCGGAAGCTGTTCTGGGGACGTCAACATTGTAGGATAGGGGAGGGCCGGGTTTATATAAGATGTGGAGACATTGAATAACCCTGGGGACATTGTCCCCTCACCAGTCCGCGGCCACTGAAATCGTATCGGTGTTACGTATTGCCCTCTAAATAACTCATTTCTCTGAGAAGATTGGATTGGAATTATTGATAATTTTCATCCCTTTTCAACGAGAGAGGAAAAAAATGGAAAAACGGTGCAACTTGCGATGATATCCAATAAATAGTAAATGTGCTGATTGAAATTCTGTAAGGATGATAAAATTAGTGATCAATTGAATCAATAAAATTAGGATCCAATTTTCTTGCACAATTCCATCTGGAGAAAGCCCATCCCGCTATCGGGTGACACTTTTGGAGAAAGTATAGCAGTTATTAGCGGGTTGCAAGGAGTGATATCGGAGAACGGGTTTCTTCTTCTCTAGTCGCCGCGGAAGGGTGAGGGGACAATGTCCCCACGGTTGTTCCCCGATGTCGGGATCATCTTATATAAACCAGGCCCTTCCCAATGGAAATGTCCCCCGGTGTCGCCACGGTTTCCGCGGCCACTGCGCTCATCCATATATATTACGAAGAGGTGGAGGGCACGAGGAGAGAAATTCATGTCCCGATCTGATTAGGGAATCAAAGGAAATCAAGAATTGGGAAGGATTCCAATTTGTAAACAATTATCATAAATATTCCGGTGAGCAGTTGGAACTCAAAATTTTCCACGCGGAGGAGATTACACTCTCGGCTTTGATCTTTCCCGTAAACTTTTGGTTTTCCCAGCCTGCTCGTAATTTCAGTCTGATAATGTGATTTCGCCTAGTCCGTATCACTACTACTTTCTCTCTCTGCCTTTTGGGGCCGCCATGGGCATGAATTAATTGGGACATGGTGTCAAGGGACACCCATGTTTTTAAACTTTCTCCCCGCTCGTGAACGTGGTGCCGTAACGAAGAACAAGAAGTATTTTTATGATGACAATATTTATCTGCCACGTGGACGTGGAGGGTGTGAGTGGGTGGGTGGGTGGCTGGTGGAGATTAATTTTATTAAGGAGAAGAAACCACCACCCCGAATTCGGGATCATTTAACCTTATTTCACCAGCAGGACAGGGCTGATTGGTGGTAAAACCTAAGTAGTTAGCAGGCTAAGTGTAAGAGACTAACATACCAGGGGATTTGAAAGGTTTAGTTGGCAGGACGGGCTTTATTTCTCCTCCACCAGCAGTTGTTGGATGCTGATTAATCCACCTGTAAGAATTTACCCAATTAATTTACTGTCCACCTTTCTCCAGCCTGGCTGAAGCTGGCTGCTCTTTCTTGGGAGAGCCAGGTCGTGCTCCGGGCATGGAATTAATCTAGATAGCAATCAACCTGTCAACTTAACCTCGTTGCCAACAAGAGAGACCCGAAGTGGAATGGGGAATTATTGTGGAAACCTGGTAGGACCGAGGTGTGTCGTCGTCTCATTAAAATTCACTCTGCCCTCCGCACCATGTCGGGAACCACCTCTGTCTCTTTCACGGTGGCGCTTTCTCTCTCTATTTTATTTTAGGAGTCTCTCTCTCTCATTTCCTGTGAAAAGCACCCTCGCTCCTCCGCCACCATGGGTCACTGAGGGGAAAAGTGTTTCGTGGTTTGGTCTGGTGACGATGATGACAATGAATGATATCATCATCGTCGTCGTCGTCATCGGGTTAATGTGAGACGAGGAGGCTTTCTCCGAGGTGGTGGTGGTGGTGGTGGTGGTCGTGTGGTTTTGGGTGAATGATGTATACGTAATTATTAATGTGGAGAAGATGATGATTTCCATGCAGCCTGACTCGGCAGATTATTTACACCCCTCCTTCATCATCGCTTGGCTTGACTGATTTGGCACTAGGCGAGTGGATTAGTGGACTTGGTAAACGTAAACAATTGGATTTTTAATCCTTGTAACCTCGTAGTGTTTGAAGTTTAGGGAAGGGAAGGGAAGGGAAAGGAAAAGAGAAAGTTGGTGGTGGTGCATGAAGGCAGTTAGTTCTTATTTTTGCCTTATCGATTCTGGCTTTGGTGCCTCTTTTGGTCCCTCTGGTACCCTGATCTCCTACGTATACTGCGGCTTTTTTCGTGTGTACAAAGCATTCCCCTTGCTATTATTGCAGTGGCCGCGGAAGGAAGCCATGGGGACGTTAAGATTTTAGGATATAGAAGGGCCGGGTTTATATAAGATTGGGAACATGGGGACATTGTCCCTCTGTCCGCGGTCCCTGTTTAGTAGACGCAATGTCCCGGATAAAAAGCTCGGATTAAAAAAAATCTACTAATCCCCCCTTTTTATAGCATCGTACCAAAATAACTCGACTAAATATGTACCCCCTTCTTCCCAACAGTGTCATGTTTTCATCACTGAATTGATAAACAACTCAATTATTTCACTCCATTATCACCGAGGCCGGGTTGTCGGAATTATTTTCTCCAAGTGGGCATAACTTGGCCGGAATTTCTTTCTTTATTCTCCATAAAATGCATGAGCATACATACAAAGTTTTGGGAGAAAGCTGCTGGTGTGCTTTCTCCTTGATCTGCTCCTCTCTCTGACTTGACCTCGACTGGATTAGTGTTTCTAACGGGTCGGGTTCTTGCAAATCCGAAACCCGAACCCGAACCCGGTACCACTGATCCGAAACCCGAGGCCAACCCGAACCCGAAGAACCCGTACCCGTTTGCAGGGACCCGAACCCGAACCCGAACTGGCGGTTCAAATCCGAAACCCGAACCCGAAAACCCGAAAATATTTTTAATTTTAAGGCATGGGCTGAATTTGTACTTCAAAATTATTTAAAAGCTTAAAAATCAACAATATTTATAATATTTCAAAAACTGCCCCAGAATGGCTTTCCGAGACCTTTAGAAATTTGAAAATCAGTCCAAAATTGGATAATTGTTTCCAGTTTGACGTTTCCAATATTATTACTTATATCATTAGGTATGATTCAGGTAATTGCATAGCAAAATTAGGATAAAAATTCGATTTCTTTTATAGTTCGCACCGTAACACTAATTGAATCAGGCTCTTGTAAATCGTTTACCTTTTTGGAAACCATTGAAATTAAACGAATTTAAGACAACTAGAAATTGGAATTACTTACTTCAGTATTGCAACCGCTGAAGAACATGTAGTTCAACAATTTTTCTAATATCTTTTTGTGATATCGATCCAAAAAAGTTTGATTCGGGTTTCGGGTTCTTAATCCGTACCCGAACCCGACCCGAACCCGAAATTTTGACATGACATTTTTCGGACCCGAACCCGAACCCGAAAGTTTCGGGTTCTTAAATTTCGTATCCGAAGCAGAACCCGAACCCGAACCCGAACCCGAAACCCGAAGTAAGGACCCGAACCCGTGAGAAACACTAGACTGGATAAAACAACTTCAACTTTATTGCAACGTCTCGCTCATTTTTCATAGCTTGACTTTTCTGCAGTCTGGTAATGACGCAATTTCTCTGCTGCTTTCTCTTTTCCGTTGACGTCCAATCCAATCGTTTTGAGGAAGGATAATTGATGGCATGAATCAGATTCAGATTAATAGGCTCGTCTCCATCCATCCATACGTACGTGGAGGCAGCTGGGAATGAGGCAGTGGAACAATAAATGGTTTGTAACTGAGTGGTTAACCAGGAGAAGTAATTTGAGATTTTTTTCTTCAAGAAATCTAAATCTACCCGCTTTTTCACGAATGCATACAAATTTCGCCGTGATTAGGGGAGGAAGGGGAGCCGCGAAATGCTAATTTGCAACCGTCACGGAGAAGTGAAAGTGGTGGTGGAGAAAGTGGAATCGTGCCGGACTGTTGGGGCGTGAGTGATGAGGAATGAGAAGAAAAAAAGAAAGTCGGTCGGTTGGTGTGGTGATTTGATTGTTGTGCGAGCTGGGGAGAACCGATATGAGATTAATGCCTTGGCTGGCACAAGCAGTCGGTGGCTGGCTTTTTGATGGAGCGGATTTAGGAAATCAGTGCACAGAGTGGTGGTGAAATCGGGCGCTCAAAATTTCATTTTTCCTGCTGCTCTCCATTTCTTCTCTCATTTCCGTTCAGAGAGACTCTAACCAACCACTTTCTCTCCTAAATTGTCTCGAATTCTTAAACGGGCCAGGCCACAAAGAGAGAGAAACAGCGAGTGAGATGATAAATTTGCATTCGTGCACAGTCTTCTCCTCTCTTGGCTGATTATCTCTAATGGATTCCCCCACTGCGGATGAATAAAGCGGGGTTTGGAGTATATATATTAAGGAACTAAGTACACAGTAGTCGCCTTGGTGGTGGTGGTGGTGAAACTAAGTTAATTTACAAAGGCGTTGTTTTGTTAAATGTGCGAATCTGGTGACTGGTGACATTTTGCATCCATCCATCCATAACGGTCTGGCGCGTGTGTCGAGCCTTGTCCTATTATGAGGGCGTCGTAAATGGTGGAAATGATCTTGCCTGCTTTATTGGATGTCCGTCCGTCCGAGAAGAAGAAGCAGCATCCTCGGACAGAGTGAAAGCGAGGGGGGACTCACTCACTCACTTTCCTCCGTTGGGATGATTTCGCTAAGAGGAGAAATAAGCGGATTACGGCTTTGCTCTACTGCTTGCTTCAGACTTTCTCTTTTTTTTATCGGGCTATGGTCCTCCCTAGTAGACAAAAGAATCATCGTATTATGTATTAACCCCCTCCGTTTGTGAACACATACAAGACACACATCACCATCATGACGACTACGACGACGACCACACACAAGAAGAGAAAGCGGAGGAGTCTCTCTTCTTCCGCCACAGAAACTATTACAAAGTTTTTCTGGGTTGCAAATGGAAGTGGAACACGCCGGCTAAAGGGAAGCACATAACATCCTCTGAGAGAGAAAAAAAGTCAGTCCGTCCGACCAAAGTAGAGATACATATCTCTCTCTCTGTTGTTATATATGTTGGTTGGTTGCTTGGTATTGCTTACTACTTGCCATGGCCAACACGAAGAAGATGACGACGAAAAGGACGACTTTCTCCCCTACGTAATGTATTAATATATCGCGGAGAGAAGTTGGCTGGCTGGTGGAGAAAGTGGGAGCCTTCGTCGGAGAAGAGAGAGACTCGGAGATGAGCACACAGAGCTAAGAATTCCTTATCGCTTTCATCTTTCATTTCCTTTCTCTTGCCTTGGCTCTTCTCTTTCCTGGCCTGGCCTGGTCTGGTCGGGTGGTTGGTTGGTTGGTGGGGATGTGGATGTGAATGTGTGGATGGCTGGAGTTTACAGAATCCACAGAGTGAAAGCAACTTCCTCCCCGCACACAATAGAATCTGCTGCCTGTGATGAGGATGTGATCAACTTTGATCCCCTTTTAAAGTAAACTACTTCCATTCCTCCATCGCTACTTTTTCTCTGGCATGAAAATATGTAGCTTTTATTACGACGAGGAGCAGCAGCAGCAGCAATCACGCTCATCAACACTTGACATGCACACATCGTCTCCTTTCGTCTAACAGTTTTTTTTCTCCGATAGTGAGTGAGTGAAAGCTGGAGAGGAGTTATCTCGCTGTTGCACTCTTTTTAGAGCATGACTGACTGGATTGCATTTTCTGGGTGTAGCTTTCTCTCACCGGACACGACCACGTGGAGAAAGAAAGTCAGTCTTTTTCTTCGGGTTGGCATCAATTTTAAATGAAATATCCATGTTTCCAATGCTCTTTGTCTACACTCACCCACCTTTCTTTCTCCTCGCTGGCTGGATTTCTTGTCATCGTACAGCTCAACCACTTTCACTCTGGCGTTCATACATACACGTGGCGTGGCTGATGTGAGTGAGTGAGTTGTTGTTTGTGATGGGTTTTCTTCCAGCCATGCATGCATCCACTCAGCTCAGTCAAGCCACTCAGCCATTACTTTGACTTTCTCCTTTGTGCTGGTGCTGGTCCACAAATGGGATATCTTTTTCTTCTCCTTTCTTCACGGATGGGTCAAAGGCGGTGGTGGTGGTAGCTTCTTCGTACCTGTGACACATCCCCATTTGGTCGTCATTTGATACCCATAAAAGCACCAGCAGGCCGGGTTCGAGCACCTCATCAATGATTCATTCTTAATAACCCAGTTAATAGCAGCGGGGCTCCTCCAATTTATCTCCCGAGGGTGGGATGATCTCACGAGCATGTTGGGTTGACATGGCGCTCTATCTCGTCCTCCAGGTTGCGAGTCCATGCATGCAATTACGCGTGTGGGGACATGATCTGGCCGAGAAGATAACGTAGAAGAAGAGGAGAAAGAAAGGAGGATCCGTAGACGGCTCGTAATTTATTCACGTTATAACTTTCATTCTGATGATGAAAGACATCAGAAGCGGCAGCCCCTCTCCGTCCTCCCGGCATGGGATCCTGTTTCCAAATGGATAAAAACACAATGCTCCTGCCCAAGGCAGTGTTGAGATGAAAGAGGAAGAGAGAGTTGGTTGACATTCGGCAGCCATGTCGGATAACGGTAGGAGCCTATTCACTTTCCAAGATTCGCTAGTCACAGATACGAACTGGAGCATTTGCATCACTTAAATTACACTTTCACAAACTGCTTCTCCTCCTTCTCCTGCACCATCATCATCATCATCCTCCACGTTTCTGCCTCTCTTGTCTGTCTGCCTTGATCTATTTGACGGTATCTCATTCGCTTTCTCTCAGGTATTCAATCACTCGAGAGTCGAGGCAGATATGTCCTTCTTCCTGACTTCCTCTCCTGACTTTCTCCTTCCTCACACCCACACAACAAGTCAAACTCGAAACCACGACGAAAGGGAAAGCATAACAGCCCCATTAATGTGCAGGACGACGAGTTAGACACCTCTCATTATTTCGGCACCTTACTATTTGTCCGGAGGGGTGGACGAGGGAGAATGATGTCGTTCCCTCCTCCTCTAATCCGCTACTAAAACAGTGGCCGCGGAAGGGTGGGGACAGAGGGACAATGTCCCCAGGGTTGTTTGAAGTCGGCATCATCTCCCCATCTTATATAAACCCGGCCCTCCCCCTATTCTACAATGTTAATGTCCCCAAATGTCCTCACAGCTTCCGCGGCCATTGGTGACGAAGCGAAACTTGCTTGGTTGGTCCACATTTAGAACAAGTTGTCAAATTAGTTCTGGCAATTAAAACCATCTGAACAAAAGTCAATCAAATCTCGTCACAAGTTTGCTTTTTACTGCTGCTCCGTCCTCGTCGTGGTGCAACTTTCTCGAGAAAAGTGCCAGGCTCGGCAAACTCTTAGTGCACAATCATTTTGGCACTAACAATAAGATGTCCATGGCTAAGTGCTGAGTTGACGACTTGTAAACTTTGTTCTCAATTCTGCTCCTGCTGCTGAAATCAGAAAGTCTCTTTCTTTCTCTTTTTTCCCTTCCACGTGGTGTGCTGTGGTCAGTCCTCGGAACGCTGACGTAATTGTGTATTTATTGTGAACTCTTTTGTTTCTCAACACACTCACCCACATTTCTCACTGTCAATATAAATTGGTGTTCATGATGTTGTTTTCTTCTACCCGAAACCCAATTTGGATCAGCGAATTGAGACACGCTTTCACCCACCTCGTGCGAAAACAACAACAAAACAACAACTTGTACCTTGCCGCGGCATAATAAATTGAAATCTCGTAAAAATATTTTAGTACTACGACATGTACGCACATTTTGTGTGTTTTTTTCCGGATCTGGTAGGTGGGTGGAGAAAAAAGAAAGAAAGAAAAAGAGAAAGTATGAAAATACCGAATACATAAATATTTCTACACAGTGGAAACTTTTTCCATTCCACGTTCCTCGAGGAGGAACGCCTCATACTAGGGCTTAATAACCCATCAAAAACATAAAGGAACAACTTGACACGACTGTATTTGCTTGTCTCATTCTAGTGATAATTAATAAAAGCTCGCCTTGGCACTTTTGAATGACGTCTCATAATGTGTTTCGGTGTAATTTACAATTTTCTTAACTTAACCCATCTCCAGTCTCGGAGTGTTCCCCTCTCTCCTCGGAATATTGGTCTTTCTCTGCTGGAAGAGAAAAGGGTTCATGTCACGAGCAGCTGTGACGAGACAAAGGGTGCTGAAGCTGAGAGAGAGAGAGAATTTTATAACGAAATCATACCCCACCAAGAAACAGTGGCCGCGGAAGGGTGAGGGAACAGAGGGACCATGTCCTTAGGGTTGTTCGATGTCGGCATCATCTGGCCATCTTATATAAACTCAGACCTTCCCCCTATCCCTCAATGTTAACTTCCCCAGATGTCCCCACGGCTTCCGCGGCCACTGAGTCGTCCTTAGAAAAGTAGTTCCCAGCGGCCGCGGAAAAACAGGGACAATGTCCCCACGGTTGTTCGATGTCCGCATCATCTCCCCATCTTATACAAACCCGTCCCTCACCCCCCTTATCCTACAATATTAACGTCCCCACATGTCCCCACTCCTCCCCTTCCGCGGCCCCTGCACCCCAAAAGTATGGAAAGAACCAAACCAAGGTAGCGAGAGAGTAATGATTGTGCGAAACTTGTATAATAAATTGATTCGACTCCCTGTCTTAGAGAAAAGAAGAAGGCGACTTTGTAATAATGTTTTGTGTAGTTGACACCACAAAATATTCTCAACATTTCTCCAGAGTTTTATTTTATACGGAGAAGAAGAAGAAGAAAAAGTTGTATATTCTCAAGGAGGAGAGAAGAGGAAGCTTAAAACTTAATACAGATTGGATTATACGCGTTGACGTTGACAAGAGTTTGCAACATGGAGACGACTCTTCTCAAGTTGAGGCTTCATCACCACGCTTCACATAAAGTTGAACTTGTTCGGAAATGAAAGTTTTTGGAAGTGGTGGTGGTGCTTCTGGTCGTTCTTCTTCTTCCAACGGGACCCTGTCTCCTCCTGCTGACGACGACGACGACGTCGACGACGACGACTCGCTATTCATATTGTGTTATGTTATGGTCCGCACTCTCTCTCAAGTTTTAATGTGATCTGAGAATAGGGAAACTGCCAACTTGGGATTTGCTACAGATCTCATGATTGGAGTGACCAAAACAACTGTTCTGAAGTGGGTACATACATGAGGAGCAATCTGTTTTCCATCTAAATGTCCTAGTACCGTGGGTGGGTGGGTGCATTTACGTGTGCGTCGTTTGTCTTTAATATGCTTCTAATTTGGAGCTGAGGAAAAAAATGGCTAATTTTAAGAACCCATAAATGTCATAAAGCCATCAAAAAAAAGTTGGTTTGGTGAGCAGTATGGTTGGCATTCTCTGGGGTAAAAATACTGTAATTTGAAACTCACTCCTCCTGAGATGCAAATGTCCGTAATGATAACTCGTTTATTCCGCTCGCTCCTACCTCATGCTCATGGCGTGCATGGCGTGCTGGCAGTTGAGTCCAGGCTGTGAAATATTTGGGGGAAATTACATCTCTTTTTTTATTCAAACGTTACGTTGCGTTGCGATGCTTCGGCTCATTCAAAGATTGAGTGCGCCTCGACGTAAATGTCTCTCAGTAAAAATGTCAGGTTGAGATATGCGAACGGGTAACGTAGCCTGGCAGAAGAGGAGTCAGTCAGTCGGTCGGTAAGTAAGGACGGGAGAGATCCTAGTCTGTAAGAGGACGAGTGTAGATAACGGGGGCATGAGTGTGCCTGTGCAGAAAATGGTGTCACACTTTCTCCACCAGCATTAAGAAACACTCAGTCATAAGGGTGTAGTACGTAGTAGTGAAAGTCAGTGACCGCGGAAGGGTGAGGGGACAGAGGGACAATGTCCCCACAGGTATTCGATGTCGGTATCATCTTATATAAACCCCTTTCTCCCCTATTTTGTAATATAAATGTCCCCACGGCTTCCGCGGCCACTGGTGAAAATATGTGGCTCCTCTTCGTAGAAAGCAGTGTCCGCGGAAGCTTGAAGGACAATGTCCCCACAGTTATTCGATGTCCGCATCATCTCCCCATCTTATATAAACCCGTCCCTTCCCCCCACCTATCCTACAATATTAATGTCCCCACAGCATCTTCCGCGGCCACTGCTCCTAGTTATGTATGACTTGCACTAGTGCGTACATTTATCCCACTAAAAATGGTCGGGATCTATCTACCTTTCCTTTCTCTGTCTGGATCTCCATGTCCAGGTTGCAAATGTAGCCGGGGCTACATCTGGCCGACCCATCCGAGGAACCACAAGTGTCTGAAAGTTTGCATTGTAATTTAAGTAATGTCAGATTGCGGGTCTGCGAAGGGAATGTTGAATGATGAAGTGGCGAATTTGGGTAGACTCTCACTCGCCGAAGGAGAATTAAGGGCGGCGACGGTGCATGGGTATGAAAAAAGTTTGCGAAAAAGATAGTACTCCATCCGCCGGTGGGTGGGTGGGTCGGACCGACGGACGGATGGAGATTGAGGTTGACTAGGAGAAAGTAGACTGATATCCAGCACGAGAAGAATCTTGGGAGCAGCTGGTTCGAATGCTTTGTTGGTAATGTTTTATGCTGCTGTATGCTAAAAGGTAGGAACCAAGATACCTGCATACCTCGCCCGTGGGGCTCTCGTGGTAGACAGCTTTGATGAAGTGGACTTGTTCTCGATCACGCGACGACCGACCCACCATAGGCACCCAGGGGTACGTCATATGTCGGCTGGAGAAAGGCTGAAATCTGTGCCGCCAAGAAGAAAAAAAATATCTGTGCCGGAGATAAAGTGGGAGAGAGAAAGAGAAAAGGATAAATGTATACATTCTTGTCTCTCTCTTATCTTGTACGTCATTATTCTGCTTGGTTTCTCCGAGTGGAGATGCGATATGGCTATTTTATGCAAATATGCAATTCATCCACTAAACTATGGCCCGTTAAGAGATAGTGCTTTTCCTGGTGGTGGTGGTGGTATCTTGTGCAGTCTGGTGGGTGACGGGCGCATGAAAAATTTTCTTGCCACACAATTTATGAATATGCATGGAGAGAGAGAGAAAGGCACTTATTTAAAGTGGGAAACATGCCATATTTTACTTGAGATCGATTCTGTTTTTAATTAAGGACGATTGCCTTGCTTTCTCCGGTGGTGGTGGTGGTGGTCGCCTGCATATGCATGACTGGGTGAAAGCAGGTTGGGTTTCTCTCCTCTTGAAAAGTTTAAAAACTGGATTTGTTTCAGTAACCACTACACCGCTACATTAATTTTTCCCTGAATTAAACACTTAAACTTTCCACTTGAGTATGGCTTAAGGAATATTTTGGAAGGGTATATAACGACGAATGTAGTGGGAACAATTACATGGAGGCTGAGAATGATGACGACGTTCTGCTGCTGCCGGCTACTACCAGTTGAAGAAGTATTTATCCTGCAAACTACTGCGTCTTATGTGAACACTTGTTTTTGATAAATGTTCCACCGGGCAAGATAATTGTGAAACATTGCGCTCATTTATTCTGTTTAGTTTTCGAGCAAACTTGGAAGGGCAGGCGTCGTCTTGCACTAATTGTTTCTTTGTTCAACCTACCAACCCACTCGAACTGCTAATTGATGATGGATAGGGCTCATTATTTCTGTCCCCCGCATTCCCTCTGCTACTTCCTTCTGAAGAAAAAGTGAAGATGAATGTTGCTAAAAAATGTTTTTCTTTTCTTTTACAGCTGAGTAAAGAAATCGGCTACGTTCTGTACTCTGCCCTGGGCTCGTTCTACATCCCCAGCTGTATCATGGTGTTCGTCTACATTCGCATCTACTTTGCTGCCCGGGCGAGAGCCCGGAGAGCGGTGAGGAAACCCCCCAAGGCGGCGAATAAGGGGCATAACTTGGCCTCCATCGAGGTGGAAGATCATCTCCCCGCCACACCCACGACAAACCCGACCGTGGTGGACACCTCTTTTTCGAAGAAGCCTCCCAGCACGCCGGACATTGTGGGGGGATCCTCTAGTCGAGGTGGGCTTCCCAGCCTGCCATCCACCCCGGATGGGCGGACGGTCAAAACGGTGGGCTTCCAGGAGCCGTTAGAGACAAAAAGTGAGGCCTCGCCACGCCCAGAAATTCTCGTGGTGAGGTGTTCCCCCGAAGAGAGAGCGGCAGCCGCGGCTGCAGCGGCGGCGGCCGCAGCGACGACGGCGGGGGGAGGGACCCCGGAAAATAATAGTGCTGGTGGGGACGCTCAATGTACGACTATCTCCACTGCGACGGACGATTTAAATAGTGACAAATGTGCTGGTGACGAGGGGAGACGGAGTAGTCCCCCCGTGTCTGAAAACTGTGCTATAAACGTGGACATTGTGATCATCAATGAGGTCGTGGTAGTAAAGGAAGCAGAGACTGAAGGGACTCGACGCTCCCCACCAAACGGTCTCCCCAAGGAGCCACCCATCGTGGTCGAGGCGGACGCTGGATCCGACCAGTCTGACGAGTTTACCTCCGGACAGCACGGGGTCCAACCGCTCGTGCCCACAATTCATTTGAAACGCGGGTCTGAAGCCCCACCACCACCACCCAACCTGTCGCCCCATCGATCAACCTTGGCAGTGAGTGAGTTGGAAAGTGCCATTTCAGAGTTGCAATCTAACGGGGCCAGTCGTGGCGAGGAGGCGGCCGGCCAACCCTCGTCGAAACGGTCGAAACGTAACAAACTTCACTTTCTCCGGGTGGAAACTCCCACGATTTGGCGAACCTCGTCAAGCCTCTCACTCAACGGGGACGTGCACATTTTAGGCACGCTGTCCCGCTCTTGCTCCCGTCTCCAGCTGGATGCCGACCCTGTGAGTGACGTGGAACCTTCCTCCTCCGACTCGGGAGCGGTGAGTCGTTGTGGCGTCGTCAAACCTCTCAAACTTCGCTTGTGTCAACCCTTCTTTGGTAAAAAGTCGTCGTCAGCCTCGAACAAGGCGAGGAGGGATGTTTTGGACATGGGGAAACTCCCATCGCCAAAAGTAAGTGGGGATTCCTTATTTTACTTTCACTTTTCAGGGTGCACGTGTAGCTAGGCATGCATATCTGCGTTATGATTCATTCATACCCTCTCCTCTTCGGGGCCCTTGATGTCATCATTTTGCGGGTGAAATTGGGAAAATAAATGAGGCTGCTGGCCGGAACAAATTAACAGATTCGGAGGAGAAAGGATCATGTGGAGTTGAGCACCCACTTGACTAGCATTCGCCGCCGTGCCTCTCTCTCTCACTTTCTCCCACAACAGGACAGAAGAGAATGGGCCCTGTTCCGTGTCGCTGGTTTCGGAGAGAGATGCAAGGCAAGCAATAGATGAATAGTGTTTACGTCGATGAGGACGAGGCCCCAGCAGACGGGACGATATAGCAGAGAGATATGTATGAGAGAAGAAAATGTGAAATGGTGTGATGATGGTCTGCTGAGCCGGCATGGATGGCATGGTTCTCCCAGAAAATGGAATCGATTTAGGAGACCTTTGCCCTTTTCGGTTCTATTGTCTCTTCAAGATTCCTAGCGAAAAGGGAGAGCATATAAATGCCGCTTCAATTCTACACACATTCAGCCAGATAGCTCTCTTTCATCCTTGTCTGCATGCATACATAGACGATGGTCGGCCGCGGAGGAGGCTATATTTCAGACGAGGAGGAGGACGACGACGAGGGAGCGATATATAGAAACCAATGACACCACCGGTTTGGTGTCTCGGCTTGGTCGAATTGCCGTCCCATGAAGCGACGACTCAGTCATTTTCCAAGCACAGACTGCTCCTTGCAGGGGCTGCGGAAGTAGGTGTGGGGACGTTGAGATTGTAGGATAGGGGGAAGGGAAGGGTTTGTATGAGATGGGGAGATGATAAAGTGTGGGGACATTGTCTCTCTGTTTCCGCGGGGACTGGGACCTTGCACGTATGTCAAGTTATATGTAGGAATCTATATGAGAGACTATTTTGAGCCTGACGTCATTTCTAGCGTAGGCCATTTTTCGTCGCCTATTAGTATTGCATGCATGCACACATATTTTTAGAAAGTCGACGGATCACACACAAAATCATCGCACTTTCTCTGTGAAAGGTGGTAATCATTTTAATTACATGTGCGAGTCTAACGGGGAAGCCGTGGGGACATGTGGGGACATTAACGTTGTACGATAGGGGGAGGGAGGGGTGTATATAAGATGGCGAGATGATGAGGAAATTGTCCCTCTGTGGACACCCTTCCGCGGCCACTGGAGTCTAATTATGTGTCACGTTATGAAAGGTCATGTTCGTGTTGGAGGTGTTGCTCTGTTGATTCCCACGGCATGCAAGCATACATAATTGGCAAACATAATTATAGATTGACTTATTTTTGGGCGTGTGTATTAATACCAAATTGGTAATGATTTAGTACTTATTTGCGGTTATCATTACTTTTGCAGCAGGAGATTCGGGATCCGGAGCGCGAGAAGCGGCGGATCGCGCGGAAGAAGGAGAAGCGGGCGACGTTGATTTTAGGGCTCATCATGGGTTCCTTCATCCTGTGTTGGCTCCCTTTCTTCTTCCTCTACATTCTCGAGCCTCTCTGCCCCTCCTGCGACGTGGCCCCTTGGGGTTTCGCCATCGCCTTCTGGCTTGGATATATGAACTCTGCTCTCAACCCAGGTATGCAAATAAGTAGTCAGTTCTCCCCCTCGTCCCCATTCAGTTATTTCCCCCAGTATAGAACCTCTATTTTGAAAATGAATCCTTTTTTTGCAGTGATTTACACAATATTTAACAAGGATTTTCGCCGAGCGTTTCGCCGTATCCTGTTCAAATAAAGGTAAGCATTTTGTCATCTCATCCGCTTTCAGTGTATTATTACCGATATTTCATACAATCTGATAGTCACATGTGTAGTGGTATTGATTTGGTAATAACTTTCTACCTGATTGGTAATAGTTTGTTTCTGAATGGTAAATGTTTTGTTACCACAACATTACTAAACGGTGGGTAGTGCCTGTTATTACCAGTGCCGGTAGAGTCATGTATGTTCTGACAATGCGATGGTGTGAAGTGTAACCCTCCGATTAGGCTTAAATTTTAAAATTAGGTGGTCCAAGCCAATACAACTAACGTTTCTTCAGGCAGTTTGTGCGATGGTGAGAGTTACTCAAAATATTTGAGGTCAAAGTTCAAAAAACGGCCAACTTTTTTCAGGCGGAGTGAGAAAACTCCACTTCCAGTCTCTTCCCCTCGCTTTGATTTTCACTCCGAAAAATAATTCATTTCAACAATTTTAAATTTAATTTTTTTGTAGAAAAATATTAATTATTCATTGTACATGTGACCATATGATTATTTTCATAAAAGTCCACAAAACAATACGATAAACTGCACCAGCTGAATTTGATGAATGTGGGATTGCCACAATTCAGGTCGCAACTAATATTTTTTTCTCTAAAACAAACGTCGTTTACATTTTTAAACTCGGGCTTTTCGTCATCACCCCATAATCCGCTCGAGTACCAACAATATCGAATCATTGGAACAAACACAGGAGCACTTAAAATATAAATTAATTGAATATTAGAATAACCAACGCGTTCGAAATGGAAAGCAAGTTAAGTTTTTCCATGTTTATTTGCCGTTGGCGAATTTATAAATTAACTTTTATGTAAATTTGTACTAGAAATAAGTAAAAATCGCACTTATTTAATTATGAATTAAATTATGTATAATGCGTATTAATTGCTTTTTAAGCTGTAGTTAATAATGTTTATTTTTTATTATTTTGCATCAAAGCCTGTGCTTGTGCATGAAGGCGTATGCGTGAGCGAGACACCTGCAAATCAAAGCGAGGGGAAGAGACTGGAAGTGGAGTTTTCTCACTCCGCCTGAAAAAAGTCGGCCGTTTTTTGAACTTTGACCTCAAATATTTTGAGTAACTCTCACCATCGCACAAACTGCCTGAAGAAACGTTAGTTGTATTGGCTTGGACCACCTAATTTTAAAATTTAAGCCAAATCGGAGGGTTACACTTCACACCATCGCATTGTGAGTGGTAAATTTTCTATTACTGAAACATTACTAAACAGTAATACCCTTTATTACCAGAGTCATATATGAACTCCGGTCAGTAACGATTTAATACCAGTTTTCTAAGAGTGTACCCCAACTTTCAAAATCTCATATACCAAAACATACATATTTTCCTCTCCTTTCTTCCAGCTCTTCGTCTGACTGTCTCATCCTACGGAAGACAACATATGCATATATTTATACACACCCACCCACCGTGCATCAATAATGAGTTTGGACACCGCAATGTACAAGTTCTCCTAAATACGCAATCGAGTCGAACAAAGTCTGCCTCTTCTTCTTCTCTTCTCTTCACTTCCGGAAGTAGTAAGTGCATAATTCATACATTCTCTCACGCTGCACGGTGAACGACTGGAGTCGGTCGCGGAATGATTAAGGTAACTCGTCATCATCATCATGAAAATGAAGAATAGCTGCGACGACACACATCATCATCATCATCATCGAACAGAATTCGAAAAGTTGTCTGGTTGGTGACAGGAGGTGACGATTCTGCCTGCAGAGTTTTCCCACAATCAACACGACTCATTCATTATTCAGCCGTGATGACAACTACTGAGCTATTCGACGAACGGATGTTCTTGTTCACACATTTTTTCGCTCAACTTTTTAGCTTGTCATATTTTGTCCCCAAATCCACGTGGTTGTGCATACATACATAATAATCCAGGACAATCCACAAATTTAAACCACACACCCAGAAAAAATCTTGTCTTTTACTCTCAACCTATACACCCCCACAAAGAAAGCAAGAATTGTCCCGGGTAGGTTCGTTCCGATAAAAGAAAGTCAGCCCAGAATTAAAAGGCCAACTCGAGGTTGTTCGCCGAAAGAAGGAAAGCCAAACCAATTTATATAGACTGAGAGGAGAAAGTTACGTAGTAAAGTAGATGGATGGGCAGAGGAGAAAGCAAACTGATGACCGTATAATAAATACCTATAATACATAAGTTAATACATAATATAATATAATATATATATAAATAGATACCTCTATTTCTACATGTGTGTACTATTACTACCCCGACTACTGTTTACATAAACATATTTAGCTATACATACATCCATAAAACCACTTGGTAGGTATTTAGAGGACGGTGTACGTACGTAATAAGAGCGTGGTGGTGAGGAAGTAAGTGAGACAGCACCAAATAATACTGGCTGCCTTATCCTCCTCTTCCCAGCCGAGAAGGAGGAGGAGGAGGAGACGGAGAAACTAAAAGGTTGTAATCTACAAGAAAAATAAATTGTCTTCCAGTTCACATTTTTCAACCATTATGTAATCGGTTAGGAGAAATATATTGCTATTCACACACTACTACACACCGCAGTTTCTTCTTCTTCTTTTCCCTTTGTCCTTTCTTCTTCTTCCTCGTCCTCCTAAATAAATATGTATGCGTTAGGTCGTCCGCCAGCCAGAGAAAGGAGAAGAGGAGAAAAAAAAACAATCACCACTTTTCTTATTAATGCCTCCACCACGGTCGTAGTCGTCGTTGTCGTCGTCGTCCTAGCCGAAGCCGCTGTCTCAATCTGTTTTCCATCCTCTGTCTTCTTTGAATCACGGCTTGGGGAAATAATCCGGGCGCCCTATTATCTAAATTATGTTCTACGTGAGAGAGTACATCAAGACCAGGGGCCGCGGAAGGGTGAGGGGACAGGGGGACAATATGTTCGATGTTCTTATCATCTGCCCATCTTATATACACCCCAATGCTACTTTCCCCAGATGTCCCCACTCCTTCCTCCGCGGCCACTGACGGAAAATGTGATTTTACTGCGCACTTACTAAAGCAGCCTCTCATCTATGTATGCAGATGTATTTACAAACAAAGGAAATATTATGTATTAAGCTGCTGCACCTGCCCGTTTACGTGTTCATCACGTCAATTACTTGTTTAATTTGGTGTGCAGACGAGTGAAAAGAGAAAGCGAGCGAGGTCTGCGTACATACTACGTACTACTACTACTACTTATTATTATTATTATTATTGCGAATGTATGCATAATGCATTGAGAGGAAAATAATGCGACGACGATTTTCTAATGCGAGGACGAGGACAACAACAAAAGGTGAATATTAAGTAGCACTAGGAGCGTAATGACGTTCCACTTTCACTGTCTGGTGAATAATCCTGGGAGTGAAGAGAAAGTAGGCGCAAAATCAAACTTTTCAGTGAAAACTTCTCCCATGATCAGCCTCATTAAAGGACAGGGCACATGTGTATTTAAAAGTAGGAGAAAGCACAAGCACGTGGCTGCTTTCTCTTTCTCACCGTTTTCCTCCTCTCCCTTTTTTGGCATCTATTTCCGGCCCGAGCAGGGGAGGATTAATCCTTTAATGAATAGAAGAAGAGGACTGTCTTCTTTATTTCCTTTTAGTCCTCGTGTGTGTGGCTCGTTGGGACCAACACAATTACAGAGTGCGGGACCTTGAGGTGATTAATGTATATACGCGAAGCAGTTTTTTTTTCTTCCCCTCGTTCTTTTCATGAAACACAGAACAACAAATGACATGGGGGAAAATACTCGTGTAGAAATAAAGGCTTGCTTTCTTTCTCTATTCATCTCAAAGTGTAGGGAAAAAGTGGTTGTGACTTTGTCGGAACGTATTCGATTAAGGAGTCTGCTGCTGCTGCTGGATGGCTTCTTGTTGTCGTCGTCGAGCGGCGATCATGTGGAGCGTGGAGGGTTCAAGTTTGGCCAATTATTGCAAGTTTTCTCCTCCTCCTCGTCTTCCATGTGTTTGGCTGGCTTTCGATCAAAGAGAGAGAGAAAGAATGTTGTTGGACAGGAGTTTGTGAGGAGAGGAAGGGGGCACGAATTACGGGAGAGAGAGAGAAAGTGACGACGGGAAGTACGAGAGGAGGAAGTGACGGCGACTACGTCGACGACGACGACGTGCGAGCATGCATGCAGAAGACAGTTAACATGGAGTGAGTGGCGTTGTTTTTGTGGATGTGATGCTTTCTCGTGGAATAATGGGATCTTGTTCGACTTGACCATAGACGGGGGGGAAGGGTGCATATCTATGTATGTATGGAGGATGGTAATAATGCTGTTTTCTCCACTGGTGGTGGTGGTGATATGGATGATGCAGTTTTTGGGAAGGCGGAAGGAGAGGGAGAGAGAGAAAGTGTGGGACACGAGATTCCAAGTCATGTCCTTCGGTCGGTCTGCCTGGTGCTGATGGGGAAAACAGGACAAAACTTTAAATACATTTTGAGCAGCGGAGTGAATTCCAACACTTTTGTTCAACACTTGAAAGACAGAGAAGGCTAGAGAAAGAAAGAAAGAAGACGAAGCTGCCTGCTGGCTCGGAGGGGTCACCAAACCAAACCAACGACTAGAACAGCCCAGGAGTCAGTAGTAGCCTTCTTTCCTGCTGGATATTCTCTAGCGCAACATGTAGATAGAGAAAGCGAGAGTTTAGTCGGACGGAGCTGGCTGGCTGGCTGGTGAAAGGTCTGCTGAAGGGAAAGAGGCGAGCCAGATAAAGAGGCAGCAGCAGCAGCACTCGCCTCTGATTGAATAGCTTATATCGCTCTGACTAGGACTGTATATTAAATAGAAGCACCAGCACCAGCAGCGGGATGTAGATCGGAGGAGAAGTAAAAGTACAAGAAAACGACGAAGGGAACTTTGTTCAAAAGAAGAAGAAAGTCTTGCAGCAGCTCCCTCCGTAATTTTAAAGAGAGGTTGCCCCACCACCACCACGACGGCCGCCGCCACTGCCACTGCCAACTATGTATACGGCCGACTGGGACGAGACGAGAGACCAACCACTATATCATCACTACTTACTTTCACTACTATACTTTCAACTAATTATGAGTCATTGAGTCAGATTGTCCGACCTTGTTTCCCTCAGCCAGCTTTTTCCTGCTCCTTCATCACGAAAAGAAAGTGGTTGGTCTCCTCCGTCTGGAGACTGAAAGTGCGAGTGAGGTGAAAGCAGTCGGAGTCTTGGTGGTGGAGGTTGGGTGAAGAAGGTGGCGGCGAGCAAAACAATGTTTGACAGATGGGGAATCGAGAAAGAATTTCTTCGCGGAGAGAGAGAGGAAAGTTTAATTTCATGCGACTTGCCTCTCCTAACATGAACATGTCATTACATCTCTTCTCTCAAAAAGTAGTTATACTCACTCACTCACTCACTCACTCACTCACTGAGCTGGAGTAAGGAGGAGACTCTGGCTGGTGGGTGATGGGTGCATTCCATGTGCCAGAGAAATGTCAAAATGAGAGTAGCCAAATTGCTATGTGGAAGAATATGGGGGTCTGGCTGGACTTTATTTTCACGACTTTCTCTCTCCCAAAACTCACTTTCACTTTTCTCTCTCTCCTTTCACCACCACCACAGCTTTTCAGACTCCTTTCAAAAAGAAGAATTCTGAGAAGATAAGGAAGAGCGGAGGAGGAGGGGTACGTACGTGGCGGACGCGTTGAGCTGACCGTCAGAAGAGACAGGTTCTCAGAAGAAGTCGGTCGGTCGTTCAGACTTTGGGACAAAAAAGGTAGGATCAGCTAGCTCACAAGGAAGATCAATATCAATCCATTGTCCACACACACAAGTCGTGGTGGTGGTGGTAGTGGTGCTTTTCCAGGAAAAATAGTGAGTGAGTGAGAGAGAAAGTACCCACCTGAGCTGTGAAATTGAGGCAGAAAATTCCAAACTCGACGGGCCTGAAAGAATTAGAGGGATTCCTTCACCTCCCATGTACGCACCCATTTTGCAAATACCTCAGTTAAGGGCTCAGTCTAACGAGGTGAGACAGGTTATCCGAAGATATGTCATGTGAAGGTCCACAAATTTATTTTGATCAGATGTCCACCACTCCCGCCGCCGTCGCCCTTGTAACTTGTCCCAGAGTAGTAAAGCTCTGATCTTTAAATCCCCATATCACGGTCACTAAAAAGCTCAAGCTGTTTAACAATGTTTGTTTTTGGCTCAACTCAATTGGGGATTACACAAGCCGTCTCTTGCGATGCATCGAGACTTTCACTTGGTCCCCAGCCCGTCCTCCTCCTAAGTCACTCGGCACAATAATAACTTTGAACTAGAAGTAAACTTTTCATGGGATATTTGTTTGCTCAGCTTACTCACCATCAGAGAGAGGCTTATTGCTCATCGTCGTCGTCCTTGTACCACCGCGAGAACGAGAACAAGTGGTGGATGGATGGATAGATGGGTGGGTGGGTGGTGTGGGTCACACACCACCCGGCGGACCGAGGAGCCAGGTGAAGTAAGTCGCCCAACTTTTCTGCAATGAATGAACTACTCACTCATAAAGAAAGCCTGGTCTGATTGGTGCCTTCAATCGGAGGAGAAAACAATAGAAATGTGTCGTCACACTGTGAGTTCGCACCATGGCGAAAATAATGTCCATCCATTTCCTTTGTGTTTCTTCCAAACGGGTCAGTTTTTTTGTCATTAAGTTAAAACCTCCATCACCCTTATCCTCCTGGCTTTCTCCAGTGCTTTCTCCCTATAAAATGGAATGGCTGACTGGCTGGCAGGGCAAGCAATCCCAGATGAGACTCTTCTTCGGGATGAGTATTATTTGTTGTTTTTTTTTCTTTCTCTCTCTTTCTCCTCGTGGAATGTGATGTGGAAATTCACTCACTTGACGGATTTCAACAGACTCGTGGTGCAATTGTATTTTGGAGAATGTCAAATGTGTTTTGGTACGAAGAAAGCGTGTCATCCGAAGGTCTGTGAGAGGAGCTGCGTCGCCATCCCTGTTGGTGGAGAAAGTCTGCATGTGCCCGCAATCCGATTTATGAATACGAGTCATTGTAAAGAGTCGCAAGTCTGGAAAAAATGGTTGGTCATACCGACCGACTGCTTTCTCCTACTACTACTACCGACCGACCGACATTAACTTTATGGTGGTGGTAGGCTTCGGATCGAGGGGAGAGTTGAGGATGAAAAGTTGTAAGAAGTGTTTTATTTCAAGGGGAATAGGCAATGAAGAAAGAGTCTCTTTATGCCTCCGTCGGGTGCACTTACTTAGTGTGCAGAGGAAAACAATAATTGCTCTCTCTATTCCTTGTTCCCATCCATTTGATCCCCGTGCTTTATTGTCCCCACTCCAGCAGACGCTGCGTCTTGTGTCCCACTTTCTCTCTCCGAGAAGAGAACAAGTCTTTCATTAATCTCAACTTTTTTGCCAGTCTCAACTTTCCCCTGGAACTCTCTCTCTCTCTCTCCCTTTCTCTTAACTCAATTGACTCAATTACCTATTACGCCCAATCTAATACCTGATTTATTCCCCATCCATTTTTCCACCCTTCCCTCTGTCAACCTGGGTGGAAAGAGGCCTAAATATTGAACGTGGCAGGAGGCTCGAGGTGGTAAATCTAATCACGAATTACACTACTAAACTGGGTGTAAGTAATTCTAATCAACCGCTATCCATTATGCCCCCTAATCCATTACTGCATACATAATATTACTTTGTCTTATCCTCCCCGATACGTACATATTCCTCAGCATGGCTTCAGTTGAATGGAGAAAGTGGCAGCCGCGTTATAAATCACGGGGGGCTAAAGAGAAAGTACTGAATTTCCCAACACGAACGACAACACGACGACGACGACGACTGAATGGCAGATTCTGATCTTGATTATATATTTTTTTCCGCACTTTCTCCCTCCTCCTTTTTGTACATAAATAAATAAATATAGCAAGAAAAGAAAACGAGGTGGTGTGGGAGGCTACGACAACACAACGACTACTTTCTCTCTCTTCTCTCTCTCTGCAATACAATCAAATCAGTCATCGAATTTGTTAAAAAAAATGTTTATATTGTTGTAAAATTTGAACAGATGTGATAGCCGTTGTTTATTGAGGATATATATAAAAAATATTTAGGTGGGTATATAGAAGGAGGTAAAAATATCTATGTGTAGGCGTAAAGTGTAGACGCGTAAATTTTCCTAGAGATGGATAAACTTTTAGCAATTAATCTTTCTCCAGAAGAAAAACCGTGAATAAAAGAACGGAGTGATTCCATGAGAGGTGATTTAACAAAACAAACCATAACCAACAAGGACATCAATCATCAAAAACATAACAGACATACATACATATAATACACAGGTAGTTTATTTTTTGCATCGAAATTATGGTGCTGACTGGTGAATGGGGGGATGGGTGAAATATTAATGGTGTAAATTTTTAGGAAATATAAAAATCCTAAAATAAGGTAAAATAAAATTAGTGTAAAATAATAATCCCATCCACCCCACAGAATAATAAATATGTCCTTTATTACTATTATTATATTTGTGGTTGGTTGAAAAAAAATTGTGAACATGTATGAGCTCTTTTCTCTCCTCTCAAGTTTTAATAAATTGCCAAGAAAGAAATGTCGTCCTCGTTGATAAGTACTTATCTATCGGTAAGAAAATATATAGACATTTGTATTCACGAAAAAAACTTTGACCTTGTACGTTCTCTAGGTAGGTAGGGATATAAGGAAGGTATTAAATATGTCAATATTTAGGGTATGTTATCGTCGATAAGGAGAAGCGAGTACTTACTTATTGTGACCAATATAGAAGAAAAAAGAGGTGGTGCACTTTGTCTTTTTGGAATTGAGTGGGACAAAAAAAAATTGAACAATGGATGCGATTGTCACAATCTCGTCATGATCATGACAGTGGCCGCGGAAGGGCGTGGACAATGTACCCAGGGTCATTTGATGTCCCCATCTTATATAAACCCGGCCCTCCCCTATCCTACAATATTAACGTCCCCACATGTCCCCACAGCTTCCGCGGCCACTGATAAAAATAAGTGAGGACAACGCATAACCCTGAGAGTACAACGATTGAGTGGATGCTTAAAAAATGACGACGGAAGGGAGGAGATAAAACCTTGACTAAAAAACAATTAAGTAAGTGACGCATTACAAAAAACTGTTGATATTATTATATTCAATCTCTTTACGAAAATAAGTATTTAAATAATTAATTATGTATTACTAAATAAAAAACGGTGGAATGTAGTGAATAAATGAGTATTATGCAAGTTGTCACATACATAATTCTCTAAGAAATATCTATCTATACACAAATTTTGAACAATGGTGCTAAAAGTATTTACCAGAGGAGAAAGCAAAATTCGACTTGGTGCAAATTATACACAAGTCAGACGACTACTGTTGTCTTCTTCTTGGTGAAAGTGGTGGTGGAGTTGTCTTCTCTTTCTCCCCTTCCGGTTGTTGTCTCCTTGTTATTATTATTGTTCCATGACACACACACACACTGTTGCTGTGGATGATAAGTACTTATCCATGTCGTGGTAGTGGTGGTGGTTGTGTCGTGGGGAAGGTTTAGTCAGCAGACACTTGTTAAAATTCTATATGTATATTTAGACGTTATGTATGACTCCCCACCCCGTAAAATAAAATAAAGATATTTATTCCCACCCTGCCCCACTAAATAGTTAATTAGTTGATGGGTGGATTTGTTTATTATTTAGTAAATTATACACATTTTTAGCGGAATTGGAGTGGAATGTATGATGTAAATAATAATTAATAATATATGTAAATCAAAACGCATCTTTTAATTATTGTTGTTATGATAAATATATATGTAGATTGGTGGTGATTTGATGATACGTGTGAATGTGTACATGATGACATGTCCAATGTCAATAATATTTGTAACTACATACTAAATACTACTACTAAATACTACTACTACTACTTACTACTACGATAATAAATCTGATGAACCTCTGATGAAATGGTGGTGTGTGTTGTTATTATTGTCGTTTTGCGAGATAAGATAAGCGCGGAAGTAGGAAGAGGAGGAGGACTGTAAGGTAAGCCTCGGATAAGTTGGAACCATATGCTCCACAACTGTGATGACCTCGACTCAGCAAGGAACGCAGAAGGCGAAGAAGCAGCGGCGATGATGGTGGTGAGCAAATTCAGTGAATTGTGGCGAAACCACAATTGACGCTCGATTCATAACGCATATTAGCCCAGGCATGTTTGTGAGTTGCTAAAATTCTTGAGGGATGGGGAGTGAATTGAGTTCCTGAACTCAAATTCATGCCACAAAGCTTCCGGTATGCGATCTGCCTATTGAGAGAGCCCCCGCACTCTGGAATACCAACCAACCAACCAACCAACCAACCAAACTCTAGTGTATTTCGCTATTTCCGAGCAACCCATGGCCAAAATATTTATGAGATATGAAGTTTCTCTCTCTCTCTTGAAACTGAAATTCATTAGTCTCATCACCCTTTGGGATGAGGAGCGGATGAGGAAAAACTTATCCCTTCATCTTCCGCCGCCTTTCCCTTTGTTTCCTTTGCATTGTCCTCCTTCATTTAAATCCTGTACACAGAGGAGGAGCAGCACCAGCCTTGTGTTTCTTTCTTGAAATCCCAGATTGGCTCGCATCAGCCGCCGCGCCCTCTCCGCTCGTACATCATTCTTCTCATACGGCCATAACACCAAACCACCCAATATTTTATAGTCTTCTGGGTTCTGACATGGCAAAAAACTGCCCAACCATCGGGAGAAGAAGAAGAAGAAGCTTGTCTTTTATGCACTTTCTCTTTCTCGGCATGGATGAGCGAGTCGTGCATGGGCAGGCGCCGCGGAAGGGTGAGGGGACAGAGGGACGTCATAATCATCATCATCTCCACATCTTATATAACCCTGTCCTACAATGTTAATGTCCCCAGCTGTCCCCAGAACGGCTTCCGCGGCCCCTTGTATCCACCACCACCGTGTGACCTTCGCATATTATATTATTAGTGTGCCGAGTAGTACTTGCAGCACGTAAAAATCCCACTTTTACAAGCCGGCAGGCTCGAAGAGTGCAGATGCCTAAATGTTTTAGGCTGAGACAAATCGAGTAAAAAGATGCAAAGGAACCGATGAGATCACACTTTGCATGCTTCGTTGCCCGCAGGAATATCTGTGCCACCACCACCACGACGGCTGCTTTCACCGGGTAAGTAAGTAAGTAAGCTGCATCATATTTATGAATGGGGGTGTCATGTCAGTGTCGGCAAAAAAAATTGGGGGCTGTGATTACATACACAAAGAGAGCGACTTTTTCGGCAATTGCTTTCTTCTCTTCAAGAAGGAATCATCATTAGAGTCGCCCAACTTGTTTCCCTTGTCATGTGATAAGCGATTGTCATGTTCACATCCTATGATCCATCATCCATCAACTGCTGCCTGGCCCTGATCTGTTGGTTATTCTGCTGTAAAGTGGGACATTATCTGCTTTGAATGTGGACCAGTGGCCGCGGAAGGAGGAAAATGTCCCCACGGTTGTGAGATGTCGGCATCATCTTATATAAACCCGGGCCTCCCCTCTATCCTACAATGCTAATGTCCCCACAGCTTCCGCGGCCACTGGTCCTCACTGTAACGTGGTTATGTCTTCTCTTTTCTGCAGTGGCCGCGGAA
The DNA here is from genome assembly GCF_002217175.1 of Folsomia candida. Lineage (NCBI taxonomy): Eukaryota > Metazoa > Arthropoda > Collembola > Entomobryomorpha > Isotomidae > Folsomia > Folsomia candida. The sequence goes on from NW_019091209.1 coordinate 2,708,138, forward strand.
GAAAGAGGGACAATGGGTGATATGCATAAAAATAAGGAAATGCTTTTACTCCAAAATTTCCTTGGTAAATTATTTTTTTACGCCGAAAATTTTGAAGTAAAAGCATTTACTTATTTTTATGCATATGACCCAATGTCCCCACGGTTGTTGGATGTCGGTATCATCTGCCCATCTTAGATAAACCCGGGCCTCCCCTATCCTACAATGGTAACGTCCCCACATGTCCCCACACCTTCCGCGGCCACTGTGTGTGTGTGTATATATTTATCATGTGAACACAGCCGCATCAAGTTTTTGGGGAGGGAAATAATTTTGGCAGTAAATACTGACTCAGCTCAGCTCAGCACACGGAGGGAAGAGGAGAAAAAATATTACGCACATAAAGTTGGTTTCAAATTACTCATAAATTTCTGGCCCATTTATCTGATGAGCTGTATTGTGGTGGGTGGGTGCGTTGGACAATATGTACGGTGTATGAAATATTAGACGAGGACGACTCATCACTCGGCACCCAATCAATAAAAAAGAGGCAATTTCCCTAAAATGAGTTGGGAATGGTTTTTTGAAAGAAGAAAATCATGATCCCACCACCACCACCACCACGGAACATTACACTGGCGGACAGTGGCCGCGGAAGCGTGGGGACATCGGGGACATTAACATTGTAGGATAGGGGGCAGGGCGGATAAGATGAGCAAATTAGGATAAGATGGGGAGATGATGCCGACATCGAACAACCGTGGGGACATTGTCCCTCTGTCCTTCCGCGGCCACTGCTGGCGGCTGGTGTAATGAACGATATGATTTCCTTAATAAGAAGAAAGAGTTTTTAGACCATGATGCTCTCGGTGTAATTTAAAGCTCCGAGATTTTCGGGCTGAGTGAGTGGAACCTGGGCGAAATCTTTTTGGTGGTTTTTGGTCCTCACTTTTGGAGGCTCACGAATAACGCTGCGCTCCTTCCTTGTGCCGCTGCATGGTTGGTATGTAAACGATCCTGGTTGGTGAAAGTCGTCCCGAGATAACTAACACATTCTAACCACGTTTCGTCGTAACTCCTAATTGCGTTTTTCTTCCCTTCTCCATGACGCTTTTAGCCATTGTCCGTTAATAAGTTCATAATTTAATTTCATCCCCAACATGAAACTACACTACCTTCAATCCACCACCACGACCACGACCAACTTATTGCTCCGCGTGGAAGTAGACTCTCAAGCAACAATAATCTGGCCACTTGTATTGATCTCGCTTAATGATCTGCCGTTTTATATGAGTTTCAACAGAGCACTCACTCTCAGAGAGAAAAAGCAAGTCGTGACTGGGACGAGATCAGACCACCACCAGCAGGCGCCGCGGAAGGAGAGAGGGACAATGTCCCCACGGTTCTGAATTATCTGCCCATCTTATATAAACCCGGGCCTCCCCTTATCCTACAATCATACCTGTTCACTTTCATTCATTTGATTGATTATGATAGTGAATGAAAATGAAATTCCTTTGTCATTGGAATGAAAATGACTGAAGGATTCCGTCATTTCAAATAATGAATGTGAATGAAAGTATTTTTCACTCTTCATTTTTTTCACCCTATGCTTAACACATGGGGCGAAGTAAGAACTGAAGAGTCAGATGAAGTGAAGTGAAATGAAATGAATTTGAACAAAAATGACTAAATTTGAATGAAAATCTTCCGTCAAAAATGACTGACTTTTGAATGAAAACTAAATATTTGAACAGTTATCCCTACAATATTAACGTCCCCACACCTTCCGCGGCCACTGAATATCCTACCACCACCTCGCTATCAACAATATCTTTCTCCTCCTCCTCCTCCTGCCTCTTCATTGTTTGCTTGGTAGGACTCCTCTCTTCACCACTCATCGCCTCATAATGACCACTTTCAAAATCGAATATACACCCCACCGCAGAGTTGAGAGTTTCCAATATTACTGCTCCTTGGATTGGTCCCGGATAGATTTTGCATTCTGCTCTGAATCCGCTAACTGTTGTGCCATGGGAGAAAGTGTGTTTGTCTGTGTGTATATTTCACATTCTCGTTATTTGTACTTCGTGGTTTGAATCTTGATGGACCGAGCAGAATTTGTCGAGGGATGGTGGTGGTGGGAACACATTTATGGATACCACAATTCACAGGGGTACCTACATACATGGGTCTACACACACATGTACATACACGTATGTACATGTATGTACATGAATTTAGGCGTCAGGTGTGTCCGGATGATTAAATTGATTAAATTCAAACTTCTTGTTGTCGAATGATTGTCATTGTTCAAAACTTTTCTTGGTCGGAGTGGATGGGATTGTCTCTCTCGAGGTTCGAAATGATGTAGTTTTGGCTGCGTCGGTCGCGGTGACGATAATAATCTCGACACATTTATTGGAATTGGATTCTCTGCTGCTGCTCTAGAGTCGCTTTATTTATTAACTCCTCCTCCTCCTCCTCCTCGCCTCATGTGAATTGGGTCCGTTTGTGGCCTGGTGGTGGAAATGTAAATTATTTGATTTACAAGGACACCATAGGAGCAGATCTGGTGGTGGTGAAAGTACGGCTTGTGTGTCGTGGTGGTGAAAGGACATGAAGGAATAAATTGGAGATTGGCAGACCGAGTGCGAGTGAGGCATACAAATTAAAAGTCCCGTCAACAGGATTCCTTCTCTCCTCTCGTGGTCTTCATTTGGTCCAAGTTTTTGGTTTATGAGGCTCTTCACTCAAGTGCCCGAATAATGCAGATACATTACCCATTCAAAAAATTTATGGCCATTCAATACAGAAGGGTTCTCGTACAGGTCGGTTGAGTTGCTTGCCTGTCTCTTTTTCGGCTAGATTGGAGGATGCACTATAGAAATCCAATTCCGTGATGCTCATCTCACACACCGATCTGCCCAAATAAATCTGACTTGGGCAAGGATAATAAAAACTGATGAAATTGGGCTCTCCTCCTTGGAAGCTTCGTTCGGGATATGCATGTAGAATTGTGGTGCTCATTTTTAGGATGCACGTATGAAGTAGGAGCTGCTTGCTGGTATGGTCATGCTTATTTATTTTAATCCTGCTTTCTCCACTTTCTCCAACTTTTTGCATCGAGGGTTTCTGTCGATTTCTCTCAATTACCCGCCACCACCACCACCACCTCGTTCCACTTGATCTTCGTCCCCTTCTCGATAAATCTGTGCGACAGGAACACCTGCACCGCCACCAATTTCGCCAAACTACCTCCATTCAATCACTCTCGGCGCCGATTGATTGTACAAATCCGTTCGACATACATAGTCGTGTATGGATGTGTGTAGTTGGGTGGTGGTGGTGGTGGCAGTGGCCGCGGAAGGGTGGGTAGGGACAGAGGGACAATGTCCCCAGGTTTGTTCGGTGTCGGCATCATCTCCCCATGTTATATAAACCCGTCCCTCCCAGTGTTAATGTCCCCACGGGTTCCGCGGCCACTGGTGGTAGTTTTTTTGTGTCGAGATGAGATGAGACGAAATGGCTTCGAGAAAGAGATGAGAATTCCACGAGCAGGAGAGGAGAGAATTGATGGCATCATGTACTGCAACCTTTGGAACGCTGATGCAAATGTGACATCAGCATTTCAAAGGTCAAGGGATTCAAAATACATAGATGTAGTTTTCATATGTATCTCGCCTCTCATGTGTGTCCAAACCATATTGTGTGCAGGAGGAGATCACGAAGGGGAAGAGAGGATAGGAATGAGGAGCACAGAATGATGCCTACGTCATCATGATCATCATGATCATGAGGGCGTAGTTTGTGCATATGTAGCGTAAGTAAAGGTAGTGATCAAGTAGGCGTGGCTTATGTGATCACGTATATATAGAGTAAGCAGAGAGAGAAGAGAAGGAAAGTGTAGTTTTAGATTCAGGATCAGCAGGTTAGATTTAGTGATCATCAAGATCAAGTTCAAGGTTTAAATCTTCGGAAACTTAATAATAAGTTCCTGTCTAGATAATTAGTTAAAATTAAAATAATAGCATTAGCTCTCCCACGTATTCACAATACGAGCATTTCTGTAAAGTCAATATTTTTCAGTCGGTATTGATGTAAATAAATTTAATCATAATTCTTATAAAAAAGTGAGTTTCTACTACAAATTTCTTGCACAACATCACAAAGAAAAGGGGCATCCGCGAAAGTGGATGTGAATCAGGACACGCAATCCCATAATAGAATAGGGAGCGTTACAAATTGGTGCTTCGAAACCCTTAGTGTCAAAAAGTGCAATAGTAAACTTGGAAATCCTTCGCGATAAAAAGTGCGAAGGGCATAAACAGTGAGTTTGGAGAAGTTGGTGAACAGTTTCGAGTCGTTGGCAGTGGAAAGTGTGTTTTACGTATTAAATTACATAATCCTTCACTTCCTGCATGGTGCAACGACATCCGACATCATGGGAATGCTGACTCAACTCTTCGGTTTCGTCGACATGACCGGACTCACCAACCTCAAGGGAAACGTGACCTCAGAGGCAACAGCGCCCCTCGTATCGTCATCATGGTGGTATGGGGGATTTCTCTTCATGATGGAAGTGTTTGGAATTGCTGCGGTTCTCCTCTTGCTCGGTGTCCTGGTGAACAGTCTGGTAACAAAGTATATTTTGCCTCACTTACCTTGTTGGATGATTCCACGTTTTGAATTTGTGAATGCGGATCGTCGTCGTAAAAAAGTAGGTAACCAGTTAAACGCATTTTTGATTCGTTAACCTCTGAAATTGCTCAAATTTTCATTCTAACGAGTAATCATCAAAATTCCCAACTTGGTGAGCAAACCGATGTATTGTGGCGTCGGGTGAATAGCCTAGAAGTTAGGGTCAAACAACTCTTATCAGAGTTTGATATTCGTTGTGACAATAGGCACGAAGCAGTAGGACAATTGGTATCGCAACAGGCAGCTTTGCATAATTCTCCCTCTCCTGATCCTATCCTTACCGGCCTTATTGGTTATGACTACCCGTACCCTCAACAGTCAAATCTGCCCTTCCAGGAATATGTAGATGAGAAGATTAGGCACCTTGGTGAACAAATAGGGCGATACAGGAACCATTTAGCATCTTGCATAAAAAGCAATTATGCTATTGTGGAAAAGGAAATGGGAAGTTTTCAAGATTCCATGAAGTCATTATTTGAAGACGAGGTCACATGGATTCATGAACAATTGACGAGGATGCAAACTACCATAGATAAGCAAGACCAAACTATTCAAGCTCAGTCCAGCATCATCCATGAGTTCATCCATGCAAATTCAAGGGTTCAAGCTCCTTCCAAGGAGATGAAGCCCACGCTACCAACTCAAGATGACCCCTCATCTTGCGTGGAACTTCTTGGCGTCCCTCCACCACCACAATTCTTGTCATGTCCTCCACCACCGCAATTCTTGGCGCATTCTCCACCACAAGTCACTAACCCTCTAAGTGAGAACAAAAAAGATGAGATTCCGGCGTGGTGCATCTCTGGTCCCAGAATCATGGAACGGAAAGAGGAAGAAATCCCCGTAAATCCTACGGACGCAATCATGCAAACTCGTTCTTCCTCATCAGGACCCGTTTTATTTCATTCAGTAGGCAATATCCCTCCACCAAAATTTAACCCGAACATTGATTCTGCTGAAAATTTCATCATGGAATTGGAGAATCACATGGAACGGAAGCGCTTTCTTCGGAAAGATTGGATACTATCACTGCCTGCAGTCTTCAATCAAGACCCCAAGCAATCATTATGGTGGCAACGAACAAAGCTTTTTGCTCGTACATGGGACGATTTTAAGAAACATTTTATCACCATGTATGCATCGGATTCTGATCTTCATGCTGCACTAGAGAAATTACTTTTACGTAGGCAGAATGACAATGAACCGTTCCAGAAGTTCGCCTTCGAGATGGACCTTCAGTACCGGAAAGTGAACAGGATGACAACAAATAACAAAGAAGCAGAAATTGTCACCTTCATTGCAGAAAGAGCCCTCCCGTACTTGAAAGCAAATCTTCTTGCGAGTCGTGCTGCAACAGTTGTGGATCTCATCAACTATGCGTCAAAAATTGAGCGTCCTGTACAAGAGAAGTCCCACAACAAGTACAAATCCTGGCAAAAAGGTGAGAAGAAAGTGGAATCTCATCAAACAAATTCTGAAAATTCTGGAAGGAAGTCTCCACCACCCTCAAATAATAGACAACAACAACAACAACAACTACAACAGCAACAACAACAAGTGGCACCTTTCCGGCAACAAGGACGACCGAAAGTGTGTACATTTTGTCCACATTTAAGCAACCATACCACCCAGAATTGTCGTCGTCGTCAACAACCTCAAGTGAATTGTGGTCAAGGGAGTGATCAACACTCTCAGCGTCAACAATCGTCACAAGATGCGACGGGAAACGGGAGGAGGGAGTAACCATCCACGGATTTGTGGTTACTCATCCTCTAATTCAAAATCCAAATCGACTAATTCCTATCCTTCCTATTACTTTCCCCTCCTGTAAATTAAATGCCTTAGCAGATACTGGTTCTACGATTTCAATTGTAACTTTAAAATCGCTTAGGAAAGTATTAGGGAAAGGATTTTCTGTAAATAAATGGGTAGAAGGACCAGTTATCATGCTAGATGGTACTGAGTCTCTTCCTACTGGTATGGTTACCTTAAAATTTAATTTAAATGATCGTGAATACACTCACACATTTGCTGTCATGAACAGTTCAAATGAAATGCTCTTGGGCATGGACTTTCTTCATAATTGTGGGTTAGTGTTGGACATAGGGTCACTTGAATGGGGTTTGTCAGACTCCTTTCCAAGTCAAAAGTCCCCGCTCACAGTTAGTAAAGTTCACGTCTCCAATTGCAATTTACAATTAGTGAGTGAATTTGAATCCGACCAACTGAAGGAGATTATCAAAAAGTTTCCCGACGTAGTCGATGCCCCATTAGGGAGAATAAGAGGTGTCAAACACACAATAAAAATGATGGAGGAGCATCCAAAGAGACAGCGTCCGTATCCAACGGCACCCCACAAACACGCAGAGATCAACCGGCAAGTTGACGAAATGCTAAAGTTAGGGGTGATCCGTCCATCAGATTCCCCATACGCAAGTCCTGTTCTTTTGAAAGAGAAAACGGATGGGACTTGGCGATTTTGTGTTGATTTGAGACACATCAATAGATATACCGAGAATGACAGTTTTCCCATTCCACGCGTTCATGACCTTCTCCGTAAGTTGGCCAACGTAAAGTATATCAGTACAATGGATGCAGAGAAAGGGTACTGGCAGATCCCTATGGATCGTAAGAGCCGCAAATACACCTCATTCTGTACCCAAAGGGGCCTTTTTGAGTTTAACATGATGTGCTTCGGACTCAAGAATGCTGTGGCGTCCTATCAGAGGATGATGAACGAGCTTCTTGCGGGTCTCGATGAATTTGTGTTAATCTATCAAGATGATGTCCTCGTATTTAGTGAAAACTTTAGTGATCACAAAAGGCATCTTGAGACCGTCTTAGAACGGTTTCGAAAAGCTGGCCTGACACTTAAGAAATCAAAATGCCATTTTGGGAAGAATCGCGCAACCTTCCTAGGTCACATTGTGTCCTCCAAAGGCATAGAAATGGACCCAGGAAAAGTAAGGGCCATTCAAAATTTTGAATTTCCATCCACAAGAAAACTTTTAAAGACTTTTCTTGGGATGATTCAATGATATCATGGATTTATTGACCATATGGCCATTTTAGCAGAACCACTTTATAAGTTGACCTCAAACAAAAGTGCTTATCACGAAACACCCGCCGCAAAACGGGCCTTTCATGCACTCAAAGCCGCATTTCTTAAAGAAGTAGTATTAGCCCACCCGATCACTGGAAAGCCTTTCATTTTGAGAACAGACGCCAGTAATATCGGAGTAGGAGCGTACATCTCTCAATTAGACGAATATGGGGAGGAGAAAGTCATTAGTTTTGCAAGCAAAACTTTCTCCTCAGAGGAACGTAATTACTCAACAGCAGAGCAAGAGTGTTACGGAATTCTCTTCGGTGTGGAGAAATTTCGTGAGTACCTTGATGGTCACGAATTTATTCTTCAGACGGACAACCAAGCCCTCACATACCTCGAAAGTATGAAAAATACTAACGCCAGGTTGATGAGATGGTCTTGGAAGTTGCAAGAATGGTCCCCATATATTCAACATATAAAAGGTCGTGATAACTGTGTCGCAGATTTTTTATCACGTAATCCAGGTACAGATTCCACAGAAGTTGACAAAGATGAGGAGTACATGTACCCACCAATTCAGGCATGTTCCCTCCAGCTGGCGTGTAAACTGACCCGTGAAGTCATCCAGCGTCACCAAAAACGATGTCCAGAGGAGATGACTGCACATTACTCATCCCCTGACTTTGAGACGATCAATGGGGTGGTCTATTATACCAAAACTCCCACCATCGTTCCGGTCATTCCATCTTCTCTGGTACCTGAGGTCCTCGCCACTTTCCATGACGCTGTCTATAGTGGTCACTTGGGCGTTGACAAAACAATGGACAGACTCAAGAAGAGCGCATTTTTCCGAAACATGCGTCAACAGATTGTGGACTACATCGCCACCTGTGACATCTGTCAGCGCGTGAAATTCGACAATCGGAAACCTTCTGGTTTTGATTCAATCGTCGCCAGTCCAAAACCCGTGGGCCACCCTTTATATGGATCTCATGGGCCCCTACATTAAGTCTTCTCCTGGAGGATTTACCCATCTTTTAGTCATCATTGATGGGTTCAGTAAGTGGGTGGAATTGTTTCCTCTGCGAAGCACTTCCGCCGCGGTAATTGGTAAAATATTGGAAGAACAGGTATTTTGTAGATTTGGTATGCCAGAGACGATTGTGAGTGACAATGGTACCAATTTTACGTCTACAATTTTAAAATTTTTGTGTAATCAATGGAAGGTTACCCAAAAATTTACTAGTATTTATCACCCACAATCCAATCTGACAGAAAGAGCCAATCGAACAGTTAAAACTATGATTAGAGCTTATCTTGATGACCAGGCTCATAATAAATGGTCAAAACAGATTTCTTTTCTACAATTAGCCATTAACACGTCAACTCAAGAGTCTACAGGTTTTACTCCTGCCTCAATTCTTTTGAATAATGACCCAAAATTACCTTTCGATATTAATGTCGGCCTCACTGACTCTGAACTAAAAGTTTTAAAGAAGTCAATTCCAAAAACATTTCAAGAAATTATATTTGACAGGCATAATCAGTATCTTAAAATTCTTTCTCTTGTCACTCAGAACCTGACCCGAGCCAAAGAGAAACAAAAGAAGTACTATGACCAAAGCCATAGAGATGGCCATTTCCAAGTTGGAGACCATGTAGTCATCCGAGACACCACTCTCTCTGAGAAGGACAAAGGGATAACGGCTGGTCTTTGCCTTCTCTTTCGTCCAGGAGTGGGAGTCATCTCTAAAAGTGTCGGCGAGCTGACGTATGAAGTCACATTTCCTGATGGCGTCGTTAAATCTCCACTCCATATCCAGTTTTTACGACGATACCATCCGCGTCAGCCTCAGACATCGCCACAATTGACACAACCATCACAAATTACGTCGACCCCAACTCAACAATCCAATGTCGACGCATCATCTTCTTGTCCAGATAAGGATACTCTTGATACAATTAATAATAATGATGATGCTGTATATGGTGATGATGTACCAATTAATAATGCTAATTTACCTAAAAATAGTCGTAGTAATCGTAGACATAGTATTCCTAAATTAAGTCCAATTAGAACCAATGAGTCACATCAACCTGATAATCAAGAAGTAATTTCTCGAGAAATGCCAATTCTTAGTCCAATTTCAAATTTTCAAAATGTAGTAAACCCTAGAAATAGTTCACAATCTCCTCCACCACCTCCAAGACGTAGTCGTAGGCTACTTAAAAGATCGACATAATAATATAGCCGGTGGTCACAAGTGTCCTCGGTAATGAGTGTAACTCTTAGGATGTTTGATGGTGAATTTCTCTCATCTTCGAAAGAATGAAGTTCGGTGGCGTCTTGAGGGGTGATGAGCCCTTCAAGGTCAAAGCTAACGTAGTTCTAATGTGGTATTAACTAGTGGCCACGCAATAGGGTGCGTCTTGGCGACGTGACGAACTAGCCAAGGTCAAATCCAGAGAAATTGCACAAAAAATGAGTAGATTTCACATCGTGCAGTCCTCTGAGTCCCTCAACAATCTTCGTAAGTCGCAAAAATCTTGGTTGGTTGGATTTGTTGAACATGTTTACAGTGATTTTTCCATTTAATATAAGCTTTGAGTAAGAGTAACTTGATTAACATGGTGTGATGGTGACTCGTAGATTTCAAAAAATTGTTTCTCAATAATTGTTCGGGAAAAATTCTTCAAATTTACACAAGTAATAGATAATAAGTTAGTACCCTAGGAATAAAAATAAATTTGGAAAAGGCCCCATTAGATTCTTCGAAATTTTGAAAGTTCCCATTTTCCAATGTAGAACTTAGGAATTTTGTGGGAAAATTTTTCGGAAATATAAGTTATGAAAATTATATATGATAGATGATTAGTTGTATGATAATATTTCACCATAAAATTACAAAAGGCTCCAATAGTTTTAGAGATAAAAATTCCTAAAATTTTGATTTTGTATGCTAATACATTACATATATATACATATGTATACATGGTACAGCTTTGTAAAAGGTTATAAAATAGTGGTTATCGATCTTGGGTTAAGCCAATAAGTATGAATTCTAGCTATAATTAATCATAGGATAATATAGTGGTCTTACAATTTCGTATGGCAAGGTTCAATTGTAGGGAAATTTTGAAATTTCCATTTTCCAATGTTAAAATTCAGGAATTTTGGAACAAAAATTTTCATTAGAACTTTCTGAAAAATTTATTTAGGATAAGTCTACAGTCGTACATTAATATTTAGAAGAAAAAAACAATCGGTCAAGGTTAGTTCTCTAGATACAAATTCATGAAATTTTGATTTGTGTATTACTTCAATACATATATATGTAACACACAGTAGTCATCATGACGTCACACTGGTAGTATACATAGTACATGTTACAAGTAGGATAAATAGTACTTTAGTGATATCAGATTCCAGGATATAAAATGCGGTGTCATAGTTTTTACACATAATATTAAGAAGTACAAAATTAAGTAGGTTATCAAAATAATTTTTATTAATATATCTAGCTATAAGATTAGTTAGTTTAACTTTGGCCCTGCGTCCAACTCTCTTTACGTTACTTCATGGTGGACAGGTTCCATTGTTACGTAACGTTCGGGGAGGGGAGTGCAACCTTTGGAACGCTGATGCAAATGTGACATCAGCATTTCAAAGGTCAATGGATTCAAAATACATAGATGTAGTTTTCATAGGTATCTCGCCTCTCATGTGTGTCCAAACCATATTGTGTGCAGGAGGAGATCATGAAGGGGAAGAGAAGATAGGAGTGAGGAGCACAGAATGATGATGTATGTCATCATGATCATCATGATCATGAGGGCGTAGTTTGTGCATATGTAGCGTAAGTAAAGGTAGTGATCAAGTAGGCGTGGCTTATGTGATCACGTATATATAGACTAAGCAGAGAGAGAAGAGAAGGAAAGTGTAGTTTTAGATTCAGGATCAGCAGGTTAGATTTAGTGATCATCAAGATCAAGTTCAAGGTTTAAATCTTCGGAAACTTAATAATAAGTTCCTGTCTAGATAATTAGTTAAAATTAAAATAATAGCATTAGCTCTCCCACGTATTCATAATACGAGCATTTCTGTAAAGTCAATATTTTTCAGTCGGTATTGATGTAAATAAATTTAATCATAATTCTTATAAAAAAGTGAGTTTCTACTACAAATTTCTTGCAACATCACAAAGAAAAGGGGCATCCGCGAAAGTGGATGTGAATCACGACACGCAATCCCATAATAGAATAGGGAGCGTTACAGTACACATGGATATCCATCCCGCCGAGTGAAGTTGGTGGGAGTCGTATAAAATAAATAAAATGGGCTACTTGACCACCACCAAGTCGCCGTTTCACTCAGGTTAAATAGCTTTTTATTCCACATTTGGAAGAAGGAACATACCTTACATAATAAGTAAGTGAGTCAATGTCAAGTCACGTTCGGCCATGTCGACGCCTCTGATTTGGGGCAGTGGGACCCTTGGCGTCCATAAAAGAGACATGTGGAGCAAATTGGCGTGGTCAGCCAGTCCCCCTCTCCCCATCTTTCTCGGCTCCTTTAACCACCTAAAATTGGCCTTTTTTACCGAGAAAATATACACCATGGACCTTGTGCCGGTGAGTAGGGCGCTGTTCGTAAACTTCGTAACGCTGGCCAGTATGGGCAGGATAGGGAAAATTCCTATCTTCCCATAGTTAGGCAGCGTTACGAAGTTTATGAACAGCGCCTAGTCGGTCTTTTTTGCATGGATGGACTAACAACGTCATGCAGTGGCCGCGGAAGAAGCCGTTTTGGGACATCTGGGGACATTAAAATTGTAGGATTGGGGGAGTTCCGGGTTAATCTAAGATGGGGACACGATGCCGGCCTTGAACAACCCTGGGACATTGTCCCCTCACCCTTCCGCGGCCATCCTCTTCTTCTCCTTCTTATCCTGTGTATCAAGCGTAAATCACTACACACTACAATGAGAAAGGCTTGCTGTCGATCTGATTTTCCTGGTGAAGGAGCTAATGGACATGGCTTCAGGCAGGCAGTAAGAGAGCATCCTTTCCCCTGTTTTCTCTTCTCCGGGACTCTATTTCTTCTTTTCATGCATCATCTCCCCCACGGAGGAGCAAGAGCAAGAGTAAGAGTTCGAAGGTCTTCAAAAGTTATCGTCAGGTGCAATGACAACCACTTTGAAATAACTTGGGCCGATTTCTGATTATCTCGCCACGGCCACGTCCAGCTCCACTGGGTGCAGTACGTAAATATCTAGGAGAAAGTACGTACATAGGCCAAATGGGGGCATTATTATTTCCGAGGGATACATACATGCAGCTTCCATTGAATTATGTAAGAGCGGTGTAATAAAATATTCAGACATTTGTGGAAATCAAAGTTCACAAGGATATATTCTTCGAGTAGCAGCAGCAACCTAATCATACAACGAGGCCCTCAGAATTGATGGCAATTTCGATAAAATGCTCTCAATTCTCCGACGCCGTGCTAAATTATCATATGCAGAAGGTCGTTAGAAAAATAAAATCCAAAATAAATTCTCAGAAATCGACAATAAATTCCACAGTCAGTGAAACAGATTCCGTGATGGAGTGACGCAAATGGGCAATGCAAACACAACTTCAGTTCAGCGTAGTCTCTCTCTCGTTTTCGTTCGCTTTCTCCACCAGTTTTGGGGTATCTTCCTACCCGTTTTTCGGACTGTATGTGTGAGGAAATAGTAGTATTGCATCGTTACGTTTGCTTGGTTGGTTGGTGGCAGATCTTGGGAAGCTTAGCAATTTCCACGAAAACAAGTTTCTTCTTTTGTCCTTCGCTTAACCTAAGGAACACTTTTCTTACTCTTCTTTTCTTGGTGGTGGTCTGAGTGAGTGAGTTGTTGACTTGAATGGTTGGTTGATAAAGCAAGTTTTTCACCCCTCAACCAGACTACCATCCCCTCGGGGGGAAGAAATTCACTTCTGTCACCAAAAAATATTGTCGTCCTCACACAAGTCTAATTAATTTGAGGTGATAAGCGTAAATAATCCGTTCTTGAGTAAAAGCCAGGTTACAGGATCAGATTTGCGACAAGTCAGTCATGCAAAAACCAAACCACACGACCACCAGGACAAAATCTCTCTCAAGTCTCGGGATTGGAGTGGAGGCAGGACGGGACGACGATTTTGTTTTCCATTCCGTTACACAAAAGTCAGACTTTGTTGTATACTTTCTTTCGCAATTGTTGTTCGAAAGCAAGTTTGTTTTCATGGTGGGTTCAGTGGGTTGTGTGTGTTCTTGTTTTTGAACAAGAACAAGAGAGAGAGAGGGAAACATTTTAGAAAAAGTATGGGTATAAAGTAAAGCATGTATGGATGTAGGTAGGTAGCCTGCACGTGTACGTATGTGCATAGGTATGTCGGATATACGTGGGATAAACGGGAACAACGCGAGTAAACAAGGGGTGAAAGCAGTGTGTCATACATATTCGAAATGAATATCATATTGTGTTTATAGGTCGAATATATGGTTAAATTTAGACGTCTGAAGTGATTTTGGCATTTGTGGGGTATGTATGTAATTAAGCATTTTGTGACCTTTTTGTGACATTTGAGGTCGAAAAGTAGGTCCGTATTGAATTCGGGGTTAAATTTCTGTTCAAATTGATACAAGTAAGCAATATAACGTTTTTTTTAATTTTCGACCTTCTCGGCCGTTTTTGACCTTTTGACCTTGACGGGCCTGACCTAAAGTGCCCATCTTCGAACTCGCCTGGTCCATTGACGTTAAGAGTTCACCTTCATAATTTCAACTTTCTATGTCTTTTCGTTAATGCCTTTTGGGACCAACGGACAGACATAACGATCTCATAAAGACCTTCCACCCCTTAATAACCAGGAGCAGCAGCAGCAGCACTGATGCGGATAACAAACAGCGGAAGACGTAGATACATATTTCAACCAAACCTATGGAGAAAAGTACAAACCCTACTTTCAAAAACAACTCTTTCCGACGACGCTGAACACATGCCTTTGTCTTCATGCATGGTCACTCGACGCCATCAATGTATGTGCATGGGCCAAGCCAAAAGCACAAAACACATAATGAACAACCTTTCTACCTTTCTGCTTTGTTAGAGAGAAGTGAAACTCCTGTGAAAATAAAACTTGTCATAATACATATCACGGCTCGTCTATTATTATTCTACCCGTCAAACTGGCTACATACGTCGGTCGGTTGATCTAAATTTAACAATTTTTTCAGACGCACATACATTTCCCTGAAATAAAAAAGAGCGAGAGAGGGGAGAGATTTTTTATAATAAAAAAATCTCTCTTGTCAAAAAATCCTGGCTCCTTTGATACCTGTAGATTGTCTTTTTTTATCCCCATTTGGAATTGTACGACTAACATTTTGTTGATGAACCAAGGCCAACTTTTCTGTTTGTTTTTCTCCTTCGTCGACTCCTCGACTTTTCCCAACTTTATGGACTAGACCCTCATCTCCTCTCCTCTTGTTCGTCGTCGTCGTCGTCCTCGTCGTCGCGCAGCTTTGAACTATTGAACAGACAAGAACAATTGTTTGTAAAAGTGATCCACTTCAACCTCCCATAATTTTCCTATATACGCGCCAACATCCATCATCACCAGGCTGCATATGCCCTTCTCTTCTCTTCTATAGTCGGGGATCCCATGATTTTTCAACTTTTGTCTCCGACATCATTCAAGACTTTCTTTATCCCCGGATTCATCTGCTCGCTCAGATATTTTCTATAAAATTGAGCATAAAAGAGCATCCAGTCTGCCTGCGAAGGATGAATGTACTTATATAAATCTTGGGGAGGATGATGGTTATGATGATGATGACGATACGGGCTGTTTGTTTGTTTGTTTGTGGTATGTAAACTACTAGTGGTGGTGGTTTTGTGGTGACGTAAAAAGTTGACCGGATGAGTGGAGTGGAGAAAGCCGGGTGTGTGGACAGGATTTTGACGACCATGTAGGACAAGAGAAAGCGAATCCTCCTGGGAAAGTTGAGAATTTGCGGTAGGCGATGTCACCTCACCTACTCCTCCATTTGTCAGTGAAATATTCAAATTGTGTGGGAGCGATAAAGTAAATGGGCAGTAATGAATCAGAGATTGAAGGCGGAATTGATCCTCTTCGTCCGCAATTTTCCCAGATTTTGTTAAAGTGTCGTCGTCGTCGCCAAAGTAAAGTGGCAGACTGTTGACTTGACAGTAAGGAACAAAAGTACAGAATAACTGACAGCGGCGGTGTAATGGGACAAATGGCCTACCAAGCAACCAACCAACCGACCAACATGAATTTCACAGTCGCCATCGATTTTCCCTATGCGATCTCCATCTTCTCAACTTTTCGAGGAGTAGGAACTTGTAGGAGAGAGGAAAATCACGTAGTGTGATTTTTCTGGATCGAAAAAACGCCACATGTGACATGTCTCTCTCTCTCTTCTTTCTAAGTCACCCACCCGCCCACTTTCTCCAGCCCTGTCGAGGTCTAATTCATTTAAAGCCACCTCGCTCTGAGGAGAAAGTGGTGGTGGTGGTGGTGGAATAAAAAAACTTCTTGGATGTAACACAAAATCATTTCAGAACCTCCTATCAAATAACAATTTAGGAGATTTCATGAGATGAGGAGGAGGAAGGAGAGGAGAAAGCTGATAGAAAGGAAACACTTTTCTCTCCGCCTGTATCATAAAGGTCATCTATTCCTCCTGGCTTGTGAAAATCCTCTTCTTCTTCTTTTTCACGGAGCCGCCGTTCCGAATCTGGAATCAAATCCTGCTCATTTCTTGACGCACACCACCGAACAAAACTGATTTAATTAAACGTCTCATCTATTCTAAAACACTTCCCCACCTTCCCTACGGATTAGGTTCTGGGTCTCGTCGTTGTCGTCGTCTCCTTGCCAGATTTGAGGCTCCAATCTATACGGCCAGCCAGTCATTTTCTTGCTTTCTCTTCCTAACTTAACCTGTGGTGCATGTCGCCTGGTAGATTGGAGGAGAGGAGAAAGATAACAAAATATGAA
Organism: Folsomia candida; assembly: GCF_002217175.1. Classification (NCBI taxonomy): domain Eukaryota; kingdom Metazoa; phylum Arthropoda; class Collembola; order Entomobryomorpha; family Isotomidae; genus Folsomia; species Folsomia candida. The sequence continues at coordinate 2,724,918 of NW_019091209.1, forward strand.
GACGCGCCACGTAAATTGGCAACTTCTTGGAGAGAGAAAGTCGTCTTATTCCTCCTCCATCCATCTTTTTGGCTTTAGTCTTGTTCAACCCGATGCGACAACAAGGCGGAGGAGAAGGAGGACTGATCAGTATACATATATACGAGGAGAAAGTGGCATCTGGCCGGATAAGAATAAATTCATGGGAGAGTAGTAGTAGTGAACGACGACCGTTTTGTTGATTTCCGAGAAATTTGGAATGAGTGGTTTAAAACCTGATTGCAAATCAAGACGATGGAAATGGGTACATCCGGACACAATGAGGACAGCCAGCCAGCACCTCCTCAACTACGAGATTACTACTACTTCTCCGACCATGCAGCAATATTACATACGTATATACGCTCTCGATCCAAACCAAGTTTGTTTTTTCACGGTAGAACTACTTTTAATGATTGGTTGGCAGCAAGTGAAGCGGTGAAAGAACAAGAGAGAGTAAATTTCTGGCCTGGTCCACCTTTTACGGGGGAAAGTAGACCCATGGATGGCACGTACATACGTATACCTGGATGCATGATAGTTGGAAAAAACAACATTCCATGCAAAAAAAGAGAAGAAAACGCTGTTTTTTTTTCCTGTCTACTTTTTTTTTGTTCCGAGACCACACTGAGTTTTGATTCCTCAATGAATGTAAAGTAAAAAGGCACTTCTTTTCAAGAGCACGTTGTTGTTTTTATTGTTTTGCTAAGTGTCCTCTCTCTCTTCCTTGTCTCATACATACATGGAAATGAGGGGGACGACGACGAGCAGGAGCAGCAGCATTTCACCCGCAAACATTCTCTTCTCTCAGAGAGAAAGAAAGAGCCAATACAATTCGGCGAACAATACATACGCCAAGGAAAAAGTTTGTCTTTTCTCTTCTGCTCACTTTCACCTTTCTCCTGCCATTCGGGTGGGTGGGGCAACTTGATGATTGCAACAAAGTCTCTATACGCTTTATTCGTCTCTTTTTTTTCATTGTGCTCCAATTTCACGAGGTGACCGCAGACATTCCGGGTGCAATCTGAGCTTAAGCTGGGTTCGTGGTGGTAACGGGCATATTGAGATGAAAGGAAACTGTCACATTGCTGGGAAGATTGGATTCATGGCGGAGTAAGAGGAACGTATTTTTGACACCTTTTCTCCCGGATTATGACACGAGGTGACTATCATGGGAGGATTATTGAGGAAGAGGGGACGGTGGTGTGGCGACGACGGGGGTTATCGCTTTTGTGATGGAGGAGAAATTCATCAAAAAAGAAAGGTGGTCCAACGGGAAGAAAATAAGTGGTGGTGGTGAATCTTGACGTTGGTTTGGGCTGGCTTTCACCAGGACGACCTGTGCTTTCTCCGCGCTGTTTTGCATGGAAGGATGTCATAATCGGAGGCGACGAGGGGCAGGAGAGGAGTAATTCCTTCAATTACTTTCTCTCTCTGCGTCATATCTCGTCCCACCAACCGCCAGATTTTTGCCTATAGGCTCATCACCCACATTACTTGGTTTTAAATCTCTCTCTCCCGACTGACATATGCTCGACAGACTGGGAGAACAGAGAAGGATGTCAAATTCGAAAAGTCATTAATACAACGAACGGTGGTGGTATTATTCACAATCTTGGTACACTGGCAAACGCTAGGTTCTGTACGTGAATGGAGGGGTGGAAGGGGTCAGTGACCTTTGAGGGAAGAAAAATGAAGAAAAATAAAGCTTTTTAAAATTTGTCTTAGATAATAATAAATTGAAATTTCGTTAATAGAAAATTAAATTAATTGATAATGTTCGAAGTGAAAGTAGGAAAAACAACATTCCTAGAGGTGTTTTAACTAGACGTAGGAACATTCCTCTGTTCGAGAAGAAAAATTTGAAGAAATATAACCCTCCTTAAAATTTGTTTTTCTCTTTCTACAATAATAAATTGAATATCATTAATAAAAAACATTAATTATTGCTAATTTTCGAAGTGAAATGTCTAAAACTCTACATTTCCAGCGGTTTTATGTCACTAGATCTGTATGCAGGAACATTTACTCCATGGTCACATTACCACCTGATCATCTTTGCTGATACGTGCAGATAAGACATTTTTATAAAAATTAAGTGACTACTAAACCCCATAATCATTTCGTCACCTTTTCCATTCCCCATTCATTTTTATACTTGCTACTTTCGTTCATATGAAGTTTCATTTATATAGAAAATTTAAATTAAACCAGCACAACAACGCATGTACCCGCCTGCCATCGCGTCCCTCCGCATATGATATCAAGCCCACGATCAAAGTCATTAATATTAGTTGAAAGTAGGATCAACGCCAGAGCTCGGAGCGACAATTCTGTGCTGAACAAGTGAAATAAGTCAAATGAGAGAAAAGGTCCCGAGAGCTTCTGACAAGCCGGCCACAGCTCTGGCAGAAATAATGCCCTGCCAACGACCAGCCCAGATCAGACCATCCATGGCTCTCTCTCCTCTATTTGTATTTGTACTCCCACCGTAGCAAAAGTAGCAGCACCATTGCTCTGTTGGTTTAGCTACTTGGTTTTGGTATTTCTGTGTCATGTGTCCCTTTTCACGATCCGTCCCATGGTCTCGCAAGATACGGAAGGAAGGGCTTCCTTCACTACGAATGTAACCTACGTACTATGCACACCCAACAACAACTCGTCTGCGAGGGACGTAGTAAAATATAAGCGAATAGAAGGACACAGTGACCGCGGAAGGGTGAGGGGACAGAGGGACAATGTCCCCAGGATTGTTCGATGTCGGCATCATCCTATATAAACCCAGGCCTCCCCTATCTCTCCTACAATTTTAACGTCCCCAGATGTTAAAACCCCGGTTTCCGGGGCCATTGATCCCTAAACAAAGTCGACTTTCTCCCTCACAGTGGCCGCGGAAGGTGCGGACAGAGGGACAATGTCCCCACAGTAATTCGAGGTCCTTATCAACTCCCCATCTTATATAAACCCGGCCCTCCCCCATCCTAAAATGCTAATGTCCCCCGATATCCCCCCACCTTCCGCGTCCCCTGCCAGCACAGTAACCTACTCGGAGGAAGAAATCATATCCTCGTCGTCATACATATTAGTCCTCCCCGCCGCCGGATGTTTTGAGTTGGTACGTACGAATACATCGTTCTCAGGCAGTGACGCAAGTTCTTGGAATCATCATGGATGAATTTATCCCACAGCAGCACCAGCACCACCACCACTGACTGTCTGGGACGGTCGTCGTCGTCGCGGGTCCTCCACGAAATATTGGACTGGCATTAATAAATCCATATTTTGCTTACTCCTGTCACATGGAAGAAGAAGTATCTATCCACCAACGACGAAGAAGAAAGCAAGCTTCTTGAGGCTCGTGGCCCGGCTTTGTCTCCACCACGAGCCAATAATCCTGCCAAGTTACATCACAATTCTCCAACGGCCCTCTCCTCCTTAAATTCTTTGCAATTTTATTAATCATGCAAACATGCTGCTGCTGCTCAAAAAAAAAGTTCTTGTCTTCTCCCAAACAGACTCCCTTGACGGGCCGGGAACCTGTTTGGGAATATTCCTGTATGGCGATGACTTGCAAATTTTATTCTCTCCCAGCACACACATTTTTCTTCTCCGCCGCCCGTTTAATCAATGCTGTCTCCCAGACTGGGAGAAAGCAGGGCGTATGTCGGCGAGACGTTGATTGCATTACCTTCACCAGCAATTTAGTCGGATGACTGTTTTAGGAAAAGTTTAAAGAGTAAGGAGGAGGACCCGTTGGACATTCTTGCCTTGCCATAAAAAAAGCAAGACAAGGCCACAAAAATCGTAAAAAAACACACATGCATGCATCCATGCAGTTTTGTGTTACATACAACAACCACTAAAGTAAAAGCGAGTCAGGATTTTCTCTTTTAGACGACAACAAAACAAAGCAAAAAAGAAGAAGTTTCTTCTGGCTTGGCTGAGAGACGTTGTTTGTAATGGAATATGTGTATATCTATTTAGAAAGGGGTCCGTTTTCTACTTTCACCCGGCCGAGGTTTCTCATTCAAGTCCACCCACCCACCAACCAGGTCCCCATTCTTCCAGTTTCCCATGTGGACGTGGGTGCATGTGTGTGTCGTATTTCGTAAGACGTGATTGATTTTCCGCTCCAATTATTCCGTTGGATGATCTTGTAAATCACATCTGCATCTTTTCCTTTGAAGTCAGGCCAGAATTTTTATCAGTTCTGAAAGGAGAAAGTGACGCATTTATGTCCACGGACGTATGTACATACATACATATTCTTCATATAAATAGTTGCACGCAGCCGGGTGGGTGAGGCATGATCCTACCATCACGCTGCTAGTGAGGGGTGAGGAACACAATGACCGCGGAAAGGGTTCTGGAGACATTAACATTGTAGGATAGGGGAGGGACGGGTTTATATAAGATGGGGAGACGATGGGGAATTGATCAACCTTGGGGACATTGTCCCTCTGTCCCCTCAAGCTTCCGCGGCCACTGAATATAAGACGGACGCATACATATAAGCAGTGGCCGCGGAAGCCGTGTAGGCATCTGAGGACATTAACATTGTAGGATAGGGGAGGCCCGGGTTTATATAAGATGATGCCGACATCGAACAACCATGTAGACATTGTCCCTCTGTCCATTCCGCGGCCACTGGCTGAGCATATGGTGAAAGTAATGGGTGGATGGATGAAGAGGCACGAGAAGAAGAAGAAGAAGAACCAAGTTAGTTGTGCGGGCCGGAGAGAAAGCGACCTGGTTTTTGCTGAATAGAGACCCATGCAGCTCCAACTTACCCAGTTGAGTGAGTGAGTAGTGGAGAAATCTCTTTGTTTGTGCTTCAGTTTGACCCGTAGTCTTGATGGATGGGATGAGTTCAGAAAATTAACTATTAAATACTGCTCCTCTCTTCCTGAGCCGTGAAAAACGATCTGTTGGGACGCCAGCATATGCTTCCCTCTCCTCATGAATCTATGCTAATTTACACCTAACCAACTTTACTACCAGGCAGGAACAACCAACCTATAGCTTACTTATTTTGAGAGACGACGGCCCAAAGCATGCAGTTGTTGTGCAACATCATCAGCAAACCTAAGCCTTTCCTCTCCTAAGCCCATGGATGGACGGACCGAGAAGAAAATGGGAATCCTACTCTATCTCTGCTTTTCAGGGCGGCTGTTATGCAATCCACGGTGAGTAGTGAAAGTAGTTGTTGTTCTTCTTCTTGCTCCCGGTTTAGCCTGGCTTTCTCTCTCTCGTAGAGCACATTACACACATCTCTGTGGGGCTGTTGGTCCTGGTATGCAAAGAGAAAGTAGTAGTAGTCGTGGTGGTGGTGGTGGTGGTGGTATTACATTCCCCTCGTTTCACTTTAGTTATGGCTCGCCAGAAACAACAGGGCTTGGATTAATCACTTTATATGGGGCTTCTTAATATGCATCTTTATGACTGAGCAAGAATCTGGGTTGTTACTTTACTTTACTTACATGGCTATATTCTCTGGCCGACCGACCGACTATTACAAACAGCAGAAGCAGAGCGTTTTGTGTCTGATTCATTCGCTTTCTCTTTTTCTCAGATTCGGAGAAAGAAACATTCCGCACAACTGCCAGCTTGACTTGAGTGGATTCATTCGCTTCTTCCTCCACATAACGGAGAGAGAGAGAAAGCGAACTATGTACGACTCACTGTTGTGCAACTCTCTCTCTCTTCTTCTGATAAGCTCGCTTTATTTTTATCGCTTTGTTCATTTCCCGGCAATCCGACTTCTTAGAGAGAGAAGATTTTGTGGTGAAATTGTGGCAATGCGGAACTTCTTCTTATCCAAATTGGAGCAACTATTTCACCAACAATTATCAGGAAAGTGAAACTATCGGGAGCGTGGTTTCCTATTTGGGAGCGAGAAAGTTGGACTGGTTTTTCTTATATATCTAACCAACCAACCTCTCCTGCTTATCTTAACCTTATCGATGCAGCACATGTCAGATAACATACATACATAGCAACAGGTAAGTATTATTCCACTCCTCTAAAAAATTCGGACCGTCCGAGTATTTTGCGAAATTATTGACCACCACGATATAAAAAATGATGATATTGGTAGGTCTAGGGGGAAGCAGTTCAAGGAGGCGGAGATGAATTAGACATCCTTCTTCCTCTTCCTCCTCTCCCGTGAACATGAATAATTCACGAGCACCTCACCACCACCGTCGACGAGAGAAAGAGAAAGTTATGCTTTGAGTAGCACGAAGAAAAAGACGATGCGATGCGAACGGTCATGTTTGTATTTATTTATCGACAGCGTGAAGAGAAAGCGAGCGAGGGGAGCACGTCCGACCAGACCAGGAAAGAGAGGAAAGTTTAAAAGATGTAGTTGATTGAATTTCTGAAGCACCATTCCTATAACAAGTGGTGAATGGTGTGGAAGAGATAGCAGGCAGAGAAAACTGGTGGCAGAACGAACGAGTGGAGAAAAGTATGTGGGGAAAGTTACCTTGTTTTCTTTACTGTTGTCTATTATTATTGAATCCCCTGAGCGAGGAGAAAGTCGTCTCAGCTTTCTCTTCTTCTTTTTGGCTCCTCTTTTTCCTGCTCCTTGTCATAATACGGGAGAAGAGATGTCCATCCGTGGAGGGACGATTTGGCAGAGTGAGGTGAGGAGATGATCGTGGTGGTGATGGGGACGATGGGTGCTTATCTGCCTAGCGTTTTATAGGTATGCATACATGGAAAAGAGAGAGAGAGGAATTGTGGATGTGGTGATACAATGGATTGGAGTTTGACAGTATATTTTTTTAAACAAGCCAGGAAATCAGGGGTGGGAGGAACACTCAATTTCTGAGAAAACATTCGGCCCAGGTCGGACGGGAAGTTTTGGATCAATTCTATAACTAGATGAGAAACTGAATAATATTGCCTCGCTTTCTCTCTCTTGTCCTTTACCTTTTGAAGAGAAAGTAAATAAGAATAAGAACCGGTGGCAGCAGGAGTGGCAGCAAAATGCCAGTCAAAGTAGTCCTTCTGATGTGACTATAAAATCCAATCTGAAGAATTTGGACGTCTCCTTTCCAATGCATATCTGCTAGTGCAGAGTTACGAATTCCCAAATGGGATCCTTCGCTGCCTACTTTCTCTCTGCTCCCACCATCAAACTTTCTCTTTCTCTGCCTGGTTTGCTCATTCAGTCCTCCAAATCTGTTTGGTCAACCTGAAATATGAACAAGGGAGTCTTAATATGCGACCAGCCAACGGACCAACCCTGCTCTTTGCCTGGCTGGCTGGCTGGCTGTTCAACAGTTCTCCCGTCTGTTACCTTGTCACATTTCGGGAGAAATACGGGGCTGCGAGATTGTAAAATCTGGAGAGGACCCATACCTCGATTTTTTTTACTACTGCTAACCTTCACTTGATCCCTCGTCACTAACTCAGGCTGGCTGGCTGAGAAGGAGGAGGCCGGGGTGGGGACGAGAGACCTGGGAGAAAATCGGAAGTAGGCTCATCCTGGTCGGTGGGTGGGAGAAGATGGTCACATTATTGTCAAGAAGGACCTAGATGCATGCATATGTAAATAGTGGTGGTTGGTTGGTCCTATTGGTGCCGTTGGAGGGGCAAGATGAATTACCGGAAATTACCCGTAGCCAGACTTGACATCCTTTGATTCATCACTTTCCGGCTTGTATTTCCATGCATCAGTTTATTTTCGAGGACGAGGACGAGCAGCAACATCACCTCCATCTCTCCCGTCCTCTTACACAGTTCGTCACATCTCTCCAACTCCGGAACCAATTACTCGAGTTTCAGAGTCCTTTCCAAATTTCAAATTCTCCAAACTAAATTACCCGGAACATCGATTTGCCTAAAATGAACGGTCTCTCTCGCTCGTCCACCAGCCACCAGCCGGGAGAGAAAGCAGCAGGAAGCAGGCAGGGTGGTGGTGCAACTATTTGTTTAAACTCTCCCAGTCACCACTTGTTCTCAAAAACTGTCTTACTAACTACGTACGTACTCGCCCGGCAGCAAAGTGTCTGTCAATCTCTCGGCTCTCTCTCCTGGTCGGACCAACTTTCTCCCAAAAAAATAACTCTCACCAACCAACCAACAACCGCCAGAGCACTTCTACTTCTGCTTATCAATCAAGTCGCCCACCAACCCGGCAACCAACCAGCGGAGTAACCAAACTTCATCAAATAGTCTGGTGGGATAACTAATGAGTGTAAATTCCTCGCAACTCTACAAGCTGTTACCATCCCCCACTTTTTGTCCCGTACGTACGTATAGACGTACGTATGTACCTAATCTGAGAGAGAGACTGATCCACAAAGTTTGGGCGTTTCGAACCGTTTAAAATGGAGTTAAAAATTGGAATTTTCTTGGACCATGAGGTTCATGACGCAAGAAGCGTAAGAAAATGAATGAAATGCTTCAAAAATTTGCAAATTAAAAATATTTACCGTTTAAAATCCATTTAAAAATTCAAATTTTCTTAAATCACTTGGTTTACATGACGTAAATAAGTACTAATTTTGCTACCAAAATTTTTTACGGTTTTCAAGTTAAAAAATAAAATCCATTTAAAAATTCGAATTTTCTTAAACCACTCGTTTCATGAAGTAATAAGCGTAATGAACTCAATGAATTACTACCAAAAATTTGCACGTTTGTTTCCAGTTAATAATATTTTCATATGATTTATTTCTCAACATAATTAATAATTAACAATAAATATAAACTTTAACAATATAATATTTGGCATAGTTTAGCATCGTTTTCAGTTGTATTTCAATACTGCTTGGAGAAGAAATAACGGTGTGTGTACATGTGTATGTATGTATGAATTTATATAGTCAATTTGTATTTATGTGTATGTAAGTAAGTAAGGAGTGCATAGCATCATAAAGCTCACGTGGCCGTGGCATGTGGTAGTTCAACGTGATTCCAGGAAATATTTATGTATTTACGATGGCGATACTCATTTTCTACGTGACACGATATATTTATGTACATAGATATTTGACGAAATATAGTATGGAAGTAGATCAAGGGTAAATTTCTTGTCTTGTTTTACATATGCATATATAGAAGAGAGTATATTTTATTATGGAATATAATGTGGTGCCTTTTAAGTGAGAGAAATTAATTAATCATAAATACACTAAATATTTTTGACATGCTTTTTCCCCTTAATTCGTTCAAATTCTAGTGGCTACAATACACACTTTGTGATATATGTAAATACACACGTGACAAGATTTGCATACGTACTTTTGCCTGACAACTTTCTCCATTCCGATATTTTCTCGATCCTATTCCGCATTTTCGGTGTGTGTAATTCAGTTTTGGGACACGGAGAAGGGAGAAAGTTTGGTGGTGGATTATTTATTATTATTTTTTGTAGTTTTAAGTACGCCTTATTAGAGACTTACGTAACACGAAAGGGTGGGTGGTGCAGTCAGTTGACCAATATTAAGAATAATAATGATCCATATTTTTGTGGTCCTCGGAATAATCTACTAAATCCATGTATGTATATAGAGAGCTACATTTTCTTTCGGGGTAAGATAAGAACACATGGTTCGTGCAAAAGAGATAGGTCTTTGTGCATTTTAAACATGGTAATTCTACCCAGGGAGAAAGTTGATGGGGTGAAAGTATCAGAGAAAAGTATGACAACGACCAGTTGCAGGGCGCTCTACGTCTAAGTCTACTAAATGCCTTCTCACGAGTGATGAACTGCAAATGGAGTGGAGAGGAATCCTGCTGGCGATTAATCCAATAAAATAAATGCCAAGCCTGAATCGTCGCGTCATTGTGGGGTCAATTGGCTGAGGAGAAGAAGAAGAGAGCAAGTTTTTTTTCGAGTACTTTTTTTCCGTGAGTCATTTGGTCGTCGGGAAAAAGAGGGAATGATACATTGGAAGAGTTGAGGAGGCTTTCTTCTTTTTTTTGAGAGAGCGCACATTCCATTCGTTGAAGAAACCACGTAATAAAAAAATAACGAGACTCATAATTTTATCTGCCTTCAAATTAAGCAGAGCAGCAGAAACCAACAACAGGTTGGTTTTTGTGTGGTATCTTTTCTTCTTTTTTGTTGGTTCTTTGATGGTAATGAGTCCGTTTTAGTAGTAACCTCGATTTTTTTCCTACTTTCACTGATCTATCGACTCGTACGACTCCTCGTCCAGGTTATGCAGCCAGTTGAAGATCATCATATTCCGTTCAAACTTGGAGAGGGGGCGACCCCTCTCTCGCTCGACGTCTTTCAACGAAAGTGGGAGTTCCTTGGCAGGTTTTTTCTTCGTGGGGAGCTTGAGAGCGTCCAATTCAGCCTTTGCGACTTGAATGGGAGGAATATTCCCACCCCCACCCGGGCCCCCGGCGAGACTTAGCGAATTCATGGAAACGACGACGGGTAGTTTTTCGAGGTCAAAGTTGCTCTGGGCCATCCGTTCCAGGGCGCGGTACGCGACGAGGAGTCGTTTTCGGATGTAGAGTTGGCGAATTTTCTTGTTCACGGAGCGGATGAGGTCGGCCGGCGTGAAGGAGCCGCCGTTCGGTCGGGCCATGCGACCTTGGGGGGAGGGTAGCTGGGAGGTGGAAGAAACGTCCCCGACCGCCACCCAGGTCGAGCAGGAGCGCGACGTGGGGCCGAAATGGGTGCGAAATATGGCGTCGCTACATCGTACGGAGGACAAGTCCATTTCTGAGCTTGATTTTCGAACAGCGGCAACTTGGTCAGGGTCCGGGGGCAGGGTGGAACTTATGTCGGTTGTGGAGAAGGATTTTGGCAGACCGAGGAATTTAAACAGGGCGCCAAAGTTTTTGATGAGATCGTTTTCCTCTTCGCCCCATAGGTCTTGGGATTTGAGAGACTCGCCGGGATTGGGGACGGTGAGTCGGTGCCGCCCGTCGGGGATGGGGGAGGGGATTCGCATAAAAGGGCCCAGGCTGGAGAGGGAGAGGAGAGAGATTTCGGTGGAGATGGATTCATGACTGGGCGAGCGGAGGATGCGGTTGGAGGCATTCTGAAAAGAGATAAGAGAGAAAGTGGGGGAGAGTAGAGGTTTAGGTAAGGTTTTTGGAGGGGGGGTTGTTTGGGGGTTAATTTGACACAGGTTGTGTCAGTTTATACGAATTTTTAAAAAATTAAAAAACTCCAAACTTTCTCCCGACCGTCCGGAGAAATCGCAAAATTTACGCTATATTCTTGACGTTATCAAGAGTTACAAATTAAAAATAGAGTGATTTTACGATTTCTCCGGACGGTCGGGAGAAAGTCCGGAGTTTTTTAATTTAAAAAAAATTCGTCAAAGCTGAACACAACTTGTATTACCATCGAATTAATCCCCAAGCAACCCCCCCCCCCTTTGCCTCCCCAGTTCGAAAACCTTGAGATTTAGTAACAATAAGTCCAGAGTTATCATGCACATTTATGAGAACTAGAAGGGTCCCACATCACATCACACCTTGACCTTAATGGGCATGCATTAGAAGAAGAAAAGGGTGCCCGAATGAATCACTTAGGAGAAAGTAGTATTAATATAAGTTGCTCGATTTACCGTGAAAAAATCCCGTCTCTCTATTTCCACCCTTTTTGCATGCCTCGCAACTTTTTTCTTCTCTCCCGATCAGAGAAAGTTGCCGTATTTAGCCGTGTTTATCCAGTCACAAGTTTACCGTTACTCATAACCGCTCTTACTTTCTCCCCCACTCCCACACACCCAACCCAGCAGAGCTCCTACATACATGCATAAGTACATTACCTAAGAGAAAATCGGCTCAGAGAAGAAGAAAATCGGGTAAAAAATCGTCTAAAAAAATCCGCTCAGAGAATCGGGATAAATATAATAATACCATCTTCTTCATGCATGGAACTTATTGTCCTCCAAAGTCTGAGGGCACCATTGTGCCGGGAATGAATGAATGGGAAACATTTTTGGAAATGTGTTGAGTGCAAATCTCCCCAAAATACGCAGGGATGCGATCCTGGCATCTCATTTGTGTAGATGCAGTGGCCGCGGAAGCTGTGGGGACATCTGGGGACGTTAACATTGTAGGATAAGGGGCTTATATAAGATGGGAAGATGATATGGACATCGAATAACCGTGGGGGACATTGGCCCTCTGTCCACTCAAGCGTCCGTGGCCACTGAATATAAGACGGATGCATATATATAAGCAGTGGCCGCAGAAGCCGTGGGGACATTAACATTTTAGGAAAGGGGAGGGCCAGGTTTTTAAGTATAAGATGCCGACATCAAACAACCGTGGGGACATTGTCCCTCTGTCCCCACCCCCCCCCCCTTTCCGCGGCCACTGCATCCTACATAAACCATACTACGTCCACCTACCTGGATGTGTATCAGTGGTTTTTCTTGTGACATGTTTCTCGAGCAGTAATGAATGACAGGAGGAGCAGCAGCAGCATCAGCCAAGCCACCAGCCACAATCGCACGTTGGTTGGTTGCACGTTACTACCCGTTCCCCATCCGTTTCTCCATCTGAAAGTCAAATTACGAATGAATTTAGCTCTCCGCTACCTTTCAACTCGGTGGAAGGAAGGAATTCTGATTTTAAAAGTCTCTCAAAATCGTCTCTCTCTCTCGGCTTCTTGATTGCCATGCAGCTTCACATCAGAGATTTCCGTGGTTTTCCAGAGTGCCGTGATGGTGACAAAGGAAAGCAATCAACGAGTCGATTGGATACTGATGAATGGGTCCAATCAAAACTGAGACGCTTTTTACTCTACATTTTACTCTAACCTAAAGCGCAGGCAGGCAGCATTGAATTTTCTTTCTCGGACCGATTGTTCCACTCCTTGCAGGATGGGAACATTAAAATTGAGACGGCGGAGAAAACAATTATTATGAGAAATTCAAGTAGGTTCTAAATGATGGAGGTCTCCCAAGGTATGTTCAGAAATTTTGACTCAATTAGTGTCAGAAATTTAATTAAGATGAAATTTGCGACAGACACGATCTCCCAATGGGCACATTTGGCCGAGATATTTGCATCCGAAGAGGAGAAAACGCGCAGTAAATTTAGAAAGTGTAAAATTTATCGACTTTACTGCACACTTTCTCCTCTTCGGATGCAAATATCTCTGCCAAACATGCCCATTGGGAAATCGTGTCTTTCGCAAATTTCATACTAATCAAGTTTGTCATAAATTTATATTATTTTGCGCAAAATCTGATCGCATCCGCTCGTCCACCTCCCTCGTAAACGATGCAGTTACACAAAACCTTCCACATATTTCACTTGCACTGCACGCTCCCCAATTTTTCTGCACCTGAATAATAATAATCTGGAATCTTTCAACAAAACGGTTTTATTCTTCTCCTCGTACCACACCCCGCACAAAAATATGCTCCCCGTACAAACTATGGGGGAAAAGTAGCCAAGAGAAAATGTAGAGTAAAGAAGAAAAAAAACGTGAGCGAATTATTTTGCCCTCGGTGTAATAAATCTTTGCAAGTTTTCCTTCAATTGCTTTTATTTGAGAGAAGAATGGTTTCACTTCACGTATCCGCGGCTGGATTGAGAACATTTAAATGTTTCAAATAGGTTCGCATTTCCTTTTCTGGATCATAAAATACTTGAGTTTCAAATATCACGAGTGATCATGCAAGATTGCGTCAGAGAGGGAAAATAACAGAGAGGCAGAGGGGAAAGGAGGTGGATCATTTTTGTAAAGGACGACTCGGTCCTGGGAATAATTGGGTTGAAATGGAGACGTTTTCTTGTATGGGGATCACAAAATGTTGGCCGTCATGCAGGCCCACCAGGCGCCGCGGGACAATGTCCCCACGGTTGTTCGATGTCGGCATCATCTGCCATCGTACATAAACCCGGCACTCCCCAGTGTTAATGCCCCCAGATGTCCCCCCACCTTCCGCGGCCACTAGTCCTACCTACGTACGTATGTACTTATCTATATCCCTGCATATATTCGCAACTATTGCGAAAATAAGTATCCAGTTTCATCTCTCCGCGAAATAATATGTATGTACATATAAGGTAAATAAATTTAAGGTTAAGTCAGCACTAGTGATCCTTTTTAACGTCACTGCGTACAGTATGTATGTTGACGTGAAATTTCCTCCCATTTTTTTTTGCCTGGCTTTTTACACCACAACCACCGCAACAACAACACCGACTAAAACGACGACAGCTCTTCTGCCGAAACTTTCAACCCCATTCGGCATAATCGTTATTGCTTTTCAAGACAAGACCATGCTCCTCATGGTACATAAGGTTTTATTCATTTTTAACAGCACGGGCTTGACTCGTGGGCACGAAGAAGCGGGTTTTATTACCACGCAGGATGGATGGATTGGATGACAATAGCGATGATTCTAATGAGACGACGAGGAAGAACAATGGAGTGGGTGGCATGGTGGCTTCATGATGATGATTTGAGACCGTGCATGGCGTCATTAAAATTCGGATTAAAGTTGACCTTATTTTGTGATGTGGTGCAAAAAAAACAACCAAGAGATCCCGTACCATTTGGCAAAGGCACCTGGTTCTGGAGCGAGTTTATAGGTATGTAGATAAGTACACTTGATAAGGGTAATGTAGTAATAACGTATTAATTGAGAGGCACACAAGATTGTAAATTTGTGGGGGTAATGAACATCGCTTTTATTGCCGGGGTCTCATCATCTCGCTTGTCATCATGGTTTATTATTGTTGTGTAGATGCGACATAATTCTGAGACGACGAATGGAATGGAATGAAATGAAATCAGAGAGTTTGCAATTTCGTGATTATTATGAACCCACATAAAGTTTTATTATCTGGCTGTTTGGCAACTTGTCGGTTACATGGGGTATCACTTTGTACATCTTTATAAGGCTGTTGACAAGATGGTGAATGGTGATGATGATGCGTATATAATTTAACCCGAGTCGTAAGTACTGGGGTGTAGTGTACTAACTAATTTAATTGCGCACAGTTGTAATCATGATGGAAACCAGATTTTGGAGAAGGAGAATCAGCAAATTGGACTTAATTTGGGGCAAAAATAGGTTTAATTTCCCTAAGTCAGTGGAGCAGATTAATTCCCAAATATCCATTAATTAACGCGGTGTGTAATTTGAAAAGGGACATTCCTCCCCTCAAACCCTTTGATGCGAAAGTATGCAATGCATCGAAATATCTCCGGATTAGATTTCTATATCTAAAATTTCATTGATCTTTTTCACCACGTGAGATGAAAGACAATAGTTTCACGGGTACTTTTTGAACCTCCTGTTGAACCAAACCTCCACCTCCACCCACCCAGCGCAAAACCACACTTTTACAACACCTGCTGCTGCTCCGAGGGCTTTGTTAATAAAACGTGCGGTTTTCCAGGCGCAGGTTGTTGTTAAAGAAATCTTTTTATCAAAGTTTTCCAGTTAATCTCAACAATCATCATACGCCAGAAAATCCAATATCATGCCCTACTCGCTATACCGTATTGATTTTTTTCGCAAATTAATTCCACCTGGACAGCCGGTGATCAACTTTTACGTGGGCGGCGGCGGCGGCGGAAGAAGAAGGAATGGTATAATTCTGAATCTTAATCTCGTCATAAAAAAAGAGTATTATTTCCGGCCTGGATGTACACATGGACTGATTGATTACTACCATATGCAGAGAGCAAATTGGTTCCCAGTAAATTATTAGGATGCGCCGGGGAAGATATCGGTTTTATTGGGGGAGCTACGTACATACACTACTACCGCTTCGTAATTGGGTATAAAAAGAGAAAGAAAGGGAGGAAAAACTAGGTGGAAAATTGCCAAGATATAAAATCTTACCATGACAAGAAGAAAGCAGTTTGTCGGATGCAGACTTGTCCTTGCACAACAGGCCTGCTACACATGACGGCACTTAAGAAGTCCTTTTCCTGCAGAAATCACTCGTCGTCTTCTCAAATATGGATATGAATGAATTCAATCAAAATTTTGGAAGAGTTGGTAAGTAAACAGGCGATGTTGGCAATAATGTTGTTAATTGAGAGGAGCGGAGAAATGTTCGGTGTTTGCGATGCGAGCACCCCGTCAATGGCTCTCGTGCCCTCTCCGCCTGTCCGCGCATCGGGGAGATCGATAGCTCCAGTGACTTTCTCCTGCCCGCTGCCACCACCACCACCACCACCACGGCTGCTGCTTTCACCTTCATTTCACCATCACCCGCCGAAAAAGGTCTGTCCATACCCTCTCCTCTCCTCCTCCATTCCTCCCACCACCACCACCACGGCCACCAAAAGTATGTATCTCGATACCTCTCCAGGATTCGAACCCCACCAAATTTTAATGTCGTAAATGACGATAATATTATTATCATCCCATGTTTTACGACCCAACATAATCAGAGGACGGGAAAAATGATGCCTGACTTTAAAAAAAATTATTCCTCCTGCAGGTCCGACCCAAAGACGGGATCTGCCTCCAGCGAAG
Organism: Folsomia candida; assembly: GCF_002217175.1. Classification (NCBI taxonomy): domain Eukaryota; kingdom Metazoa; phylum Arthropoda; class Collembola; order Entomobryomorpha; family Isotomidae; genus Folsomia; species Folsomia candida. The sequence continues at coordinate 2,741,378 of NW_019091209.1, forward strand.
GGTGACTAAGTTTAAATTTATGTTGGTTTAAATAAATGCCCGCAGATCTGTCATCGCGACGAGTGGGAATTGTTGGTTGAGGTCAATGGTTCCTCTTCTGTTCGCAAGTACTGCTGCGGGATAATAATGTAATGGTCGTTATAATGCCCTTCCTCTTATTACATCGTTATTATTGCGCTATTTGGGAGCTAAGAGGGAAATAAAATAACCATGATTTCAGCCCTGGCTCGATCTCTCATCCTCATATCAATGAAATGCATGCAGCATGGAATGGATGGATGGATGGATGGATGGTCGGCGTGTGTATGTAGTTTCAGCCACGAGTATGTAATTCATGAGAGGAGAGGACCATGAAAATTTATAAACTGGGCCTAAAAAAAGTATGAGTTGGTTGGTCGGCAGTAAAAATGTAATTACATTCGGTTCTGTACACAGTGGAGGAGATGATGATTGACGTATGTATGAATTGCAGTTCGACCGACATAAGTTCGCCAGGGTGGATTAACTACTTATTTAAGTATGAAGTCGTAATTTAGCACCAATATTCGTCACCATTTTTTTGGTAATCAGAAGACTCGTGGGGGTGATTAGGTTGAACATTTGAGATTTTTTTTAGTTGAGAATAATGTTAATGGGCATCATTCATTTTGAGTGCGAATTGTTTGCATGGATTAAAAAAGGAGGTGGTGGATTTATTATTGGGATGAGAATAAGAATAGGATAAGTAAGATGATGAATCGAGGAGATGGTGATGCTCAGTGGCCGCGGAAGCTTGAGGGGACAGAGGGACAATGTCCCCACGGATATTTGATGTCCACTTCATCTGACCATGTTATACAAACCTTATCCTACAATGTTACTGTCCCCAATTGTCCCCACGGCTTCCGCGGCCACTGATTGATAATGCTGGTAATGAATTCCACATTAATTTTTGCACTATGTATATCACCCAAATTCTGTCTTTTAAGCTTGACCAAGCAGACGGGGGAGGGAAGGAAGCTGATATTGATATGACTGCAGATGATATGACTGGTGACCTTTTTTTCCACTACATAATATGTCAATTCAATGCGATGTCATTATTTATTATTCATCTCAATCTCAAGTTCAGATTTGCGAATATAGTCGCAAACCAAACCACCACCAGACAATTTTTCTTTCTTTCTTCACCATTTATTAATCTATTCTACATTTCGTTCCAAACAGAGTAACAAGTTCATCGGTGTACACATTTTTTCACCTAAAAACTATTAAATAAAATGGTCTCGAAATTGTGGTGCAAGTTTATCTGTTTACCAATCTATTTATCCCTCCTCGTCCCCCACACGGAGAGTCAACAAGCCCGAAATAGTCAATGGTTTGAGGACACAATCGACGAATTTTTACGAAACGCTCAAAACAACGATGAGGCGACGGACATTCAAGTGTCAACGTGTAAAATATCGAGTCAGCAGCTCGTCGCCACGGCGCAAGCGACAGCTGCCAGGGTGTTGAAAGGAGTATGCAATCCGCGTAAGTGTACTGTAATTTTGTTCTGTGCTTTGTTTGATCTGTCGTCGTCGTCGTCGTGCTCTGTGTAATTTTAAAGTTTCCTTTTTGGAGAGAGAGAGGAGAGAATAGAAGGTTTGGCGAGAGAGTTATGTAAAGGAAAAGTTATCAGTTTTGTCCTAATTGAAAGTTTGGGATGAAATGGAATGATGAATGGATGGAGATATGTGTGTCATGGCTAGTTGGTTGGTTGGTTGGTTGCATGTCGATTCATAAGGTTGGATATCATTATTATTTTGTGATTATTAATATAAATACTTATGATATATATTTATCGTGTTTCCATTCAGTGGGTGGGTGGCTGGGATGTAATCATAATAATAATAATTGTTATTATTATTATGAAGCTATATTGAGAAAGAGAGATCCAGAGTCGAGTTGTTCTTGTACTAGTTGATCCATCTCACTTGATCAGTGGCCGCGGAAGCTGTGGGGACATGGGGGGGCATTAATATTGTAGGATGGGGGAGGGATGGGTTTGTATAAGATGGGGAGATGGTGAGGATGTCCGTGGGGACATGTCCCTCTGTTTCCGCGGCCACTGGTAGGCCTGCAAATAATACGAGAATGGAGACAGACAGACAAGTTCGCAATTGACAATTGACACTCTGCTGCCTTTTGAGGAAAAATGGCAATCGTCGTAGTCGTCGTCTAGTCGAAAGACTCGTTTGTTTGGTCTCTCTCTCTCTCCTGTTGTTGTCCATTTTATGGAGAGAGAGAGAGATTGGACTGAAAAGGGGAGTGAGTGAGCAGTCAGTCATCCACCATGCACCATTTAAGAAATTAGTAGCCTGATAAGATCACGTAGCGAGGCAATGAAACTGCTGGCAATGAAAGTTTTGGCAATATTGGGAGCCTGCTGCTTTTGGGACATGATGGGGAAAATTGTTATGCTTTTCATGCACATGCTATAGGAATGGGTGATCATGGGAGTGACATGTCTCAGATAGATCGCTGGCTCATTGAACTGCCTGGTGCGGAATTGCTAATAACTTGATGAGACAGAGTGAGAGAGTGAAGGTCGGGTGAGCAGCGTGGGGTGAAATGGTCACGTCCCCCACTTCCCCCAGAGTCCGGCTTAATTATCTTCGACGACGACATACACTGTTCCGATGAGATGATCATCATCATTGCGTTGCGACACTGGTGGTGGATCATATTGATGGATGAGTGGATAAGGAGGGGTCCGATTAAAAAAGGCAGACTTTGAGATTCCAGAGAGGTTTTGGGTTCATTGGGTTTCTTAGAAAAATATGAGGCCAGCGTTGTTACTTTAGTTATTAATTTAGTTTGTAATTACTGCTTTTATAGTAAATAATCCCCCCCTTTTAATCATCTTGGTCTGGTCCGCAGAGGAGATGGCGAATCGTTTTGAAGACCTGGAACGCGACTTGGGAACTCGCCTCACATCTTTGACAAACCTTTTGGTAAGCGTCGAGGCCAAGTTGGTGGAACAAGAGCAGGAGATTAAGCGAAACCATCGCCGCATGATGAGTGTTTTGGGCGGAATGAAGAAATCAGAAGTTGAAGGAGGAAGAGGTAGCTCATCCTCTGATAATTCAGAGTACAGAGCGGAGGAAGTGATCGGAGAGGGAGAGGAGAGTATCAACAGTTCATCCGGCTCCGAGGTGGTGGTGACGGGATCCACTTCCTCTTCCACCACCACGAGTACCACCACCACCACCGACAGAACAAAGAGCATTCTCCCCACCAATCCTTACGGTGGACCCCGTTCCGATGAAATGATCAAGTACAACTCGACCGTCCACATTGAGAATGGGCGGCGAGTCTTCTCCTACTACTGGGTCGTTCCAGGGATGACGTACAAGCTGAGTAGTTGGGGTCAGAAGCGGGTCCTCCGATCCAATAGCTTTTACATATTCCCCCGCGGCTACCGTATGTACCTCAAGATCATTCCACGCTACTCCACCAGCACGATGTACATCCACGTCGGGATCACGCGGGGAGACTATGATGAGACTTTGGAATGGCCATTCTCCTACAAGATGAGAGTTCAAGTGCTCGACCAGAATGAATCTAAATCAAGAGCTCAGGATTTGAAATCAAGAATATGGGACCCAAAGGAGTTGTGTTCAGCCACAAACTGGCGCAAACCTCTGAGCGCGGATAACGACGGTATATCCACATTTATGTCCACCTCCTCCAAAAAATTCCTACCTACTCCACCTTTACCTCTCCCAACTTTGTCGTCCACTGACTGTCCAAGTGGCAAATGATTCTGCGAGAGGCGGAGGGAAAAGGATGCATAATGGATGGGGCTGGACAGTTGCGGAGAAACTTTTATGACGCCACAATATGTCTCACTCTGATTTCCCACCTTGTCACCCAACATAAATCTCACGGTTATTTTTCATTTCATTCCACAGAATGCGTCGGGCTAGGCTTCCCACATGATGTGATTCAGACGCCGGACTACATCTGGAATGATAGGATCGCAGTCAAACTCACGGTCCACTTGGATTAACGAATTGACGAGGAGACGTGGCCCATTTTAAAATAAATTCCTCTCCTAAATTGGCCACCTCATTTTTTAGAGACGACGGACGCCTAACACAGCACTTGACCTAATTGTTCTTCTTCTACTTGTCCTCCTTTTTGCCTACTTTTATACGTATCGTATAATATTTTATTTCTCTCCCTCCCTTTACGAGACTGGATCGAGTTGGTGGACAGCGGCGACGGTGGAGAGGATTCATGCCACCTATTGTTTTTGATGATGATTTCCTTTAAGAGCAAGCTTGTACGAATTCCTCTGATTCGAATGAGTAATAAATTATCACCCATTTTGTCATATATCGTCGTTGTTATCCGGATTATGCCATCGCCACTTCTTACCTCCTCCTACTTACTCTGCATATTTTCGAGATAAATGTAGATCTAGGGCGATGATTACAACATTTCATGTCGAGATATTTTCTCCTCTGCGTAATCGCCATAATGGGTGATTGATCCGTTCGTCTAAAATCTGGCTCTGTCTGCCTGCACCTGAAGAGGAGGAGACCCACACATCGTCGTCACACACCATTAGAGTCATTTATCCACAATTCAGTGCAGTCGTGAAAAGCAAAAGGAATGTCGATGGATGAATGACTGACGACGAAGTAGGAAGTAGGAAAGAAAAAAAGAAGTCGGGGCGATATAATATTTCCATTGGAGAAGAAGAAGATGATAAGTTTATATGCTCACAAAAAGTGGCTGCGTCCCACGAGGAGCAGAATTTTTATTTGAGTGGAAATTGCAGGGGAAAAAATGTGGCGTGGTGGCCTTTTCACTGCCAAACGTACGTACGTAGTAAGTATTTACTCGCAGAAGAAGGAGAGCAGTATGAGTGTAGGAAGAAAAGAGTTTTTTTTCTCATCTTGTGTCATTATATCATGATGCCGGTGGGGGTAATAATAAATGCTTTCTGATCAGACATCTCTTTCACTCAATTTATTATATCATCATCGTGCTCAATTGAGACGCAAAGAAAGAGAAATTGGAACGAATTATGCTCTGTCTTGGATCATCATCTTTCTTCAAATCTACTCCCCTTATGCTGGCCGTACGGAGTATGAGCCAAATACCTGAGGTCTAGCTCAACAGGCAGACTTGACTGGGTGAAAGGAAGGTCTAACTAGTTTGCTTTCACCAACCACTACTGACGGTTCCCTAATTCTCTCTTTCTTCCAGATGCTGCAGAGTGGAGTGGAGTTGCAGCTCTAAATGGGCGAGAGAACATGGAAAAAGCCGTATTATGAGAAAGTCACAAGACTTTTATTCACGGGGAAGTCATTAATCGCGAAAGAGTAGTAAGTAAGAAATGCATGCGGTAGTGGTTGCATGGTTGCATGCATGGAAAGTAATCAGTAAACTCCATCAGGAGTGCATTATGTATTTGGTGTTTTTTTATTTATTTACGGGTCGGTGTTATATTGTGCGTGGTAGGATTTCCATAAATCGAGACAGTAGACTCGGAAGACGCCTGCCTGCCTTATGGTGTATGTACACACACTTGACTTCCCTGGTCAATCAATTGAGACGTGTGGGTGGGTGGATGGATTTATTTTCTATCCGAAGTAGGTAGTCACGGATGATTTATGAATTTATTTAAGACTCAACCAACTAACTTGTGAAGGTCAAGAACCGATGCTTGATTGATGAGTGATTTGAGCAGACAGGATAAAAGACGAGATGATGATGATGATGATGACCATTACGTATTCTTCTCCTGCCCAGTCCTTGACGTCTCTTTCCTCCTCTTTAGAAGAATCAGTGGTGGTGGTGGTCGTGGTGGTAGAAGCGATAATAATTATGTCTCGATGCACTTATTCTGATGAACGTGATAATCTCAGACGTTTAATGGTTGGGTTGGTTAGTGTGTGGATTGGACCTAGCTAATGCTTGTCAAATTGTGTGGTATGCTGCATTTTGGTGCGATATGAACTCTTAATTCGCCTCCTGAGAGTATAGATAGATGGATAAAAAGATGGGATATACACATTGATTGGATATATATTATTGGGTGCATTGATTCTCATGATCGTTGCTGAATTGTGTACGGGATGGTGTGCAGAAGGAGGAATTCCGTCGTGGTCCAAGTTAATAGTGGAAGGAAGAACAAGATCATCAATTCATGTGACACGATTATGCGATATGATAGCCTGCATGCAAAAACAGTGTACTCACACACACTCAAATCTCACTCAAATCTGTGTAATGTGAAGCATAATAATGTGTGCATGCATATTTGCGAATGTATCGAGAAGGAATTGATGAATCGCATTGAAATCTCATCTCGCCCACAATTGTCCATTTGGATCCTACGCTGTCGTAAAATGAGATTTCGTGTCTCATATAAGAAGCCGAATGTCCCCAACAGTTGCTCTCAGTACGCTGAGTTTGGTGAGCAGTTGTGGCTGTTGTTTTGTGTCCTTGTTCTTCTTCTTAGAGAAAAATGTCGCACCAGGCCGCGTGCCTCTTGGGTTTTTGGGTGGTGGTCAGTTTACTGTCCGCCCTGCCGCAAGGACATCTCCAATGTGGTCCGGACTCTTTGGTCCTTTATCATTTGATCATGAAAGCGCACTGGAGCCAAGAAACCTTTCCACGCCACTTTCCCGGACGGCTGGCAGGATACCGGCCCAGTGCCCAGTGGTCTCGGCTGATCGGTAAGAAGAGGGAGATAGATTTTTTATTGCCATGATTTCCCAGAAATAACAACCCAACACTAACGATGTGTTGGGTTGTTATAACGCAACATATGTGTTATTTTTTTTGGGGGGGGGGGGACCGATCCGTCGGTGTCCAATTATTGCCTTTTTTCTCTCTCTCACAGGAAGAACGCACAACTCATCCTACGCGTTGTATCGGGTTGGCGAAATGGCTTCTGCAGGTTGCAGCAATAATCGAAGTTTGGGATTATTGGAGGCATGTAACATTTGTTTGTAACGCATAGGTCTCAAGAAATTTGCGGAAACGTCGTCCTCCGACAGTTTGGATGAGATGGATAGCACCGGCGTGTTCGATGCTTTCAATGCGCCACCAATCGCGTCGGGTGAGGGTCAAACGCAGAGTCAATTCTTCCTGGATGGGAACCATTCGCAGGTTGGTGAACGGAAACCGTTACGATAATACTTATAAAAAAACTGTAAATAAATACGGTGTAAATTCCAATCCAACACCCACTCATGTGCAAATATGTACTTGTACTTATGCAAAAAAAAAACAATGATGATGTGCTTTTCTGTCTCAGGTCTCTCTGATCTCTCGAATCGTCCCGTCACCCGACTGGTTTTGTGGAGTGGATGGGGTTGATCTCTGTCTCAATGGGGAATGGGTTGACTCTCTCACGTTTGATGTAAGTCGGATAATAAAGTGGGCTTTTAGATGTGAGATTTAATAATCTATGATTATCTATAATATCGTGGTGGCAGGTGGATCCTATTGATGCTGGGACGGACAATGGGTATGTGTAATTAACCACCTGCTTGGGTAAATAGGTGGGAGACTAATTATTACTGAATTTCAGGTACACTTTCAGTGCGCCAAATTGGGTATGGTTTATTCACTATGAGATTCAGTATTTGTGACTCAGTGGCGGCGGAAGTTGGGGGACAAATGGGGACATTAGCATTAGCATTATCAGATGAACAGGATTTTTATGAATTTCTGGGGGACAATGTCCCCCTCTTTCCGCCGCCACTGTTTCTCCTAAAAAATGATACTTTAACGTGGCGATGGATTTATCCCACTGATTTAGGCGACCATGCCCCCTGAAGCGATTTACCCCATCAACTCCGTCAAACTGCATCCAGCCCACTCTTTCTACCGGGATGACCGCTCCGAGAAACCGAAACCCTTTGCGACCATCACCCTCCTAAAAGTTGGCAGTGCAGCAGTTATATAATAAATTTGTTTCCAATTTGGATTTAATCACACCATTAAATAATTAATGGTTTCTTTTTTCAGCTGAAAGAATACTCGCTCTCGTCACTCCGTGCCAGCAACCCGGACAACATCCCAACCTCGTTCCACCACCACAAGCATAACCTGAACCACCACCACGTCCACCTTTTCGACGAACTGGACCAAGCCGACATTGCGAACGAGCTGATGGAATTTGGTGACTTTCGAGACGAACAAAACATGACGCCTCGAGCGGCCAAGAGAAAGCGATCCCGTCGAATGAGAGGTATTTAGTTACGTAACAAAGTAAACATGGACAATGGCCGCGGAAGCCGTGGGGACATTAACAGGGGAGGGCCGGGTTTATATAACATGATGGGGGCAGCAAATTATAACCGTGGGGACATTGTCCTCAAGCTTCCGCAGCCACTGAAAAATGGATGGATGCTTATGTTCGACTCATTCCTCTTCCAGGGAGTCGGTCTGCCCGTGACTGTGCTGTCAGTGAGTGGTCCGAATGGTCCGAGTGCAGCGCCCTTTGTGGTTTTGGGGAACAGCGACGAAATCGCTATATTACCAATCATCCCCGCGGAGGTCAGACTTGCCCGTCGCTGTCAGAGACAAGACTGTGCAACTCGGCGAGGGAGTGTCGCGACAACTATTTTGACTGGTAAACCGAGAGCTTGGCGATGATCATGACGACGTCTCCTCCTAAATATACGTATAACCAACCAACCACTCACTGATCTCGGAGTTAGAGTCACAATAACTTCGGAGCAACTGAAGACTATTTTATTGTATTAATAGAAATTATCATTGTCGGCGAGAGAGGAGAGGAGGGAGAGAAAAAGTCCTGTCCGATCTGTCCTTCACAGATATTATTAGTTTACTATTATTTCTTGTCCGACGACGAGGACGACGACGAGGACGATGAGAGGATAAAAGTTGAGAGGCAGAGAGAGAGTGCTTCGGAAAGGAAGGAAATCATCGGAACAATTTTTGTGGTTTGGTTTTGGTTTCGGTTTCATTGTTCTGAACTCAACTTTCTTTTCTTTTCTTCCTCCTCCTCATCCTCCAGTTGTTGTTGTTAGTTTATCCTCCAGAAGAATTTTCTCTCTGTTGTCTTTGCCATCAATTCAGCCAGAAAACCGTTGCAAAGTCAAAAGTGAAGAATCTACATTCTTCTTCTTCTCTTATTATTATTATTATTATGCTTGCGCTTATCCAGCCAAACTTTAATGATAATAATGATGATGCCACATTATTGTATCGAACATACTTATATAACCACGTATGCATGCATACTACATATTTATTGCGGGGGTAACGAGAGCGTGTATGTATATCACGGAATAAAAACGTCTATATAAATATGAAAATTCCCAACTTTATGAATTTCGCGAGCTTTTCTGCCAGCCAAATCATTATTGTTGCGATAAATTTGGCAGAGAAGATTTTTCGCCTTTGTTTTTGATCTCGGATTGATACTTTACTTTGAGCGAGAGACAAGTTATTATTATTACGGGCTCATCTCCTCCCTAATGCCATTCCTGTTGTGTTATCCAACAAGGTTTCCTCTTTGCCTTGGTTTTAGGAATCTCAACGACGCTGTTGTTGTTGTTCTTGATTTTTGGCGTATTCAATAATAATAAATATGCGCCGGATAATATAAAATGGTGGAATGTTGTTTGATACCACATCAAAGGGGACATATTAAAATTAATGTCACTACTGCTGGATAATCCCGTGGAATATTAATGTTCGAGACTGTTTTTAGTATCATTTTCTCCATCCTTTGATTGCTTTCCTATGTACAATGTTTCATCAACATTTTGCTCAAAGAATGACCCGGAAGCCTAATAACATACGGAGAGAACAAGCCTAGGTGGTGGTGGTGGTCTGGTCTGGTCCAGTCCAGTCAAACAAACTTGTCTGGTCCCAAGTTGAAGCTGTATTGTAATAAGTCGACATAAAAGGGAGAGAGAAAGAGAGAGAGACTCGATGGAAATACACAATTCGACTGAGACACAGCCGACGAACGAGCCTTGTTTGTTTGTATGAACGAACGAACGCCGTTCTTGTGAAGAAGAATGAATGGACAAAACCTAACCAAACTCTTATCCAGCAAGTTCTGACAAAGGCAGGACTGGGTGAAAAGGAGAGAGAAATTCTGCACAAGTAGAATGTATGTTCAGGACCAGTGGCCGCGGTAGGTGTGGGGGCATTAACATTGTAGGATGGGAGGGGTTTATATAAGGGTGGGGACATTGTTCCTCTTCTGTCCCCCCGATTCCGCGGCCACTGTTCAAGACACCTACTTTCTTCTCGGGCAGAATAAGAGCAGCAAATTACACTGGATTTCTTCTTCTTCTCTCGACTAATATCTCCCTCCACACCGAACCGACGCCATGCATGCATTCATTTATCTCCTCGCCGAGCGAGGAAGGAGGCTTGACCATGAAGTGGGGTAATTTATGTGTAAAACGGTGAGTGAAATACATGGGGTCAAATAAGAGGCACGCGTCCGTGCATACATACATAACTTGGTTCTAGATACATGTATTTTGAGACAATAAATCTTTTTGAATTTATCTTTATTATTTTTCAATTAGTTTTATCGGTAGCAACATATTTCATTCTTTCCAAACAAGGCGGCACTCATGCATTCATTCATCATCTCCTTGAAAAGGGAAAGGAGGATGGGGTTAGTGGGTATACATAATAGTATAAATTTGCATATAAAGATTATTCCACGTGCGGTAATTTACTCGTATTTATCATCGGCAGTGTGTAATTTAGGGTGGAATTGTTTGTGGGGCAGTTATTTTTCGACTGGTAAATAGATATTTCATAATACTTGTGTTTGTTATTTATGGATTGTTTAATAATTATGGATTCAACACCGTTTGGTGGTTGGTTGGTAGTGGCGGCTGTGTAATGTAAATTGACTCGTATATATTGTGTCCTATCATCGTAATTGTCATCAGTGGCCGCGGAAGTGGGGGGACAGAGGGACAATGTCCCCATTATCTGTCCATGCTATTGCCCTCCCCTATCCTACAATGTTATTAATAATGTCCCCACACCTTCCGCAGCCACTGATCGTCACCGTCTCGGTCCATTCTTTCCCTCCACGAATGAAAGGAGGCACCGAGACAGAAAAGAAAGCCTCTTGAGCGTTTTTTTTTGGAAATCACACATAAAATTTATAATGTATTATAATATATTTAATAATATTCTATTCATCCGTGCGTATAAATGGTGGCGTGGTGTGGAGTGGACGATGGTGGTGGTGGTGGTGGTGTTGTCGAAATGATAAATACTAGAATCGCCCGTAGTTGACTCTGACCCAGGAAAGGTTGCCATCCATCCATCCAGTCCATGCACGAGGGGGGCCTGCCTACCACCGATTAGCCCAGTTGAAGTAGTTCCGAGAAGAGCATGATCTCGCCGAGCCGCACCATTTGGCCTGAAAAAAAAGAAGACAAGATTGCGTGATCATGGTCAGAAGAAGAGTTGATTTTCTCTTTTTTTAGAACTACTACTCCTCCTCCTCCTCCACTATTTGTTGCTTGTTGTTCAATGAAGTGAAGGGCATGGAGTGAGATTAACCTTGGCAAAAGCCGTGTCAAAAGTTTTTTCGTCTGTATACATATTTCGTTTTTTTGGTCAACTTTATCTGCATAATGGTCGCCGTAGGGGCCAGAATTGTCAAGCATTATGCAGATTTTATGTGCCATTACTTCTTATTGTGAAAGCAGCATAACGTTACCTGTTTGAGAGGAGGGCACACATTCCCACCGCGTCTCGCATGAGTCAGAATTCCTCTGGATCGGGTCATTTCGCCGAGACCGCAAACTTTGCTGCAAGGCGTCCATGAAGACCACTCCGTAACTTGGCAGTCTTTTGGAGGGCCTGAGAGAGAAAATAAAGTAGACAATGAGGAGGCAGTTTTTGGAGATTACGCCATTGTTCATCATCCTCCTCGTCCCGGACTAAATTGTGTGTTTGTGTGTGTGAAATGGATGTGGGGACAGGAAGTTTGGAGCTCATAAGAACGATTTGATACGTATATATGAAGGGCAAGCATTTGAACCAGCCGGAGGGGCTGACACCATCTATCACTCTGGTAAACTGTGCGCCACTACTTAGCCGTCTGTAGAAGTAAGTGAAGTGAACTTACGGAACTTCTTTAGTTTACGTTTCTTATCTCGAGAGCTGGTGGAGCTGGAGCTGCTGCTCTTTCTGTTTTCTGGGAACGGGACATAGTCTATGATGCTGTTGGACTCTTCTTTTTTTGCCCCATTTGACAATGATGAAGAGGCTGAAGCACTTTTTAAATTGGTTTCTCTCGGACGGCTCTCCGGATCGGTCACATCATTGTTCAAAATCTCTGATTCGGGGTGATGGAAAACCTCACTCAGAGCGTACTCCTTCACCTACGGAGAGAGAGAAAGTCTTAGTACGGAGAGAGTACCCAGCACATCACCGTGTCCACTGGGGGCCCCATCACCAACCACGACGATAAAAATAAAAATGGAGACAGGAACAATTCCAGGACAAGCCAGGCATGCATAATGGGCGCGGAGTCAGACTCGCTTAGTTGTGCGGGTTCCTCGACTCAGTGGCTGCGGACGGAAGGACAATGTCCCCACGGTTGTTCGATGTCGTCATAATCGGCCCATCTTATATAAACCCGGGCCTCCCCCCCCCCGATGTCCCCACGGCTTCCGCGGCCACTGTTTCCCCTGCTGTCGAAAGTAGTCAATGCAGGTTTGGTCCTACTTTTTCGAGTCGGAATCCAAAGGAGGCTGTGCTAATTTGTTCTCAACGTGGAATTTATTCCCCAAACGGTTCGTGCTGTCAAAGCGTAAATCCGAACGCAATATTTTTGTGGCTTGGAGTCGGATTGGGTAAGAGAGATAGCGGGCGAGATTGGTAATAAGGTTAAGTGCAATGTAATCTGTCCCTGTTGCAAACTAGAGATTTAAAAAGAATTTATGGAAGCGGCTGGTGGAAATGTAAATAGTGCTGGGTAAGTAAGCAAGGCGTGAAGGCAGCAGGCGACACGACCAAGTTACACATAAAAATGGGACGCCGTTCGTCGTGGTGGTGGTCAGTGGCCGCGGAAGAAGGTGTGGGGACATTAACATGGGGAGGGCCGGGTTCATATAAGATGGGCAGATGATGCCGACATCGAATAAGAATGGGGACATTGTCCCTCTGTTCCCTCAAGCTTCCTCCGCGGCCACTGTGAATCCTCCCTTTACGTATGCATCCTTAGTGGCCGCGGAAGCCGTGGGGGACATGTGGGGACGTTAACATTGTAGGATAATAGGGGAGGGTCGGGTTTACATAAGATGGGGAGATGATGCCGACACCGAACAACCCTGGGAACATTGTCCCCTCACCCTTCCGCGGCCCCTGGTGTTGGTAGCAGTACCTTGTGAAACTGGAAAGTTGCGATGGGTGGCAATGTTTCTCTGTCAGGGTAGAAGAAGGAGCTCGCTTGGTGGTTGGGATGTCTTGGAGTCAGTCTTCGTACCGGGACACGGGGATCCGTCGGCCAGTTTGGACTCGTGAATGTTAACCCTTTCATTAATAATTAATAGTTAATATTAAAATTAACCTGTGGTATATAAACATATCTAATTCTTTTAATTGGTCGGTACTTGTTTTGCAATCTCTTACTGCCAATTTTACTATGTAAAATACAGAATATCGAACGAATTTGTCACTTTCATTTATAGCTTTTTCTTTTTCTTTAAACGCACATTTTTTTCAGAGGCTCAAAATTGGATAAATTATACCCACCAACCAAACCACATGCACCACCAGAAGGAAAACTATTTAGACGGAGGGAGAGAAAGCGAAAGAGGATGAAGAAATCCAACTCCCACTCCTCCAAACAACTTACCGTTGTCGCTTCCAGCATCTAATGGATCAACCTGTCCAAATAAACTAATTAATTTATTGGCTCCAAAAAACTATCGATTTATTCCCAACACAAACTCAGATTGATTTCCTCACATGAATCCCTTTCACCATAAATGTGCTTGGCGGAAGGGGGAAGGAAAATGCATGGTTATTGCTTCCTATTAAGGAGCTAGCGAGTAATAAGTAAAGCTATGAAAAGCAGCAGCAAAACCAACCAGCAACTGTTTACCCCTTTTCAATTCAATCTCCTTTCTCTCTCTCTCTGCGATGCGGTGGTGTTTCCCAACAAATAAATTCTTGAACCGTCGCCCTCCTCCGCGTCCACGGCCACGTCCACCTATTTCCACATTGCATGGATGGATGGATGGATGGATGGATGGATGGATGGATGGATGGATGGATGGATGGATGCCTGCCTGGTGAAAGCAGCAGCAACATTCCAACCCGAGAGAGAGGCAGGCAAAAAGCTAAAAGCGAAACCTCAACCACCATTCGGCATTTATTTTCTACTGGGTGCACTGCTTTCTAATTTTTGTGTCGAAACCACAACCAAGACAGGAAATGAAAACAAAGCCAAACTTTGTGGCGGGGTAGATACACGTATAAAGACGGCGTCGTAGTCTTTGAACACTTTTCAGCTTAAGCAAGCAAACCCCCATGTCAATCGTAGTTAAGATTGGGCAAATAATCGTTCCATGCATGCACACCAAAGTAAATGTGGATGACGGGTGTTACCTCAATCATGACACTGTCCACCCAGCGTCCATTCGAGCATAGGTCGTAACTACTGATTCCCACGAACCAGTCGGGTGATGGCACAATCCGGGAGATCAACGAGACCTGTGAGGAGAAAAGAAGAAAATTTGCTGAGGAGCATGAAACACTTAGCGCAACGTTAGCGCGATGCAGCAGTGGCCGCGGAAGCCGTGGGGACATTAATAAAAGGAGGGCCGGGTTTATATGAGATGATGCCGACATCCTGGGGACATTGTTCCGCGGCCACTGCCGAGCTAAACAGGAGGAGAAGAACTGGATAAAAGTAATGGGAGAAAGTTTGTCTCGGGAAAAAATGGGATGATGTCATTCATTCGTCTATGAGAGTGTTGCGGCCTTTATTTGTTGACAGGTTGTCGAGTACTTGGTGTGGAGAGAGGAGAGTTGTCTCTCTAATCTTTGATACCTTTTCTCCTCTCTCTCTCTCATCTATTTTAATGCTTCTTCTTATCTCCACTCACTTGAGTGAAATGACAAAGGTTGTCGGGGAGGAAAATTATTCCGGCCGTGTAATATATCTGATGGTCACTGGAAGACCAGACCACCCACCCGGCCGATGATGATGAGAGAGAGAAAAACCATCTAATCTACGACATGGTGGGAGTGTTTCGTTCAGAAAACGGCTGCTGGTAGCGTCGATCGTCGTCGTCGTAGCGGCCAGCACCACCGCGGTCCTTGATTATCTACAACTGGGACACTCTCATTTGTCCGCCTCGGGTAGTAACGGGCCAGAAGCAGCAGGTAAAAGAGAAACCAATTTCGGAGATGAAAGAAATAAAAGAGTTTGAGCAAAAAATCACAACTTATCATTCCTTTCTTCTCCCATTCGGTAGGGTTGAGAAAGCCAAAAAAGTTGTGTAGGGAGGGATATGGTATGGTCATCGACATGGGCGGCGGAAGCGGGGGGACCGGGGTACATTGTCCCCAGCAAAATCATATCTACTAACAATGCGTATTTTCTAGAGAGTTATGTCAAAAAATCAAGCCAAAAATTAGGAATCACGTGACACTCAAATTTCCGTTGAATGACCCCTTGAAGAAATATATTGGGGGGTAAAGTCACGTGCCTGCCTTATTGATTTTCAAGCGAGATAAAATTAACTCGAAACTTGAACTTTGCCCCCAATATTTTTCTTCGAAGGGCCCCTGTAACGGAAGGATAAGGGTCATGTCATTCCTAATTTTTAGCTAAATTTTTTGATATAACTCGCTAGAAAATCCCTGTCTAGCTTGTAAAAAGGTTCCCCTCCTCCTGTCCCCCACCTTCCGCCGCCACTGGTCATCTCATAAGGAGATGACGACGACTACTGCTCTTCTAGTCCGCATTATGAGGAGGCTTTTGTGTGCAATATCGCTCCATGGTTGGTTACTTGATGGCTAGGTCAATACGACTTTCTCTGGATACAAAGTCACATATGCCGAGTGGTGAAAGTGTGGAGAAAGTTTTGCGAGGTTACTGCGATGGGTGGTATGATATGGAGAGGAGGAGGAGATATTAGTGTGGAGATTCTGACTAAAACGGCCTCGTCCATTTATTAATAGTGCTGAGAGCTGATATACTCGTATCGTATGGTGCATGGCCTTACCCTTGAGTGATTTCCGTCCACGAAGAACTCGGCATGAGTGCTTCCAACTCCGTGTAGGACTGACGGGGCAATAAATTCATCATAAATCCCTCCCTCTCCTTAAGAATACACATACAAGAATATGGATGAGTGTGATAAACTAAAATCTTCTGGGGGAAGTGGAGACAGATCAGTTTTATATGCTAATTGTACTCCACTAATTAATAAAATCTCATCTGGAATCCATTCCCAGACCGTAAATTAGATCACAAACTCGATCGGAAAGTGTGTCAATCTGCATTTCGTGAAATTATCGCAACACTTTGAATTAGTTTGACTCAATCAAAGGAACTGATCTCTCTCTTCCAATCTAACCCATTAATTCTAACCTTGAGAAAGTTGGTCCAGCACGTCGGACGCTCCGGTTTCTGCAAAGATCCTGACACCCTCCGACGCAGTTCGGTTAAGTTCAAAGAGGAGGAAAGACTCGTCGTGGGAGCGACCTAGAGAAATGTACAAAATAACCAGTCAATTCTTCTTGAACGACGAGATAGGGGAGAAAAGTTGAGCCCCCGAAAACATCTTTTTTTCTCTTCTTGTCGTATCCCTCAAGGCTATAAATCGGGGACAGGAAGTAGACTGACTCAATCTGAGACAACAGTCTGACAAGATCCAAATCTACTCGAATTAACTTACTCTTGCTTTCCACAAACTTAATTTGAGCAATTTCATTCCCTTCTCACAACCATTTCCATCCATTCCATGCACACATACGGACATACACAACAGTCCGACATGTACTTAGGAGGAGGAGGAGGAGGAGTGGCCGCGGAAGGTGTGGGGGGACATAGGGGGACATTAATAGGGGAGGGTTTATATAAGATGGGGAGATGATGGGGACATCAAATTATCGTGGGGACATTGTCCCTCTGTTCTGTCCCCTCACCCTTCCGCGGCCACTGCTCCTACTCCGAGGACGCCAAACAGTTATAAGCAACCAGCCAAGTAAATAATGCAAATCCTTCGCTTTTTATCCCTGCAAAATTCTCTAAGACTTTTTGAGCATGCCGTGTAATCGTTGAGCTTTAAGCTGGTTGGCTAGTTGTTGTGTGTGTGGAGAGAGAAAAGCTTTGTTCAAATCATGTCGGATGGAGAATGGAATCAATATTTCAGCAAAATGTGTAGACAGACTGCATGGCACGACCAAAATTCGGAATGCAGCACAGGTTTTTATGTTTCAATATTTGCTGGTAAACGCCGGCTAAACCGTAATAGTATTGCTCTCTCGCTGCCTCTCTGCTCCTCTTCTGCAACAACTATTGATGTTACATGAACAAATCCATATACGATTACTCGCTACTGATATCAATATTGATCTCTCATATTCTCTCATTCTTCTCCTCAAAGAAGGGAACGCCGTCCTGGTACCACTTTTCTGAGAAGAAGAGCTGCTTCTGCTGGATCAATTCACGTTCCGAGAAGAAATAACGCTGTGTGCTGTGTTCTCTCTGCTAGTTTTTTCTCCAGTGCCACGAGGACGACTTGTTCGTATTATTATTGGATGGGTGGGATCAGAAATTTATTTTTGCTCGAGGAATTTAATGTCTTATTGGACCAGATTAGATCACGTCACACACGGTATAATTTTATTAACGAGACTATTCTCTTCATAAATGGTATCCAATTTATAGCCAATCATCATCTTTACAAATTGTTCATTTATTTATGAAATGATGAAGGGAAAAGGATGAAACTGGAAACCTTCTTTTTTCCACATATTAGTAACACACTCACACCCGACCTATCCGCCCACTCGGGAAGAAATATGTTTAAACAAATGTATGTCCACCTCGGTCGGGTTGGAAATATAAATTGGTGGATGGAGAGAGAGAGAGATGAGAAAGCAGGGGCAGAGGCAGAATTAATACCAGCCGATGATAAATAAGTTGACGGATGGATTGACAAAAAAAGGGACACAGGGGAAAGCAAACGCGTCCTTTCTTCGTGATGACGAATGTGGATGGAGGTAAACAGTGGCCGCGGAAGCCGTGTGGGGACATTAACAGGGGAGGGCCGGGTTTATTAAGATGAGGAGATGGTGTGGACAACCGTGGGACATTGTCCCCCCTGTTCTCTGTCCGCGGCCACTGGAGGAACACACCCACGCCAGTCCACACACACATCCCGGGCTGATTTGGTTTTGTATGGTAAACGATTATTATATTGCTGTCATCCTGTGACATTTCTGCCACGGTCGTACTACATCATGCAGGGCAGCAGGAGCTATAATAAACTAGACGAAAAGAAGAATTAATCCAATTTGGTGAGGAGGAGCAGGGGAAAAAATGTTCTTTTAAAGGTGATGTGCAACGTGTGACTCGCATGTTAACATTCCTAACAACGCTGTCTACCTCACATCTTGTTGGTCTGAAAAAAAGATGAAATATGAACAAACTTGGGAAATTTGATGGACTATGCGTGGATGTGGACGTGGACACAAGCACCTGCACCTGCAACCTCTCTCTCTCTCTCTCTCTTTGGACAATTGCAATAAAAGGCAATACCTAAAAAAACAAGGTGCGTTATTACATATTTTCTACAATATTTGAACTCTGCTCGACTCAAAGTCTGCTGCTGCTGCCGTGCCTGCTAAACGATCTCCTCCCTAATAGGCGAGTAATTTAATAAGTAAGTGGATTGGATAAGGTATATGCAAATATCCAATCCACCAAAAAATGTATGAATGAGAGATGACAAGGAGGTTAAGTAGAAGAAGAAGAAGATCGTGCAATTTACAAGAGGCGTGGGCGTCCTTTTTTTCTTTGGGTGGGTGGGTGGAAGGCAGCCTCGAGTCATTCTTTTTTTTACGACACGTTGCTTGTTCTTGATGTGATAATTAACACTCTCAATTCACATTGCATTATGGATACTCGCACTTGTGTGACAATTAGCAAATTTGGGTGAAATATGATACTCTTTCGGCGTACGGCTGGTCGGTCGCCCATAATCAGTCAACTAGTTCTTGCTGCAATTTAATTTAGTATTTTTTCTTTTACTTGTAGGGAACAAGACAAATCCTATTTAATGGTTGACCAAGTGTTACACATTGTTCGATAAATATGCAAAAAGATAGGAGTTGTTCTTCAACATGGATTAATTCGTTGAAGCAATTTGCACAACAACCCTGATCATGTTTCATGAATGGACATGATAATTTTCAGTCGAGCGTATACAAATATGCAAAGAAATTATGTCATTTACAATCTTGTTAGCAAATCATTAGTGTGTAATGTATTTTCTTGTTGGCCTCTGTTTCGACTTGACTCGATCCAATTTCGTGTCGGAAAATTGAGTTAAGATTGTGATAAATAGTCAGTTTGGCAATGATGAACGCGCCGTGTCGGATGTGTATCGTTGGAACCAATATGTCCAACGCGTAGTTTGCCAGGAAATTAAAAATTTGTCAGAATATGGGCTCAAGTTTGGATCGTGGTGGGTTTCCCTTTCAGGGAAATCCTTGAGACTTTGTGTATTGATCAATGAGAGTGAGCCGAATGCTACGTCGTATCAAGTACAGGATCTAAAATGTGGCCAAATAAAGCCGACTTTGGTTTTGGGTTAAGATCCCGAGTCACATTTATTGCTGGCAGTTTAATCGAACGGAACACTTATTAGAGTCGAATACAACGTCGTCGTGGTCGTGGTCGTGGTGCGGGAGGAGGAGGATATAAGAATCCCAGATTTCGATGCAACAAAATTTTTTTCTGGGAGATTTTTCTTTCGACACTAATAGTTTATTAGTAGCATTCTTCTTCTCTTTCTGGGTTCCGATGTTGCTCATTGCCAGAGGAGAAGCGTTCCCGGTCAGGGGCCGCGGAAGGACAGAGGGACAAATTGTCCCGGACAATGTCTCACGGTTGTTCGATGTCGAGATCATCTTATATAAACCCGGGCCTCCCCTATCCTACAATGTTAGCGTCCCCACAGCTTCTTCCGCGGCCACTGGTCCTCAGGGTAACGTGGTTATGTCCTCTCTCTTGTGCAGTGGCCGCGGAAGCTTGAGGGGACAGAGGAACAACGTCCGCACGGTGGTTCGATGTCCCCATCATCTCCCCATCTTATAAGTATAAACCCGTCCCTCCCTTGTCCTACAATTTTACTGTCCCCACATGTCCCCACGGCTTCTTCCGCGGCCACTGTCCTTCGGCGTATGTGTGACGTCGGGCGCTCTGCTGCTGCGATATATTATCCGACTTGACTTGGTTCGCTCCTTGTTTGTTTGTTTGTTTGTTGGTGTGGTGTGAGATTGTTGGAGCTAATATATTGCACCACTTTATATCACTTGAACATCAGCGGAGGCTTGTCCATGTACAAAGAAAACCTTTTACCCTCCAGTCCAACGCGGTGGGATGAATGGTTGGTTTGGTTTCTTCGGACCGAATTTTGGTGGTGCATGGTTTTGTAGAAAACGGCAAAAATGTGTTTTCTGGCTGTAGCTAGTTGATGATGATAAAGGAAAGGATACTGGCCAGGAAATTGCAAACGCGTGGAGGGTGTGTGCAATGAAAGCTAAGTAAATTAAACAAGTACTAAATGGAACAAAGAGAGAGAGAGTTGAAAGTGGGGGTGGTGTGGTGGGCAGAGTTTGGTTATTATTGGCCGTTTTTTTCTTCCCATAAAATTGTATTATTGCAACCAGATCGAGGAGTTGGAAGGGATTTATTTGGCGTGATCTGCAAGATAGACGTCAACTCGGGCATCAATCCGTCACTCAGTCAGGGTCTACCTACGTGCATGCAAAACAAGAGATGCAGTTTCTCCACGTCCATCACCTTTGCTTACTGCAACGCTTCTGGTCCAATGCCATGATGATGTCGTGGTTGGGCTGTGGTGTTTCTGGATCGTCGTGGTGGTGGTGGTGAATTGCATCTCTTTCTACTTGCCAATCTATCTCTCGTCGAATTTGCATATTGTATTTACTGCATGCCGTAACGATTACCCAGTTGGCTATGGCTGGCTGGTTGGTTGGTGAAATGAAATTGTAAAGTGCCATTCGATTCAATCCACGGAGCAATTAATGAGGTCGGATGAGACTGCGGGTAGGATTTATGTGTCACAGATGGGTCCTCGTCTTGTCAGTAAGGAGGGGATGGTGGTGGAAGGGTCGCCTGTCAAAAGGCCCCCCTGATACGGCCAGACCAGGCAGCCGATCAATTTCCTCTGCCTCTGCCTCTCCGCACCCCCACTTCTTTAAGAGAGAATCACATCTCTTGATGGTTTTGAGAGGACGGGATCCTCTCAAAATAGACGCCAGCAGGATCGTTTATTTTTGACACTTTTAACGCCATCAAAACATATTGAGACGTTGTGTCACCATTCTTGCGGTTGGTGTGATTTCCCTCCTCGTATTTCACTCATTGAGCCATTTATTATGTTATCGGAGACTCATCAATTTCCCCGTGGCTGGCGTTAACCCACTTTCCTTAAGACTCGAGTCGACCGTGTGTGTGTCGTGTGCCATCCTTACTTCTTTTCTGCAGTGGAAGAGGACTAATCACACCAGCACAATTTCCTTCCGCATTTCTGAAAAATCCGCTCAGGTTCCTTCTTCCCTATCACCGGCCAAATCATTAAACTCGCCATTTTCACGAAATATCTTCTACGGCGTGTGAAACATTGCCTGTTGCTTCAGTTCATACGTGGTGTGAGAGAGTCATAATGTAACGTGGAAAAAAAAATCTACCTACTTATTCTTCCTCGCTATAAAATAAAATGCTTCCGTCTTTTCTCACCCAGCAAAGCACAGTGGCCGCGGAAGAAGTCG
The DNA here is from genome assembly GCF_002217175.1 of Folsomia candida. Taxonomy (NCBI): domain Eukaryota; kingdom Metazoa; phylum Arthropoda; class Collembola; order Entomobryomorpha; family Isotomidae; genus Folsomia; species Folsomia candida. The sequence continues at coordinate 2,763,431 of NW_019091209.1, forward strand.
TGGGGACATTAAGAGGGGGGAAGGGCCGGGTTTATACAAGATGATGCCGACATCGAACAACCGTGGGGACATTGTCCCCTCAAGCTTCCGCGGCCACTGACCATCTCATCTCGCTGAGGAGGAAATCTCACGTCTCATAATCTCAACTACTACATAGCAAAACCAAGGAAGAAAAGTCAGTCTGTGTCTCTCACTAACGAGGACGCGCGGGGCAGAGTGATAAATTTGGATGATTTCACTCTCTCTCTCTACTTTCTCTGCTTAAGGTGAACCATAGGATTTCGCTCTGTGATGCTGCTTTAGTTACTTTTAGTTACTTACACATGCCTCTCATTACGGAACTCTAATGAGACTAATGAGACAAAGGAAAGTTCTGCTGAGCGAGAAATTGCACTACTTTATCATTTTTATATACAATGCTTTCGGACTCTGTGGACAAGATATATTTGCACATTATGCAATTCTGCACTTCTGCACCCACCACCACCACCCTCCCTTCTTCTCGCACCTTCTTGCATAATAACAAAGTTTTCGGAGAAGAAGCAGTTAATAAAATGAAGGCGAGCACAACTGGAAATTAGGCATGATCATCATCGTCATTACTTTGAAAACAACTTACCAATCAGCTTGGAGAACTGGGCACTTGGTCGAAACATTGGATAATGTTTTGGAAAGTCCTTCTTGGACCAGTAGGTGTTCATAACGACGCGATAAACCGTCAACCGATCCGCAACACATGGTTCCGAGTACTTGGAGTTGGCCAGCGGCGTGCAAGTAAGGATTAGGACGAGTGTCCCGAACAAGTAGGGCAGCATTCCCACGGTCGTTCCAGCACCACCACCACCGTCGTGACGACTAACGAACGAACACCAACACCACGGTCACAGAGAAGAAAGTGGTGGAAATCTGGTTCCAAACCATGAAAAGGGAGATCGTTTTCTCCCGTTTGATCTTATATCTGAGTGATTAAAGGAGGATGAAAATGGCAAATTCTTTGTCTTCTCGAGAGATCAGAGATCTGACTGGGGAGGAAGATTTTTTACGGCTTGGTCTCACTGACTGATGCAAACAGCACTGATACCTGCGAGCAATTAATGTAAGTACGACTACGAGTACTGCTCTGGACTGGACGAACAACAACAACCACCAAAACGACGAGAAGGAGGAGGAGGAGGACGACGACGTCGACGACGACTAAAAGTCTCGCGAGACTGTTTGTCTGCTTCAATGATACGTCTCAAAATCTTTAGGTGATCATCATCATCATCATCATCATCCTCCAATAATGCTGACAGGACAAGTGTACACAAAAATGCATGCAACGCAGAACACTTTAAGTAAAAGTGTGGTGGTGCTAGGTATTGGATCATGCACAATGCAATATATAAATCCTCTTGGTTGGTTGGTTCATTGGTTAGTTAGTTGGCATCTTATCTGGCTGGTTGGTTGGCTTGCATGCATTTATTATGTGGGTCTCTCTCACTCTCTCGACTTGTCTCGATAGTAAAAGTTGGACTGCTCATCACACGCTATGGTTCAATTATTTTTTTTTGGCGTGGCTCCAATCCAAAGGGATTGATTTGTTTGGACGACAACGACGATATGCACTCGAGTCTCAGGGCGAGATGGATGGGAGACAAGTGTAGTATAATATTTGTAGTGGTAAAGTTATTGAACACTTGCTCGTTCGAAAATAGTTGTCTAAGGTGGAGAAGAGAAGAGATGCCAGAGTCAATATCTATTTTATGCAACTTTTCTCCCAATCAATCTCCATCCAGGGACAAGTATCGCACCAAGTTGTCTCTTCGACTTAACTGTGGTCATTAAATTCGAGTTGAATTACATCAATTTATGTACGAATGCATCTCTCAGTGGAGGATCTTATCTCAGTCAGCGTCACCAGGCTTGTCTCAATTTCCCATCGTAATCCGATGAAGGAAATGGAAAATCCTTTAATCAAACAAGCTGTACAGTATTGATTAAAAGTTGGCATCCATAATAATGCATACAGAGAATAAGGCACGAATTTGGGACGATTATTATTAATTTGATTATTATTATTATGAAATGGATGAAGGAGGCAATTAAATGTTGTCGTGTAGCAATACTTATTGAGACATAAGGAGCAAATAAATAATAAATAACCGCCCGTGAAAGTGAGCCAACTATTTAATGTCTAATTTAATAGTCCTGTTGCTACTGTACTGTTAGTCGTGGTCATCGTTATCAATATCATTATCAAAGATAAGCATCAAATCATTAATTGTCATAAGTCGTGAGCAAATTAGGTCATAGACATGACTCAAGCTAGATATTCGGCAGTCTCTCTCTCTCTCGCCCAAAAGTTGTGTTTAGTAATTGAAGACGTAGACGTAAGTATTGTGCCCATGATAAGACATATTTGTGTCCAAATAAGGCCACACTCTTCTCCCAGGCAGACAGACAAAACACGCAACATGCACATTTAAGCGTCTACTACCTGCATCACAATTGGATCTTGTTATTGTTGTGAGGCTACGGGCTACGGAGATAATAAAGTGTTTGCAATGAATGCATTTATCACTTCATTTTGGCCAGACAACAAGGAGGCGATTCTTTCTTTTTTTCCTAGCACGTGCTTTTTCCCTTCTTCGTCGTTGCCCTTTTAGAAAAGGAATCGGTCAATCTCAACAACACACACGTAAGAAATTCCAAAAGAGATACATACACGACACAAGAAATATAAGCGATGATATTCTCACAGAAATCCCTGAGACGGGATAAAATTCCCTGTTGTATGGGCAAGAATGGCCAAAACTTGCTGATGTAATAGTCGCATAAGTCATGTATACAGGGGCCGCGGAAGAAGGTGTGAGGGCATTAAGATCGTAGGATGGGGGAGGTAGGGGTTTGTATAGCAGATGATGCGGACATCGAATAACCGTGGGGACATTGTCCCCTCAAGCTTCCGCCGCTACTGCGTGTACACGACGCACCTGGGCCAAAAATCCAAAACCCTTCCCTCCTGACTTGAGAGGATATTGATAAATAATATTTCAAAGCGTCATGTGTCACACCAAAAGGCAAGGAAATTATTCAACTCGACCCACCAATCCAATCCACCCACTAGCAGAATAATAATAATAATATTTATGGGTAATATTTAACGAGAAACTTTGTTTTTTTTTCCTGTCCGTCGTCGTTCCGAGGAGAATTTTATTAATTTCATGATACGAATCGTGGTCACGTATAATGTGATATCACACGGATATGTAGATCATAAAAATAGCCAAAATTTGCCATAATAATAAATCGTGGCGAGAAAGAGAGTGATGCGATCAGTCGCGTGGGATCGACGACTGGGGAAAACAGGTTAAAATGGATCGCTTCGATGGGATGTCGTTGCCCAGTGGTCGCGGAAGTTGGGGGGACATGTGGGGACATTAGTATTGTGGGGACTTGGGCAAGATATTGCTGACTTTCTGGGGGGAATGTCCCCCTCCTTCCGCCGCCAATGTGGTTGGCAGTGCAATAATAATCATAACATTATTCTGTCGCAATCTTACAATAACACTCATCAACAACTTTATGCCCTGTGATCACTGGCAGCAGCAGCCAGCAGCAGAAGCATTAAAATATTTCACGTTAACCGATATGGATCAAAGTTGTCAGACAGACCAAGCAGCCACCCACGCGTTAAAAAATGAGTCGAAAAGAAAGGTGAGTCATTCATGCATATGCCCGAAATGTAACAAGTCTACATAAGTAATGCGCTTATTTGACATGCATTACTTGCCAGTAAGTGGTACATACATAAATATAGGCAAAATACGTGCCCCTGTCACTTTCAGACTGTCATTATTTAGTTGTTGGATTGAAAGAAGGGGGAAAAAAGGCTACTTCACTACTTCCTCCACGACCGGACGTTATTCGCTAAGAATTTCATGTGACAAGGATAAATTATAATGATTATTCCGAGCAAAATGTAGAGATTTGATCGCACGAATAATTAATTGGTGACACTGCATGCACGATTAATTTAAAGGAGTGGACACATACGCTTAAGGCTTGGTTGGTACTTGGTTATTAATTCCATTCCATTCATTCATGCCAGGCTGCACTATTCATTCATTTCAATTCATTGACAACTATTAGCTAGCTCCATCAAGGTGCAGAGATGCATCACGCGTAACAATGAAGAGTATTCCAAATATGGAGGAAAAACTGTTTTGGTCATAATTTCAGGGTCTTGAAGTCACTCTTTATTACGAATGCAACCATGCAACAGACTTAATCTTTGTGTTGCAGAACAACGACAACAACAACCCTTTCCGACAAAGACAGTGGCCGCGGAAGGACAGAGGGACAATGTCCCCACGGTTGTTCGATGTCGGCATCATCTCCCCATCTTATATAAACCCGGCTCTCCCCCCATCCTACAATGTTAATGTCCCCCATGTCCCCACGGCTTCCGCGGCCACTGTGAACATGTGTACAAAGGAGATCGAGATTGCGATCGAGATTGTGTTCTGATCCAATATTATTATTGTTGTTATTACAAGATTTGCCACTTGATTGAATAAAATAAAATGTGAATGCAATGAATATAAAATTGATTCTTTGGTTTGGTCAGAGAGATTTTTTTTCAAAGAAATAAATACTTGTGTGTTTTTTTTTGCTTGGTCATCGATCTGATCTCGTATTCTTTGAAAAAAAAATTGTATCCACTATGTACGTATGTGACATTTTTTTATCGCGTGATGAAAACATGAGAGACAACAGAAGGAAGAAAGGACACTGTGATTTCAAGGATATTGCATTACCATGATCTTTGCTTTACAGTATTTCAAGCAGAAAAAAGCTCTTGGCCGATGTAAAATTGGAGAGAAAGCGAGCAGAGGACACAATGGAGAGCCGGGATCTTGTTCTCGGGACAAGAAAGGAGGAAGGAAAGCATGCCAAAAAAAACAGGAGGAAAATTCTCATAGATTGAAATGTTCCAGTTGAGTGAAACGTGGCTGACATATTCGTTCTCGGCTGCATTGCATTGATTCTCGATTTTCAGGTCCGGAATTCAATCGCACATCATATCGCACATAATAACACAATGGAAGAAGAAGGAGCAAGGCGAGTGTAAAATTGGGAAATAAAATTGACAATTTTCAAATTTTAACCTGAACTAACCTCCAAGAAAAAAAAATGCGTTCCTGGTCGATTTACGATGACGAGGTTTGTCGTATGGGATGAATATCTTCGAACTAGTGGAACGCAATGAGAAGCTACCAGATCCTAAGGTAAGTTGGGTGGATAGGTTTTAGTTTTTTAAAAAAAATTATGATCACTTCGGAATACGTGTGGCCTGAAATTTATTACAGTACGTAATACAAATTAAAGACAAAAACACATAAAATTAAAAAAAAACATTTTATTGTACAAAAAAATACAACAAATGTCACCCTGTGTGATGGATTAAAAAATTTTAAGGTACTAATCTGACCGCAACGTATATGTGGACTAATATTTAAGGATAATGTGATACATACAAGTGAGTTTGTACTGTGGTTTGTAACAATGCAAATAAATATCATAAAGTATTAAGTAACAGAATAGATGCAAGAGTATAAAAGTTTCAACGTGGACATTTGATGGCGTTGCATGAGGTAGGCGAGTGCATATTATGTCTTCATAAAACTGTTTTTTTTTTAAATTTTTTTCATAGTTGAAATACTGCTAGTCTGTCCTCGGTTTCTTTAACATTTTTAGACATTCGTCAAGCTTTTTAATGAAGAAATCCACATCCGCTTTTTCCATTCCTAGTGTAGATGCAGCAGTCAAGTATGGAAGTTTGTACAATGGACTATGACATCCCCATCCTAGAGAAGTAGTCGAATTAAAAATTGCACAATCCTCAGTTTTACAGTAGGGCATTTCAAGTCTCTGACTAGAAGAATATTATTACCTTCAAGTTCAACCTGACCAATTGTTTGAGTTTGGGATGGAATTATTACTCGAGCCCCTTGAACATTTCGAAAAAATAGCAGTGATCCCAGCTTGGTGAAAAATGTTGGCATTTCAGCCTCTGTAACACCTACGGCCCGAGTTAGATCTCCAAGGGATATCGCTGTGTTCATTATAAAATTGAGCAAGACTGACTGACTGAGTTAAGGATGTACATATAATATTGATATAGCATTTAATAAAATCACCTGTCGAAAGATCGTTGTTTTTTGATAGTAGCATTTGCAGTTTGTGGGCCATACAAATACTTTTCAATTTCAATTGCAAGTACAGAAAGTTTTCTGCTCGTTTAGTGATCAATGCTTTGTACCCTTTAACCCCCATGCTTAGCATGGTAATAAACACATCCAAGCTCTGACTAGAGGAGGCACGACCTACAACAAAATATAAATTTAGCTTTGCTCACACAAAAACACAATGGATTAACATTAAGTTATTGCTCTGCTCAAACACACCTGGGTATGATTTTTGTATCTGAGAGATAATCTCTTTCGAGTATCCGGCAACAATTGCACCTCCAACAGGAACCATTAAATTTTTGTCGGTACTCATCACAACAATATCCATTCGACCCATTCTGATATAATTCAGATAGAAATAATTAGACAAGAGGCACAAAAATATATTGTAGTACTTAATTACTACTAGACAGACACTTGGCACTCCTATTCTATTAATTATAAGCTTATTACCGACAACCTCGATCAATTGCCCTTACACAGGCTAAGCTTTGGATTCCATAAGCGTTGTTAACCAAGTGGAAAATGGGCGTATTTTTTAGTAGTTGAGCAACTCCTCCAACGTCGTCGCAATCACGGGGAGCGAAACAGCTTGTAGTGGAAATTACGCAGAGAATTGATTCAGTTCCCCTTTCTTTGATAACACTGTCAATCATTTCAAGATCAGTTACTAGTGAGGTTTCGACGAGTTTAGGCTCAACAACTATTGGACTTAGGCCTGAAAGTATGCACAACACAGATTTATTATTAGCTATTTTTAGTTTTAGCTTAATTATGTATAAAGAAATTGCCCCGAACCCGCAGATTGGATAGCTTTAAGACACGATTTTTGATCAATTCTAAGCCATATGACCCATTTTGCGTTGGGTCTGGCCTCCTTCATCGTCTGCAAGCACAAACTGATCGTCATCCCAGTAGCCATTGGGACAACCATTGCATCCACAACCTTACCACAAACTGAAAACGAGTCATTGAAAACAATTTCACAAAAAATATAACTTGATTCCTTACACATGAGACAATATGTAAAAGTTTTTAAAAACCAAAACTTACCGAAGGTGTGCATCAAATCAAGTACTAGTGCATTTGTGAGAGTACAAAGCAAACTGGAACCGGCCGCTTTTGGTTGTGCCTCGGCCAAATCGCCAGATCTGCCCATCCCATGAGCCATGCCGAAGTGACGACGAGAAACAATATCTATAACAAAATTTACAATTAATTCTTACACCAAAACGTACTCAATTAAACTCCTTCAATACATTTTCTACACGTACTTGAATATATGCGACCCTCTCGTTCCCCAACGCCTCCTTTTGAAATAAAGTTATTGCTATCCATTGAAGCTATTTCGTTCACAAGAATTTCAATGGTCTGATCATCCCATCCTTCTTGTGGCCATTTTCTCTATTAAAGGAAACAACCATTATCATTCCATTCCATTCGACAATTACTACAATCATCTCATTATTTATTACCTGGTCCATCAAATGGCGAAACATTTTCTGTCTAGTTTTAGCCGTTTGAAGCCCCATATTTACATAGTTTGGGGGAACAAGGCCCCTCTCGGCCGCTTTGGCAAAGGCTTCACTATACGCCATCCCTGCGGGGAGATAAGTATTTCAAGTTAAGTCTTTCTTATCTATGTTCAGAACTAACTTTTTATCACTTTTTCAACTTATAAATAAATGAAACTTTCCGTACCTGAAAACTGACGAGTTTTGACTATAATTCGGTTAAAACTAGGGTAATACTGGAGCGGTAAGATTAGGTCACTTATCTGGCGATTATTACTGGCGAATTTTTGTCATGTCACGCCGTGCAACTCGTGCGGCACGTTAATTTCGTCATTTCACTTTCCGTCGTAATCTTTGTAGTTCGTTCCCGGCTTCACATAAAAAATGTCGCACTTTCCTCGAGCCAGCTGAGAGCCCGGCTGGTAAAAAAAATCTACCACCACCTGTAAGAAGACGAATTGAATTTTGAATTTTTGATGAAAAACGAGTACTGAGGAAGGTGTCACATTATGGCGTCGACAAAGCCTTCCACGACGCCCAACATTTTGGCCACCTTGGTCACCAAATCAGTCTGGAAATCTGAAGAGCTGGCAGACCTTCTGGCACAAGAAGTTGGGAGACGAGATAAGCTACAAGAATTGGTAAGGGAAAAGTAGTCGTTACGGGGAAAATGATAAGCGTATTGGGTAGGATTTTTATTTTGATAAGGCTTAAAGGTCCAAAAGTGTAAAAAAAAATGTGTAGATGCACAAACAGGTTATTTTTTCGAACAATATATCAATTGTTTCTAAAACTTGTGACGGCGATATTAATTTTCAATTTAACCACAAATTGTAAAGCAAAATTTGTGCCGAGCAAGTGTCTGAGTGAAATATTTCGTTTTATGGACCTTCGTATTTTTTAAATGGAACTTGTTAATTAAACGACTTGTGTTTTTATTATCCTGACAGAAAATAGCTGCAGAGAAGGAAGCCGCTAGATTAAAGATGGAAGGGAACTGCGATCTACAAGAAGAGGTCGAATATTTGCAGAGTTCCTTCAACAAAGTAAAAGTCCTAGTCACTCGAATGGCAAAGGAAAAGTTGCCGAATCGTTGGGAGAACTTGGAATTTTATCAAAATGTTGCAAAAGTTGAGGAATTGGAAAAGTGCAAGAGATACATGATGGTGTTGGATTTCTATACTACAACGTCAGAGAAGATTGGCGATAATATGGAGTCCGGTAATTAATGGATAATATAATAGGTTTTTAATTTACTAATTCAGTTTGTAGAAATTAAAATAATGCTTGTTGTAAAAAATTTCAGATCTCGAAATGGATGCTATCGAGTTGTTTCACAGAGTGAAGGAGATTGAAAATGTCTATGTTGGAGTTGGCGACTGCGAGCATCTGCGAACACTTGGGGCTGGAATTGTGTCGTATTGGTCGGCCAAGTTTGCACAGAAATTGGGCCGGTATAAATCGCATACGTTCATAATTACTGTTAATTACTGTTATGTCTATGCTAAATTTGAACTTTTTGTAATGATTATTGCTTCACAGGGACTTTGAGCAATTATTCGAAGCGTTTGGTTGGCCACTGAGACTTAAAACGGCAATTCCCACGTTGGAAACGCATGAAAAACTACGTCGAGCTATTACAAGCTTTGCAAGAGTAAACGCCAAACCCGTAAGAGACAGTACAAATGAATTGGAAGAGACGCCTAATTCGAAATTTGATCCGATCCTACCAGTTCAGGTTCAAAGAAATTATAAATATATTACAGGATTGTTTGCTTGTTTACCTACCTGGTTATCTATATGTTATCTATAGGTCCTGATGGCGCCTTTGAAACGTAGATTTCGTTTCCATTTTCTAAGCGATAAGCCAACTAGTGAATCGTCAAAGCCTGAGTGGTATTTCTCTCAAGTACGAAAAACATACATGTTCAATAGTTTAATATACAGAAAAATGGTATTGAATTGACAAACATTATTTGCAATATAACAGGTTAAACAGTGGGTATTCGACCTTGTGCCTTTCGTGAAAACACATCTAGAACAAATCACCGTCTCAGAAATGGGAATCTCGTGCATCATTGAATTCGTTCGATGTGTATCAGACATGCTTATCCTTAAGGTTGACGCTCATCTCCAAGATGATTTTCGAGACGGCGTATTTGTCAAAATACTTGAAGAGTCGATTGCATTCGAAAATGAAATTGGGGATTTTGTTGCTGAATGTGTTGACTCACAATCTAAGAGTTATCTGCCCGCTTTTGTCAATGCTGTCTTTTCCCGACCAGAAACGTTGCAACGCTGGGTGCAAGCTGAAAAGTTAGGTATATAAAAGAGCCGCTAGAACGTTATTATTATTGTTAGTATTATTTAGTTAAACTTCAACTACTAATACTAATTCAACTTTGACTTTCTATTATTCTGTAGCTTCCCTGGAAAAACTGGATGACATGTTTAGCTCAGAATCTGCTTGGAGCAAGCCCATTGCTGCGGGACCACCGGAAATTGTAGATTTGTTTGTAGCTGTGATTCGTAGTTTAACCGATCGATTCGCACATCTCCAGCATCGTGCACAGCGTTTAAAATTTCTTCACTTGTTGAACGATTTACTAGACGAATTTCATGTACGCTCGCTTCAAACATGGAAGTGCAAGTCGGATATTAACGAATATTTGCCAAACGATACTCCAATCGACTATGTTATCGCTGATGCGTTGTACAGTATTCATGACACTCTTCAGGAATGGGAGTATTTACCTGTAAGATTTATTATTTTGATTATTTTTTTGATTTTGATGCAGTCAAAAGTCTAAGCAAAAAATATTGATTTGTAGTTCTTTGCGTCAATGTCCGTCAGAAATCCTAACGAGGATATTATTTCGAATGCCGCTATATATGCTACTGCCATGGACCTTTCACCACGTCGCCAATCTTCAAGCAGCACCAACTTTGTACCCATGATTTCATACGGAAGCGATTCCGCACCAGAATCTCCTGATTTTCAGCCCGGAAACCTTTTCGAAAATGCGTGCGGATTATACTGGTGTTTGGCAAATGAAATTCAAACAAAATGGTGCACCCAAGTAATCCGTCGAGTCAAAGAAGATATCCATAAATATGCTCAGATAAAATGGCAATCGTTTGATTGTACAACGACGCCTGAACGTTTAACAGATCAGCTTTTCCCCGCTCTGCAGACGCTCAAAGACACATGGAAAACTCTCTTTAATAGCATGGATCCTAAGAATGCGGATAAATGGATGAAAAAGCTGGCTGTTAAGGTCGATGAGGCGAGTACATGATTGAACCTATTAAAAAAATACTACCTGATTACTAGATTACTGATACAAATTTAACGTTCCAGGTTTTAATGGACGTGGTCATACTGCCAAACCAATTTTCTCGTGCTGGTGTATCTCAGCTAGAGTTTGACTGCACCACTGGAATCTTACCAATATTTAGCGACAACGGTGTCAACTGTAAAATTTTCTTTGGCAGCGTCTCCTCCGCGTTGATAATACTGCAACTGAGCACGGGGGAAGCAATGCTGCTTTATGACACGTTGCAGAGTGAAAATTTTGAAGACCGTGAGCTTGCCTTAACTGAGTTGGACGTCACCATTTGTCAGTCGGAAGTGATTAAAGTAATAAAAAGTCGTTGTGATCTTCGCATTTAATTACTTAAACTTTGTTTTCATATATACAAAAATAACAAGCCTTAATTTGACTAATTTAAAGAGTTGTGCTACCACAAAGTCACTATACATTTACGAATTATTTAGATTAGCTCTCCTTATTGTAATTATTTAGATTTGTACCATTTTTATGCAACGGTAAATGTATGTAAAAGTATTTTTTTGGAATAAAGTAATCAAGTTTCATTCAAGGTACAGTCAATGGAACAAGTATAGGCACCACCCACGCAAGCTACCTAAAATTGCCTATAACTTTGGAATGCATTATCAAATTAGCATGAAACTTTGTACACATTTAGCAAATCTAATGTAGTGTTCGATTATAATCATGTTTTATTGATTAAAATTGGATAAACATAGTTTTTAAATAATTTGTTGGAAAATATATAAAATTAACCCGCAAAAAGTATTGGCACCCTATAACTTATAAAATCATAAATCAAAGAATCGCCAATTTTATTACGTCACACTGCTTCTAATGTTATGTGGCACCTCCCCTCGACGCAATAAGAGCATAAATAGACCGTTGAATTGATTCGACAAGTTTCTTTATAACGCTTTTCTATATGTCTGCCAAAACTTCTTTCGAACTTTCGACAAGCTCGTTTTTCGACGAGTGGTTTCCCATCAGTCCCTCTTTTCTCAACCCGGACAATCAGAATCACATCGGGAGACTGTGCGGCCAACGAAAGAACCTTAACCTTTTCGGTTTCCAAAAATGTGCATCGATAATTTGGATGCATGTTTTGGGGCCACTGCATTTTTGGAATATGAAATTCCTTTCTAGGTTAGGTTTTTGTCAAATGTTTCAAATTATCGCTTATAATGATTACTTAGACCTCCCTGGTCATGATTTTGTCGATAATTACCAGATAACTATGCCGCGACCTAGTCATTTAACCCCAAACCACAATCGATCCTACGCTGTGTTTAACTGCCATATGCACATATTCGTTTTTGTGAGCCTTTTATCACATCCGCCAGACTTGGACCATTCAATTGGCTCCGAATAACTAATACTGGCTTACGTCGAAGCAGCAGACCCTTCTTTACTCAATGAAAGTCTATTTAGGGTGATATTGACCCTATTCCAATTTATTGAGCTTCTTCGTTTTGAGGACCCTCGCGTTTGTCGGGCAACTGGACCCTGAAACCCCATGGCATGATTTTTTATTGATCACCATATTGCATGATCTGTTGACCCCTCAGTTCGTACTCAAATTCAACATGATTTTGGAGGTTGAAATATTCCGATCTCGAGTGATAGTTTGCTTGATTAATCCGTTGATTTTAGGATTAGGCGGCTTTTTTAGCCGGATCATAAGAAAGCAGGAACTAAAATGATTGCTTCATGTCCTTTGGCTACATTTCGAATAGTAAATATCACGGAGCATGTGTCCTGTCTGAGTTTTCGATATCCAAGCTTGTTTGAGAAGGAGGCAAGATTATTTCTCGCTCTGCCAAAAATAGCTCGTTTGGTGTCGCAATTTTGGCTGTAGACAATACCAATCTGGACTTACGAAGCAGATAAAGTTATATTTTGTGATCTGATTAACTTACCGTGACAAAAGGCAGAGGTTTATCGTTATAAAAATTTCGCTCAAATAAGTAAGACATAAGGTGCCAATACTTTTTGCAGGTTCCAACCTGACGTGTTCGTGTCAAAATCAGAATAACGTTACGGTTATATAATTTCAGTCGGGAACATGATTATAATCGAACACTACATTAGATTTACTAAATGTGTACAAAGTTTCATGCTAATTTGATAATGCATTCCAAAGTTATAGGCAATTTTAGGTAGCTTGCGTGGGTGGTGCCTATACTTGTTCCATTGACTGTACTTGTGTAAAAATGATGTTAGCATCAGTCTTGTCTTGTTAGTAAGATTTTGAGTAAAGAAAAAAATAAGTAAGATATTCATAAATCAATTCTCGTACAAGTAATGAACAAATTGCATCGACATAATAATAAGAAAATCTGCATAAATACAAATCGGCTAACAATTATAAACTGAAAGTTCCAAAGGCGAGTGACCAAAAAATTGTTTGAATAAATCAAGAAATAAATAAGATAACAAACAGAACAAAATATGCAACTTGCAATTTTGAAACGATTCATTTGATAAAAATAATAACATCAGAAACAATTGCCAATTGTAGAAATTTCAAATTTTCTGTATCTTTTTTTAGAAAAAAGTCATTCAGCTCCCCCCTTCCAAATAAAATAATAATCATGGGTACCCTACATCTCAAGGACTATTTGAATGCTCCCGAAAACAAAGATTTTCATACGTACTTGCATATGAAGTAAAAGTATACATACAAAGAAATAAAACACAAGAAACAATGCATTTTTTTTCATTCGCCTTTTATTGATTTTATTCAACCCATTTCGTAGTCTTATACATGGTTACATATCGTTTTAATATATGGTAATCTGTATTTGTCAGTTATCTATTTTTTAAAACGATTCGTATAACATATATGCCACATATACTATTAATTAATTCATCATATTTATAACTTTAGTAATTATCAGTATCATTGGTCTTTATGTAAAAGCTAGGAGTTTACTGGAATTTAGAATCACAAAATTTATATAATCTATTAATACTTTATTCCAATTATAACAAAAGGATTAGAAAATTAAGAATAATCAAAATCTCAATATAAAAAAATATACGCTTTTGCTACCAAATTATACTACTCAACGGTATGAACTTATCAAGCATTTATTTAAAACTAGAGCTAGCCAGACTACTAAGCATATCGACTGCATTTAATAGTACCAGCTCACTAGCGGAATGAATATTCGAAGATTATAAACATATTATATATATATTGTAGTTTTTTTGTATTTTGTGTTAGGAACGATTGCATTAGTTACTTTCATATAGCTTTAAAAATAAAGACAAATATTTTTCATCCAAAGATAAATACTTTATTCATCTTATTATACATAATATCTCAGTTAGTAGGAAAATGTTCACCTCAAATTTTTTTGGCATTGGTATGAGTTAAATGCGAGAATGACATAACTAATTAACCAACTAACTAGATAATGTTTAATATTATATTTTCATAGAAAAAATTAGCTAGGAAGCACTCACCCCGTCACTAATTTCTAATTCGCGAGGAGCTTCAGTTGAACCTGTGTCAACTCCCTCGGCGTCAGTACCAGTCGGAGATGTGCAAGGTAAAGGAGAGATCGGACCACCTAAAAATAGTATAACATACTGTACAAAGGTGTCATGAAAATGTGAAATAAATCGAAATAGTACCATTGTTTTGATCCAATGATGACTCATTTTGGATGTCATCAATATCAGTCAGTTTTGGTCGCTTCGCCGGTGAGGAAACCGGTGTAGAGTTCAGATCAATTCTTTTTCCATCTTGAACGGGAGAATTATTGCTCCCATCAGAAACCGGGCTAAAGCCATATGAGTCCAAAGTTCTTTGTTTAATTTGTTTATTTTTATTTGTATTTCGTTTAGCAACACCGCGACACCATTTGGTACTCTTTCGGGGTGCTTTCCGTTTCTTGACGACGGAAGCGGCAGACTTTTTAGTGATGGAAGATTGAAGTACGGTCACCGGTTTAACTGTTGAAGCACTCGTGGCAATCGTACCAGCTGGGTCTTGAGAGGGGTTTGATGCAGCAGATCGCCGAAACATTGCGGGAATAGTGGGTACGAGTCCATTTCCAACATTGTTGGGTGGAGCAAGTGGAGCAGCCGCATCTTGGCCTATTTGAAGGCTCAACATATCATTGACCTTTCCAAACCAATTAAACAGATTAACTCGAAGGACATGTCCACGCCAATCAGGAAGCTCGTGTACGCGCTGATGTCGAAAATTAGCCAAGGCATCTTTATTGTACGGGAAGAATCGCTTAGCAACCTTTAACAGCTTGACTTTTGACATGTTGAAATACTTTCGGTTCGTCCCTTTTGACCTGAGCATGTGTACTTGGGTCCCAGAAATGGAAATAGCTGGGATGCTGCTGCTCTCTGATGTCGAAGCTTCTGGGGTGAGTCGAAGTAGAATATTAACATTTGTTATTATTATTATCATCATGTGTAACAGACACGGATAGCTAAATATTCTTTCCTTGTTAACTTAATAACTTACCTTTCTTGGTGATAGCGACACAAGCATTGCATTCCCAATCTTCAACAGACTTCAATTTTCCACACTTCTTGTGAATCGCGGAAGCACCACAAAGTGAGCAGCGAGCCAGCTCATAAGATCTATCATGATTACAACAGGTATACTAATAAACTAAATGTTCAAATGTTGAAAGTATAGGTTCGAGAATACAAAAATCAAAGAACTATACCCAAATTCTGCATTGAAATCATTTCCCTTTGGACATAAGCAAACTTTTGCATCGCACAATGAATATTGAAAGAGCAAATCATTAAAAGTCGTCCCTCGTTCCCAAGATGCGTCCCTGGAAATGAATACATCAAGGAATGATGTGAGTGAGTCGTGAATGAATTGCATACTACATAGCAAGCAGATAGGTATAGAAAGATATTTCAATTGATAATAATTTGAATGAAAAGAGTCGTTCAAGAACATAAATATTCAATAATCCATATATGGATTTCTAACGACAAAATATCCAACTATAAACATAGGAAATATATTTGCGTGTATATTTATATACATTAGAACTTACTGTTCTGGGACAAAGACTCCATGGGTTCGTAATTCCTCAATAAATTTGGTTGTTTCATTGCATAATGGGCATTTCAAAAAGTATCCAGCATTTAATGCCATTTGCTGATATAAGACAGAGAAATCAGTTTATGAGAAATGTAAAACTCTGACAATCCACATAGTAATTACTATGTGTAAAAATAACTAACCTTAGCACAATCCTTATGGAATATAGATCCATTGCAGCATCCCCCTTTGATTACGTCTTCATCTTTTGAAATGCCAGACATACACAAGGGACAACTCAGTTCTTCATTATCAGGAAGACAAATGTTCTGATGGTCGTAGTGCTTGGGGCAGTACGTCCTAGAAAAAATGAAGCGAATATTATATTAGTTTGCTCATTATTCTCAATGCAATGTTAACATAGTATATTTTCACAGAAAATGATTTGATTGTGTGAAAGTTTAGAACTTACATCGTTATCGAAAATCAATCAATATACCAATCAATCTTAACACTCGAAAGTCTGTCATTCACTTACTCAAAATTTCGTAAGAATTGGTATTGGATATCATTGGCCAGACCACACGGGAAATGATACGTAGTTCGGCAAGCTTTCGTACAACATCCAATAGATGCACCAGTTTTCCCACAAAATGTACATTTCTGAAAAAATAAGGTATATTAATATTATATTTATTACTTTATTAATTTAACTTAAATCCTTCTTACCAAACGGCCTCCCCTTCGCACTTCCTTCATAATATCTTCCGGCATAAATCCAAGAATACCCTCCGCATCAGTTCCTGATTGCGTCAACCCTGACGAAAACAACTGCAAGAAGGCAATAAATAATGAATAATTTTATAAAATAAAATATCCACTAACTAAACTAACCATGCAGAAGTAATGGCAAACAAGCCCATTCAAATCGTAGAGTGGTCCATAGCTGACTTCATTCAGTTCTGGTGACTTGCAGAAGATACAGACAAGTTTGTTGTCCTTATCCGTGATCATTTTCACCAACGTTAACTCCGGTATCTGAATCCCGTCTGCAAATGAGTCATATGTATTATTTTATGTTTATTTATTATATACTAAAGATATGGAATTGAAGTTCGCCAATCCGCCATTTCCCTTCAATGTTTTGCTAGCCAAGCACAAAGTATTTAAGATAACCTAATCATGGGATGAGTTTGATACTTATTAAATTAATTTCAATTTTGATAAAATTCCGTCCTGCACATAAGCTCTCTTTGTTGGGGACTTTGGAATTTTTCTTATTCATTGTTTGGTACATTCCAACACAACCAGAGCATTCTTCACATTGATTCACCAACCCTTCACATTGATTCATCAATGCGAAAATTGCTGACCTCGATAAGCTACGAGACCCAATGAGGGAGGAAGTGCTAATGTTTGTTTAATTTTATACCAGCTTAACTATTTACAGGATAACTCTGAAAATTTCATTATGTAAAACAAAGTTGGTGTAATGTAGATACCGTGCAAAAAGGATGTTATCGATTTGACGGGGATTATG
Source organism: Folsomia candida (assembly GCF_002217175.1). Taxonomy (NCBI): domain Eukaryota; kingdom Metazoa; phylum Arthropoda; class Collembola; order Entomobryomorpha; family Isotomidae; genus Folsomia; species Folsomia candida. Next base: position 2,781,085 of record NW_019091209.1, read on the forward strand.
CGGCAAGCATCCAATAAAATCATTCCATGCTAATTATAACATGAAGAATATAGGTCACACTAGCCGAGTAGGGATCAAAACTTCTTAAGAAAATCTACCTCACTCTTTCAATAGAAAATAATAAACCCCAAAAGTCAAAACTAAAATATCTCTCCCCCCCCCCCCCCCTCAGAAAAAATACACGAATAATACCAACCACACAAATAGATTAAATGTTGATAAGAAATACAACTTACCTTCCTCCGACGAATACGACCGACGTCCCTGCATCAGTTCAATTGCAGAATTTTCCTCTCCCATTTCGAAAATCAGTCTTTCAAAAGCTACTACTCGTAGACTTTTGTCCTCCTCCTACTGCACCGCTGGGGGGTGGGCTTATTTCAAATTCAAATACGATAAGAAATTAAATTTTCAAAAATTCCGAAGAATATTTCCTGGAGCTCTCGTGGAATGAGAGCGAGCAGAAGAAGTGGAGAAGTGATGCGGAGTAGGAAAGCGAGGGATCGGGCCGAGTGAAGAAGCGAGGGAGGAAAATTAACGGCCAACTTTGAAGCCAACCCCGCCGACTCGTTTGGGCCTCATTCCCATTGGATTTCTCACTCGCTGCCTACTTTATGCAAAATCTCGACTTTCTCAAAATGACCGGACAGTTAATTAACTAAATATAGTTAATATTTAATTGATTTATGGAAGTGATAAGATAACCTGATTTTTTATGAGATTAGTATTATTTCTTCATAGATAAGCGTATTTCTTAGCTCCACAATTTGTATTTGATTTACATTATGTAAATTACATATAATTTAATTAAGCATTTATTTGTTTTTTCATTTCTCTTCTGTAGCATTTCTTCATTTTTAAGGCTAAAAAGACTTAAAAGATGACTCATTCACAGTCAAGCGGCATGATTATAAAATTATCATCGGATAACCTGCATTCTATTCTAAGAGTGCTGAGTACTTTTTATTTAGTTGCAGCAATAAAATAAAAAATTATATGAATAATGTCATTATTAAATTCATATCTCTCTCCTGAAATGACATTGACGTGACATTGAGGACTGAATATTGTCTCATCACATCACTCCATCCTTAGCATGGTGACAAAGGAGAGGTTAAAGGCATGAATGGATTTGCATAAGTACTAAATTGGCTTCTATTGTGTACTTACATGCATACAATCCAAGTTTTTAGCCGTATATATCTATATATATTGCCAAAAACGAGATGAGAGAGGTTGCATGATTCCACTCCACCAATTCCTTTCTTGGACAATAAAGGAAAATGCATCATGCCTGATTAAGACACAAATCAGGAAGGATCATCGTCGTATAATTCATAAGAGAGAAGTGTTATTACGTAGTTTTATGTGACCTTCCAGCTAAATTGAATCAAATATGGTTATTACTCTACTAAATTTGCAATGAGACACAAATCTAAATAAATTGATATTACTGCTGTTTTATAGACTTTTATAAGATGCAATATTTGCGTGGGTGGTTGGCACTCAACGTTCGTCGTCAACAAGATCCCGTTTAATGTTTAACCGAGAACTTGCATTACATGATGATGATGATGTACGTTTTTTGTGCCGTGTTGTTATTATTATTATGCCGAAAGAAAGGGGTAGAAGACTAGTCATCATGAAATCAAACAAGGAGTGCAGTCCGTTATTAGACCTGGATCATGGCCTTTATACAAATCTCATCCTATTTACTCTGCTGCTGAGCATTGTGGTTTAGTCGTTTAAACCAGCAGCAGCAAATGGTAGTTGAGCTTCGTACATTTGTGTGTACGAGATAGGTAAATAGAGAGAAGAGATGCAAATAAAAATAGTTGGATGCAAACCCTCGCAATTTTCCTGTTAGTTAGTTAGTTACTTGTGTATATTATTATTATGGTGTGTGTCCGTTGTTCTTCGTCGTCGTCGGTTTGCTAAATACGTTTAGTTTTGCATTTTGCATCTCTTCGTCTTCTTTTGCACGGAGGAGGTGCATGGTTGTGAGAGACACGTAGAATTATTGATATTTTTATTTTTATTTGTGAGACGGAGACAAAACATGGACTTTTGTGAATAGAGGACGAGAGAGCCCTAGGTTTAGTAAAAAAAAAAGGAACCTTAATAATAACAAAATAGTGGAAGAAATCACTATCCGAGGCTCCCTGTCCTTCTAGTCACACAACCGAACGAACGAGAAAAAGGACCCAAGGGACCCACTTTTCAACGTAAAGGTGAGTTTTTATGAATTATTTTTTGTTTCAGTACATTTTAAGGTTTTGAACTGGTTGAACGTCGGTTAGTTACATGTAACAGTTGATTTTTGTAAAAGTAAAAAGCCATTAGTGATTTTTGAATTTAAAAAAATATCTAATTCTAATATTCTATACAGTTTAAAGTTTAAACTTGGGCAGCCAAGAAAAGGGAGGTTTTTGGCTATTAGTTAGTACAAATTACGAGTAGAAAAGAGTGCTCAAGATTTCAATCATAGATATAAATTATCGTGTAAATTGTAAACAATTACAATAAATTATCAGATTCGTAGCATTTCACATTTTGCATTGTAAATATACAATACATGCTCCAATAACTCGGAAGAAATTGTAAGTGTAAATAATTAATACGCTGTATTATTCGTTAGTTGCATTGCATTCACTTCACTCGTAATAATTAATAACGTACATATTTAGCAGTCTAACAACGTCTCATCTCATGATCCCAAGCAGTACATAAACTGATCTGAATTCGTTCCGATTTGCTAATTTATTGCTAATCGTGACATATTATTCAAAGACGAAGAAATAAGTGAAGGCCGTGCATCAATAATTTATCACACATTTAGAATTTGCAAAGTCATCTTGGTCTGGCCAATATTATTGCAATTTTTCAAGCACTTTAGTTAGTTGCCATGCGGCGATCATCATATTTTGCACTCAACACGATTGCGGAATCTCGGGTGAACGGCCTGCCCGTAAAAGAAAAGAAGTTCATTTCTGGATATTTTTTTTCCATTTTCAGTTCGTCTTGCCACAGTCGGAGAGGATTGGATCGCACAACCAGAGAGACGACGACGACTTTTTTAATTGGCATAATTAACTAACTAACTAACCTTCAAATTTCGAGTTATTCAGCGTCGAGTGGTTCCCACTTCTACCCTTTCTCGGGGGGGTTTTTCTTACAAGGATAACAGGAAATCATCAAGAGCAGCCATGATTGCCTACTTCCTCTCAAAGCTCATCATGTAAGTATTTTTGGTGCAGTTTTTTGCCATTTCTCGTCGTTTATCTTTATCTTTTTAACTGGTATGTAGGATTTTCTACGGCATGCTCTACCCTGCGTACTGTTCGTACAAAGCTGTGAAGACCAAAGATGTCAAAGAGGTAATAAAAAATTGAAAGGGAAGAGAAAATGTTCCGGGACGATGACGGGTATAAAAATAAAGAGAAATGTCTTGTTTTTTATCAGTATGTTCATTGGATGATGTACTGGATCGTGTTTTCAATCTTCAGCGTCTTTGAAGTTTTTGCTGATACGTTTGTAGGCTTGTGGTGAGTGAGATTTGAAGAAGAAAATGGAATTTTTTAACAGACAGAGAATGATGTGAATAATATTATTTTCTTATCTAGGTTTCCGTTTTACTACGAAATCAAGATCCTGTTCATGATCTGGCTACTTTCTCCGACCACGCGGGGAGGTAGTACTTTGTATCGGCGGTTTGTTCACCCATTCTTCACCAAACATGAACCTGTAAGTTATATGTGTATTTATGAAGGCTAATTTTATCAAGTGACAAAAAAGGTTAGACAAAGTACTAATTTGTTTTCTCATATGTAGGAAATTGATGGATATCTTACCGAGTTCAAGCTCCGAACATCCAGTCTGATTGTACAATGGGGTACAAAAGCATTTTCGTACGCTACCAATTTCATTACGACACAGGTGCTCAGGGTATGAATACAAATTTAATTTCAAACACTTATATAGTTTTTATGTAGCACTTGCAAATGACATTTATAAATAATCTGAAGTATCATTATAACTTTGATTTGTTTTAATTACAGGGTGGACTTACTGACCAAACCATGATGACAGTAACCAAAAGTTACAGCTATGAAAATTTCGGTGCGTCAGCCGACATGAATCGGAACAATTACCCTATTCTTCCTCCTATGGATGAGCTTGATAATGGTCGAGGTATGTTTTTTTTACAAAGGCGAGATTGTTGTTTGCATGTATATGGTGCAAGATTTGAGTACTACTCTCCTTATTGGTTGTAGTTGAACTGCCTTCCGATATGGACACTGCATTTACCCGTGAGCGACCAGCCCCACGCCAACGGTAAGCTAAATTAATACACATGAATGTTTGGATTTGCGTAATCTACATTATATTTAGTTGAGTTTATAATTATTTTCAGCAATTTGTACACCTCTACCAATTTCTACGGCTCTGTAGATGAGCAGCTTGGAAGAATGGCCGAAATTTCAAAGCCCTACTCCATGATGGATTTGACTGAACAAGACGATGAGCCCATGCCTCCACCCAAAGTTCGCTCCGGCTCACGAAAGAAGAAAGAGGTACTGGGAAAATAGATTATTTTTTATACTAATCGGAATTTCAGACGCATCGAGTATAGAAATTGTATAGAGATATTATTGAGATGTAAATATTCTTAAAAAATTAGGCAGCAGGGATACTATAGATATGAATATAAGTATGTGCATACTTAGTTCTTGAATTGTTTAGCAGTACATACTGACTCACTGATCTTACTGTTTGTTTTCTTCTTCTCCAATTATCCACATCAAGTTTGGGAAGTTTTCGGTCATAGCTGGACCGGAGATGGGTGGAATGCCCGTTGTGTTCTGGGGTCATCCTGACATGACCAGTCCAATAATGTCTACACCATTTTCTCCTCAAGAGTTTTCACGCATACCTTTCCAATTTCATGGAGGAAACCAAATTTTATGCGCTCCAGCACTAATGAAAAAGCAACAAACAGGCTTCCAACATTTTCAAGAAACTTTAACTCATATAACTGACGACGAGGATGAAAGCGAAAGTGACAGTAGCAGTGAGAGTTTTTTTGATTGTGACAGTGACAACCATTCTAAAAAGGATAAGATCGGAAGTAGCAGTGGTAGCGATGGACGTTCATCCGTAACACCTAAAGTTCATGTTGTTTCTAAAACCGTACTTAAAGAATTTGTTGGTAGTGAGCCCTCCTCCTCTTCTTCCGCTGTGCCATTGAGGAAAAAGAGGTCAGCGGATCCCCAGCAGCAGCAGCAGGGCCTTACTCCTAGTAATAGTGGTACATTTCAAAAACGAAACTCGGCGTCCTCCTTAGACAGTCTTGACAGTAGTGGTGGTACTGCTAGTGCTAAACCTAAAGTAAAAAAAAGTTTGAGCCAACATGAACCGAAATTTGTGAAAGCTCCCATTTTATCATCGTCCTCATTCAGTCGAGTTTTTAGCCCCTTTTCACCCACTGTGAAAAAAGGGAGCAGTCCAACTCCAAGTAGTAGCAATCGAAACTCGAAGGAATACTAGTTTTCAATCAGAGTCAGAGTCAATGTTAGCGTGGGTGCTGATGCAATTAATTATTACGTATTACGCAATTCAAGTAAGTTGAGAAAAGTATGAAGGCAAGTACGATAAGACTTACTCTGTTTTTGGAAACGTCATGTTTTTTTTCTCTCTAACTACTGACAACCTGAAACTGGTATTATATTGCTCACTGACCTCTTATCTATGAGCCATAGATAGTCATTGGCTTATGTGTTGGCTGGTCGTAAATGAAAAAAACAACCCTAAAAAATGTATGAATGGTTTTAGCTTTTGTTGCGGTATATAAAATGATAATTATTCATTATTTTCTTTTTTATAATAACGTTTGTCAATTTGCATGGGACCGCATAATATGTATGCGATACAAATAGTACGTACTATTTATTATAATGTGTATGTATGTATGCATTTATGTATGCATCTCTCTAACCCGTGTGTCATGATGACAACCTCCCTGTTCTAATTGTTGTTTGGACTTTACCCTAAAATTTGCCTATTAATTTGCTTTCAGGAAAACTTGTACGGAACCCTTCCTCGAACCAAGCGAACCAATCGACGAACTACTAAGCAGCAATAAGACTTATTTCTCCATCCTCTTTATAAATACTCCGTCCGATCCATTACATACACAAAGCAACAAAAAAAACTAGCACAATAAGTGTTAAGAACCGTCCTTCAAGTGCCTTGTTGATTCTCACTAATTTCTCAATTATTTATTTGAGTGTAGATAGATACACAGTCCAAAATTGTTATACGCAACTCTCGACTGTTGTGATATGTGATATTACTTATACAATACTGATGCTAACATCGTTCAACCCGCACCGATTTCTAATACCATTTGTACCCACGATAAAGCGATAACAAATTTTTATGTATATCAATAAAAGGCGATTCGTCAAGTTAGCTTTTTAAAGAAAGAACTGTTCATAGGATTAGTCAATGCGTGCTTGATTTTTTTGCAGAATCTCATCTGTCATAAATGAATACCAAGCAGATCGCGATTTCTTATCGTAGTACAAAAAAATTAGGCAATGCCAGACTAGCAGAAAGTATAGCAAGCAACAATCGATGATGATGATGCATCATCATAATGATATCTCTTTACCGTAATTCTCAATACGAGCTACCTATCCATCCTTGTCAATATATAGTTGTGACTGATAACGTAGGGTCTCTTAGGTTTAAGGGTTGACAATAATTTTCATGCAAAATGATTTGATCCTCCTCCTCCTCTATTTTTAGAGTTTGGATAGAAATAGTGATACTATTCGCAATAAGTTGTAATTTATAAATAATTTATGCTAGGTACAAGTTTAAACTATTTTTCCACTTCCATTTTTCCCCTGTTCTGTAAATGCACTATATATTTGTCTTGCGTTTTTTATTACAAACATGTATCTCTAGTTTACTGGATGTATGCATATGAATACTTATGACATAAATTTATCCAAGTGCGTAAAGTAAATGACATGCTAAATATATATCAATCACCTCCTTCTTTTCCATTTATTCCACGTTACATTACTACCGTTTGTGACTTGGTAATGGAAACAATGTGTATCTACATACTTATTTTTATCGCAGTCACTTAATAAAGATTGAATTGTTACGTTAGGTGATTTTAAATAGATAAATAAGCGAAATAATAAAAGGTGCAATGCAAACAGAAAAAATGTGCAATTCTTATCACTTTTATATTATCGATAACCTGGCACGATAAGTCTCAAACAATATTACGGTTTTTGCATCTTCAACGATGATAGATATTTCTACCATGTAAAGCATACCATCTCCCAACCTAGAACTAGACCTAATTCTCCCACGTGCCAAAAACTGAAATACATTCCTCGTATGACATACATACAATCTGCATCTACGTGCAGACAAAGTTATTGGTTATGTTTTGGCAGTTAATTTTTCGCAAGGAAGAAGTGCGGAGAAAAAGTGTGATCATCATCGTCACTCGGGCACAAAATAATGTTTATGTACGGAGCCAGCGAGCAGATTTTATTTACTTATGTGCAAAAATATTATGGCGAGATTGCCATTATTATGGTAGGACATGCACATTACAGATTCTACATACATCCTCTCAGATAGATGATATCGTACATATCCGCTTATGCAAAAATTACCAAAAATATTGGCACTTCTCTCTCTCTCACACACAGTACACACACAGGTTTTGAACTTGAACTGCAAAAGAGAAGTTCGCGTCCTGCATGCATCCTTTTTCGCCTTCACGACAAGCAGTAGGACGAAGACGTGCATTGCCAAATGCAGAAATGCTACGTACATACGACGAGCATGGTGACGTAATCCGCACCACTTTCACCACCACTCTCTGCCCATCAGCAGCTTTCTCCCACTACTCGTGACTGACTCCATCCCGACATACATAACCAACTTTTTCGGTCCACAACAATACATAATAACAAAAAAATAACGATTCATTCACCATTTAAGAAGAAATTCATCTGTAACAGCCAGCTAGTAAAAAAACTCTTTGTTTTCGGTTTTAAAACAGTGGTGGTGGGCACCAGACACGTAGTGAGATTAATACATACATACCCAACTTTTTGCACGATACGCAAAAAAAGAAAGTTTGCATTTTTAAGGCGCACGTACACACGGGGGAAAATTGCAGGGTAAGTAATATCTGTATAAGATATAAGCTATAGGCAAATTAGCGTACCAATTTTTTCCAGACATTATATTTTTGATTCCGCAGTAGTTTGTTTCATTTCATTACTAGTTTTGTTTGATGGGACAGTTTTTAATTTCATTTTTCTTCGTTAAGCCTCGCTCAAGAGGAATAAAGAAAAGCGGATGGTTTTATCAAATCGATATTTGTCATCTAGTTGAAAGGTATCGAACCATCATGCCTCGGTCGGTTGAGGTCAGGCCGAAAAGGAAATATGTAAATGGGATGATGATGTGCATGTATAAATAGTTACCGTGTTTGGTTTTTGGGCGAAGGGCATTGCAGGAGGTACGGTACACACGTATTCGACATAACAAATTTTGGCCTGTATTTCCTTATTTTATTACTGACTACTTTTTTTTCCGCGGAGAGTGGTGCTGGCTGGGCGATTAAAAATACAAGAGGAGGCGAACGAACGGACCCCCTCACGTATGTATGAAACCCGGGTGTTTTTTTCTCTTTTTTCTGTAATAAACAATCAATCACACGCTACATGCGGGGAAGGAACAAAGAATCGGCGTTGTTTTTTTTTAGTGGACATACTTTCTTTCTCCAGTAAAATTTGGACCGTGTGAAATAAAATTGTAAGTAATTTCCCTTGTGTGATTTTCTTATAGCTCGAGAAGAAGAACCTAAACTTACAGAAGGCTACTTACTTTTGTGTACAAGCTAGCCAACTTTACTGACTCGGATCAATCAATAATATTCAGAATGGTGCCATGCAGATTGTGCTAGTGTTAAATAAGTGCAAGTTATTATTAATTCACCATCATCATCGTCATAAGAATGAGGTCGTTTTCCTTTACCAATGCTGCTGATAAGAGTTTGGAAGGTGCTCCAGGATGAAAAAAATCTGCAGGCAGATTGCAAAAGTCGAAAGGATTAATTAAGAGGTGAGTTAAGTTACTTATTTAAGTTGATGGAGTTAAGTAGAATTTTTTTTAGTTTAAACTTAATTATGTATGGGAATCTTTAGGGTTTTTAATGTTCCACGCTTAAAATTTTTACGATTCATTTGAAACGGTAATGACATTCATTAAATTTTATGTACATTGGTGCACGTGAAATTCATTGTTGAGAGCAAGTCGCACTTTTATGCCACACTTTTGGGATGAGGTGTTGAATAAAACATTTTATGTACATACATAGTTTTGCACATAACATATCGAATTCTGTGGTTTTGCATGCATAGACTTGAACCTCTGTATGTTATGAAAGTGGACAATAGATCGGCATAAATAAATGATTAATAAGCTTGTGGGGCATACTGATACGTATTTAATTACTTTAACCACAATTTCCTCTACAATTAAAATACCTGCACGTCTAAATACATTTAAGTACATAGATATCGAAAAAAACAGGAAAATTTGTTGTTGGTTTAATCTACACACGCTCACATCATGCATGTCTACACACTTATGATGACACTTTTTTACTTTTAAAGCACACACCCAATGTAGACATAAATAAATAGATACATATAAAAAATCTGTTTTTATGCATTGCTGACTGACCATTATCGATCGTTAGTCTTTAAGTAAACTGTGTAATCATCACCAATTCCATAAATATCTTTACATTCTTGATTCTATATACAACCATCTTGGTTCGATCCACTCCCATCTGTCCAAATATAAATCTGGAGCAATAATAATAAATACCGTTATCTATCACACATTAGAATCATGTCTTTACTCAAGAAGAAGAAGTAAAAGTTCACATTTTTTCTGTGCACAAATGCACAAATAAAAGTCCAGATTTCTCGAGTCATACATGAAGGAAATGAATCATCTCGATCTGTTTGAACTTGACTTATCATATCATACTTATCATGCACCACCAATGCAATGCAGTTACAGCCAGTGTATGTACATACATACATACATATTCATTCCTGATAAATTTGTGATATTAAGCAGAGCGTTGAATTGACATAGAAGAATCAAATGCACTTATTTTTTCATGACTTTCAGCTAGCCCAGCTCAGTTGGAATATTTAAGTGTTTTTGGGTATATTTCCCCATCAGACTAATGACAAAGCCGTGTCGCTATCTTTCGAGAATGTCAGGACCCATTTCCAGCAGGAGAACATTAGACACATAGCAGGACCACATATGCATATGCACTAATGAAGTGTGATATAAAGGATAAAAAGTATAGTTGGAGCTTGAAGAAGCTGGTACAAACTGGAGCTTGTAAATAGCAGCAGGAAAGAGAGATATCTCTATTTTATTTTGTCGTGTATGTATTTATGTACGAATATGAATGGACGGATGCAGCAGGGGAACAAGTGTCAAGTGAGACTCATTAAACAGTAGTTGTCGTCACTTTAGAGAGCTTTGACTCCTGATTTTCACAAAGTGCATAAGAATTTTCTAAAATAGGGAAAAATCTATACATTTTTGCTTAAGCTACTAAAAATTACGTAAAACAAGCCACATCCAGAAGGTGCATATGTACATATACGTATTTACGTACAACATATTTAGCAGTACGCATCATCACAGAATGATGCACATTTTGCATTCTCTCTCTCTCTCATTCGTTACACAATCTAATTTGTTAAACTAACTTGGAGAACCACGAGTATCTACACAAAAAGTTGAGTGTTGTACAAAGCTACACACATTAAATGAAGCAGATTACAATACAGCAGAGAGTGCAATATTGCTGCTGCATTGCGTTGTTGTTCTGATCATCCATTGTTGATGATCAAACATGTTCAGGACATTACCACGACCACGACTGAGACCAGGGACGGATACGACCACGACGTTTTAATACATCCAGTCTAATTTTTTGTACTATCTTCCTCCTCCATTTTTAACCGTACATTCAGTATAATCATCGTCGTCAAGTTAGGAACTTACTTAGGTGTGAAATTATTATTATAAGACCAAGACGAGATTGAGAAGAAGTAAACAGTTTTCTTATATTCGCGTATGTGCTGGATTTTCCTCTCGTTTTTTTCCCCCTTCTGTACTACCGACAACCGATGATGATATTGTAAATACAGAGTGCATGGTGGGTCGGCGTTTCGTTTTATCAAACTTATTTATAGCAGAGATCATCTCGGTAGTTGGAGGAAGTGAGAGGGTGAAAGGTTAAGTTTTAACTTATAAAGACGTTACATAATAATACACATTCTTCAATTGTGATTGTGGTGACGAAATAAAAAATTATTGCCTATTATTTTATACCGAATTTTTTTAAAATTTTGTATCAAAAGGAGTTTCTTACATAATATTTCATTCATTGATTCATGAATAATTACGGAGTGCACAAGTGACATTGCAATACGGTTACTGCGCCAAAGTTTTACATAATAAATAATAACAATAGATATATCGTTAATCGTTACTCCTTTGTTTTGTCAGTCATTCATTCATGATGAGACAAGTTCTACTACTAATACCGTCTCATCTTCTTGTGGTAGCGTTGTTGTGGTGTGTGGTTAAAAGACCTGGACTTGTGAATTTTACTATGTGACGTGATTTTCAATCTTGTCAGGAAGTGATATTTTTTTAAAATTCTAACCTCCATCGGGATCCGTGTAATGCGATGAAATTCAAACGGAGACAAGTGCGAATTATTAATATATTTAATTTCAAAATATTTTCAAATTTTCTTTCCTGCTTTTTTGATAATATTTCGTTTTTGGTGGTTTGGTAGCGTGGGTGGGTGGTAGGAATCACTGTTAAATCGTGGTAATTTTCTGTAGGGCGACCAACGGATTTAAAAAATATTGTGCTGTTGAAATCTGGTTTTTGAGACAAATATTTGCTAATTGCGTCTCGTATTCGTAAATATCTCTGGGTGCCGATGTATGTCTGTATAGCCGTGCTGCGTTCTGGTATTAGTGGTGGGAGTGTACGCAGTATACTTGTTTATATTTACTGCACAAACGCTATTAAAAGCTATCGTACGACGCCATTTATCCACCGACCCCGTGCACATGGCAGAATGTTGTGGGATTGGGATGGATGAGATACATGAATGGAGAGAAGATGCTAAAATAATGGTTTACAAACATGAGAGAGAGAACCTTCTGTTGCTAAAAAGTCGTTATGAAATTTAATTTCGCATTTCTGCTCCTTGTTTCACAATAGAAGAGTGAAATTCGCACGCAGAAATGGTTTCATCAAACTGCTGCTCATTTAACTTAATTCGGAAAATAAACACTTTACTTGTATGGAGAATGTTATTAAATGCGTATTTGTTGTGGGCATGTTGGGAGATAGATAATTTGATAATTTGCACCCTGATTGTGTCTTTCTTTTCAGATTGCACAATATTTTGGTGATAGACTTTTTTTTTGCAATTTGGCCAAAAATACGATTTAAATGTCGGTCGTTCATGTCAGTTCTTTGACAAACAGGAAAATAAGAAAGTATGTATTATTTGGCAAAAAAAGTGCCCACTATTGTGTCCCAGCCTGAAATTGTGCACTTTTCCTTATACCCATACATACACATGTACATAACTGTATAGTTATGCGAAATTTAGGAAATGGACAAAATGAAACACGACAGGTTTGGTTGGCCACTCGAAAAATTGCACATGCATAATTAATCCGAATCGGGTCATAGAAATCAATATGTAGCCCCTTCTCCGCGTCGTGGTTCGTTTTCTTTGGGCTGATTTCTAATTTAAAGAGTCAACTTTGTCAAAATCAATTAATCCATTGTTTCATAAATATAGAGTTGGAGGGTTTGTAATAAAAATAAATCCACAGTCATCGCCACTCTTCTTCTGCTTCTACCACCTTACGCAATTTTGTCGATAAATACATACACCACGAAATAATGAAATATTATCCCAGTCTTAATTACTGAATTGCTCCTTCCTTCTTTCTTCTCCTTTAATAAGTATTCTCATCTCGTAATAAAATACCTTGTCGTAGAAATTAACGTTGTTTTATTTCTTATGATTTTGTGAAATTTCTTGATCCTTGCCTTGCCTGGTGGCCGTTTTACGACTTTTTCGTTTCATGGTAAGTATGCTGAGAGGGAGGAAATAGATAACAAGCATCATCATCATTTCTATTAATTAATTAGTAACGTTTTGCGAATTTTATCCTGAAAGCACACAGTTTATGATGCAAAATAGTGCGATTATTACAGTAACGACCTATACCAGTGTTGTTGCTGTGATCATAAGTCAACAACTAACCAACTACATGTGCAGATTTTGCACATCATGGCATTCATTAAATTTGCACTTATTTATCAGAGTGCATATGTATGTATGTACCTCGTTCAGCACAGATTTATTTGCTCGTGAGGGAGGAGGTGCAGTTATAGTTGCATTACGTATTTAAGTACAGGGTGGTTTAAATGTCAGGTTACAATGTAAAATTTTGCAATGGGAAAAATTCGCAAATATCCATTAGTTACCTAAATTTTGCCTCTGAAATTCAATATTTTAAGAATTTTGTCATAAGTTTTAATAAAAATTAATAAAAATCTCAATCCCAAATCAGTAACTAATGGAAATTTAAAAATTTTTCCCATTAAAAAATTTTCCATTGTAACCTGACATTTAAACCACCCTGTACATTGGTTAGATTAACTTATAGTTTGATTCAACCCTCCGATATATTTGCAGTTCGAGATAGTATCGTGCAGTGCAAATAATAATGCGCACAGACAGAGAAGAACCAATGTTTTTTGCATGTATCGCGGATTATGGATCGTATGGTGTAGATGTGCAATAAGTAATTTATGTACTTCAGCTCAGATTTGAAGGTTATTGGCAATAAATATTTACTGAATTATGAAGTCATTCACATCACTCGTAATCTATCTTTAGTCGTGCTAATTTGAATCCAATTTAACGTTCAGTCACACACCACACCACACGGCTCATGGCGATGAGTGTGAATTGTTCAACTTAAAAGATTTGCATGAGATTTTGACTACTTATTGGCAGTCACAAGACCAAGATTTTTTTCAGACAACAAGTGTGTGTCCATCTGCATAGATACAAGTCAGGCACATCCATCACACAATAAGTTATTGGTCATTTTGTAGTGTTTTTTTTTGCAAATTTCGTGTCCTGAAAATACGTAGCTGAAATGCATAAGTAGAAACGTTTAATTGTGTGTGATCAATTAAGTGGATACATAAGTGACACTTGTGTTTATATAACTTTTTTAGTTGACTAATAATATTATGGACCATGAAACGATCGGACAGGAATTGGTGAAATGTGTTCTTGTCGGGTAAAATGATTTTATAAATTTGATAATTTTTGGGAATGAAATGTGTTCAAAATTTTGAAAGGTTGTTTTAATTTTTTGTTTACAGAGACACTGCGACCGGAAAGACGAGACTTGTTTGTGCCAGAGCTTTAAATGCTCGCGTCTCTCTGCGACAACTGCTTCGACAACATGTACGATTTGAACTTTTATTAAAATTTTTAAATGCATTTGTTCTTATCAAGTGATCTTATCAAATGTATGTAGGTTCCCACGGTGTGGGCGATCGATCAATATCGAATGTACAAGGAGGTACTGGAACGGTCCATGACGATGGTGGATGGCGTCCAGGTATATTAAATACTTAAAAATTAAAGGATAAATTTCCTGGAAAAATAGAATGTTTCTGAAAATGGTACTCAATCCGTTGAAAGGTATCTCTCCGATTGTGGGACACATTTGGAGATCATGAAAAAGATCGGCGTTTCGCGTACGGAAGATCTGACGTAATCCTCCTCTGTTACTCAATTGGCAATAAGAATTCTCTCCTGCATTGTAAAACAGTATGGTAAATAAGAGCACATTATTTTAAAAAAATTAGTAAAATATGGAGTTAAAAAATTTAAATTGAAAATTAATTTTTCAGGTTCCCCGAAATTCGACGATTCTGTCCAGACACACCGATTGTGCTCGTTGGTTGTAAGAATGATTTGAGATTTTTGTGCAAGGATTCCACATATCTTGCATATTGTCGTGATCGAAGCCCTTGCGTCCGCCCAACGCGTGAATGCGATGTCGTCATGCCGGAACAGGCGAGAGCGTTGGCGAAAGAGTTTGGAGTTCCGTACTACGAAACGTCCGTTTTCACATATTACGGGGTCACACAGGTTTTCGAAAATGCCATCAGGTGAGATTACGACTGACATGATTTATGACAAAATTTCTCCTCTAATTGTAATGCCGATAAATGTATGGGATCCTACTTAACTGATCATAATTTAATACTTTTTACGACCATAATTAATGTTTTTTTCTCTAATACTTCTTCTCATCATAATGAAATCCAACTTGACCATAACAGAAAAAATTTTGTCTTGAGAGAAACGCAATTTCCAAAGGCATTTGTGATTGGCTAAGAATAGATAAAATTTGTAAAAAATTTGTAAAATTTAAAATTTTGAAGCGATCTTAACGTGTATTATCACTCCTGACAAAATCGAGTACTTATGAACAACGAAATATTTTACTAAGAGTAAAAGAAGTATTTCTGTAAAAAAAACACTTATCATGGAATAGTATTAAATTATGATCACTTAAACATTCCCCGTAATATGTGTAATCATTCATTTCTTGTCAGGTGTGCCTTAATTTCTCGCCGGAATCAACGATTTTGGATGACCAATTTGAAACATGTTCAACAACCCTTGCTACAAGTGAGTGAGACATAGAACAAATTTTACGAAAACAGTTTAAAGTACCGCAACACGTACATAAAAATTTACAGGCGCCCTACTGTCCCCCGAAGAAGGACCTCAACGTAATAGAAGTTTTTCCTGGAACGTTTTCTGGAGATATGAAGGATCTCGTGGCTTCAAAGCATTACCCCGACTTGGTCTTTGCAATGGGTAAATTAAATTAATGGTGGGTGATAAATGTGTAATTAATTGTGATTAATACAATTTTACAGGAACATCTGAAGTAAGAGCTCATCGCTTCATAGTTGCTGCTGTGGCACCCATTCTTGCAGGGATTTTAGAACCAGAGGCAGATTTTTTGGGGAGACGAAACAGTGAAAGTAGTACCGTGAGTGTATTTATTTATGTAAATCAAAATGTAGCGGAGAAAGTTATGACAATGTACGAAATTATTTATTACGCAGACGAGCGAAAGTACCGTTGACGACACGGAATGTCTCATCAGATCGTCGCGAAACCACTACTCGTCCAAATCGGAAGGACATATCAACTCCGTGTTCTCCGACTCGCTGGAATCCGACTGGAAATTGAACTTTGAACGGAACAGTTGCAGCCGACTGATTGAACACTCGTGGACACGGGCGGCGTACGATGACGTCAAAATTATGCAAGTCGTTCTCAAGCTGAATGACAGAATTTCTTGTGATGCTATTCGTGCTATTTTGCATTTCATTTATACTGGAGATTTCACAGTGCATGTGCCCTGCTCGTATGAGGTAGGTGAAGAAATATTGTATTATAAAGATACCAAATTGTATCGAGTTCAGGAAATGTGCATCCGTTTGAATTATTCATGAATCCATAGGCAATGAAGACTGCGGCTGAAATTTTTGAAAATTCGACTCTGAACCAATATTTAGATGCATGGTTTCAAAGAGATGTAAAGTCGATGGAGGAACTACGTAAAACGCACAAACAGGTATCTACATGTATAAATAGGTAGTGGGTTTTGGAGTAATTGTGACATTGTTGTTGTCGATGTTGAAATTGGTTTAATTTTTGTCGACCAAATAATTGGTCGATTTTTTTGAAATTACCAAAAATAATTTTGATGTTTAGAATCTGAGGGCTGGAATTTGGACGAAATGCTTGGCCGGATACTGCACCGATGTAGAATTCCAACTTGAGGATGGTCAAGTTCCTGCTCACCGAGCATTACTAATTTCACGAAGTGAAGTAATGAGAGCAATGTTTTCACGGGATTTTATGGAACGCCGAAGTCAAATGGTTCGTAGAATCTTTCGAAATGTGATATAATTTCCAATATTTCTGATTTAACAAGTAATTTTTTTTCTGCAGGTATCCATTCCCGACGTAAATCAGGAAGTTTTCGTCTATTTTCTAGAATTCTTGTACACGGACTCAATTACCTCTCCAGTGCCTTCAGACGTGGGAATGCAAGTGTTAGAACTTGCAAACCGACTTTGTCTAACTCGCCTTATGAATTTCATGGAAAATGCGATGATCACGGATTTCACGGAGAAGCAAAGTCACGGCATTGATGTCATGGAGTGTTGCATAAGTTTGCTGGAACCTGCTCAGGTGGTGTACTGATTTAATCAGGGTATAAATTTGCATATCAATTTGCATATAAAATTGTCTCACATTTCTACAGCTGCACAACATTGAACAATTGGCTCAATGGTGTTTAATCCAACTCGCAACGAATTACGATCTCGTGTGTCGCAAGCATGGAAAGTCATTTAAGGAATTAAGCTGTGAAAATCGTCAATGGATCTCACAGTACAGATGGCCTCCTATTTGGTACAAAAATTAGGGTGATACTCTCCTCCATAGAAAAATTAATTGTTTTTTCTCGTCTTTTTCTTCCTTCAGGTACGTCAAGGACTATGACTACTATCAGAAAGCAGTGACCGAACGGTACAAATTAGACCATCCGGAGAAGAAGAGTCGTAAACGAAATAATTCTGGGTGCCTTTGTTTTCCTGGAAAATCCCGAAAAAACGTAGTCGCATCCTCGTCCGATGAACAAAGTGAGGTTCGGAAAATGCTAGTGTCCGCAGGCAGCTTGTGCTTTTGACTGGGCGACAGATTTAATTTGGGCGACAGTTTTAATTTGTCATCATTCTGCTGCAGCATTCCAATCATTCACAACTCTCTGGTCCAAGAAGAAGGAGTTTAAAAAAGAGTAAAACAATTAATTAATTACGTAAATCTAAATAGGATCTGACACTGCTGCGATTTGTATTCAGTGCAAGTTATTATTTTTTAGCCTTGATAAATATACTTATCTTGCAGCAATTTGTAATTTGTAATCGTTAACTGTTCCTTTAATGATTGCGACTAAATTTAAATATTTATGGTTATCTTGCATCGTTTTTATTCAAGTACAATGTATAAACGAAAGACTGTATAAAAACTCAAGGGTATTTTGTACCCACCACGTTTTCTAGTTCTGCTTGTTCTGATCGCACTCACAAACGTTATGTTATTTAATTGTTGTGTTAAATACTTAGTTGTCACGGCTTATGAGTGATTTTCGTTAAAATTTGCACATATTAATTCCATACACTATGTGACAGTATAATTCTACTTGTGACAAAGTTTTCGAACAAATTTTTGTAAATGAGCTTACATGCTTATTTTTTCAATCTTTATGACTTTCAATTTCAAGACTAAATTTACAATTAGTAGACTGTTTTTAGAATTGTGTTAAATTTTATAATTAAATGTACCCAAAATCACACTTTTTTATACCGTGTGCCAATCAATACGAATCAAATAATGAAATCACTTACTGACCTCCTGCCTGAAAGAAAATTAAGTATGCAAACTTGTCAATTGATCCGTTGCAATCATTAATTTTTAATGCACAAGAGAAACAGAAACAGGACAAGTAGCAGATAGCACAATTAAGGTTCATTCAATAATGAGAACAGAGTCTAATAATTAATAATAATTAATACTGAGTAATTATCACGGTAAAATTGTAGCATCTTAAAAAATAATATGTACGTAATTAATATGATAAGATGATCTCTTTGTCTTTCCTTTCTTGGATCGAATTTTGTAAAAGAGAGTGTAATAATTATGCAAATGATAAGTTGTTGTTATCATATTTAGTACCGATACGATAACCACCTTTTACGGGTTATACGAGTCGTGAACATCATGAATTCGCTCATTGGAAGTGACTCTTATTTACTTATAAATGTTTCAAATCTCATTAATTTCTTAGTAAATGCTAAATAACTATGAAATATAATATGTGATGATCAAAAAACCAACAAATGAAAATATTCATGTTCCTATATATTCGAGAAAAAGTGAAATTTCAATATTGATGATGATAATGGTACGTATGAAATGTATGTTGTCATTCACGAATATCATCAGAATTCTTTCTTATCGAGATAGATAAACGATTGAACAAATGCCTTGGCTAAATAATTAGTGTTACAAATTGTAATAAATCTACAATAATAATTCAAGCCATGAAAATTACGAATTTTCATTCAAAAAACATAAAACTGGAGGAGAAAGAAAACAAGTAAAAAATGTGATAATTATAATATAAAAAAAGTTACTTATTTGTAACCAAATTTCAATTGTTATACTACTGCTTTTGCACGCTGTTGAATAAAACAAAATTGAAAATAAAGTCTAAAACCAGCAATTATGTTACTCGATTTCCCCATTTTTGTCAAACTTTGAGGCCGATTTGCGTTTTCTCGACGAAATAACAATATTGGAGCTGATCTCATTTCGCCTCTCGTCTCACTCACCCTTTGCGAACCAAGCTAAATCATTTTATTAAAGGGAGACAAATGTCATTCAACTGTACAAAACCGGAACAACTTTGACGAAAAATTGACGACAAATTATATTCGGAAACCCGTCAAAAATAGTCGTTTTTTAAAAAAAAATTGGGTGCAATGTAAAACATTCAAGACAGCTTCATCTCTTAACGTAATTAGACAAGAAGAAGAAAGAGAGCCGTGCAGGAAGGAATAATAGTTTTGTTTCATTTTATTTTAAGTTGAATAACTAAGAATTTCGTCATTTTTTTGATCATTAATTAAAAGTAGGTCTTAAAATTGGTGAAGATGAAGTGAAAATTTGTGCTGGAGAGGGATTTGACCTGTGAAAATTTAGCAATGACCGATTAGCGGTCGTTGAAGATTTTTCATTTTCTTGCTGGCATAAAATTCTGTTAAAAATGCTTCCTACACACGGCTTATTTCGCTCAATTCCCTGCCCTTACTACGTCTCGGGCCTATGTGAACGCCCCCACTGTCTTTTTCGGCACACTAAATCGGGTAAGTTTAAGTTTCTGGAAACTTAAGGGCTATGCACATATTAGGAGATAACATTCATTAAGATTAGGCCGATAAGGACTAATTACTCTTAACGTCGCCACATTATCGGTGGGTGGTCTCGACCACGTTGCAAAAGCCTGAGACTTGACGCTTTTCTTGAGCTGCGGTAATTACGTTTTTTTCACTTTTCAGACGTGCTCCTCGCCAGGCAGGCAGATATTTGTGCGACGAGTGACGGAGAAGAAGAAGCTGAACCCGGTGAGGAATTTGGATAATTTAATTCTTATAAATTCAATTCATGGTGTGCTTATCTTATTGTCTTATCTATGGTCAAGCAGCGCGAGAGACTATCAATCAACAAGGAGGCGGCCGAGATAAGCTTGTACAAGTATCGAGAGGAGTAAAAAGGAAGGCGGAGGATCAAGCGATAAACGAGAACGAGGGGAAATCTCATTGCGGGGAGGTAATTTGGATAAAGGGTGAAGCTGGTGGTGTAGGGAAATCTATTCATCTTCCTGATAAGACTGCTGAGAACAAGAGTCGTAGTAGTAGTGGGAGGGAAGGGAAGGAGGTGAGGTTTTATTTTGATGTACGGATTTTGATAGTGTCAATTTGTTTTAATTGTTTTAATGTTTTGTAACAGTCATCAAAGTCGTCTTCTAGGGACCACAGGCACAAAAGTAGTAGTAGCAGCAGTAGCAGTAGCAAAAGGTCGTCTAAAAGCAGCTCGGATAATAGCAAAGTTCAAGATAAGAAAAGTTCAAGCTCATCAC
This sequence comes from Folsomia candida, assembly GCF_002217175.1. NCBI lineage: Eukaryota > Metazoa > Arthropoda > Collembola > Entomobryomorpha > Isotomidae > Folsomia > Folsomia candida. Next base: position 2,802,087 of record NW_019091209.1, read on the forward strand.
GGGATAAGGAGGACTCGAATAATCATCATCGGTCGCACTCTTCATCGTCAAAATCAAAGTCTTCAGATAAATCGCATAAGTCCAGCTCGTCAAAATCCAACAGTAACAATAATAAGTCATCTTCATCTCATAAATCTAGTCGGAGTAGTAGCAGCAGCAGCAAAGACAAATCAAAGAGCAAAACCTTGAGTGAGTCCCGGTCTAGAAAGTCTGATTCGAATGACACTATAATTAAGAAAGAAAGCTCGTCTGTCACTACAGTACCTGATGATGATGATGATGTAAGGATCCTTGATTCAAGTAAAGCTGAGGATTTAGAATTATCATCGAACGCAATTTACGAAGACGAAGAGAACTTTAATTTGCCACAAATTAGTGACTCTGAAGACGACCCAGATGATATTGAGCTGGAATGCCTAAGACTTTTTCAAGACTATCAGCCAGAGGCTAAATCACCAGAGAAAAAAATAGTAGTAGGAAATCCAGCATTAGCTCTGCAAAGTGACCCTGGTAGGAAGAGGCAAGCACATCCAGGAGCGTCCGAAAAGAAAGCGACATTACCCCCTTCAGTCAGGAAATCTACTTTCAACTTGCATGAACAAATTGCGAGGAGACTTGAATCTCAGAAGAAGGTTGTTAACAGTCGAATTGAAGAAACCAAGAAGATTATCCCTAGTTCATCTTTTGTACAAAAGGCAACACATCAGACCATGAGGTATTTCATATTTTATCCAATTTACCTAATATCGTCCGCCGTAGTGAACGAATAACTGCTGAATTGTCGTAAATTATTAATGATCTTGTTTGTTTGTTTGTTTGTTATTTACAGTGGGACTCAATCTCTATCGTCGGGTCCAAGTACAGTTGGTAATAAAAAGCGAATAGCGCATGTGCCAAATGTCTCTGGATTACTGAAGTCGCCATCAATCCCGGTGGATAACAAGACCCCTTTAAAATCTAGTGGTAGTACATCCACGAGCTCATCATATTCAACAGCCAGTATAACTCTCTCGCGTACCTCCGACAAAGGAGTCCCCCGTGTTGCGCACTCCACGATAATTTATGCAACTAATGTAAGTACTAAGTAGAGAAACATGATAAAAGTACATTCCTAGAATGTCTAGATTATTAAGACAAATTGTTTCTTCACACAGAAAAACAAAGGCCCTCTGGTTAACATTGACGCTCCTGCAAAGGGAATTGGTAAAATTCCCGTCCTGTCACGGCAGAAGGTGCTGGATCAGCTTTTTGAAGCCGCAATGCTCGTCCACGACAATCAGTCGGACGCGTTTCAGCGAGCCATTGACGAGGAGGCTACCATTCAAGTTAGGTCTAAAACAAAAGCAGTCTACACAAGTCTTGCTGTCAGTAAAGTTAGGACTATTAGAAAGGAGGCAGAAGATCAACATAACCAGCTAAATCAAGAGGGTAAGATTAATTAGTAAAAGCATAAATAATTTTTAAGGATAAACTTGATAATATTTTTGAAATCCTGTCCAGGTCAATCTTCAACATCCCCTGGTGCTAAGCGTGACAAAGGTTCGTAGTTATTACGAATTAGATAGGATAATGGATGGATTAGGAACTTTTGTGTACTCTGAGAAAGGAGTTCCCATGATACCTTGTCTAACGGTTTACCAACCTATGATAGTTCCTGTTCAATATGTTTATTATGGAACCAGTCCAATTGCCCAAACTTTTGAACATGCATATGTCCCCCAATCATATCTATCTCCTTCATGTATAACTACTCATAAAAATGCTTCTCTTCTAAACGAAGTAGACTCGTTTTTAATATTCCAGTTCTTGTTGTATTTCATTTAGATCCCTCCATCCGACCCACTGGACAGTCCCTTTACCAAGGGCTGAAAAATGTCGTTCTAAAAGAAGAGGACCTTGTGGCCAATGGCTTCCCTAGATCTCATCCTAATGGGGAACCTGGTAATTTTTTATGATGATGACAACCAGCCAGTATGTACATGCTTTAATAAGCAAAAATTTACAATTTCTTATAGGTTGTGCTGTAGCCACGTTAGGGCTTTGGAATACGGAGTATGTTTCAGAACAAACGCGACGGACCTGTGATCGATGTCACAAGGTTTTTAACGTCGATGAAACTGGCATTCAAGCAGCCAATGAAGGTTCGTGCGTTTATCATTCAGGAAAAAAGACATCACAACAGGGTACGTTATCTACCTATTTTTAAAACTTGTTTGTCTTATTCCCTTTGACTTTAAGCTTTATCTTAGACTTACTTCTCATTATTATTTTGACGTTTTAGTAAACCGAGCCTGGAAGGTGATCTTCTCATGTTGTGGTGATGAAAGAGGGTCTTCAGGCTGCTCCACGGCAACCTTTCACGTTCCAAAGTCACATCCGGTCGCTTCAACAAGAGGATTCGTCTCTGCGGTCCAATCCATGGGATCCGACGAGACGATGGGAACCAATCGGTGGGACGTTGTTGCGATAGGTAAAGAAATAAATATTATGGTGCACATTTTTTGTGGCCAATCTTTAAAATACTTGCTCGTTCATAACACACTCGGTTTCTTGTACGCTGTGTAGACTGTGAAATGGTCTACACTACTGGAGGTAGCGAACTGGCCCGAGCCACCTTCTTGGACAAGGACGGCGAAGTCATGTAAATGAAATTTTGTCTTTTTTTTGTATTTGAATGATTAATATTTTTTAAACATTATTTCAGCTATGACGAATTAGTAAAACCTCAACATCCAGTATTAGATTATAACACCAAGTACAGTGGCCTTACTGAGTCCATAATGGAGGGCGTTACCAACACACTGAACTCAGTTCAAGCCGTCTTATTGACCCAGTTGAAGCCTAACTCCATTTTAATCGGGCATAGTTTGGAGTCCGATCTGATTGCCCTGCGAGTGAAACATGATTATGTAGTCGACAGTAAGTTATTAAAACAGAATACTGGTAAATATGCTAATTTGTATATAGTTTAAAAACTAAATATTATAAATTTGTGTTTTAGCGTCGCTTTTATATCCACACCGACGAGGCCTACCTTACAAGAAAGCTCTGAAAATGTTATCCCAAGAGCATTTACGAAAATTGATCCAAGAGTCTGTAGATGGTCACGACAGTGCCGAGGACGCTCGCGCGGCATTGGATCTTGCTGTTCTTTATGTTCAGCAGAACACACAGTGCCATTAGTATTACGCAATATTACAAATATGTAATTCGAGTTACAGAACACCCAATTATGAATACTCTTAAAGAACTAAAAGACTGAATACTAACTAAATAGCTTTGTGAATTGGCCTTGATTATATTAGGATGATTCAAAAGAGTTCAGTATTATTTAGTAATAATAGTTCAGGTCAACTACTTGATTTTTATAACCAAACCTTTATTGAAATAAACAATGTGTCGTCATCATAATAAGTATTGTTGTTCACATCACGTTTTTTATGTATTAACTTCATAAAGTATTGAAATAAAAGATCACGTGAATTTAATACGAAATCTCACTCTCTCTCTTTCTAATACAACTAATTGTAAGAAACCGCAAGGCACAATCTGCGGGTTAATAACAATTTATTAAAACTTGTAAACTTTTTTTAATGATTGCCAGTTGTACATGTTTTTATACCTTTATACCGAGAATTAGGGGAAGGAGGGGTCTACGACTACCATTCTAAAGTTCTCTCCCACCACTACGATAACTTTATTGGTTAATACAATTCAATTCGAATACCCAGTCTTCAACAACATTTAAGGAGACGATATGTATCTTATTCTTTTGTTTCAACCAGGATGCGACAGAGGTATGGAACTATTTAGTTAGTTAGTTACATTGAATTTACCCTAATTTAAGGTTGACATGCTGCATGCGAGAGAAAGTAGTAAACGATGCCTATTGCTCCTTCGTCCATCATTTCATTCTACTCCTACGAGGATAGTTTTACAAGATTTTTTACTGTGATAGAGAGTGGATAAATTTAAACACAACGAGGTGCGAGTCAGTTCTAGAAATGCGTGAGTTAATTAGACGGGAGTTAGAAAATTATAACTAATGCGCGCGGAGTACATATAAAGTATTCTCGTAGTAGTAAGGTCAAAAAAACGGTATTCAGTTTCCGTGATATGTCGAGCGAGCGAGTGCTCGTGGTCGTGCATAATTTTAGATAAGAAAAGATAACATTAAGTAGAAAGAACTGACTTAACTAAAAGTTGTTACATAGAAAAAGATGCGACAATACAAATGATAAAGTGTTCATGTTTCTTGTGGACGATAATGTGATAGCTGCGATTTCACATAAATATATAAGTATATGATAAGTCTATAAGTCAAACAACGCAATTAATAATAATACTCTGGCATACAGATCAAAAAGAGAGGATGTATAATACTACTACATTGTTAGTTACTGAGGCGATTTCGTCTAGTCTTCGTTTTCAATGTCATCCCAAGAAAAGTGGTACCCATTCTGTTCTCCCAGAGAATTGTAATGTTCTCGAAAGTAAGGGTCTCGAACTTTCAGCTCGTTAAATCTATTGTGGAGGAGTTGTTCCGCAAAAGCATATAGCTCCAAATCCAACGCGTTTGCTTGACGCACGGCCTTCAATTCACTAGGAGTCGTCTTATCTAACGTTGATTTAGAATATGTGTCTTCATTCTGAGTAAATGGAATCTTAAATCGTAGTTTGAATGTCTCTTCAAATATGTATTGCGATATCTGAATAATGGAAAAACACGTATTATTTGACTTGGTTTTGAAAAGGGAAATCATACTATTAGATAAATACCTTTTGGTTTTCAGTTAAGCCGACAAAAGCCATTGACGCCAAATTTTGTTTAGCAGAAGCTAGCATCATTTTATCACGTTGTTGAGGACTCATGTAACTCCTAACATAGATTTAATTGATCAAACATTAATAAAATCCTAATATATATATAGTATAAACTACATTAAATTTCATACTTGTTATAGCATCCAATCATGGAAAGATTGGCTAACATTCGCGTTTGCCTATTGAAGGCAAGGTTATGGGAACAATTGACAAAGTCGCTAAGGCTAACTTCAGCCCAACTCCGCCCAGAATAACATTTTCCTAATTCCTACAAGATACAAATCAACAATGCTATAAGTACTTTCATTTAAATTAAACACAATATTTGCTAAATAGGAGATGATGATAATAATGCAAGGTCTACCTCTGGACTTGCATAGCGTCCATTACAAATATGTCTTGACGCTTTCCATGTCGCACCTCGTTGGACGTGACGAAATTCGGAGAGAAAGCGATGAATCGGATCGCGAATCATTGTCACGTAAAAATACCTAAATAGTTCACTTCATGTCATCCCCACATATGAAGTGTTTTGACTAAACCTTTAACAAAATCATACCGTCTTTGAACTGGTGTCCCATACGCCCTGTCCAATTCACTGTCAACGCATGCCGTCAATTCCGTCCAATCTGAATGAATGAAAACATACTATAGTATCTTTGTCAGTATTTATTTACTGAATCATTTTTGTTACATCTTCGACAGTTGTTCAATACATATTGCAAATTAATAATCAAAATCTCTGAATTTCACTTACCTGCGTGAAGTCCACAGATCCAGCCTGTGGAGAATCGACTGAAGAGCCAGGAATCTGCAGATCGCTGCTCTTCTGGTTTACTTTGGTCTATGAAAATAGATTAGTTAACTACTATAAAATTATCCTTCGGGTGTTTAATGATTAATTAATTATAAATTTATTGCATTACCTCTACTCGGGGGTCTCGGGCATTTACACCGTTTCCTCTTTTTCCAGCAAACACAAGGCTTATCTATCACGAGATCTTGAACAATATGTTTTTCGAAGGATGTTCCCCCCGTTTTTTGTATGTGAAGAATGACAAGAACGTCGGACCCGGTAACGTTGAAGGTTACACCCGACTCCACCATGGCCCGGTAAGTCACAAGGCCATGAGGTTGATACTGTTGTAGGGGAGGAGACTCAGCAAGTGGGTCAACGTCAAGGAGGGGATACTCCAATGTCATTAACGACACATTACTATTGACGACAACTCTACTGCGTGGAAAAGACGAGGGGGAGGGAAAAGGGACGCTGGGCAAGCTCTGCCAGGGGAGAAGATAGAGAAGAAAAAACATCCCTCCCACCAAGATAACCACGACGGATGGGAATCTGACCCCCATATTTTTTACTAGTCACCCCACACACAGGGCTCTCCCCCATACGTCCTAACCACCACTCATTTGGTCACTTTGCAATCAGTTTCGTATCCTTCTTCCTTATCGAGAATACTAAACCGTCCATCCTTACTTAGAAAATAATCCACTCGTGTTCGTAATCAACGTTTACAGCGTAATGTTCCCATTGTACTCATCCTCAGCTCGTAATACTTCTTGAATCATCAAATTGTTGATGATTAATGAGGTAATATCCTGCCCAGTTACTGATCACTACTACTGCGATGATGATAAGTGATGATGATAACAATTCAAAGATAAATAGATTGGAGTTTCCACCTAAAATAAAACATTTCAACTTTGAGTACTTCTACTATAGCTTTTCCTCTCACAGCCAACCTAAATTACAAACTAAGCTCTAAATGCACTCACCTTGGACCAAAGTTACTTTAATTCGTCCCTTTATCAAATGTCAACTTATAGTAATTAAGGACGATTAATTTTAATTGCTCCGTATGAAAGACTGAAATTTCAGCTAAAGTGAGACGATTCATACGACCCGGTGAACGGGGTGACGTGAATCCGCACTCAAATATTGTATGAAAAATGCTCATGGAATTGTAATTTTTGCAAATTTGCCAATTTTTATGAAAAACATTTATAAATTTGACTCACAGACAAATTCTGGGTTATGAACTTTTTTCTTTTCCATTTATTGAAATTGGAACTATTCAGTAGTTTGTAACACATAAGGTAAGAAGATACTGCTGAAAATGACAATAATAATAAATCAAAATTCAGACAAAGCTTTTAGCTTCTCAAACTCAGTCAATTTTATAACTAAACTAATTAATAATAAGGTAAATAAGTATTCATTTTTATAATTATTCTTATCAGTGTGCCTCCTGCCATCTCCTCAAATGGCGAGGCGACAAAATTATTATACGACGAACCGTTATTATCATTATGACATTTCATTTGGGTTATCTTCTCTACAGTCATCAGTCATGACTCGTGAGACTATCGACTAATAAAACTCTATCGTTTTATAGACAGTATTTTTTAGAGACGAAAAATATATAAGGTTCGTAGACTATGTTTTTTATGAATTATGTAAATATTACTTGTTGAGACGCTGTAATGTAATCATAATTTGGTGTTTTTCAACAATGGCGAAATGTTGCCATTTTATATATGCAAACTTGAAATAATTACAATAATATTAAAAATGACTGACTAAAATTAATAAGAGGAGACAAGTCCAAATGTTGTAAACTCAAGATACAATTTTTACATTTTTTGTTAGTAACTTTTAAATCTTGATTAATGTGTTAATTTAACGAAAAAATTAGTCGGTTTGGTTTTCCTTTTCTCTTTTTAGTTTTTTGGGCTGTGGTGACTAGATTAATACTTCCTTTTTGATTTGATTCTTTTTTATACAATAATCAGAATCCGTAATATTTTTTCTTTTTATAATATTTTTTATGCTAAAACAGGTAATATATCTCTCCTTCTTCGTTTAGGCTAAAGTAATTATTTGCTAGATAGAATAGAATCCATTTAAACCAGAGCTACGTCCACAGTATGTTTGTATTTATGGTTTTCAGATGATGATGTTGCGTTTTTTGCGGATATATATATACTACTACACGTTTTTTAAACTTTCCTAAAATTCCTTTTTTCTATATCGACGACGACGCCGCGATGATGTCGACGACGATGACGAACAATTTGCCGGCCGGCCAGAGAAACATCGAATCGAATCAATCGATCAAATTTGTTGGTAATATATATTGTTATATAAGTAATCCATTATTAACAGCCACATTATCTAAAGCAACCTTATTGAATCCGTTGTTTTCATATTAGTTTCAAAAAATAATGACGATAAATTATTATTGTTACATTCATTGATTTTACTCAAATTATAGAAATGGGAAGAGTGGGTAGTACACGAAACAATAATTATTTATAATAATAAATACAACTTGACTTTGTGAAATGGAATGTACAACGACTACAAAACCCAGATTGAGATTTTAAATTATTTTTGTAATAATCATAATAATTATGGAAAAGAGGATTTTATAAAGAACTACATATATCATGAGCGAGGCTATAAAAACATTGGAACTCTTCTACTACAGAATATGTATTACATGGAGGTGATGATGGTAGCAAAAATTTACATTCATTTTCAGGGGGGTGTAAATAACTGTATAAAACAAGGTAATAATTTGTAACAGTAATCAAGACCAGTAACAGAATATCACGTTGTTTGTACAAAATTAAACAGACGTAGTTTAGAAGAATGCATCAGGTTTATAAAATTAACAAACAGATGCACGCACTGTTGACGAGCTTTATATTAAATGGTAGTTTAAGTAATAGTGATTTAGATTGCTTGGAAACTTGCATTGGCTGATGAATTAGTCGCTCTCGGCTTTCATGCCACGAACCTCGCCTGTTCTTCTTTGCTGCATGGGACAAAAAAAAATGGAAAATTTGTTAGGAATTTCTCACCCACTTATTTTATTTCTCATCAATTATTTACGCACATTTTCAGGGATATGCATTAAATAAAATTGTATCTTACCCTGTCTAACTCCTCACGAACTTTATCCTCCAGCGCTCGTATATCCAGCATCGTCATGCCATACCATTTATCAATCCAACAAAAAACTTGTCTAAAGAATAAAAGCAAATGTCAAAAAAAATATTTACATAATTTACATAATCGATCAAAAATCAATACATATTTTAAATACCTGTGAAAGTTTGTAAAAAGTCTTCGCTCAGCCCTTTGAATGAAATTCTCAACTCTGTTTTGCAATCCAAACCACTTGAATTCAACAGTGACCAGCTTGTAGCACGTCATTACGGGATCCACCTGAAAGGATGAGATAATTTGAATAAATCCATAATCCATGCTAATCCTTCTAAACCAACTATATGTGAACTTTATAACCTATATTATGACGTGTTGCATGCATGCTTTTTGTGCTTACCATTCCCTGCCATTCTCCTACCAGTGGACCTCGTCCAGACTTTTGTGAACGAAATTTGCCAGGATCTTCCAGAGCTTTGTAATCGCTAGGCGCAACAGAGTCTGCAGCAATGTCAATCATGACCACCTCCCGCATCTTCAACTTGTCGTTGCCTAGTTCATGTACATTATATTGGTTTCCTTTGTCCGGTAAATGTAAAGATTCAATCACAATTATGAAGTTATCCTTCATATAGCCTGGATTCTACAAAACATATAAAAAACAACATTCAGCATAGTTTTTAAATTTACACCAAGGTAATTAAGCCGGCCATAATGAACAACTCACAGTAATGACTGTGCGGCAGTATGGATAAGCATTCCAAGCCTCCTCATGAATTTCCATTGAGCCCTTAGGAGCCAGCATTCGTATAAAAGTCGGAACTTTACTAAAGGACACAAAAGAACATAATGTATTACATTATGAAGAACAATATGCAAAATAATATATAGGTTTACGAGCTGGATTATTTCCTTACCTAGCTAGATGATACTTTTTATACGTGTACTGCCCCTTACAGTACTTTCCTCCGAGGAGTGGAACGCCCTCAAAGGGTTCATTTTTGACTACTTCGATGCCTTCACCCCCACCCGTTTCATTCATGCTGGCCTCGGCCACAGAGTACAGCTGACCAATTTGGTACTCCTCGACCGTCAAAGGCATCACAACGCGGCTGAAAAAAACAAGTTATTATCAAATTATTTTTAACCACCAATAATAAACACTGCAGAAAACTCCCACCCCCATTTCACTTCCTAATTTTATCCATCATAACTCACTCACTATTAAACTATTATTTTATAAAACTATCTTATACATAAAATGAACTCACAATTCTTTGATGAGCATTTTGAATAGCTGCCAAACTCCAGAAAAGAGAGATAGAAATAGAGAGAAATAGATCTCGATTTGAATTTCCAATTGGTCGTGACAATGTCGAAACTGGAAGAATTATGATTTCCACACACCACACGTGTCACTACGTGACGAAGAGGTAGAGAATGTACTTAATTGTCGTGGAGATGATGATGTGTATATAACCAAAGCAAATCAAGGGCAGCAGGTGATGGGTGATCTGCTAATGGTAAATGATGATCAATGATGATGATGGTTGACTCTGAAGTGTAATTTTAAGTGGTGGCTGGCTGATGATGAGTGTGTGCTTATCTTGAATGGCTCCCAATACGGGTGGTGGAGTATCTTCTTAATTCCTCCGCCCAGTGCACACAGACCGACGGACGAGGAGGAACGATCAAGAGAGGTGTTGAGGACAAGATGACGAGGAGGAGGAGGAGGAGGCCGAGGAAGTGACGTGCAGAAGGAAAGGTGACCCAGAAAGTGGACACACACACACAATCGAGTTATGTATGTTCCGTAATGATGAATCAATCGACTAAATTAATTATGATCTCAGCCCGGACGACGTTTCCTTCCTCTCCTCGCTCTCTGGACGAGTGAGTGACTAAAGTGAATGAAAGTGAGTGAGTGTCGTCCACTCACCTTGCCCTCACACTAATAAAACCAACCACCTCGAGTCTACTTACCTACAAAAGAAATACGAGGAGTTGAGGAAGCAGGCTAGATTCACCATCATCATCATCATCATCTCACTCTCGTATCAGAAATAGGAGGATTCAACGCCTACCCGTTGAAGCCGCATGTCATCTCGAGCATCCTCTGGTGGAGATCAACACCTACTAACTCGCCCCCCTCTTCCTCGGCTGACCAGCAGGGGAGGGGCGGCTCACTTTCTCCAGTCCAGCATTTCCCATGAAACGCTGATAACCTAATTTCAGTAAAATTATAGTGGTTAGAATACGTGGAATTATACAGTTTAGTTGTAAACAGAGGAAAATATAGAGTACTTTTTGAGTCTGATTCACTACATTTATTTCAGAAATTTATACTTAATTTAGAGATAAAATAAGTTAATCATTGGTGTTCTTGATGATGATGGGGGTGGCGACGACGGCCGGTGTAGGATATCATTATATAATGCTATGATTACGTAATAACAAATGTCTGGAATTATGTGAAAAGGAAACATGATTTGTGTGGTTCAGTTCAAAATAATTGTAGATTATTTAGAGATATATAGTTAAATCTAGGTTAAACTAATAATCTAGTAAATTCATGATGGGAACGTTGTCGGCACAGGTCGGAATTATGACCGGAGAATGTTTTCGTAAGCTTGGTAGACACCGGCTGCCACGTCCACGGTCACGGATTTAATGCTTAGCTGCAAATATTTAGGATCGTTTGAATGAAATGGAGTTTTTATAATCATTACGGAAATAAATACATATTTGTGCAAATAGTTAGCAATTCCTTACAGTGTAGACACTTCCACCGGGTGGGATTTTAATTTCCACAAGCACCCAAACTCCATTGGTGAGTTTCAATGATTGGTAAAGCATGTCTTGGCCTTCCACGTTTCTCTTTGCTATTGTGAAGACGTTGTTTTGTTGCATCTTCTGAACGACAGAATCTAAAAAAGAGATTTTAAAATTAGAGACCCACGCAATTATAACATTAAGTAATGAGCTTCAAGATTGTATTTTTACCAGAACTATGAGACATATTTGTCAACGTGTACTGAACTTCGTTTTGGGTTGGAATGTCTTTCCATGTTTGCAAAAAGACTCTCTTGTCCATTTGACCATCTTCAACAAAGTACACGTGCATCGGAACCAAGCACGCGTAGTAAAGTACGTCGACATTGTTCTTGACTGCCACCTAAAAATTAGTAATATATAAAATTAGTATTAGAGTAATCGGACGACAAGATTGTTTTAATAAAGCAGATTTGAGTTGAGAGAACTGATTTAAAAAAATACCTGAAGGTTGTTTAATGGGTCCATTTTCTGCACGGGACCAGTAGTATTCAGGGGCAAAGACGCTTCACAGGATTGATTTGGCGTGAGTGGGGCTGGAACTTGGAGCGGTTGTGCAGGAAGTAGTCCAAAGCTATTCTTGTTAAATTGAACCGCAAATCCAGACATTGTTTGCATTGCTCGGTTTGTGAATGTCATGTCCATGTATATTTGTCCATTTCTGAAATAAACGTGCCAAATGAGTTAAAATCTTTTCTTCTCACAATCTCCAGATATATATATACAATTAACTATGTGCAAAGTACCTGCGACTAAATGTCCCACTAATCTCGAGTCCTTTCCCCTTAACTGCTGGCAGCCAGAGTACTTTTGGCATAACCGTTGCTCCCGATTGGTCTCCTCCTCCAAGTCCAAATATGTCGCCCAGCAGACCACCACCTCCAGGAGGAGGTGCAGCTTGTGACATCCCACCACCTCCGCCAACATCCAACTTGAATACATCAAATTAAATACATAAACTCAATGCAAATGAAATAACTTTTGAGGGATTCAAATTTGCATTAATAGTAAAATATAATTTTTACCAATGCATCCAAACCACCGCCCAGCAAGTCAACATGACCCCCACCAAATCCTGAAGCAGGTTGAGCTGCTGTTTGGACTACAGGGTTCAAGTCCATGCTCAAAAGATCACCAATTAGTGTGTCGTGTGACGGAATGACGGATGGGTGAGCACTCGTTGTCTCCACAGAAGAAGACGCTACACCACCTTCGCCCCTTGCCGGCAGTGCTTTCCTTAGCCCAGCTCTCCCTTCGACGAATGCACTGGGAGGTTTGTGATACACGGACGCCAGGCTGGCAATATGGCAAATCAACTCATCTAACAAGGTCGGCTCCAACAGATCTGTCTCTTCTGAAATCAAAGGCTTCTCTGCCAAGACAACTTCTTTAGCTGCTGCAGGGTCGGTGGATAAAAGCCTCCAGTAAATGTAACCTCGATCCCTCAAATCAGGGTTGTCAGAATCCTAAAAATAAGTAAGAGATGACATTCGTTAGACAATACGAAATAATGCAATTAATTAATAAAGGCTGAGATTTACGTACCTGTGTTGCCAAAGATAGGACTTGCTGCACTAACTCTTGCGTGTCTGCTGGACGCTTGAGAAATAATTTCACAATTGCAGTCAATAGTTGAAGCTGAACTTGACTGTTTTCATCAGCAAATCCTTCAAGAAAACTTTCCAACAATTCGTCAGCATTGTCAATTCTTTCGGCATACTCTCCAATAATCCAAATCATCGAGGCCCTGCACAAAGTATTTTAAAAATAGTTAGAATATGTGTAACTTGTGTACTTTATGAATAGAATTAAAACTATTTTCCACCAACCTAGCTTCGGGTTCGTCCAAAGTGTCGAGATTTTCGCATAGGGTCGAGATGATGCTTTCATATTTATTGGGATATTTTCGAAATATGTCCTTGATCACCACAATAGCTTCTTGAACCACATAGTTCACCTATAACACACAAAACAAAAGTTCCGTTAATTAAGTTTTAGTACTTAATATAAAATAGTAAGTTGCACATTGTTTTGTATAAGTTACTTTAGTTTGAATCAAATCCAGTAATGTCGCAACGCATCGCTCAGCAGATTGTTCTACTTTTATAGCACAGCGTCCAATTGCTCGGACTGCCTTCCTCACAAAATCGACGTCCACCTCGGTCGCATATTCCTTTAATTCAGATAAAACTTGTGCAATGTTTGCTTGAGATGCGAGCCGGATCATGATGTCGAGTTTTTCCAATTTTACGTAGATGGGATCATTGTACTTGACAAAGAACACTTTCATTTCATGTTTCAAGATGTCGGGTCGCTTTTGCACAATCAAATTGATGTTTCTCAGAGCCACATATTGCACCTAAAAATAATTCGAAATGAATAATTTAATATGTTGCCTTTGTATGTAATACAACACAATTCTTTCACAACTAGCCCAAAACACATACCTCTGGTTCTGAAGACAACAATGTAACCAAAGGTGGTGCAAGTTTCCTGGTAAGAACGGTCACAAACTCAGTGTCGTTGATCATTTCCATGTACTTCATTAGCACTTTAACTGCAGACAACACCACCGCAGCATTCGCGTGAGCCAGTCGTGGAGTTATTCGTTCACAGATGCTGAAACAAACAGGCAATCAAAAATAAGTCGTTCGGATATATTATAAATTAAATAGTTAACATAGATGGTCAGTATAATCTAATAATCAGACCTGGCCAAATTAGTAATTGACAATTACAATTACAAATTACAAATTAGTAATTGTAATTTCAATTACTTCATTAAAGAAATGTAATTGTAATTGTAATTTGCAATTGAACTAAATGTAATTGATAATTTGTAATTTGTAATTGCACATTTCAACATGGTGTAATTGTAATTCAATTACTTCTTCAATTACAATTACTAAACCACCATCTATCGTGAGTAGAACACATCAAAATTCAACGTTTTTGTTAAATTTGTCGTATTTCATACGTGAACATTTCACTGCCTTTCACTTTTTGGATTAAATAATCATTCTTTCACATTCGCAAATTTTTTAGTTACCATACATAAGAATTCATTACTACTAGGGTAGGGTGTATTTTCATGCATAGGGGCCTTATGCATGAAAATAAGTAAATGCTACTAATTACTCAATTGAATTATAAGACAAATTATTAATTATAATTGAGATTTTTTAATGAACATTCATCATTTAATATTCAAATAATTTCGATACTTGTTCACTTCGAACAATGTACATACTGATAAATACTTTTACTTGCAAAATTTACCTTTGCAAATTAGTTTTTCTAGGTGGAAATTTTGATGTAAAGGCATTTACATTGTTAAAAGCGAACAAGTATTGAAATTATTTGACTATTAAATGATGAATTTTCATTAAAAAATCTCAAATGTAATTGTAATTTGTGATGTAATTCAATTACGTAATTTGTAATTGTAATTGAAGCGAATTTTTTTAGAGATGTAATTGTAATTTGTAATTAGTAATTGAGTTTTCTTGAGTAATTGTAATTTGTAATTGTAATTGAAGCAATGTTGTGATTGTAATTGTAATTTGTAATTTGACTTCCAAGTAATTTGGCCAGCTCTGCTAATAATCTTAATAAAATTCTACCTCTGTGCCTCTCGCTCATCTTTTGGATTATAGTTTGACAACGAGTCCAAAATGAATATTTGACCCCATTCCGTGCACTCGTTCAAGGCGGTGAGAAGTTTATTGATTGTGGGAGCGTTCATTTCCACCAATGGAACCCCGGAGGGGCTAGAATCATTAATTTCAGATAATGCTGCAACTGCATTCGCGACCACCTAAAGGTTATATAATAATTAACATTGCTATCAATTTTACTAGCACGAATACATACTATATTTAATACAAAAAGTCACTTTTACCATTGGATTCGAATCGCTAAGTAAATCTTTGAGCTGTTCTAAAAACCCTTGATCCTCCACAAGTTGGGCATTGATGTCATACAACTTGGCGACGCAGACGGCAGCTGTCTTCCGAACGTAGGGATCCTCATCTTTCAAACATTTTCTCAATGGTTCACACAAATACTCGGTAATTTTATCCACCCGAATGCAACCCATCGTTCTAACAGCCAGAGCTCGAATTAAAGGATTTGGATCTTCACAATCCTACAATTACAATAGTCAATTAGTTAATATATAATTTACTACTTAACTTATAAACCTTACCTTGACAAACGTGTTGACAGCCATAATTGCCATGTCTGGTTGACTCTTGGCGTAATTCATGAGATACAAATACACCAATTTCTTCAACTCGAGGTTATCTGTTTGCATACAGTTGACGACATCGGGAAACAGGGCAGAAACATCTTTTCCAACCGTCATGGATGCAATTACCTGTCAAACAAAAACAAAACAATAATCACTTATCTATCAAATTGAACAGTAATTATTACCACTCCCCCATAAACTAACTTACCTTTTTAACTGCTTCCCGTTTCTTCTCCTTTTTATCACTATTTAGCTCCGACTTGAGCTCGAAAATCTCCCCCTTCTTGGTCGTCGTAAAGTATTTCGCGTCCGTCATTTTGGCAATTTGTTTTTGGTGACTCAGATTTTGCCGGATGAAGGGTTTCAGGAAACCTTACACTTTTTCAACTTGCACGGCAGCAGGGTGTCACTTCAGGTTTTACTTGGTTCGTCAAAAAACTCCCAAATAAATTAATTCGTAAATTTAATAACTTCTGGAATGATGAATGACAGACGAGAAGAAACTCCTACTCCGACTGACTGACTGGGATCGGTTGTGTGGCCACGAGTTTGGCGAGCCGAATCACCCGAATGCAAAATTAAGCTAACCGATGAGAGAGATGAGACTTGCTAGTTCAACTTGTCTCAATTTTGTAGCTTATCTAAAATTCTACATTGTTATAACATTTTAATGAGAATCTGTACATTATCTTGTGAAATTATAAGGTAGTGTAAATGAATTGAGAATAGTTTCATCCTAAACCAAGATGAGACGAAGCTACAAAACATCTCTTCCCAAAAATGTCTCAATTTGTATCTATTATTTATAAAGGAAGCATTTGAATTACGAAATTTTAAAAAATTTTGAAGGAAATATTGCAAATAAATAATAAACAATTCGCAACAAAAACTTTTTCTCGAATAATTCTTCCAGTTTGCAAGTTCAACTCGGCAGTTTATTCATTAATTTTATTTCATAAATGTTTCATATTTAAATTCTCATAATATTTGCAACCGAATCATTTCATAAAAGAAACTCATAAAATTCATGTGCATAATTGTTCCATCACGTCCTGGACTTTCTTTACTGCGATCTTTTTGCACATAATTCGCATGTAAAAATTCGCCCCATACACACACGAAGTAAAAAGTTCACTCACTTTTTGGCTAACACATACATATTTTGACTTACTGACTGACTCATCATCTCCGCCTCAAAAGTTGCTGCTGAGCTGATTTTCGTATTTTTCTAAATTTTTAAAATAGTTTTTAACTCGCCTCGACTTTTGTGATTAGTCATTCATTCATCCAACTACGTAAAATGAGACTGCTCGTTTTAAACGGGTAATGGGCAGAGAATAATATAATAGATGGGAAAAATTAATGGTTGGTGGTGGTTGGTTAAGTCATTTTAATTTATTCGTCCGTATTTATTGTTTATTATTACGTTAAGTAAGTCGAGTAGGCGTATTCTCTCCTCATTGATCTGATTTCGTGAACGAATTTGAGTCCGTCCGTCCTGCTGTGACAGTTTCAAAAGCTATTTTTCTTCATCGGTCAGCAGTTGTTTTTGTAATAATAATCAGGAAGTAAAGCTAATGTGGGCAAGTACATTAAGGTAATAGATTTCACGTGACGTCAACAAAATCAATATTTATTTTCATGGTTTGTTAAAATTAGTCACGCTGTTATCTGTTTTATCTATTTACAGGAACTTTGTGTACCTTAGTCTGTGCGGACAATAAGTAACTCAACGTTTTCAATCCATCCATCCATCCAAGAAGTTGTCAATCAATCATGGATCTCTTTTTGTAACGGTTTTTTAAATTAGAGAAGGGTAAGTTAACAACAAAACAGCTGACTGAATCAGATGAGTGTTTGAAGTTGATAAGGATGAAAGAGAACACGAACCGTATTCGTGCATGAGTTGTATTTGTTTAAAGTTTCTTTTTTCTTTGATACAAAGAAGGTGTTTTCTTGGTAAACGTTGACAGTTGAGAGGTTTGGTTGGTTGTTGTTGCAAGATAAGACAAAGTCATTATATTTTTTTGTTAGTTAGGATAAGCGAGTTTAATTTTGAGTGGATTTGGTTTTTAATTAAGTATTGAACATTTATAGGAGTGACGGAGCAGCGTATGAGTAACGACGACCAACACATTGACACCTGTGACCTTTAAGGGACGAGAAGATGGCTAGGATCTTGGACGATGGTGGGGATACAGACGTTCTCACGGGAGGAGGAAGTACCGACACGCGTGACTATGGAGAATCGTCGGTGGAAACAAGATCTGGTGGTCAAGGGGGCTGTTGGTTTTCATGCTGTGACCCCAGAAGTAGCCTTCATAGGTTTATCGTTCTACTCTTCATGTGCTTCCTAGGGTTTGGTATGTGGTAAATATGTAATTGAATTATAAATACATGAGTTTTTTGACATGGTGTCAATTAATAATCTTTTTTTCTATTTAAAGGTTCATACTTTTGCTACGACAATCCGGGAGCTTTGCAGGACAATTTTATGAAAGATATGGACATTACAACTGCTCAATTTACATACCTGTACTCCTTTTACTCGTGGCCCAACGTGGTGCTTTGCTTTGTGGGAGGATTTCTGCTGGATAGGTTAGAGATTTATATATGTATATTTATTATGTTTAATTATTGACGAGGTTAAAATGCTCTTAACTAAAAAATAGTGTCTTTGGAATTCGTCTTGGAACCGTGATATTCTGCATATTCTTGGTCATAGGACAAATCGTGTTTGCCTTGGGGGGTATTTTTGATATGTTTTGGTTGATGTTATTGGGTCGCTTCATTTTTGGGTGAGTTTCTTAATTGCTAACGAAATACAAATATTTTGTAAACAAATGTACAATAATTTTAAGGAATATGTTGTGGAATAACTTTTGAATCTTTTGTCTAGAATTGGAGGTGAATCTTTAGCCGTTGCTCAAAACGCGTATGCCGTGAGTTGGTTCAAAGGGAAAGAACTGAACATGGTGTTTGGACTTCAGCTAAGTTTCGCAAGGGTGGGATCCACCGTGAATTTTAATCTGATGGAACCTCTATATAAATGGATGAATACTTCCTACAAGGGACACACTTGTACAGGAATCGTGCTAATGATTGGTAATTAGTTAGTTTATGGGTAGATAAGATAAATCATAAGTCATACTGATTACTTAAAAAAACAATGTTGGAACAATTTTTTAGCTGGAGCTACTTGTATCCTGTCCTTGTTTTGTGCTGCTGCACTTGCCATATTTGACTTTCGAGCAGAAAAAATTCTAAAGAAACAAACTCTTGGGTCTGGAGAGAAAATTCGATTGTCGGATGTCAGATATTTTCCTGTATCATTTTGGTTGATGTGTGGATCATGCGTTGCGTACTATGTAGCCATTTTTCCTTTCATTGGTCTTGGAAAGTAAGTTATATCCATTAAACAAGAACATGTGGAAGTTTACTAAACTTAATTTACTTGTAGGGTGTTCTTTATAAGAAAGTTTGACTTCACACCTGAGGGAGCAAACGCTGTAAACAGTATCTTGTACATTGTTTCCGCCGTGGCATCACCATTATTCGGACTTTTAGTAGATCGAACAGGAAGAAACGTGTTTTATGTCTTCATTTCCATTCTAGTCACCATTGGAGCGCATGGTATTTTGGCGTTTACGTTCCTAAATCCTTACGTCGGAATGTGCATCATGGGTCTGTCCTACTCGATGCTTGCTAGTGCCTTGTGGCCGATGGTTGCCTTAGTCATTCCTGAACATCAGCTTGGTACGGCGTACGGAATGTAAGTTTGATAGTTCTATTTAAATTTTGGTTCATCTGTAAATAAATTATGCAGAATCCTTGTCATGAATTATAATCCTAAATTAACTGAACTGTTACTGAATTTTTCAGAATGCAAGCTGTTCAAAATTTTGGTCTGGCTGTGATAACGAGCGTGGCAGGAGAAATTGTTGACACTGGAGGCTATCTTTTACTTGAGGTCTTTTTTATAGCGTGGCTGTGCCGTAAGTACTTTCCCACTCATTCATTCCTCCTATTCATCATACATGTTAAATTATAAATACCGTTTTATAATGGTGATGTAAGAGTCTCGTCAGGAGATATTTTAAAACTAAATCAAATAATTTTGTTAATTTCCGTTTATAATTTCTTTATGAATAATTTTCGACTACTATTTCGGATAAATAGTGTCATTAGTGATGATACTGCTCCTTTGGTTATGGGACTCCGAGGGACGGCTTAATATGGGCCCGGCTCGTAGACAATTGCTTGAACACTTGGAAAGTCAAAATATTGACTCTGATGAAAATATAGTTCAAGATGACGATTGAGAGAGTAGGATTCTCATGTATAAAGTTCAGGTGATTCTTATTAACATAATTTTTATTCAATTTATGCTTTAGTGTCATTGGCTTGCACTGTTTTGTTGTGGCTACACGATTCCTCCCACTCTGCGGGTCTACTAAATATGTCCATCGATGATCGTGATCGGTGGGAACACGACAAAATGTTCGTAATATTCAATCTCTAATACACTTACCATAATATTCCAATAAGTATTTTTAGATGTTGTACTGTAGTGAATTTTTTCTGTTAGGAACGCACCCTCTTTTTTGGTTTAATTTTTTTTAATCGTATCGCCTTATAACTATTGTATTTAATGATTACAATGATGCCAATCTACCTAAACTTTTCTTTTTAAGCTGCTTTTTAAGCTGCTGGTGCATTACATTACGTTTTTTTAAAATTCCGTGATTATCAACGTTAATACCAGTAGTTCGTTATTTTGTTTTATGAAATAGTGCAACTCGTATCTTTTTACCTAGAAATTGGTATTTTTTGTGAGTGAGATGCTGATGATGGATCAGAAATTTGAAGTTTCTTTACATAGGCTCGCCGAATCTTTGGAAAGGGACGAGTTGTACAGAGTAGCAATTCCGACTACTTCTGCTACGACTGCAATTAAATCAGACTTTCTCACTAGAAATCGTTATCTATCCAGGATAGGAGCCCCTGTAAGAACAATTTTCTCAGACACTGTTCCAATTCAACTTTTTTGTTTTGGGAGTTATGGTCTCTGCACTTTCCCTTTTGTGGTGATGTTCTTGTATTATATTCTTGTAGTTTTTGCTCACTTTGTTATTAAATTATTATAATTACTAGAGCTGTACATAATATTGCGATCCCAACACGCTATGTAATTAGCACGTTGTAGTCCATGTAGTTTATTATTAGCTTAATACAAATACATAAAAGCAGTCAAGTATGTACGTACTTCTGCACACCTCTTTCATAGGGTCAAAAGTCTTAACTTATCTGAGACTTGTTAAGTTACTTAATACATGCGTAATTGAGATGAGACGTTGAAATGAAGTTGTTGTGAATATCAATTTCTTAAATATGGTTTTGTGAAATAATCGCTTTGCATGACTTTATCAAGCCAATGAAACATTACTAATTGTCAATTATTTTCTTACTAACTACAATTTCCTCCTGCATGATATGTATATATTTATGAACTTGTTTTTCACTTTCACTGTCCAGTTTCCTTTTGCACTTTATGTACACAACATTGTTATTCTCTGTTGGATTTTAAAATAACGTGAAATTGGTCATATTTCAGCTACCTTCCTCTTACGACCCTACCATCGGACGACTACTTCACCGACCTATGATCAGGTGACTGACGACACGACTGATTTGATGCTCTCGTTTCGTACACTCTTCTTATTTATTGATCAATATGATTTCAAAGTTTTTTTAAAACAAGGTGCGGTTTAGCTTTTTTGTATTAATGGATTATTTTCATAAATATATTTTGAATGACGCGTAATACTTATCATGAAAGAAATAATTGTATCATGAATGGCTGCTCATGTTTTTAATTTTATTTATAAAAATTTTTCGTGTATTAAATATTGTATTGTGGGATGATGTACTAATAACTTTTAATAAATATTTTTATGCGAAAGTTGAGAAACAAAATTCGATACATGCATTTTTTGAGAAAGCTTATAAAATTTATTGGTTATCGGCTCGGCATCTGGAAAAGTTGGAGTCTCTGCCACCTCCCGTGGGCCAGTTGAGATAGGAATGGAACCGGGTTTCTTTTTCAGTATTCATCTTCTTTTCTAATACAGCGGCGATGAGAGGTTTTTCACAATTTGGCTAATCATTCTCAGATTAGTTATAAATAATTGCTGTATAAGAAGAAGTGCATTTGGATTAAGTTGGATTAATTGACTACGACGAGAGAAGAGTTGTGCAGGTAATGGTTCACTCAGAAATTATGAAATTCGTCGTCGTAGTTTGTAAAATTGGCGTAATTTATTGCATCAGACTTTATGATTGAGTGATTGAGTCTATTTAACACTTCATTTAGAAATTATGGCTTAGAATTAGAATCGAAAATTAAATTTGGGATCATTTTTTCCTATTGTTAGCAATTGCTTTTAAAATTTTGACATTGAGACATTAGTTTTTGAATTTGTAATATTTTGTTTTTTATGGACAGGTTTTGAGATAAAGCCACCTTTGCTGTGAGCGAATTTCACGACATTATGAGCCTGGATGATATCGGGAAAGACCCTCATCTTCAAAATTTTATTGAAGTTGAAACACAAAAGCAACGATTCCAGGTAATTTTAATTGCATAATATCTATGAATTCTATGCATTAAACTAAGGTATCAGTTACAAAACATAATTAATTATTTATTACGCAGCATTTGGTTCATGGCCTGACGGAACAGTGCTGGGAAATTTGTGTGGATAAACCATCTACGCGATTAGACGGAAAGACGGAATCGTGTTTGGTAAATTGTGTTGAAAGGTTGGTTAATCAAATTCATTTTAGTTTGATCAATTATAATTGACTTATACTAATAAGTAGATAATTGTATTTTCTAGATTCATTGACACTACTAATTACGTCATCAATCGACTGGAGAAACAACCGGGACTCAAAGTGGATTCTGGAGACTCGGAATTCCTAGCCTCATAGAATATTCCTCAAGATCAGTCACGAACCTACTTTCAATTATAGAAAACCTAGTCCACTCAAGGCTAACCCAATAACTTTTTATAAAAAATTGATAATTAATAGCACCTTCAACTTTCGTAGTCTGCTAGAAATAGAACATTACTCAACTCGGTTAAGAAATTAAAAAAATGTTTCAACGAGCAAAAACCTTCGTTCGCAACCACTGGAAGAAAGCCGTCATAGGAGGGATTGCCGTTCAAGTGGCTGCTTACGGAGTTCGATACGCTTCTGAAAAATTCCTTTGTTATCAAGAAGAACAGGCAGTACAATATTGGCACAAAGTGAAGAAACAACAATACTTTGAAAATGTAGATCAAAATTGCATCACAACATTTCGACAACTATTCCAAGTCATGAAATCCAAAATTGGCGAAGTACTTAATGCCGAAGACATTCAAGACCAGTTAAAGTCTAATCAAATCCAAAATAAATTAAAGGCATGGGATGAGCTCAAAGTCATTGCGTTTACCAGAGTGCTCGTCACAATTTATGGTTCTTCAATTCTCTACGTTTTCCTTCGTATTCAACTGAGCATGATTGGAGGCTATTTAATTAAAGGGTCTGGATCTTCTGATAATAATGGATCATCTTCCTTTGATTCCTCACACTCTTCTTCTAGAGGGGCCAGCAATCTTAATAATCATCATTCCTCGACTAGAATAATGGACGAAGAAGCGCAAAGGAAATACCTCGACTTATCCCACTACTTTGTGTCCTATGGAATTGTCAAGATCTGCGAGTATGTTCAAGCAAAAGTGAAAAACGTGATTGATTCGGTCTCCTTGAAACAAGCGATTAGTGCGAGTGATTTGGAACAACTGTTTTGGACAATAATTAGAAAGACGGATAATCCATCAGAAAATGAGGATTACGATAATGATGTCGGTAGTCGTAATGACAGTACTGCAGCTCAAGCAACAGCTCCACAACTAATAGATAACCCCATGAAGTCTCCTTGGAAGTACGTCTTTCCACCAGAAGTTGTCCTCAATCCTGAATTTTTCAATGAAAATGTTGACGCCGACCCTATCGAAACTTCAAACTTGTACCGGAAGCTAGTCTGTGAAACGTTCGACCTCTTAGAATCCGACGACACGAGAGATATTCTCCGCTTCTTTGAAAGTCAAGGAGTCAGCTACTTTATTGACCGAATTTCAGATTCAATGAATGAACATGTTGCTACTTCATCGACATCTGCTACGTCAACCGAAGACACCACGCCAACGTTTAACGAGCCTCGAGTTGCTGTTGCGAAACTTATTCCAACAATGACATCCCTCCACTTGATTGATGTATTAGATGATCCCTGGATTCATTTACTCACTAGTGCCGATAATGTAAGAATTATGAGTGCAAACATTTATGAAGCATTTTGTTAATAATGAAAATAAAGCAAAGTTTTTTGTAATCATCCAGAAAAATGTGTTTGTTGAATCAACTAAATCTAATGTTTCTTTTTATTCACTGGATGAAAAAGTTTACATACGTCCGTCGTCGTCTCAAAAATACATGCTTTTGTCACCAATAACTTTTTATGTACGTTCAAACTTTCATCAGTTTCTATTAATAGTGAGTTATTTACCTGCATTTGATACATGTTGAAATTTGGAATCAGGTTTTCATAGAATTATATTGGAATCTGGTGATCTTTAATTTTGAGGTATTATTTATGTATGATGATGATAGAGTAAGATCAGCTCTACTCTAGTTACGTAGTTAGTTACGTATGGAGTTGTAGGTGTTGTGTGACAGTTTCTGATTATGAGTCCATGATAATACTTAAAAATTATTATCTAAACATTTCTTAAAAATTTACCAAGGTGTACAATATACTGGAACTTTTTTGTTTGCAACTTATGTGAACAATTAATACTTAATTGAGTGTGTACAACAAATACATTAATTAGCTAATCAATTACTTCATGTAAGAAAGTGATATATACTGTTCCGTGTTGTTGTTGTTGAGAAATTTTGTTCTAAGCTAGATCAGGTCGACTAGAACGTTAACGTTAATTTGGTACATTACAATATAATGCTTGTTTAGCCTGTTTGTAGAAATTATTCAGAGTACGGCTAGAAAGAGTTGAAAGTGTTTTAATTAGTTAGTTAGTTAGTTATTGTTCCAACCACGAGGCTTCGGATGAATTCGGACTTCTAACCTTGATGCTAAATTGCTTTAGAGTTGATTCCAACGCTTGTTGATTTCCAGAAAAATATGCTGAGATTGCATTGTGGAAAAGTAGCAACTGCTTGTGCATCACTTTTATCTGGAAGTAACATATTTAAGCAATTATTTTATGAAACCTTTTTCCGACATTGCATAATAGTTTAAAGATAAGAAATACCCTTACCCTGTTTTCATCAAGGAATTGTAATTTAATATTGACATCATCACGTAGTTTTTCGTAGCTGATTTTATAAACGTTGAAATTCTTTTGAGCTTCTTCAATTTTGACCGAAGTTGCTTCTGTTTTTGGCATTTGCAGCATTAGCTCAAGATCCGATCGGTAGGCGTCATATTCAAGTCTACGATAATACCATATAGTTAATCAACAAAGGTTATTCATTTACTACTAGCAGAGTAAAACATTAAATTAACTTTGACGTTACCGAGAGCTTTCATACTGCCTTATCGTTGAGATTGTATCCTCAATAGTTTTGTTGCATAACGTATTAACCGAGGACAAAAAGAAGTTCAAAGCACTCAATAAAATTTCTCCATTTTTGTGCAGATTCCGCTGTGTATCCGCATTATACAAAAACTCTTGCTGAAGTTCTGGAGATTTCTGTGCAAGATCAGCAAATGCCTCTGCCAGAGCTTGCTGCAAGATAATAATACTTTATCAGCTAAAAAGTATACCAATCATTTGTTCATCGTAACAACGAAGTAAGCAACTCTAGAAGGAAGTTTTTTGACATAATACATACCTGTGTCTGAATGACGTGATAAAAGTGGCTAGTGAAAGCTCGACTAAGACCCAAAACTTGGAGATAACGGCGCTTAATATCCCGTAAGTGTTCAATTCTTGATTCTAGCTCTGTAAAAAAATAAGCGACGTTCAATTCAATCATCGTGAAAATCATGTCATGTCACCATATCCTTCAGTCATACTAAATATTTTATTGTCATATCCATCCATCCATCACTCACCCGAATCAACTGTCCGAGAACTTTTCCCCATCCTTTCAAACATCATTTGCTTCGTGCACTTGTAAGTCGAGATGCTCCAATTTTTTATCGTTTCAATCTTCGATGATGGAGATTGCAAGGCCCTCATTGCGCGATGTTCCCCATTCTGGGGGCTTGTGGCGTCCAACGCTGATGGGATTGAAGGCGCAGAAACTGTCGACAAAATATAAATCAAAATCATTTCCAAAATCCATCTTCGGGTTAAATCACTTCAATATAACTTTAGAACTTACCGGAATTTGGGAGTACTGCGGGAAGAGAGTTGGGCACCGGATATTGTCGATTTGGCGGAATGTTAGATCGGAATGGAGGTGGAATTGAGCCTGACATGGCAGAGATACTCGTCGGGTTGGAAGTTACCAACATTGCGGCAGATTTCGACCCTCCGTCGTCATGTTGTTGCTGCTGTTGGTGGGAGGAGGAGGAGAGCCGTTCAGAAAAGGAAGAACTCACCGGAAGGCTGCCAGAATTTTGATTCATTGATGACATGGACATTTCTGAAACTGGAAAACAAACAAAACTCAATAAATTATGTTGATTACTTATTAATCTCGAATTAATTATTAAACAAATTTATATGCTATATACTTTCACCACTCAAAGTAGACACGACAGTGTCCCCTTGTCCACCCGTTTCCTGCTTGCTATCTTCCATCATCTTGTCTCTAAATAAATACTCCTATTTCACCTCTTCCTAACTATTAAATATTTCCAATTTAGTAATACAACGAAACACAAATAATCAACAATCGCTTTGATGAAAATCCTTTCCAACTCGTGTCTCGAGAGATAAAATAAAACCCATCAAATCAACCGACAGGAGCAATCGCAGACAAAATGTGCAGATGTACAACAAAAAAAGTGATGAGAATTTATGACAATTATTGTAAAAATTATTAAGCTACACAGCTAAACATACATGGATGCCAGAAGAACCACCATATTTAGGTAAATAATACTACACCGGCTGCTGTCCTGTCACACGGTACAATTGCCACGTATATTTTAAGACGGTGCTATACTTGCAATGCAATTAGTTCTTTTGGTCTTTTGGTACAATACGTGGACATGGATTCCACAATACAATTCGGCTTCCACTTGAAGAACACGAGGATGGATTATATTTAGGTATCCAATAAATCCATCCGCATCCATTATACATGTTATCAATCCAGTAGTACGTAGTTAAATGGATGGCATTTGTTCATAAAGGAATGAACGGCAGAATTAATTTTCGGATTAATTGCTCTCGTCGCCTTCTTATTTAGAGGAATAATTATGCAGGATGTGAGGTGATGGTGGTGAGACGGGTTTAATAAATGTGACAATTATGTATCACACACATTTTGACACAACTGAAACCCAGACGCGTGCAATGTCAGGGACAAACGGTATGTTCAATATTAAGATAACATATTACCTGATTTGGTGTGTAGTAATTGTCACTGCTCAAAGCATTATACTTCTTTGGCAAGTATCTTCAAGTGATGATGATAAACAGCCCTGTGGAATGTGTGGCGTCTCCAAAACTAAATATTAATGCGTAATCAAGGCTATACACAGGCTTCAAAACTGATTAAAATATGTATGCGTGTCACCAAACAGTATATTAATGTTTAATCATAGAAATCATGTCGCAATAAAATAAATGTGATTATTTAATAATTCTTCCTTTCTTTCCTTCTCTCCCTTCAATATTGGGAATGATGATGATGATTATTTGGTGCCTGAATTTAATGTACGGTACGAAACACGGGTGAAAAACCACCCATCTATGGTCCTGTCAATAGAAATACAGAGTTACCCAGTTTCGGAGATTTGTCGGGAGAGAGTCCCGAAAACCGGGGATCGGAGTGTCGGAGAGCTCCCTGAATTTGCTTACATGTACACATTTTGCCTCGTTATTTTATTCATGTAGGTATTTCACATGCCTGGCAAACTCTGTTGGCAATTTGCAATAATATTAGTGCGAAATGAAACGAGGTGAAAATGTTGCTGAATCATATTTACTTATACTTTGGCACCGTCAGTTTAAAAGTAATTAAGAGATTTTAATGCAGATTAGGTGTGACATTTTGTTGGCCTTGCTTTCGTGAAAGGACATGAGTGAGGCGTCATCAGAGGAGAAAATCAACCGATGGCTTCATTTCATTGAGTTGTTCGCTTTCTCTCACTTTCTGCCAATAATTGTGCATGGGGACTCTTATTATCCAGTAAATTTTCATAATGTGGAGTGCTTGGTGTGCATAGTTGGTTTGGTTTGGTTTGGTGGACTGATAATGATAATAATGTCGTCGTTGCTGCTTTCTCTCCAAGGTGCTTTCTCCGGTGTGTGTGTGTGTGTGCAGTGGCCGCGGAAGGGTGAGGGGACAGCAGGACAATGTCCCCATCATCTGCCCATCTTGTATAAACCCGGTCCTCCCCTATCCTACAATGTTAATGTCCCCCGATGTCCCCACACCTTCCGCGGCGACTGGTTGGTCGGATGAAATGAAAATGTAGTCATTTTGTGTCTCCCTGTCGGTTTCATTTCTCTGCTTGCTGCTCTGTTTTGCGGTTTGTGGTTGATGATGGGAATATTGAATTTCTTGATGAAATCAATGGTTTCCTATGTATGACTCGTTTCCGATTAGATTGTTAATCGTCGTCGTCCTTGTCGTCCTGGTCGTAAACAGTAATGACTGCATGACCATATGCAGGTAAAGTACATTTTGTACGGTGAAAGTGGAATAATTCATTCATTCATTCATTCATTTCGCGTAATAAATGTCAGACCAGCTACAGAGAAGTGTACGTATTAAACAAATTTATTTTATATACCGTTCATTTTCTTCATTGAGTTACTTACTTATCACATAATTATGTAATAATTTGTTACATATGATAAAGAGCCGAACAATATTTAACTCTTGAATAAATTACTCTTGACTCAAAATAGTTGTTACTGTTGCGTTATGTTGTGACAGACCAAGTCTCATTTTTATGATTTGTGCCACTGCTTTCACTTCTTTTTCTTCTTCTTCTCTTTGAATATATAGCAGTGATTAAAAATTTACTTACTTTGAACAAAATGCCATGTCTCCGAAAAATATGACAGCGAATAACTCAAGCCAAATTTTTTTTGCATACTTCAACACGTATTCCTGGCAGACGATATAACATTGTATAAGAACAAGAACAAGTACATTGTCGTCGTCGATTGATAAGAAGTAATCATCATAAGAATAATAATCGTCATAAATATAATATATTTATAGTAACACAAACAGTTTTTGGTGTTTTTTTTTGCGTACGTATGTTACACAATTCTTGTAGGACTTATGTATGTACCTTATTTAATAACAACGAAAAAGCAGAAATTTTCATTTGGTTTTCTTTAAAATTGAATTTGCGAATTTGGCCTTTTACCCGTTATTCTGCGTGGTATGATTTGGTGGTTTGGCTAACTACTAATGAGCCAACGAGAAAGTTGGAACATTGGAGACTACGTAGTTTCTTTAGGTAATATAGGACTCGTCGTTTTTGCTGGTGTGTGCAATTTTTGGTAAAGAATGATGATCATTAACAGTTTTTTTTAATATGATGATTGGCACATGACGTAAAATATGGTACGTACACCGTTTCTTTTTGAAGAAAAAAACGGACACAATACATCTATCACATGTAAAGACTTTCTCTTTTTTTGCTAGTTAGTTAGTTAGTGTAGAAAGTGTTATATTTTTTTCTTGTGAAGTATGTAGAACCAGAGACCAGGTAGATAGGTTTAGTAGGTATTTAGCTAATTAGGTATTAAATAGAGGAGGACAGTATATTTTTTTGGGTGACAGGATAACAGGACTTTTTTTTTCTTCCCCAGATAAAATAAAACTTTCTTCACAAATTAATAATTATGTATCTTCTGCATTTTTTTGTTATGTAATAGATTAAATAGAGGCCTTTTGATTCGTGCATTGGTCAAATGTTGTTTTCATTTTTTTAGACAGTCGGCAGCAATTTATGTATAAGAGCTTTTTTTTTCTTCAAGGGTATAAAATAAAAGTTATAATAGATAATAGCGACGAACAGGTACGGCAAACTGGCATCATTTACGTAACGACGACGATTATGTATGTATGCATGTAACAATTAACTAGTTAAATATAATATGTACAATAGGTAAGATCCAATTCGGAATTGGTTTCATCATCATCATGAATCAATAATCAAGCCATGATTACGTATTTAATAAAAAGTACGCATTTTCTAAGAAATATGCTAGCCTAGCTTTCTTTGTATAATATGTAAATATGTATGTAGCCTTGGAGTGGAGGAAAGTCGTCGTTAAGGTGGAACGAACTCTATTCAACTATTTAATGAATGAATGGATGCTTTGATCATCCATAATAATAATAATAATAATAATCACGATGTGTTACATAACGTGCTGCACTATAGAGTTACTTACTCAATATATTTTACGTGTGTTGTATCGTGCCGATGACAATCTACGGATAAGTATGATATCTCATCGCATATAACGTTTATCTAATATACGTATGATCCCTAAAAATCTCTGAGAACATTCCTCCAAAAACGGTGTGGTGTTCTGGCAGGTGAATGTGATTCTGGTGGTGAAAGAAAACCTTCTTATCTCTCTCTCTTCTCTGGATAATATTTAGTGCACTGTGTTGTTGCTTTCAAACTGTATTGGATTTTGGGAAACATGAAAATCTGTCGTCTTTTTTCTTCTTTTTTTTCATCTTTACTTATGTACGTATGTGTATAAATGTATCGATCTTTGGTGGTGAGTGAGAGGATAAAAAAGTCTGTCTCGGCTTGCAACATTGTCAATTTGAAATGTCAGAAAGCATCCGGAGTCAAAAACTAGTTCATGCGAACGAACGAGGAGCAGGAGCAGGAGGACGCCGTCGACGAATGTGTATGCATGCCTAGAAAAAGAGATGGAATCTGGAACAAGACGACATAAATAATACTTTTTGCACCTTTCTTCCACACTGGGACAATATGTTACCGAAATAAAACTGTCATTCCTCTCTCGCCCAGTGGCGGATTCAAATTTAATGAATTGAGAGAATATTATACATATCGGGACAATTTCCTCCTCGAAAACGTTCCCCACATCTCCACCAAGTAAAAGTGAGTAGGTAAGGTAGGTATGTATATATGTATACGTAGACTGGCAGGCAGGCAGTAGGTATACATGCACGAGGAGAAAGTGGTTAGTGTGTGTGTGACATTTAGATAACTGACATGACAGTAATATGTCGAAATGACGGTGACATGAATTAGTAATGTGTTCTGCTTATAAAGACGAATTTCTCTTAAGATAATAACATTCGTTCGTTTCAATTCAATCCATCTTCATTACAACAACAACGTCGTCCTAACAGTAATGCAATAGCTGGATAAAGTCTGAAATATTAAATTAAACAGCATCTTCATTTTTGTGGTCGTAGTACGTAGCAAATAATGTTAAGATAGAAGATATTGTACTTATCTTATTTAGAAATACCTACATACATACGTCCGTATATACTGTACTTATGTAGCCTAAAGTTTAATTAGTTTTCTCTCCCCTCGCTTTTATAAGTAAGTATTTTCTTCTTTGTTTTGACGAATTAGTAACTTAATTGAAACGACTTTAATAAATAGATATCTATGATTGTCACGGTAGTTGATCATCAAATGAGCCCTTCGGGTCATGTATGTATGTACATATGAGTAGTCGCTATAGATTAAAAAGTCTGACTGACGTATGTACTTATTTACGTGTTGGTGGTTTGGTTGATTGCCTGTAGAGGATTGTATAGGTTGGTTGAGATAATGTTATCATTATACAAGTTATCATTATAAGTTACCATTCTACTAACAGATATATATAGCAAATTTGTGTACACCACAACGTGTACGAGTCCAATTAAACGAATCATTTCCAGAAGAGAAGGAGAACAATAAATTTCTCGAGAGATTTGTGTGCCTGTATTTTATTGTAGGTAAATATGATGCAGATGTATGTACCTACGTTTTTTGTATGTATCGATAGGTAAAAACTTATTTTATTACCTACATAATTCGCGTACGCATTTGGTGAAAGCTTAGATTTTTTTTCGCAGAGAGAGAAAATTAAGCCGGAATTCTTTTCCTTCTTCCTGGAAATGATGATGTTTTTTGACGTGGGGTTGACTGAATGGCTATTGGTTACGTAGTAATAATAGCAATAATACATTACCTCTCCTTAACACTACTACTTAGGATGCAGATATAAAGCTAGATGGGCTATATAAAGTTGTGACTCGTCGTAAAATCTCGTATTCTATGTGACTAGATATTGTGTAGTTAGCTATCTTATTACACACACAGGTATGTACTTATCTATCTATATGCGGGTATCAGATGGGTAGTTACATTACGGTAATAAATGTAACTTTGATTGTTTCACAAGCCTGCTTGTTGTATGTACATCGTCGTCGTGGTCGGTATCTTCTGCTGGTGCTGCTGCTCTTTTATGTACAACGCTTAAAAGTCATGCATCTTTCGTCGCCACATCGCATTTACGATACGTTGAATGTATGTATGAGTGGACTATGTTGGGGGGAGGAGACTCCTAATAAAGTGGTCGCAATAAACTTTTAGTAATGAAAATCACTGACGACGACGAGGACAACGAGAGGACGAGGAGGAGAGGACGACGACATAAAGACTGCTCTCAGAATTTCCGTCCGTCAGCATATAATAACTACATCTCTGTCGCGATCTCATTTTAATGGTACCTTTGACTTTGACATCGATCTCATTGGCGGGGCATGTAGGGTGGTGGATGTGTTGTCACTCAGAAATTGGAAGCCATCACGAAGGGAAAGTCTGCACAGAAAGAAAAGCAAGATGATGATGAAACTTGACTTTGAATACGGGGAAAATGAGCATATACATAAATTATTTCTAGTGAAAGTTAAATGAAGGCAAGAAGCAACAGCTTGAGATGTGTGGGGATGTGGTGCAGTGGCCGCGGAGAAAGCGTGAGGGGACAACGGTTGTTGGATGTGGTAGGCATCATCTTATGTAAACCCGGTCCTCTCCTACAGTGTTAATGTCCCCACGGCTTCCGCGGCCACTGTGGATGTGAGTCGAGAGCAGTGGCACAAACAGTGCCATGATGTTAATGAGATATTCAATCTCACTCTAATTCTACTACTCTGTGGCCTGGGAGCTACTGCTTTCTCCGCTTTATGCGTCACCACTACTGCTACATGTATACATATTTACTCCTATGTATGTATATTCTGATGGAGAGGAAATTGGGGAGAGAATGAAATGAAACCACCCTTTTTGATATTAGATTTACCAGTTATCTGCACAATTTATGAACCAATTTCACCCTAAGAAATGGTTCTTCTTGTGCCAAGTGTCTCTCTAGTGGCTCCTTCTAAGCAAATAAGTATCCATGAAATAAAAGCGTCATCATTTTAACCGGGATGAGTCTTTCATCAGACGTGGAATGTGCTCTTCCAGCAACAACCGCAGTATATCAAGTCGAGATATGATGCCGATTAGAAACACATATATCCACCACTCTTGCTTGTGTACACAATAAGTATGTGGGCGCAGAGAGTTTGCCTGCCTCCAGCCAACCACCACAACCTACAACAATTATGTAACCTTCGCCATTTAATCAGCCAAACTAAGCAATTCCGTACAGTCATTTTACTCTCGACGCACCAAGTTACTCGCTAACGAACTCAAAATAGAGGTCTCCCAAGGTATGTTTACAGACTTAGATCAAACTAGTGTCACAAACTAAATTAGGATGAAATTTGGGGGAGATATTTGCATAAAAAGAGGAGAAAGCGCGCAGTAACTTTGGAAGGTGTAAAATTTGTCGATTTTTGAGCTCACTTTCTCCTCTTCGGATGCAACCATCTCTGCCAAACGTGCCCATTTGGGGATCCTGTCTTTCGCAAATTTCAACCTAATTAAATTTGTGATCGATTGAGGCTAGTTTCCTCAAAATCTGATAGTATACGTTGGGAAACCTCCATTATAAGTGAGTGAGTGAAAGTAGAAGCTTTTCTAAAACAAAGCCTGCCTCCTCCTCCTCCGACGAAGGGACAGGCCTCGTGAGTGAGTGGAGCCAGCCAGCGAGTGTGTGTTATCTATGTCGTGTGTCGAAGTAGATGCAAGTGTCATCCATCATCAAGACTCATCAATCATTCCTAAAGGTTCCTCTTCGTCTTCTTCTAGTCTAAACTTTAGGCTCGAATTGTGTATTGATTCGTGTACGAAACTGTAAAGATTTTCTGGCGCGATGTTATTACTCTGATCTTCTACTCCTCCTCCTCCTCCTTCTTCTCTATGCATGCTCTTCGTCCGTACGTTTTGTGCCCTAAGCGTCTCACAGCCTTGACATTTTACATAAAAATCCGTTCGAAAAAAAACCAGTTGGGAGGAAGATACATACACACATAAAAAGTATGGATGGATGGGTTGTGGGGGAGCAGGCAAAACAATTTGTTCACGCTTTGTGTACTTCTCTAATGGCTCTTCAACTTTCCCCTTTCTGCTTTTTGTTCGGAACGTCACAGCCCATTTGTAAGCATGCATTATGAACGAAATTCTACTGCCTGCCTGTTATGGATCCTGACGGACGGTCCTACATGCTCTTAAGCTGCTGGCCAGATTAAAAGGCAGCAGTGAGAAGGCATTGTTGGGTGGGAGACATGTGTCCGGATGTCAAGGGTGCGTGTGCAAGTGCCAAGAAGCAGGAGATGAGTTTTTTTTTGTTGCCGTATTGTTCATTTGTCTGTTATGCTACTAATTCTCAGATTTCCGGGTTAAACTTACCGATTTCACGCCACTTCATTTCTGATGAAAATATTCGAGATGAAGAGAATACTACAGAAGAGTTTTTTGTTCTTTTTTTAAAGATAGGTTAGTAGTAGTAGAATACGCACAAAAATATACAATTTTTTTTCTCTCATTCTTCTAGACAGCAACTACTCCGGTTTGAGCCTGTCACCTGAAAAAAAGAAAACAATATTGACATCAATTCCTCCCCGTTTATTTTGTTCGGTGTGTTTTGTTCGGGACGCGTGTTGTTCAAAGTGTTTTTTGTTCAGGAAGAAGAAGAGAAATGAAATAAGGTATCATCATCATCATCATGACAATGACATGTTGTTCTACTTTTTGGATCCTGGATAAGTACTTGTTAAATAAGACGATGTAAAACTGGCAGGCAGGCCAGCGTGCATGCCTGCCAAGGTGATAGGAATAAGGATATTATTCAACGTACGTACCCATCAAGTTCTCAAGCGTTTTCTTCTCTCAATCCATCGGCTTCAGCCTATGCCACTGAACCACGGTTTGTCTCGGTTTCGTGATCATGTCTTGCCAATGTTTCGTTTCCGATGCTCCAGTTCCATTCTTCCCTGCGTTTCAGAAGCAGAAAGGAGAAAACATTATTATTTCGAAGTTCCTAAGAGGGGAGGTAGACGAGCGGATGCTCGCAGATTTTGGGCAAATTAGTGCCAATCGAGGACAAATTTAGTTAGGATGAAATTTGCGAAAGACGCGATCTCCCAATGGGCACGTTTGGCCGAGATATTTGCATCCGAAGAGGAAAAAAACGCACAGTAAATTTGGAAAGTGTGAAATTTGTCGAGTTTAAAGCGCGTTTTCTCCGTTTTGGATGCAAATATCTCTGCCAAACGTGACCATCTTATGCAAATTTCATAATAATGAAGTTTATTATCGGTTGACACTAGTTTACCCCAAATCTGAGAGCATCCGCTGAAACACCTCCATTGTACTTAAGAAGAAGAAGCAGAAGAAGAGTAAGCACGTAATCATTGAGTTTTTGTTGGAATCGATTTATCGATGAACAAGTTTATGCGTGTAGTTTAGTTTAGTGCTGGATGGTTTAGGCAGATGAAAGAAGGACACAATTTTCCTTTGCTTACCTGCCAACATAATCCGTCCAATGAGTTCGTTACGACCAATATTATCAAAATCCATTACTAAAACGTCCAAAGAACATTCTCTGATCTTCTCCCAGGGCACGTTGAAAGTGAAGGTTTCATTGAAAACTGGGCACACGGAGTCAATTAAAAATTCAATTAGACATTAATTGTTACATGTGTATGAACATGTGTGCTACTTATCGGCACACACGCAGTCTGTTTCCGACAGCCGGAATGATCAGTGGCCGCGGAGGCAGGGGGGACAGGGGGGCATTGACCCCCAGAAATTCAGTTAGATTGTATCTTATCTCGCAATGCTAATGCCCCCATGTCCCCCCACTTCCGCCGCCACTGGGAATAATGACTGCTCTATATTAACAACCAACCACGATCACTAAAGTGCTATATATGCTTTCCAATTTTAATGACAAAATTGATCACACGAATGACTTTGAAATGACTCGGGTAAGAAAAAACTGCATAAGCTCGGCACTTCTGGCGGTGGTCGTGGTGGTTGGAGTCATATTTAGAATCGTTGCTTAATGTATGAGGCCATTAAGTTATATAATGAGGCAATTCACAAACTCTTTGCCGTAAACACCGTAAAATCATCATGGTACAAATGGTTACATAATTTTCAAAAAATAATCCACAGAAAATCAGCTCACAACCTTTAAAGCCATCTCTTTTTAAGTATTTTGCACAAGTTTGTAACCTAATTTTCCAAAATTTATGTACACCGCCAAGGACTTTGTGAATGCCTCGATACACAATATCGCAAAAATTTACCTGGATTCAAAGTGCACTTGTAAACGGGTGTCTTTCGTTTCTCGATTCGTTTTTCACCAAACTGGAGCCAAACTTTGACGTACGGATCTGTATGGAAAATTCGTAGAAAAAAAATAAGTTTCTTTTTTTATCCCACTTTATACCTCCTACTTTCACCGAGAGAAAGTGGATGGAAAAGTAGCGGAAGAAAAAAAGAACCACAGGGAACAGGACCAATCAATCTCTTTCTAATAACAACAAGAAACCGGACGCACAAACACACATCGTCCAGCGCGATATGCGTCGTCGTTTTGCCACGTACCTGACTTCCCATTGATGTCTTTGGCTTTCAAACTCCTGGCCTTGAGGAGGGTGAGGGTGAGAGTGCTGTTGGTGGGATGGTAGCAGAGGGACACGAGGAGCTCGCCACACTTGTCCTTTGCTGGCGGCTTCAACGCCTTCCAAAATGTGGGCTTTTCCGAAAAATCCACCTGCACATTAAGTAATTTTTTGTCTCATTATTACACCGCACAAACACTTGACTAACACACTTATCGGGGTGGTGGTGGTGGTGGTCCACTTTTTGTCTACTTTTTCTTCTTATCCAAAATGTCTCATGTAACCAACTTTCTCTTCCGCCTCAAAGAAGAAGAAGAAACTCTAAAGACAAACAAGGCTCCACTTGGGCAAGTTTTTTTTCTCCTGTGAAATTCCTATTTTTCTTATCTTGACATGCCGTGGTCTCCTAAATCCACAGGCATTACTACGCTTCATGCCCGAATGCCATCTCAAAAGGTAAGACGAGAAGAAGGGAAACATTTTTTAAGTCTTGAGGACAGGCAGGAGGAATTTCTGTTAACACTTCCTCCACATTTCTCCGTCCACGGAGCTATGCCATGCCGTACGGCGATATATTTTTGCCTGCTTGACGTGCTTGCCGTGGGATGAGTTGATGACCAAAATGGTTCAACATAAAGAGAAAAAGTTTGTCGTGAGATTGTGCAACATTTGTTCGCGTCTTCTTTTTCCCAGTCTGATTCATTACGGAGGAAAGAAAGAGATCGAGTAGTTTGAGGACGGAAATATAACGAGGAAGCTTG
The DNA here is from genome assembly GCF_002217175.1 of Folsomia candida. NCBI lineage: Eukaryota > Metazoa > Arthropoda > Collembola > Entomobryomorpha > Isotomidae > Folsomia > Folsomia candida. The sequence goes on from NW_019091209.1 coordinate 2,839,999, forward strand.
GTGGATGTGACACATCGTGAAAATCTTTGTTTCAGACACGCTTCATAAGTTGTGTGACTGTATCAAATTATTCCACCCAAGTTTACATTGCTCATCTTCTCGTGACGTTTTATGTTCATCCCATTAAAGTCCTGAGCTAACAAGATCAAGCTCCTAATCTACTCCGACACCGCCACGAGCATATCTTTGGAGGTATATAGCGGCCCATATAATTTCCTCGCATGCACCCCCACGAGTACGAGGCGAGGGAGAAGAAGAAGAAGGAAACCTTGGACAACCAGATTGACTGCAAATTAGTCTCGGAATATCCTATGGGGCTCAAAGTCTGGAGGGAAGCAGGGGCCGCGGAAGGTGTGGGGACATCTGGGGACGTTAACATTGTAGGATAGGGGAGGGAGGGGTTTATATAAGATGGGCAGATAATGGGGATATTGTCCCTCTGTCCCCCAAGCTTCCGCGGCGACTGGATGTATCCATACACACATACATAAGCTGAAATTAGAGGGGAAAACAAATCAAGCTGCCGCCGCCGCCGCTGTCGCCGCGTGCATGCCAACAAAGAGTCAGGTCGGCCTGTCGTGATTCTTACTCATTCCTATTTTCCGTTATTTTGATGTCATAATAATAAGTGAAACTTGAACCATTGGGATTGACGAGACATGCTAATAACCGTCTACTTTCCATACATAGCTATGTACGTATTTAGCTCCCCCCGTCCCCGCGCCCGTCGTATACATACTTGATCTACTACTCGTTTTGCTTGTTGGATAACAGGGAAAAGTTGACAAGTAAGTTTCTGAAAAACTTGTTTCTCTCTCCAAACTTTTCCCCGCCTTGCCTTGGTGGACATCGTTTCAAATACAAATGACTTTTGTAGCCAGTGGCAGCAGCAGAAGCACGAGTGCTTTTTCTACAAAACGAGGAGTTTCATATTATTGTGTCGAGTCCCTCGTTGGAACTTTCTTCAAATTCTTCCAACCCAAAAGTGGGGGCTGATCTTTTGTACAAACACTTTTAACTCGTGAGTGAGCCTGCAGCACGAAACTTGCTTGTTATTTCCTCCCTACTACGATAAAGCAGGCAGAGAGAAGAGGACAAGCATAATAAGACCGTGAGTAGCTAAACTAAACTAAAACTCTCGCCTGTGTAATAACATTGCAACATTAGCACTTCTCATCCATCCAAATGCGCAAAGTTCCCGATTCCCAGTCTCATTTCCACTTTCTCCTTCCTCCTCTTTGGGAGAGAACGCCAGTGGCCGCGGAGGGGACATAGGGGGACAATGTCCCCACGGTTGTTCGATCATCTCCCTATCTTATATATACAAACCCATCCCTTCCCCCTCCTATCCTACAATATTAATGTCCCCCCAACACCTTCCTCCGCCGCCACTGTGAAAGAGAAGGAACGTATGTGGCGTATGTATTCGCGAATTCTGAAAGTGTGTCGACCACCGGATTTCGCTACTACTCAATCGTAAACTGTATTGACTACAAGAGGAAAGAAAAGAGAGGAAGGAAGCAGCAGCAGCAGAAGAAGAGAAAAAAGTGGATGGGGAATCGGATAAGAAAAAAAAAGATTATGCATTCCGAGATGTCCCCAGACACCAAGGATCGAAGAAGGAAGAAGGAACGCTCTGCTTCATTCCCTCTGTCACTTAACCGGAATAGAAAACTAGTCACAAGAAATGAAGGAGGATTACATATCGCTCCTATTAATGGCAAAATGGTGTGAGAAAAATGCAAAGCTTATTGCTCGATCCACTTTCACTCACTTTTCCCCGTCCATATCATCGCCCATGAATAAAACGTCTTCATCCGACAAAAAAAGTGTAATGTTACGTACATCAAACTCTCATACGGCGGGCTCTCGTGTTACTTTGTCCGTATCGGATTTGCATGTAAAGTAAAAAGACGGTAAAACTTGTTCGTTTCAATATTGTCCCGCTTTCTCCGATATTTTACTCCCTTCCAGGCAAACGTGTGTGGTACACAGGGGCCGCGGAGGCTGTGGGGATATTAACAGGGGAGGGACGGGTTTTTACAAGATGCGGAGATGATGCGGACATCGAATATCGGTGGGGACATTGTCCCCTCAAGCTTCCACGGCCACTGATCGGGCCTCCTCCATTTCAGTGGAAACAATACCCCCCAAAATAAGTTTGCCTAGTTATTTATTTACATATGTAGATAATGTATGCGAACACAGCAACAGTGTCCATACAACTTGTTTACCTCACTTGTTCGAAATTTATGCCAGGATCAGATTACGAATTGGGAATTAATTACTTGGAAAACTTGGTTTTAATCAGACCGATACGGATCTCGCATGTTATTATCGAAGACTTTGAACACATGCGGCGAATGGTCAAACCCGATAGAAAATGATACGTTCGAGCATTTTCAGCAAATAAAGGAAAACTTTTTCCTGATTCGACCAGGGAACGGTAACCAAACACCCAAAAACCAGGTATTTTAGTAAGCTGGGGCTTAGCGTAAATTGTAGAATGCTTAAAACAATGTTATGATCACGGCTTTCTCTTTACCCTTCACCGACCGACGACCGACCAACTGTTTTGTGTGCTGCCGTGTTTCTACTTTATTTTTTTTTTTACTTTTTTTTTTTTTTTTTACTTCGCTTTACTTTGATGCCGATCCAATTGAGAGATACTCGCTTGCTCGAGAACTACTCGAATACGTTACAATTTTGCCCATTTGAACTTTTCCTCTCTCTTTTTTTTTCTTTTCTCCCTAAAAAAAAGTTTTATTCTGCTTTTTTTCTCTCTCTTTCTCTATTTTTTTTATATATCTGCTGGACTAATCCTCTTGTTTCTGGTGGTCTGGTGCTGTTTCATATTAAAACTTGAAAATTTTTTGGAAGGCATAATAAAATTCCTGGCCCACTTGTTCCACTTCCCAAAAAGAGAACGAGCTAACCATGCAGTGACACTTAAACTTTTGGCTGGATAAATAAAGCGCAAAAAAATTTGTCATAATACGTGCACAAAAGGAAAATGTGTGGTGGATGGACGGACACGGGCCAGATATTCTTGGATTCTTGCCAGCCTATTTATTCCACCAAGTTCAGTTCAGTTCAGGTGAATCGTTCTGGTCGTCGTTGTCGTATAATGAGATGCGATAAATCGATTATGTATTCTGGTTTGGACGAATATTTTCTCTGTGTGTGTGGGCTGCTGTTCATTTCATTGGTAAAAGTTGGGTTTTGCGATTAGATAGATGCAAGAATGGGAATTTGTGGAAGATATATTTTAGTATTTAGCCATTCTAAATGGTTAAATATAATAAGTTATTCGGCAGCAGGCAGAATAATATAATCGGACTGCTTTCTCTCTCCGGGTCGTCGGTTTGGTTAGAGATTACACATTATGAAAACCACCACCCGACATAAAAAAAATACAGGGCAACACACTCTTCATGATAAAGATTTGTATGCTCACTGAATGCCACTAATGTGTACTCTGGAGCATTTGGGAAAGTTTGATTATGCTCCAAAAACCAGCGCCACCAGGAAAGTTTTATTTATTCCATTTTGCGCGTAACTTTCTCCCCACCACGACGACAAGGATGAAGGGAGATGAACATGTCTAATGTAATAATACGGTGGTGGTGGTGGTGGTATTGCATATTTGTATGTATGTGCCGTGGATTTATTCCTGCCGGACTAAATAAGTAGGTGGCTATGCATAGTATGTAGGAGTACATTTCTCTGTCTCTCTTCCTATTTGCAAACTAAGTACTTACTCGAAAAACGAGTAAAATTACGTATTCTTGTCCCAACTTAAAATGAATAGCTGTGTTATTCAGTCAGATAAAAGGCAAGTCGGTCCATTCTCAAAGTTTTATCTTTCATTCATTCAAATTCAAGCACACCATGGAGCATTCTCGTTTCTAAGTTGGAAAGAACATGGCATGGTCGTCGTCTCGTTTTCCATACTTTTTCCACTTTCACTTCTATGTACATACGGAGAACAGGAGAGAGAGAGAGAGTGAGTGAGTGAGAGAGATGAATATTATTATACGCTTCCGCCTGGGGCCAACTCAATATTAGAAAGTCAAACATGCATATGTGTACATTAAAAGAGACACAAAATCCAGAGAACCATCTTACTTTTACGCCAGAGTAAATGTTCCAATTTTATCTGTAGCTTTGCAATTCGCCCATTTTGTCAAACATTATGACACTCTGTCGGTAGTACTTTTCTCTGTCTGGGAACCGTCTACCTACCTAAATATCTGCGTACAGTGAAGCCTTGGGGACATTAACATTGTAGGATAGAGGGGAGGGACGGTTTATGAAAATCGAACAACCGTGGGGACATTGTCCCTCTGTCCTTCCGCGGCTACTGCCTATATTCATATGCATACATACATATGAAATCGCCGAATTTTGTACTGCTACGTGCATGTTTTCTCTCCTTCTTTTTACTGGATTTTCCTCCACCACTCCTATGTCCTCGTTATTATGTATTATTATTTCGCCCAGGCGGATCCTGGGATCCGTATTATATTTAGCGATGGAAGAAAGAACAATCCTACGTAGTCTGCATACGTATGATTATTCTCGAATCCCACATCCAAAATTCCGACTTTGGTGTAGGAGTTTCACACAATGTGATGCAGATTACTGACTTACTTACTCCTTGCCCACCACACCACCGTTAAACCAAGCATGGCGAATTATTTGTGCAAGTTCACGGCATAAAAGTTGTTCTTTAATGGTGAAAGTTTATTCATTTGTCTTCATACATGAGCAAAATAAATCTTAAAGGCCATCTGCTAAGAAATTTACGAGATAATTCTCGCAACCTTTCTCTTCCCACCTTGCGACGACGACGATCATCCACAACAGCTCGCAGCACGACCTCCAAACAAATTTGCATGAGGCAAACAGTCGCCGCGGAAGGGGCAGAGGGGGGACAATGTCCCCACGGTTGTTCGAGGTCGGCATCATCGGCCCATCTTATATAAACTATAAACCCGGCCCTCCCCTGTTAATATCCCCACACGGCTTCCGCGGCCACTGGACGAGAGAAAAGTTAGTTATGCATTGATTCTGATAAAAAATGGATGAAAGTTTTAGTTAAGGGGGAGAAATTTCTCTGCTAAATAATAATAAGTGCGGATTAAAAACACGTGTAATAAATGTTTGTCCTCGACCCGAATAAATTTCATTTGTGTGAAGTATGTAATTTCCAGTGGAGAAAAATAAAATAAGGGATGCCTGAGTACAGCACGAGGCATAATTTTCCCGTAATTTGACCCAATCCACATAATGTAGCTGCGTTATTCTTAATTGAAGGCGTGGTTGGTTGGTTCATGAAGGGTGGAAAATGTTATCATAATTATCACAACTTAGTGAATCGTCCCGGATATTTTTCTAATGTGATTTGACCCACCGTTTTCAGCAGCACGTCGGGTTTATTTCATTATTTTATTACTCCTTTATTTGTTCACGTCCGTCATTACGGGGTTGTGAAAGGAGCGTGGTGAAAGGTTATGTTTGTGCTAAAAATTTCACAACCTCCTCGCACAAAGTATTGTCACATTTGTCACATAAAATATGACTGGATGCTCCACGGAAAATTAAACTTTGCGAAGGTTTTGAGAGGTAATCTGAATTATTTCACGAGCTAATTGTATTACAACGTTTGATTAATTGAATTGGGGGACCAACCAACGTCAGAGTTAAATACGGAGTGGATGGAGCTGCCGTTTTTCCATATGCAAATGAATAGCTTTCTCTCTTTCCTTTCTCTCTCCCGGATTGTTATAAAGGGACTGAACGACGATCATGCCATTTCCTAAGCTGGCAGGCAGGCAGGCTGGCACACATTCAAGGCAGAATTTGTAACCAAATGCAATGCAGTGTTGATTAATTCTGATTAGATTTCCCAACGATTTATCTTTGCTTATAAGCATTATTGCGTAAACTTATCGCAAATATGCTATAACCCATTTCACTCCTGTTGGGCCCGAGTTTCTGCCGCGGTCCAATACTAATCTTATGGGCACGTGGTTTTCTCGGGTGGAAATCTCCACCAGTCCCCATTACTTATGAAATTTCGCTTTGGTAGTAAATAGTAGTGGCAAAATTGAATGTGTCGTCGGTAGACGAGCAGCCAGCCTCGCCGTAATTCAATTCTGGAGCAAACTTCATTGCCCGACTATGTAAGATCAGACCAGGGAGAGAAAGCACAACGCTGGAGAAAACTCTCGAGAAATAAAAGGAAGGGAATCGAAATGGAATTTTGTGTTGGGTGGTTGTCATTCGTTCGGAGGGAATGCAATGTGTCACAAGTCGAGCACATGATATCACATGAGATTCGAAATCTTATCTTATTCCAATTTCACCGTCTTTCAAAGACTTGAAAGGATTAGGGTTATGTGATGAACAACTTCGCGAAGAGTGTGCTTATGCTCTCGCTCGTTCGCTCTCTGTGACGCAGGAAAAGTGGCCAATTCTCTGGGCAAACCAATTTTGTGTGAGCCCGATGTGTTTGTGTATATGTTTGTAAAATGTTTTGTTGCCATTGTACCCGTAGTTCGTATCTGGGCAGGAGAGAGACACGTAGCAACGAACAGGGGCCGCGGAAGGGGTAGTGGGGACATTAACAGGGGAGGGGAAGGGACGGGTTTATATAAGATGATAAGGACATCGAACAACCGTGGGGACATTGTTCCGCGGCCACTGGGAACGAATGTATATATGTTAATACGTAGGTAGTAAATACGTAATACGGATAATGTCTGGGAGGCCCTTTTTCCCCGTATCTGCATACAGACGAGTAGACAAAGGGCGTAATAACTATCACAGGAATGAATTGAATGCACAACAAGTTTGGTGGAGAGGAGGAGAGCAACAATAACGGGAAAGAAATAATGCGTACGATACGACCACGACGATGGAGAGAGGGGAAAGAAGAATTTACCAATTTGTGAGATTAAAAAAACATCGGCGGACCAACCACCACATGGAAAATTAGGCCTGCCCCTCGGGTGTATTTCACCAGTTGTGCATACACTAAACGGATTAAATTTTCTGCCTACCTGACACAGTGGAAGGAATATTTCCCCAATCGAGTCATCTCGAGAAAAGCGGTCATAGTCGAACACATGGAGATGTAAAACTCGGCTTTGAAGTTTTTGGATGGGAAAACCTGCAAAGAACAAATAATGTACATCCATCCATCCATCCGGCTCTCTATTTACACCAATTTATAACAGAATATAAGTAATAATGCCACCGTGGGTTTGTGGATCAACACGCTTTTCACCACAGTGGCCACAGTTGGTGGGTTTGTTTCCTATGTGTAAATTGACATATAAATGTAAACCAATTTGTTGCAGGGAATATTCCACCACACAATAATCAAGAAACAAACCAACCAACCAACCACATTTTGACATGAAGCCACGACCAGCAAAGTACCACCACCAGCACCACCACAGAGACAGACAACAAGGACGAGGAGAAAGGAGCGGAATATTATTATGTACTTATTATTACGCCTGATCGAATGGGATGCATGTAATGATGAACCATTTCGTCTTGTCTCGGTGGTGGTGGTGAAAGCAGTGGCCGCGGAAGCGTGGGTAGGGACAGAGGGACAATGTCCTCAACGGTTGTTCGCATTATCTTATATAACCCCATCCCTCCCCCATCCTTCAACGCTAATGTTCCCACAGCTTCCGCGGCCACTGGGTGAAAGTGCTGGTGAAAGTAGTCGTTCATTAGAATTCACCCCGCACAGTGGAATTAAACTCGCTTTGTGACTGAATGTGACTGGCTCCTGTCAGCGATAAAAGGGTTGACGAGGAGGCTTCTCTGTATGCATATGAACAAGACTACGACTCATCTCTCTCTCTTGGTCCACTTCAACTTTGTCAACAAGTTTATTATTGTATTATCATCGTCATCCTCATCAGTGAGGGTGCACCCTGATGGAAAATTACCTTCAAAGTATAGAGTCTCATTCCACTTTGGATTTAAGGTTCGTCTCTTGATCTTGGTTTCCAACCGATGCTTTTTGTCTGGAAGCAGTGTCACTCGCACGTAAGGGTCGGATGTTCCCGATATATCTTTCGCTGGAAGATCTTTTCCCTGTGGGGAGAAACAGAACGAGAAAAACATGACATTGAGAAACCTGGATGGAACTCGTGGAGGCACAAATTTTGGGGGAACAGGATGTGCGTGGGTAGGTAGTTAAGTAGTTAAGTAGTTAGTTATATATTTACCAACACGAGAAACTCTCTTTCCTTCTCCACTCAAGTAAATTAACCAATTGTCAAAGTTAAGTCGTTTCTGGACTGAAAGTTGGTCGCATTTCATTCGAGAAGAGAAAATTTGTGTCAATGATATTCATTACGATTGCTTGCTACTACTTATTTATTGTTGTTGTGCTGCTACTACTGCCACCAAGTAAACGGTAGCAGCTTTCTTTGAACTTTCTCTTTGAATTTGAACGATTTCGATTAGTAACAATGAAAGCAATTTCTTCATTTCTCTAGCACAATCGAAAAGATCAAACTCATAATATTTCCAGAGAGAAGAAAGGCCTGGATTGTAATCCGGACAACCTGCTTGCTACTTGTTGTGAACTAGCGTAACACAACGGGCCTGCACGATACGTTGGATAGAGGACATTTTATTCAGTGGCCGCGGAAGCTTGAGGGGACAGAGGGACAATGTCGGCATCATCTCCCCATCTTATATAAACCCGGCCCTCCCTCCCCTATCCCAGAATCTTAACGTCCCCACATGTCCCCACGGCTTCTTCCGCGGCCACTGATTTTATTCCGTAAGAGAAGAAAGTGGTGTGTATGGAATGGATGGAGTTTGAGAAGCAATTGTCTCGGGAATTGAGGAGAGAATGAAGGAATATTACGGCAGCAGCAGCAGCAGCCGCGTCTCGGGCGATTTGCTGCTGCTCCCTTCACAATAAATATGCTTTATCCTCTCTCTCTTTCCTTCCTTCTTTCCTTCCTTTTCCTCGTCGAGATAAAGCGCCACGGGTCGTGGGCATGACAAAAGGAGGAGGAAAATATGTCTGTGAGGAATTCTTACCTGAATTATTTTCAAGATAAGTGTTGTGCTCTCAAAGTCGTACTCGAGACTAAAGTTGATTTGGCCTACAGAGTCAGCCGCCTCCGAGTTATCGATGTACATATCCACCAAAGATATTGATCGGTTTTGCCAGAACGCCATCTGAAAAAAAGAAATAAATAAATGTTGTCATACGCAAAAATAAATAAATAAATGTGAGGTAGACAGTGGCCGCGGAAACTGTGGGGACATTAACATTGTAGGATAGGGGAGGGCGGGGTTTCTATAAGATGGGGAGGTGATACGGACATCGAATAACCGTGAGGACATTATTCCGCGGCCACTGAATGTGAGGCCTGTGCACTTTTTTTAAGGGAATTAAATGAGCTGTACGTACCGCGGGGTGTTGGTCGGACTTGACACCTCCGAGGGTCTTGTTCTGCACGGGAGGGGTTTTCGACTCTGGGGTCGCATTTCCAGTGGAACTTCCAGGACTTCCAGCGGGCCCTTTGCTCGTACCAGCCGTCCTGTATCAGCATCATGCATAATTTAGAAAATTCAGTGAGCCCACGGCACGTAAAGCAACGTTTCTCTCACCCCTCGGAGAAGAGGAGGTGGGAGAAAGTGGATAAGTAAATACGAACGAACGGAATAAAAAACGAAAGGAAAAAATAACACTTTGCGGCATTAAGAAACACCGTTGTTACGATATATTGCGAGCTCATTCATGCGTGCTTGTTATTGTGACACGTCAACCAAGGCTGAGCGAGCTAGATAGGAACGAGGGCGTTTTAATAATAGTTTTCAAAATGCTGGTTGGGCAATGCTTTTGGAAAAGAATTTTAATAAAGTTGGAACATATTTGGCATGTTTTGTGGGTCGATCTGTCAAAAACTGAGTTCGGAGTGAATGCTCAAAGTATAAATCTGGAAGGAAAAAATGTATGATTTTCAAATTAGGAATCGATGTTTCTCAGGGTTTTTGTAGCAATGGAGTCAATCCGTGGGGCAGACTTGTCTCAGGTCTTGCGCTTAAAGGTCATACGACCATAAGTCCATTGTTAAAAACTGTATTGTTAAAAAGTGACAAAATAGCTCAGTCTAAACCCTCGACAATTATTTGCCCAGATATTTGAAAACTAAAGTCAAGGTAAAAAAAATTGGTAGAAAGCACGAAATAAAATCGTTATTTTTAAAAATTTATAAAATTTTTTCAGTTTTTTCGAGGTGTCATTCTCAAATTCACCGAAAACCCAGTTTTTAACGAATCTACCTCTAAAACATCACAACTTTCTCTTCTTAAAATGACCACAATTTGGTCCAAAACACCTCCCAACCCACTTTTCCCAAACCATTACTAAAATCCTCCTCCCTACATTTGAAGAACTCCAAGTTGTCCGTGTCACAAAAAAATCCAGACAACAAAAAGAGTAAGTAACAGTACTCAAAAATTAGAGGAACAATTACAAGGCGAGAGTAGTATTCGTGTATGTAAGTAGAGAGACAGTTTGGTTAGTCAGTGTTGCGCATATACATAAACAGAGATAGTAGTAGCATAATAGTAATAATAAGTAGTAAATACGCTAACAATATGTTATTACACATTATGCTAAGTAAGTAAGTGTTGACTGCTGCGATTATTACGAGTTAGTGACTATGTAAGTATGTACTTAGTAAATACACTAATATCTATGCAGTGACTAACTAACTATGTGAGTATAAGTTATTTAGCAACTCAGTTTCAACCTACAAATGTCCATGTTAATGTGTTAATGTGTGTGATAAGTAGTAAATACGTACATATTTAATTACATATTCCGCGTAGCTACATACATATATCATTACGTGAAGCGGCGGCGCACAACAATCGGAACAACAACAGTGCAAAATAACTACAAAAGACGCATACACTTATCAACTCGAATGTTATCATTGTTACGCTTATCATTAATTATTGTGGTAGAGTTATGTTAATCAAGACTACGATTGCATAGTGGGGGCAGAACTATCGAGGACGGTGGGTGGGTGGTGGGTGGTGATGGTTAGTTGATTACGTATTAATTTCAGGTAGCCAAGACCAAGAATAAGTGAAGAAGAAGAAGAACAAACAAGTATTTTTTACTCGAGGTGCGGAAGGAACTACAAGTAATTTTTTTTCTACCAGAGTCCTCGCTATTTTACTTGAGCAGACTTTTTTTCTAATTGTGGGTGGAGCAGCAGAGAGCGAATTGGTGAGAAGAAGAAGAAGAAATATAAAGGTTTACCTAATGGACGAGAGTAGAGACATCATTTCTTTCTAAAAGGGGAGGAGGAGGGGTGGGGAAGAAGAAGAAGAAGTTAATGTCGTGGAGCGGGGGTTAGGTCGCTGCGACTCTTTTTTTGCCTGGACATGTGTTTGTGTGATGGTTTGGTGAGCGTCGGAGGAGGAGAAAGCAATGCGAACAGAAAAAAGAACAATGGACATTAACCACAAGAAGAGAGAGAAAGTCAATCACAAGTACATTTACACGTCGAGAATGTAGAGGACATTTCATGATATATTATGTCCTCGAGAGACGGCATGTCCTTAAAATATTTAAAGCCCACCTGCCCTCCCTCCCTAAATACGACGACAGGCCTTTATTATAACGGGTGTATTGTACAATATACATTCCAAAATTCCAATCCAACATCATCTGTCTGCCTCATATCAGAAACCTATTGATTTCCACTTTCATCAAACAAACCCATCAGTCCCACATTTATCCACTCAACCTCCCATTGTTCCACCGTCATCGTATTCGTCGTCGTCGTCGTTGTCCTGTGTCTCATGAAAACCCACTTTTACAAACAATCCTCTCTCTCTCTCCTCTTCAAAGACTTGTGAAAAGTGGAAGCTTTTCATGAAACCCTTGTGTTTAGTTGTCTTTTAATTATCTGCGGTTTTGCTGCCTGGTTGTATTACGTACGTACGTAATACAAATGTCAGTTCAATCAGAGGCCTCTCTAACTCCGTAGATAATGGATGGATAGACAGATTTGAATTTTGACGACCTCTGCTCTATTACATCTTGGTGGTCTATTGTTCTACCGAAAAGCGAGTTTTCCCATGTAGGTTCATCATATCGTTTATTTAAACCTCATTACGAAGGACGCCATTATTCCGTTCCACTCCCAGTTTCCAAACATAATTTCCCTACTTGGTTGTCCTACCTTCTGAAAGGCGGACCTGTCCCAGCGGAAAGTTAAGAAACTGTGGGTAGGAAATTGTTAAAATTAAATGAGCAGCAAGGAGAAAGGGTTGAGGTTGGAAGTCTTGATTCGTAAATATTAATAGGTTGCTGCATAAACTTTTATTGAGCTTTTTGGCACTTTTTGGCCCTAAACCACGCGGCTTGAACTTGTACTTCAAATACCGACGACGTGCCTTTATGCCCAACATCTCGGAGAAGGTGGGTGGGTCGGGGAGTGAGTGACTTGCCGAGATGCGAATTTATGGGTGAGTGGTCATCATCCTACAGCCAGCCTCGTTCCATAACGGTCATTACTGCGCTTTGAGTGCGAGAGTTGAGCAATTACAGGTCGTTCTGAGAGGAACTCTGCTGCTTGATGAGGAGAGAGCAAAAGGTTGACATTCCTTTGTTCTTGAATAGCTGCATGGACATCGTTATATTCCCAGTGTATAGGGAAAGAAGTCCATTATTTAAATTCATGGTGCTCGCAATAAAACCGTCCACACTAAGGGGCGGAGCGGATGATAACTTGACACACTCCACCCGGTCCGAAGTCCCCGGAGGACGAGAAGTAGGAGGAGGAAGAAGTAAAGAGAGAGAGAGAGAGGTTAATCTAATTTTATTCTTCGAAACTCACCCCACAACCCAGAGGAGAGTGGGTCATGAGCAGTGGTCGCGGAAGCGTGGGGACAGAGGGACAATGGCCCCACGGTTATTCGATGTCCCCATCATCTCCCCAATGATAATGTTCCTCATGTCCCCACACCTTCCGCGGCCACTGGTCTTAAGAAGATAGCATGACGTAGCTGCCTCGAGAAGAATCTCTCAGTTCTGGAAATAAGCTTCTGTTCGTAATTAGTCGACAGGGAGCGGCAGTAAATTTTGAGTGCTGGGTCTCTTGACAATAAAAGAGCAAATGATTTTTCCGGTTCCTCTACAGCTCTTAAGATGAATTTAAAATTCTATTTCACTACTAATTTTCCCCAGAAAACATTTCCGTCAGAGGCATTCCAATTTGTGAGGCGGATGAGAAGCAAGAGCAGGCGGACTTCATAATACAACAACCAACAACCATCTCTTCTTCTTCTCTGTACGAGTAAGCATTTTTTGAAGTCAACAAGCCATTTCGGGCGATAGAATTTACTTCACTAACTAACTCGAGTTCTCAAGTGCTCTTGGAATCCATCTCATTCCACTTGCCATCCTCATTTGTCCCCACTTAACTGCCAGATTCCGAACGGGATGGGAATGTAGTGGTGCGTTACTACCTGCTCCATCCAAGTCGTTCGCCGCCGCTGCTGCCGGAAGGAAGGAAAGAAAGCACCAACGACCAAACTGCCATCCTCTCAATTCCTCTCTCAATTCCTCCGAAAAAGAAAGTAGGAAAACGACGATGAGCTGCATTTTTTATTAAATAAGTTACAGAAATGTGATTGAAAGTTTTATTGATTGGAGAGAGAAATTGTGTCGCGTCGGTTGGTTGGCAAAACTTTGAGAATCCATTTTCCACAGAAAATGGAATGGCACGGTGCCCAAGAAGGTTTCTGCGGTTGTCAATTTGGTGCTGGATACGGGGGGAAAGGAAGAAAGAAAGTGACACTTGCACTTACTTTCACCCACCTGGCTGGCTGACTCGCCGGGTTCTTCTGGAATTGAATAATTTTATGCAGAGAAAGAGAAAGGAGCAACGTAACCAACCACGTACGTTCTTCGGGGAGAAGAAGAAGACCTATGCCAAGGAAATAACGAGCTATGAAGAAGGTGCTGGCTGGGGAAAGTGCTGAGCCATCCGCCAGGACCACCACCACCACCAAGAAGAGAAAGGAGGCACACATTAGTCGACGGCATTCATCCTGCTCACGTTGCTTGGTTGCTTCTGCTACCTGCCTCTGCCTCAATGGGATGAGCAGTTGTATTAATTTGGACTGGGAGGAAACAGAGAAAGTTCGCAGGCATGTGGCTCAGCATACTAATTCTAATTCTGGAGCGGAGACAAAAGCAGAGAGGACGACGAGGGAATGAGAGAGGATGATGATGCAGGCAGGCATGGTATTTGGTACATAACTGGGCACGGTCTCTCCCCCCGTGGGTCCTGTGCTGCTGGCAAATGGGTTATTGCTAAATGAGACACACTGCCAGATACCTCGGAAGTTTCGTGGATTTATTCGAGATGGGACGGCCCGTGCGAGATGCATTCAATAATTGGAGACTCTCATGAATACGAGGCGATGATGGTTGTTGCCTGGCAGATCAGCCCATAAACAAAGGAGAGAGGAAGACGCGAGCAAGTTGAGCATTATTGTTATTGTTCTTCTCTCTCCTCCTCTCTAATGGAATGCGGGGGCACCAAACCAGCACCAAACGGATGGCCAAGACCCACAGCTAGCCAGCCGACCGACCGACCAGTGTGTGGACCTCCGTTGTTTCAGCAGGGTTACATACTCTGCAGAATTTTATCCCGTATATAATGGCTATTGTACGCAGAATCAGGCAAGAGGAGCAGGCCAGGCAGGCGACGTAAAAACGCCAAGTGGGGCAACTACTGTTTCTGGTTCTTCTGGTGGCAATGGTGGCCGTGGTGGTGGTGGCATCCATCCTTTCTCTCATTTGCTTTCCCTTGCCTGGTCTGCTTCGTTTGGGCCTTTCACTTCTTTCTTTGGTGGTGGAGGTTCTACTTGCCGTGGTGGTGGTGGTGGTGTAGGAATGAAATGATGGTGATGGGGCTCGCCTAGAAATTTTCTTAGTTCGAGCTGGTTTTGATATGCCCAAAACTCTTTCTCTCTCTCCGCCGTTATCTACCTTCCTTCTTTGACTTTCTCATTTACTCTAATTTGGGACCATTCACAGTAGTCACCGTCCGACCGCACAACCCGACCAACGTACTTCTTTGTTGTTATCTAGGCTGGGCAACCGACTAGAGCTCGACCTCACTTCTCCCACCCACAACCATTCCACCACCACCACCACCACCCCATTGCTGGATGGAGGAGAAAGCATTCTCTCAATTATCACGCGCTCCTTATAGCGAGCCTGGTCTCGTTCCCCTCTTCACTTTTCCTACGTCCCCTTTTCACATTATTCCCTCTGCATCATCATCATCTGGGAGTGCAAACTTTGCCAAGTTCAACTCCGCCAAGATGAGCGAGTTGCCAAGTGAAATTTAAACGTGGGTCTCAAATCTCAAACCAATGATTATTTCCTGATGGTCAATCCCACCTTGGAGACTGCCTGCATACCGCATCCTCCCAACACACACGCCATTAGTTTCTTTCCCATCCACCCACCCATCCGTCCGTTTATCCGTCCGGCGGTATTCTTTGTGTTGGCATGATTTCATCAAATGATCCCCGAAAAAAACTCCACTTTTCTCCCCAGCCCATCATCTTTTTCCTTTTCCCTTTGTCGCAAAATCTCACTCCTCTTCTGGCCAGAGAAAGTATGAATCTAATAACCGCATGGGAAAAAAAGCGTATGAATTGAAAATCGGGGCGAAGAAGAAGACTCTCTCTACTCCACTTTAAGTAGGAGATTCTTCTCGTGTGGAAGGAGAGCTGAAGTCGGGAAGGAATCGGGGATTGAAGGATGATGGCATGAAAATGAAACATTGGGCGAGGTGGAGTCCGTATAATCTGTGAGATGAAGCCAGAGAAGTGGTAGTGGAGAGAGAGAGGATGGATGATAAAGCGACTCTTCACAATACAGGACAATGAATGGTGGTGAAATGGAGTCAGGGATCAAATTGATCCTTTCTCCGCCTGAATTCTATTCTATGGACTTTGTATGATTTGTGCCATTTCCTGTAACTGGCAGCAGCAGCAGCCGTGGCAGCCGCGTCGGGGTAAATGGAGCAACGTGAAGGGACCGTAATTCCTCAGGGGACGAGTACATTAAAGAATCAGGAGAGACAGGCTGAAGGGAGACGGAGTTTGCTTGCACCCAATTCCGCGACCATCACGGTGACGATCTTGCCATGGCTTGAAACAACTCGACAAAACAACAAATGCATTGTGCAACATCATTACTTTCTCCCGAGTGAAAGTGAAGTACTGTGATGCCCCAAAACCTATTGGATCCCCACATCCGTCGACTCCTGCTTTGTCTCTTTCTCTCAAAGAGAGTAACTCGTAACTGACTCTGGTAAAGAAGAAAAGTCAGAAATTTGACTGAGGCTGAGATGTGTAGCGGATAATAAAAAGAGAAAGAGAGAGAGCGGGGACAATAAGAGCGCTGGCTGGGGAAAACAAGAACAAGGGAACACCGATATAGCGGAAATTGGAATGAGACAATGGGACACGGGGTCCCACAAGAGGTACACAACAACAACCACAACCACTACTGCTTTTTAGATACACACGAACATCTACTAAATACGAACGACATCGAACACTTATACGTAAAAATACATCATTATATAGCAGCCCAAAAACAACAATCAATCTACACGGAGAGAAAAATAGAGTACAAAAACACACTGAAGAAGAGGACACACGAATGAAGAACGTTACACACAACTAAACGTTATTAAGTATTATTATGGACACATACACAATAACGATCTATGAAATATATAACAACGTTCACATAAAACACAGAACAGTTCTTACTCCAACTGGGCCCTACGTATGTGTATGCCCACAAATCGATCCCGTCAAATGCAGCAGAATGAATATAAATCACACATTGATGTTTTAAAACTCTGTGATTTTTACCAAAGATTTATGTCTTCTCGTTGTTAGAGGAAAAAATCACAGAGGATGGAAGATGATGATGATAAGTAAAGTAATACATTTTTATATTTGGGCAAGACCGCAATTTCCTCCGTTTTGGGTGGGTGGACTGGTTAATAAAATATATACTCTTTGCAACTATGTACATTTGTAGGTACTTGGGCTAAAAAGTTACCAACCAAGTTTTTTGGAGTGGAAATAGCACGATGACGACGACGACGACGACGTCGTGACGCGTCTCTTTCCACCACCGCAAAATCTGGTTAGAATGTACACCATGCAGTCACGGAAGAGCAGATGTCTTCCAGCTTTTTTTTCCTCTTTTGGAGGAAGTAAACTACGATACCACACGACACACGAGGACCAAAGGGGTTTTTCCCCCAATTACAGTTTTACACAGTGCTACCAAGAGAAGAACAAAGAGAAAGCACTAAATATATCTACAATAATGGGATACGTACGTAGGCCATATAAATGCACATAATATGTCACACCACCATGTAGGAGAAAGCAGTGGCCGCGGAAGGGTGAGGGGACAGCAGGACAATGTCCCCGTCATCTCCCCATCTTATATAAACCCCCCCCCTATCCTACAATATTAATGTCCCCACAGCTTCCGCGGCCACTGGTAGAAAGATAGATAGAGAGTTCAGTCAGACATGGTTTTATATACGTAGATATGTACACAAGTCTAAAGCTACGTGTCGCCTCGTGGTTTGGTTAGTATATCTCTCTGGCTGGTTGGTTGTTTAGTTCGTTGGCAAAATTGATGTTCGTCTTGACAAAGATTTTCATGGTGATGAGGAGTGAAAGGTTGACCAAAATGTTGACATAAACTCTACACGACGACTCTCTCTCCTCTCTTTGAAGTTTATTATATTCATATGTGAAAGACGAGAACAACAAGCTGTTAACTCGGTGTCACACAATTTCTCTCTCTCTCTCCCTCTCTGCATGGAGGCAAACCATGCATCATCATCCATCCCAAACCACACCACACAGATTGTGAACTCGTAATAAAACTGTATTCCTTGCACAGTTTGATAAATAAATTCTGCCCGTCCGCCCGCCCGCCCGGTTGGCATTTATAGTTACGTAAGCCTCATTATTCGTAGAAAGACGACCTACCAAAGGATTTAGCGGGGTAAGAATCACATCAGTGCCAAATGCATGTGACTTTTCCCCTCCCTGCAAACGACGACATTTTATTACGGCTAATGTCCCAGAATGAGTTTATCTCTAGACAATTGATGTGACACGATTATGATGGGATGCATCAGGCCTGAATATGGTACCATACGATCCTGCTACTTATATGCAATTTATTCATAAGACCATTTCATTTATGTGGGGGCATGATTCTCCTCTCCGAGAGATGTTATTTGCTCAATCCAAATATCCGGAGTGTCAATATCGTGCCAAATCTATTGCAAATGGTATTAATGCCGCACCTCATGTGGTGCTTGGTCTATTTCTGTCCTGCTGCTGACGAGGAAATGCTCACAGGCTCACAGGTAATCCTCTTTGTTAATCGCTTTACCTTGACCGTCGCCCCGTGAATGGTTCTCCTGCACATGAATGAGCACACGTCTATCTCGTTTCCCTCATCATCTCTGGCGTCTCTTGATTGATCTATTATGCTCCCAAACCACCACCACCAACATCCATCCCATTCAGCGAATGGCAGCTTATTACGAACATCCCCCGATAAAATCCATGTTTACCAGTTCAGATCAAATCTAGCAAATTCTCGCCGCTTGAATTATCACGAAATTATGCTTTCATTCACTCTCCGCCTGACTGCGTGGAGGGAGCGATGGATGGATGGATGGATGGCTACATACATGTTTTTATTTCAACTTCCACCCCAGTGAACACTAATTTGAGCAGTTGTGCCAAAGCTAATTCATTATTTGCCTTCACTACGTGAAGAAGGTGAAGTGAGCAATGAAAGTGACATTCGTGTTGGTGGTGGGTGAGATGAGATGAGATGAGATCTCGCTGGGAGAGAGAAAGTGGAAAAAGACGACAGACAAGGTCTCTCTCCTCCTCGTCGTCGTAAACTTTTGACAAGTCTCATGAAACTTGGACGGAGAAGGTGATCTGACAGAGTGGGTGCGAGACGGAAAACCTGTCCTGTCCTGTGGCACTCAATTAAACTCTTGCTCACCAGCAACACTTTTTTTTACAACACTCGACGGCGACACAATCTCGAGGAGTGTGTCACCTTGTTTTAGAAAACATTTCTCCCGTGACCCTTGCTAATTGAGAGATCAAGGTGAAGTAGGTAACGTAAGCAAGTTTGTATGAATGGGGTATAATCCGAAGGGAGGCAGATGCAGGCTGAATAATTCATCTTGGTCGAATCCCATATATACCCACCCAATGAATCATTTGGTATAATGAATTCGTTCAAGATCACTTGGAGATGGCACTCCAAATTTGCACAAGCCGAGGAGTGGATTTGACTGGAAATGTGAGTGAGTGAGTGGATTGTACGCTCAACTTACTTTCCTAATGAAAGGACAAAGCGAGTGAGTGAGTAATTAGACCATGATCGCTACTACTACATTGTAATACGTACTGCTACATGTATGATGATGATGATGTGATGCTGTGTGGATAAATTTTAGACGCGGCGATACATTTATTTTCATTTCTCGAGAGAGAGAGAGAGTGAGAGAATCGCTTTTCACACCGTGCTGCATCCTCACTATGAGAATTCTGAGAGAGAGAGAACAGAGAACAGAGAACAGAACAGAACAGAGCCCTGAATTGCTTTTAGACTTGGTTGCCTCGTAATTTGTTTTTGTAACGTAGTTCTTCTCGTATTATACGTAGATTTTGTGCCCTCTCTCTCTCTCACTCTCTTTATCTGCGAGAGGAGAGGGAGGGAGGGAGGGAGATGACGATACTGCGACTCGGGCTAGTGTGTATTGCCGCACCCTAACTGTATGGGTACACACACACCCTACAATTTGTACGTAGCAATTGGGCAACTTTTCTTGTCTCACGCGGCGAGGAAGTAATTTGCAGAATGATAGAGTGGAAGAATGCTTACATGCTTTGAGAAAGGAATTTGGAGAGGGCAAGCTTTGATAAACTGTGACTTTTAAGGCCTCCAAACATGACGATGGCCGTGGTGGTGATGATGATGGTACGGTCACGGGTTGGATTTTCCTCACACTCACAAACAAAGACGACAACGACGACTCGCTCAAGGTTACTTGGAGGCAGAGGAATCGTGAGAGCAGCACATGGCGAGAGGGAACTTTGTATATGGTTAGATATTCGGGTAGTCAACGCGCACTTTGTGTTTTTACTTTACTTTCTAGGGGTCAAGGGGGAAAACAAGGTCAAGGGTGGAAGGGATGAGGGGATGAGGGCAAAATTCAGACGAGCTGGGTGACACACAAGAACACGTTTAGTCGCCGTGAGTGAGGAGAGATCTCGGTCGGTCGGTCAGTGGGGGTGGTGGCTGCTGCTGCTGCGGGGAGACACGCACACTGTTGGGACTGGGCTACACTGCAGGGCGAGAGGAGTGGTCTGTAGACATGTTAGCTGGCGACTGGCTGGAGAAAGGCTACGTTCCAGGAGTGTCATGCTACTTGTTGGCAATGACAAAGAGGAGGGGAAATGCGAGATAGAGAGCAGTTCAGTTCGGCAGCGTGCTTTCTCTCTCTCGCTTTCTCTTACTCACTCACTCAGTTACTCAGTTAGTCTTGGGAGCGATGTAGGACTCACTGGGCCCAAAATCAATAAGAGGAAGGTTATGTGTGTTGGTTTGGTTTGGTTGAGAATGCCAGAAGAGAGAGAACTTTCCCCACACTCTGCTCACTCCGAACTGAGAGATAGCACGGCTGCCCTATCGCCAACCAGCTGCCTCCACGGGTGGATATCTTCCTCCAAATTGCCAACAATCTCGCAGCCAGTTCCTGCAACGTTATCGTACGTACTTGCTTTCTCTCCCTCCCCGTGCTCACTTTGACCGGACTACCTGCCTCTCCTGCTACCAGACCAGAACTCCCAGCCATTCCGACCCACCGACCAGAAGAAGAAGAAGAAGAAAACGACCAAGAAGAAGCAGCGGGAGAGGGATATCAACTTTTCCTCGGTGGTCTTATCCCTCTTATCCGACCTAATCTTATACGCGGCCCAAGCACCAACCGCCACCACCACGCCACCGTCAACAACAACGTAGTGGTGGCGGCGGCTCTATCACTCATGTCGCCCTGCCATGCAAGCTTTCTTCTCCACTGTTTCCTTCTGGAGAAAGCAAGCAGCCAGCAAACCCGACCTGTCATATGCCCTGATGCCGCTGCCATTTAGGGTCCGCTATTAATCAGCTCACTCACACACATCCCAATCAAGACCCACATCATGCTCAGGTGTCTCTATTTCCTCAGTCGCCACCACCACGGGTTCCCTTCCCGTCATCATTACTGCACTCTATTATTGCTTCATTAGTAATGTTGTCAAATATCAACGACTCCAATTACGGCGAGGTGGCCGGATGAAGATAAAAAAACTGGACGTCCTCCTCCTCCCTGACATGAAACATATGTCATTCCCAAAAACCTGCCCACTCTTTTGGACGACAACAATAATAAGTAACGACCACGAGTCTCAAATCTTTTGGCTAAATCCGCTCCTCGAAAGACGGACGGACGATATTATTGTGGTGGAGCTGGTTTCCATCGTGGAGGAGGAAGCCTGACAGGGAAAGTAGTCGTAAAAGTGACGAGAATCAGGCAGTGCACAGTTGACTGGACAGAATCCTCTCTCTCCGCCTCACATGGGGTTCTCAATCGAGGTGATAACCACTAAGTGGACAGATGGACCGTGAAGTATTTCTTTGCTTGACCTCTGCTCTTATCAAAACAAGTCTAATCTTGAGCCTCCTGCTTGTCCAGTCCACCCGTCCACCCGTCCGGCCGAGTGGTGTCCTATTGTTGACAATGCTATTATGCTCCAGCTCCAACCATCCGTCCAATATGATATTGCAGGTTGTTGTATGAGATGAGATGTGCACATATATTCCCAACACCACCACCATTTCCGAGCTGTCAAGGTCTACCACCACCAGCAAATCTGCATATGTACACATCCAGCCAATATGTAGCGCCGGGATAAATTTGTGCCATAATTTTATCGCAAAAATTTCCTTGCCACACCTCCATAAACTTTGTACCGCTACATATCTGCACATGCAACCGCCACTTTTCTTCTTCTTCCTCCTCTCTCACCATACATTTTCCTTGCCTGCTTTCTCCGAAATATGCAATGTGAGATAATGCATGCATGTAAAGGAAAGCGATGGAGCTCTCCTGCTCTGCAACTATGTGCTACAAAACCCTGCCGCAGCATTATTCCGGACTGGGATTGTATGTATGTACATGCTTTCTAATAAATTTGTGGTTAGTGGATGATACCAAAAGAGTCGTATTGATTTTCCTCTGTGGATAGATATTACTTCATCGGTATCCCCGTAGCACCAATACTGCCACCATCACGACCACCACCACCACCACCACCGCTGGATAAGTGGCAGACTACTCCTCCTCCTCCTCCTCGTGGAATGTATGCATGCAAAAGAGGAGGAACTTGTCATTTGTCTCATTCTAATGCTTCTTCTTCTCCTTTCTTCTTGAGCTGCGAAGCGATAAATGATTATATTTGAATGCTTTCTTCCGTCTGCCAGGCCAGGCATGCATATCTCTCTCACTCCGTCAAGTTGCGACTCAGGGCGTCATCCACAACCTTCCATTGTCTCCTCGTCACTGATGACGACGACGAGCCGGGGAAACTTTGAGTAATTAAAGGTAAACAGCTAGGAATGAGTGAAATATTTGTTGTAGGCACAATTTTGGCTGGCTGGCTGGCGTGGGTGGAGATTTCTTTTTCCCTGAGAGAGTGCATGTTGGTGGTTAAATTCCACTCGTCGTCACTGATAAGAGCGATCTCGAACCACTACAATAATCCTATTTGTCCTCGACTCGCTTCACTGCGCGAGAATAAGTAGTGCGCTAATTTATTTGGCGAATATACATAAGAAGGGTAAAAGTCAATGTCCCTGTAAAGTTAAGCCTCCACTTTTGCCCACTCACCAGGCATGCATATCATATACTCCACTCTAGTCGAGGAGTGGAGGGCGTGAGCCAACCGCACAGAGGATCACCTATTCGACTATGAAATCATTATTACCCGAGTTTTTAAGCTCTGCAGATGCTCATTAAAGTGTGAATAACGCTGGGGAAAGGATGCAACGGGGTGAAAACGTCGGGAAAATATGTTGCTACCTAATTATTTCGAAATACGCTTGTAAATAAAATTGTTGTTTTCGAGAGAGAAGAAGAGAAATCATGAACTGTGAAGAAGAAGAGGAAAACAATAACAGAGTGTGCAACAACCCGTGAAAAATACAGTTGCATATTACGTATTTTTTCGCATTAGTTGCCTTGTTTATTGCAATTTTTTTCTTTTTTGCGACGTTAAATGAACAGAATTATTGCTTCCATGCTTCTTCCTTCCTCCTTCTTCTTATCAGAACGTCCGACCAACCGCAACAGCTTAAACGAGCACTTATAACGGCCATGTGTATCCGACATGAACAATGGGCTTATGTCATATCGAAGAAAAATAGATCGTCGTCGTCGTCCCGCATAGTTGGGTGAGGACAATGGGAAAGTTTTTTAATTCGCTTGTCACCCCCCTACTTTTTTTTAGAGAGAGAGAATAATGTGAATTTCCCATTGACGAACATGAATCTTGTTAAAGAATTGCGTCATATATTTCCCGACCGGATAAGCTTAGCGAGTCCATTTTAATTAAAAATTTGCGAAACTCGTTTAAATAAAATTATACGGGGGAATGGGTCGAAATTATTTCCCATGAGGTGGCATAAGTGGGAAGAGAAAGCGGAAGGGTTTATCAAGTAGTGGGACATTTGACCCGAATATATCCATCCAGCCAGGGTCATATGTCCGCCTGCTTAGCATTTAGAGAGAGAGAGAGGTGAAAAATCCAGTTGTAACTTCCTTGCGGCTTCTCTTACTCAAATCGACTCTGGGATATTTAATCCTCTTATCTTTGCCTATCTGGATCTCTTCTGGGAAAAAGATGTGCGGGAGAATGTGCTCTCTCCAAACCTCACCTACTTGCTCAGCCAAATCTCAATCCCTACATCCATCCATCCATCCATATTCCACGGTTTGAGAGGGTTAATACTGGACCAAGTGAAGTAAAGTCACCCAATCTCGACTCCTGCTGCAGGACTGGCTTCTTCTCTTTTTTTATCCATGAGCATAAATCTCGACGTGGAAATTTGTATGCTCACCACCCCCCGAATATTCCCATTAGTGCCGGACTTCACTTGTGGAGAGGAGTGTCATTGATTAGGAAAGCTGGCAATAAAATCAAAACAGGTAACAGAGAACAGAGATTCTCTACCGGATAAATATTTAAGGGCAAAAGACGTAGATAGGCAGGCGGATAGAATATGGATACGTCGACGTCGCCGTCGCCGAGGACGACGTCTCGGTTTGCTTATTCTGGGTGGTGGGCAAACCACAACATTCGCACGCAGGCAAGAAGTGGCTATGAAAAAGGACAGAATCTCTCCTCTTCATTTCGCATTCTGCTCAGAATATGCTTCCAAAAGGAATTGAATTCTGAGCAAACTTCAACCACCAACCAAGCCACCCGGATACATACTTACATACATCCATACATAACATACATATAGACCTGCAAGAATTTATGACCGAGCAGCACTCTCTCTCTCCAAATTCCACCCGCATATTTCCGGTACACGACCAGACCAGTTACCACTACCACGTTTGACTGAAAGCAGTCCACGGCAATCAAAGTTGAGTGCCGTTTAGCCAAACTTTATCTCATCCATGATGTCAGTAATGAAGCGATATCCGCTAACAAACAAACAAAGTGTGGCATAAGCCGTCATCCATCAAGAGAATGAATGTAGGCCTGCTTTCTCCTCAGCACAAGTATGCAGAGAAAGGAAAGACAAACCATCCCAGAAATTAGTGGTGAGACAAATGAGGTGCAAATTGAGCGTCGCTTGCTTCGTCTTGGAAAATATTCGAGAAAGCTGTGACATTCCGGGGCCAAATGGGGGAATAGTAGTCGTCCTCTTTCTGTCGTCTTTCCCATCCAGAATCCAGAAGTCGTTTCGTGTGCAAATATTTGGAAAGTCAATCAAATGAGAATTGATTTGCTAAAGTCTGACGAAATGGTTCCATTCAATAATTCAAATAGCGTTATTCTCTCCTCTCTCTCTACGAACTGCGCAACTAATCTAACGGCAAGGTTGACTTTCTCCTCGTCAAGCAGGCTACCCTTCAAGATAGTTTTGTGTGTGTGGTCTAGGTTTTTCCATATACGTAGACGGACACAATTTGACAATTTGTCTCGGATGTCAGAATTGCTTTGATGCACACACACACTCGTACACACAGCGTAGGAGTAGCAAGGAGCAGCAAGTTGAGGCTGAATGGAAGTGGGAGGATGAACGTGTCCCCATTTGAGGAGAACATCTTCTTCTTTAAGAAGAGAGAGAGAAAACTTTCTCCACTAAATGAATGCCGAATGGCGAACAAGAGAACAACATAAAGTCGTCGAGGAGGCGATATATATGGAGAAAGTAAATAGAATGGTTGCCCTCGTGAAGATGATGATGGTGGTGCTTTCACTCCATATAATAATCATATAGAGGGAAAGTTATCTTCTTTTCCCCTCATGAAATACACATGCAGCAATAAATAGCTTTTCATCCTCGGGAGGATTGCGAGAAGGAGGAAAATGCTGAACCAAGTGAGACTGGACTAGGTTTCGCTTTGTTGATAAGAAACCATTCAAGCGGAGGGGACACGGTGCCGCTGCAATCAGCAGGTCGACATCATCTCCGTGTGTGTGTGACGGTCAGTGTAATCGAAATAATTGTGATGTGTGAGGAGGACGACCACGATCATTGATAAGCAAGGCGAATAAAAAATTCCACGGCCACGACCACCACCATCATCAGCTTTCTCTCCTACTTCAAACAAAGATGCGGAGAAGGATGGATGATCAAACGACAAGGAATGAGGAAGGAGAAAGTAAGACAGGAGACGAGATGGATGGACTGAAAGACAGACGTAAATGACTCCAGCTTTCGCTCCAAGTTGTCCAACAAAAATGCTTTGATTTCAGTGTTTGCTTTCTCCTTCTGCCTCCACAATCATGGTCTTCTTCTTGTTTTTCTGCGGAGTAATCAGGTAAAATTCCTGAGGCTTTCAAAGAAGAAGAAACTAAACCGAGAAGGACGACGGGAGACCAACAACTGCTCTTTTTTCGGCTATAATGATAATATAGCAACACAAGAGCAATTTCTTTCTGCGAGGGGAAAGCATGGTTTACTGGGAGGAGGAGGAGTAGTGGACGGAGGGCTACTAGCGAGGTATGGATGGGCAGGGCACCAGGGGATCAGGTGGATTAGATTGCATGTCTTTATCTAACAGGCTCAATTTACTTTATTAGCTCATTCTCAAGGCTTCGCTCAACTGATTCTGGGTTAAAAGAGGATGTATATCTGCCATCACATTTGTTTCCTAATTTCCATAAACAGCTAGTTGCCCTATCTCCACGCAATCCGGAGGAATCTCAATTTGAATAAAATCTTTCAAGCACGACTTGCATTCCGTGTTGAAGATAATCTTCCTCCGCGTCAAAGACACAACATCAAACAAATCAACTTTCACCAACCCAAGCCACGCCAGCCATGGTTTAGAGACGCTACGTTTATATCGAAATAACATGCATACTCGGCATTAAGGAATTTTGTTCATCCTGCTCCCCTCCTTTTCGTGGCGTGGCTTGGCTGTAATCATCCTTTGAAGAATTTTATTACTCTTTTTGGTTTACTTTTTTCATTAAAAATTAAGAAAACGAGATTGTATTTGATTTCAGGAAGTAGGAAAAGGAGCATCTTTTTCTTTCTTCTTTTTCTTCTGGAATCTGGCCCCAATTTTGCAAGAAAGTAAGTGTTATTCGCGAGCAAACTCTGCAAGAAAATTGTCCTCGTCGGTTTGAGAGGGAAGATAAAAAAGTTGAGAGATATATTTATATTGAGTCCTTCTTTTTCTTCGGAGAAAAAGCAACTTTCTCCGACCGACAAGGAGCAAATATTGACGAGTGTTGGCAAGGCCGCGTACGTACAGCTCTGTTGCGATTTTTATAACTTTCCGAGTGGCCGCCGCAGGATAAATCCGTTTCCCTGATGTCATCCAGAAGTAGTGGGGGAGACTTTCTCCGTAAGTGATGCTATACGGCCCAAGAAGAAGAAGACACGCCGAGTGGTGCCAAGCAGGCAGGGTTGACCATTTGCCACACAAGTGGAACCTGAGGGAATTACCAATCATAGGAAAATGCCATAATCTTGAATGTACACAGAATTTGTTGCCTTTTCCATCCCCCTCTCTCGACCAACTAATGGATGGATGACCAATTTTCTAACGGGAATGGGAAATTTTCTCCCATCTTCTTCCCCATTAAAGGATAACACTTACGACGATGATCACACAGCAGGAGGAGATGGGGACGAGGATGTCGAGAATTTAGAGAGTACGAGGAGGTTTAGACAGGTAGTAGTGGTCGGATGGCCTTCGAGGAGGGAGTTGAACTAAAATTTCGCCAGGTTCATTTCGTGGTTTTTATTTGCATCATAACTATTATGAACATTTACGACGCCGTTTGAAACAGAGGTGGTTGATTCGGCCGGATGATAGCAGCTGAGGTGGAAGAACGTGTGAAATGGTGTGCGACGACACGGGCATCACATTTCTTCTCTGAGCTAGTTGCTTGCTTGATGCACTAGTCATAACTAAAAAGAAGACTTTCACCGGCCATGATCTAAGTCCGTGAGGGCAAGTCGCATAATTTGTTCAAAAAGGAAAAACGTGTCCTTATGCCATTTCCATCTTGCTTCTTCCCACTCTTTCCAATCTAGTAACACGACTACTCGCTCGTTCGCTTTCTCTCTCACTTTCTCTGGTCTGGTCGCCGTAATGGAAGCCAATTTTCCTCTCTCACTGGACTCTGGGCTTTCTCTTCCTCCACCGACCGATGTCCTTCACGGTCCGCAATGTTGTTTGCCAGTGGCAGAAAAGTGGTGACTCGAATGTCGTTAAGTAAACACTTTAACGTGCATCTCGAATAAGGAATGTGCTCTCTCAAGTTTAGAGCAACGTGGCTTTTTCTCATGCAGGCTCCCCGTGTAGATGAAGGGATGGGAGGAATAATATGTAATCGGAGACGGACAGCAGTGGAGAAAGTGAGGCAGGAATGAGATTGGTATTGCAGTAGTGGGTAGAGAAAAGTATGGCTGGAATCGGCAGCAGGAGCAGGATTGCAGTCAGTTGCATCGAACGAATCTTCTTCTTGAAGAAGAAGGGAGTCAAGTTTTTGAGCTGGAAGAGAGAAACAGGCAGCAGCAAGTTCATGGGGAACATGTTTTGTATTCGGACAACCTCTGAAAGTGAATAAGTTATTTCCACTGGGACTTGTACAAACCTTTCTGCGCTGGGTCCATTCCTTTTTTCGTCATGTGTAACCATGTCACAGAGCGCGACATGTCGAGCAGGCCTAGAAGTCAGTTAAATCTAGGCCAGTGTGCTTCCCCTCCATCCATCCCTCCCTCCCCCACGTGGTAGGCAGCCGTGCCGCATACTTATACATACAGCACCCACCCACCTACCTACGTGTCCTTACCTACGTACGAGCATGCATCATTACGACTTTGTCAATGTTGGCCTCGTCCTTTGGATCATGACGCCCTTTTTTTCGTAATGTGATATGACACAGTTTGTAAATAAAGAACAGAACAGAACACAAATATAATCAACTCTTTCTTTTTAGCCATCCAGTTCAACAACAATAACAAGAAAGGTTCTTTCCCTCGATGGGAAAAGGAGAGAGAGAAAAAAATATGTATTTGCATATGCATGTTTTCACTTTATGAAACGCAATAGTGTTGCGTGCATACGTTTTTAGTGTTGGACGACGACGAACTGGTGGCGATGGTGGTGGTGGCAATGGAAAATGTATGTATATCAAAAAGTTCTCCTTATTTCTATGCATGCTTACATATAGATGCATGTATGCTGTATCTAATCATTTTGTGGAGAAAGCGAAGCAGTGGCTTTCACTCTGCGAAGGAAGGAGCAGGCTGAGACGGAAAATCAATGTTCTGTCCAAGTTCAAGAAATTGCAACTGGGCCTCTGGGACAAGCGTTTGGTCTCCTTCTTCTCCGAGAAAGAGACGGAATGCGGCCCAGCCATGCCAAAACTTGGCTGGAAAATAGGAGGGCAAAATTTCTCCCGCAGACAGACCATTCCTCCTCCCGCTGTTCTGCGGAACTCGGTGAAACCCAGTTTTCCTTCAGGATGGCGTTCAAGTCTGGGGGAAAGTTTGGCAACTTTCTTTCTTCACCCGCAGTTTTACGACGTTTTGTACGCTGGGGAGTTGGTAGTGACGTCCGTAGCATTTTCCCCCAATAGATAGCTGTCACTCCCAATTTCCAAAATTTGTCTAATTTACTTGAGGAAAAATCTCTCAAAGGAAGATAAGACTTACGGGTTTCGGATCAAGTCTGTGTATGTATTTCATTAAAGAAAATTACGTATGTACGGGTGGCGTGACTTGTAAAATCTTTTGTGAAGCGGATAGAGAAAAAGTGGCGTGGCGTGGCGTGATGGAAATAAATTCTCGGGGGGAATTTAAAGTTCAGTCTGACATTAAAAAAGGGAACTGGTTACGTACACTAGTCGAAAAATAAGACATTATTGATCCTGATACGTATCGTTTCGATTCATGGGGAGGAGGATTCAATTAGATTATTTTTCTAGGAACACTTTCACTTTTTATGTTACATACACATTGAAATGTAAATTTGTGCCCTATATTTTCCTCCAGTTGGTAAATCATTCAAGCCAAATTGGGGAAATCACATCAATATTAAAAATCGTATGTCTTGCAGACACGTTCGTATCAAATTATTCATACCGGCCGGCACATGATGTCGCAGGAATAATTTACCAGGCCAGGAAAGACACTAGCTTTACGGACGTGCATATGTGCACACACTCAAAAACTAACAAGTACCCATCATGAGAAGAAGTCGATAAATTTGAAAATTATGATAACCCACCCGAGCAGAAGTTATTGTGTCGAATTCTGCAGAAATCGTCAAAAAATTCTATGTATATTGTATTTTTTTTGCATAATCCTGCAAAAAATTTGTAACATGTATGTGCATAATTCTGCATGTTTCTTCAGAAATCGCTCTACATAAAGCTTTTCTGCCGAAAATTGGGCCAAATTTCTGCACAAAACCCGTTCAAATTTTCACTCGGGCATCTTCCCACGCCATGTCGCCCCATGCATAATTACTGTTTGACTTTGATAATGAAGTCGAAGTAAAACCTTGTCTGGAGATTAATGGTGCCTGCCCTGATTTAATTTTCATCATCATCTTCGTCTGATTAATTAGCCCCTCGTCCTCCTGGTCCGATCGGAAAGAAATGGAAAGTGTGGAAGATTACGTTAGATATTTTGCTTGGATGTGTACATACATCTGCATTCACGGTGTGATGAAATCCAGCCCAGCCTACCAGCCAACCATCTGTTTACCCTGCGTTCGTTTTCCATCATATTTCTCAAATATTTGCCAATGGAGTGCCAACTTTGATGTTGAGTGCATCTCGCAGTAAATTAACTAATCCAATCTTCCCCACCTGCTCGCTTATCTATGCCCAGCACACTGTGTCAACTCGCTCAACCAATTTTATTTTGAGCCCTATTTATCCACTGCGTACGTACATACGTACAAATACTGCCCAGAGAAGAATTAAGTTCCCGGCTTAATTTATTTCCCATGTGTCCATACGTACGTACGTATTTCGGGCGCCCATGGCGTGGCGTGGCATGCATTGTTGAGTCAACACTTTCAGAACAAGTTCAAATGTGAAATGAGCATGCATGCCGCAATCTCGCTTGACGTCACTCATACAAACGGTGATAAGAAGAAGTAAAAACAATAATGAACTTCATGCCAGAAACTTTCACCACGAATTAATTGAAATGTTTGAAATTAATCTTTGTTGGGGAGAAAGTTGGGCAATGATGAGGACTACGACGTGCCCAATTTTAGTGGATTGATGGTGAGCAGTGGCCACGGAAGGTGTGGGGACATCGGGGGACGTTAAGGTTTATAAGATGGGGAGATGATGCCGACATCGAACAACCGTGGGGACCACGCTTCCGCGGCGAGTGATGATGATCAGACAAAATATTATGCACTCCCGTTGTGCAGCCAGATTGCGAATTTGTATCATCACGTAATCATTTCGAAAACTGATTTTGATTGAAAACGATAGCGAAGGAAAGAAGGAAAATAATAATAATAATGCAAGCCTTGCATTTGACGCACGTCGTCCATGTAATCAACACAATCTCAGCCATCCATCCCTGCAGCTCGGTCGTCATGAAATATGCAGGTGGGTAAAAGTCCCGTATTTTTTCGCCAAGTAGACAGAAGAGAGCAAAGATGACGTATTTTCGATCAATGGTATTATGTCGGGAGAAAGTAAAGCATTTAAATATTCATAAGCTTTGGTCCAGAGTGGGGAAGAGGGAACAGGCTCAAATGAAGGGTCGATAGACCGCATACGGTTATCTCGAAGAGTCAAAAAGCTCCAAGCAAGTTAGTTCGGTGAGGTGTGTGTGTGTGTACCGCTGGTTAATCCATTTTGAAAAGGTAGACGTCGTTCCTGGTAGTTTCATGCTCGAGAAAATATGACCTTGTTAAGAGAAGCATTAAAAAAACCGGCCTCAAAAGTAAGTAGTGGTTACAAATTTGAGGTAATTTTTTGAAAATATTGATTCAGACCGGAACTGTTGCAACCAGAATCTTTGCTTTTGTGACACTTTTTCCCTGAATTGTATGTGCTGAAAGGTGTGAAATGTTGTGTGTGTGTAAACAGTGGTCGCGGAAGCGGTGGGGACATCGGGGGACATTAAAATTGTAGGATGGGGGGAGGGGCGAGGTTTATATCAGATGGGCAGATGATGCCAACATCGAATAACCATGGGGACATTGTCCCTCTGTCCCCTCGCCCTTCCGCGGCCACTGTGTGTCAATAAATCAGAAGAATGTGTATCATACAAACATAGAATCCTGGCAAGCAAAACTTTGAGGAAAGTAGATTAAAAACGGCGTGAGTGGTGGCAGTGTGGTGCCATGACAAACCTGGACTTAAGAAGTGGTGCGGTAATTTTGAGGAAGCCGTTTTGCCTTTTTGCAGGTGTCTCTCTGATGCTGCTGGTCCCATCAATCAGAATTCCTTGTAAGCTTTCCTCGTCTCCTCCGGTCGCTTTGTTCCGTTTGCGACAACAATAATAAATTATATAAGCGAGCCCCATGGCTGACACGACGCCGAGAAGAATCAATGTGAGGGTGAAGGTTGCTCCTTTGTACTCCATTGGACACTGCAATGACAATAAGAGAAAACATTAATAGATTACCTGCCTGGTTGATTTGGCAGGGACCAGTGGCCGCGGAAGCGTGAGGGGACAATGTCCCCACGGTTGTTCGATGTCCCCATCATCTCCCCATCTTATATAAACCCGGCCCTCCCCTATCCTACAATGTTAATGTCCCCAGATGGCTTCCGCGGCCACTGGCGGGGACAAAGGGAAAACATAATTTCCACGAGTGGCACACTTGTTGGGAGAAAACGATATATTCGTATGTGCAACTATTTTTGTCCGGTAGAACCTACAATTTTTTTGTCTAGACTACTTTCACCTGTTTACAATGTCTTGTGACCTGTTTTTTTTTCGATGCACATTATCCACAGTAAAGAGTGCTAGGTGTTAAAAAATTTGTCGTTCACGTGAGGAAAAAAAATAATCGATAAATAGTCGAAGTACGAAGTTTAAGCAAGTGTGGATGCAATTATTGCCCAGTTAATTACGTAAATTGGTGATGAAATGATGAGAAATTGAGTTAAGCAGGTTAAGTTCATGATTTTATGAGTATAGCTGTCCCTCCAAAAGGGAAATTCAGTCGTGACTGTTGGGTATATTTAGCAAAAAGTACATATAGGTATTCCAAACTTTGTAATAAGTGCATATGCTGGCACCAATTTGGAAACCTAGTTACATAAGTTACCCACTCAATATGTTTTACTTATTTCACGTGAGCCCACCATGTTGCAAGGTGAACATATTCTTATCTTGAAGGTGGTGGTGCTCAAGAGGGTCGAACTCTACTTTGCAAGTAATTGGAATTCTGTTGTCGATATCCGTCAAAAACAGAAGTGAAAAGTGCTTCTTTCGAGAGTTCTCATGCTCGCAGAAGGGCGGATTGGGGGTATTCATTATGAGTTCGCATCGTTAAAAATTTTAGCAAAATACGCAAAACAAACGCTTTAGCAAAACAAAGTTTGAAAAAAAATTTGACTTGAAAAATTCGCAGATTTTTTTAAAAATCGTGTTGCGTTGAGTTGAGAAGTAATGAATACCCGCACGGACAAACATCCCCTTTAGCCATTGCTACTTAATAATTAACAAATAGTTTGAATTTTCATTATATTATGTAGTATTATCTGTATTCTTCTTTTTGCACGGCGAAATGCTATTATTTATTTAAAATTGGTTTGGATTTATTTATTATTTTCTGATTATCATTAGCATTCATAATGTTATTGACGTGAGTAGTTGAAGCTTGAATTATGTCATCCAAGTCATCCGACATATTATCTCGATTATGTCACCTTAAGGTTTTTATTTATCAAAATTATTTTTATCACCCACATATTAAAACTGGATAATAGGTGTACTCACTTTTGCTTGACACCGTATTATTTCCCACTGTACAAAATTTATGAAATAATCTTGCAAACTAAAAACAACTCAATTTGATAAATTATGAAAAACAAAAATCTCATAGTTTTCCAAAAAAGAATTTTGCAAAACCTCTAAAATTTCACAAAAACCGGCCAAGTTACATAGATATATACCAAATTTTCCAGCTATGCACATACCCGAAGGTCGTGACAGTGACTGCCAATAAACTGCTCAAGTGCATCCCCCTGAAATTCTAGCTATCACCATTCCACCAAAATGTTATTTTTACCTTGTACTTTCCCCCCCTTATCTACAAAGGTAACAAGTAATTACGCTGAAGAGTGAGTGGGAGTGGAAGAAGGAGGCCTTGTAAATTTTGCTTTATTTCAAAGGGACTCTCTCTCTCACTTGAGCAACCTTGTTTTCATTCTCTGCTGCTTACTTTGAAATCGTTTAGTGCATGGCGAAGCAAAGCAGGCCGAAACTTGAGACCAGAATTCCTCCAGCAATCCAAGGGGCACTGGAGAGTGAAAGCCTTTGTTGTTTAGGGAGGAACTTGCCCTGTTTTTACAGACCAGCAGCAGCAGCCGAATCGTTCCTCCACGTTCCACAACCATGATTTCTTTTATTATTTTGCGAAACCCTACCCTGGCAAATAAGTGGATGATGACAAATGTTCACAAAATAAATGTGCAATTCTTTCCTCTATCTGGAAGTTGCACACATAGGGAAGAACTTGTTCTATTATGTTTCCACACAGTGGCCGCGGAAGCTGTGGGGACATTAACATTGTAGGATAGGGGACGGACGGGTTTATATAAGATGGGGAGATCGAACAATGGTGACATTACCCCTCTGTCCTCACGCTTCCGCGGTCACTGTCTGTATTTATCCATCCTCAGCCTGGTTATCAGTGGCCGCGGAAGCCGTGGGGGGCATCTGGAGACATTAACATTGCAGGATATGGGAGGGTCGGGTTTGTATAAGATGTGCACATGATGCGGACATCGAATAACCGTGGGGACATTGTCCCTCTGTTCCCTCAAGCTTCTGCGGCCACTGTTTCCACACCACTTGCTTATCAAACCACCACGCGAGGCATACCCGCATTAAAATGTTTGGCCGAAATGGGAAATATATGTGATTGTTAAAAATAGGAATTTTTAAATTAGGTCAATATTTACTGGAGTCGTCGTCCTTTTTACATATCTCATTCGATTCATGAATCTTGCAAAATCGTGGGGCACGAAAAGTGTCACATTTTGCATGTGAATTCGTCATATTTACATTAGACTTTATAATCCATTATGAATTTTAAGCTTCGATTTTTTGGCGATTGAATACGCGACGAATTTTTTCAATTTGTCGCGTCAGTACTACTCAAAGTAGCTTTACTTGTTCTCCACTCTGGAAAATCACGGCATCACGTTAAGAAAAGAAAATGGATCCATTATTCATGAAAATGTTGGGAATGTAGTGCAGTTGAGATATCAGTAAATCTCACTTCGTGTTTTTATACGTGGTACATAAGAACTCCTCTCAAGCTTTTACGAGAGCTATTTCTTTTTCAGGAATGACGTAAGTTTTTTTTTATTTTTTGAAGTTAAAATCCTGATGCATTTTTGATCAAGACATTTAAAATTGTGTTTAGAATTGGGGTAAGAAAAAACGTGGAAAATCCTTCAGTGATTTCTTGATAATTGGACAAGATTGCTCAACCGTGGATATGATAACTTTATAAATTAGTACTTAAATATTTAGATACTAGCGTATAAGCCCGTCTCCCACCGGGCGACGGGCTTATTTGATTTTCATGAAAATTAAGTGGGATTGTTCATAATTCCACCGAATTTTGTTTTTATTTTATCTATATTATTAACTGAAAAGTCTGTTGGCAAGGGAAGTGAAACTCTCTCCACTTCCGCTTCCGTCACGGAAAATTACTTTCACTTCTGTTGCAGACAAACATTTCCAGCTTATAATATAGATAATCTACGCGTTACGCTTATTCCACAATGTTAAATGTGTGATAAGTATGTAAAGCGTTACGTACTCTATGAACCTTGCATAATATGTACAAAAAGAATCCGTTACAACGCATGCAACCAAATGGTGAAAGCAGTGTGTCATTAAAATGCATGTCATATTGTTTTTGCTTGTTGAAAATCTGATAAAATTGACACGCCTCACTCATTGATATTTGTGACATGTGTTGCTTATGCAATGTCACAATTGTGTATGTGTTTAACAAATATATGCGACATGTGTTTAACATTTACTGACCTTTTCGTGACCTTTGAGGTCAAAATAGAGGTCACCAGAGTTTGGGTTTAAATTTCCGTTCAAATTGATATACATATGCAATTTAACCGTTTTTTACCATTTCGACCTGACGGGTATGACCTACAGTTTCCGTCTTCGAACTCACCCTGCCAATTGGTGTTAAGAGTTCACCTTTAAAATGTCAAGTCTGTATGTCTTTTCGTTCAAAAGTTATCAGACCGACGGATGGATGGATGGACAAAATGATCTTATAAAGGGCTTTCACCCCTTAATGCTTTCACCGGTTGCATTCATGACTTAGCATCTGCTCTCGCGAGCTACTTCATAACATGCGTCCTTACGAGGCAGGTGTGGCAAGAGAAAGCATAAAAAATAGTGAAATCTCAATCAAACTGGGTTTAGTCCAATCTGCATTAAAAACAAGTGACGCGAAAATTAGTGAGGAAGATTTATTCCGATATATTCTCCCTTTTAAGTACTTTTATCTGCATTTACTACTTCTTATTTCATTTCGAGGACATCAGTCATAGTCAAATTTTTAAAGATCAATCTTTGAAATTGATTCTTCTCTCGGCTTAAAATAAGTCGAGTTTGTTAAAAGTGACTAAATCTGCATTGTAAATTTTCGTAAAACTTTTCCGTAATTCTTTTTCCATTAAAGAAGTACTTGTCTTTCTGCTGAATGAATATGCCGAACTTGTCTAATTTAAGGACAATGAAGGTTTTTCTTGTATGATTTTGTTCACAATTTTCTTACTTTATAAATAAACATGTACAATCCCAACATAGACAATTGTTATCTATTCGTCACCACCCTAAGAACACGCACCAACCATGATATCATTTCATATTCCATGTGTTACATTTCTGCTGATGCGTACCTAAATAAATCCTAAATACTGCTTTG
Organism: Folsomia candida; assembly: GCF_002217175.1. Lineage (NCBI taxonomy): Eukaryota > Metazoa > Arthropoda > Collembola > Entomobryomorpha > Isotomidae > Folsomia > Folsomia candida. The sequence continues at coordinate 2,877,096 of NW_019091209.1, forward strand.
TCACCAAGAAAAGTTTACTTTTTTTCCACCCAAACAAAAGCAGAAAAGTTGCAAAACCGTTACAATTTTTATTTCAAAGCTCTTTGAACTTTGGGAATAATGGGGCCCTTAGTTCTTAAGGATCTTTAGGGCGTGTGTGTATTTATGTGGAAAGAATAAAATAAATCTCACTTGCAGTTTTCTATTTATTTTGCTACAGTATATACAACACACTCACGCCATGCATATTACGGACGTAGGTAGGTACGTACACATTTAACTGCACATACATACTTAGGTCGGTCGGTAAAGGTACGAGTAATTTGTCGGAGGAGAATTGAAGCGGCTAATAAAATATTTAATGTCGGTCCATTATGCTACTGCTTCTTCCTTTTAGATTGACTGTTCCTTTAAGGTTTATATATATACGAGCGGGTCGTGACGATCAAGTTGAAAACAGGGTTCGGAAAAATATGGGATTTTGTAGAAAAACCAGCTCAGGGGGTTTTTGTGGGGTTTTGTAAGATCCTGGGTGGGTTGGAAAAAATTTCTTCAAAATACATATCATATTAAAAACTAATTTAGTATTCAAATTCCGCATGAAATTTTACGTATTTTCATATGTGACTTAGACTTTTAAGTCAAAAGTTCATTATTTACATGTATCTAAACCAAAAAGGAAACTAGGATTTACATGTTAATGATACTTGCAAACTCGAGTCGCACATTAAAATGCTCACAATTTCATGCCGAATCCGAAAAGTTAATTAGCGTTGATGTACCTTGAAGTTTATTGCTTCAATCTACCCCAAAATCTTGCAAAAACCCCTCAAAAATCTACAAAACCCCGAAAAACCCCTTCCCACAAAAACCTCGGGTACCGCACCCTGCTTGAACCTATGTACGTACGACCTACGTACTTATGTGTGTGCCTCCTCCTCCTCGGTCGAAAATTCGGAATGACATCGTCAAGCAACCTACAACCCATACGACTAAAGGTTTGTCCTCTGTACTCATATTTACTACGAGCCATTTCTGAGGTAGATTACGCCCCGAATAAACCACTACTGCATCCCATCTCCGGTTTAAGTTTGATTGGGGGAAAAGTGAAAAGCAGCCTGGAGACTCATTACAATTGTTATGTAAATGCACGTACATACAACTCGAATGCCGACTGCCTGCAGTACAATCAAGCCGCAGAACAATGATTCACTTCACTTTGTCTCATAAATCTATTTCACTTTACGTGTGTTAATGTTTGCACAAATGTTGCATGGCAAATTATGCCTGGTTGGGTGGGTTTCTCGCCCCCGTTTCGTTTCACGTCAATAAAATGTAAAGGCGCAAATTTGTTAGAAGAGAACAAATATTTAATGAATGCAACCTTCAATTAATTTAATGCGCAAATATTTTGTGACGCTATGTTTAAATCTCATCATTAAATTTGCATGGCACTTGATAAAAAACAATACGGGTGATGCGGGTTTGGGTCGTGGTGCAGAAAAGTTGTCGACTAATTGTGTGAACAAATTTAACCCGAAATTCAAGGTCGAATGGGACGCGGGTCAATATAAGCGTCCATTTACATACGTCATTTGCATTAAAGGTGACACGTACATATGGTTGCATGACAATGCTGTAATAGATTAGTAGTTGAGACAACAAAAGCAAACTCGCCTACATATTTTGCTTCGTACCATATTTGCAAATATTTATGCTGCGAAAACATGGTTCAAAGTGATTTTGCATTTTGTGCGGTTTTAAAAAATTGGCACAAATTTGTCTCCAGGCGGATAATAAAGAAGGAAGGAAGGAAGGAAGTTGAGTTGTTTGTACGTAATATGCTCGACGCAAGCAAATGCATCCTTCACGTCGGTCCGCGTCCGCCAACTTAAGAACAATTCTTCCTGTCACATACACTCCATGTACGAGACTTTATCACAATACTTGGTGAATATATGGGCTCGTGGAATTTATGTGGAAGACTTATGTATGAAGTACTCGTCCATTGTACGTACAACTTGTGGAGAGAAAGAAGCGAGGAAATGTTTCATTATTCTGTCAACAATGCATTCCTCATTGTGTTTGAGAGCTCGGCAAACAAGCACAATTGCAAGTCACACATGGTGAAGGCATGAATGTTTTAGTTAGCAGGGACGACTTTTGAGACGATTCGTCAACAAACAATGCGAATCAACCAACTAATCCAGCCGGAATCTAGCATGCCCCATACATAAATTGCTTGCTTGCTTGGTTGATTTTATCATCTCGTCATTATATTGTACGAGGCAATAATGAAATTTAGCTTTTTTGTTATCTGGTTAGTTGTGCATTTTGCAATATCGCGAAAAAAACACGGCGCCACGCCACGCCACAAAACATCAAACGGAATTCAGGTAAAATGACAGAGACAACAGGATGTTCTGGATAAAAGGTTTTTTTTTCGGGGGCCTTTCTCCTCTGGTGCATAATGCAGAGAAGAATATTATTTTAAGTGGGAGAAACCTGTATGTATGTGTCCTAAATTGCCTCCTTGTCCCACTGGTGGCAGTCGTGCGTGTGTCGACTTTTTTCAGGTAAGCATGACAGGCATGATACAACTACAAGGGAAATGGTTTCTCTCAAATACACGAAAACCCACGAGACGCCGGGGGGATTTCTCTAGAGACTTGAACATATCCCTGAGCCTGTGGTGAAAGTGGAATGGAATGAAACGAAACGAGACACTGCGAGCCACTGATTTATAAATTCTTTTTTTTTTCTTCTTGGGATAGAAAATTATTCAGCCACTTTCTCCAGTCGTCAGTAACTTGTCGAATAATGTGTGAAGGACGACCGGTTTTGCGGTGACGTGGAGAAAGTGGTCGTGGTGGTGACTGAATTGGTGAAAGTCGACGATTGAACATGGCATTGTATTATCTATAATGTGATGATGGTTGCCGTTGGTGGGGACACTGGCCGCGGAAGCTGTCGGGCATTAACATTGTAGGATAGGGGAGGGCTGGGTTTGTATAAGATGGGGAGATGATGCCGACATCGAACAACCGTGGGGGCATTGTCCCCTCAGGCTTCCGCGGTCACTGGTTGGTAGACATACACACATGAAACCCACCACTGCTGTTGAGGTCACTTTCTCCCCTGATAAAATCAGATGTAGGATTTGAAGCGTGACTGTGCCGTCTGGATGTGATGGGTGGTGGTCGGAATTGAGAGAGAGAGAGAGACGAGAACAAAGATGGTAATCAATTCTTGGCTCAAGTAACCTAAACCAAAACCCAACCACCGATGTGTACATGATGATGCCGATAAACGGCACGTTACTCGTACACATCACGGATGATGAGTTGAGTCAACTTATCCCTGATCGTATTCATTGCAAAACTGTTGCTTCACCACGGCAAATATCTGGGTATGGATTTCTACAAGGATGAAATAGTACTTAGAATTGGGGTGCAAACTATGTTCAACCCAGATTATTTTTTGACAATCCCAGTCCGAAAGGCCAACTCTTTAGAAACAACATTTAGTGCGGAACTTGTTGCGAAAAAATCAGCAAGTTTTGGGAAAATCAGCAAATTCGCGAAAACGCGTACGCTCTGCTGGAAGCACATATTCCGTTGGAAAACCGAGCTTTTTCGCGAACTTGCAGGGACCAAAACTTGCTGAAATTTGCGTATCTGCCGAATCTTCGCATTAAATGTTATTTCTGAAGAGTTGCTCTTTTTAACTAACCTGATCGCAAAATAATCCGGCCTGAACATGGTTTACTTCCCCATTTTCCCATACTAAATACGCCACTCGTTACATGCTGCCCGTGACCGCGGCACGTCTCACATCCAGCACTTTGACCCCAATTGAAGTCGTCCCCGTCGTGTTGAAGGAAATGGAAAGAAAGTGTTTTTTTAAAGGTGTGCGTGGGCCGGATAAAGTATTGAAAGTCTTGATTGCTCTACGTACGTGTACCTGTTTTTCAACCGGGAACACGACTCCTGGGTCGATTTGTCGGTGAATAAAAGGAAAGAAAGGAAGAAAAAGGAATAGGAAACGAGTAGTGAACGATGGGAAAACAACATGTTCGCGAGGTCTGACTGTTCCAATTTGAGCGAGGTTCTAGACAATGGAGAAGATTAAAAGGAGGGCTGAGAGGACGATGTTGGTGCATGATTGATTTGGAATAAGAAGTCTAAACTCGTGGCAGGCAGGAGGAGGAGAAGAGAGTCTTTTGAGGAGAAGGAGAATATATATCCTTTTCAGAATATAATTCAATGCACTGGGATTTATTTTATTATTCATGATGTTCTACACATTCCTGGAGTGAGGAGCGTCTTAAAACGAGACGAGAGACGTTTCTCCAGCTAAATCTCGACTGGCCTGCTTTTCTCTTCTCTTCTCTTTCTCTCTCTATTACCGTTTTCATTTTTGAAGTATCTCATTTTATCCTGGGCGGCTGCCATATTGTGTGTTTCGCAGTCCACCTGGGTCTTTCTTCTTCCTTATTAAATTCGTCTCCCTCCAGCGACAAGGGGATTCTTTAGTTAATTACCTACCTTCGTGAAACAGCCGCCCGTACCAATCAAACTAAACTCTGTCTTCTTCTTCCTTTTGGACTTGTTTGCATGTGTGGGAGCAGTTTTGGTCCAGAGATTTATACGGATAGTATGTGTTCCCAGTTTGGAAGGTACATATTCGCAGGACAGTGGCCGCGGAAGGACAGAGGTACAATGTCCCCACGGTTGTTCGATGTCGGCATCATCTCCCCATCTTATATCAACCTAGTCCTCCCCCATGTTAATGTCCCCACAGCTTCTTCCGCGGCCACTGGTCCTCAGGGTAACGTGGTTATGTCCTCTCTCTTGTGCAGTGGCCGCGGAAGCTTCAGGGGACAGAGGAACAATGTCCGAAGGGTTGTTCGATGTCCCCATCATCTTATACAAACCCCTCCCTCCCCTATTTTATACACAATGTTAATGTCCCCACACCTTCCGCGGCCACTGATTCGCAAATCTCCCTTCTTCTCTTGGTTCATGAAATACTCTCGATTCACTTATACGAAAGACGAGTACTTTCTTATCAAAACCTTATGATTTACCTTCTCCCCTTTCCGGTGAAAGCATAGGAGCCAATCCTATCTCTCTCAAGTATGATGAGATGGCTCGATTAAAGCAGTAGCAAGGACGACCTTTCCGAGAAGTACATGTCCCAGCAGTCACTCATACTCACGAGAAGCACTCTTCTTCCCATGGACCGCGTAGTAATGGGAGTATGCAAAATGCATGTTTACTCGTCGCAAGAGGATGGAATATGTAGTTTCTTCTTTCCAGTTATATACGGACTTTTGGCGAAGGGAATTGCCTAACTTACTGCTTTTTGGCAAGTCTTCTTCTTCTCCTTCTTGGTAAGCTTTTTCTTGCCACATCGATTTTACAGTGGGCACGTACAATCAACCCCAAATTCACATTGCCACCCAGCAACCGGTGTGTACCTGCTAGTCCGCTTTCATCTGTAAAATTCAGGTCTCCCTTTCCTTTCCTTCTCGAGAGAGAGAGAACCCAAGCCAATCGAGATGTACGTACATACCTTCACCACGTTTTGTGGTCAGTAACACGGGTCTCAGGAAACGAACCGCACGGAAACTCTTCAAACTTGGGGTGTATGTATGGATATGTATTCTCTTTTATGTAATTTATCACCAGGCAGCAGCCAGCACGGCGGCGGTTACCGCACTGCCCATTGGGATTGGACCAATGGACCGAGTGTTTATTTGTACAAATTCAAAATACAATATACAAGAGAGAAATGAAAAGACGGAGAAAAACTTCTTACCTTGACGCAGGTATGATTATTATGTTTAGAGAAATGCACGTTTTCACGACACGATACCACCAAAGTGTAGCCTTGGCCGTCGAGATCGTTATGTTCCCCAACAAAGAAAGGTGAATCGAGAGTTTGCGAGGGCGTTTTACTGACCGATTTTTTATGCCGTTTTCTTTTCTATACGCAACTTTTTTTTTATTTCATTCGGTTTTGGATCAAACGTGTGGATTGGATTTTATTTCCTGTCGGGGAAATCAAAATCAGTCGTTCCCAGTATTATTATTCCTTTGAAGAGAATCTCCATTGAAGTTGGTCCCATGGGTGACCACCGAGCGATGCGACTTAGCAAGGCAGGTGTGTATGGATGCGAATGACGTGTCGTTTTTTGTCGTGTGTATGTGTATAGTCCACTTTACTGTACTTGTCAAGGAGTAAAATTTGTTCAGATTTGCCTCCGAGGGAGGGATGCTACTGACTGAGGACGAGTTTCTGCTCAAGAGAGAAGATTGACTCGCTCTCACGGAGTAAACAGTGCACTTTGAAATTTTAAAAGCCCCAAAGTTTGGGTACGGATTGTGAAAAGATGAAGGGAACAATTCACTGGAGAAAAGTATAATTTGACAAGAACACGGAGAAGTTGTAGAGTAGACGAGGCTTGTTCTCTGGAAAGATATCTTTTTCTTGAGATGAAAGCTACTACACTTTTTTTTCTGATAATATAACTCAATAATTTAACATGAAACTTGTCAATGGTTCGGTGTTGATTGTGGGCAATCTATTTTCCGCTTTTTTCTTCTTCTCTTGACGGGTTTGAGATTTCGATAAGTCTCGCGTCACATCTCATTTTCCTCGGTTTTGTCCGCTCTTTCCTCACTTATCGATATTATTATTGTTCGATAATGATGCTTCTGCAGTAGCAGTGTTCATGACACCAGAACCACGACCGCCACCGTGGTCATCATTACCACGACCACCACCACCACCACAATTCGTCTCGGTCTAGTTTATCAACCCTGCTTGGTACACACGCTCTTCGTCTCAACTCTGTGTCACGCACGTAAGACAAAGTTCATGTGATTGACTCGATTACTTAGAACGGAATATGTCGACACTGAAAGTCTGGTATAAGAAAGTATTTACTCTCAAACTGGTGGGTGTGTATACGTACGTAAGCACTACTTACTTTTCGTCCCAGAGATAAAATTCTGATCACTCACAGGCAACGAAATCGAGACACGCAACGCAGAAAAGAACTGATTCAATTAAATGAATTCGTTTCTTATCAAATTTAACACTTGGTGGAAAATGGATGTATTTTTACTTACGTAGATAGGGAAAAAATTCATCAATTAAATTACTTTGTTTTATCGCAGTAGCAAAATATCCGTGCCACGTATGTACTTAGGTGGATGCAATAAATTAAACCATCTGCACCGTGACAAGAAGGTCTGGAGTCGATTAAATCGTGAAAAGTAAACAGCGATTAATTCAAATTGTTGGGGGACACAGTTCTTTTTTATATAATTTACTTCGTTACCCGTAGCTTTTAAGTGAAGTTGAGAGTATATTTCTGGTCGTGACGTGTATATTTTTTTCAAGTGAAACAAGATATGTAGTTATCTCAGAACACCGAAAGTCTTATGAATCTCAAGTTCTTTTTTTGCTAAAAACAAGTTATTACTTGGAATGAGAAAGTACGTACGTATTGAGTTTTAGTGTTCTACAGGTTATTCGGGTTGAGGTGAGACTGACTGACGGTTTACGGTTCAGTATCAATTTGTTAGAGTAGAGAGAAACTAAGACACCACCACCACCACCACGAGTATGCAATCTGACTCCCTTCTTTTAAGCCCTCTCTTTAAAATGTGAACTGGTAATTAAAAACTCGTTACACTTTCTCCACCTGGAAATTATTTTCTGCCCTTTTCATGTAAGTATCTCGAGAATAATGCACCCGACTAGCACCACCGGACTAACTGCACTCACTGCAATTAAATCTGCAACATTTCACATTTCTCGGTCTGCAAAAAGTGTGACGAGAGAGCCATCACCGCGCAAGGTTTCTCCACCAAAGTTCCACTTCAGACTGAGAGCGAGAGAAAAAGAGAGAAAGGTGAAAGCTGTGCCGTACTTTCTCCGCTTGCTCGTCCCGACGAGGTTTGGCCTGGTTTTTGGTGTAAGCTGGCTGGATGGATGGATGGATGGATGGATGGAAGAGAACAGAGATGCTATGTAAAATCTGTACTTTTTCTTTCTCCCAAGGTAGTCATGTTCGTCATCATTATAATTTCATGCTCCACATTGTGACTTCACGTGTGTAAATAAAAAAGGGTGGAAATTGATGGGAAGTAGTTCAATTCGGGGAAGGAGAGAAGTTTGGAGAAATTCGGGAGACAAGTTGGTTTTCGGCTCGTTTTTTTCTTTCTTGAAAGGCTGGATTTGTAATGCATCTTAATGATGGCACCTTTCCCTCACTGCAGAAAAAATCACCATTATTTACCAGGATGGAAAGAAGATAAAGTTGGAGATGGTTATGCATGCAGTTTGTGAATTCAATTCCCTCGATTCTGGGGAGTATCGTTTCGAAAAATGTTCAATTCTAGTCGTTCAGCAAATCGTCAACAAGTGTCGAGTTTGACAAGAAATGGAGAAATTAGGGAACGAGCCAGAATTGAGATTTTTATAATTATAGAAAAATTAAAAGGGTTAATTTAGCATTTCGCTTATGAGAAAATTTTTAAAAACGTGAAAAACTGACTTTTAAATAATTTAGGAAAGATTCTATAAGGGGTCAAGCAGGATGTCGAATGAGTCAAAAAAATTGAAAATAAATTTGAAAGTAAATTTCTAAATTGAATTTTATATGTGTATTGGACATGACCTTCAACATTTACGTTTTGAAATTTCGCTGCGGATAAGAATGAAAATAATAAAACATATATCAAAACGTATAGTGTGATCGAGGCTTATCATCGAGCTAGATAACCACTGCAGTATTCTGTCTCTTTTTTTACTCCTGCAAATCTTCCTTTTCCAGGTCTCTATAATAATTCAAATTTGATACTCTCACAAATAAAAAAATACTCGTTTCCTTCAACACCAAATAAAGAAGTTTTCCCTGCCAAAGTAAAATTCAAAATTACAAGAATATTTGAATTTTGACTGTATTTATATGCTCTGCAGTCTATTTCATTCATCCCTTCCTCAATCTCCTCTATCTGCCTGGTGTCACATCTTCCCAAAATATTCACCACACAAACTTCCACTTCCACCAAGTCTGCAAATCCGATGCTAATGCCGAAATATATGAGATGAGGTCGTGTCTGAGGTGAAGAACTTGAAGGAAAATATCATTCCAGATCTGAGCCAAGGAATTTATCAGAGGCGAACAGGTGGCACGTTTTCATATTTGAATTACAAGAAAAAAGGTCTCGTTTGACATTCATGTGATCTTTTGACAAGTCAATTTGTGAAAAGTTTTTTCTAACGGGAAATTCCAGATTAAATTCTACAAGGCCACTTTTGCATCCGCATTTCGGAAGCGGAGATAGATACTTGTGACACACATACATTGTTAAATTTTTTAGGTATAATGCTACCCCCTAGACTGACGAAAATCTGCTTTTGTTGTTGGTTGGAATTGATAAATTTTTCCAATCTCTTCCTCCCACCCACGACCCACGACCCACCCATCCGCTCCATTTTATTCAATCCGGTCCCTATTTCTTACCACACAATGGGACCAGATGGGAACAAAAAGATGATGATGATGATGATGATGAAAATCTTAGTTTTAATATTTGGAATTGAATTCTGATCTCCACTACGAGCTGTTTCATCTGATTGTGCACCTGCATCGTCATGATCAAAGAAACAATTCCCCGGTATGAAAAAGGGTACGTAAAATACGTAGTATGGATATACGTACGTAGCTGTATTGTGGCGTAAACATGAACAACACAAGTCTCATTTTACTGCTGAGAGAAAGTTACAGTCAGAATTTTATCCTCGTTTTGTGTCAGACTAGAAGTTTTAGACCGGCAAAAGTACGAGGGGAAGGAAGGAACTAATATTTATTAGACCTTTGATGATCACAGGGTACGGTACGATTAGATGATGATGCATCCCACAGTTTTTTTTATTTCGCTCAAAATTTCACAAATAATGTTCCCACCAAAACGGATTATATCGAATTCCAATCCGTTTCCATTTTCAGACCGGTAAATAAAATGTGCACATTCATCTAGACGACAGAAAAAAAGATCAACGGCTTAAAGCCAGACCAAATTTTACAATACGATTGAGGATACAGATCAAATAGTAAGTTGGCTTTTTATTCGATCCGTCAAACAGGAATGTGGGTGTTTCCTCGATGCATTTCAGTAATCGAAAAAGAAGAAAAAACTCGCAAAAAATACAAGTTTTATAACGACAGACTTTCACTCAGCAATAAAATGAACTGTTCGTTTGTTTTGTGACATGTTTGTTAAATACTCTTTGTTCCATTCAAGTATTTCATTCTTCAAATACTTGAGTAGTTGTGATTCTTAACTTTATGCAAAACGAGTCCAAGACGGGACGGGAGTGAAAGCCAGTGGCCGCGGAAGGGAGAGGGACAATGTCCCCAAGGTTATTCGATGTCGGCATCATCTCTCCACCTTATACAAACCCGGCCCTCCTCTATCCTACAATGTTAATGCCTCCAGATGTCCCCACAGCTTCCGCGGCCACTGGTAAAATATATACAAGTGCATGATCCCAGCTTCTTTTCCCCTGCCCTCCGAGTTAGTCGAGAGAAATGAAATGTTTACTGAGCCGTAATGAAAAAGTTTGTTGTTTTTGATGAAGCAATCAAGGAAATTCGACTTTAATTGAAAAGAAGTCAAACACAGTTTGCTTCTTGGTGTCTGTGCGAAATGGAAAGGCAACACGAAATTTGCTATACTTCTAGGTAACATTATTATCTTTGTCCGTCCAGCTCAATCGCCTCCTCCTCCGCACTTTATGCAAACAGCTACAAGACACTACACTTCCGTTGATACGTACGTAAGCTAAATCCACGAAGCGAGAGGTAAACAAAATTGATTTTCGACCTGTTTTATAACTTTTTCTATCCAGAAACTTATTTAAAGTAAAGATTTTGTGTTCCATAGGCGGAATTTTGTATGTATATCGCGGCGAAAGAAATATTAATCTTCTTAACTTCATTCAACCTGCTGCGTAATGGGATTAAACCGTTTGACACACGCCACTCACAATTTGTGTCGAAAAAGTAGGAAGAAAATTAGTTGTCTTGAAACAATGATGATGGATACGTAAGTAGGCTGCCGTTCTCACAACCCATTTCCAACAGAGGCGGCGGAAGCTGCGTGGGGACATGTGGGGACATTAACATTGTAGGATTGGGGAGGGACGGGTTTATTTATATAAGATGGGGACATCGAACAACCGTGGGGACATTGTCCCCTCACCCTTCCGCGGCCACTGATTTCCAATATGCGTGACTTCGTGGGGAATAAAATGTGGAAAACATTTTTGTGCAAAGTACTGCTCTTAATTGCTCAAAAAGTTGTCGTCATACTTTCATTTTCTGTGTGTTATATAACGAGAAGGATAATTTATGATTGAACGCGTAATAAAAAATCGGGCCTAATAAATAAAGTGATGCCTCTCAATATATAGGAAAATACAATGATAATTAATGCCTTATATAACAATTTATTGTTATTATGTATCAAATTTAACCCTATAAAAGTTTTTTTTCGGACTTTAATATGCTTAATCGAAATTGGGGCACGTTTGTAAACACCGCACCGCAAGAGGTATATATAAAGAGGGAAATATTTACCAGTTTATGCGCAGGTGGTAATAAGCTCGTGGTTGTTTCTTATCTCGCTTAATGTGCATTTATTATATTACACAACACAAGAATAGCGAAACAAATCAGGCAACGAGGCCTGGCTGGCTGGCTTTCTCCCAACTCTCACCAACTGCTGCGGCTCCTACGTCGGCGGAGAGAAAATTTGTGCATGTCTTTGTGTGGGGGTCGATGTTTGGAGAGGAACGTCCAGTTAATTTGGCAGTGGCCACGGAAGCGTGGGGACAGAGGGACAATGTCCCCACGGTTGTTCGATGTCCGCATCATCTCCCCATCTTATATAAACCCGTCGCTCCCCTCATCCTACAATTTTAATGTCCCCACGGCTTCCGCGGTCACTGAATTTGAGAATATATTTTAGGAATGAAGTATAAATTGAAGTCGGTCGGGTCGAAACTTTTGTAAATTTAAAACCACGCATTTTTACGGTAGCAGCATTTTTCAGCGTAAAATGTTATCCACTTTGTAAGACAAATCGTGTCGTGACAGTGTTACGCAACTGTTGCCAATCTCCAAAGCGCATTATTTATTTCGAAGCCATAAGTTGTACGAGAAACATCTGAGAACGGGTAAGAAAGTGAAAGTCGACATGCAACCGGACTTTAAAAGTGTGGTTGGTGTCCAACTCGAAAAAAATTGTCGGTTGGTCTTTTTACCCGTGGCAGACGTGGTTTTAGTAAAAATGTTACATTTCTTCCCTCGAGTCCCATTTGCAAATGCATACTCAACAACACTCTGGGTCGATTCGTCCAATTTTTGGTAGTAAAGATGGACCGAAGTGTAATGCGTCAATGGGAGAGGTACTTCACTATGTGGTGAGAGAGGGGAGAGGGGGCCAAAAGTGGGTGAAGGGCTGGGACCTTTAAAGAATATATGTTTAAGGTTGGAGAGGCATAGAGAATGTGGTTCTGAAATTTTGTTGGGCCACACCCCCTTTTGGGGGAGTTAACCCCCTAGTGGGAGTGGTCTGGAACTTTTTATATTTTCCGAATCAGCAATTAATGCCAAGCTTAATTCCCAAGTTTGGTGGATTTAAGAGTTAAGCTACAGGCATGGATGTACCCAAAAACGTGCGTTTTCAGGCTACTTTGCTTAGGGGTGGTTCTAAAACGTGGGGGCAGTTATCCAGCCAAGTTCTTTACTGTTTCTGACAGCCATGCAGGTGTACTGCTGCTCAATAATAAAAACTAATTGTAAATGTGTAATCTGCCCCTGGGGAAGCTTTTCGCAAGTTCAGCAGTTTCCAAACTTTCGAAAATCGTGTGGTTCTCGAGTTTTTGGGTAAATTCTTTTATGGACGATTTACTTGGTGTGGAGGAGAGATGTTTCTTAAATAAACGGCTATTTGGTAAGAAAAATACAGAAAGCCTTGAAAACTTCGAAGGAAGCACGATTTTCGAAATTATGAAAATTTTGATCTTTTTCCTCAATTAATGATAATTAAGATCAGCATTAGTTGCTGATTCGGAAAATATAAGAAGTTCCGGGCCACTCCCACTATGGAACTAACTCAAAAGAAGGGACGTGACCCCAAAAATTTTCAGAATCGCATTCTCTGGGTCCGTCCCACCTAAAATCTATAGCCATTAAAGAGCTCAAACCGTTAACGACTTTTTGCCCCATAATCCGTCTCTCACCACATTGTGCACTTGAGAATACTTTCCTGTCTGTTCAAAAACAAGTTTCAAATGACGTCGCAACAGCGTTTGACTCTTCAAAAAAACTCATTTTCCATTAAATTCCCCTCGGCAGATATGTACGAGGACAAAAATGAAGTATTACTTTCTTCAATAAATGACGCAGCGACAATTCCAACAAACTTGAAACTTTTAACACCCCAACTTTTTACTTTGGTGGAGTCGGATTATTCAAAAGGCGATATTGACACAAAGTTTATAACTAGTTAATGCACCGAGGGGAGGGCATTTGTAGGACAGATATAAGCACCACGTGCTCTTTTAATTACGCTTTTCCTCCACTACACTCGCACAATCTGTACTGCTCAGTAATAATAATTATAATAATCATAATTGAGCATTTACTCCTGAATTAGGTAAATATCTGGGATGGTTAAACCGTACATGCACGAGTTTAGGGAAAGTGAGACTCAACATACACGAGTCGCACATGTAGCTCGTCCCAAGTCTCGAATCAGCCATGCATATTTCAGTAGCTTTGGATAGAAAGCACATTTTTACCAGAGAACAATTCTCTCCTAGTGAACTCGACCGAGGAGACAAAAACCTAATGTAAAGTGCATATGTCGAGTTTCTCTCTCGCATTGCAAATTCCGCATGTGGCAGTAATTGGGACTGTTCTGAAAAGAATTTTCAATTAGCTCCGCCGAATCTCGCTGGCATGGCACATATCACAACAGAGCAATGCAGAAGTATGTGCTATACAGAGAAACACGACCCACCAACCAGGCATTCAGGGCCCTTGTCCAGTTCAAACTTTTAATTGACTCTCTTTTATTGTAACGACCATTCAATAGTCAGCAGGCCTTTGCTACATAATCCGCCTTCTACTACCACCTACGCATTCAAAAAGGTGGTACACATACGGTATTGGAATTCTCTAGAATTGACATTTTTTTTGCTTCAGATTAAATAAAACTTGAGAAAGTGTTAAAACGAAAAAAAAACAAGGATTGATTTGGCAAGATACTACTTGTTATTATTAAGACTAGAAGTTATTCCTTGGGTTTAGCAGGTGTGAGAAATCGCGAGTAGAAATACTGTCGTGGTGGTGAGTAGCCAGAGATTATTATTATTCCGGGCGATGGAAGGGGTCGATCCGCCATTCGTTTTTCCAGCAGGATGACCATGACCCTTGGAATGGTGGTCACCACCACCACCACCACCCTTGCGACACTTGGTCTCGTATGGTCCGATGCAGAGCGAGTAAGCCATTGCGAAAGGGACGTGAGTCTGTTCGTGAACTCCGTGCAATAAGTGACCCATGGGTCCTATGAATACATGGGAAAAATATTTTATGGGTATAATACATCACACTTGCTCAAAATGGGGAAAGTGGGACGAGCATGATAAATCACAAGAAGGAGAAAGTCTCACCGGTGGAAAATACTGGAACGTCCTCACCGCCGTGAGTCTCCTGTAAAAAAAATTGTTTGTATTTTTTAACACATTTACTAACGTCACGACCGACCACGACATGTTATGATTTTTGACTTTATACCGAGTCCATCCAGAAGCCGGCTAAATGAACTTGAGTCCGATCAGATGTCACATTTACTCCCAAATGTGACAAATCTTTCCAAGTGTTTCTCGTCTGCAGAGTGGAATTCGTCCCCGGCATATTGTTCGTGGTTCGATGAATCGTGTAGCCAGGACCGTTGATGTACGAGAGGGTCTGGTAGGCAAACCCTTCCGGAGTTTTGTCCCCGACTCCTGCAAAACCATGATCCAAAAAAAATAAATAAATGCCTCCTTCACTCTGGGCTATCAGTATTCCACAACAGTTTTGTTCACCTTCAATAGGATTTCCACGTTTGGGATATCCATTCATCGAGAAGGCGTGCGAGTGATCGGCCGTAACGACGATCATCGTGTCGTCCAGATTCGTCATAGCCAAACCCTTCTGGATCGCTTTGTCGAACGCTACGACCTCCTCCAGCGCTATTTTGGCAAGGTTGTCATGATGGGCGTGATCAATTCTGGGGAAATATTTCATAATAATATGTCAGCATTCTAGTCCATTCATTGCAAAGTTGTTACACACAAAGCTGCTACATTTCATGACATAATAAGGACACACACACCCACAGAATTTGAAAGGTTGGGGAAAAAATCTAAGTTTTTTTCAAATTCCTCTCTTCCCCACTTTCTCGTAAGTACTTTTAAATTAAGAAATGTAGCAGCAGTGTCAACCCATCTACTTACCGTCCTCCCTCTACCTACGGAAAAGTTATGATTGTACGTACATAATGTATGCCTCCTTCTTCACGCGTGGTTGGTGAGACCTGTTGACCACACATTCATTCCCCCTTTCGATGCATTTCACTAAATCCGAGTTCACTATGAAATTAAATTCTGCTTCGTGTCGAGGAAAACTCAAAATTATTATCTGCTGTGGTCAACAGCTTCGCGTTCCACGCCTGAAGAAGCAGGCACAAAAAGGGAAGAAACGTACAATCAGAACCTGAAAAAAAAACTTTCAATATAGTCATCGCCATCATAAAGAAATCCAAAAAACGAAAACAAATTGTCCCACTTACAAATCCGTTGGGGTTTCGACTCAGAATATTTATGGCTTGATGTGTCATCTCCTCCAGACTGGGTTGACCATATGGTCCCAAACTCCGCTCCTTGTCGTATGGGATGTGATTTGGGGCGAATAGGCCTACATGAAACAATAATTAAAGGTTAGGGTCATGGACGAGAGGAGAGAAAGTCGGGACGGAGAGAGATTCGTGGTGAAATTGAATTTGTATGTTGAACTTTTCTCCACCACGGCAAAGAGAGAGAGTTAGTTGTTACATACTTGTGGTTGGTCTCTATTTTCCTATGAATGTCTCTCCCTCCAAGAGAAAAGAAAACAGATTTTCGGACACACGTGCACAAAATTACGCAACAAAAACCATACCACGGCACAAGGTCAGTTCGTTCCATGGAGTGGACAAGGGAGTAACGAAATTATGCACAAATTGGTCTCTGAGGCAAGAACACAGTCAAGACTAATAAGAACGAACGAACGTCATACTGCTGTTGCACAAATAATGATCAATACAGGATCAAGGGGAGAGTTTCGTTTCAGAATCCAAATCTAATTGTATATACGTAAGACTACAGGAGTGTCGTTCGTGAGCAGTGTTACGTAGTCGGCCGGCATCACATGGTCGGTGACAAGTTCAAAGAAAAAAGGGACGAAATTGTTGAAATAGGATCCAGTTGTGAGAAACCCCTTGTTACGGATGCAACTGTTACATGATGCAAAATCTGCATATTACACAAACAGATTTTTCTGTCTGTGCATAAATTGACAGTTTCAAATGCAGGTCCATTACTCTCATTGTTATCTTTATCCACGATGGCGTTTCATATTTTGAAATTACAATTAACAAGGAAATGGATCCCTCATCTGTATCGTATCATCATCCACCACGACTTTTGGTGTCTACATTCGTAGCCGGTAGCTCAGGGTGGACGATGAGTGAGCTGGACGAGATTGAATTTAATGAAACAGGGAGAAAGTAATAATAAGTATTAATAACATCCCTCGGCAGCAGCGGCACCGTGTTTCTTCTTTCTCTGCTTTCTCTCTCTCTCCTCCAACCGGGGAAAGTAATGGGATAATTGCACAGTTCAAATTATGGCTTCTTCGCCCACAGGAAGCATTTCTCTCTCGGCTCGTGCTGTGCCGAAAGTGAAAAGCTGCTAACCTTCTTGTGTTCCTCCTCTGGAGTCACTTACCCAGCAAGAAGTCGGTGGAAGGATGAACTCCTTCATCCAGCAATTGCTCTCTCGTTCGAACGTAGCGATACTTGCGTTTCTGGGCTCGTTGATACTGCATCCAGTTCCACACCAAGTCTTGACCATCCCCTCGAACGCAGGCTTTGCTTTCGTTCATCTTGGCCCGCAAGACTTGCTCGCCTCCGCCAAGAATTACCTGTGCAGTGAGATCAACTAAATATGTAGCCTGGACTTGAGCTCAAGGGAATGAATGGATGTAGTTATGTAACAAAATGGCATATTTGGGTCACTGTATATGTACAAGTTCTAGCCCGAGTGGGTCTGAAGGACGGAAAATAATCTGGCAAATGGGTCATTTTACAACGCGACGATGTGAATCAACAAGGAAAAGAGGCGACGAATGGGCTTCTTAGATAAACACGAAGTTTGGAAAGTCAAGAAATTTAAGAGCAGCTATTCCGCAATCGGATTGGTGAAAGGAGGAGAAGAAAGAGCTCAAAAACGGGGACAAATCTTAAATTTCACTCTCTTCAAGAGGAGGCTGACGGAGAAGGGGAGAATACGTACATTGATGTTTCTGCCAGGCTCATCTTCCACCTGCAAATAAAAAAAATGAATGCAAGCGCGTCAATGACATTGTTTGTTTGATGCTGTTTTTTCAATTTCCACTACTGGTTGCTGGGTTTTTATGTAATAATCGTGCATTTTTTTCATAGTTTGAGGAATACATAACTTTTTCACTTTGGATAAGCAGTTTCATTCACTAATACATATGTAGTAAGTAATTAATGTTTTAGGATGGCATTAAAGCGATATTTAGGTTGGTCAAGGTCAGTCGTAATCAACATGGCTATTAAAACAACAAAAACCACCACTGGAAATTGAGCCGGAAACATTACCAGGAACGGAACATTGATAAAGGACTGATAATATCGGTCGTTTATCAACTCTATCGGTCCGATAGAGTTGATAATGTGCGATGGTGTATATACAAAGTCTGCTTTCACCAAGAATGTATGGGACTTTAATCAGTCTAAAATTTCCCAATCAGCAAATACAAGTCTTTATTATGCTTTCTCTATTAGGCTTTCTCCATTCATACGATTCAGTGGTGGTATTAGGTACCTCAAAGAATAATGACTCGCTCGTTTAAATGGTAGCAAAACTGGGAGGATGAATTCAAATCTGTACACAATTCATACTAATCACAGCTATTTCATTTTACTACAGCATCTGAACCAAATAACAAAAGAGTTAAAATAATATTCCCAACTCTTAGAAATTCAGGACTTGGTCGAAAAGTATGTATAGGTAGATACGCGAAGAAGATTAGACGCCCACGCGTCTAAATTTCTAAGTACAAGGCATGAGTTCCCCTCATCTTTTAGTAACCCGAGCCCAACTTTTAGAAATATGTACTCTAAACCAACAATTCTGAGGACATTATTGTCCTGGCTGTCGACATGAGATGCATACATATTTACCCAGTCTTCTTTAAAATGCATACTTTAACATGCAATAATTGTCCATATAATTTTTACGATTAACTTAAAAACTCACAAGTTGTCGAGCTAGATCCTTGCAGCCGAAAGCTCTCTCTGATTCTGGGATTTTGGTATCACATTCCCAGTCCCGATGAGCACAATGTCCATAAGCGGCGGCCGGAGTGGCATGCGTTATCCGCGTTGTAGTCACAATCCCTGCGTAAAAAATGGCAACGTCATAAAAAAATCTCATCATTTTCATCTAATACTCTTCCTCTATACTCTTGTTAAGCGGAAAAAAGAGGGAAAATGTTCTTTTTTTTTGTAGGCAGTAAAAAACGAACACAACAGAACAAATGCATAAAAACGAGTGAAAGGGAAAAAAGAAATGGCATTTTCTTTCATGAAAGCCTTAAGGTTTTGACAACTACAACAGGTGGCACGTTACAAACTAGGTTCGCACACCCGTCAGAATGAGAGGAGAGGAATTGTTGATGTGTGAGTATTTACGACAAATATGGAAAAATGTGGGTATTAAGTTGTCCAGTCGTAAATAAATTGCACTTCATATCCGTTAGGATAGAAATTCATGGGTATGAATGCAACATTCATCTCTTAAACTTGAATGAAAGTCTTATGTACGAATCCGTACATATGTGTGGCATACACGTATTTATGCACCTACACATTTTTTAATAGTTTATTTATGGAGTGCTATTTACGAAATCAATGAATTCCATGCTGACCAAAACAGTCTGATTGAAAGGGAAAACTTAAAGGGTAAAATTTCTCCAATAACAAACTACATACGAAAATATTTTGTGGAGCATTGCCAAAATATGGATCGTTTAAGGCACGAGGAAGAAATATGTGTGTGGCTGTTATCCAAACCAGACTACATAAATTTAGTTTCTTTTTTGTTGATAACATTTTTGACCATGTTGACATCGTATCGTTGGTACGAAACGACTACAAGTATGGATTTATTGTTAGTATTTCTATTTTTATTTACACGTTAAATGCATATATATTTCTGAATTCCGTATAATTTCATAATTCCACCGCGTAGAGTTCATCGTTCGCAGTTAATTATTATCATCCTCAGAAGATAATCATTATCATCCTACGCAGATAAGCATTATCATCCTCTGCCTATATTCCATCATTTATCAGGTAGATACATGTCTGCCATATATAAACATATGTGCTAAAATGATTCCCCTTCATTGGGCGTACTGAATATATTATTGCCATTATTGAAATTTCAATCCTGGAACCCGACAACTCAATTTCTGATCTTCTACGATGCTGGAGGACGCGGAAATCAATCACATTTCTCTCCTCCTCGTTCAACAAGATTCGCTAATACCCTACCATAAACGGTCCCAACTTTATGACTGTCTGGACATTAGTCACAGTCTTTATTCAAACTGGGACATGCGATTTCAAAGAGGTGAACTCCAAACGTACGACTTGAACAAAATGATGCTTTATGAGTGGCGAAGTTCCAAGGGAAAGGATGCCAATCTTCAAAATCTAATTGTAAAATGCCAACAATTAACATTACATGCTGCTGCAGGTAAAAGGAGACTATAATTATTTTACATATTAAAAGCTAATAAAATTGCGTGTAACAACTTTTCAATATTTCAGATTTATTGCAAGATAGAGGGGACGTGTCCATAAACCAGATTTCGTTTTCAAATCGTAGGTCAAGTTCGAATTCCATGACGTCTTTGTCTGACTACTCTTCTTCTTTCCATTCGAAACCATCTGCACCGTGGTCACTAACATCGAGAAACTTAGAAATGGGTCACTTTCTCGACCAAGGGTTCTTCAGTGTCGTGTATAAAGCGAGGTCAGGGTTTGACCAGGTGGAGTACGCCATTAAACGCATCTCGGTCGGGAATTTTGTTAATATAATTGACACAAAAACCCACAACAGTGGGACGCTCTACTTTGAGAAACTTTTACGGTAAGTCAGATATGTGGAAATGAAACATCTTTAATTGATTGAATTGCATATTATGCAATTTTAGAGAGGTAAAAGCAATGGGAAAATGTAAAAAGTGTCCGAATATCGTGGTTTATCACGATGCATGGTTTGAAGGGTCCCGAGAGAAAGACTTTCAACCTCTCTTCCTTAATAACCGTTTTGACGAAGAACTCTGGGAGAGGAACAAAAATGGACAACTTTTAATCCATCAGGCAGACATGGAGACGTTTCTCTGTATTAAAATGGAGTTGTGTGACATGAATTTGGATACATGGATGGGAGCCAATCCTCCACAAACAAGTATGACCACACACAAAATCAGGCAAAATGTGTAAAGCCTAAATTTTCAAAAATAAATACAGGATCGATAAAAATTTCGGATAACATTGTGACCCAAATTCTGCAAGGGCTGTCTTACATCCACTCGATGAATTACATACACCGAGATATGAAGCCACGCAATATTTTGATTAATCTTGTCAAGACGCAGTTAGTCGTGAAAATTGGGGACTTTGGACTTGCCCGAGAATACATAGGGAACGACACGATGTACTCAAACCTGAAAGGGCTCAATCGGTGAGACAACAAATAAAAGTGTGAAGATTTTTAAATGGGCATTCATATTTCCTATTTTTAGAGAATTTCAAAGTCCAGAGATGCATCGTGGCGACAAATATGACCCCAAGACGGACATTTTCTCATTAGGATTGATTTATCTATCTTTACTTTATGATTTTGAAAAAGATACGACAAAAGCTCAAAGAATGTTTGACAACTTGCGTGCAAATGAAGAAAAATCAAAAAACGAACTTTTCAAATTGCTTGAAAAGAATTATGAAAACGTTGCTTTTGACTTATTGAAATCAATGTTGAAACGAAATTCGGGTGATCGTCCAAATGCTGAAGAAGCTCTAAGTTGGCTGGAGCCGAAGTAATTTGCGTTAATACATCCTTGATAAAAGGATGGGTTTATTTAAAACATTCAAATTTTGTGTTAAAATTAAAACTAATGCGGAAACTAGAATTATTTTACCAAATGCAACAAATTGTCAAACTCAATGGCTATTTGCAGTGATTTTGGCCCAATGTATAGGATTTTGGGTGAAAAATAAAATTTCTTAAAATCAACAAGAAAATCGAACATTTTGGCCAGTAGAAGAGTAAAATATCTGAGGAATCGAATCGACTCCTAGAAATGCTGACTGCATGCATTCATGTTGGAGTAACAAGATAACAAGGCCTTTACTGGTGGAGAAATGAATGGGAAAAGTGAGACTGGAATAACTACATGGAACGAACTCTACATACATACTCGGTAATAAAAGCAGAAATGATCGCACATTGTCCAAAATGGCCAGATTTGAGGAAAAAAGTCCCCGAGCACTTTTCTCCTAATATTTTTGCATATTCTGAGCCCTAGGTGGCCTAGGATGTGTTCATAAAAAATTCGACGAGCCACACCCACTTTGGGTGAGGTTCTTTCCTTGTGGGTTTATGGCCAATCGCCCAAACGAAATTTGTAGCCCAAGCGATTATACACTTTCAGTAAAAATTTCAACCAAATCGGTCCATAAACCAAAAAGTTATTAAGGGTAAAACTTTGGCGAAAGGCACAAAAGGCCTACTTTGGGGGCCCGGTTCTCTGAGTTGGGCAAGTAAAGAAGTGCAGAAAGCATTGCAAATTGTGATCCCCAGGTAGATCTTCTCAAACCAAAAAGAACTGAGTTTCCATATCTGCCCCTTTCCAAGATATAAGGCCGGGAACATTGAAAAAAATCTTGGCGAAATTGTCCAAAACGGGCGAAATCAAACATGACGTAGAGCGATAAAATTTAATATCTAGCTTCAGCTGGTCCTAAAAAGTACGTCACAGGTGAAATTGAGCCATGTCGTCATGGAACGACATCGACATGTCGAAATTTCGACATGACTGTATAGCGCTCAAATTCAAAACAAATACTCCCCTACCTCTCCACAAACGCATACAAATTTTTTTTCATGTCGACATCCAATTTTAGAAAAAATTGACTTCGTTTCGAATTTGAGCGCTATACAGTCATGTCGAAATTTCGACATGTCGATGGCGTTCCATGACGACATGGCTCAATTTCACCTGCGACGTACTTTTTAGGACCAGCTGAAGCTAGATATTAAATTTTATCGCTCTACGTCATGTTTGATTTCGCCCGTTTTGGACAATTTCGCCAAGATTTTTTTCAATGTTCCCGGCCTTATATCTTGGAAAGGGGCAGATATGGAAACTCAGTTCTTTTTGGATTCAGAAGATCTACCTGGGGATCACAATTTGCAATGCTTTCTGGAGTTCTTTACTTGCCCCTCTCAGAGAACCGGGCCCCCAAAGTAGGCCTTTTGTGCCTTTCGCCAAAGTTTTACCCTTAATAACTTTTTGGTTTATGGACCGATTTGGTTGAAATTTTTACTGAAAGTGTATAATTGCTTGGGCTACAAATTTCGTTTGGGCGATTGGCCATAAACCCACAAGGAAAGAACCTCACCCAAAGTAGGTGTGGCTCGTCGAATTTTTTATGAACACATCCTAGGCCACCTAGGGCTCAGAATATGCAAAAATATTAGGAGAAAAGTGCTCGGGGACTTTTTTCCTCAAATCTGGCCATTTTAGACAATGTGGATCGCCATTACCACGTATGTGTAAACTTTAGAGCTATTAACATGTATTGATTTATTGTCACTTGCCTAAAAATTTAATTAATTAATTAATTAATTAATTAACACCGATGCCAATTTTCAATCTAACAAATGTCCATAAAATTTTTGTAATACCTTTCACTTTTACCAATACTAAATTGGTTTGTTATTTATATTGCAAAATTTGAGACTCGATTTCAAAGAATTTGTGCACAAAACTTCAAGTAAATTAATAGTGAGTTAATTATGTCAAGTTGGTCAAAAAATTTGTCCTCACGTCACCAACTAAGAAGAAAAAGGTTACTTAGTTTGGTCATTTATTACGTTTATTTTTGCATCGCGTGCCTTTCGCTTTACGACCAGTGATTGATTATTCGCCCAGAAAAATCCTCAAACCCAACCAAAGATAATTAAACATGAATGCGACGAAAGGCAATTAATTGGATATTAGCAAACCAATCAACCGACCAAACCAGTAAACCATGTATTTGTCTACCAACCACCTCACTCACCAAGAACAACTAGACAGACAACTCTTGTCCTTATAAACAGGTGACAGTTGGCTACCAATAAATTTTAAGGTATGTAATCCCATTTTGATGGAATAAGCCAAGTAATAAGTGAACTACCTACGAATAACTCCACTTCATGGCCAACTTTGCTGATTAGTTTTCTGTATGATTCTGACCCTGAAAACGTGTAACGTTCAAATTATCGGGCATAAAATTAGTGCTGACAGTTTATCCATCTCTTCTTCCATCCGTCCGTGTATGTACGACATCACATGACAAAATATGGCATTTGTACGTTCACAACCATGCTGTAGTGTCAGAGAGAGAAAGTCCGGAGTAAAGTACACAGAGTGAAAGTCGTCGTGAGGACATGGGGAAAAGGTCGAGGGAGCAGAGAGTAAATGATGACATGCCGTGATTTCACTTCGCAACTTGCCTGTAGATTTCCCAGCAGCAATGGCCCAGTCTATAATTGATGAGACTTTTGCCTTTGCTTCCACGTCCGTTCTGCAAACATTGAACTGGGCCGTGCCGTCCAGTCCCATCGTGTAGTAGTTGGCTTTCACCCCGCTGAAAAGGGCCGTGGCCGTGGCGGCACTGTCGGGAACTTGACGGTCCACGTTGTACGTCTGCAATGAATTATTTCTCTCACCTCATGAACACCATGAAATAGTCATGACGCCACGAGCCATTGGCGTCATTGGTGGTACACATACAAAACAAAAACAACAATGAGAGACCACCAGCAGCAGTAGACCGACGACAAATACACTTTGTCTTGAAAGTGAGACGAGTCATGGGTGCCTGCACTCTGCACAAATCTCCGGACGTTGAAATTAACAGCGACAAGATATCCGCCTTGTTGCATCGTCGTTAGTCAGGCAGTGGCCGCGGAGGAAGCCGTGGGGACATTAATATTGTAGGGGAGGGGAGGGACGGGTTTATATAAGATGGGGAGATGATGGGGACATCGCTTCCGCGGCCACTGCACCCCAGAGGAAATAATAATTGGGGACAAAACTTAACTTACCTTGAGGAGACCCACGTTGGGGAACTTTTCGAACGTGAGGTAGCCCTCTTCTCCCGTACGACCTTCACTTTGACCTTTGAATATCCGTCCAGCCGTGATGGTCGCCATTCCCATGCCGTCACCAATAAATATAATCCCGTTCTTAGCCATCCCCTCGTTCTTCTTCACATTCAAGGACGCCTCGATACTCTCGGCTCCCAGCTTTCTCCAGAACTCGGCATCTGTGGAAATTCATGGAAATGGTGTGTTTATTTTTCCATGGAAAATTGGACTTGACATCCAACACGACGATGTACATACTATGCATGAATATATACATCGAATACATCGAAAAGAAAATCAAACAGAACAACACTTTGACATTTTCCTTTTCTTCTTCGAATTCCATGATTTTTTTGCAAATCTCTGCCACGGCAGAGAGAATCATTTTGCTTGAATGAAACACATACGTTTATTTTTGATTACCTTCAATCGAGAGGATGGGAAGGATGGCGATGGAGCTTATCAGGAGGAGGGAGGAGGACGAGAATATCATCAACATTCTGCTTCTCTAGCTGATCCGGCTGCTGGAAAAGAGGAGAAGATACAAATTTGAAGTGATTGCAAGGTATAAATCCTTGGAGGCATGGGCATAATTCCATTAATACAGATGTAAGTGAACGCACAATGGAGGTCTCTCAGCGGATGCGATCCGATTTTGAGCAAACTAGTCTCAATCGATTGCTAATTTAATTAGTATGAAATTTGCGAAAGACATGATTTCCCAATGGGCACGTTTGGCCGAGATATTTGCATCCGAAGAGGAAAAAACGCGCCTAAAAGTCGATTTGACACTTTTCAAATTTACTGCTCGTTTTCTCCTCGTCGGTTGCAAATATTTCGGCCAAACGTGCCCATTGGGAGATCGTGTCTTTCGCAAACTTCATCCTAATTAAATTTGCAATCGATTGAGACTACTTTGCCAAAATCTGGGAGCATCCGCTGGGAAACCTCCATTGTCTATCTAATGGATGTAACAGTAGCTCAAAGCTCAACTTAAAACGAGAAAACTTGCTTGCAAATTGCACAAGCCATTTTGCAAGCTCACACGTGTAGAAAACAACAAACCATATTTTGAATGGAGATTCGAAAACTTGCGTCTAAATTATCCAAAGCGTACAAAGTGCCGCGAGGTGTCATTTAGAAGCATTTAAATTTTAGCTTCTATAAAATATCGCCTCATCACCGTCTGTCTGCCCTCCTTCCCAATTTTCCTCGCTTTGTTTGCTTTGCTTGCATACGTAATCTTTGCTCTTTCTCGTGAACCTGGCGAATGCACTGGGTCCAATTCCAACAACCATTATTATAACCCACGTATGTACGTAAAAACAACGAGTAAGGACCAAATTTCGACATTAAACCAAGCCTAAAAATAGCATCTAGTTAATTTCTCTGCTAAAAAGACGAGTACATACTTCTTCTATTAAGTAGAACCAATAAAATTAGTTAATTATAAAGACCAGCAAATTCAAAAAAGTTCACAAAATTTGTGGGAAAACGGAGAAAATAGATTCATCCGTAACTAAAAACCTCAACATTTTCCAGATTCCGTTTTCCTCTCCCAAACATTTCGTGGAAGTCAAGGGGAAAACAAATTACCAGAGATTACACAATTTCGTCAGATTTCCACCACACAAGGTGAATTGAATTTTCATGCATGAATACGCCAAAGTCAGGTCTTGACTGATGTTTTTGTTGGCTAGTACTTGATGATCACATACAAAGGTAATTGTACGAAACACTACTGCTGGCCGACTACCGTGGATAAGCACGGATTTAAGCGGTGTGCATGGTGGTTCTGGTTACCAAACAAAATTCCTTTATCGTTCCAGAATACATATTCCCTTTGTCCGTCTAGTATGTAGTTTGCTTTGCTTTGCCTGCCGTGCATAACTTGACTATTAGCAATCTGAATTTGTTTAACGAGAATACTCTGGCAGAAAAAAAAGAACCCAAATCGGTTAAAAACTCTTGAACATTAAAGGATTTTCCAGTCTAGTTTACTTTGTACACACACACGGAATGCAAACTTTGGTCGTTTTTTTGTACCTTTTTTTAGCCACAGGCTGTCCTTTCTATATAACCACAGTCAACTCACCTTCAACTAAAAACAAAGCACATCCGGATAAAGTAAAATATAAAAAGAACACAATTTGGAAGATCCTTTAAAAGCATCTCAATCTAATTTTCATCTAAAGAGAAGAGAAGAAAGCAGCCAGGCAGGCATGCATTTACTGGAAATTGGAATTAAGTTCTTCAATACGTGCGCTTTCCAATTCTCGTCACCGTGAGTAAAACGGATATCAGTGGCCGCGGAAGTGTGGGGACAATGTCCGCATCATCTGTTCATCTTATATAAACCCGTCCCTCCCCCCATCCTACAATGTTAATGTCCCCACGGCTTCCGCGGCCACTGAAAACCATGCTTCTACTGCATTTGCTAATGATTCCTAAATGTGTATGCAGTGGAGAGATTTTCATACATTGAGAGAGACAATTTGGCAGCCAGGTGTCACACACTGAGATTCTTCTGCTCATTTGACTCACTTTACAGGTGAAAAATCTAGGTCAAAAATCGTATCTGGGAAAATGATGTGCAACAACAACAACAGGTTTTCGTCTCATGGCAAAAATTGAGTTTAGTTTATTTGCTGCCACTCTGTGGTCTGGTAGGCAGGTAATGATGTGCTGTGTATTTTACAGAATCGGATTCCTGTGTGAGTTTTGGAGGCTCGGTTTACATGAAATCTAATCTCAAATCGGAGTGCAATGCATGATTGAGGCCGATGCGTCAAAAAGTATTTGTATTATTGAGCTTATCTTGAACTAATGGTTTTCTGAAAAAAATAACCTGGAAAAAATAAGGAATCAAGTTAAAATACCTACCTTTTTTACAGGTTGCAAAGAAATTTCTCGGATAAATTTCTGCACTCTTTTTTTTACTTATTTCCACCGAATAAAACTACTTATCAGTTTTTAAAACACGATATTAAAAACTTCGTAATTGTACTCTTCCTCCAGTTCTCACACACTTGTTCTCGCCTCCCAACTAACCTTGCAAAAGGGCAAGGACACTAATTTTATGCAGAAATCGAAGGTACTTGAACTTCAAAAGGAAGAAAAAAAAACTGTAAAATAGCCACCTTTACCTCAACCCAGCTAATTGTTACAACAGTCGTTAAATCTTTACTAACTTGTTTTTCTGTCTCGTTAAACGAATAAATTTATTTATGCATATTTTTCACTTGTTTAACATATCTGAATGGCGAAAACACGATTTGTTACAGCTGCATAGAGAGAGTGCGTTTGTGTATGGAAATTTTTCCAGAGGTTGACTAACTCTGGAAGTGTTACAAGTTTTCCTGGAAATTATGTTTACGGTTCAAAAATACGAATGAATAAATTTATTGTTCTCGATCTATTAATAAATAAAACTGTGTGGTCAAGGGAAAGTTACCACCAGTTTTAACCCGTATTCTGATTAAGAAGAAGTAAAATCAAGTTGTTACTGGCTCGGTAATAATAATAATCGTGCTGATACTAAAATTGATAAAAATTCTTCTGGACCACACAATCACACAGGTCGTTCACTGCTGCCTGACTTGTTAATAGCTTTTTCTGAGCTGCTGCTGCTGGAGAGAATTTGCTTTGCTTAACCACGCGAGAGGTGATCAGATCCCTGTGACAGTTGATGTCTGAATAAACCCTCGATTACTTAAGACTCGACTAAAATGCAGTAAAGAATAATAAGTAATAAAAATGTTCAAGGCCTAAAAAAAGTATGTATGTGATGTGATCTGCTACTTCCAACTTCACGTCCACAAGCTCAATAACCATTCAGGCAGGAATAACGTTAACGTTAATGGATAAATTACACGTTCACTCACTCTTATTTCTGATTATATGTATGATGGTGCCTTATTATTGGTTTGGTTGGTGTGTTCAGTTCACCATGGGTCGTCTGCTTGTCGAATTTGTTTGATTTATTTGCAATATTAACTTGTTGTATTGTTGAAAACTTGTGTACAGATCCAGTTTGAGAGAGGATTTGATTTCTCTCTCGAGAAAAAAAATATTTACGTACGTGGCGTGGCCAGATCGTCGTGCTTTAAATGTTTTAATCATAAAGTAGAGAAATATTCCAATATTTTAAAATAGATGATATATACGACACGCAGGAGAGAATCACCACTGGTGCAAATAAGTAAATGGTGATGGGACATGGCCCCTATTCATTTGTGATATTTGGCATATTCAAATCTAATAATACGTGCAAGTCTGTATTATTAAATTCGCCAGGTAGGCAGGCAGAAGTGGCAAGCACATGTATTTCAAATAGGCAGCCCTTGTATTGAGAGAGAGAGAACACAATAAATATGTAGGGAGCCGATAGCATCATCGTCACTCTGCACGACCAATGATGGACCAATGCAATGTAAATCTATGAACATTGTCGTATTAGTTTTTGGACCTCATCTAAATATGCATTTCAATTATAACGTGAAACAACGAGAGAGACGTCACACACGCTGATCGGCCAACCACCACCAATTGTTGGGGATGAGGAGGCATAGCTATTATCAGGGGCCGCGGAAGTGTGGGGACATCAATATTGTAGGAAGATGGGGAGATGACGGAGACATCAAATAACCGTGGGGACATTGTCCCTCTGTCCTCCGTCCCCACGGCTTCCGCGGCCACTGGTACCTATTATTATTGTTGGTGTGTGTACAATGCAAAATTCTGCGTATCCGCATCTATTCTTAAACACGTATGGGCATAAGCCGAGATATGCAGGTGATTAAAGTAGGTGGCAAAATATCACCACGTTAATACGACTTCCGTTGTTTGCATGGTTAATCGGTTTGACTTTTGACTTTGAATCCAGTATAAATCAAAATGTGTCTGCATGTGATTTGTATAATTGAAAAAATGGTATTTAACACACAGTCATTTCCCATCTCGATTAAATTTAGTTTCATTACGTATTCATCATTATTCTCGGTCTAGGTCAATACGTTGTATTTTAAGGTTCTAGTTTTGGTCTTGATTTTATAAAGTCATCAAATTTCTGGTGGAATTATGATCCGATTAGTTTAAACAGATTTGTTAAAGCATCGTCATGAAAGGGAGTTATTTAATATGCATGTTTATCAAAACATATAAGTGAGTAATTGCATGATGATGATGATGACTACAAATTCATGGCATTCATACTCAGTGGCCGCGGAAGGTGTGGGGACAATTGGGGACATTAACAATGTAGGATAGGGGGAGGCCCGGGTTTATATAAGATGGGGAGATGATGCCGACATCGAACAACCGTGGGGACATTGTCCCTCTGTCCTTCCGCGGCCACTGCTCACACTTCCGTCAGACTATAAGTTATATGAATGAGTCGTTTTGTTACACGGAGAATTGTTCTCGTTTATGACTTTGCTGATTCGCGAATAAATGTATGCCTCCAGAATTCAGTAGGTAATTCTTATCCTGAAATTGAAATCGACTTTGAATAAATTTTTCACTACTCACTAAACCAAGTCGATTATAAAAGTTTGATTGTTCCGTAGAATAAAAAAAATAGCTGAAATCTTACACGCCATTCTCCAGTGACAGACAAAATATATAAGTTGATTGCTTATCCATATTGAATTTCATGTCAAACCCGAAAGAATTGACAGCACTCATTTCGCATTACATTATACAGTCGCACGTCTCACGAATTGTGCCATTTTGTATTTAGTTAAGTTAGTTAGTTGCTAAATTTATATGCTTGCACAAGTTAGCACAATAAGGCTGGTGAGATGATGGAACGACATGTACATTCCATACGTATGCATATACAGTGACCGCGGAAGCGAGGGACAATTTCCCCACGGTTGTTCAATGTCCCATCATCTCCCCATCTTAATGTCCTCCGATGTCCCCACAGCTTCCGCGGCCACTGTGCAGATATGTACGTATGAACGTATATGCTGTACATTAAGTACAAAATAAATGGGTGCAAAATATTACAAATTTTATGGATGACCAAAATGACTTTGTCAGTTTTTCGCCTTTCAAGCGCATTTTTTCACATTTTGCTCCTCGATCCGATACGAATCCCAGGAGCCAAATCAGGAAAGTTTTCCAACCTGTGGTGGTACCAGATCTACGCTAATTTTCAGACCCATGACTCTCGAGCTTTAGGGCAAAATGTGCCTTTACTTATAAGCTAATTAATTGCTATAAAAACTTTCACACTTTTAACAGGCTTAATTTTTACAAACATGGCCAAGAAAGAGGAAAAGTTTGCAGTATTAACAACCCAACTTTGCAATTAAGGTTAGGCCATTCACTAGATATGTAAATCATTTCGAAAAATTTTCAAGAGCAGTGCAACGCAATTTGTTCCCGTCAAGTCAAAGAAGTTACACAATCTATCTGGAAGGAGATTAGATGACAATTTGATGAGAAACAGAATACGAGACGGAATGACGTTTTTGCACTTATCATACCAAGAAGTCATGGTTCTGGCACATTTTATTTTGGCGAGACACACTTTTTCATCACTGACTGGCTACGGCGTCTCGTTGAATTAAATAAGTATACGGTTGATGTCGTTGCATAAATAAGAATTAGGCGTTTACTTAATTCGAAATTTTTATTTGGATGCTACACACACATAAATTTGTATCACTTGCATTATCGCGAAAAATGTAGGGGACTAAATGATCATTATTGGCTGAGGACAATTATAATGCGTCCGAGTTGAGAGAAATGTATGAAAATATTTGCATAAATAGAATTGAAAGCAAAGGTTTGTAGCTGAGTAAAAAGAAAAAAAGTTGTTAAAATCATCATTAGGATTTCAAACTGGCGTCGAGTACACAAAGAGCGAATGGCAAGGAAAATGTGCCAGCCAGCGTTCTCACCTATTCCAGGTTAATGAGCAAAAAGCTCCACATTAGACAAAGTCTTTAAAAGCTGGGCTAATTTTTACACGACGGCATTTTGTTCATCAACCTCTTCGACTTGGTGGGCCTCAAAGTGTTGAAAAAAAACGGATAAAAGGTTCCAAATAAGGTAAGGTTTTCGATCTTGATTTGCAATCCTGTTTCAAATTTTTGATACGTTTTGTACTGACTTATTTTATATAATTCAGTCAAAAATAAGTAAAAATTAGGGCTTCAGACACCAAAAAATTGACAGGGTGCATAGATACATATCGTATTAATAGAATCGTAAATAGCGTGGTTTGGACGGATCACCACAATTGTAACGGGTTCACCCTGAACTTGACCAAACTGTAAATTAAGGTGTCAATTTAAACCATGTTTGTGTTTACATGAT
Organism: Folsomia candida; assembly: GCF_002217175.1. Classification (NCBI taxonomy): domain Eukaryota; kingdom Metazoa; phylum Arthropoda; class Collembola; order Entomobryomorpha; family Isotomidae; genus Folsomia; species Folsomia candida. Next base: position 2,909,259 of record NW_019091209.1, read on the forward strand.
TCATGGAATATGTATGAAGTCGTGTATTCAAAACCTTACTTGTGTCTTAATGAACGTGTCCTTCTTTTCCTATCTGGACTACGTATGTACATAGGTCCACATAGCTCACAGCGGACAGCACATCGTCTCGTCTTCCATCATTCTGCGTATGTATACAGTTGATGCGGTTAGTCTAGCAAAAAAAGTGCAGTATACATAATTATCTTGACCCTTGAACTCTAGTTAAAAGTGTGACAAGCATGCACGAGTTGTTTTCCAAGTGAGTTATCATTTTAGTAGAGAGTGAAACAATAAAAAAAAACAATCAAAATGCCACCCGGTGGAATTAGGAGGTGGACCTGTCTCGTGATTTTTGGCTTGATAAGCACCACTGAACAAAGTGTTGGAGGAGGAACGACCCCGTCTCGGAATGACTCTACTCAACAGTTCCCAGTGTACTTATCTCCAGAGGTTGACAGTAAAACAGTTAAAGTTGGTCAGTCCTTTGGAATTCAGGGTGTCAGTGATAACAGCAGAGGTGCTGCGTCAAACAGATCACAAGCAGTGATTGCTGCTGCCTCGCCTCAAAGAAATGTTGTAGCCCCATCTTCATCACATTACGGCAGTCAACCAAATTCCTTCGTCCCTTCGCACTTCATGGGGTTCAAAAAACCAAACCAGGAGCAAAATTCAGTTCCTCCTCCTCCCACCACAAATGCGCAACGGAGGGTCGACTTCCACGTGGCTGACGACGATTCCGAAGCCTACAACGAGGACGATATCTACGAACCGGAGAGAGACGGGTATTATCACGGCCGACATGAAATTGAGCACCACTCTAACTCCGGAATTCGGTATGAAGACGACCATCAGTATTTAGAGGAGCCAAAAACCAGGGAGGAACAGCCCCCAGAAACGCGACAATCGCTCGGATTTCCCGTCTCCGGTCCGGGATTCATCGGTCCGGCCCCGTTCGATCCGCTGCCACCCCCACCAACCAGCATTAAAGGGTCGGTCGACTACATTCTGATTCCTTTGGTCCTCATTGGAATCGCGGGGCCGATTTTTGTCGTTCTTTACGTGATTTTGGGCGCATTTGAGGCAAAGATTAGTCCAATTTCGAGATCTTTGAAGATGGATGGACTCGACGCGTATAAGGTAATGTCACAACAAGATTTCAGTCGAAGAGAATTATTTGAGTGCTAGGAAAACCTAGGGAAAAAACTGATGGGGATTTTTCTCAGCCGTATTTAGAAAATGTGATGTCATCCGTGAGACGAGCATTAGACACGGAGAAATGTCTGGACTATGCAGCCTGTCAATTTGGATCATTTTGCAACCGTCTCGGCTACACCGACACGTTCCCAACAATACAAAAGTAAGTCTGAAAAAATTGAGCAGATTCAGACCCTCGGACGTGGACGTGACGAAGGACATGCAAATAACAAATCCGGATTTAACTCATAATTTTTTACACCACGTAGATTTTTACTAATGAGGTTAACATGTCGGATCTACCACTTAAAAGTATGACAGCGGTGTCTTGGGCTAAAGTGGTTTTTGTCAGAGAGGGTTTTTAACTCTGTTTAGTTATCCAATGGAGAAAGATTATGTCAATTTTGCCATTTTAGAACTTGTCTGAACACGAGCAGAAAGATGAGTCCTTGGCCTATTTTTGGATGAAATTTGTGACTTTTTTTCCTCAAGTGGCTAGACTAATGTAAACATGTCTTGTCTGTAACGAGTCCTTATTGACGCACGAATCCATCCCATTTAGATCAATTCTAGAACAATGAATGAATCAAAAATCGAATTCGCCCTGTATAAAAATGAGTCACGGGGTGGGTTTTACGAATTCCTTGTAGAAAAAAACTGATTCGACCACCTTGATACACATTGAGAAACCATGATTGGAATGCGAGACGTTATTGAGCCTCCATTACCGTTACTTCATCCAACTTTCTGCTGCTGCTGCAGTTTGTGGCGTAAATTCTAAACATTTAATTAAAATGAATCACTCGGGAGGAGGATGAGACAGACTTGTTTTAATCGGGAGAGTAGTGTGGTTTGCCAGATATAGCGTGCCTATTAACCTATGTAACCCAACCTAACTCGGCATTTTATTAAATATTGGGGGTATTCATTACGAGTCCGCATCGTGAGCAAAAAATCAAAGTTCGCAAGTAGTTTGCAAATGAAAAATTGGTTTAAAATTCATTTGATAACTTGCGGATCTCCAAGACTAGTATAAAACAAATTTAGTTCGGAAATTTGTTTTTCAAATACTGTGAAATTTGGAAATTTGTTCAAAATTATTTTGTGAACATGCAAACTCGTTATGAATACCCCCATTATATCCGATATCTGTTTAGTAGAGTTTTTGCTGTAAAGAAATATCCATCATTTTAATGAAACTTGCATTTATAAGTAAATTAAGTATAACAATTTTTTTAATACCCGTGAGTTTTGGTGCAATTCCTTCATTGATTTCCCAAAATTTTATTCTACATATTTGAACCCCTATTGAACCCTCTTGGTTTCTTTGCATTTGAATGCCATGCAGTATTATTCCCAATTGAAAAAAACTGAATTTTGAACTTTCCGTTAAATAATCTGAACTTTTCCTAGATTAAAAAAAAATAGTAGAAAAATAGCGCGTCCTAATTAATACTAGACCCAACTTATTAGCTAGTGACAATTCCTAATAAAAATAAAAGCCTGTAGATATAATCCGACTCAAGATTTCTTCCTTCTTAAATCACATGCACGGAACTTGATCAGGTCAATGCAGCAAGTTTTACTTAAAGAAGAAACAAGCCGATCTTGCTTTTGCTTACCAGTTATTTTCCCCATAACAGTAAAAACCTATGAAATGCTGCTAGTACCCTGTATGAAAATTATGAAGTTTGTATGCACCGTCTGGTCCAACTTATTGGGCAGTTTTCAAAACATTTGCATTTTATGTCACATACATACAATTATTGCCAAGTGAGACGCTGTACAGTTTTTTTATGTGCGATTATTACACTCTTCATGACAATGAACCAGCCCAGCACAACTGCCGGGATTAATGAGCCATACTCATTTCTTTTCTGATTCACCTTATCACATTTCGTACAAATATTTGACTTCCGAGAGAACGACATGAATGACCTCGCAACAATTACATCAGTGGCCGCGGAAGCCGTGGGGACATTAACAGGGAAGGGCCGGGTTTATATAAGATGGGAGATGATGCCGACATCGAACAACCGTGGGGACATTGTCCCTCTCAAGCTTCCGCGGTCACTGGGTGCGATCCACTGTTATATTTAATACGACTAGATTCGCAATCTTACCACCGAAAATTTACGTATTTATTTGACATGAAAGGACTTAATAAGCATGACAAAGAGCTCTTTTTATACACTTTTTTAAAATTCATTTATTTACTTATTCGTATTCACCCTCCTGGGTGTGTTATGTATGTTCCATAAATTTCAATTTTTATATTTATTTTCAGGACAATGGAACCATTCATGCCTCACCCGTACAAAAGGAGGATGCGAGCAGTGTTCGATTCTATGACGAAAAATAGTGGAAACTGCTCCATCAACAGTTGCATTCGTCTCTAACAGTAGTTAAAGGAACGTTTAATAAGTGGTTAGTTAGTTAGTTATTAATAAATTATTGTAATTAATTTGAAGGAATGCGATAGAATTTGAGTATCTTGATTTAATGCCTGTCTCACTTATCTGTTTATTGAAAATTTGGTAATGAAATAATCATAGATAATTTTCATATGCGTTAAAAAATGGAAAGAAACTATTTATTTATTTATTAAATTTTTATTTAATAAAATTCAAATTTGATTACAAGGTATGAAGAAATAGGTCGAAGAGAAAGTATTAATTAATTAATTAATAACCGATTTATTTCTAAATAAGTTTAACACTTGTATTTATTGCTGAAATTCCTAGAATATACTTATTTACTATATTAAAAACCTACAAAATTTGTGAACACTTTTTGAAAAAGAGTGACCAAATGACGTCACAATGAAAATGCCGTTGTTGTTGGAAAGTGAAGATATCATGACACGAAAGAGATGAATGTATGAGAGGCATGCAGGTAGAGAGGTGTGTGAAACGGGTTACACGAGCACTAACATAATTGTAGTAACAACTAATAATCCTACAAAATTCGAAACATCAGTAGTAACCAACTCACAAATAAATTATTCTACAATAATTTTAATACAAGTCTTTTTTCTCCTTGAGTACGACTCTTCTTCTGATTGTAATGTAATGCTCAGTCTTTTTTGTTTATTTGATTAATCATAAAATGTACATTAGTATGCACGGCAAATTCCAAAATGATGAAAATCTCGTCACTTTCTCCTCTTTCTTACTGAGTCTCCACATTCATATTTTGGAACTTCTCGATGGCCCTGAGAACTCTTCTGGCGACGTTGGACGCGTCGTCAAAGTCGATTCCGGCAAGTTCCCGCATCGCCCTGGTTTTGACCTGGGAGCCGACCCCGTTGTACACGACGGTTCCGCCGGCAATGATCAAGCCCAAGGAAACGACCACGTAGCCGACGTCCACCCACGGAATTCGGGAGAAGACCGAGGGGGAGGAGTCGTACGGGACTGCAGTCGCGGGGGTCTGTCCAGCACGATATTCGGGGTAGTAGTAGACCATGTAGTTCTGCAGAAAGAGAGAGAAATTAAGACAATTAATAACAATAATAATAATAATAACGATAAAGTTAGTCTTCTGTATCAGAACGTGGTCAAGACACGCTTTTCTTTCGTCCGTCTCAGTCTCACACACTTTCACGCAGACAGACAGAGATTCATTTTTCATCACATCGATAAAAAAGTAAAGATGGGCACGAGAGCAATTTGAGATTGTGCCGAGCCAAAGAAACAGAACTGTGTGAGTTTTAGGTGATTTGTAAGGCAACATACGGTCATTAACCACAAGGCATGTTTGAAAATGTTTATGGGATAAGTGAATTGAATTGACGTCATAATAATTTGCGAAATCGAGCTTAATAGGGGAAGGAAAGGGAAAGCAGGAGATGATCATTGGGGTTGAGTAATAATACAAAATAATGGAGATAAAGGATAATTGAGATATTTAATAATAAATTCTGCTCGGTAAGAGCTTATCTGGCCGATAAGATAAGACATACCTGCGCATTGTTGGGCGAGGTGTTGACCGCCGCGGCGTCCCCGGTCACTGGAACGGTTCCCTCTCGAGCTTGTGCCTGTTGCGGGGCCGGCATGGCGGGGGAGGCGAGTGGCAATTCGGCTTGTTTCGCTGGGGTCGAACCGCCCCCATTTTTGGCCGAGTACACCGGTGACCGAAGCTGCAGGGCTTGACTGCACCCAATGAAGAGGAACAGGGCTACACAAATCGACCTCATTCTATATCCTGAGGAGTAGAAACAGCATTTTATTTAATCCAATATTTCGAATGGGTGGACGAATTCAAAGAATAATAATACATATGCATGCAAACCATGAGACGGTGGTCTCAATTAGTCTGCTTAAAATTTGTACGACGAAGAAGAGGGCGAGTAATTGACCATCACAAGTAACTTTCCCCCTTTGTGAATGAAACTAAAATCAAGAGGATGAAATAATAAGGCGATTCGGCTGACTTACTTGGTTTGCTTTATTATTTATTATTACTATTATTTGGTACTTTTATCCGCTGGCTCGTGATATCACATTCCATTTGTGGGGCCATTGCCACCGAGCATTATTAAAAACTGCCCTAAAGTACTGCCTAACCTCATTGCACTCCTATTACTCCTACATAAATATGAAGGCTTGTGCTTCGTCTCATTGTTTTGTCGTGTGTCATGAATCTTCTTCAGCAAAAGCGGGACAAATTCTGAGTGACATGACACCTGAGCTACGTACGTAGGATTGATGATGACGCTGAGCGGATAATGACGATTCGTCGTCGGGCATGGCTCATCGCATCACAGGGATGAATGCAAATGAACGAATTAACTCATTTATTAGGAGGAGGAGGAGTGATACTTTTCGACAATGCAGGCTTTGCCCCCACAATACGACTACATGCTACATACACCAACCACCACGCACTCACAAGTGTATCAAGATCAAGACGGCTATTTGCTAAATTATGCACTTCCGGCTTTGCTAAATGGTCAGACTGACTGAGAAGTGTTGTGCGAGTAAAATAAGTAAGTGCTGCTGCATGATGATGAGAGTGTTGTTCAAGTAAAAGACGAAACGGTATAAGAGAGTTTGGTTTAGTTGGTGCTGTTAAAACTGAAACCACTACTAACCCAATTTATTCACCCTCGCCAACTATTCCCAGGGCAATTCATGCTACTTTCTCGCTTTTGGCGAATTTTTACTCATGCAATGAATTTACTAGTATTTTGTGTGACAGGAAATTGTGCAGAAAAAGTTCTCAAGTTTCCCAAAATCTCAGAATATACTCACCCGAGAAGAAGGATTCCTTAACGTCCACACGAAGGGAAAAAATGGATCGAGAAGAAAAAATGTGAATCCAACCAAGTCACGCACAATACACCGACTGAAATTGCGTAGGATACGTAGCAGACTTAAATAGGGAGTACCTTTTACCTGGAGGAAAAAGCCATCAGGGATCTGAGGCTGAGTCTCCGGTTTTCCCCAATCTTCCAAAAAAGGGACAGGTGCCCTTAAAACATGACCCACCCGACACGTCCACCTGGACAAAAAGCCCAACAAGCCACGCAATTGGTTCAGACACGGTTTCAAGGTCTTCTCAGGGCGGACTTGAGATTCCTTGAGTCAAAGTCAAGGGCGGATGGGGATGGGGATCGTCGTCCCATTAAGTAAAGCTGACCTTCGCAACGTTTCCCTCAAGAAATCACTTCCCTAAACAACATTCTTTTTTTTCTCATGGCGTCGAGATTGAGATAGATGATCCCTTCCAGGGCCCTGCCACAACAAGCCTCGAAACATGTAGGTACTTACCCCCAAGAAACTTTGGCCTTTAAAAATATCCAATCTTCACTGCACATATGCATGCATTTATTTATTTAATTGTGTGCAATGCAATTAAGAAACCATCATCATCATCCAATAAAATAAACCTTATTACAATTAGAATCATCATCACGGGGAGAGAAAACAATCAGAATGATGCCTCGTTTTTTTATTACTGTTTACGCTTTTGTTTTACGAATAACATAACTACACACTTGGTTTGGCCTGTTGGTGGAGCAGATTCCTCTCGGATAGTACAAGTTTTGGATTGAATTTTATGAATGAAAGAATGCGAATAATAAGAAGAATAATGATATAGCACGAATATTTATGCAGCATCGAGGAGGTGAACGAAATCTCTGATACGCTTTACGTTTAAAAAATACATCTCAAGAAGAAAGACGAGTTGAAGGAATGTTTGTGTGCGTTCTCATTATTTGCAACGTTAGGTTAGAGGGTTAAACCAGCTCTGGTACATAATCTGCACTACTCACCAAGTAACTTACCTACATCCATCTCGATAAACTAAACTGCCAAGAGTAGGGAAACGTTAAAGTTGTGGATTTCAAGAAATGGGTGCCACCGACGCTTCTCCCTGGCGCATACATATCCCGCATTGTGAATTTCATTGCCAACTATTCAACAATTTTGCTCACCCCCACAGAACGTAGCTAAAGGATGCATGATGATGATGTGTGTGGATTCAATATATATGCATGCACATCCACGAATTAACACAATGATGCGCACCTCGGAATAATGTAACATTGTTGAAACTTGCGGAAAAATCGCCAGGTATAAAATCTCATTGAGGCCCCAAAACCTGGTCAGTTTACTTAAATTCTGCAAACGCTATGGTAGTAGGAGTGCTTGTTCATTCATTATTGTTTTAAAAGTTTTGAGTGTGTGGTTCCAAGTTTTGAGTGTCTGGTGATCCTGAAGGATTTTGTAATAGTTTTGACATCGCTAAAAATCAGGTAATTTTTTTCTTCTTCCAGTGACGTTTTTTCTTGCTGTCAACCTTGTCCTCGATTTCGTTCCACGTCAGAAATTGGGACTGGAATGAGTTTGTTTATGTGACGCAAAGGACCAGTTGGGGTTCTCAAATCAATTTTCGGCAGGCTAGAATTTTATTTTACGAGGAAGAAGAAGTTCATCGTGTGGATGGATGGATGAAAAGTGCATTAAAACTTTGAGGCAGAGGCAGGTGCCTAGAGATAGAGAGAGACTGGTGTTTATTATCCAGTCTGGAGGAAAGATGGATAAGTGTGCAGGCATGAACAGGGTCTCAAAAAAACTGCATTTGAAAGCAATAACAATAATACTGGGTTGGTGAGAAGGGTAGCAAGGAACCAATTTCTCCACGTACTTAAGTACCTGCCTTGACTACCTTCTTCCTCTTTGAAAATCTTCTCAAAGAAGGAGCACAAGTAAAGAAACCTTTGTGTGGAATAATACGGAACGGTATTTTTATTTTCTCAAGGACAACGTCATTTCATTATCCGATGTAATCTGGAATGTCAAAATGCACCTCTTGGTAGAGAAATCCTTAGCACACAAGTTTCTTAAAAATTTTCATGTGCTCCTTCCTCTGTAATCCTTGTTGAGGCAGTCAGCCATCCTTTCATGACTTGGTTTTACTTAGTTCTGGGATGAATTGGTTGGTGGTACACACCACGACCTTTGTTCCCCTTCTTGTAAAAAGTGTAGGGCTTCTTTTTAAACCAAGTCTCACGGGAAGAAGTAAGTAACACGATTTGAGAGAGATCATCTCAAGAATAGAAACTTGCCGAGGGGCATTTGGGAGAAATGCTGGCAAGGAAAATACTTGACGACGCCATGTTATTGCATCCCATCTTTTTAGACGATATGACCATTAACACTGGATGATGGGGAAAGTTGATGTATTATCCGAAAAAAATACGTGTCCCTAATCTTCTTCGGATTAGTGAAATAATAATCCATTGGTCAGACTAACCTAGATTTGAATCAGATTTATGCATGTCCTTCCCTACATTGCCATGTGTGATTTACTGTGCCGATTCTTCTTTTTTTACTTGAAATTCTATACGGGTTAAAGAGATGAGGGATTCCAAGTTTTTATAGGATTTCTAAGGTAGTCGTGGTGTGGTGGTGAGAGATTAGGAAAAATCTGTAAGTAAGCAGAGTCGGTCAAGTGGGGAAGATTAGGATTTTTTGTCTTGTTGACGCGTATTAAAGTTGTTGGTGAAAGAAAAATCAAGGGGATGGATGGATGGACGAATAAGATGCAGCACATTACATTACATACGTATTGCATAGTTTATTAGCATGGAGTTCACCGTCCGGGACGACGGAAGGTAAATGTTGCAGGTCAGTGTGAAGGCCGAAATCCCGTTAGTCGTACCATCTCTCTTACTACCTGTCTGACAGGTTGCCAAACCAAATATTTAACGGCCCCGGCTGCCTACACAATCCGTGTGTATTGTACCGATTTATGCGATTTAATACTCATGCATTCACCACAACAGGAGAGAAACCAGGAAAGAATTGGTCTTTTAATCTATTCGTTTGTCCCATCTTTTTGGCATGATTCACCTGAAATACCTGTTTTTTCTTGGGTATAATGATGTAACTTGGGTGATGCTGCGTCTCTCACCCGACATGAATGCAGAATAGGAGGAGGAGGAGAAGAATATTTCGATTTCTGAGCAATTATAATTTGATGTTGAAAACGGCTTAATTACTCACAAATAGTTCATATTCTTCATAAAATGGTGGTGGTGTGCATTTAGGCATTTTTTAAAAGTTAGCTTCCCATTCACAAGGAACGAGTGGTACGTATGTACTTTTTAGTCGAAAAGTTGTTGAGAGTCGTCTCGTAAAGCAGAAAACCCGAAAGTAGGGCATTCAATGATAATAATCAACTGCATAATAATTATTACCGGTGGTGGTGGTGGTGGTGGTAGTATTATTCATACGTCCTGTCTTAAAAAATTCTTATTTTTCTTCATAATAATATACATATACGCATAAATAAATTGCCAACACCGTAAATTTTACTGCATACTTCATGTCTTGAAGAATCTTTTCCGCATCAGGGATGGCTTTTACCTTGTTTCTGTAATGTAACGCATTGTTTCACTTCTTTTTCATGCATGCACAGGCGATGAAACATTTTAACTGCAGTAAAACTAAATAAATCTTCTCTTCTCTTGGTACACATGCTTTGTTTTCACTCATTTTCGCACTAAATATTTGTTAAAAATTTTCCATCAGATTACAACAATCAGATCGTATGTACATATACAAATGTGTACATAGGTGCATACATACACGTCTACGTGCAGTGAGTGATGTCAGTTTAAAAAAGTACGATGCAGCAGGCAGACGGTTATTTATTTATGTATGAAAGATGCTGCTTTCATGAACAATAAGACTTTTCAAATTGTGACTCGTTGATTAAAAGCTTAATTGCCTCTAATTTCTTTAAAACTAAACTTGCTCATCACTTTTCTTCTTGTTTTTTTGGGGTAGACTTGGCAAATATGCATTGGCAAAAGCTGACCTTGTTAACCATCAGCATGGCGGTGGCCACGATAGGAGCCCCTCAAAGCCAGCAGCAAATCTCTACTGCACAACAGGTCAGTATTATGAGGAGTATTTGAAATTGGGCGATAATATTGTAAGAATTCTCTTAAAATCAAATAGCCACAAGTTGCGGCGAGTCAACAGGTCGCGCAGAGTAGGGACGCCTCCGTGTATCCGTCGGATGGCGGGTATTCGGGTGGGTATGCTTCGGGGGGAACGACGGGAGGTTATGGGGGCGGTGCGGCGGCGGCGGCGCCCTCCGGGGCGTACGGGGCTCCTCCCCAGGCAGCGTATGGTGCCCCCGCGGGAGGTCAACAACAGGGAGGATATGGTGGCCAACCCAATGGAAATAATGGATATTACTACTACTACTATCCAGTACAGGTGAGTGAGGAGCACTTGATAAGTAGGGTGGATAAGCAGTGGCCGCGGAAGCTGTGGGGACATGTGGGGACATTAACATTGGGGGTGAGGGACGGGTTTATATAAGATGATGGGGACATTGTCCCTCTGTCCCCTCAAGCTTCCGCGGCCACTTTGGATAAGAAATGACATTTTACAAGGATATCTTTCTGTGTAGGAGTCCAAAGCCGACTTTCATCCCCAGAACAAAGAGGCAGCTTACACAGCCACCGACTCGTATGGGATCGACCCCTTTGGAATCATTGCCGTCCTCGCCATCGCCGGCCTCGTGATTGCCGGATTGGCACTCCTCTTCCCAGGCTGGGCGTACGTAAAGAGCGACGAGCATGTCTACTACAGAAGCAATGATGGTACATATTTACATACTCAAAAAATAATACATGCAAAACATGATAATCATATTATTTTATGGTACATATTCGTGCTAATTAAGAGAATGGGAAATGGGCAAATTCAATTCAATCCAATTAGTAATTCATGAGACCACTTTCGATTTTGATTTTTTTCTCTCTCTTCGTCTCGCATTTCTCATGATGTGAAAATGATATATGTGTATTAATCATGACACAAAGTCCTGGTTTACAAATTTGTGTGTATGCATGATTATTAACAACAACAATGAAATACTTTTTGCAGGTTCATCTCCTTCCTCGAGTTTGTTAGGATTGAGCAAAGAGGATTATCGGACTCTCACCAGCCTTGTTTTAGCCGCGATTGAGGGTGAGGATTGTATCGAGAAGATGATGTGCGATGCTGGCAAACTGGTTAAGAAAGTTAAAAAGGCCGACACATTTTTGAGGTGAGGGGGCAAATTCGTGAGTTTCCTTGATTATGATTATTCGATGAGTGATCGGTCGGTCGATGAATGACCAGAATAATGAATTACTAATTATTTATTATAAGTTTCTCTCTTTCGGAGGATAATTTTCGAAATCGAGAGTCTACTTTATGATGACATGTTATCAATCATTTTTTTCTTTTTTGTGCCAGACTAATGGAAGACTTTGCACCCGTCTCGGTCTCCGGAAACATCAAGAAACTCCGAACCGCCATGAAGAAGCCTGTAGAAGAGTGCAAAAATACGACTTGTGGAAAGAAGAAGAAGTTGTAGACGTTGTACTTAATATATGCAAATTTATATAGGCTGTAGTTAATTTAATTTAAAATAACACTGACGGGGGACTACATACTTGACTCATTAGCTGCTTAAAAAGCTAAGTAAATGAGGAAATATTTTAACGACTAACTGACTTTTTGTATCAAAATTATAATGCTGATACTGCTCTTTTTTATGTATGATTAACACAACGACCAGAAATAATTAGGAAGAAGGGCAATCTTTTTGTAATGACGCGTTTACAAAATCCGGTGTATTTAATCATAAAAATTTTGATGGCACGCGTACGTACGATAGAAACAGCCCAGCTTTATAATTATTATTTAAATTAATTATCTAATTAATACTCAATTAAAGGTGATCATACATAAATTAATTTAATAGTTTTTTTTTACATAAACGGGAAAGGGGAGAAAACTGGAGGAATAAAAATACATAGTTGCAGTTAATTTTACATAACAAGCTCAGCAGCAGAATTTAGCTACCGATTGTACTACAACTGCTTCAAATATTATTATTGGAACGACTTTTCTAGTACATGATTTCCAAAATATAATGATAATTATAATTATTATTATTATTACAACGACACACCAGATTGCTACCTAGCTTTACTGAATTATGAGTGGTGACGACATTTATATGACAAATGACGTGATTAAATGTAAAGACGAAAAAAATTTGGTTTTGTTGCGTTTTCATTTTATTAAACGGCATCAACTTAAATATTTGCATACGAGTTCGAAATCAAGCCTCAAAAAATTGGAAATCATTTTTGGAAATCATCATCGTGCAATAATCACAATTAATAAATAAAATTGGATTGCAGAATTTTGCATCATTACAATTTACTAAATTTTACGCCTGTACAGTCCCGTCGGCTAATTAATACTGACCACTGGTCACTATTATTAGTGCGACTGGAGGCAGGTTGAGATTTGGTCACTATTAGTGTCACACTGGACTGGAGGCAAGTTGAGATTCTCAACCTGCCTCCAGAGCAGTCTTAGAGCGAGTCATAGAAATTTCCATGTGGGGAGAAAAATCCCGTTCAAAAAAGCCAACTCTTTATGATCGTTCATTTTCATTTCTGTGTAAAGTAACTTTACTAAAGTTATTCATTCAACTCAGATAAGAATAATTTACTTGCCGGTAAGTATAACTAATATTAAACATCACAGTTAAGTCAATTTATTAGAATCGTTGCTGATCCATCCTTTGGTTGTTTTGTTGTTTAATTTAGTTCAGCCGTGGACGTTATACATTTATTAAAGCGATATCATAATTTATTATAAGCGTTAACAATGGAAATGAACTTTCGCGAGTTGCAAGAGCTCATGAACAAGTGGACAATAGACTTGGGCGAGCAAGAAAAGCAGTTCATCGAGCAGGCAACTAAGGTCAATGCGTGGGATAAAACTGTGATGGCGAATGGAGAAAAGGTACGTACGAATTGGTCAAGTACTAATTGACTTTATTTTATTGTTCATAGTTTTTCATTTTTTGGTTCAGATCGCCGAGTTGGATGCTACCCTGGCCAAAGTGAAGGTGGAGGACACCCGTCTCTGCAACACTTTGGAGTATCTCAAGTCGCAGCAGAAGGATTTTGAATCGTTTCTTAAACCAATTGAGGACTCTCTTCCAGTCAATATTGCTGCCGAGCCGGAGAGAGAACAATTGTAGGATGAGTTAATTAACTTGTGGCTGTAAATGATTAATTGGGGAGGCATTGATTTGACTGCTTGTCATTAATATGTGCATAGGTTTACGCTTGCGGAAAATGTAGATATGGAGTTGCAACAGGTTGCGGAGGATATGAAGGAAATTATTCGACATATTAATGAAGCAAATAAGACGATGGATAAGAGTGATCCGGTACATCGTTATGCTCTTTTTTATATATTTCACAATATAGAAAGAAGAAAAAATATAAAGTTTTTTTTTGTATTTTTTGATGATAGATTTACCAAATTTTGACCATTTTGAACGAACATACTGATGCTCTCCAATGGGTGGAGGATATTTCGAATGATGTACAAAAGGAGTTGGAGAATGTGACGAGAATGCATCAACTTTTTAAAAAAGATCAAGCACGTTCACTTAGCAAAATGTTTCAAAATTGAGGGTTCATTATGATTGATTGTTTACTTTTTGTGTGATGCAATTGAATAATTATGCTACTTTTTTATACTTTCTTTCTGTAAATTAATAAAAACGTGTTCTTATTTTGTTTATTTTCATTACTATTTCAGTCCAGAATGAAAGATGGACATTTGATTTGTTTGCATCATAGTTTTAAAGATTACATAAGTGATTTTAAAACAAATAAAAATATTTGCTTATTAAATATTAACAATGAATGAAAGGATAGATCGGAATGGTTTTTTCTTTGCAGAAATTGTTGGTTTGTTTTAGTTACAATAATAGATTTGAAATAAGTGCAAAACTTATTGTCACTTATACTGCATCATTATCTTGTTGATAAAAATTAAATTGTAGAAAATATGAGTCTTTTCCGTGCAATTACATAACAATTCTATATAATAGTACATCTATGTATGTATATTTGATAATATCACAGCAATTATCCAATCTGGAATAGTCATTGGCCACACAATTTCCTGTAAAACTGGAATAATTTGAATTAATTTTGCTAATGATAATTCTTATCATTCTTTCTATTCTTTGATAATTCTGAATCCAAGGACATTCAGTTGTATATTCTTTAAAAAAAACAATGGACAAAGTTCCCTGCTTTACAGCAAACGTGACCGACTGTGTAGTGTGCAGTCAAATCTGTATATAATCATAATAATAATCACTATATTAATGAACTAATTAACACCAATGTCCAGTAACGACGTGTTCCTCCAAGGCGTCTGCATTTTCTTGAGTATCAAATTCTATTCCACATATTGGACACGCTTGGAAGTTGAAACCTGAAAGTAACGAGACGATAAAAAGCTTAGTATTTATACTTTATACTACTTAACTTTTCTAACTCATCCCAGTCTAGTTAAGGTTTTTAAGTAATTAATATAATTATTACCACTTCTGTCAGTGGAGGAGCAGCTAAAGAAATGTGGAACGTTATCTTGAGGAATATCCGGCTCGGAAGAGTCAGGCACAACTTCTGGTTTGTGATGAGGGGATGATACGTTTGGAATATGCAATGTGTTTGAGGAGGAAGCCATCTGACGTTGTCGACGAGTTTGTGGTCTCCTTTTCTTCGCCATCTTAAAATTTAATGCTTCTAGTTGCTGCCGTAAAGCCATTTGTTGAGACAGTAAAAAGTCTTTCATTTGGCAAAAAAATTTGACTTGTTCTTGAAATATCGTATGAGTCAACTCCCTCTCATCTCCAGACGACGACGTTGATTCAGAGTCGGAGTCATTGTAGTCGACCAATGAACCACTCGAATTCTGAAAGATATTTATGTCGTATACATACGTACTTATCGAGCATGTTTTTTTTTAAAATTTAACAGTTACAGTAGAGTTAAACTTACATTTGCGTACTGTTTTCCGTACAAAATATTCTGTTGTAAGGTTGAGGCAAGTGTTTTCGAAGCAGCACCATAACCCTCAGCCGTTGACATTGACTCTGTAAGCACAAAATAAATAAGAAACCGATAAATTATACGGGTCGCTAATCCTAAAACTAATAATAAGTAATTAAAATTGTGCTAGTCGTTATTTACTCACCAAGTTTTAATGACTGGAAGTCCGTGGACAAATTTTTGGAGGCACTTTTACTATCCCTGGAATAATGTTCTTTCGTCCTACCCCGACCACCAGTGGAATTACCGACCCCAGATGAAGTACTACTTCCTGGAGTCGAGGATTGATCACAATTTGGGTGTACCACCCTTACTAAGGCATCATTATGGGGGGATTTGGTTGTCGCCGTTATCGTCGTCGTCAGAGATTCTATTTTGTGGATGGGCGTTGTGACGGTGGTGGGCGTAGTGGGTGAGAATATTTTACTTGAACTCTGTCGTGAAGGAGTTATCTGCTGGCGAGAAGAGTGCAGCATAATAATTCATATTGTTGACGACACAGGACAATAAGGAGGGTTAGTTATTTGTTTGCCTGGGAAGAGGCACATTTGGGTTTTCACCCTGATAAAATTGTTTCAAAAGATCGATAGCTTCCTCAGCTCTTACTCCGGACACGACCGTGGGCGTGAAAGCACCTTCTAAATTGAATACGTTGAGGACAGATTTACAACCGCCGAAACGTTCATTGTCAGCTCCATACACGATGAGAGGGACTTTGAGCTGCTCAAGGGCGGACGCACCTGAGGATAAAAAACTATAGTTCTTAGCCATTTCACATCAAGGTCAGACCTTCACGAGTAAAATTCGATTGTTGATTTTCTCACACATGATACATGGTTCCACCGTGACGTAGAGGTGACACTTTGAAAATATTTCTTGAACGGAACCACCACCACCTTCACCGTTGTTGGCCAGGGACCACTCCAAAACCTGGTCGACAGCGACTAGCTCGGCGTGGCGTGTTGCATTCTTCCTCTCATTCACAATATTTCGTCCTCCACCAATTACTTGAGAGTCGAGGACAAAAACGCACCCAATGGGGACTTCGCCTGCCCGCAGGGCTTCTTGAGCATAAGTAAAGGCAGCATCCATAAACTGATTGCCGATCGAAGGGGTGCACATCACAGACAAGGCAACTCGACCCCCTTCATCCTCCTCCCAGGCTGGCGGAAGATTTTGGGATTTCTGTGAAATCACAAAAAAAGTACACTTTAAATAAACGTTAACATCTAATAAACAATGTCAAATTTACAATTTCAATCTTTTCTACTCACCAACAGAAGTTACCAAATCAATTACTCAATAAGTCTCCAAATTTCACCAGCAATACACGAATTAATACTGAATTTTCGAAATTACAATCATTCCTTCGAGGCTCTGCTGACGGTCAAACTCTGACCACAACCACATTGATTTATTCAATTCTTTTTCAAAAAAAAGTACAACCCTGTCTCCTCCCTAAAAAAATCTGTATTTTGAACCTAAAAATTTGAGCTGCCCAAAAGAAACATACCTAAAACGGACCTTTACTAATAACTTGTCTCCTTACTTGGTAATAACTAATTGGTAATAGGATTTTGTCACAAAAATCGTGATCAGATCAGATCAATGCAATGTGTCGAGTCCTGTTAGGAATCAGCAGCAGAGAGCAGAATTGCATTGCAATCTGGGTTAAATTATGCTGGGGGAAAGCTAGGCTGGCAGCAGCAGAGAGGGCGAGGAGGCGATTTCTTATAGCTCTCGGCCAACTCGACGAGCAAATATTTATGTGGCTTCATCATAATACAAGAGATGATGATGACTCGTATTATGGTTTGTATTTTATAATTGAAGCCTTTCCTTCATAACAAATGCGTACAAAAAGGAGTCTAAGTTAGAAATACAAACCATAGTTGGATCAGAATTTTAGTAGTATTTGAGACGGAATCAGGATGGGGCGAGCTATAAGAATCTCACTCGCATCTCTACAACCAATTTTTTGATAAATTTTGTAGTTTAATAATACTGATGAATTTTTTAGAGTTGTATCTTCTGCGGTCCACCACGAACAGAAATGTCTGTCTTTTTTACGTCATAAATTTTATTGAAGCGTGAGAATTTTAGTCGGCAAACTCCAGTCTTTCATGATTAATAAATTGGTTGGATTTTACCAACTCGAGTTTTTTTAGCATGCACGTAAATAATTGGCAGGGAGGGCAAGGTATACGCTATTACTGATGCAAGTATCAGAACATTTGTTGAAGCTATTGACATCAGTGGCGGTGGAAATGTGGGGACAATGTTCCCACGGTTGTTCATCATCTTAATAAATCGCCTATCCTACAATTTTAATGTCCCCACTGCTTCCGCGGCCGATTGACATAACAAAGTTTCCCACCTGACCTACATGTAACCTGGAAGAATATGGGACGCATTTTTCCGAAGGTTACGAGTCTGTGAGATATTACTCTCTTGGTTTAAAATGTTTAAACATGAACAGTTGTTCATCTCAAAGCGAATTGTTGTGGAGAAATAAGAAATCCGTTATTATGGTGTGGATTCCGAATTCATATTCCAGTCAAGAAAGGTGTGTAACATACTTACAAATGAGGTTCATGGTTGTACTTTGAAGTCCTTATGGATAGGTCCTCATTCCTTGGCCCTGATTTGAGGTTCATTTTATGTCCCTGCGAAGGTATAAATGTGCGAAGGATGTAAATGTAACGGGAAAAGGTGCCTTGCAACAACAACATCTTTACAAAACCCTGGACAGTAAATAAGGGTCAGACCCTTAAGTAAATGGTTGAGCATCATTTTTCTTAATCTTTCTGTTCGACCAGCCTACACAGAATCTCGAGTTGCCTCTTTTTGAAACATAATACGTACTCACTCAATCAGTAGTTGGTTGGAAGAGTTTATCTCACGTTCAATGTCACGTATCCCTAAATATTTTATTACTGCGTCTTGTCAAGAAAATATATGCATGGCGATAAAACATATTTGCATATGCTCTATTCAATCCGATTTAATTACACACGCTCTAAATTAATGCCCATCCAGCCGGGACGACGACATGACACGGGTTGCTGCGTAAGTAATGGAGAAATGTAACCTGAGACACTTTTTTATGTGTAAAAATCCGATCAGATAGCAATTTATAGATGGTTGGTGATTATGGCGAGATGATTTTCGGTTAGTGTGGGACATATTGTAGGAATCGTTCATCTCTTATTTTTAGTTTAGTACGCCTCATATTTATTATGTATAGTGTGCCTTCTTTCTAAATGGTATACTATTTCAGTTTCAATGGAATTGTTTGTTTTGACATAAATATCTTGGGGTGGATTTAGTCATGAGTTGTAAAAATGAAATCAAGGACTGTGAACCTGGTTGTTTAAACCATTTCGATAAGGCATATTTCTAATCAGAACAATAATACTGTAGACAAATCAGTTTGTGTGGGGTGGGTGGTCAAGATGACGACGTTATCAAGTAGTGAGACTTAATGCGTGGAAATGTCCCATTTATTTTGCTTTGATCCCCTTTGTTATTTACATACGTGCTTCATTCACGAAAAATGAAGGAAATCGGTCGGGATTCTTTCTTACTAATCTCGTATCATCGAGAATGAGTCATCCAGACTTTGGAACTTGGTTGTCATCATCTAGACTATTTTGATAAAGTAAAAATCCTATCTTTATATGGCAGTGGTTTCGACGTGGTACATATTTTTGTTCAGTTCAACTTGTTTTCATCCATTATCTTATGACCAGACAATAATAAGTAGTGTAGTAAATAATATATGCACGATAATCCATACAAAATTCGAACAACTAAATACAAAGTTAAACACTTTAAAATATAAACAAGGATCCCAACATAAAGAAAATCGGATGATTGATTTGATGCCTTATTTTATTTAAATCAAAATGTAGAGTCAGTCACCCAGAGTAAAAAGTACAATACAAAAAGAACAAAAGTCGGAGCATGTACCACTTACTTACTGAAAAAAAAGACAACAAAGTTCAAGTTTACTCCCTCCTTGTCATTAAGTCATTCAGATTCATTACACGCGTTTTACTTCAGAGGGCAAGAAATAGTACGTGGTGCAGATGTTGACAATGCACTAAAGAATGGTGATAAATAATGGTCCAAACTGAATCTCGAGTCAGAGAATAAGTAGGATACACACACGCTCATCTCACAAATAAATTGCGAAGGAGTCAGTTTTTTTCAGATTTATATTCAGTCAGACAGCTCTTATTTACTTTGTACTATTATAATAAATAACATGGGTTGTTATGTGGTACTCGAACTTATGTACTTCTTGTCGGTTAGTTCTCATGCATCATGCCATTTAAAATCTCAACCAGACTCAAAAAGTCTCATAATTACGATGACTGTAATTTAATTCCTGGTCGTAATTATGACGGGTAGAGCGACTAATTACCACGAGACATGACAAGACATCATCATTATTATCCATCAAAGATATAATATTGCACGGTTTTAAGTTTAAGTTTTACAAGAATTACTGGACTGGACCAAACCATCGAATACTTATCATTGCACAATATTTGCTATAAACATGCATCCACACAACTTTGCATACAAGGCTTAATCGCGAATCAAATCGTCAATCCCAACTGTCCATACTTTTTTTATTCATGGTTGACCTGGATGAATTCACTTCTAATTGGCGTGACTTCACCCACGCCAAAAGTCACTGCTCGTTCGTGTTCGTATTCGTACCACTCCTCGTAAGTACGTCAACGTCAACTAAAACAACCACTAACTAACCAACAGTATTATTATATACTGAGTTTAGATTTTACAAAGATGATGATGATGGTTATGCTATTTTGTGGTGGTGGTGATGATGACCATGCAGAAAAACAAAGTGAGACAGCTCAGCAACATTATAATTCCGTTATTAGAAGATATGGTGACATAACAGAACAGAAGCCCATATCCGTCCTGAGAACATCTCGCACGTACTAAAAGACAAGAAAGAAATGAAATAATAAAGACTTGATCCAACCAAATATTTAGCTACTATATAAAACTTCTTATTAAAATGTGATCAAGTGTGTCTGACTGATTCATATTCTGGCAATAATACTAAACGCCTCTGAATCATCACGTCAGAAAGATATCGTCATCACCATTCTCACTCATTCATGGCTGGTGGTTGTGCCATTACATTACTTACTTGTATACATTTCACAGTGCATTTATAATAGTAGGTTGGCTTTGATAATACAATTCTCTAGTTCCAATTCCTCTATCACTTAATGCTGCTCTTGCTGCTATTTACTTTTACATACATGCACGGTTATTCCATCCCCTTCACCCATCCACAAAGGCATTACATTTTGTGGACTTGGTTAAAGCTCTTATTTTATTCGTTACTCACTCGCAGCAGTGAGAAAAGCGTGTAAAAGTCCGTTTAAGAAGAAGTAAAATTGCAGCAGCAAATTGTGAGCAGGAAAACAAATCTGTGCAACTTTAACGTCCTCATATATGTTGTTGCCCTGTTTTTTAAAGGAATATTCTGTTCTTGTTCTTGTCTCCGTCCTGTTCTCGACGTATTAGGATTTTTTCGATGGACACGACTTTTATCACCAGAATGTAAACGGAGAACGAGAGATGAACTGAAATACAGGACAGTTTGTAGTATTTATTTATTATTAATGTCCACCAGTTGTCCTGTCATTTAATTTAATTGTGGTGGGTGTAAAGAATATTGTGAAAAGTACAACGGGCTGGAGGGATAAGCCATATCGTATATTATTTAGTGATCCAATATAACTTTGGATGAGGGAAAAGTGTGATATTATTTTATCAATGTGTTTTACTTTACTAAGGAAGAAATTGTGTAGTTAAATTTGAAGTGAGGAAGCCATAATTTAACTAATAAGCTGGGATTGGGACTGAATTGTGATTAAATACGTTTTTGCAATTATTTTTGCCAATGTACGTGCCCTCGGTTAAGGAAGAATTCCGTAGGCTGGATATGATATGCGAATAACGGATCTGCGTAAAAGTGCCATCAATAACAGCTCAAGTTGGATTTTTTAAAAGAAAAGTTTAACCAAACGATCTTGATTTTGCTATTTTTACTTGGTTTAAGAACGTAATTGAACTGGGCTCAAACTGAAAAAGTGAATATTGAATATTGTTCAAAGTATTATTAAAGAAAAGTGGATACCAGAGAGAGGAGGACTATTACGAATTATCGGTAATTTACTTTAGATTTCTAAAAATTTTTGCACCATTAAGAAATAGAAACACTAATTCTGGCATTTTCTGTGGACGAAAAAAATATTACAATTCAGCATGTTAGACTCGTTTTTATAAATATTATATTATACGCATCAAATTGATATCACATCTTCTTGGGATTCACATTCATATTCATTCCAATAACATTTAAGATATGCTCACACTATTTTTAACAACAGACGAAACAAAATGAATTTTTTCCTAAGATTAAGATGCATCCAAAAAACTAAAAAAAACATTGACACATTTTCAACATGACTGAACAATGCAATTTGTCATCCATTCCTCCGTCGTCAGTGATTAGTGGCAGTTTATTTTGGGAAGTAAATTGTGCTCATAAGGCATAACTTTCTTTCAGGGACTAATCGGCTGTAAAATTACTGTTTGTTTCTTTTATTAACTGCATATTTCATTGTTGTAGCAGCTCAGAATGTTCTTAAAGTAAATTACAGGGTCACAGAAAGTGTAATGCAAAATGTGATCGAATTTAACTATTTGTCTGGAAATCAATTTAGTGAAAAGGTGCTGGAATCAGCATAAAATTCGTACAGGAAGATCAGAATTTTTGCTTATATGTAGGTACGTACATAATTCTAGGAAATAGAATTTTTATGAGCTTGTGTGAATCCTGGATGGAAAAGTCTCACATTTTATATTGTGAATTTATGACCCAAATTGGCAAAATTATTCATTAACCAACTTGTAAAACTTTAAATAAATAGTTTATGATACACAAGAGTTTCAAAAAATAGTATCTTGGAGCACATCCGGTTCTTTCGTAAATCATATAAATTAGTGTCTTAATTGTGTGTTTGGAATCTCCTAAAATTGAAAATTCTGCAGTTTTGAAAAATGTAGCTGTTGCCAAAAGATAATGATTATGGGACAATTTTTCCAACTATGTAAGCAATCTAAGAATTAATTACATTAAAGTAATATTTAGTCAACGGTGTTAAAAAAAACTTTTCGTAACAATCTTTAACAATTTCCTCCTCCTCCGCAAGCAATCACCGACATCTGGCTATGCAGGAGAGGGCATAAACCCAAATATAAACATTTACACTGCAATATCCGCAAATATAGAAGAAATTGGCATGTTGCTAAATAAAAACTAACTTTGCCACACGACACAAAATGCTAAACGCAATGTGAACAACCGAACAGGGCTTCCGGTCTAGTGACGAAGCGTGAATCATGTCCACAAACTATGTAAAATAATAAAAACAGCTTGTTTCGACTTAGGAGTAGTAGTAAGTATGCGCATATGCATACGAAAACTAAAAAGCTTGCCAAAAATTGCGAATGTATTTATTTACATTTTGGTACCATATGCATATTAGAGAAAGAATTTGCACACATCAAAGTTTAGAAACCATGAAAGTGAGGGGTGAGGGGTTAAAAAGCTGCAAAGACGTAAAAAAACAGAGTTTTGCAAATTTAGACAACATCTTGTTATTTTTTACCCTTTTTCAGCCGGATAAAGCCTTTCATTTCGACAAATTCTCATCCGGCAAATAGATACGTTTGTGGAATAGTGGTCGCCGTCGTCACGAAATGCCAACATCCTAAAAGACAAAAAAATAGAACAAAAGTCGGAAATCAAGATGCATTTCAACCCCACCCACTTTTCTGTCGTGGTGGTAATCCTCGCCATCCACCTCATCACCACCACCTCCACCACCACGGTCGTCAAAGGACAGCCAAAACTGTGTTCAACAAGTACCAAGTGAGTACAACGATCGATTAAAGTCGTACAAGATGAAGAATCGAAATGTATTTATTTTATATGGTCAATTCCAGGTACAACATGACGGTGACGACGTCAGAACAGAAGCCAGTCCGGGTACAAAAGTTTGATTGGTGTTTCAGTTTGCAGTTCAAATGCAGCAAATATGTCACGGAGATACGGACAATTACAAAGAATGAGGTAAAAGTTTGCAATCAAAATTCCACCAATTCCCATGTAACTTAATGTTCTTGTCCTATTTTAGACGATACAAAAGACCAGACAAGAGTCAGTCTGCTGTCCAGGATATCAGGTCGGGAAGGACGACAAATGTTACCCGAGCTGTCAGCAAGAATGTGTCCACGGCGTGTGTACTGCGCCCAACAAGTGCGAGTGCGAGGACGACTATGGTGGCCTTGATTGCAGTTTGAGTAAGAGATATATTTCGGATTAATTTATTTATGCACCACAAGCGCCTATGTAAATTATTGGAGAATAATCCATTCATCCAGGTGCATGCACCTGTTGCTAATCCACATTTTTTCTTTATTAATAGAATGTCCTCCTCAGACATGGGGAAACCATTGTGAGAACAAATGTCAGTGTGATCATGGCTCAAAGTGTGATGTGCAGACGGGTAAGAACTAAGTCACCAGAAGTCAAAAATAATAATATTGGATTGAAATCTGCTGCTGCAAGTATTAAATTAATACATTTTTTGCAGGGATTTGTGCTTGCGAACCAGGATGGAAGGGAGAGCATTGTGATATGCCATGTCCTGCAGATTTCTACGGTCCAGAATGCAAGGAGCAATGTCGCTGTATGCATGGCGGATCATGTGACCCGGTCAGTGGAAAATGTAATTGCACCTCTGGATGGAAAGGACCACTGTACGAACTAGGAATACTTATTACATTATTTTATATATTGGATTTCGAGTGACAAATATGTGGATTTTTGCCAGATGTGAAATTCCTTGTCCTCCTGGAACACACGGAAAGGAATGCTCTAGCAATTGCAAGTGTCAGAATAATGGCACGTGTGAAAGTAGAACGGGACAATGTTACTGCAAAAAGGGATGGAGGGTGGGTTAAGCAAAATACATTTATTTGCACAAGCCATATTACTGACACTGCATGTGCATATGTAAAATGAGGGTACTTTTTATCGTAAACAGGGCGATGTGTGCGCTAGTCCGTGTCAAAATGGAAAGTATGGTCTTCAATGCAAGGAGAACTGCGAGTGTTACAATGGCGCATTGTGTGACCACATTACTGGAAAGTGTACTTGCACGCCAGGATATCAGGGAGAATTTGTAAGTTGTTCTCTGGATAACAGTATTTACACATATAAATAAATATCAATTGTTAAAAATACAAATTTCAGTGTCAAACGGAATGTCCTTCAAACACATGGGGGACCAATTGCTCGTTTACGTGCACCTGTAAAAATGATGGTCAGTGTAGCAATGTAAATGGATCCTGCTCTTGTCCTCCGGGATGGACGGGAAAAAACTGCGAGGAAGGATCATGTCCAGCAAGCACGTACGGACCTGGTTGTCAGTGTCGATGCAACTGTAACCAGACGAATACGTTAGCGTAAGTAACAACATTTTTATAGTAGAAGACCAAGGTTTATAAAGTTAATAATTTGAAACGCTTCTTGTTGTTTAGGTGTCACTCCAATGATGGACGATGTAAGTCTATAAATTTATACTTAAATTAATTTATACATGTTGCAGATGATGACAATATGCACATATTTATATAAAAAATTGAAATATATTAATGCATAATTTATTATAATAGGCATTTGTAAAGCTGGATGGAAAGGGATTGATTGTTCGAGACCCTGTTCACTAAACACGTGGGGGCTAGAATGTAGCAAAACTTGCGATTGTCAAAATGGTGCATTCTGTGACCCTGTGAATGGGAAATGTACATGTACTTCCGGTATGCATACACATGCTTTACTTCTATATATTTAATACAGTATATCATTTAATTTATGAGTAAAATGTAACTAATTATAGGATTCATTGGACAATATTGCGAAAATTCTTGTCCCGATGGGAAATACGGGATTGATTGTGAACATGACTGTAAATGTTACAAGGCGACACATTGTGATGCAACTAACGGTAGGCGCTGGATTCACTTGGCTTATTTAATTTAGCCTCGATACATATTTATTGTTTAAAATTTAATCATTTAACTTATTTTTTCGTATAGGGAAATGTAATTGCGAACCGGGTAAATAAATAAATTACAACATTCATGCGTTAGATATTTAACACATGGTGAATATTATTCACTTCTGAAAAACTATGAACTAATTATGAATCATTCTTGTAATTTTATTAGGGTGGCACGGACTTTATTGCGACAAACAATGCACGGCAGGTCTCTGGGGTCCGGGATGTATTAACAAGTGCGAATGTAAAAATGATGGGGTTTGTGACCCACAAAATGGAAAATGCTCCTGCCGCCCAGGCACTCACGGAACAAATTGTGAGAGGACCTGTTCTGCAATGCAATTTGGTTTAGACTGTCAACAAAACTGTTCTTGCGTTCGGGAAAATACTTTAAAATGTGACGCTACCAATGGAACCTGCAACTGCAAAAGTTCTTGGAGTGGTAAGTTAAATATTTGAATTTTAATGCATGAATACAATAATTCAGCTACTAGCAAGAAGTACGTCATTGTTTGATTAGGTGCCGAGTGCGACACCACTTGCGAGCCGGAAACATGGGGCGAAAATTGTGATCAACCGTGTCGCTGTAATGGTGCCAGTTGTGAGCCGACAACTGGAACGTGTCACTGTCCGTTGGGGAAGACAGGAAATAATTGCGAACAAACCTGTCCTCCTGGGTCATTTGGATTAAATTGCGCTCAAAAATGTCCCGACTGCAAACATGGGACAACTTGTGACGTTTTCTCAGGCCAATGTGTATGTGACGACTATTACACGGGGTGGTTTTGCTCGTCTCCCTGCCCCAAAGATATGTTTGGACCCAAGTGTAGAAGTAGGTGCAACTGCCGAAATGATGGTGACTGTAATCCCATTTCAGGTATGTTCTAAGAAATTAACGATTAATTGTGATTTTCTTAATGTCTATGTATGTGCATCTATTTACTTATTATAGGTGTTTGCCGATGTTTGCCGGGTTGGACAGGCGAAGATTGTTCCAAACCTTGCCCTCCTGGAAAATATGGTTTCAATTGTACTCAATCCTGCCAGTGTGCTAATGGTGAAAAATGTCGAGCGCATGATGGTCATTGTCACTGCAAGCCGGGATCAATGGGTCCACGTTGTGAAGAAAGTGAGTTTTCTGTCTGAATGTATACTTAAGATAATTGATGCTCTTGAATGAATGAACGCTTTATTATACTGGCTTATTAGTACAAGAAATACAAAATTTTATGCTTAACACTAGAGAAGGAGGCTCTAAATTAAACATTTTAACAAATTAAAGTAACTTACTTGCCTAGTTTCGTCAGTTTACATCCTCTCTAAGCCAATACTTCTACCAACAAATTAATAATTTAATAATTTAATTTAATAATGCTCTTGGTTAAATGCACTATCATCAATTCTGCGATTTTATCAGGTTGTCCCGAAGGGTACTACGGCGAACATTGCGTTCATACCTGTCTGTGTGAGAAGGGTCAAGTATGCGATCCTGTTATTGGATGCAACATTCTAGGTTCTCATCAAGGTAAGTAGGAGACTGTAATTAATTATTACGCTACAACCTGAGGGAACCCCATCTTGAAACTCTTTACAGAATTCACCAATGAAATCCTCTCCCATCACGGGATGGACATTACGTGCTACAAGGCATCCGGATCTTCACTTCCCGACACGATTCACATGCGTAATTAGTGTTCCACTATACCTATACTAACTAACTCGTTAACATATATATATATTTATGTATATGTATATGTACTACATTGTTTGTTGCTGGTCTGTTGTAGCTATAATTGCAAATATTCTATTTTATTGCGCAGCTAAACAATCGGAGGAGGGTCACATGGGGAATATACTAATTATAACAATGACTGTGCTAATACTGCTCATAAGTGTGCTTGCCATTGTCGTTTACTATCGTCGCCGCATAGCCAAGCTTAAACATCACGAGCACAACGTGCATTATATGGCCAACCCTGACGACCCGCAAGGTAACCTTCTCCACCCAATCAGAGAACCATTTCCATTCATTCCAAGTAGGTGTATATATTCACAGAGACAGACATGTTAATTTTTATAGGAAACCGACACCACTTCGATAACCCCGTCTATTCTTATCAAGGTGTTCCTCGGATGTCTGACCAGGCCGGAGTGCCACTAAATAATGGCCAGATTAATAACTTGAATGGGTTGACTGCAAAGAAAAAGCCGCAAAATTGGAACTATTATCCCAGCGAGGATGACGATTTTTCTAATCAAGGTAATAAATAGATGTGAATTTATATGTGATTCTTTGTTAACGGTATTGGGTTTACTGCATATGTTGTATAGTATTTTATGCAATATATTGACTGCATATTGTGTAAACTAAATATTTACATATGTATTGACATTGCTTTATTTCCTTTTTCTTGCCCTCTTCAGCTTTCGCCGACTGGTATTATGGCAAAGGAGGTACCTTATCTATGTATCTATCTGTATACACTAACTCACTCACCCGTCTTTGGTTTTTCTATTGAGCCTAAAAATATATACAACTTAAATTGTTGCTTATCCTTAAATTAATCTACTCCCACTCCTTTTATAACGCAGATCATAGTACCAACAAACAAATAATGTGACTTTATTTAATCACAAAATATTCTGATTATGCATAGGAGCGAGCAGTTCTTACGACCATCCTGCTGCACTCGCTGCCAAGAATCGAGAAGCAGATTTAACCAACCCAAATTTGGTCGCAAATAATATCTACCACAGCATTGAGGATTTAAACAGACCTGATAATGAGCACCTCTACGATGAGATTAATCAACAAAAGGCAAATAATCTACTGGGTACGGTTACTATTCAGTTCAATATCCAACACTTTACTTAATTGTTGCTACTTGATTAATTTTTTAAAATATATTTTTAACGTATAGCTGAGGAGGAGTACGACCACCTCGACCACACGCGAGCCAATTCTGTCCCAAATCCAAACTATACCCGAATGCAAACCATTCCGCGGAGTGATCGCAGTATTCGGAGTATCGCATCCACAATTAGTTCCAACACCAACGTTCCTAACATCCCAACCCCGAATGGAATTATTGGAGGTCATGGAGGAGCGTCATCATCCATTTTGCATGATAGCAACAATATCAATAGTGATACAATACGATCGAAAGATCACAATCAGAAATTAGCTTTATTCAGTAGTTCAGAAGAGAATGACGACTAAACTATTTATGCATAGCAAAACACAAGTTATTACATGCTAACAAGCTTCATCACTCACCTTCTCAAACTTTGGATAATCAATCACACAATGACCTTCTTCCACTTCCTCGTCTTCGTTTTCGACTCGTGTAATGTGTATTTAATGTTCTACATTATATCGTATTAATTGTAAAAAGTCTTCGCCTAAAAAACTAATACCTCGAGTCAATACAAATAGTTGCACACAAAAGAGAATAATATTAATCGGAGCGTTGTCTAGTTTTAACTTAATTTATAAATCCCTACAATAACTGGAAAAAGTGATTAACTTTAACTATTTCAACATTTAAATCAGTTTGACGACATAAGTGAACGAACAAGCGTATTAAGAAACTTCTAATCGTGTCCGCCCCACGAATCAAGCAAGTCAACCTACATACTTTTAATATACACTAGTAATAGCTATAATAATATAATGATACAGTTTTACCAAAACACATCGAAAATACTTAAACTACATAACTGCTCATCCAACAACAGCAACAACATTTCGTACAATATATATGAAAACGTCCTTCAAGAAAGAAAATTAAGAAATTGAATTATGAAGAGAAGAATAGTTCATTGACTGACTTATTAATGGACACGACTGAGATGAAAAATGTTTCATGAAAATCAACAACTTTTACTTTTTACTTTGTAACATTTTTATTATGTAATACCGTATTTTTATTTTTTGCTTGAAACTCATGAACATGTCTCCAACTCCTAACAGCTCTTTTAACTTACGAGTTTTATTAGTCTCTCAACAATGAGTTTACATTCATAATTCTTTTTATATATGTAAATATTTTAGCTTATCCAGTTCCAAGATATACATGTTGTTTGTAATGCTATATGTGTAGACTGATCTCTTATTTTAATAACTCTTCGTGTTACTTACGTAAAATTTTAAACATTTTTCTCAAAATTTTGAACATGGAAGACTTTTTTAGAAAAACACAAAAAGGAAGGACTACTTTTAATTAAGCATGTAGTTTGAGTCAGTCAATCAAAAAGTGATGGTGAAAATACTGATTTTTTTAAGAGAATTTATTAATTACTCCCACAAGCTTTTTTGCGTATACTATATTATATTGCTATTTAAATGTCCATAATCTTTAGAGGACTAGAGAGTGCGTAGCCAGTGCCTAAATATAATTAATTAAATAATTTAAAAATTGATAATATAACCTAGCATTTTGTAAAGTATTATTATTCATAAGCTCGTTGCTGCTGCTGCTGAACGCGATGATATCTAGTTTACAAATATATAGCTTACAAAATCATGATGTCACTAATTATTCGTACCCTGTACTAGAATACAAAGACGAGATTTACTATCATCATTATCGGGATAAACATATCCAAAATGTATGAAATTCCATGAAATTAATCGCTTCCAACATATACAATTGTATATCCTCAAGCAATGACGGGAACTAATAAAAGCTTGAATAATTTATTCAGTATCTTATGAATTCTATAAACCCTCATCATTATTAAACTAAAATACAATTAGCATATTAGCTAGTCTGGAAATTTACATACATACTCTGATTTCCTGCATTCATCTTCAAAGTAGCACAGCACAGCACTGTTGATTCACAGCAATTTTTATCAGGGCAGCATTTTTCACTCATAAAGACACCTTTAAATTCACTATTTAAATTCTTCACTTTTCAACACATATTACGTGAAATCTTAAAGATTTCATTGTTGCTTAATGCTTTGTGTGAGCGACCATTTTGTGAGTCTCAAATTGTAAGCGGCACCATCATCATCATCACCATCGTTCATTTTGTTTTGGTGGTAGATTTTCGTGTGCACTTCACTGTCTCGAATTTTGACTCGAAATTTCGAGTGAATTCAGAATTTGTGAGAGAAGAATGTCGACACAAACGACCACACCCCCTGGCACGACGAACCCAACCGCCACCACCTCCACACCACCACCCGCCGTCAAGGTGAGATAATAACAAATAAATACGCAGGGTTAAAAGAAACACGTTATTTTATACCGCAAATGTTACAATGAATTAGCGAATGAACTCGCATGTTTGTAAATAATTGGCTAGTTTATTTACAATTACAGTGCTTATTAATATTAACTATTTTGATTACGATTGTCCTAACTGTGAACTGGTTTTATTAGGTTCTCACAAGGAAGGGTTTGCAAGAGTTGGTGAAGAATGTGGACCCCAATGAACAATTGGACGAGGACGTGGAAGACCTCCTTCTCAGTTATGCGGACGAATATATGGAGAGCGTCATGGAGGGTGCGGCCGTTTTAGCGTCACACCGAAAGTCAAATGTGGTCGAGATTAAAGACATTCATACGCATTTAGGTCAGTTTATTTATTGGTTTTTGATATTCGGTTTAAGAGCCATGAGTAATAATTAATTTTAAATTTGCTTGGGTACAGAACGAACCGGACAAGGCTGGATACCTGGGTTTGGTTCGGATGAACTCAAACCTTATAAACGAGTCCCCGTCATGGAGGCTCACAAGCAGAGGGTGGCGTTGATCAAAAAGTCATTAAAGAAATATTGAAGGGATCAAGATTGATGTGCAAGTCGAAGGTGTCCTCCTGATAGCAGATTTTATTTCACCCATGTGATTTCATTTTTATATACTCGTAGGTTTTGCATAAGCGACCTTAAATCAGTTAATTGTACAGGAGAATTGTCCATTTTCGTGTTTTTGGCTCATATTTATGGCGATATACCTGATCTTCTTTAAATTTTTACCATTAGACCTCAATTTAATGTATAGACGACAATGGACTCATTTAATTCCATAGTGTAATAATATTAATATATAGTTTTAATGTATTAAAGATTGATACGTGTGTTTCTTAGTATTGTTACGATTAAAGATATCAGTGAATACGTTAATGAAATGATACACATCACACCATGAATAAATATAATCATTTCAAAGAATAATAATGTTTTAATGGGTGTACATATTCATTTCATTCATCAGTTCTCATTTCCAATAATAACTAATAAATTTTTTGGTAGAATTTTGTAATCAGCACTAATAATGGGCGTATTCATTAGAAGTACTGACTGAAAAATCCAGTCATCATTATTCATCACACATCTCTTAACTTGAGTACATCGAGTTGGATTAGTAGCATCCTCAGCGGTGTGAAGTTGACTGCTGACTGCTGGTTCACATTTCACGGTGCAACCCTCCCTTCGTGAATCGAAATAAACAAAACATAAAGTTTACGATGTCAAGAACAAGAATGAACTTATCGTGGAGAATCGCGGTTATCATATTGTTTTTTATTGTATTCACGAGTTTAACGGTCAGAGGTTCAAGAGTGACTGAGAAAGCGTTTGACTCCTTGCCGACTGAAATTGACGATAAGGTTCAGGACACGTTGGATGAAATCATTCAAGACTTGGAAGATAAGTATGGAACGTTCGACCCGGCAGATTTTTGGCACTCGTACGTTTTCGGCACTGGGAATCAGAACAGAGAAAGTGAGTTGTTTGTTGATGAAGATTAGTGAAATGTGAAATTGTAAATTGTCCCTTTTATTTGTGTAATTTATCTGTTTTAAATATTTCTAGTATTGCACGTACGAAATGTGGAACAGGTTGAGGTTGAGGGGGACTATATTCAATGGAAATACGCCAGATTGGGACTGAAACATTATCTGATTGGACTGAAACAAAGACAGATAACTGTTCGAGGATTAGATTTTCAACCAGTTGATTCAATGGGTAGGTGTAAATCAGTTTAATTATTTTTACCTTGCGTATAAGCGATTTAAAAAGAATGGATCACTAACGAAGTGCTGTAATTGTTTTTTACCTTGCAGATGTGGCACAAGATTTGGACGCTATTACTGTTTTTACGAAATGGAACGAGGCTAAAAACCATGCAGAAATGGTTATCCTCACAGTATCTTCAGAACCACGACTGTATCTTCATTTATTTGAGAATGATAACATCATATCGATAACATCGTTTCCGTTGCATTATCCCGTCAAGGCGATTGAGTTTTGTCATGTTGGACATTCATCAAAAGTTGTTTTAATCCCAAAGGATGCCAAAACAGATATTGACATTTACAATGTTGAAGTTCACAATAGTACACAAGTTTGGTAAGAATCTGAAAAAAGCAATTAATAAAATGTTGCAATGCTCAAGTTAATTAATTTGTAATAGGTTTTTCCAACGGATATCTGCTAGAGATGACAACACCAACGTCGTGGTTTATGATTCCGACATGTTAGAATCAGTTATCGCCGTATCGGGCGGAACTCATCTGTTTATTCACACCTTTGACCCCAAAGCTGGAATGTTTGCCGTTTCACAAGACGTTTCCTTACCGAACGCATGTAGTACCTTGTTTTCATTCACCGTCGCATATCAACATTACATTGGATGTGTTCCCTTGGATCCTGACCTCACCGTTAGATTTGTGTCTTTCAATTATAATTCAAACGAGTACGTTTTGGAGGATGAGGATAACAATTTCAAGGACACCAAGACTACCAGTGTGTACCCCGTCGCAGTACCTGACTACACTGACCAGTATTTCATTCTGATTCGGAATGTGGATGGCGATACGCGAATTATGGTTTACCATGGACGAGAGGCTGGATTTGAAATGGAGTATAATTGTACTAACAGTAGTAAGTCTGCGTAATAATCATTTCATTTTTTATTTTGTTGATTATGAACATATATTAATTTATACATTTTCAGCATGCCCAAGTGTCTCGGATCTTTCCAAAGGAGTCGGGTTTCGAAACAGGGACTACTCTGCATTTATCTTTCCGAGTGGAGATCAAGGAGGGAATTCCATCGTGTGGCTGATCACTAAAGAAATTCTGGATACTCGATCTCCTTTGTTGGACGAATCCCGTCAGCTTTACAACAATTATAATGAACTCTCCAAACGATTCCAAATGTAATATATAAACTAAGATTCATATTAATTATAACAAAAATCCATAATTCAAATTGCATATGCTAGATGGGAACAGGCTATCGCTGGAATTGGAAAAGTACTCAACAGCAGTATCAAAGTTGATCAGCCCAACGTTGTAACAGGGTCGTGGGATGTGGACAGAATAAACGCCACGAATTTATTAGGAGACGGCAAGAAATCTCAACTGGGGGCAGTGAAAAATCTTCAATTCGTCGGATCTCCATGGACTGATGAAGATTTCGAAACAGACATGAAGCAAATTTATGATGAACTTAATTATCTGCGGAGAAACGTATCTATTGCACAGTCCGAATTAGCATATGCCATCATGGCCGACAACGGCACTGTCCAACATGTCACGGCAGCTCAACAAGTCACAGGAAAATTTAACACCCAAACTCTTACAACTCAAAAAATTGTTACTGCAAGTTTGCGTGGAGACATTGAACCAGCCGAATTTTTAAATTCCTTTGTCTTAAAATCTAACGATGTTCGTGTTTCTGGGGGATTAGTTTTTCTTAATCCGGTCAAGGTTTCAACTTTGAACGCGTCTACAATTAATGGTGTTCCTGTCTCACATATTGCTCGATATTCTCAAGACAACGTTTTCGAGTGTCCGGTCCAATTTACGAATGGGATTCATGCAAATGGAAATGTTTTATCCCCAACAATTAATGGAGTTTCAGTTCCAGATGAATTGATGCTAGTTTCAAGTATTTCTGGTACGAGGACAATTGAACTAACCTAAAAATACCTTCCTATTAGTTTTGATTAGTAAATTTTGCATCAATGACTAATTTTTGGCAATTATTGTTTTTTAGGAGTGAACTTTATCGACGGTTTTGTAATCTCGAACAACACCAATTCCAAAGGGGAGTACAGCGTTGAGAAAGTCTTGCTAAAATCGACAAGTCAAATCGTAGAGTCTCAAATTCACTTTGACCACCTCGTCATAACTTCACCATTGAATGTGACAAATATCGACAACTATGATGTCAATAGCTTTCTCTCATCAGTCGTTACGAGTGATTATTCAGGGTTGATAGCCGGCAAGAAATCTGTGATAGACTCGGTTCATGCAAAATCTCTAAATATTGGCTCGACTTGGAATAATGTCTCGTTTCCGAATGGCTTTGTTCGCAATAATCAAAACCGAGTCGTCCTCAATTTGCCAACAAGTCTCAACTTTCTCACTGTCAAAAAGGTTGATCTTTAACTGCAATAAGCT
The DNA here is from genome assembly GCF_002217175.1 of Folsomia candida. Lineage (NCBI taxonomy): Eukaryota > Metazoa > Arthropoda > Collembola > Entomobryomorpha > Isotomidae > Folsomia > Folsomia candida. The sequence continues at coordinate 2,944,515 of NW_019091209.1, forward strand.
GATTGAAATTATATTTGTAATCGTGATACATTTTTTGCTTAGGTAATTTTGGGAGGAACCATCAATAACGTTAACATCAACGATTTAGTGACTCGGAATACCAGACAAGATTTATCCACCAGTTGGACGTTCATCGGCCCAGTCACTGTAAACAGGGACATCGCTGTTTCAGGTCTTGTGGATGGCGTCGACATGCGCGAACTGGGAAACAAGGCCACTTTGAACGACTTGAAGGATGTTCACATCTATGCTGACGTCGTTTTCGAACGCGACATTATCGTGGACACACTGCAAGTGAAGAATGATGTGAATGGGAAAAATTTAGAGGATATATTTAACGATTTTCTACAATTTGTAAGTAGAAATGTATATATAATAATCTTTACTATCCAACAAATTGAACTGGTTTGTATTGGTATGCATAATTATATAACAACGGTTATTTATTTCAGAATGGAACTAATTGTCATATCCCTGGAGTGACCACCGTGCTCTCCGACATAGTCCTTGACAGCGTACAAGTAGACGATGACAACATTAACGGTCAACCATTGTCCAAATTCCTCCTCGTCAATGGAAATCAAAACATCACAGAGGATATCACCATTTCAGAAGACAGCAACTTTGCCTCACTCACCGCCCTTAAAACTTACGACGGCGTGAGCTTGGCTACCCTCTTGGATGATGCGGTGCGACTCACAGGCACCAATAAAATTGGTTGGAAAGCTGAATTTGAACATATAATTTGTGGCGGTGAGGGCATGGTGATTGGAGGCACAATAAATGGCTTCTCTGACTTTGGCAGCAATGTTGCCGTTACGAGTGGGCGACCTTCGCAAAAGTTTATTAGCCCAATTGAGTTTGAAGCTGTCGATTTCAATTCCGCAGGTGATCCATTGATTATCTCAACCCGCAAATAATGACAAGATAATTAAAGTTTCGAATAATTTTTTTGTTTGATGCATAACAGTTATCGAGCGTGATTTCAATATTACGGATGGCCAGAAAGTTGGAACGCTGGACATTAGACAATGGTTTTCGAGAAGGTTGAGTCTGTCAGGACGAGAATTCATCACGTCACCCGTATTAATTGATGGATCAGTGACAGGGCTACACGACATTTACACTCCCACAATCAACAACGTCTCGGTAGAAACACTTTCTCATTCCGCTTTCCGTACAAACGTTTTGAATCAGACTTTCTCCAAACATGTCACGTTTCAAAATGGTCTCGAGGTCTCGTACGGAAATGTCGATTTTGACAGTACCGTCTCCGGCTACGATCTGAAACACATTCACGAAAATGCTTTCCCTCTCAATTCTAGAGAAGTCTTGGAACTGCATGGTCTATGGCACTTCGAGGTTTAATTGATATTTTGTTCATTAATGTTATTTAACGGAACTTGTTTTAAATTACAACTACATTGCAGAGTATCGTGGTGACTAACAAATTGGACGTGGAAGGAGAAACGTGTGGCGTAGACTTGAAAGAGTTAGCGTCCACTACGGTTAGAAAAGATGCTCTAGATATCCAAATCTCGTCGCCAACCAATTTCCGTGATGTGACAGTAGAGAAACTCCTGAAAGTTAGAAGTATCAACGGGAAGGATACTGAAGATCTCATGACCACGAATACAAATCAAACAATCGATTGTAACTTTGAGGCCAAGAAGAATGTCAAAGTTACCGGAAATCTTATTACGGACGGTCACATCAACGGTGTTTCGACAGAAGTACTTTCCAAAACGTATTCCCACGGACCTAACAATGTTCACACGATTTCCGCTGAAGAGTACAAATTCAACCACAATTTAACCATGGAGAAACTCATAGTTCGAGGAACAATTCAAGGGAAGGACTTTTCCAACACGGCCCACACCCAACATCTCATCAAAGTTAGCGATGCTGGTCTGAGATTCACCGGAGTCAAAACATTTACATCTCTCGTCACCATTGCAAAGGACTCCACAGTAACGTCCTACAACGGTTTGGCAGTTGAATCATTACAGTTTCAAACGCTAGACGACGACATTGTTGTCACGAGTCCGTGCATGTTTCATGGGAATGTGAATTCTAAAATCGTGCAATCAAACGATGGAGATATCATTGCAGAAATTGTAAATGGTTTTAAATGGGATGACATTCTGACTAACTCGATCCCACTTGGGGAGAATATTGACCCGCACCACTTGAGGTACCTGGTCTTTGACAGTGTCGTTGTGGGTGGCAACCTGACCACGAAAACATTTCAAGGTCACAGATTCGAAGATTTTATCCGGCTCGATTCTACGGATCAAAATCTAGGAGATGTTACGGTTCGCAAAATTAAAATTATAGGACCAAATGTTCAAGTGGGAGGATTGATTAATGGGGTGAAACTTGAGGATGAATTTGATCGGACGATAATGGTATGTCGCATATTTTCTGTTCCGTACATGTATTAATTTATAAAATTAATTTATATATGCGCAACAGGCTGGGGATGCGGACAAGTTTGAATTCACTGGGAACAAGACCTTCCTTGGAACTCTGACTGTAGAAGGAGACGTGACCTGCTTCGGACCCACCTTCCAAGACAACGTGATTGATATTACGCAACCATTCACCATTTCCAACTCTGTGGAGTTTGCTAACCCGATTGTTATAGAGAATGGTCTCAGTGTGTCACAGACCGTGCAAAATACGACCATAGACGAAATCATGGCTGATGCTCTCACCAACGGAGAAAGTGGAGAGGAACAAGTTATAAGTGGTGAATGGGAGTTCACCAATGGACTCACCTTCACCGCAGATGTCGTCGGACCTGGTGAACTGAAGAATTTCGATCTTCAGAGTCTCATCACAGAAACCGAGTACAAAGTAAGGGCTGCCGAAGAGAAAATCGAAAGTCAGAAACACACCTTCAGACAAGAATGTCAGGCCGTGCATGACATGACTTACGATCTTGTGTACAATCCGATGAAACTGGATGCATTTGATAAACATCAAACTATTCCTCTGACCCAACAGGTAATTAAGCGACATTTAATAAGTAATGATGTTTAAAAATGCTATGAATACTAAACGATTATTTCTTTCATTTTTTAAAATACACACAGGCCGAAAAAATGATAATTGTCCAGTCCTCTGGAAAATTGGTCATGTTGACAGCTCTTGGATGTGGAATTATCAGATATGACTGGAACAATAGAACAGAATTATTTCACCAAGATGTACTCGCTACTTTGGCCTACAATATGTCGAATTTCGGAAAAGTGAGAGATTGGCAGTCTACCATGCACGAGAGCGACGGACTCATGATTTTCACAACAGAACCATCTCCATGTTCTGGCCTGGCTAGAGGGCTGCATTACACTGTTATGGATGCTACTGGGACATTCTCCCCCGTCCACACCCTCGATCATGGACATATCAAAACTTTCCGCGTGATAAGCGACCTGACGAATCAACATACTGCAGTTTTTGCCATTAAAAATGACACCCTTGAAATATTTACGTGGAACAGCTACAACGGGAAATTCTTCCATGTATCAAAAAAGCTTGGGGTGACCCACCACGACGGGATGGACGTAGCACTACATCTCTCCGGAGTCTCAATTCTGCTCACTGCTCCGTCCGAAATCGCAATTTTACACTTTAACTGGAAACATCATGACTTGTCGTTTCTTGCCAAGACTAACTTTGACGCTAGCAACAAGAGTCCAATCCTCTTTGACAATTTTGGTTCGCTCTATGCTCTAGTTTTGGGAAAAAGTTCACCGTTCTCAACGTCTACGTTTTCTACAATTCAGGTAATTACGACGTTCTAACTAACTACACACACATATACAATGTCTCTTCTCTACTAAATATTCTTACTGTGAAACGGCTAATTTCTAACGACTTTGTTTTTGTCTAGCTGTTCAGTCTAGTTGAAGGTGGGCATCTTTCCAAGCTGCAACCACTCCCACTGGGTGACTCGTACCTCACGACGGCCATCACCTTTTCGCACCAAACCTTCCTCGCCATCCTGTCCAAAACGTTTGGGCTGAACATCTACAAGTTCGCAGCACTCGCTGGTCTCCAGCGTCTGAATGCAAATCCTATCAAAATTTTTAATGGTATCGCAATTGCTAATTTTGATGTGCAAGCCTGGGACTTTAGTGCACCCCGGCCCTTTATTGCTATCCTCACGAGAACGACGGTGGAAATATTTCACAGCAATGTGTACGGTGATTCATTAGATTATACATCTCAAAATATGTGTAGGATAAAATAATAGGTAAATAAATAATTAATTGTTGATTAGTGTGTTGTTGAGAGTACATATATACTCACTTTAAAGTACAATAAAAAGACAACGAACTGCAAAAATCGTTATGCTTAATTGAAGTTTACTTCTTTTTTTGTATAATAATGCACTTAATATTTTGAGCTATTTTTCATGTACTACTACTGATGACAAGATTAATCATATTTTGAGACAATAATAATAATACACGTTCACTTATTACAGCGCCATCACGTGAGGTTTCCATCAGCACCATCAGATATACAGTTTTCATACATTATAATTGTCTAAAATGTCATTCTCTCTGTCAATGTATTGATAACTCAGGGATTCTGGGAGTGTTGTAGTATGAGTTTGAACTAGTATGGAATCTGATTCTGGTAAAATTGTAGAATGTCATAAGTTTTTGTTCGAATCGACAAGAACGACTTGTTTATAACGTCAATCATAAACAAGGCGGCATCTCTTTCACTCTTTGTCGTTGAAAATCTTTCCCGTAGTAATTTAATAGTTTGTCCTCTAAAACATGGAAGCCCAGTATCAAGCATGAGAGTCACCAGCGAAATGACAGACTCGCAGTACGGTCTGAAATACAAAGTTAACATGTTTGTTTTTAATTAGTCACTATTTTTTAATGCGTTTTTTTCTGTGGTTGAAATGAGTTGGATTTTTACCTCACGGCCAAGAAGGCGTGCACACAGAGATGAACAAACCAACGGAATGGGGGTGCCTCCATTTTTCCACCCATAATCATCACCATCTCTTCCGTTAATTTAATATCAGGTTCAAATCCCAAATTTCCACCTGGTGAGCTCTCAAACATGAATCCGAAATCTGAGGAGGAGTAATCACACTTGATCAATATTAGTGTTAAGTGAACAATAAGTTGACATATAATATGCTTACCGATATGAATAAGATTCCCTTCTTGGTCCAACATGATGTTTCCATTGTGTCGATCCTTGATTTGGAGTAAGAAGCCGACCACGCTGTAGGCTGCCATAGACTTGATAAAATTCTTCCTTGCTTCTTGAAACCCTGGAGTTTCTTCATCTCCAAATTGCTTTTTGAAATAGTCGTACAACGTCACGTCCGTCTGACGTCCTAGCTGATCTCGAGATTTCGCATTGGGAACACATTCAATAACTCCACACTGCAAACAGATAATAAATTTTAATATAATATATTGATGCAAATGTGCATATTGTTTTTATATAGTCTTGAAATATGTAAGAGACTTACGCCGGGTGCAGTAGCAACAACCCGATACGGAAACAAGTATAAATCCAGGTTTACTTGTTGGAAGATATTTTTGAAAAGGGAGATCACTTGCAATGCTAGCATGTCTTGTCGGACGTCATCTCCAACTTTGAATATTGCAGCTTGCCAAACCTCAGGATGCATGCTTAGAGATTTTTGCCCTTCTTGACCAGAATTATGTCCTAGACCAGACGTTTCAACGAGAGCAATGCCCGTTCGACGAACTCTGAATCTTGCTAAGAAGGGGGCCTTAGCAGCACTAGTAATATAGGATTGTTATGTAAGTACATACTCTCATGACCTTTACGTATATTGATATCACCTTTGCATCGGAGTTCCACTTTTGGCATCAATATCTAAGACAAGTGCTTCTGGATTGGAGGGCAAATAGCAGCCTTGTTCAACTTCAATCTTGGCTAATTCTTCCAAACAAGCGTCCTTTCTCTCCGGTCCCTTGGGGTATTTTCTAATTTCTCCAGAAATTGCCGTAACTTTGTCAAAGAATGAAAATTCCTTTTCGTAAAATTCTTTCGCATTTCCAGATAAGGATGATACAATCGATGAGATAAGGGCTTCGAGGGTATCCGCAATGGCGGCTGTATAATAAATCACACGTTTTAATAAATATAATTAAATATAATTTTGTAAATTGTATGGTAATTATCAGACGTCGGATATGTATGTATTTATAACTTTTACAAACCAAACCAGATCGCACTAAAACTTCGTACACTAAAATCCCATGTAACCATGATCTCAAAAATTCAAACATAATCTCCAATATTTTGCATATTTTGGGGTTTTTGTACATAAACATATTTTCATACATATTTTGAAGCTTTTTTGTAGATATTAAATATTTTGCTATATATTTAGAGGTTTTTTAAAATATATAAATATTTTAATACATATTTCGAGATTTTTATATAGAAATATCTTTCTTCATTCATAATTGAACGTTCTCTCAAAATTGTGTTTGCATGATACTCTTGTTCAATTCGTGTGAACGAATGACAAATTCAGCTTGACCCATTTTATAAGTTCCCCAGGCCAAGAAAGAAATTACTCCAGAAAATCTCAAACTAGTGTCGCACTATAAGTCATTAAATGAAGATTAAAATGTAATGGTGATATAATTAATTTATAAAGGTGTTAAGATTTTGAATATTACTAAAAAGAACATAAATGCAGCAGGGAACGTCTTTTTAAAAATCATTTTTTATGAACATCTTTTGGATCCTTTTATAAGCATATGTTGGATTTGTGAGCATATATTGGACTTTTTTAAGTACATATTTAAGTTCATATCGTGAGGGATGTAAGTTTATATTATATCCGCCAAATACTGCATAGTAATAACAAAACCATTTAGGAGACGTACGATCTCGATTGTGGCCTTCTTCATCCAAAAATATATTGGTTTGCATGTTCCAAATCAGTTGGTGAGCTACGAGTTGTGACTTTTTCGCCAAAGTTTTCACGAGTTCCGCGGTATAGCCCATCTAAAACATCCATTCACCAATTATTCCACTCGTCATTTACTTTTATTGGGCAAATAATCGTTATCTTACGGTGTCATGACGCAAAGCTTGAACAAGTTGAGGAATATAGAACAACACTGCATCGGCCGGATACGTGTTTAAAGTTCGAACAGCATACTGCGCCGTCAAGGGATGAGGAGGAAACTGTCGGCTGAAGAATGCCAATGCTCTGATCGGAGTACAAGGCGCCCAGGTCAAGATACAGGAGAGCTGCGAGTAAAATAGCACACATGAAACATGGAATTATAAATACATGGAAAATTTGCATGCTGAATTGCACAGCATTTAATTTTAAACTGTGATGCTCGTTGCTGTTAGTGCATACCTCTGGAGCATCATTGAGGACCATGTCGGATGTGACGAGGTAGGTCAGCCCTTCTGGAATGTGCATAATAGTTTCAGGCCAGTATCTTGCTAACCGTGCAACTTCTTCTGAAACAACACTCTTCTCGGTTGACTTTAAGCGGCATGGAAGATGAATAGCGAGCAGTGGACTAATTTCCCAAGCCAGTCGGACCGATTCTCTCCACATCTTGTCAGATGACTTCATCAACCTCCACGTGTTGATGGTGGCTTCTCCCGAGAGGACTAGTTCAGTCGAGTTTAACGGATTATTCCACGTCATGAGGACATCGACCTGGGATAAATTAAGGAATAATTACAGTCCACGTTTATAGAATTGAGCCCAATATTTAATTATCATGAAATATTAATTGATATTCACCTCTTGTGCCAACAATTCTAAAATCAAATTCCGTTTACGAATGTACTCCTTGACGTTGTCCTTGTCAAAGTTATCTTTCCGCTTCTTAAACAATGGGAGAGGGTTGTCCTTGTGTCGGTACATCGTGTTTAGCCAGCCATCTCCGAACCGTATATCTCCGCCCGACATGGTTGTCCAGCTCTCTTTTTCCTGTAAAATTAAAAATATTGACGATTTATGGAGCTATAAAAACATTGAAAACATAATGACGACCCTGCCAGCTTTGTAAAACATCTACATCTAATATCAGGAGATACCGTGAGAAACAACTGCAGATGTTAATGCCAATTAATGCCAAAAAAGAAAGGAGTAAGACTCACTGGCAATGCTTTACCAGGTTTGACCTGCCTCTCCGCAATGGGTCGAATATACTTTTTATCGTTATGTAGAATCTGCCAAAATTTAAGCACTACGAGAAGATCCTTCCTCAACGCTGATGCCCCTTCCGTTGGCCAGGCATACCCTTGACAAAAATAGTCAAAGCACGCGCAATAAACTCTTTCCCGGATGACGGCCTTCTTCAACATTGAATGTCTCGATGTGTCATCTTGGAGAAGGGTGAGAGCACAACTGAGGAGTCTGAATCTTGGCCGGAGTGCTGCGACATTTCTCGTCATGTAGGTACGGTCACCCACCTCCATTGGTAAAGTGCGATGAATCATGTAAATGAACATTTCAATCACGTCGTCATTACAACTCTTGCTGTTCTCGACTAGTTCACAAATGAAGGTTATCCAGAGGTCGTGCGGGGCGATGAGTGGAGCTGGAATGTCCAGTTGACATCCTTCATGTGCAGCAAGTGGACTTGTCGGTTCTTCATCCGGAGTGAACATTCCCATCCGACGTTCGACGGTGCACTGCCAAGAGCCCAACATTTCTTGGATGAATGGTAATGTCAGGTCTCGCCTGGCAGAGAGGATCCACTGCCACAACTCGATGGCACTTCGGATCATATCCTCAGTGAACATTTCAATGGGTCCCCAACACACGGCGTGCACCAGGGTTCGATTTAATCCTGGAAGTTGATAAGAACAAACAACGACGTCAGACTATATTACCTTATCATTTATGTCAAAAAATTCCTCATTTTTTGTAGGGTGGGGGTTAACTACCTTCTGTGCTAATCAATAGGGCTGCCAGTGTCCAAAGAGCATCAACGAATTCTTCTTTGGTGGGAGGAGTATAATCAGGTTCGTCCTCGGTTTGAGCAGACACAACTCTAAGCAGTTGAAGCGACACAGTTTCTACACTTTCCATCATTAGCATTCCTTTCACTAGACCCAAATATTTGCTCCGGAGAGATAAGGAAGATAAGAATTTGGGCAGTGATGATTTAGTACAATCCGGTCTTCTCGACAATGCGACATGCTGCAATACGGTAGAAATAATCGGAATAAATGAGTATAATACATACATACATAATTAACCGCTCTTGTATCTTATGTTATGGCAAACTAACTGGCAATGTTTCCGCAGTAACATTCAATCCCGAGTATTTTAGTAAACTTTCGGCGGCCATGGCAAGTCCGGAGTGGTGTTTGAGTCCATCGAAACTATGAATGTTTAAATACTCTTCTAAGTGAGATCGGGTGGTTTGTGGAGCCCACTTCATTGCTTCTTGAAGGAATCCAATACAACGTTCCGCATAATCCCGGACGGTTGCCTTAATTATGTATCAAAGGTTAATTCCTATCATAAATCCATGACATTAAGTACAATACCTCTCGTGCATCCATAGTGTCCATGCATTGAAGTTCGTACGGAGTGTTGGGAATCGAAAGTGGAGGATTATCAACAATTGGATTCGTAGTCAAGCTGTACGACAAGACTTCCAAGACATCCAACATGGTGTGCAATACAGCTCGGCTCCACAGCAAGTGAGGAAATCTAAAAGAGTTAAAAGATGAAGCTGCATAATTGTTAGCACGGTCTTGTATAAAACGTACTTTTCCACAAGGCCAGACAAGAATTTATCCGCGACTTTTCGTACTTGACGATGTGTATGATTAAATCGGACGAAGAGGAACTGCGCGTGTTCTTCCAATTCAATCTCCCTCTGAAGAACTTTGTCTCGTTGGGTCATAACTTCTAAAAACTTTGCAAATACTTTTTCGGCGACGCTATAAAAATAAGATATCAAATTAGTGAATTCGTTTAGTTAATTTTTGTAAATTTAAATCTTCAAAGTAGCCTCATTACCAGTTGATACACTGCCACAATCCCAATTTGTCTTTCATGATTGAAGGTTCACAAATATATTCAAACACGTCTTTGAAACTTGGGTGAGGTACGGTTTGAATCCTCAAGATTTCTAACCAGTATACGGACAGGACGTAAGCACATTGCGGGAATGGTAAGTTCTTGATTATAGCTGTGACATCAGGATTCTCCAGCATTGCGGAAATCTTTGTCTTAAAATCTTGCAGTTCGGTCTTAAATTTTGAACAATTAAATATATTATTAAGAGCAAAAGTTAATATTATGTATATTAATGTATTGTCATCTTAAACTCTAATCCAAAAATTAAAATAATCTCCTCCTTACACTTGAAACAGCGTCGGAACGGAGAGCTGAGGTGTATTGTAATTCCCTTAATTCTGATCTTAAGCTGGTTTTACATACGAGCAGTGGGCTTTTGAACGCAATGTCTTTGACACCGTCGTACCATTCATGCGGCCACAAACCGGCCTGCTCCACTGGTGTTACGAATCCCATAAGAATGCAGTACAGCCAAAAATCGCGAAATAACTTGTGCAATCTCGGTTTCACGTCCACTATTGGAGGCATTCTACGAAGCAGAAGGGCGATCACGGGGATTAACGTTCCTAAATTTCCAGCAGAAGTTGACGCCTGTAAGGAAGCAAATACGTGAATAATATAATAATTAGATGGACTTGCAATGAAAATATAACTATAATGTAGGTCATACTTTAATAGTTGCTGGAGATTTGTCAGCCGCTCGCTTCCCTTCCAGTCCCAACTGGACGAACAATTCCAGTAAACGACCGAGCAAGTCAGTCATACGAGCTTCGCCTTCAAGATTTAATGCCACATTTGCCAACGCGTTCATTGCTGCGCCACTAATATGACGATATTTTCTGTCCTCCACAACTTGAGAGTAGGCTGTCGAACTTGCTTCGATAGTGAACATGGTGAACATTTTCATCACTTCTTCGTAAACTTGCGTCTATAATATTAAAATAAAAAGTCATCACTAGTATAATCGTGCCTATGCGATAATAAGTATGAGAATAAATCGACCACTAAGGGCTTACTTCGCATTTAGCAATGACAATACAGGATAGCTGATCAACGATTAAAATGTCCAACACAGGAGGCATTTTTCCGACACGTTGTTGTAAAAAGTGGAGAATTGATTCAGTTGTTTTGTGAGTTTCTTTCAATTCAATCGCTACATGGCCCAACATTACGATTGCGTTGGTCAAGACCAAAATGGAATTTACGTTCGTCACTTCTTCGATCTTTCCTCCCATTCTAAATATAGTTTGATAATAAATTTACTGTGCAATTTTGGGCAAATAACTTGGACAGGAACAAAAACCACTTACTCTTTTTCAGCCATGAACACTCGGTTAGAAACTGATGCCAGAAATGCTTGTACGGAATTTGGATCCATTGTCAATCCAGCCTTCAAGGAACTGCATAGATTCTCAATGGCCACGTCACGTAACCTTTGAAATGCGTCCATTGCTGCGTCCTCCTTTTTGAAGACTTCGGATAATTCTGTGCAAAAAAAGTACGTTTATTTTATGTAATACAACAGTATAACATTTTCTAAAAATTTACTGTTCGCTTTGGCAGCTTCTCTATTATAAAGTCGTGACAGGATGGGTGAAGGGTTGACTAAAAACTCTTTAAGATATTGAATACTGGAGGATGCAATAGCTGGGAACTTTATGGCGAGATCTCCTAAGCCCTGTGAAAATGCGTTAAACAATTTAACCAGATTTACAATTTACCTTAATTATTTCTGTTGTAAAATTATATTGCATACCTGGAGACAAACTACGAGTAGGGGCATGTGCGCCAGGGCCATTTTATTGGCATGATAATCATTAATCTTCTCATTGAGTCTGCTACACAAGCTGTCAGCACCTGTAAAACAGTACCAAATTATAACTTAGTATTTTAACTTTACGCGATAATTACTTCACATTAATAACAAATCATTAATATAATGTCACGCCTTAACATATTCGTTAGAAAGTGAGTTAAAAGTCAAAAGTTAGCCAATACTTTTCACAGAAATACAGCAACATCATCTATATGATCACTATATTACATATCACTCCAAACACGACTTTTTATTTACTTGCAACATTCGACTGGATTTCCAATCCTCCACAGAATCCGACCAAAATATCGTTGATAAAGGAATGTTCAATTGCAACTATTTATAATAATGACGATGATTTAAATAACAGAGATACTTTCAAGTTTCAACTAAATATTTGTGTTTCAACTACATTTACTTTGTATTGTCTATAAATATGTATGTAAATAGTGGGTAATATTTATTATTATTATCGATTAATAGATGCACGCATATTTGCAGTTACCTGTTTCATCTCCGATAGCCCACACCAAGAGTTCGACACAGTTGGCGTTGGTTTGTACGTTCATGCGAAACTTTCCACACCGTTTATTGTTATGATCGGCAGCATCCAATTCCTAGCAGGAAATAAAAAAGCGATACTTTTTAGTAATCCCAATCTACAAGTCCTTCGCTTAATTGAAACTAAAGGTATTTATTAGTTCCGTCCATCACCTCCGTCGTTCTCTTTGAATATCGCATCAGTTCAGTTTGTCCTGAGAGAAATAAACCTTTCACAAATTCTTGAACTTCTTTTGTAAACGGTATGGGGAGCTCTTGATGTCTGTACAAGCATTCCTTGAGCAGCGAAACCATAACAAGGTTTAGAATTTCACTGACACTCCTACAAAGTAAATATAAATAGTGGTATAAATGTCACGTTGATATCTTTGCAATAATACAATTAATACATACTTGTATAAAAGCCCTTTTTCTCCTTGCAAAGATCGAACTTCCATCGTCCAAGCGTCCAGTGAGCTTAAAACAGTTTGATTCAGCAGGATTTTGGCAGAAGATAATATTATTTGAAGTTGAGCCACAGTGAATTTCACGAGCGGACGTTCCCCTTTATAAGATGCATAGGAGGAACCAGCTTTTCGGAAGAAAATTGTAGAATAGTCCACCATCGACTTTGGTAAAGCTAAAACTGCAAACCTGTCAAAGTCGCGATCAAAAAGTTACATAAAAATATGCATAATTTTAGCCATTAAATCAATCATTTCATAATTAATTACTTTGCAGGGTCATCCGGGTCGTACTCGGGAATGACAGGAACTCCAAAGTTTGACGATAATGAACGTGGAATAACGGATCGAAAATTGGGAATGGATCGCATGTGCTGCTTTCGATTGAAATCTTTTTCCAACAACGGGGGCGAAGGTTTTGGAAATATTAGAGAAAACAGGGAAGGATTCCCACTCTCAGTGTCGACAAATCGTCCAAAAGCTCTCCCAATTCCCAAAAGTATAGGAAGGTGAATATCAGTAATGAATTCTAAAATAATAATTTTCCACAATGAAACAAAATCTTATTATAACATGTCGTAATTTACGACCCGTAAATAAAGCCCACCTTTCTTGTGCTGTTCCACATGAGAAATTTTAATGGCTTCCGTAACACTTTCAGATAACCGTTGAAGGACTTCCAGCTGTACAGTGATAATTTGAGTTCTGTCATTTTCATCCAAAAGTACTGCAACGTCGCAAAGGAGCGTTGTCAAGAGGAAGGAAAGTTTCTCGGGCATCGGCATTCCTACAATAATTGTCCCATTTCATTTATCTTTAACTCACTGAAGCCTTATAATTTTTCTTATGTTGTTAATCAGTATAATTAACTATAACGTACGCTCATGATTATTTCCAGGATAAACCCACTGTGACTTTGTGAGCGACTTGAAGAGAAGGATCAAATATGGCAAAATCTGATTCTTGTGTTGGACACCAGATTCCAGGAAATATATCCCAAGCGCTACAACTGCATGTTGAGCCCGATCGTCCAAACGGAACACCCCATTCGCACTTTGATGAGGACAAAGGTCAAACAATCGCTGGACCTGTTGAACAAGCATTATTAACATTTCAGAAATTGTTCATCCATTCAAGATTTTTGGCATACATACCTTTTCCCACGGGGTTGGCTTGAGGGCTGCCAGACATCTTGCCAAGTGTTCCACCGTTTTGGCGAAAAAGCTCCGCTTGTCCAACATGTCTAGAATTAAGTCAAAAAGTGTAGTCATTTCAACCTTTTTAGTAGTACAAGGGAGAATGGAGAGGTCTATAAATCGCATGAGGGCAAGATAACCAGGTGTGAACACAGTTCGCTGCAAGTAGCGTTTAGCAGTCTTCTTTCTAAGAATATCTGAGAAATCTCTTGCAAGTCTTAGAACAGAGTTTGGTTTTTTATAGATAACGTCTTTCATTTTGAAAATTTTGAGTGTTTTTTCGAATATAAAATAGCCTGTTTTGTATTTGTGTGAAATGTGAATTGCAAAAAGAAATAATATCATCTGGACTGGTACATGACTCAATTTATTTTTGATTACCATGGTAAATTGCATATTTATGAAAACTGAAAGTGTGATGGGAATCCATTGCTTGAATTTTAAGAAACGTAGACAAATTTCTAAAAACATTCTACAGTCGTCAATAACTTGACCTTATCCTCAGTAAAGATAACGAGATCCTATTAACCGACATATTTGCAGAAGAGGAACCAAGACCGAACTGAGGAGCCGATATAATAATGCCATGGTTGAGAAGCATGCTGTGTGCAGCAAATTAAAATATTATGAGTAAATCATGCCCCATAAAAACAAGGAGCTCAAGGAAGAGAGCTCAAGACCGCTGCTGTAATCATCAAGTCATATTAATCGATTGTATTTAAATTTCCTAATTAGCATATGCAACACCCTGCCTAGAATTCATTCCCGTCGAGAGAAAATCAAGTTAAGCTCTCGTCTCCGGACGGATATTAGAGATGGATGGAATATATTATGGGATAGATAGATCATGGATGGATAAACTGAACAGATGATGAGTATTTAGATTGGTTAACCAGCTATGTAGTAATCTTGCTATTAGTTTAGTACTGAACTAGTGATTTCGACATACCTGTCAATTTCCGGTGGAAGATGAATCTTCAGATTTCGTCAAATTGAAGAAATTCGTCATACTTTCGTCAAAAACCAATTTCAAATTCAGTTATTCACCATCACATCGTCGTCATTTAGTTAGACAGAATATGAACTATTTTGCACAACAAATGGTAGTTTAGTACACAGATTTGTGTAAATTTATACTTGAAAGTGCAAATTTCTTCTTGTTAAATTTCATCTGGTGCAAAATTAAGTCAACAAATGAGTTATGTACACGTTGTTCGTTAACCATCAATCACGAGTCAAATATTATTACTGCATATGGACTTTCTCCACTTTGCACTTTGATTCCCATCAGCAGCACTGTTATTTAAAGTAGTTTTATTTAGTAGTAACACAATTACTGACATGTTATCCATTGATACGTTAACATATTATCATTAAGTGTGTTAAACATGTCAAACCTTTTCATTAATGACTTTTGGAATTGTATTGTATTGTATTTTAATAATAGCCATAAATATCAACCCGGTACGACGACTTATCGTTAGCAGGGCAGCCGAGTTAGTTATTTATGAGATGAGGTGATGGATAGTCGACCGACGATCATCATCAGGAGGCAATAGGCATATTAAAATATGAACCAGTTTATTTAATAATGGGAGCAATCCGCCCGTCCGTCAAGTTTTATTACAGAACTCATTCGCTGATGATTTGCCCACTTAATGTCTATGCTCTTTTTGCGCCGTATTATTATATTCAGTCGTTCGTTATGTTATCAATGCCAATTGCTTCAACAGAAGTAACCTTCCTTAACTGTATGCTTATATCAGTTATTGTACATACTAAATGAAAAATACATTCACAAACTAAGTATTTAATTGTGTTTCGTATTTTGACGGGAAGTCCGTTTTATTGTTTTCAACCCTTTTTTTAATACACACATAAACACACACTACTCTCATACTGAATGCATTCGTAAACCTGCTCCTTTTAGAGGAGTGGACTGGACACGTACAACATAGATAGAAATTCCCTGTTTTTAGGTTTTTGCTTGCAATGTAAAAGGAAGAAAGTAAGTGAGACGATATACATAGTCTCACTTTCCCATGCTTTGAAAGCAGAGTTTGGGTTTTTTCTAGCTGCATTCATGATGTAAAATGATGATTTGGTCTCAGAGTAAAGGCACATGGTTTTTAAAAAGTAACATAAACCACACTTTATTTGGTGAGGATTGCTTTGACTCATTATAAAATAATTGTTTGACTTATGTTATCTTAGACAATTACTAGAACTGTTGGTTATCACTAGAATTTGGGATTTTGATTAAAAATGTACATTCATAATAAAAGATAGGTTTGAGCTTCTTTGGAAGCATACATTATAACAGGATAGGAGATAGTAACAAAATAAATAACAATGATTGTCTTGATTTGGTATAAAATAAGTTTAGTGGATACGACTCAGCCTTATCTCTCTATTGAGCAGATGTACTATAACGAATCTAACTGAGACGTCCAAAAAACAAAAATCCGTTTCTGCGTTGAACTTCACGCCACTGGACCACGAAGTGATCTACACAATATTGTAGGATTTTTCCCGTGAAGGACAAACTTGTCACACGACACACACTTTCGATGTAGACGATGGTGCACTTGCATCGGAAGAGGTACTGTAAAAGAGACGAAAAATTGTCAATGTAATGCAATCTATCTCTCTCCCTCAACAATTAAACAGACAGCAAATCGAACCTGATATAACTTAGCCATTAAGCAGATGGGGACACAGATTCCGGGACCATTACATAAGATCTATAAAATGAATAAAATAAATAAAGCTATATATTGCATGCGCCATATATTCATACATACACATTTAATTGAACACTCACCAAAGCCGGCTTATTATACTTCATGATGTCGTGGCACTGGAAGAGGGCAATGGGCATTGACCATAGTAACGTTGTGACCCAGTCTTGCCCCACTTCCCTGACCCGATGAACATAATCAATATGACAATCTTCGCGACCTTGTTCGTACTCTTGCACCTTCTGAAAGCTCAGGGTGTCCGACTCTGCTATCACGTAGGTCCTTGGGGAGTACAGTTTCCTATTCAGACTTTTCACGATTGTCATCATTTCCATAGTATGGCCTCCTGCAACGTATAACAAGTCAAGTTTAACGACCCCTTGCACATTTTTAACATAAACATACCAATTCAATTTTTTAATATTTTTTAATACTCACCAGAACCGAGCACTATCAGCGTCCCGAAGGGTAGATTACATCGGACCTCCCTTCTGCTCGTCAGTGCCCGAATCCAGAAAACAAGGACAGTCAAACCAAAAATACCTCCGATGACCTCAAGGATTCCAACATCCAATTCGAACCCTCCGATAGCAAGGTGATAACCCATTTTATAGCAGCTTTCCTAAATTGACGATGAAGACGAAGAGGTAAAGCAATTAAAGTTTTAATTGGGCAATTAATTACTCCAAAAAATATTAACTATTCTTCTGATGACCGGTTTTCCTTGCGAGGTGACAGACAGATGTGATTTTTTCTGTTTTTTCACTTCACTTCCATGCGAGCTGCCCTCATTGCCGCCAAAAATTGTCCGCATTCCCAGCCCAACGTCGGCTCTCTCACGTCACACTCGTCACACTTTGTTAATTTTTAGTCAGAATTACTGACCGGCTTGGGCCCTGAATTGGACTATAATTTCAAAATTTTACGTAAAATAGTTTCAAAATTAAGATAAAATTTTAGTCAAATAAATCAAAATGAATTTCGACGATAATACAGCCATTGCGACGGCCATTAAGTCCGGAAACATTAATATTTCTACGGGTAAGTTAAGTTGACTTATCTTGTAAAATGTTGATTGTGAAATTATTTATAACGAATTTTTATATTTATTTTTTTTATAGAATACATGTCTATAGAGGACCACCTCGATAAAGAGAAACAAGCAAGTTTAGACGAACTTGAAAGGAGAAAACGTGTCCGGTTAATGAATGTAAGTACTGACGATGCAGAAGTAAAAAAAGATTTAAGAACACTAGGCGAGCCCATTTGTTACTTTGGCGAAGGTCCGGCAGACAGGCGACAGCGTTTGAAGGAGTTGCTCTCGAGGTAATGAGGATAAGGAAGTAGTTTTTATAATGCGTTCTAGAATTGAAATTTGAGTTGAGTGTTTTCACTGAATTGTTTTTGCGTGTGTTGCTTTTTTGGGGGACAGGTTAGGGCCAGAGGTTTTACGAAGGGATGTCTACGAGGCGGTGGAGAAGCCGTCACAGGACAAATATCAAGGCGTTACGTGGTACCATGAAGGCCCTGAGAGTTTAAGAATAGCGAGAGAATGGATCGCAGGTTGGTGAATAATATAGTTTTGATTTTGATGCAGATTATCCAACCTATACGATATCAATGAGATATTCTTATTTATTTTAGGATATTCAATCCCACGATGTAGAGCTAGATTGGATGAAGCTAGACAAAAACGAAATATTCCTGATAAGATAAAAATAGCACAACGGCAAGATTTACAAAAGAAAATGCAAGTGCTTACGAATCAGTGCAGCCAGGTAGGGGATTCTCGACCGATTTCTTATATTCAATTTAGTCCAAACTCTCAAATGTTGGCAACTGCTTCATGGTAAGATAAATAACAATTAATTAATGCCTTCGTACAAATATGCTGTAATCTGAGTCTGATTTCATTTATAAATTTGCAGGAGCAGCCTTATCAAGTTGTGGTCTGTTCCGGATTGCACATTAATAAGGACTCTGAAAGGTCATATGAATAACGTTGGCGCTGTAGTGTTCCATCCTCACGCTACAACGTCACTCATGGAAGACGAGGCTTGCTGCTTGGCGTCGTGTGGTGCGGATGGTTCAGTAAAGTTGTGGAATTTGGTGAGGTATTGAAAAAAAACGAAATACTTATACGTTGCTTTCGCCTTTTATCCTTATTTTGGTTTCATTACTGTGATTGTAGCTAATCGAACTAATTATTCTAGTGATGAGCCAAAGGCGGATGTTCCTGGACACAATCATCGAGTATCGAGGATAGCCTATCATCCCTCGGGACGCTTTCTGGGCACCTGCTGCTACGATTCTTCATGGAGATTGTGGGATTTGGAGCAAGAAGAGGAAGTTTTGCATCAGGAGGGTCACAGCAAGGCAGTGCATTGTATGTCCTTCCAAGTTGATGGGTCACTCGCAGTCACGGGGTAAGCGACTGGCATTAATTAGTAAAATCTGATCGAAACTTGTATCATAACATTTTGAGTTTTGTTTTTGCAGAGGGTTGGACTCATTTGGACGACTCTGGGATTTAAGGACTGGGAGATGCGTAATGTTTCTAGATGGTCATCTGAAATCAATATACGGGATTGATTTCTCCCCTAATGGGTATGCTCACATAATTGCATGTTATAATACGTGTGTATAAGTTAACTTTTTTGTGCCCCATCCTAATATTACGTATTATATTTCCATTTTTCTCAGATTTCATATTGCTACTGCCAGTGAAGATCACTCTACTAGAATTTGGGACATTCGGCAACGCTTGTCCTTATACACCATTCCAGCCCATACGAATTTAGTGTCGACATGCAAATTTCAGCCAGTCGACGGAAATTTTATCGTAACTTCGTCGTATGACAAAACTGCTAAGGTATTATCAAAATTAGGATCCTAATAATAACCATCTGATAATAATAAATCGTCTTGTTCTATAGTTATGGCTGAGTTCTACCTGGCAGCCCTTGAAGACATTAAGTGGACATGACGGTCGAGTAATGTGCGTCGATATTTCACCGGATTCTCAATATATTGCGACTTCGTCGTTTGACCGGACGTTTAAATTATGGTCTCCGGATTTGTAAAGTAATAATTTTTCATTGTTAATATGTAAATAATTTGTATCACGAAAATTGCATCTTTTAAGTTACACAAATATTTTTATGTTCATAGTTCATACATTAATTTCTGAGTTTATGCACGTGTTCTTTCTTCTTCTGTTACATAATATTTCAACATTTAATTAATCAAAAAATATACGATTCGACCACTAGGAGTGTACATAAAATGACGACATACATTGTGGAACTAAATAAATAGCTTTTTTGACACCGAGTAGATAATATATGTATGTTGGTAAAGTTTCTCCGCCTATGAGCAGGCTTCTTTGTCAGTTAAGTTCATAATTTCCAAACTCGATCCAGTTTCTCCCTATAAATTAAATAATATTTAATAATAAATATAAATGTATATACATATTGTAAATAAAATAATCTTCTTATCACCTTTCTCGTTAACGACTTGAGTTTATCTAAAATAGAAATTTTAGAAACCAAATTTCGTATGGCACCATCCGAGTGAAAACTCACTTCCTCCAACTGCCTGTGCCCAGAGGAGGTATGTCCCCGGTCTGAATTAAGTAACATAAGTAAATTGAAACTCAATATCTCCTACTAATTTATAAATATTATAAACTCGCCATAAATTTCCTCATCGTCGTCGTCATCATTTGGGTCGAGTGCACAACTCTCTGCAACGGGCATCATATCACGCTCCGAAATCAGGACATCCTTCACTCGTTCCGTGTTCGGTGAATGATTTCCTCTCGAGCTTCCGGATGCGACTAATTTCATGTATTTGTATTCAAGCTTCCGATGTCGTCGCCAAAAGCAGATGATGACGATGAGCAGGACGCCAGCCATGCCACCAGCTATCTGGACTGCTACCTAAAAAAACGTTTTTTGATATTGTGAATATCTATGTAAAGAAGGTAAATTGGAGCGATTGAAAATTTGAGGAATTTGGTCAATGATTACTCACCTCCCATAAGAATGGCAGATGAGTCACACACTTCTGCAGCGTTGGCCAAGTCGAATTGATTCTGGGGAGGCATTCCGAGTTTGTGGAGGGGAGATAGTGCACGTCCTGCATTCCACTCTTGCACTCGCCTTTGACAATCCTAATCATTTCATAGAATCGTAAAAATCAAGATATATATAAAAGTTTATAGTTTTTTTTTTAGGATTGTAAGCCGAAACTTACGTAAGCTCATCTTCCGAGCACACATGACATGCAAAGGGCGTCTCCCAAATGAAGTGGAAGTTACACCCATCGCACGTCCCATCCGAACAGCCCTCTAAAGTTTTTAGAACGCCAAGGTCCGAAATTGAGGTGCTATTGATGAGGAAATTCCACGTGGCGGTGGGTACTTTGCACCGAAACGTGATTGTCGTGCTTCTCCCCGTCGGACACGCGATCGTTCTTTCAGGGGTTGAGTAGAAAAAGTGAAGCTGGTGGCGACTCGTGTTGAGGATTTGGTTTCGAATATCGTCTGCAATTGGGATTCCGAGAATAGAAGGAGCCGGACTGATCCCCATTAAGTGGTCACCTAGCGAAGACGCGTGTGTCGACAAGGGTTTCATAATCATTTCAGAATATCCGTCCGAATAGCCCGAGCTGCTAGAATCTGGCTCCATCGACGAGCCACTGGACAAGGCCGGAGGAAAAATGGTGCTTTGGCATATCAGAGCTTCCACTCGGGACGAGGGGTCGATGCCATGTTGGGCAGATACATTTTTCTGAGTATTGTTATTTCACATGTAAATAAGTAAATATTTAATTATTGAGAATTTTTATAACAATTTGTTTCCATTTCGAAAAATGTTGTTTACCTCGCAAGTCGCATAGCTATCCGAGCATAAACTAATGTTAAAGACGTGGAAGTATTGAGTTCCACTCGCTGTGAATAAACTGCTTCCTCGCACAGTGTACGTTCTAAATTGAAAAATTAGTTGCTGAATGTATTTTACATATTATACGTGTGAATATCACACTGTATACTCATTCAGAGTGCTGGTAGGTACATGTAGGTAGTTACCCTTTCAAAGGCCGAAGGTCAAAGATGAAACTGTCCCTTTTGATGGTGCAATCAGTGACGCAGTCAACTCCGTTCATGGTGATCAACCCTGGACCACAGGGTCGACAGCTTTTAGAGTCTGTAGAAAAAGGGTCTACTCTGACATGACCGATGGGACAGGGGAGGCAAGGACTGGAAGGCCAAGAAGACGAGGTGGACTCACTTTCACTTCCGGTGGGAGGATGAGATCTGCAGGTCACAAAATAAGCAATATTTATATTCCTTGAATGGGAGAAAATTTCAAGCAAGAATGGAGCTTACCCAGCATCGTTATCATTACTTGGAGGCGTTATTTTTGGATCGCAAACGGTACAAGTGTCAATATTATGTCCTAACGTAGCTGCCTCGTGGCATGGAATGCATGAAGATGCTCCTCCATCGATACTGTTTTTTACATTAATTTGATAAATTTTGACATAGTTTTCCTCATCTCGATCAACGACTGGTTGGTAATTGATTGAATTTGTGTTCATTCCATCTTCAGGAAGAATTGCGGAATCCCAAGCCAGTTTTTGAAATGCCCTGCATACGAAATTATCATGGTACAAAATACAGAGGGTCAGCTTATCATACAATGTGCTTCGTCAGTACTTTTATTTATTTATGGGTATTACTTACCAGCTAAAGTCGTAGGTACTGTTGCGATATATTGGATGAGAAAACTCTTCAAAAGCATGCGATCCAATCCAGCGTTGAATGACGGTTGCATTTTTGCTGCTGGTGCCCTACATAAAAAAAAGTTTAAAAAATGCATCATTTTAGAACTTGACGAAACCACAAATATTAATTCGTTGAAAATAAGCAAACCTGCATAAATAAGAGTTCACAGTCGTTTGCACAGCTCATTTCGAACTGAAAAGTGACACGGCCAACTTCATGCAGTTCTCCATTTATTATTCGTCCAATTCCTCGAAAACCTCCCACGCCTAGAACGTAAATATTATTCTCCCTGATAACTTGAAACAATTATAAAGTAAATATGTGCAATTTACTCAAAGTCATGACGAGGTACACCCATTTCGCATGGCCTTTCCCAGTCTGAGTGTAATTGCCATGCAGTTCCCACGATGGCGAATTGCTGCACCCGGTATCTGCACATTTCACAATTACGGAACGATTAGAAATTTTCCAAAACCTTAATAATTAGTTCGATAAGCTGCTCACCTTCGGGGCTGATGCAGGTAATGTGAAGGCTCTCTGGCCAGGAGTACCACTGCGTCAAGTGGTGACCTCGACTGGGTTCCGTGTCACGAGGACAGGTCATGCAGGGTGTCACCCCGTCCGAGAATTCCCTACTTTTACACGGTTTGCAACTCCCATCGCGATACTCGGTCCCCGCATTGCACGGGGGACACTTTATGTATTCTCCAGGTGGGGGAAGACTCACGGCTCCAAGTTTCGTCTCCAAGCAAATCTTGGGGCGCACCCACTCATACGTTATCTGAGTCTGTGGAGCAAAACAGAAAAGTCAAATGACTACTTGGCATGCAAATTAATATATTTTCGCATACCCGATTATTTCTGCAAGGTTGGTGGATTTGGTAGTAATCTGTCTCTGAGCAGGCGGGTCTGGGCGTGCATGAGTCAGACCCCGGCTCCGAGTAGTAGGTCGACCTGTCGCAGGGGATGCAATTAGTGGATTGGTGGAGGGAAAATGTATCCTTTGCACAAGGCAGGCACATCTTCGAAGCTTCTTGATTATTGTACGTGCCAGCTGAAATGTAAATCGAAACTTTAGTGTATGAACTTTCTGGTAGTGTAAAGTTCAATGTCCAATACTTACCGGGACAAGGGTTGCATGAGCTGGTGTATCCAACGCCTAAAATTTAATGGTATCCATACATATTTAGATGTTAATTTGAGATCATTGTTGTGTTTTAATTTCGTCTCACCTTCAATCTCAATCCTCTTAATCATTACGGGTTTCGGTCGATGGGACGCCTCGATTCCCATCGTTTTCCACTGGAAAATATTGAGACCGGTGTGCAGCATGATTTCCTCAGTTCGCCAAACCCCATCGCCCGTTAAAACGGGCCACCTGCTGCCCTCAGCCTCTCTCAGACTCTCGCATTGATCGCTATTCGCCTAAAAAGGATGAATTAGTGGTCAATAAATTTGCATCACTTCAAAAAATATGCACAGGAGTTGGCTGACTAACTTGGAACTGAAAGAGCACACTGTCATCAGCATATTGATACGTGAACTTGAGTCTGCCTGGTTTGACTAATTGTGCAGTGTAGACTAAAATTGCGACACATGGACCTAAAAAGAGCAAAGTTTTAAAATTCCAGTCTGCAATTTCAACGTGTAAATTGATCACCTCCTTGGCTCACAACCATGTCCTTGCGCGTCTTCCAACCATACCTGCAAATATTATTTTATGTACATGTACATATTCCTAATTTGTTAACTTATCCGTACTTTATCATTGGCCACTCACTTGCTACAATTCACGTTCGAGTATTGCCTCCCAATGGATGAGAACATGCTCCTGAACTTTTCCACTTGGACTTTAAACCCTGGGGGGAGATGTTCATACTCGTCGAAAACGATCCCTCCTCCCAACGAGTACGTCCCAGCGGAACAGTCCTCACACTCCAAGGACGTCAAGTTCAAAAACTGGCCAGCGTCACATGATTTATCTGGAGGATTAAAAAAAATGTCGAATTTTTAAGGCATTAATCGGATAAATTGAGAGTTATCCTTACAGCACTCGTTCAGCCGTCGGGGAGGAATGGGGGGAAGGACATCTTCACAAAGCTGGTTCTCCGGAACGGCCACTCTCCATCGACCCCCAGCAGCGTCACAGTCCGTAAACTCGTAACGATAATCATCCTACAGTTCAAAATCATATTAATTTCATATATATGAAAATTCGTAAAAACCATGTAACGATTAAATAGATTGCAAAACTCACTGGAGAACAACTACTGAGAGTTTCCAACTTTCGACTCCGTTTGGAATGAACAAAGCACCAAAAGCTCAGTAGAACTACGAGACGTAGAAAAATTTTCATTCTGTTTTTTTTTCTTGTCGAATATCTCTCTTTGAAATCTGCTCTAAAATCTAGACCAAAAACGTGTCGATAAGTACTCTCATTTCTCACTGCTCTAACTTTTTTTAGGAATAATCTCCACTCAATTTGTATCCATTGAACTACAATAAAGCTGATAATACTTGTTCCATGTTGACTGACTGATGGTGCGTCTCTGATCGAGACGTCGTGCTTAGTGGTTTAGTTGCGTGCACTTTTTTTTACTCGAGTATTACATAATAGCACCTTATTTCGACCACCGGAAAACCATACTTCCTTTTGGTCACGGCTATCCTATCCTATCTCCATCAGTGACATAGCACGAATGGAAAATAGCATATGGTGATTCCCCAGTTTTAGGAATATTATGTCCTCCACCAAGTTTTATCGACCGGGTAGCAGCAGTAGTAGTAGACCTGGTAAAAGCATGGGGTCTCGTTGTCCTGCGCCAACAAAAGAACAGAGAACATAATTTCATACCTGTTACTTCTCTCGGTTTGGCTGCATAGTGCTGCATGCAGTTCCACTACGTAGGTATGTATGGACTTATGTACTTTCCCCGTTTTTGTTTGATCAAACATCATCATTTTCACCAACCACTTTCCCCACTAATCGGCTGTATGAAGAGATTGGGAGCTGGTTTCACTTTCATCATTTTCTGCTCCTCTGATTTTGTCTTTGAACACAAATGTTTCGCATTTGATTGCAATTCGGCCAACTTATCGACCCTGTCGAACAAAGTTGAAAGAGAGTTTTCAAACTTTTCATATTTCCATCCAGCTAAATGTCAAAGGTGGTAATGAAGCCTAAACCTCGTCCACATCTTCCTTCCGACCCTTGCATAACTTTGGCATCCAAACCCACGGTGAGTTCTGCTTTGAGATTTGGAAAGACAACGCTTCCCGTGAATCACTTGGATTTAGTGCTTTCTTCCAAATATGACCACCACACGTGTTGGCTGGTTGACAGGCCAGACATGATTAGACAACCGGCAGACGAGGTCAGATCAAGACCTTGGTGCAAATGGTGAGTTGAGTCTGTGCACGCAGGATGATTTTGTGGGGTGGATTAACTTCAAAGGGGTAAATTTGATACATTTTTCTGTAAGGAGGAAGCTGGGAGAGGACAAGGAGGAAGAACAGCCCACCGTCATCCTCATTCCACCCATCATTTACCAAGAAAGATTTCGAAATAATATCAACCATGCCGCAGTCAGCTTGACCTCGCATCACTTGCCGTCCACGCAGAGAGGATATGGGCGGAGGGGAAATTGATGATGATGTTGAGATTGACACATGTATCGCTCTCGTAGAAAGTATATGTACAGTTTAGAAAAATATTGCACCCTACATTTTGTGTACTTTTGTATTCTATTCCTGATGACACTTCTTAATAATGCCCAAGGCATAATATTTATCGTGTGTGTATAGTTCATGTAATAAATTTTATTCGTTTGTATTATTTCTTGCAAGGTATGCAATACATAAAGAACAAAGAATGGTTTACAATTCAAGAAAAGACTAAAGATTTAAATATTATTTTATGGGTTGGATACTATAGCTAGGCAAAAAAAACTCACTACAATTAATATTACATTGTAGTATTTGTAATGCATACTTATTTCATTAATGACAAACTAAATCGAATTTGTAGATCAAAATTGGATTATTACTTAACGTCATACATTGGGTCTTATAAATGCACTTTTGTGGCTGGTATTATGCGGGACGTCAGTATAAATAGGGGTTATTCTATCAAATAGTAAATGGGATTCATCCCTAGCGGACTGCTTATACAAAAAATAATAATAATTAGACATTGCTGAGACTCTAGGAAGAATTGAATTAATTCCAATTTCAATTACTTGAACAAAAAAAAGTATTAATAATACCGACGAAAAGATTGCACGCAGCAGTCATGTGAAAACGGACTTGTCTAACTTGTAGTAATAATTTATCTCCTATCTCTATACTTCCTTTCGCGATCACGCAGGTCCCTCTCACGATCTCGCTCCCTTTCTCGATCTCGACGACCATCACCAGTACGCCTCAGAAAGTCAGAGACAGATTTCTCGTACTGAAATAGTGAAAATTGTTCATAAATAAACTAAAATACTTGGCAAGAATCTTGTAAATTTAATGATACGCATATATTATGCATACACTTACCGGGCTAGATGCACGAACAGCGGACCTAGACGACGACGGAAATTCTGGTAATGGTGGACCGTCATAATACCGCGGTGGTGGTGGCAATGCATCGAATGGAGGCTATGAATTAACGAATTCAAAATTGGGTGATGTAATTTTGCACGCATTCATAAAAGTATGGATATTTGTATATGTACCGGTGGAGGATATGGTAATGGTGCCATTGGTGGTGGTCGGTGGTAATCCCGATAGTCTTCATATCCATGAGGTGAGCCCTATCAGTCCAAAATTTAAAGATTGGCGTGTATTTATATTTATTTCGATATTCAATTCGATCTTACGTAGCTTCTTTCACGAGCATAGCGGGCAGCAGGAGGGAGATCCACATCCCGACTCATGTAGGACATCCCACCACCCATGGGTCCCTTATTATAGTATTCGTAAGGTCCTGCTGCAGAAAATTAAATAAATTGATATATTCATTGCAAACTAGCATTTTTAGCTTTCTTAGCTAGCTATTAGGATTAATGTAGGTACCTCGGGGTCGCTTTGGACGAGAATATTCATCTTCCATTGGGAATCGTCGTCGCATTGGGGCTCTAAATGGCATAGTTAAAGCAAACATTTAAAACCAAACTATAAAAGTGTGTCTGTTCCACTGAACCGGTGTCTTCTAAATGTTTGAAGTTTTACATTGTAAAGTACAGGATCGAAGAAAATGCCGATATCATATCGCAGTTATTGTACTTACCGTCATCTCTCAGCTTACGATTTACATAATTTGTAATAATAATTTAGGATAGGTAAAAAAATCTTATCATAACAAAATATTAAGGTAATTAAAGGTGAATGGTAGATATAAACAATAATATGTATGTGGAAAATAATTAATTCACTCCCTTTGGTCAGATTTCGCGTGCGGAGTAAAAAAAAATACGTGAAGCCACTAACCTATTGTATTGCACAACAAACTTCTTTGTGGTACTACGTACTTGGCGTAATTTTCATGCCACCCACCCATCACGTGCCTGTGTGTGATTCTTTGTTTATAATAGCACTAACGGATGAAAACCTTTGTTGAGGAGTGTCACTAGATATGTTCTTAATAACAGATACAAAATGTTCTTTCTTTTTGAATGCCCTCACCATTACACACCGCCTATAAACACAACATTCTTGCATGATGAAATCCTAAGAACAAAAACACATCACTATATAGTTGAGGACAAAGGTGGAGGACGCTCATGCACTTTTTTGTGAACCTATATGGATGGCTTGGAAATTGAATACCGTCCTGATAGATAGAGCACACTGATGGACGAGTGAGTTCATATCTTGCCGTTGCAACGGGTGCACATTTCAATTTGTAATTATTAGCAATGTCCCATCCTGTCGGGTGCAACACAGTGGATGTATTTGACATCAAATGTGTTTGGTAGTATAAGGCGAGAGAGAGAGAGAGTTCACATTTATCACAATGTAACTATTTTTGTGTGTGGATTACTCATGGAGGTTGAATTTGGTACGAAAGAAATAAGAAAAGTAAGTGCAAGTCCACATAGTTCATTAACAACAACACTCACTGCTGAACCCATTTGAAATAATAGTCCACTGTTATAATACCTCCCATAGTCGAAGGGTCTTGTATTACGAAAGGATGTGTTGTTGTTGTTGGGTCTTCCTCTCATCATATCTCTTCGATCACGCATTCCACCTCCTCCTCCTCGCCCCATTGCCATTCCTCCAGGGGCTCCGATCGGACCGTTAACCTTCACTGGTCCAACTCGCTTAGCTGCCTCCTTGCTATTCTTCAAAATCGAGCTCCAATTCACTTTAGTGTCCGAAGGAAACAAGCGACAGAGTTCAGAAGCCACGTGAGGTTCAACTTCCTGTGTACAGATAATAGATATTTCGACATTTTGCATTTATAAAACGACTCAAAACATTACTAATTAAGTGGTAATAAACTGAAAATAACCCTGACCTGTCCATCGCGTCCAATCTTGACAGGTTTTCCTTCATTCCATGGATTGAAAAGATGTTGAGTTTTGGTGAAGGACAGTTCGTTCCTATTGCACAATACAGTAAGATATGTTACTTGTGACAATCATGATATTACAAAGCAAATACAAATGTGAACCTCACTTTGCAATCCATTCAATGTTGAAGACTCCACCTAAGGCTCGCTGGCTTAATCCGGCCGGCAGAATCCAATTAATTTGTGTACCATTACGCTGCGATTCAGTTGAAAGTCTAGCAAAACCGGAGAATTTTCCACTTTCTTTGACAGAAAATATGAGAACAACATTTCGCGATTCTCGAAACGCCTGATTAATTTTATTCTCATTTGCTGGAAGTGTTGACCAAACCCCTTTCATTTTGGATAGTGCAACATTTTCCAAATTATTGCTCTTCATCAGATAAAATCGGGCATCTCTCAGAATGTAACTCAGTTTTGATGCATACTCTGCAAAATAAAATTCAAAGATAAATATATCAAGCACAGATATGTTGTGCTCATTACACTTGATACGTACCTTTCTTTTGCTGCCTTTGAAGAGCCTCGTCGCCTAAAAAATTACAAAATAATGTGTCTTATCTTTTTGTTTAAATCATTACTCGCAACTAATTTCAATCGATTTAAATAACATCCTTTTACCAGAAGTCTTTTTCTTCTCGTCATCGGTATCTAGATCTTAAAAATTTTACGAATTTAATTTAGAACATATTTCATTACTATATTCGTCTCCTACCACTGTCGGTCCTGAAACTTGCAGAGCTAAGCGATGGGTTGGATATCTGTTCCTGATCGTCATCGGAGGAACTAACTTCACTCCTCGTATCGTAGTGATCCTCCTCCTTATCTTTCGATAAGGAGGAAGACATGTCTTCATCCTCTCCACCATTGCCTGCCATATTGCGTTCACCTGATGACCCCTCGATTTTATTCGGTTGCTTACTTCTACTCTTGTCTTGAGCCTTATTGCCGATTCCTCCTATGTCTTCCAAATTTTCTTGCAATATTTCGTCAAGGATGTTAACCACGGAGTCTGTCGACATTTCATAACCAATGAATCCAAGTCAACTCGTAAAACCAAAAAATGAAAGCTTACCCTTTCCTGACTCCGTATTACTACTCATTCTGTATCTAATTTCCGATGGCGTTGACGACTCGGGAGTCGGGATGATATAGGAGCGTCAAGTTAATATTTGTATTCACTTCTTTGGTCCCGCACTTTCTTCAATTGTGGAGTATTTCTGATAATATAAAAATAGAAACTTTTTTTATTCCTAATGTCCCAATCTACGGCGACGCACAATCGCCGAACCCATACATACAGCAAGAACTATAGTTAGTTTGACCAAAAATTCAACATCGTTATTATTATTGATGTATTGATGTCGTGATTCAAGGGTACACTTTGAACGTAAAAATTCAAGTTCAATTTTCGACTGAAATACTGAAAGAAGATATAAAACAACAATGCACATGAAAAATCCAACATTTAAATAATGCGAACACTGTTGAGGCATGATGATGGATGATGATGGAAGTGATTCACCATTAGAATGATAACAGAACCAAATGAACAATGAAAACTAAATTAGCAATAATAAAGTGGCAAAATTGATGGAGAGCAAGATAGTTCTTTCTTGAAGACATTTAGATTTGGACTAGACTAACAAATCAGTAATTCAGTAGTGTTAGATTATCTCGTCGTAGGGAATAGTAGGGATTAACTAAATAAGATAACTTAATTTCTTACTTTTTTACTTATCCCCAATGTCCGACGAACATAAGCAATAAACCGACCAATTCATCAACAAATTAAACCTAGACTATAAACCATTCTACTAGAGAATGGCCAGGGTAGCCATTGATTTTAATGTGGAAATTGAAATTCTTCTAGATTAGATGAAAGAAATATTCTAAAATATCAAATTACAATTATTAAAACTAACCGTACTTTAACTTTGAGCAGTCCCAGCCAACAGCAGCAGTACAGCAGGTACACCAAAACCTGTCATTTGAGATAAGTCGTTACCATAAGTCTGTCTTCAAGATAAGAAATTGCTTATTTTCCGAACAAAAAAAATGTTGTGTTGCAGAATGAAGTGCGAGTGAAGAGTGAAGACTCTCCACAACATAAAATGATGATGGTTTGGTGGTGGCTTTTTGAGTGCGCCGGTGTGTGTTACTTCTTCACCGTGGACTGGATTACATGATTGATGTGATCATTTAATATGCATAAGTATACCTTTTTTATTGCTTTTTAACATATTATGTCAACAAATTCATGGGATCATCGCTCTCGAGTTGTGTAGTGCATATACTTATTAGTATCAAAATATCACGAGTTTTATCAAAAATAGCTAAAATTATTACTTGAATTACCTACTACTACTACATACATTAAGATGAATGTACATAATACAAGAAGGGTGCAATATCGAAATGTCAAGCATTCTTTTTCTTTCGTCCTGGACGCATTCGTGGTTTCTTTGCAGGGGCAGAAGATTCTGAAGGGAGTGAGACTCTGAATTAGAGAAATATGTTAGATATTATGGGTTAATAGTTTATAATCGTATTTAATTTGAGCATTAAATATCAAGGTTAGAAGACTACCTTGCCGTTTTTCCAGAGGTTAAGCGTTTTTCCGAGGCCATGTTTTGCTCTACTAGTTCTGCCAGTTTTCCTGTCTCGGCAAGCATGGTGAGGAATTTGCATATAAAGTCGTTGTAGTCATGCGTTCTTCGACAGTCCTCGACCTACGTAGGAAATGATAGCATGGGTAGTAATTTAATAACGTTATAATTAAATTATCATTAAAAAGAAGCATAGGCAATGTTACGATTATTACTTTGTATTGTCTCAGCTTCTCTTTTTCTTCATTAGACTGGCTTTGGAGATTAGCTTCGACTTGGGCACGTTCAACATCAACATTTCTCAACAATGCGAGCATGTCTTTTGGAAGTAGGGCCCGGTTTTTATATATTTCTGGATATTTTTCAAGCCAACTATCGTCCAAATCTTTGTTGTCTGAATCAATGTCACAAGTTGCGTTTGACATTTCTGGCTTGTCTTTGCATTGTTCTATAAAGTTAGTTAAGGACTGGAGAACACAGTTTCTGTAAGACGAAATATGCAATTAGTTATTTCATTGAGCGTACAGTCATGAATATATGAATGTAATTCAATCCACAATACTTAAATACCTATTAAGTGTTAACAATTTAATTTTTCCATATAAAGGATGCTTCCCAGTTTTTATCTTGTCTGGAACAACTGCCATCAGATTAAACATGATGTCTTGAGGTGCATTTGAATTCCCACCCGTAGCACTACCAAGACGCTCAGTAATTACTCTTCGAAACTGTTCCGTCCATTCCTCCTTTTCACCCCATGGACCTTTAAAATGTTCTCAATTTAGTTAGTTCCTAATTAAACATACGTAACTAAAACAAACAATATTTATTTACCATGATCAATAGGATACGGTTTTAATCCATCCAATTCAATCAGTCTCCCATTAATAGGCACATAACTGACGAAATGATACGCTTCCCCAGTAAATCTTCCAGTAGGAATTCCGGCCGACTTATTTTCATTCTTTGGCTTTGCTGCTTCTGGCGTTGCGTGAGAATTATGTGCCAACGCGAGACGAGGAGTGTTACCAATGGCCCACCCCTTATTTTCTGGGCTCATTCCCTGCGTATACTCCTTCAAACGGGTTAATGTTTCTCCAAGGTTGAGATCAGGACAGTTGAGATTTAAAAGAACGGAAACCAATGCATGGGTCGCGCAACTATTGGGCACCATCTTAAAACATTTTTAAAACAATACCACTTCAATATTAGTCCAACCTGCATAAACTATTTAAATGAGCTCATTTACTCACCTGCTGTGCAAAGAACATACTATTGACTACATTATCATCTCGCACACAGGAATCACTATCCTCGATTATCTTTCGTCTCGAACGTCTCTCCTCGCTCCAACGGAATAGAAAAATAAATCCATAAACGGGACCTTCTATTGGTTTTTGGACTTCATAAATTTCTTTAACTTGCACCCCCACTGCACCAAAGTCTTCCAGGAGAAGGGTGAACAGACCTGTTGGCATAATTAATCACACGAAAATTATAAAAAATACTTTAAACAAAGATTTCTACAAACAAATATAAATATTAATTACAACTTGAATGGAAATATTTTACCTGGATCACTTTCCAATTCCAACCACCCTTCGGTCAAGGCCTTAATATCGGCTGGCATCCTTAACCCTTTGTCCTTAGATGCTAGCAAAAAATTAATTTCCTGATTCAGGACAATCAGGAAATAGTTAAAAAATAACCCAATAGTAAAACTTGTAGGGCTGGAGATTTGGATTTTGCGGGTCCACTTTCCACAAAACCCCGTCCACCACGTCATAAAGTTGCTCAGTCATCCAACTTGCTCAGCACTCTTCTCGTCTCTGGCAGTTTAAAAAATTGTAGTTTTTTTTCAGAAATATTGCCAACAGATTAGTTGTTTTACGAACGTCCCCACCCATCAAGTGGAAAAGGAGGAATATTTTGGAAAAAGTTGGATAATAAATCCTTGACAAAGTTTTGGGTTGATTGTGTGTGACACGTTGACTTGACAGGTGTCATTTCTTCGACCGGCTGTCAAAATTAGGCGACGAGTGGGTCGAAATGTTGACCAAGTTTGAGAGCAAGTCGGCCCGTGTCAAGGGTCTCTCATTCCATCCGAAGAGACCTTGGATTTTGGCGAGGTATGTCAAATAATAGGGAAAAAATCATGATGTGTGATGATGATGATAATGATGCCGTGAGTAATAGTTGAAATTAAATTTTCTATTAACTTTGCAGCTTGCACAATGGCGTGGTCCAGCTGTGGGATTATAGGATGTGTACTTTGTTGGACAAGTTTGACGAGCATGACGGTCCTGTGAGAGGGATTTGCTTTCATAGCCAGCAACCCATTTTTGTTTCGGGTGGGGATGATTACAAAATTAAGGTGAGTGGTTAGCAATAGTAGTTAACTAGTGGGGGATAAAGTGAGAGAATAAGTGCTTAAATATCATATTTTATTTGATGCAGGTTTGGAACTACAAGCAGCGTCGATGTCTATTCACCCTGCTGGGTCATCTGGATTACATTCGATCCACCTTCTTCCACAACAAGTACCCTTGGATCCTGAGTGCGTCGGATGATCAAACTATTCGAATATGGAATTGGCAGAGCCGAAACTGTATTTGCATTCTGACTGGGCACAATCATTACGTGATGTCTGCTCAATTTCACCTCTCGGAAGATCTGGTCGTTTCTGCATCTCTGGATCAGACTGTGCGAGTTTGGGACATTTCTGGTATGTAGGAGGAACATTTGTAATTATTTTATTGACAATGTTGATAACAAAAAAATGTTGTATCTGCAGGGTTGCGCAAGAAGCATTCTGCTCCCAGCTCGGCGAGTAGTATGGATGATCACATGCGACATCCCGGAAGTGCTGATTTGTTTGGTCAGGCGGACGCAGTTGTTCGTCATGTTTTAGAGGGGCATGATCGAGGTGTGAATTGGGCATATTTCCATCCAGCCCTCCCCCTCATCGTTTCTGGGGCTGATGATCGTCTTGTAAAGTTGTGGAGAATGAATGAGTCGAAGGTAACCAGATTTTAATATGCTGACGTGTACTTGTATGTATTTGTTTATATGTTAGATGATGTAATAATAAGTGATGATTGTGTTGCTAATACGCAACTTGGATTTAAACAGTAGACATCTTTACTTTGCAGGCCTGGGAAGTAGACACTTGCAGAGGCCACTACAACAATGTGTCTTGCGTACTCTTTCATCCACGTCAGGAGTATATCCTGTCCAACTCGGAAGATAAATCCATTCGAGTGTGGGACATGTCGAAGCGAACCTGTTTACATACATTCCGCCGAGAGCACGACAGATTTTGGGTCCTCTGTGCTCACCCCTCATTGAATTTATTTGCTGCTGGCCACGATTCCGGGATGATAATTTTCAAGGTATTCGCGCACAACGAATTATTACTAATTTGCTCGTCTTACTTTAATTTGTTGCTTACCTGTTGTGATTGTTGAATGTTCAATCTGTGACTTAATACTTTACCAACTTGCGTCATCATTTTTCAGTTGGAAAGGGAACGGCCTGCATACGCAGTTCATGGAAATCTGATTTACTACGTCAAGGAGCGGTACTTGCGACGTTTAGATCTTACTACAGCTAAGGATTGTGCAATTATGCAGTTGAGAGGTGGTACTCGTGCACCAGTGTACAGGTATAAGAACTAATTACAAAAAAGAGGTGTACGAGAAAACTAATAAGAATTTCATGTATAAATAGCATGTCTTACAATCCTGCGGAGAATTCTGTGCTTTTGACTACTCGAACAACGATGGACAACAGTACTTATGAACTTTACATGGTCCCAACTGAGACTGATCCGCAAAATCCAGATGCTCCCGACTGTAAAAAGTCTTCCGGTATGACGGCAATTTGGGTGGCAAGAAATCGGTTTGCTGTTTTAGATCGTAATCAAACGGTTGGTTCTGAAGTTTTTATTCCAAAACATATAACAGTTTAAAGGGCTCAGTTCATATTGTGTAAATTTATTATTGTAGTTGGCAATCAAAAATTTGAAAAATGAAGTGAGCAAGAAAATTCAGGCTCCCAACTGTGACGAAATATTTTTCGCCGGAACAGGAATGCTACTCTTGAGAGAACCTGAATCATTGACCCTATTTGATGTTCAGCAGAAACGGTATGCACATAACTTGATCAATAAATTAGAGTGCTTGTTTTACAACTGTCCATATTTGCAGGGTTTTAGCTGAAGTAAAAGTTGCCAAAGTTCGCTATGTCATATGGTCAGGTGACATGGCATACGTCGCATTGTTGGCGAAGCGTTGTATCACCCTTTGCAACCGCAAGTTGGAGATTTTGTGCTCCCTACACGAGAGTACTCATGTAAAGTCGGGTGCTTGGGAAGATTGCGGCGTCTTCATTTACACAACCAGCAATCACATTAAATATGCCATTACCAACGGGTAAGATAATTTAATGCGTACAAGTGAAGCAAATAAAACGATTTTATGAATTTCGGGGTACTCAAATTTTATGACTTTGAAACTTGCAGTGATAGTGGAATCATTAGGACTCTTGACCTACCGATTTACATTACCAAGGTGAAGAACCAGCAAGTCTATTGCCTCGACAGGGATGCCAAAGCCAGAATTTTGACTGTTGATCCCACAGAGTATCGTTTCAAATTGGCTCTCATCAATAGAAAATATGACGAGGTAGCAAATTAATAATGATAATGTTATTTCTAGTTTATGCTGGCGATCATGTATTTGGATACAAATGAATATTATTTCTCTCTATATTTCTCACCGTAGGTTCTCTACATGGTTCGCAATGCAAAATTAGTAGGCCAGTCGATCATCGCCTATCTCCAAAAGAAAGGGTATCCTGAAGTTGCCTTGCATTTTGTAAAAGATGAAAAGACACGATTTGGACTTGCACTGGAATGTGGGAATATCGAAATTGCTCTCGAGGCAGCAAAATCTCTGGATGATAAAACATGCTGGGAAAAACTCGGAGAGGTGGCACTACTTCAAGGAAATCACCAGGTATGCTTTGTTAATTCGTATTCGTATTCGCTTCGTCCTAGTATTGCATGATTTGTATTTAAATATTCTTCAGTTAGGTACAACAATTTATTACAATAAATAATAACATTATTGTGTCAATACCTTTATAGGTGGTTGAAATGTGCTATCAACGAACCAAGAGATTTGACAAGTTGTCATTTTTGTATCTCATCACTGGAAATCTTGAAAAACTAAGAAAAATGATGAAAATTTCTGAAATACGAAAAGACGCTTCTGGTCATTATCAAGATGCATTGTTGTTGGGCGATGTTGGGGAAAGGATCAAGGTGCTAAAGGTAAGCGGTTG
Source organism: Folsomia candida (assembly GCF_002217175.1). Lineage (NCBI taxonomy): Eukaryota > Metazoa > Arthropoda > Collembola > Entomobryomorpha > Isotomidae > Folsomia > Folsomia candida. Next base: position 2,981,676 of record NW_019091209.1, read on the forward strand.
TCTATTAAACTATGTCTCCAAAATAAAGTTTGAAGTTGTCAACTCATTATCAACCGTCATTTCAGAACTTAAACCTACATACGCTGGCATATTTGACTGCTGTCAGTCATGGATTTGTCGATGAAGCAACAAGCATTCAAGAATTGGTTGGTCCTGAAAACCTCTCTGGCATAACTCCAGATCCGAATGCCGTAATCATTGAACCGTCGTATCCAATAACGGTTAGTGAGTCGAATTGGCCTCTCCTCACAGTTTCAAAGGTACGCAAAATATGAGACAAACCAGATGGTATGCATTATCCTGTCGTTGTAATGTTTATTTAAATCTAATAATTTGTGTCTGTGTGAACAGAGTTTATTTGAAGGAGCTGCTTTAGCCAAAACAAAACCAACGTTAGTCCAAAGTTCTGGTTTGGTCAACGAGGAGCATGACGTACAGGCTGGTGGCCTTTGGGGTGATGACGACATGCCACTAGACGATGAAGATGCAATGCTCAAGGATGAGAATGACATTGGTGATGAAGAAGGTACTAACGGTTGTTAGATATTACAACACAGATGATTTATTAACTAGTATTTCGTGTTGGATTGTTAGGAGGTGGCTGGGATGGAGATGAAGTTGAGCTTCCACTGGACGCCGAGGTACCAGCCGGTACTGGCGACGAAGGCTTCTTCGTGGCTCCGACTAAAGGCACACCAATGCCTCAGCAATGGACCAACATGTCCAAGCTGGTTGTCGATCACGTTCTAGCAGGAAGTTTTGAATCGGCTGCTAGGCTCCTTAATGAGCAAATTGGTGTCATTGAAATTCGGCCCTTCAAGTCACTTTTTAATTCTACTTTTTCTCGTGCCAGAGCAGCCTACACAGCACTTCCAAATATGCCTACCCTCTACTTGTACCCACTTAGAAATTGGAAAGATCAAAAAGCACCACTGCCAGCCATTGGATTGCACATATCCGATCTTATTACCCGTCTCCAGGTGAGTGACATGTTGTATTTATTCCTTTAGTATGGATAGAGAAAGTCATATATGACCAGTCCACAACCAACCAAGATTCATTCTGACATGTTTTATAAATTGTTTAATTTTGTGTCATGCCGTAGAACTGCTATCAATTGACAACAATGGGGAAATTTGTGGAAGCATTAGAAAAGTTTCGGTCTCTCCTCTACAGCATTCCTTTACTCGTAGTTGAGAATAAACCCGATGTAACCCGTGCTCAAGAATTGGTGTCACTATGTCGAGAATATATTCTTGGTATGTTTATTTATGTATTGGATTATCCGATGTTCTCTCAGTTCACTGATCCATATCGAGTAACCAATTTATTTATGACTTTGATTTTCTGTCACACAGGCCTTGAGATGGAGCTGTACCGGAAAGATTTGCCCAAAGAAAATTTGGACGCACAGAAAAGGAGTTGCGAATTGGCCGCATATTTCACCCATTGCAGTTTAGACCCCGTCCATCTCATCCTTACTCTTCGCACAGCTATGAATCTTCACTTCAAATTAAAGAACTACAGGTTTGCAGCATCATTTGCGAAGAGATTATTGGAACTCGGACCCAAGCCTGACATGGCTCAACAGACGAGAAAACTTCTCGCCGTCTGTGATAAGAATCCTTCAAACGAGCACCAAATCAAGTATGATGAGCACAACCCATTCAATGTATGCTCCAAAACATACGAACCTATTTACCGAGGAAAGCCTGAGATTAAGTGCCCGTTCTGCAATGCATCATACATCCCATCCTGTGCAGGCGAGCTTTGCAGGATTTGCCTGGTGTCGGAAGTAGGAAAAGATGTCATTGGTCTTCGCATTAGTCCACTGCAGTTCCGCTAACAACAACTTATCCTAGTTGTTGACCTCCCATCATCAGTTATTACTATTGCTAAGCTGTTATATATACAACTATTATCATGATTCTAATTCACGCCACTATTCTATTTCAAATTAAAATTGTGTAGTATTTATTTGCTATTATGAAACATTTGAATCACAAGATTTTAAAACTGTATTTAATTTGCAATTCAATGTATACTTTTGTTTGTTTTACAAGGGAATTAGAATATTATTCTTTCACTGATACTACACTACACTACACTATACCGTGTAATAAATATATCGTAACTCTAATCAGCATCACTTCAGGGCCTTGTTTGTCTAGCTATTAAACAAATAATAATAAATGTTTAGTAACAAACACTTGTTCTCAAGCAATCCGTATCAAAACATGGCGTATTTGCTACAGTAAGTTTCCATGCACGTTTAGCAGCTCGCCTCATAAATGTTTCATAGATTCTCAGAAGTATTGGTCACTCTTTACTCATTTCATCAACTGAACTCACAATTGATGTGCCAATCTGGTTACTCGTATTTTGGAAAAACTAATTCATGACCCGAAAGCTCAAATCCAGTAGCACCACGATTTCAGGTGCTAACCAGTAGGCGGAGGAATGCAATGACAAACACAAATCCGTCATGAATGACTACCAACCAACAATAATGTGCGTCTTCTTCATGCATGAGATTCCTCTCTCTCTCTCCAACAACACTGAAGAAGATGAATTGCATGGCTAAAAATAGCTTCGACGGATCCCCGCATTGGCTGAGATTCTTAGTTGGGATGGGACAACATCATTATTGTCGACATGAGAAAAATTCACTGACACAGCCTTTAAAATCGAATCGTCTATCGCTAAACCAATCCGCGCACCGATCTAAATATAATATTGCTCAATTTCTCAAAATAAATGTGCTAATAAAGTCCAATTAAGTAATTGGGTGTTCAATTACGTATTTATGTAGAATTTCTGTCACCATGTTTGTGAAGGACAGAAATATGTAACATTAAATCAAATCATACCGATTTATGGACTCACTCAAAGAGCTCTTAATTGCAAAAATTGCACGAGTATGTAAAACTACTCTGAAGTTTTCACGCTCGTACACCCAAGGTGGAAAAATGTTGGAGAAAAATACTAAATATGTACTGACTACGCGAGGTAAAAATAAAATGTTCTAATTTAATTCACTTTAATAAATAGACCGTGAAAACAAGACGGAGATGAGAAAATTATGATGATACTTTCATCTCACAATTACACATCATTTTTCTCTCTTTCTCTCGGCATCCATGCGATATGAGAAGAAGAAGAAATGATTCAATTCATTGTTTCAATGAGTGAGCATTAATAACTTTGTAATTGGTGTAACCTATTTATATCGCTCATCGGTTATCAGCATTTTCATCGAGGTGAGCTCTTCGAAAATAACAACATGTTTGTTGATTATACAACTTAAAATGTGTATGCATAGAATTTATTGCCAAGTATTTAATTGACGTGAAAGGGGAGATTCATTACTAAATAAAAATGAGTACGATATTATTTATTAATAGCAATTTTGTAAGATTATCGCATGTATGTATTGCCAATTATAATTGACGAAATTAGCTCATTTGCGTGGGTTTCAGTATGCGGATTCAAAAGACGTCAACGATTTTACTTGGCATTGTTGTGCACAAATTTGTATATATAGAATGCAGAATGACGTATATACCTACACAAATAGTGAAAGAAATGCTTTAACAAGAGCAAAATTATCTGGAGTTGCATATCATCCGTTATTTTTTCAGAACTCAGATTTCGTAATAATCCAACTTTCTACAATACTTGTAAAAACAGGAGTAAAAATAAATCTAAACCTGGATGCCATAAATTTCTTGGTATGACATCATCCATTTTTGAATTTATTACTTCCTCTAGTTTACATATTCGACAACTTGAATCTGAACCCCACCCTCAATTTTCTAAAGAAATATATCATCTCTTCTTAATTAAAGTATTAATGACGCATAATACGTTTAGCGAGGTGGTTGACTTTTTTCCGACTTAGATAGTTGCCCATTCACGTTAAATAAACTAAATTGAAAGTAATCGTATTTAGCAGAACCATTTTTTCATCACAGTCAATTGAAATAATGAATCTACGTCAAAATATTTAATGCGATACATAAATGTTTTCTTCTTCTCCTCCTCCTCGAAAAGCTATTAAATTTATATCAAATTTCATTAACCACAAAGACTGACTTTGCGTAGTCAATACGATTTATGAGCTCGCTTAATTTTTTTTATAATCTCAATCTTTCATTTCTTTAAAAAATAAATGAATGAATGAACGAACAAATGAATGAATGAAATGCAAAACAAACTTTCTCTAAAATCTATCCACTCAGCTCTCTGTCTGGCTGTGGTCAATGAATTGTTGTGATTTCGAGACAATTTCATTAAAAAAATACAAATTAAGAAGTAACAAAAAAAGAGTTCATCCAATCCCAATTTTGATTATGACAGTACGAAAGTTATTACATGAGCGAGCCAGTGAACTCCTGTTGATATTGTTACACGACGACTTTTGTATTCTTAAATACGATGATGTGATGATGAGGATTAATCTTTCGAAATGATTCTTTTTGGCAGGGACAACCAACCAAGAAATTGAAAGGTCACCGTATTAACGATCAACCTCCATTCGTCATGCATACATACGCAGAATGGGTGGTGGTGGTATTATCTGAACAGAAAATTGAGAAATATACACGGTGGTTATTCCACTCCACCACGAAACTAATGTGCTAAACCGCAGCCAGGACAATGTGTGTATCGGACATTCTTATTATTCGTCTCGTGAACTCGTGTGATGTGATTTGAGGGGCAATTGATGCTAACGGTCTTTATTATCATTACTTAACAAATTTTATGGTAATTTTTAAAACGAGTCTTGTTTTGGCTGTGGGACAACGGTGTAAAGAAGAAGGAGATGAAGAGGTGTATAGGAAAACTGATACATGGATGGACTTGGACTGACTACTTATTTACTACTTGCGTATGTATCCAACGGGGATTCTTCTTCATCATCACACGACATTCATCATTTCATTTTATTATTGAGACTGGTTTGGACGAGGGGAATCATTGGCAAGGTTTTGTAAATTTGCCAGAAAACAATATCACCGTTACGCGTTACTTACTTTGCTCATCATCCAGTTAGCTAAGTATTCAAACTTTTCGGGGGTTGCATTGCAAGTCTTGTATGATTGCTGTTTACGGCGTAAATTATAAAAATGATGAGGTTTAGTTTTAAATGCCGTGAACCCGGCTTGACTGACTAAGAAGTAAAATTCCACAATTATGATACATCATCTCGAAAATATGCCATCTTTTTATCTAGAATGTCTTATTCCTCGGGAAGAAGAAATACTCTGATGAATAACAATTAGCCGACGTCGTTCCCGTCTCACTTGCCCCACACAGAGAAAATTCCATCGTAAATACGCATATGCATGGGTTTAGTGAGACATTCGTCTTCTTGACACATTTGACATATGTACGTACCGGACTTGGTTTGGTTTGGTTTGGTTGGTCCAATTTGTAAACTTTTTCATACGAGGGCATGTAGGACGACGAATATCGTTCCCCTTATCACACGTCACGAGTTAATTTAATTAATTTGAGATTCAATTTTCAAAAATTCAATTAGTATTTTGTTTATTTCCTTATTTATTTGTCATGTTGTAGTCATCATTGTTGTCGGTGAAACGAAGAGTCCATCCTTTCAAGAACATTACTAACTGTGTAGCAGGTTGCAAAAATGTGCGAAATTGTGAAGAATGAATGTTTTACTTTTGTTAGATTTTGGGTTTAAGAAACGCATCACACATTCGACCGACTTTTCTTGGTCATCTTACTCATCCATCCCTGCATATCCGCCTCGTTTCAGTTTTCATAGCAGAATCAAAAGTGTGTGTGTGTGTGTAGCTCACCAAGAAACAAACAGTTTATTATGTTTCTTTTCTTTTAGTGCAGCAGCCTTGTCGTGTAAAATATTAACCGGCATAGGTGTGGTTTTTGTAGGAAATAAATCTGTAGTCGGACCCATGTAGGCGATGGTCATGATTTTTCGTCCTCATTACAACTTTTGTCCATTCCGACTAAACAAAAAGTGAGACTTTTTTTGACAGTCAACTCAACATTTGTACGAAAGTAACTGCTAAATAAAAAAAGTAAGCCACGCCACACATATATTTCTGCATAAAAGAGAGTAATTTATGAGCTGGCCGCGATAAATTATGCACATCGGTCCTCCTCGCGGATTAGTAAGATCCTTCTAATTAATGGAACCAGCGTCTTTTTGCTGGTACATATACGAATGAGATAAAGTGCTTAAATAAATATCTGTATATTTTATTTTGTGCCTTTTATTCTGAAATGTTTGGACGTGAAAATGTCTGCATATACAAATCTGCTTAAGTACATGTGTAGCCTTTTTTTACGATGGGATGCACATTTTTAGTTAAATCCATCCATTCCGATGTCTTTTCCTCATTTTGCGTACACACTTTCAAACCCAACTGGCACGTAATATGTGTTACACACGATTTTAGTTTACTGAACTAGTGCTGACTGACGGATGCTCATAATTCCAATGAAATGAATTTTAGCATCACAATAACTCTTTTATTATTACATTACACGAGGCGAGAAGAAGAAGACGGTTCTTGGTTCTTGGATTTTAATCATCTTTTTATACTACTCATTTAGAATTCTCGACGAACCCATCAACAATTTTAATGCTTAATTATTATTAATGCGAAATAATAATATTGTAATGGGTTTAATTCAGATTGGAATTTATGTAGTTTTTGTTTATGTTTATTAATAACATCAAGTATCTAGTACCTCACTCGCTCAAAAATTTGCAGAGATGATGGCACGATATGGATAATTCGTAGCCTAATTAACAAGTGAAGTATATAGTACATCTTCTGCTTAAGTTCAGAGTCAGTGAGTTGTTAGATAGACGTTTTTTTACCATACTTTTTGAAAGATAATCAATTTTGAGATAAACATTTAATTTATTTAATTTCCTCTTCACGGGCGAATACTTAACTACCTCGACGAACTAACAAAGTCTGTGTCACCAGGCACATGAGCGAATTGGGGTAAATTTTAATTAAAAACTCTGTCGCGGACACAATTATGAAATTGATAACCATTTAGAAATTGAAAATTTTCGTTGGTTTACAAATTAATAATTCGGACGTATACATAGTCACTCAATTTGTGTGTGGGTTGGGTTCATTTCATTTATTTCGTATCTTATTAGCCGACCAACATGTCGAATACGTAGAAGTAAGAAATAGAGATGAGCAAGTGAAGTGTAGAAGATGTAGGATCGGAGAACGGTACTCTGTCCCAATTTGCGGACTAAGTTATATTAAATGACCATCTTCTGCTCCCAATTTCAAAGATTATCCTTCTTCCCAACTCTTCACGTCTTTTTCGCATAAAAAAACAAAGCATGCTACTACACTGGCAAATATTTATTACATTATTGTACTACGTATATGTACGTGTTTTAGTAGTGAAATGAGTCCTCTTTGTCTCATCGTGCTCGTTCTGTCTCCGATTTTGTCCTTTCTTTCTGCAAGGGCAAAAGCGAGCGTAAAATCTAACTAACTAACTAACTCACTATGCTAAGTGGTCTTAATCTCATAATTTGGACCTCCTCATTCTGTCATTTATTTATTTACCTCTCACCGAAATCTAAAATGGATGGACATGCGTTTTCTTCCTTCAATTAAGACAACCCGCGGTGCTAATTGTCTTAATCTTTTTAATTTTGCAGGCAGACACACGGGAAATTACGGCTAATTCAATTTAATAATTTCTCCCCACATATAACACCCAAAGGATAAAAAATATATAAAATAAAAGAAACCATTACATTTTTTATTCATTACACAAATCTTCTAAATGATACAGAATTTATGACTAAATTTCACCCGTAAAACACACCACAACTTCTCATCGTCGCTAAAAAAGATGAAGACGCGTACATATTTACGATAAGAATAAGCGTTTAATGAAATATTTCAGTTAGTGTATAAAACGTCGTCCATAAATATAATGAGAAATCAGAAAGTGGGTGCATACACACACACACAAACATTAATATTATTATCAGCTTAATCTTTGAATTCACAGACACCTATACGTTTCATTTTTTTCTGTGTGTCTCAACTTTGATTCGTAGCCGTACCACCACCACGAAAAACAAGCAAAATCTTATTACCAGAAGCTGCATATTTTGTATGTAACTTGGTTCGGATGATGGATCAAGAGAGACTTTATGTTCACGGATGCGCTTATTTTTCAGCATAATATTCATCCACCAAGCACATCATCATCCTCATCCTCGCCCCTCACCTTTGTTCACACGGTGGAAGAAGAAGTCATAGCCTCGTCGAAATCAAAAGTAAAGAAATTCACAAGATTTATAACAAAACATTGTGTACACACGTTTTCCACAATTTGACATTTTATCGCCAAAAAAACGTGTCGTTGGGTTGGATGAACTTGACTTTTTAAAGGATCAAGATACATATAAGAAGAAAGAATGCAACAAGTGAGGGTAACCCAGTTACAGGATGGATACGTGCAGGCATACGTATTCATGATGACTACATTACTTCGAATGAGGCAGGCAGGTGCAATTAATAATGCACTAATGTTTTGCCATTTTTCTTGCTCAAGTTGTAAAATTGTTCATTCATTGTAGACGACGATGAAGGAAGGAAAAGGAAGAAAAAAGAAAATGAATGGTTGGAAAATGTGAAACAACGGATGGATGGCCGAGGCGTGGGCTAAAATGGGAGTAAAACGTAAAACATGCACAATTTGTAAGTAATTTCTGCAGTCCGTGCAAAAATAAGTCAACTTGAGACAAAGACCTAGGTTACGTTATTATGCTGCACAAATTTTTGTACTATATGCCGTGACCAATATTTATTACAACGCTGCTGCTGCTTTGCTTCCCACCACTTGATTGTCTTTTCCTGTGCAGCTACAAATTCACTATCACTCTCAAGAATCTTCTTCTTGGTGTGCAGTTATAGTTTTTAGTTTCACATGAAACCGAGACATCACATCCTTTCGTTCGAATAGGCTGGTGTAAAGTGTGTTATTATAAAAAAAAGAGTTCCCAACTATGCATATGGATGGACGACGTGATCATGCACTTACAGACATGCTCCACTTTGACATGTGTGTATTGTGTAAATGTATTGAAAAAACTTCCATTTTCATTCAGGACATCGGATATGGGCTGAGAGACTTGATAGATAAGTAGCATTCGGTGGATGGGAACTTTTCCTGTAATCTGTAATCTCACTTTCAAATTGGACTGAATTATGAAACGTAATATGTATGCAGGAGGAGGAGGATGATTTCATTTTACTTGTGAAATTTCAGTTTCATTTTCATACTCAAATATTAAAGGGAAGGTTTGAAATTTGATTTTGAGATGATAATAAATCGGATTGATTGGAAATAAGTGACGATGATAATTTCTACCCTGACCTGTTCAATGTATTAAAAAGTGATGGATATACCCTTATTTATTCCTATATACAGAGTATTATTGTTTTACTTTCAAATTTTAATGATTGGACAAAAATGTTATAGATTTTAGCACATTATTATTAGAGAGAAAACTTTTTGATATTTCATTTTAAAAGAAAAAACTTGTTTCATTGTCGTTATACAACTAACCAATTTAGGGTCGCTGTACGGATAATTGTAGTCTAACTATACATACAACTGTGGTGTGTGTGTAGCTGGTTGGTTTGGTCAGAAATGTTATTAATTTGGCCACCGTATGTACATTCAAATTATGTTGGTAATAATTATTCAATTAAACTTTCCAAACCGGTAGAAATGATGACAATTAATTTCAGGAAATTTCATCATTTCTGGAAATGCCCTTTAAAATATCTAAGACTTAATTCTCCCCGCAAAACAAAAAAAAATCTGTAAAGAAAAAGTCTACCACAATTATTTACATTCTTTTTTATTTACACTTCTTTGATCCACATATCATCAATGACGATATACAATTACTCCCACTACGTACGTATCTAGCCCTGTTATTCGATCCGCTTGAAAGTGCAAAAGTGAAACAGGATGCGTCCGTCTATATCAGTGATTTGATTTCAATAGGAACAAAACCAGAAGGAAAAAGAACAAGAAACCCTCGAGAAGAAAGAGCTTTGCACTAATTAGCATTTTGTTGAGGCCGCAGCACCAGCAAGAACAGGTAACCATCATCATCCTCAAGAAGCAGGTAGGTGTTAAGTGGCAATACGTATGTAATGTATGAGAATGCTTGGTTGGTTGGAAAGGACAGGTGAATGAGTTTACACGTTGGAATGTCGTCCCTTTTCAAGAAGAAACCACAGTCCATCCAACATGGCAGACTTTTCGATATCTTGAAGAAGAACTTGGTGGACAACTCGCGGACTTCCGTCTAACCTTCAATGATCTTGACCTCTTGGCCCAGCCGGCCGGTCAACCTGCTGAACCACTGCTATGCAATTATGGATGCATCATCACATCATCATCATCGCCATGAATGAGCATCGGAGGAGTGGAATTTGTGTCACTTTATCAATTTGTGGTGTGCTGTTATTGACGAAGTGCAGGAATTGTGCCAAGTTTTTGGGAGGAGATGAGATGTTATTTATTATTTGGGTTGGCGATTGTTAAATATTTACAAACTTGGCACAAAATCAGAGCAATAAAAATGTCGCCAATATTGGGATAAGAATTGAGGAAAAGATGCGTGGGTAGGTGTGACCCTTCTTTTGGCGGAGATGATCTATTTTTAATAACATTGCGCATAATTGTAGAGCACTCATTAAATTAAGAAATATGTAAGGCACACGTTGTGCGAGGAGATTATATGGACGGGGAAGATGAAAAATATTAAGGATTTTTTGAGGTTGCATTGTGTGGGTCAAAATTCACAGTCTGGATATCTCGCATCGCTCGCATTAAAATTATTGTATTTTACACACTTCTCAGAAGAAGTTTGTGTGCACTAAAACTGCTCTTTGGTGGTGCTAGGAATGAACAAAATAATATGAAATTTTTGGTTGGCCTTGTTTTATCCGAAAAATGTGTTGAGCACGCACTGTGACCTTCGTTCGTCTTCACATATGCTCCATATTCGAGCATACGTAAAAATGGCTTAAATGTACATACACCCGTGATGAAGGAGGGTTTAAATGGTCGGAAAAAGTGTTTTGGTCAAAATTAGCTACCGTAGCGTTACACGATTAAAAGAAGCGATTGGCTTAATTTTTTGATTGCGAAGAATGCAACAACGTGTGCTGCCGAGTGGTTTGAGTGTCTGAGGACTCGCAATGATATCTCTATTTTTTCATTGACGGCGAACTATGAATTACTTTTTTATGCAAATATTTGACAAGAAAATCGTCTCGTGGAGAGAGAGAAGGATTTTTGGTGAGATATTGATTCTGATAATTGGCGCAGCTGGTTGATTAGTTAAACAAGAAGGAGACGAAGAAGAAGAAGATGAGAAAGTTGTGGAGAGGAGAAATCGCCGCATATCATATCACTACTCACTCGAGTTGTTGAAATCGTATCACCTGAGATTGAGGTGTGTTGGTAGCGACCTGAAGGTGATATGAACCGGAGTTGGCAAAATGCAGTTTCCGTTAAAAAGTAGAAATGTAGATCATACAGATTTGTATGTATGGTGGCCAAGTTCAAGAGCACACATGTACACACACATTCATGAAATATTGCTTACTTACTTGCACCTAGCCACAGAGCCAGAGCGAGTAAGAAGCAAGTAGCGTTGATTGCTTGCTAGTTATTGGGGGTCGGTCGGCCACTTACTACCACTTGAGGAAGAAAGAAGAAACTCGCCCATAAGACCAAGTAAGTCGTCGTAGTCGTCGTCGCCTTCGTATCTGCACCTACAACTATTTGCTTACTTTGTATAGTGGTTTCGCACTGCTAAAAAATGCTGTCCGTTTGGCTGCAGGGTAGCCAGGTCAGGTATAAAGAGATGGTTCGGAGCCTCACCAACATCACAAACCGTCCAAATCTTCTCACAGTCACATCTCAAGAGAAAAACCATTCTCTCAGGTAAAAATCTCAGCATAATTTTGTGATTTGTGTGCAATAATTCGTGGAAAAAGCCTCAAACAAATCAGTGGTAGAAATAGTAGTAGTAAATTAAGCGAAGCGTGGGTGTGGTCCCTTATTCGCCCCAAAAGTGTCCAAGGAGAAGCAGACCAGTTCTCACTTTGTTCTTTGTTTCTTCCTTGATTTTTTGGAGGATTTTTGCTAATCATCTTGGATTCCTATAGTACCGTGAGTAACGTTTTTCTCTTTTGCCGTGCCAGGTCACACACCTCTCGGGAAGGCTCCCTGCCACACACTCTCACTCAACATGATGCGTCAAGTCGTCCTTGCTCTTCCCTTCGCATTCCTCCTTCTCGCCGGCGTCAGGGCCGAAGGTGAGGTCAACAAGTCCCCCTTGGCTGATGAGGCTACCCGTGGAGGTGGCGGTGGTGGTGGTGGGTACTCTCAACAGTACCACTACAACGCCTACCCCAGCCATGACCCCTACGGCTACACCTACGCTGGACTCTCTTTCGACCTCTCCACCGGACTTTTCCTTGCTCTCGGAGCCATCATTGTCCTCCTCGCTCTCGCCGCCGGTAAGTTGAAAATTGACCTTCCTCCTCCCACCCTTTAGGTCAGCTCGCTTATCATCACTTAAAATTTGCAGTCTGCTACCCACTCTTGAGCAAGGGTTCCGGATACGGAGGTGGTGACGGGTGGGGATGGTCCGGCAGCAGCTATGGATCTTACCGATCCCTCAACCTCGCCGGCATGTCCGAAAAGGTCCTCAACGCCGTCGAGAAGGCTTATGAGCTGTACAACAGCAAAAACCAATAATTGGTAAGAATTACATACTTTCACTCGTTCATGAGAAAAAGAGAAGTGTTTGGTGAGAATTTCAAGTTAGACGGGGGAGAAAAGTATGTAAGATTTTCCTGAAAAGTTAAAAACATTTTTCAATCCCAACTTTCATTTGGTTTGCGAGGACACGTTGAAAATGTGAGAAACAACGACATTGGTAAAAGTACAGTTAAACAGGTTGTTATCTTAAAGAGAAAAAAACATGTTGGAAAGTAGACCTGGTTTTGCAGGATGTAGCGACCTAGGAGAGTTCAAACTTGACCAATCACCCAGTTTTGCAAAGTGCGCTGATAATAGTGATTATGGGTAGTCGTTCGTAGTCGTAGTTTACATAAACAAGTTTGCGAGTAGTTTCCTGTTCTCGTCTTCAAGACCACTTTGTACTCGTAGTCGTAGTAATGGGGTCAGACCCAGTATGTATATTCACTTCTTTACCGTAGATTTCTCTCCCTGTAGTAGTCAGTCAGTCAGTCAAACCAGTTTTCATTCATGTTTATGCATGTGTGAGGCTAGAGAATTATGTGATGTGACGTGACCCTGAAGAGAGAAATATTATTATGCGGTTCTTCACAATGTGAGACAAATCTCATCTCATTTTTTCCTCTTTTTTTACCCCTTACAGATTGGAAAATAGCCAATAGCCAAATTTATTCTAAGTTCTTTCTCTAATTCTTCGGGCTCACTTGGTCTTCAGCCGCTTTCCCTGAAAGTGTCTGGAAATCATCTAAACTCAGGAATCTGCTGCTCTTGTTCCACACACAATTACGTAAAACAAAAAATCGGAATCCAGTTTGAGAAGAGTATGGTGAAAGCCATGATATAAACTAAAACTCAAAAAACGAGGTGGGGATCCCCTTTAAAAAACGACATCATCACAAAAAAATACAAACAACGCGTGACATCCAACCGTGGACGGACGTTAGTGGAAAATGCTCAAAATTTCTTCAACACAACTTTTGTAAATGGTTTTCCTCCTTTGGAGAACTTTGGACTCTTAGATTAGTTAACGGGACAAAAAAAAACATATTTAGGAGATACAGTTTTGTATACAACCTTCACACCCTTTACTTGCGTTTGCTAACCAAAGACTGACTTTATGGACAGGTGACAATACGTATATAATAGGTAGATTTTTACTAGGTTTACTACATACAAGCTCACTTCAAGGGGTGAAGCGTTTTTTGCACGCACTGCGACAAAGATATGTACTTATCATTCTGTGTGCGTGTACAAAGGTGACATTCCTGTACCCAAAGCCTACGCTTATATTATATATATAGAAACTACTTTTATGAGGGATGCTGCACCTTCGGGTGCCTTCTCAAAGCCATGACCTCTGACTCGGGGTGTGTCCGCGTCCACGTCCTCCTCCTCCTCCTTCGGGAGGGAGGGAGGCACCGTGTGCAGCACCCCCACACACATTGCGACGATGACGGTGGCCACGACGATAACGACGACGACGATGAGGGGGACGATTACAAATAAAATAATCCAGCTGACTGCCAAAGATTTTTAAAAAATGAGACAATGACGACTTGGAGTAGTAGTGACTTTCTAGTTTTTTTTGACTGTTTATTGACACGAACTTATATAAGAGACGAGACGTTTTCGTGACTCAGACTTTTACCCAGTACGTAAAAAAAGATACGGTGACTTCTTCGTCATTTTGGACAAACCTCCCGAATAATCCCACCCCCAAAATTGAATCAAAATTCGAATTATGATATCATCGAAAAATGAACAATCAGCGTATACACACCGCTCTTCTCTTTCTACGCCAAGCGTGCCTTTCCCAGCAGTTTTTATTGTCCAATGGGCTGGCTAATTGTTGACTAATTTGTTAATTCATTGTTATTATTTTATTTGTTGAATCTGTTGATGATATTTATTCCCAAAATTTATTTTATTTCAAACCAATCCAATAAATATTTCAAAATAATCTGATCGTGTAATGTTTTGACTGCTTTGTTCATATGCATTACGCGACTTGGCGTACAATCTTTCCACCCACGACGCCCAGATTGATGATACCAATAATTTGAGACTCATGATTGCACATACGTTATGTAAATTCATCTGGAGGAAACCTGCATATCCAGCCCGGAAAAGTTGCTCACAACCAAAACCACAATAGAGGCATGGTGATCCCACCCCGGACAATGGACTAACCGGGCAGCAGGCGGAATATGTAGTCGACTCAATGAACATGACCCCATCTTTACTACATACACACCGACCGAACTGTCTTCTTTCTTACCCGGATAAAAAAAACTTCCCGAAAATGGTTTGTTTAAGGAGTACCAGAAGCAAGAAGACGTTATGTACGCAAGTTATGAATTTTTGTGCATACATTTCCCCATCAAGAGCAGCAACAGTTTACTTCATTATGGGCCAACCCAACTTTGTGTTTATCGTCGTCGTCGTCATTATCATCATCATCGCCACCACTACGTTTGAACATGTGAAGCCTTCATAACACGGCTCATTTGACGTCGTGTATAAGAGGAATAATAAGGAAGCATATTTAGAAGCTCTTCTATACATACGCGAAATCGATCCCAACTCTGCCGTAGGAGTGAAGAAGTAGCAAGCACAAAATATAATTTATCTCCAGGCTTCCAAAATGCAATATGACTATGTTCCTTAATTGACTTAAATAACCTGGTCGGGACTGAGCGAGTTCCAACCAACATAGGAAAGATCTACATATAATGGAGCATTATATCCCAGGCATTTATTTATTAATAAGAAAAGACTTGCTTAAAGTGTACGTGTTGAGGTTGGGGTGGTATTATTTGTACGAAGGAAGGAAGGACGAGGCCGAGAACGAATACTAGCCAAGCAAGTATTTCGAGCAATCAACTAAATCAAATGTATCCAGTTTCCTGGAGGAAAAGATGAAAGAAAATTTTCCGTGGGCAAAAGATCCACAAAAGTTGGACCTTTCTCCAGTTCACGTGCGAGAAGAGAGAAAAGTGACCGAAACCATGATATATGTAGGTACTTTGCTAAATAGTACATAAAATAAGGAGACGGATGGATGGATGGACAGATAATAATAATAATAATGACTTCTGACATTTCCACTTAGAAAATCCCCGACTTGATTGATATAAATTATTCTCCATTGTTCCTGCCCAATCATGTCGACATTGATTAAATGGATAAACAGGGTGAAAGTAAAGTAAATCTGTCCGCACAAAGGGACACGTACATAAATACGTACGACTGACTGGATAATAAACATGCAGAGATGAATAACTTGGTCCTCATGATCAGTGACTGCGGACAGAGGGGCAATGTCCCCACGGTTGTTCGATGTCCGCATCATCTGCCCATGTTATACAAACCCGGCCCTCTCCTATCCTACAATGTTAATGTCCCCACAGCTTCCGCGGCCACTGTCGTTCGACATTGCGTTACGCCATCGCGAGACAATAAACTCTTTGACCTGACCAGGAGCATCGTACTCGTCGTACGAGAAGCAGCAGCCACTTTCACTCCAGGCCTGCTGTTCCGTACTTATTATTATGCAAACTCATAATTTTCTGCACATCATCATCTCCTGCCTGGCCAAACAAGTATTCACTCATTTGTTTGAATGTTTGTGTGAGTTTTGTATTTGCAAATTGCTCAAGGATTCATTGCCTGGTTGGTTGGAAGGGTTCGGAGGAGTCTCCCCTTCCGGCTCTCGTTCCATGTTTGTGGTGAATAATAGTGAAGAATTATACTGTGAATTGAATGGGAGGAAAGTGGAACCATTGTGTTTTTTAGAAATGAGAAAAGACAAAACTTTCTGTTTATTGAAGCACTTTTCGTCGTTACGTATAACTTTTGGGGAAAGTTTTTTATGCAATTTTTATTAATTATTTAAATCAGTTTTTGTTGCTCTTTGTGTTTTTTCTGGGTCTCTCTTAATTTCAATTCAACTGGAATTCTCGAGGGTAGAAAAGAGGAGAAAAACAGGGCTGACAATTCGACTTTTTCGCGTGTGTAGGTATGAGGTCAATTTTCCAATGTCAAAGTGAGAACTTGTCGCCGCTTGTTTGCAGTGGCCGCGGAAGCCGTGGGGACGTGTGGGGACATTTACATTGTAGGATGGGGGAGGGACAGGATGCGGACATCGAACAACCCTGGGACATTGTCCCTCTGTCCCCTCACCCTTCCGCGGCCACTGCTTCTTCGTGTATGTAGGAACATGAAAACATATTCTTGACACATAATTGTTTCCCGAATTTTTTGTTATTTGTTGGATAAATATTAAGTACTTTCTCCCTCTAGAAATCTCTTTCTGAGATTGATCACAAATTTAATTTCTCGCTCATCCGTTCACAATGTGGACGAAGGAGGTTAGGTGGGAAATGCCCTTCATGGCGTGAAGAGCACCGAGTTCATTATCCACTGTATATTTAATTACCTTGTGGATTACCTATGACCTTTCGGCGCACTCAGAGTACGAAACTATGCAAAATCTGGCTTATAGGTAAGCACTAGGCATCACCCCATCATGAGAGGAGTCAACCAACATCCCGTATTTTTAATGGACATCATCATCCATCGAGAATACATAACTAATGGGCACAAAGTGTCACTCCTTCATCCCAGAATAGATTCATTTGCAACTCACCAGCAGCTCCAATAAAAAGTGCACAAAAGTGGTGGTGGCGTCGGGTGGAGAATTAAATTTTGTGCACATTTTATCTAAAATAACGGAACGACCACATGCAAAATCTATTTACTCGCTGTACATCGAATCAAGGTTTCCATTATTTCCCCAGCACAGGATTGTCTATCTATCTATCATCCTCTCCCAGTTTTTGACACAAGTTGGTTTTTAATCACTTAAATAAATGTGTACTATCTATTTTCACAACTTTTATTTACCATTTAAGTACTTTTCCATTTCCACTTATCCTTGGGGTTGGGTGGTTACCTAAATTTGTTGGCTGGCTAAAAAGGTTCCGTGAACTCTAACCCGATCCATCCATCCATCCATCCATCCATCCATCCATCTGCAATCTGCGGAATATTGCATTAGCTCTCTCGGAAATTTGCAGCACGCAGGGAGAGAGTGATGATATAGTGGTTTGGCAAATAGGTATGTGCCATTGTGTGGTGTGGTGATTTTAAAATGTTTATCCTGAACATCAGAAATAGGGGCATCACCAAGCAAAGTGAAATGAAATCATCTTGCCCTTTTCTCACAAAACTTGTACACTCCAACCAACTTTTGATTTATATATTATTTGTGACTTTGTGTGTAGTCATTCTTCTGGATGATGAGTTGCTGAGATTGCACAATAATCATGAAAATTTTAGAGAGAGAAAGGTGGCTGGGTGAAGAAATAAAGAGTTGATTATCCTGGTTACTGGAACTTTTCACCGTCTTTATTCCCCATTTTGCAGTAATAATATCCAATATACTTTCTACGAGGTTATTGCATTGACGACATCATTCTGGTCTGAAAAATTGATGAGTTTTTGGCAGGCAGACATGATCTCGTAATTTTACAGAGAGTGAGATGATGCCGTATAAATTAGCTGATCGAATCTTCTACCCGACAAATAAGCAAGTCTCTATCTCCAGATAATTCTGGATGGAATTTTGTTTGCGGTCGACCTTATTGTCTCCGATTTTTTATCTGGAAACGTCGATTCGACTCTGTCTCATTGCATTTGAGGAGGATGGGGAATTCTAAGGAAACCTGTTACGATGGATAATAGGCTTTCTCTCCTCTCTTCTCCTCTCTCGGGTTTCAGAGGAGCCAAAAGTTTGTGAAATCTTAGAAGTAGCGAAAAAAAAGAAATATGCAAACATCCTTTCTTTTTCTCCATTCAAATGACTATTCAATGTGCAAGTAGAAGAGTGCGGCTTTTCGGAGGTCTTGTTGGTTGCATCCTTTGTCAAAAAGTGTGTATAGTCGTCTGAAAAGTTCAAATTTATTGATTTATTTATTCATCACAGATTTTGTGCAGCAGCCGGTGCTCTGTGTTTTTATCAGCCTTTTATTTTCCAGAACTTATAATTGTTAGTAATTTTATGTCTGCGTTTGGATGGAACCTTGCCAAGAAGGAGCGAAGGACGCCGTGACATTGCTGCTCTCCCAGAAATAAATACTTACCTAATAATTCTGGAACAACAACAAGTAAAAAAAAATGTCGAGATTAATTAGAGACAGGATTTTACCAGTTTTTTTCTCTAATCATCGACCCGACAAGGCAGCAAGAATGCATTTGCATTAATATTATTTTTATATAAATATTTACTTATCATGCTGAAAAATGCATGCATGCATGAGCAGCGTCCTTAAGTGACAACGGATGGGATGCACCTTTGATTCATCGAGAGGAACAGTTACATGTCGTTATTGTTCGATGTGCTGCATCATATGAACAATGAGTGAGTTTGCATGCATCGCGATTCATCACCAACAAGTTTGTGCTCAAGATTCAAGGTAAATGGTCACGGTGATAAGTAATTCCTTAAAAAAAGTGTTGACGACAAGTCCACACTTTTTTAGATGTGTGTCCCAAAATATGAACGTAAATATGTAGAACGCTGTTCTCATTGCTGACACCTTGCTCCGTCGTCACCTATCTGTTTATAGAATAAAAAATGTGTGTTGTGCAAGTGTCAAAAATGGGATGAATGCGGCGACACATGGGGTTTGAAGTGCACTTGGTTGTAAAGTGAATGAATCGCCTTTTGTGTCGTGTATGCATGTACACTGCAAAAACCGAGGCGAACATCTAAGATACCCGTCCCCTGCAAAAAAATGAGACTCATGAGAGTAAAACACGCACATCATCACCTCGCTGCTCGAAGAATAAGCCGAGTTAACGGCTCACACAAGGATCACAACGGAAACGAGGCGAGACGTTTTGAAAAGGAGGAAAGAATAGAAGGAATGGGAATAAGAGAAGGAAGCAGAGTAGGTCAGTATTAAATACAAATCCCAAAAGTATAAGCAGGCACAGAAATGGAGCACCTTATAAAGAATGCTATCATCACATCGTCAAATCGCATCATTTCCTTCCCCCAAAAAATTATTCCGCATTTTTCTTGCAACGCGTGCTTCGCCAGAAGCAGTGACGAGGGTTCCGCAGCGTGTGCTCAACAAAGTCTTCTTAAAAAGTTGACCACCAAACCAACAAAGTGTCAGACTTTTAATGGGCGACAAGTTTTAATTGATTTGAAAATAATAATTTGACTTATTTCTCTGGAATGGTACCAGTGATTACATTATCGTCTTCTTCCTCCACGCCGACGACGACGACATTGTGTCTTCTGCGTCGAATAAAGGAGGAAAGGTTACAGTGAGAAGAGATCATCGAAAATCGAGTTATCCACCATCCAGCATATTTTTCTCAGGTGGAGAGGAACCCGTTATGGATTTCTGTTCTGCGTTGACATCCCCACAACTGATCCTACTCACGATTATTGGACTATCTTTTTGGTTCGTAAAAAATAAAATATAATCTATATTTCATTCCCTTTGAGAATTTTGGCATTATTTATGCAACAGTTGTACTGCATGCAAATGGTATTGTTCTTGATGTACTACTACGAGAGAGTAAATATAGTTTCGAAAAAAAGAACGAGGGGGGATCGCACAGTGTTAGGTTTGTGATTAAATTACCAACTTTTCAAGGTCAGAGTTGATTTCGTCACTTTGATTTCTCGTGCTGACCAAGAAAAAAAGGCTCAAAAGTTGTTACAACTTTCTTGTATATTTTCTTTACCATTCCGACACTTACTTTGCCCATGTGAAATATTAATGCAGAGTTAATTTGCCCCGTGTCAACACCACGACTTGAAGAAGAAGTCATATATGACGAGGTTACATACACTCGTTTTTTCCCTCGAGTTGCGACACGACTATTTTCACACGACCTGAAATGGTGTGCACAGGTCATTAAATATGCAACGACTCCTTGTCCAACTAGGTCCCCGATGGAGTGTGTAGCACTTCGACTCTTTCGCGGAGCTGTTTCTTCTTCTTCTGGCGGTGCCAAAGCCTATTTCTCTCAAGAAGAAGAAGAAGAACTTGGCGGTGGGGATGATGACGGAGAGCCTGCTTCATCAAGAACGAGTAAGAAATCGTCCATTTAGAAATTCTTAGCATGATTTACAGTGTTTTTTTATTCGGTGAGCAATTTCACTTCGGAGTTGTTAAATTTTTTTCTGCCCTCGAGTAGTTGCAATTATCTGTACGGTTTTTGCAGAGTGATAAATAACATAAGATGAATCTTGCCCAGTTGACGACGTGGGAGTAATTATTCCATACATGTTTCTGCCTAATAGGAATAGGGAATTGGGTGAATGAATGAAATGCGGATGTAAGTACGTAGTAGTTCATAAGTCTTGCCCACCTATTTAGAAGCATGTGTCTCATTTAATGACTCGAGAAAGGATTTGGCACAGTGGGAATATTGGGGAAATGTACGGAAGGTTCAGCCTATTTCGTGATAGGAGTATCTGCCTCCTTCCAGGAACTCGTTCAGTCGAGGAACTAACTAACTAACTAGAAATTGTAGGAAGTGATGCGAGTAGTCCCGTATCCATAAATATGTAAACTGTGCCCAATGGAATATGCATTCCGAATCAATTAATAGTGACGTATGTCCCCTTATCTCAAATGAACCAGCAGCCGGGCAATTCTGGGAACTCGTATCGTCCTCCTCGGATATCATCCCAGTCCAAAACCGATCTTCTTCTGACTTACCACCCTCGTCCTCCTCGTCGGTCCATATCAGCCTGGAGACACGTCTTCAAAAGCTTGAACATCACTTCAACACGCTCAAAATCTACGATGAAGATTGCCGACAGCGTTTGTTGTGTAACTTGGCGGAGAACCCTAAAAAATTCGCCCCTTTGAGCACAGCCCTCTTAGACGAGACCAGGTTTGTGTGTGTGTGTGTTTTGACTATTTAATTACTAAAGCCTTCTCCTGATGAATGTGCCCCTTTTACAAAAAATCAGCTATATCGGAGATGAAAAAGTTCTGGCAACCGCTCTCCTCTCGACGAAGGAGGGGGCTCGACTTCTCAGCTATATCGAAGCCGTGCAAAAGGGATCCTCCAGGTATGAGAGAGACCGAGTCAAATTATGCCATTATGCAACTACATAAATACGTTTTCCCCATTAAAAAAATATCCACTTTATGTAACACAAAGATGGTCCAATTATATCAAATGACAGGTTCGGCTGTGACGTCTGGACGTATCGATGTCCCCTCAGCATCACCGCCATGATTGATTACAAGGCTCTCCTCGTTTGGAAAGAATTGTCAAAATGGCTCACGGTCAAATTTGTGGCGAGTAAACGGGCCTAAATTGCATACGTAAGTGCCGTTATGTAAAAGAAGAAGAAGCAAATTAAGGTTAATTTTCCACACATTTTTATTTATTTATTGGTACACATAATTAATTAATTAATCAGAGTTGCACAAGATTTTAGAGAATATTTATCATCATCATCATCATCTGTAGATTTCCATACAAATATTTATTAAGTATCCCGATCTGTATATATCCGATTTATTTTGATGCCACAATGATAATCGCTTAATAACGTGGATGTGGTGGTGAAAAGTGAGTGGGGGTTGCACAAAACCAGGGGATAAATATAGATTAATAACATGTAGATTTATATATATATGTATTTACAAGAATTGCAATAATATTTCATCATCATCATCACGGACTCATAATTTCCCAACAATACATGTGTCATGTCGTCGGAGAATTGTTAAAAATAGAATAAATCTAGCAACTCACGCGTAATTGGTACTTTACAATTTTTATCACAAAGAATTGAACCCTCTAATTGGGTATCATCATCAGCCTCGCATCATCATTCACCTTGATAAACTAACTACAAGATACTCGAACGAAATCCTACCTCATCAACTGCAATCCATCCCAAATTGAATTGATGCTCCATTCCATCAGACTTGTCAAAAGTTGGCAAGTTGCACTCAATAATAAAATATCGACGTCAACTTGCACAATCCAGAAGTAAGTACTTTGGATCGTCGAAGAGCACCACCACGAATTCGAACTCGAGAAGAAGATAATAATATTACTTTTTTTACCGACTTATGTACACTCTTCTAGATAATAAATATATATATATTTGTGAGACCAGGGATCTAACGAGCAAAAAAGAAAGTATCGTCCCCTCTTTCAGTAATTTGAGTAAGTAAGTTATATAAAGTGAAGGAGAAGATAAATATCTATCTATCTGTTATATTTTTATTTGTTGGTTTGTTTGTTCGCCACGGTTTGTTTGGTTGGTAGTTTTTTGTTGTTTGATTTTCTATTTATTTGCGGATAAGTTTGGATATCTGGCTCCTTTGAAATCTATGCATTTCGTGGCTAAACACAGGGGCCGCGGAAGAAGCCGTAGGGACATTAAGAGGGGAGGGCCGGGTTTATATAAGATGATGCCGACACCGTGGGGACATTGTCCCCCTCAAGCTTCCGCGGCCACTGGCTATCTAAACATACATTCTGCTGCACTTTATCAGTGCAATAGAGACACCGATTATGGATCCATTTACACGGAAGAAAGCCACGCAGAGGGAATTAATATGATGGAGAAAGTGATACGTATAAAAAGAGAGAGAGACCTTTTCTCTATGTGGGGTCTCCTATTTAAGTTAAGTTTTTTTTTTCTTTCCTATAAAAGGCAACTATTTAGAGGATAAGTTGCACTGTTGAGTTAGTTAGTGTGTACATACAAGAAGAGTTATTTAGTTTGTGTGTCTCGAGAGAAAATAAATTGAGTTCTCTTCATGAAGAAGAAGAAGAAGTACAAGTGAAAGTAAGTGTATATAGAGCGATATGGGTATTCTCTCGATCCACTTTCATCCGATAAGTCAATCTGCTACTGCACATACATATATACGAACGAAATACAGTACATTAAACACCCTTGAGTCTTAATCGACTCGAAAGTTTGAGCACCTTAAATGTAATAAATGTAATCGGATTAGTATTAGTCATTTGATCTGTCGTTATAAAAAAGATGTGAGGGGAGGGAGATATATTTGGATTGGACACATTAAGCAGTTGGGTGGGTCGGAATAATTAAACTTTTCACTGGTTTACTTAAGTTTACAAACTATGTTATTTAAACTAAAGTATGCTATTTTCTAGAGTAATTTTAACTACGTACATAATTAACTAACTATTACACTGGTATATTATATACATTGGAGGAATGTTTCTTCGACCAGTTAGTATGAGGAATATTTGCAGTGGCCGCGGAAGCTGTGGGGACATGGGGGGACATTAACATTGCATGATAGGGGATAACATGAGGACATTGTCCTCTGTCCCCTCCAGCTTCCGCAGGCACTGAATACTTGCAAAAATATGAATGCCACCGTCCCGACCTTGATTCAGTCTCGAACATAGGACTACGCCGACATTTTTCTATCCCTTTTACTAACTGGTCTCCTACTCATACAGCTTCTCTCCATATAGCATCATTTCTATGAGTATAAGAATGCATGTACAGACTGGGATTCAATTGGGTTTGGTGGAGTGAAAACATCGCCAATTGCATGGGGACATGATTTCACTCTGTGTACTGTAACGTAATAAAGTATAATAAAGTTGGATACTTTTTCTCCCCAAGAACTCCAATGCCACACATTTTCCTCTCCTTTTCTTACTTAGAATTATGTATCTGACATGATTTTGAGAACTTGTTGTGATTCATTAAAGCAATTTTTCTCGGGTTTCCTTCGCCATGAGGGTGCCTACATACGCCCTCCCTAAATAGTACTAAACGTCCACACGGAGAGATAGGACCAGCGTTGTACATTTCGTGGTATGGTGAAAGTGGGTGAAAGTAAGTGTGTTGTTGTGAGACGATGATGGTTTGGTCCTATGTCCTGGTTACATTATTGTTTGGAAAATGGGACTCGTGTCGTGTTGTGTGTCCCATCATCGTCGTCATACATATCACGACATAACAAGTACATACGTACTCCGAGACTACTGCACTATTAAAGGGAGAAGAGAGCGAGTGTCAGAGCACAAAGTACCGTAAATTTATGTAACACAAAAGCTGTCTTCTACACATCGAATCGCTGTCCTCCGTCGTATCTGCACCAGTGAAAAATCCTGCCACACAGCAAAAAGAGATACTCAATTTCTTCTCTGAGACATCCTTTCATCCTCCAGTCAGCAGCAGCAGGAGGAGCAGCACCACCACCACCGCCAGCCTCGAGATAGGACAGAAGAAAGACGCGATGATGGGGTGACGACAATTTGAGACGAAGAAGATAGGTCACAACAAGGCGATGGGTGAAATTGGTTTGCGAACCCAAACCAGAAAAAGAAATGACTGATGTTACTGCTGCTGCTGGTGGTGGTACTACTATTTCGATACAGCGGAACGAGGTGGAGAGTGCGATAATGGGGATCTTGTAAGCATATCATATTGGATTCGGTCGTCTTACTACTTTCTTTCTTAAAGGGATCATATCATGTCGCACATTGGAAAGAGAGTTCTAATCCCATCCTGCTCCAGGGGAACAGATGACATCTCCAAGCCGTCACATCAGACCTGACAACTGGGCCAAGAAGAAGAGAGGGGCATATGGTGCTACTATTACTAGTGGTGGATTTAGGTAGAGAGGATGCCGACGACGACGATGATCTCCTGCCTACCACCCATTTGTTCCAGGAGTTGTTTGTTTATGACTGCGTGCGATAAAATATGAACCTTGTCACTTACGGGGACAATGGCATGATGGCCAACATGATTTGACATCAGCCTCATCCTCTCATGATGGATTGTTCCTCCTAGGATGAACATGTAACAGTCATTTCTGCCTGTCCAGGACTTGGGTGATGAGCGTGCTCTCCACATCCCCATCGGGAGGGGATGCTTTCGAGTTGGTGGATTTCCTATAGTGCACCGTCGCCGTCTGCTCCCTGTCCACTCTGGATTCGCGGATACTTCTTCCACTCAGGTCCCCACCGTCGCCTCGTCGAAACCCGGACCAACAGCAGCAGCAGCAGTAGAAGCTCTTGAGGGATTGCCAAATGTCACGAAACTCCTTGCGAAAGTTGTCATTGAAGAATCCGTACAGCATTGGGTTCGTGTTCGCACTCGACATGCCGAACATGTGGCAGAACGCGAAAGCCACCCGTTCCGCGTAGGTATCCTCCACAAATGGGTTGAACAGGTCGACCACCAAGTTGAAGACGTTGAGTGGCATCCAAGAGATTCCGAAGATTATGGCGATCGAGATGAGGAGCATATTCGTGCGACGAACCCTGGCCTGATCTTTCCGTACGGATCCACCTCGCCGACCACCTGCAGGATTCTCAACCGTGCTCCGGCAGCCAGGCTTCATCCGGTACCGCAACTTTTTGCAGATTTGACAGTACGCCACAGTGACGACGGAGATGGGGAGAATGTACTGGATGATGATGGAGAAGAGGGAGTAGTATGCCCGTCCTGAGGATAAGAAGAATCGTGGACTTATGTAACCCTGACATTGTGGACCTTATGCCCTTATCGTCTTATGACATAATACTTATGTACTCACCATGTGTACAAGGCCATGCCTCGATGCAATAGTCCACAGAATCCAGGTCCGTATAGTTCACGTCGATGTGTTGCAGTTTGCTGTACACGATCAACGGCGTGGCCAGAACGGCAGCCAGAGTCCAGATTCCAATCAGTGCAAATACGGCTCCAACGCGTTGTACGGATGCCTTCGTGGGGTACACGATCACCTTGAAGGAAATCCAGCACCTCGATTTACTTATTTTGTTTGCCCATGTATTTACTCGCAGTTGGGTGGACCTTAAAAGCGTTCTTCGTCTGAAAACAATGCCCCTGCTGCTGCTGTTCAAATAAACACTACGACGCGACATTCCGCAGACAGGGTGGCTGAAGGCTTTCTTATGTCTTTCAACCCTGTCATTCTTTGGTTATCTACGCCTCTCTCTCTGCATGTGGATGCCTGGTACATAATTCAATGGGAGGAAGAACAGTTGCAAATTGCGACCAAATTGAAAGCCTGGTTAGAATTTTGATCTTTGTTAAAATCTTGAAGGGAGTGTCAGGTGCATGACTTGATCAGAAACGAGGCGCACCACCCATCACCGCAGATAAGCGGTTTGCCTTCTCCCATTTCCACCAATGCAAGACGGAGAAGAAATCAAAGGCTACATAAAATATTGCGAGAGAGAGACGCAGAATGAGCTACTACTGCTCGTCCCAATTTTCCCACGGAATCCCTTCCCCCAAATTGAATGCTTGAGATTCCTTGCATCGCAATGAGATCGTGATTTCGAGAAAGTGCTTTTGAACTATCAAGTTACACCGTATAGACGCACCGCTAGCCTAAATATGTCTGTCCGTGATATTCCCTATTGCATCGTGGAGGAGTAAAATCTAAGGGAAGTATCCATTTGCATTTGAGAAAAAAGAGCCAACAGGGAGTGGAGAAAGGTACCCACGGACCAAGGTCGCAAAAAAGTGCTCCTCCTCCTCTTGCTGCTAAATTGTTATCATTTTTTCACTCCCGGACTCCCCCATTTTTCAAATACATCATTATTATGCATGTCTTCATCCCGCATGGTTTGCCTTATCTGCGCGTGCATGATGCCCGTACAATAAATAAATATCACTTACGTGATATCTGTCCAGAGCAATCGCCGTGATGGAGATTGTGGATACGAAGATGGAAATGGCATGCAGACTGGAGATGGATTTGCAGAGAAAGTCATAGTTTCCAAAGGGCCAGTACGCCGTGACGATTTGGACGAGTGTGAGGGGCATCGTGATCACGCAGAGGAGCAAGTCCGACACGGCAAGATTGATGATGAACATGTTCCTCGGCGTCCGCATGGATGACTTCCGGACCACGGCGCACACCTTCAAGAAACAGGAATAAGAAGGGATTAGTCCTGATTCGCGACTAAATATAATAATGTCATCATTCCCTCCCGTAGCTATTTTTATAAAGAAACGACTGAGCAGTGGCCGCGGAAACGGTGGGGTCAGGGGAGGGACGGATCTATATCAGATGGGGTCACCTTGGGGACACTGTCCCTCTGTCCCCCCACCCTTCCGCGGCCACTGTGCACCCTGAGCACACACCGTGAGACAATTTCCGACCGTGCCAAAGGAAATTAGAAGCGTGTAGACGAAGATGAGGAAATAGAGCATCGGCCCGTCGATGAAGAGGTTCGTATGGTAGCGTTTCCAGCTCAGCCGGATCTCCTCACTCGTCTTGTTCAACGTGTTCAGAGCACTGGCCAACTCCTCCCCGTCGATCGGACTGCTCATTTGTAAAAGCTCGAGCAGACTGGCCGGGAGGCTGTAGACGCTCCCATTGTTGTCACCACTCGCCCCCACGACGACGTCCCCCATCCTGCTCTTTGTTCAGCGGCGGAAGTGTAACTTCAAGATAAGTACTTATCTATCTAGGATGCTCCTCAGACAGCGAGATGATGTCAGGAGCAACAGCTTTCTTCTCCTGCAGACAAGATAGACAAACGAACACACATAAAAATATATATATCATACGAAATGTGACATCACGAGTGTCAACAAACAACACGGGGTCGTGGTTATGCATTTGAAGAGCGACATAATATTCATGAATGTGTCTCTCCTCCTTGAATATGTAGGAGGTGTTTTTGCCTCTGTATGTACAGTTGGGCTTAGGGAGTAAATTATAAACGTGGACTGATGATGAGTAATGAAGACCTACGGACTCGAGTGAAGTGAAGTCACACTTACGACACGTATAAGACAAGCAATATTCCTTGATGCCAAGAACCAACAACGGGCGAAGTACGTACACACGTAACAACGGGCGAGGCCGTGTTGTGTCGTGTGCTGTAACAAATTTCCTGTCTCCATTTCATGAAATCTTCATTCTCTCTCTCTCGTTCCCTTTCTTCCCAGGCAGAGCATCATCATGTTTGGCGAATAAACAAGAAGTAAATTGGATTTGTTTCTGCCTAGGTGGTAGTTGTGTTACCCAAGGGTTGTGATGGCATTGGTTGGTTGGACTGCAGTACGCCAGTGGTGGCGGCCAAGGTCTCCTTGTAGATAACACTTCCGTCTCACAATGTCGCCTGGCTTGCATCCATACATGCAATTCCTGGTCGTCGGTTTCATTATCCGAAATCCGAAATCCGTGGTGGTGATTACATGCTTGGTGTGAGGCAATCGACCCTTTTAAATCCTTTCGCTTTCTCCGAACACACATAATAATTTGGTAGTTTCAACAAGTTGGAAATATTGACAAACTCGTGTTTTGTGTATATTTAGATAAACGAGAATTCTGTTACGCAAGAGGATGTGCAATCAAAAATAATTGGTGGTGCAAAATGATGATACGTATTTATAGATGGATTATGATCTTGTTATTATGCATGTAAATGCGCACACGAAGTAAGTATTTCGCAAGATGATCTAAGGAGTTCAGGGACAAAAACATGTTATTTTTTCAATCATCAGCATATTAATTGGACATATTCAATATTCTTCTTTGGGGAAAAATGAAGTTATGAAAGTTGTTGCGAAAGATTATCTGAATTACGAAAGTCTACTGGCGCGTGTGTATTGTTAGGAGAAAAGTACAAGGCAAGATAAAAAGTTGTTAAAGTGTGAAACTTGATTTGGCCCGAGTCAGATTTCTGTCGAATTTGATCCCTCATTTGCCCATGTGTTTCAAGTCGTTGGCTCGGAAACCAGACAGACGGACGGACATAAATACATACACGACTGGTACACAAGCCTTGACACGAGCTAATAAGTGTCCTCGAAAGTAAGAAATACCGAGAATAGAAACTCCCACACATAAAAAATAATTGTTGCTCTTGCACAATTTTAAATCTTTCTGCCTGCTAGTTAATCAAACTATGGATAACTATCTATATAGCGGAAATTGTATATCATTTCGTAGAACCTGCTTTCATGCCTTGAAAAAGATGGTAATTTACAAGCCTAATCAGATCCGAATATTTCACCCCGTTATTTATTATCCACTGGCCTAGAAAATTTCGAAATTCGCCTGTCCTTCAATTCAACTCACCCACCGGATGTAGCTTAATGACACTAACTAAACCAAAATGTAGCATCGATCCATCCCCCCGACTGATATTATTGGCCGTGCATATTAATTGATTTTAGTGACAGGGCGAAATTTATGGCCAGATATGGGACAAGATATACACACACTAAAATTTGTATTCTACCCCGACTTTCACCAAAAATCAGCCACGGCACGATGCAAAATCCTGTGCGACTTATAGGATTGAATTTTGAGCTCCCTCCCACAACAATGGAGGCAAATTAAAGTGGCTAAAGTTTGAATTTTGCTTAATTTTTTGGAGAAAGTCAACACGTTCGTTCAAATCCTGCTCGCTGAATAACAAAAAATGCAAAGTTGGTTGTTTCAACCAACTACTCGGCTTCCATGTTTTTCGCTGCCAAGAAGCATTCCCCACTTCTTTAGTCCGGATGCAAAAACATTTTGACATTTTTATCACTTTCACTCATTCCCTCGAGAAGTAAACTTGAAACACATTGAAAACGTCGTTTTACTTTGCCTCTCCCCCCACGGAGTTAGACCTGCTCGGCTACTAAACTAATGTCAAGTTTGCGACGGAATCATACTCGCCTGCTTGTCCGCTGTTTTTGAGGAAATCCACGTCCTCACTTTGCCTGACAGGTCGAAGGTCTCAAATTAGAGGCAGCCGCACCGCAGTAGCTTAAGTACAACACACTAATTCCTAAAGAAAAGCCAGGACTAATTTTAATCTCGTAATTTTTCTCAAGCTTTTTCCTTGACAGGCTTGTCGTCGTGGAAAGTTTTCTTGTACACCAACGACCAACTTGGTCTCATGCAAATCAGGCAGCAATGGTCGTTCCCACCCGCGATATAAATATGTGGTTGGTTGCCCTGATAAGCGGGCAACATCATGATGACGCTACATCAACGTATGTATGTATGCATAATGAGTATAAATTTGTGTACAGGTAGCAGCGAGTAGTGGGTGGCAATGGAGGATTTCTGGAGCTTCTAACTTCCTTAATACGTTTAACTAAGTTACTTGTAACATGAGCTAAGTGCTCGCCCCTTTCGTACAAAGTGCTTTGGAACATTATTCGAAGTCAGTCATAATCATATCTCTCCAGCGGCCTGTGTTACCAACCGACGGACCGACTTGGGTAAAAGTTATGCTCTCTTGATGATACCAAAAACCTAACGCTGTTTCATTGTGCACACTTTTACACAACACTTTTCCCACCCTGACTTTCTTTCCGCAATGGTGAAATCTTTTCACAAACTTCTTGTCAGCTTTACACTTTTTGACAATTCCTATCTTGATTTTGGACGACCAAATCTCGCAGAGTGGAACAACTCGATAAGAGATAACCTTGGGTGAAACGACAATTAGTAAAATATTGCTGTGTATCGTTTATGACGCGAGGAGGAAGGAAGCAATTTGTATGGGGAAAGTTTCCCGTTGTAAATTTCCGGAAGGATATGGGGACCACTTCTCGCTAAGAAGAATGCAGGGGGCTTTCGCGAGGTGGTGGTGGTCGTGGTGTTCAGTGGTCCAGTTAATGACCGTCATCAATAAGACGATACGACGGTGCTCGACCAGTGGCCGCGGACAGAGGGACAATGTCCCCACAGATATTCGATGTCCCCATCATCTCCCCATCTTATATAAATCCGGCCCTCCCCCCACCCTACCATCCCATTACTTCCGCGGCCACTGTGGCCACCACCACGGGAGAGAAAGCATGAGCTGTGAGGACACTTGGTTTCAGGGTCGATTGGGGTTATATGAAATTCGTAAGGAGATAGATTTTTATGTGAGAGTGACAGTTTGAGGCGCTTGTGGCAGCCGTACTTATGTATGTAATAGGCACTTGGAAACATCAGACTGTTTGGATCCATTAAGAGTATTAAGGACAAGAAGAAGACGAGAACCCCAGCAGCGTTGAGAGTCAAATCGTCATTCGTTTCGTGGTGGTGGTGATGGAGAAAATTGAGACTGACTGCGAAAAGCAGAGAATGGATGGATGGATGGACTCGTGTCACGTTCGGAATGAAAGTTATTCATTCCGTCGCTCACTTGATGAATCTGAATTGCCTCGAAAGTCAGTGTTCATTCACCTTGAAAGGTTAGGCGAAAAAATAAGAGAGAGTCGGTTTCTTTTGCCTGTTACTTACTTTGTGTGTCCTCCTCGGGGTCACTAAGAAGAATGACTTTGTAATGATGATGATTTTATTGTTCCAACATAAAAATACCGCGAGAGCGACGGAAACGGTGGCGGACGGAGAGAAAGCATTTTATTGCATCTTTTAGAATTAGAGATCTCATCTCTAAACGAAGAAGGGCAAGCAACCAAGCAATCTGTTCCATGAAAAAAACTGCATCCGCCGCAGTCTGGAGCCAAAAGGCACAAAAATCTTGACGAGGCTTGTTTAACTGGAAATTTCATTTTTTTGATTGTGCATCACACCGTCGCGTCGTCCACTCAAAAACCTTGCGATATCAACTACACGATTGTTCGTGTTGTTTTTCTTTTTCATTCTCACTCTCACAGAAGGAAATTGAGTACGAAAAAACTTTCCTGTTTATGGATTTGCTTCAAGATATGAGAGTTCAGGAGTGGAGGAGGCAGTAAATTGTGTCGTACTACTAGTTGCGACATCATTCATGCCACATATTGCAGGAAATCTAGACGAGACGCAGCCTGTAGACATACTTGCTACTCCTCCTCTCGAGATGACGAGAATAAGAAATGCTTTACATGTCACCCCGTTCGTTCGTCATTGCCTCCAATTTGTGCCTCAAACCAACAACAAGAATATGCAATATTTCTTCTCCACCCAGAATATCTAAGTACGATGGTGGATGGCGGAGTGATGTCTTTGCTTATTCAACCGATACGACTTTCCCCTATGCATTATGCATCCCCATATTTACACAGCAACAAACTTAGCAAATTTCCCTCTAAAATATAGTATGCCTCACTTAATTCAAATGCAGCCAGCCCATTGTTGGTTCTCGGCGGCGGTGCATGCATGGTGTGTAGTAAAGCGAGAAATTAATTTTATACGTACACAGATACATACGTAAAGTCAAAAACTTGCCTCGAGTGATGTCAAGAATTGGGCCGGGCGGCGGTAGAGAGATGATGATGATGACTGCTTCGGATACGACGAGGACGACGACGATGTGATGCACTGATGAACAAAACTGATATCAAACTGTTTCTCAGTTTGTAGAAACTATACCATTCAATTCACACGAATTGACTTTGTCCAAAGTTGAAATGAGATCAAATGAAAATTTATTTTCGGAATAATGCCAAATGCCAAACAATTAGCGGGCCAGGAGATGCAACGATACGAACGTATCGAGAAGCAACTCGTGGCGTGGCGTATCTTTGAAGGAGGCAAAGTGATACTGATGAGAATCGCTGAGGACTGACGGAGAGTTGTCTGCTACCCTGTTCGACCAGTTCGGTGTGAAGAATGAGACGAGAAGTGAAACTTTCTCCGTTTCCGTTCACCCACCAAGACCACCACCACCACCGGTCCGTCCGAGTCGACGTGAATTCTAATGGAGGAGGCAGAAGAAGAAAGGCAGAAGCAGAAGAGAGTGTAGAAAATAGTTGGTGCTATCATTTGAGTGAGCTACATATTATTACAGTTACCAACCATGCCAGTAAGTAAGGCATGAGTGGTGTATGTATGTTCATTATTTTATCGGTTGCACAATTTTCCGAGGGGCTCATTGTTTCTGCTCGCAGACGATAAAGACAACTATGCAATGACTGACTCGCTAAGCCGTTTCGTGCCTCGAAATGTGTGTGAAGTCAACAAATTTCAACAAATTCTATACACCAAAAGTAATTTCAGAGTGAATGAGAGAGGAGACACATAAAGATTTATTTTGGAATCTGGAGTGCGTGAGGATGCTCTTGATCTTGACAGTCTTGTCGTCGTTATTATGTGGAATTGAAACTGTGACGATAATGACGGGGGCGATGATGATGAGAGAGGAGCTAAATGTTTGTAAACTGTGTATGTCGTGGAAAAGTACACGCCACGCGGCGAGTAGTAAAAAAAGACAAGAAATTATGCCCGACATAAAATTAATGCATACAAAATTTAGTGGTCTAACTCGGTTTATCTTTTGGGGGCAGGTTTACAATAAGGTCGGCTTGTTTGTCGGTCTGAGTTATGTGAGATATATACATAGTACCAAATTACGTGTCACTACCACCACCACCACGAATCGTCCCATTCTGCACCCCTGCAATTTGCCAGGATGGTTATGATTAAGGAAGAAGAAGAAAAGTTGAATTATTTTGGGGGGCAATCTTTTCTCCTCTCTTTTATTCTCTAGAGGTTCAAAGTGAAATGAAAAAAAATACTTGGTGGGTGACAAATTGCTCCCGATATTCTTTTTGTGTGGGGTAAAATACGCAATAAAAAAATGATTTTCTAGTTCCCACCAGTTCTCCCAAAGTGAATTTGTACAGGTTGATTTACTCGTTTTTTACTCGATTTTTGTACGTACATATGTCCATTTTACTTTTCTGTCACTGAAGGAAGACAAGAAAAGTATGTAGGTGCAATCATGCGACAACAAAGAATTGTTGTGGTGGGATGGAGAATGTTGACCTTACGGGCTGCCCACTCGGGATAAAAGAATGGCACTCAAGAAATCCATGGATTTTTGAATATCGCAGCAATGGCTCGCAATAACCGTAACATTATCTTTGTGCGCCGCATTTTATGGCGCTTCCTCTGTCAGCGGTGATAATCTTGAGTGTTGAATGCGAAACTAAAGACTTGTCCCGAAAGATTTGGTTGTAATTTTCGCAAAGCCTGGTTGCAAGTCAGCCTCTAAATACGTACTGCACCCTGAAACTGTAGGTACATTTCCCGCATGTACATAAAACTGAATGAACCTTCGACCTTCCTCTCCTTCTCCTCTTGGATGTAAGCAAGGGATACGTACGTAAAGAAGTTTATTTTCACCAGGCCATGTCCTAAGTGAGTGAATGCAGTGTCACTTAAGTGTTGCGTATCGTCACGTCCTGAATTTTGTACAAAAGCGAGATATTTATGCCCACACCGTTTCAAACGAGTCGTCAAAATATATGTACAAAAGTTGCATCTTGCATTTACCATTTCGCAACGAGTGCTCGTTTAAATTCTTGGAACGTGTCAAGATTTGGATATGCGCATAAGTAAGTAAGTGAATGTGCAGTTGGGCAAATATATGCTTAAAATGTACATAGTAGATAGGGCACGGCAGGCAGTGGCCGCGGAGGCTGTGGGGACATTGACATGGTAGGATAGGGGAGGGAGGGGTTTGTATAAGATGGGGAGATGATGCCGACATCGAGTATCCGTGGGGACATTGTCCACACGCTTCCGCGGCCACTGATGGCTGGGAAAGAGTTGATTTTGTCTAAAGTAAATGGTATGCAGAGCATCGTCCCATCAGGCAGGACGAGTTAAATAGTTAGTTGCTTGGTTAGTCAGTTGGAAGGTTTAGGTTTCCAAAATTCACTCAAATTTATTGGTCGATTAGAAGATTACAAGTTTATAATTACTTATCCAAGGCGAGTGAGAGTTAACGAGCCAGCTTTAAGACTTGGCAAGTCCGCATTGATCCGACAGGAATAGAAAGTTTGAGGGTTTTCTTACTAAACGTTCCTCTTAATCATGACGTAGTAAAATCTCATACCCTCTTTTCAATTAGAGCTGGAGGAGAACATAGTTTCATCCAGTTTTATCCGTCTGCCCACTTTGATTAAATGACACTTAACACCGCGTTTAATCCAGATTTTACCTGTGCCTTACCCGTCCAAACATGGCCAATCTCGGAGAAAATCAAATCCTCGTATTTGTGCTGACGTTTTTTGGAGGAGTTGTGATTTATGACACAATAAATGAAGATTGCTCAGCAATATTTGACCAGTGGGTTCTATACCGGTGGCCAAGTTGATATGAAACAGGCGTCAATTTCGTCAATAATATTTTTTGCTGAGATTCCTGGTCGTGGCCGTGGTGAGAGTATGAGTGACACATTGGCCGCGGAAGCAGGGGGACATTACTCCCCCAGAAATTCAGCTAAATTGTAGCTTGCCTCCTCCTCCAATCCTACAATTCTAATGCCCCCCTATGTCCCCCCAACTTCCGCTGCCACTGACTGAGTGAGCATATAAATACACTCGTCCCGCTGTTATATAACTAACGAGGCTGGAAACTTATCTGGAAAGTATTGCAGATTAAATAGTGTTTTGGCAACCGCACCGACAGGAAGGGCAGAAGAGTGGTTCTCTGGAGAAAGTTATGTACTGTGTGGTGGTGGGCAAATAAGCAGGTTTCCTAATAACACACGCTGGCTGGCAATAATGTGCCCTGGAGGAGTCAAGAGTTACATATTCAACTTTTCTACTTAGCGTATCATTTATTAATCACGGGGCAGAGAGGTAGGTTAGTTAATTTTAAGTTCGACATGATGAAAAATTTAGACATATAGCAAAATTTTCGTCGAGTCGGGCAAATTACAGGACTTTTTGCGGTTACATAATAACGAAGAGGGAAGAAAAGTATGCACCAGGAAGCATTTTTACTTCTCCGGATCTGCGTGGTTGTGTAAATTTGAAAGTAAAGTCTGGCCTAAGTAACAGTGGCCGCGGAAGCTGTGGGGACATCTGGGGGCATTAAAATTGTAGGATAGAGGAGGGCCGGGTTTATATAAGATGGGGAGATGATGCCGACATCGAATAACCGTGGGGACATTGCCCCTCTGCCCCCTCACCCTCCCGCGGCCACTGCGTAATAAGCGTAAAGTTTGTTGTATCCGGAGAAAGTGGGAGAGTTGATGATCCAGCGAAAAGTCATGGTCAAGGAAGATATTTTGTATACAGAGCTCTTGGAAGTAGATATTTTTTATGAAAATTCTGCTTGCCTACATTTACACGAGGCTATTCAAGTTGAGTTTTTAGAAAGCAATGCAAACACGATGAAAGTTTGAGGAGAGAAATATGTATCAAGTCGAGGGAACTTATTTATTTGCTTGGTTGGTGTGACAGTGAGAGAGAACAATTACTTTTGCCACAAATAGATATTCATTGATTTGATGGATGGAGTTGAATCGAACAGCGAAACAAAACTAAGGTCAAGGTGAAGGTGAGAGAAAATGAGGGTTCTTTTATTTCATTCTCTTGTAATTCATAATATTTCAAGGTAAAAAAGAGATACCAGTTTTTTAAAGTTTGAAAATTTTCAGAATCTTTTGATCAATTATTTAACTTTTAATAATGTCATAAAAGTAACTTCAATCCGTATAAAATAAGTATGAATATAACAACAACAAGTGCCTATTTAATTCGCAGTTCTGTTGCTTGTTGATATACAAATGTGTCAAGCTTACATTTTGGCCAAATTCTGCCTGTGTCAATTAGCAAATAGCAATTAATAATTCAAATTTTAATCAACTCTTCATTAGCCACCTACTATTCAATTAAAAGCAAAAGCACAAAAGTCTGGAGACAAATATGGTATATTTCTTGCCCCAAAATCAAGCTGCCACGACATTCATATTAGAACATAAGTGATATTCTCAAAAAATACATATCTTGCAGAATAGAACGCATGAGAGGAGGAAAAGTCTCTTCACAATGTATTTATTTAGCCTATTATTACACAACCTAGTCCACATTTTCTTCTGGAAGTAATATGTAAATTGGCAAGAGGCATCTGGATCCGACTCGATGAAGAGAAATGTAGAAATTTCTAGTGAAATCGTCGCTTTTCTTACGTACTTACAAACCATAATACGACTTCCCACCATTAAATTGTGAATATGAAAGTGCAAAAATACGAGTAAAATCGCAGAAAATTCTGCACAAACTGTGCATTTCAGCCCATGTCCTACTTTTTTCACGAAACACTAACCGAAAGAATGCAACATTCCAAAAACACACGAAATGTCCCATATCGTAAAATGAATAGGTTCATAATGATCAAAAGAATGTTTTACTCTGTATTTTATTTTATCTCCGCATGCGTCATAATCACTGCATCTCTTTTTGATTTTTTGAAGTGAGATTTTGCACAAGTTTACTTTAATTTGTTCTTTTGAAGCTGTAAAATAAAACCCACCCACTAAAAAAAGAAGACAGGGATAAGTAAATAAGACCCCGTGGGACATGAATGTACGTTCAAGTTGAGACAATCGGGATCTCGTACCGCAGATGTTTTCTGGGTGAAGAGATGTCACCCTCGGAATGGACAACTCTCGACGATGGACGGTTTGATTCTCAAAATCTAGGAAGCACTTAACCATCAATCCTTCTGGCTTTGTTTTCCATCAGTATTTTGTGGCCAGATCTCGGCAAACTGGACGCCACCAACCCCTCTCTCCCTCCATTAAGCCAACGGGAAAAGAACAAGTTGCGGTGAAAATCCCAACATTAAAACACTACACAACATGTCGAAATCATGTCCGAAAATAAATGCACAAGCTTCGGACACGTGTATACTTTTCCATTTTCAAGCTTTCACGGTGTGCATCAATATTTCGCGGAACACTTTTCTCTCCTCCTGAATCCTAATTCCGGTCCAGTCCAGGAATACATTACCTTTAACCGCTGCCCTCACACTATCTCGTTGGCGCTGATAATTTACCACTACTTAGCTGACCAAACAGGCCAAAATTATCGGAAGGGGACAAACCATGCATTAAGTTTATTATTAGTGGATAAAATGAAAAAAAACCTCAAATGGACACTACTACATACTCCCAAAAAATGACGCAAGTAAGTAAGCAAGTTACCTTATTTCGATCAATTTGACATCTGTGCAGCATATTCAATGAGGAAGAGGACGACGAGATAATGCTGATCTTGAATCCTGACGGGAGGCGAGACTGCTCAGTTTTTCTGAGTGGTTTTCCTCCATGTACGAGACTTATATATTCCATTTTGGACTTTATTCTCTCCATCTGCTCCTCTCACCCTCCAAACAAACCAAACCAACAACCATTGCGGATCATCATCAGAGTCGTCTCGCAGACACAAATAACAAGTTCACATTAGGCTGGAATGACTGTTTGAATGTCAAAAGGGAGACCAAAAAATGCAAACAACGACCAACAAAAAGTATTCCATTCCCATCGCCGTCGGCCCCACATTACCCCGTCGTCGTCGTCGTCCTCAGCCACTTCCACTTCCCAGAACCTTGTTCCTTCCTAGATAATAAGGACGGAGAGAGAGAGAAAACGGGAGAGGAAGGAAAAGCGTGGCTTGGATGTGTGTATGTATGCAGATATTTACGTAATGGGATGTACATACGTATGAATGAATGTGGATCTGGGTGGGTCATGATCAGGGTTATATGGCTCATAAAATTAAGTGCATAACGCTAATAACATGTACTGCTGATTAATTTGAATAAAAGCTGAACAAAGAGCTAAAGTAAATTAATTAAACATGCAGCGCAGAGGGGAATACGGGTTGGCTTGCTGGTCATTTTCCCAACGCTGCGTTCCAGCAGCCGGAATTTAGTAATGTCTAACAAAAATGTGTGTGGAACCTATTTATCAATTTCTTTATGGTAAGCCTAAATATTTCTCATTTTCAATAATATGTTCAAACACGAATTTACTTTACTTTTTGCTGGGTGGAGGTTTCCGAGGCCTGTGAAATTGTTCAGGGGTTTCGTAGTATGCATTGCGAGAGATTACTTATTACTTCGCTTCCTCCTGCACTAATACTTCGTGTCTAGGAAATGAATTTGGACTGTGTAGTGGTCGAAAAGTATGTTAAGCTTGGTACTCAAGTGACCGAAAAGTATACGTCAAAACATTGCAGCAGAACGCCACATAGCGCAATTTTGAACTGAAGATAAACCATTTTCGATGATGGGGGTGATCATAAATCATTCCTCTCCACTACAAACTCCAACAACCTCATGGCTATTAAGTACCGAAGGAAGTATCCACTTAGCCGGGCGGGCAGGCAGGACATCGGCAAAAAAAGCAAGAACAAACAAACCCTCTCCTGTTTCGGATGGCGAGTTATTACATATAAAAAAATTAAATCCATGTAAGTACGTCACCTCATTTCACTCAGTAGGAATCTATTTCCACCCATCCAGGAAATCCTCTCGTGTAAGTAAACAATATCATCCCCAACGCCGCCGGAAGTTGTTGATAACATTGACATCAAGAGATGGTCATCATCAAAGTCTGGCTGGAGACGTGCGTAAGTCGACGAGCGGCTTATGTACGACGAGAGATATCTACTTGTCCTCTCTCTGGAATTATTGCATTCGATGTTGATACTGATGCTGATCGTGGCGGATAAAAAGAAAGTTATAATACGGACGACGTTACAAGTTATTCGAGGCAGCAGGAGCAGCATTGTGTTCTTTTTGGAGAAAGCCAAGCCAAGTTCCCAACAACCGGGTGAAATGGAGTGAACTGGCGTATATGCACGTGTGGCGGTGGTGGTGGTGCATGGTCGTCGTGTGTGTGCAGACGTACAAAAGGGAAACAAAGAAGTAATAGCTTTCTCTTTTTCTGCCTCTTTCTCTCTCGTTGGAGATGATATGCTTGCCTGGCTACGGGAAGAAGCTTCTCTAAAAAAACAACTTTTCCTATCATACATATCGTATCGCTTAAGAGCTCCGTATTTTCGCCATTCATCTTGTGTGAACTTGGATTAATGTCGCAGGTTGTATTGTGTGTGGTGGTGGTGGGAATAGTTCATGCACTTGTTTAAACACACAAAGATAGAGTGTTGGGTACGGTTTTCCCTCCATAAACCACGAACCACCCACCCGGAGAGCAAGACTGCGGGCAGGGCCTCGTTTTCGTCGTGGTAATGACGAAAAATCATCATTAATTGCTTTTGTTTCATAAAGTCATCCTTGAATCATAATTCTGAATCGGGAGAGAGAAAAGGGAAACCTTTCTCCCGATGCAGAAGTGTGAACGGATTTGTTGGATTACAAAGAAAAGTATATAAAAAGCCTGCCTGGCAGTTCGTGCTGACGGTGTGCATGGCGGTATTTGTGGGTGGACACACATCACGAGAGAATAAGAGGCACGTGTACTTATCTTGTCCTCCGTGCCCATTCTTCAGTGCAGTGAACTAAACCCAAGTAGGTGGTGGTGATGGTAGTGGAGGGATCTTGGTCTTCTTGAGTGTCTCCTTCCTCCATCGACGGGAGGGTTTTCCTGTCAATCGAGGATTTTTATGAGACAATTTCTTGTCTATTGTTACACTTCTTCTTTTTGCTCATTATTTCATCTCCATTCTCTTCCCGGCTTTATTTTCTTCCTTGTTTTCGAGTTGTGGTTGTGGTCGTCATTCTGGAAAAAAAGTCGGTCACTTTCTCTCTCTGAAAATCTGAAGTAAATATTTCCGGGTGAATATCTTTTTTTATATATTTCCTATCCGTTGGCGACATATCCCTCCAGAATTTCGTATTATCTTTATTGATGCAATCCTCGCATGCGAAAGGAATCACTCACTGTCAGATAGGATTAGACAGAAGTGAAGGATGACTTCATCAATGTCATGAAAACTTGAGATTATGTATCCAACTTGTAATTGCGGGGTTTTATCACTGCCCAGCCTGCGCGAATAATGGGGAGAAATTCGG
Organism: Folsomia candida; assembly: GCF_002217175.1. Taxonomy (NCBI): domain Eukaryota; kingdom Metazoa; phylum Arthropoda; class Collembola; order Entomobryomorpha; family Isotomidae; genus Folsomia; species Folsomia candida. The sequence goes on from NW_019091209.1 coordinate 3,023,252, forward strand.
CGAATAAATTGTACAACTTCCGCCACACCCGGATGGGTGAAATCAATCATGCCCACCACCCACCCCGTCATAATTTGTCCCCTTGTCCGAGAAGTGGTCCAGGAAATGGACAATCGCGTAAAAACATGATTATTATTTATACGCAGAAACGCAATAATATGTAATAATGATAAGTAGTTATTATTAAGAAGCGATTAAATCTCGCCTGATTGGAAACCGGGGCCGTCTGATTGGAGGATTGATTTATTACTTGGGAAAGGTGACGATGGGCAGTGGCCGCGGAAGGGTGAGGGGACAGAGGGACAATGTCCCCACGGTTGTTCGATGTCCTCATCATTTCCCCATCTTATACAAACCCCTCCTTCTCATATTCTACAATTTTAATGTCCCCACATGTCCCCACGGCTTCTGCGGCCACTGACGATGTCACACGTACCAGTATCACCACAAAATTGGTATAATATTGCATTTTCCATGTAAAAATCAGATCCGTGTATGTGAAAGCAATCGTAATCACGCCGGAGGACATTTGTTGCATTACATGATTTCAAGGGGACATTGCGCAAACAACTTTTTTTTACATAACTGCTGCTCCTGCATAACTAAACAAGACGTGGGAACAAATTGATATATATGCAAATTTAGGTCCGATAGTAGTACTATGTAGCAGTTCGATTCATGTGTGCACATGCATAACCACTTTTACACACACAAGTCAACTGCATGAATGTATGTAAACTAAGCATGAATGTTCGACCTTGATACCCAACGGCCTTACCCGATTCTTTGAACATGATCGGTTTTTCTGTTCTTTTAGCAAGTCAAGAAAACTTTATTTCGCAAAATTTATAACATTTTAGCAAACTTTTCGCTAAAGCTTTATCCACCAGCACATCTTTAGCAACTGCTGTAGGCAGGAAATATTGCGTAATTTATTGTACTCCTTCTGGCTCAATAATCTACCCTGGCTCACAAGTATTATTTACTCAATCCTTTGCTTGTCATGCCATCCGCAGTACGGCTGCTGCTTCTGCCGATGTCAACAACTGCCTCCCATATTTTTCACGGGGTATGGATTTCTAAGGAGGAATACCTCACTAGTTGCCACCCACAGATCTCGATTCCCTTTGGATATGTTGGAGCACCCCATGAGTGAACAACAACCCCCAAGTGGTTTGATGCCATGGCCACATTTGCGCCCGCCACACCCACTTAAAGGCGTCAAAAACACGAAAATCGCCATCTTCAAACGCTCGCCAAAAATTCAAATTTGGCCACAATTTCAAAATTTTGCACCAGTACACTCCCAGATAGCTGTTTTATAATATCCGACACCAAAATATATTTTTCAAATTTTTTGAATATTTTCGAAAATTTCCTGACTAGGGGTCTTCGAAAAAATGTAAATTTAAATAAACTAATTCTTTAAAAAAACTTAGGTGAGGCTTGCTTAAAAGGAGAAAACAAGCGGTTATCATCGTGTATTAGAATAATGTGCTAAATCAATTTTCATCTCATGATTTATAATTTTCGGTAAACAGAACAGCAAAGTATATGCGTTTGGGACCATTTGCCTCGCCGTGGGCCCTTTTGTGAATTAAAATAATTTTAAAATTTATTAGTGTTCAGAGAATTTGTTACACACATGCGGTAAATACGTCTTATGGAACAATACATAACTTCTTGGTTAATTTTGTTATCCATAATCGATTTCTGATCATATTTACCAAGCGTATAGGTTAATTTCTAATATACAATATTACATGCAACAGCAGAACATGAATTTTTAAAATGTAGACCTATTCTAGAAATATATTCAAACATTGCTAAATCACAAATTAACAAAGTTTAATTATAGCAAAATTTTAACATTTATGTAGGATGGCATATTTGTATTCAATTAATCACAGCCCACGGCGAGGCAAATGGTCCCAAACGCATATACTTTGCTGTTCTGTTTACCGAAAATTATAAATCATGAGATGAAAATTGATTTAGCACATTATTCTAATACACGATGATAACCGCTTGTTTTCTCCTTTTAAGCAAGCCTCACCTAAGTTTTTTTAAAGAATTAGTTTATTTTTTGTTTTTATGTCTCTTTAAGTTGTCCCCAATAATAGATACCAAATTAAATCCCCATAAGTCCCGATGCGTGGCATACTAAATAATCCCCCAGTGGGTTTGGATGCGTGGCATACCAAATTAAATTCCCCCGTCGCCCGTGAACTCATAGTCAAGTATATACAGTCTGTTAGAAATCCCTAATACAATTCTATTGCTACTGCTTACAATTAGTATTAAAATTATGCGGGTATGACTTTACTACCGGTATAGTAATCAACCTATTACCGCACAGTATTACTCATCAATACCACTTTCGTAGTCATTTCTGAATACCGCATGGATTTTATCCTGCATTTCTGAAAGTGCATACATACAGATCTTACATGCTTCCATTGTGCTTGTTGCTAATAGAAACGTGGATTCATTATAATTGATGAGGAACCATTATAATTAACGTGTGTAACTGGTTGCAGATACCACCAAGAAAAGTTTTTCATTTTTTATCTGATTTTGCTCGGGATTGCTTTAAATGACGCGTTATAGATTTCTGCACATGAAAATCAGGGTCTCCCACTTTCATTGCATGGTAAAAGTGAATTTGCCAGTCGTTTGAAAGTTTAAAATCGATTTTAAATGCGTTAAAATAATATTGTCATCTCCCTCGAATTGACGGGCATAATCTGCTCAGCAAGGTCTACACGAATGCCTTTTACACCATTTTGATACGATTAGCCGTTTTGCCACAAACTTGAGCGGAATATTTGGAGGGGGGGTCTGTTTGCATACTAAGGCTTCGCCGTAACCATGCACTTTTTCATGTGGTCATGGTTACTATGCCTCACCTAAGAAAAAGTTGAGTTTGATATTGGATATGATAACACAACTATCTGGGAGTATAATGGTGCAATATTTTCAAAATCCTATAGAAATTCGATTTTTGGCGAGGGTTTTATTGAGTGAAAACAGGGCTTTTTTCGTATTTTTGACGCCTTTAAGTGGGTGTGGCGAGCGCAAATGTGGCCATGGCATCAAACCACTTGGGGGTTGTTGTTCAGTCATGGGGTGCTCCAACATATCCAAAGGGCATCAAGATCTGTGGGTGGCAACTAGTGAGGTTCCCCTCCTAAGAGGAAAACATTTCAAACGACACTCGTGGAGAGTTAATCCCTCCTTTGCAACATTTTATGTCGTCATCTTCCATATAGCTCATCCTCCTTTGGACTAGTAATTATTCTCAACTTTAAGCATAACACTTGGAAAATGGTCGCCTCATTTCGTGGCGTGGCCTCCGTTTGCATAATGATACTTCATAAACTAATAAAAAAACTATCATCTTGTTGAAAATAAAGGTTGATGTCTTCCGGGAACAATGGTTTATTGCAAGAAATATCGTTGTGGCATTGTTTAACATGGCTGTAATAACATAATATGGGCGGCAAGATTTAAAAGTCTTACATACATTCCGCTATTTAAATGAGAATTTTCACTTCAGGGGAAATCCGTTCTGGTTGAATCTTTCGAGCAATTGTTCCACTAGTTTGGCTTCCAAGGGGAGCAGAGGGGACCGACAAGGTCCTCCGTACAGTTGACCTGTAGCATCCATGGAAGCCTTCAACCCCGGCAGGCCCATTATTTTCGTCACCTTCATATTTCAGTCACAGTTAATAAACCTTCCGAATTTCATATTTACATATTTATTTTTAGCGAAAGGAAGTTGAACAAATAAGCTTGAAGAGAGAGAGTAACAATCCGTGGTTCAGTGAGTCTGCACAATGAATACATAAAGTAAACAGCGAGGCACTTTTTATCACGAAAAAACGCACCATTTCATGACAGGCATTTGAATTGTGATGATTTATTAGCAATTTACAGCTAAGTAAAATCCTTTCATTGCGGATGTTTATGCCATATTTATGCCTGCTTCTACTGCATTTCACTCCAAAAAGGTATTAAACATCCCGCAGTGCATCTTCTCCAACGGAGAAATAATAATAACTCTTCAAATGTGAAAAGATGACTCGACTCTCTCCCGGTGAGGTTGTTACGTAAGATATATTTTTAACCACCACTACTAAAATTGGAGGCTGCTCCTCCACTAATAACACGTCGTCAAGTAGTCGTATTTGTACATTAAGTGTGTGTCCTCCTCTACAAAAATAATCTACGACTAAATTGGAGGGGAGGCGCAAAATTGGGCAAAATATTCAAACAAGCAAGACGACGAGGAAAGAATTTTTATTACGAAAAAAGTAATATGCCCGCAATAATGAATGCACAACGCTCACCAGCAGATTAGGAACGATGAGCTTCCCTTGGAGTGAAACAGCGTCAGGTAGTTTTCCTTGGCGAAAAAGGCTGTAAAGTTCGCACACTTGAGAACCCAGGACATTTGCGAGAGCGCAGATCCCTCCGACGCAGCCTGGAGCATGGCGTGGGCACAAAAGAAGAAATTGAGCCATTAAATGATGTAAAAAGTGGGTAAATATGGTAATAATTTGAAATTTATGGGCATCACTAATACTACTTTGTACACATTGGATTGTTTGATCAATATAAATGTATGTGAAATAATGTGACAATCGTCTCAAATCGTAAACACACTGATTTGGAGGGTGTATACGTAACCGCAATAATAATAATAGTGGTGATTATCGTCGTCATTTGCTCACCCATGAGAAGAGCCGGGAGAAGAAAGCCTGCCGAGCCGGCGAGCACTTGGAAATCCGCGTCCCTTGTTTCATGGACGATTTGGGCAATTTTCGTAATCTACAATAATGGCGGAGGAACAGGACAAAGTTTAAAAAATTGAAGGCTGCAGCCACAAATATCTCCGAGGGGAAAGGCATGATTGGGTTTGTGCATTTGTAGTTAGTTCGTTGGTTAAGAGGAGAGAGAGAGAGAGAAGGAGTGCAAAATGCAATTTTGCAGCTTTTACCAGGAGCGAGCCTAAGGAGGTGAAAAGGACGAGGTTTCGAGGAATTAATCAGAAAAGGGATTTATTGACCACCACGGTCTCTCGAGTGTAAAGCCATGTTCAGAGTTCAAACAGTGGAAGAGGACATGTACAATTTCGTCATAGCAGACTTACATCACCGCCGCTGTCCTTCATCCCAATGCAGTTGGGATGTTTGGCCAAGGCAGAGGGCACCTCGGCACCCAAGTCGATGGCCGTATTTCCTGGGACTGAGTAGAGGATGATGGGCAGCTTCGACTTATCGGCCACCTCCTCAAAGTACTTCCGCAGACTGAGGCTCTGTCAAACAGTATTAACCGCTTAGACTACGTAGGAAAAGGAGATACATCATCGTGGGATCTTGTGCTTAATGTGGTGGAACTTTGCATCATCATCATCATCGCCACTACACCCAGACCACCCCAACCCCACATGCATACCAAGGCATACCGAGAGGGAGGGAGGGAGGGAGGGAGAGAGAGACCACGAATTCTAATAGTTGACTCAACCGGATTGTCGCCACCCATGCAAAACTAAACGGGTGGATACAAAACATTGATCAACATTCGTATAGGCGACGAGGAGGAGGTGAGGAAAAGGGTATATGTAGCGACCTACGTATTCAGTGTTTCGTATTTTCTACGTTTCTTGTACTGCAAAGCAAGAAACGCAAGAAATATAAGGTGCAAGAAACTGGGAGAAAGTGCACGAAATATGCGTCATTTAACTGTACTATGAACTATAGTGCCGGAAGTAGTTTCCTGCACCTTGATTTTCTTGCAGATCAAAATATTTACCTGCAAGAAACCACTTTCTCCCTGTCATTTCTTGCACGTGGCTACTTTCACCCGAAACACTGCCCCCATTAAGTTTTCCTGTATATCTGATCATAATAATAACGATGAGAACAATGCTATCTCAGATTATTACGACTTTCTCCACACAATGCACTTTGACTCACTCGTTGCTTTATACTAAATTCGTCCAGAGAGAAAGTCGGCTTTGGCAGGAGCATGTACCACCCTTGCGGTTCGAGGTGTGGGATGATGATGATGATGCCCTTCGTCGTGTATCTCGTACAATGCGATACTTCATCTATAGCGACTAACCACCTTATTTTCACCATGAATATAACATGTCGTTGTCCTTCATGCGTGGCAAGTGCATGCAAAATAGTTAACCATCTAAATTCTAAGAATCATTATTACAAAGTCGGGAATACATTCTGCTTGTAATTTGCATTAGACTCTTTCTCCATCTTTATTTATTCTCCTCACACACACAAAGCCTGCATATTAAATACATAATAATTCCTGCCTTGAATTCACTCCGAGATATTCAAGCATGCAGCCTTGTCATCAAAGCGTTCTTTGACTTTCCAAGTTAAAATATCAGCAAGAATGACTGCGAATGCACCCCTATCACGATAAGTGCTAGACGGATGGACGGACCGAGTGAAGGACATTGTTCAATTCTGTGTACATACATAGATAATCAGGCAAATTGTTGCCGAGATAATGATAGCAGGGTTGCCACCAATTTCTAATTTATCTTCTTTCCGTTGCTATGAAATCTAAATTATATAAACCCCGCCCTCCCCTGTTAATGTCCCCACACCTTCCGCGGCCACTGAGCACCACAACCATACATCGCAGTATGGAGGAAGAAGAATCCATGTAATTCAAGACTATTAAAACTAACAGCTTCCCTCCCGGTTGGGTGGTTGGTTGGGTGTGCTTCCTTCCTTTCCTTCTAATCCTCTTGTACTGACGGAGAGAGGCAAATGAATGAGGCAGTGACATGAGGATGAGTTGGTTGGTCGTGCATAATGGATACGTACTTATATATACGGACACGTCGCTATCTATCTGTCCGTCCAGACGGCTGGCTAAATTCCGACGGACTTTCACCAACCACCAACCAACCTGAGATTGTAAAAGTAGAACCTACGTGAGATTGAGATTCCAAGAAGACTAAACATATCACTCACTCCTCTTTTCCACCTTTCACCACAATTCCATGCACTCAGTTAGTTCATCACCCTGAATTGTCCCAAATCACAGCAACAACTCGCATGTGACCTTTAAGAATTGCATTCATCTGTGTAATTGACGTGAACAGGGTCTCTCTTATTTGCGGAGAAAACCGAGACGAGGACGATTAGACGACTCACTTCTCATTTAGACCAACCACTCAAAGGACTTCTCATTGCACAACAACAATATTTTATTCAGCTCATCTTATTAGGCTGGGAATTGCGAAGGTGTAACATCACATGGATCACCAACCAACCGGTGTGTCCTCCTCGTCGCCTTAATTTTCACATAAACGAACAACTCGTAATGAAACGACGCTATGAAATGGACCAGTGAATGAATATTACATCTGCTTCACTGCGGTTCCAACCACAACCAACTTTGTCAAGTAATGAGGCGCAAGCAGGGAAAGTTTGACACCCAGCCGGCCAGATAAATTTAGACGGATAGATCTGTAAACTGACTGGCTGGCTTTCGTAATGTATGTACAATTTCCTGGTTTGGTTAACTAACGAGGATTTTTATCCGGACTGAGAATACCGAAACTTTCACCTTCACATCTCGGCTTTTTAGCTCCGTACTTTTAGCTTTTAATCAACCTGGTTAGTGGGGTTTTTAGTTGCGGGACGAAATTTCGCTTCATTATTATCCTAACATGTACACACATAGCTGCCTCCTTTATTGCGGGCTTGTGCAGAATAATGGTTCCCTGCCAATAGTGCCAATGACGACGCCACGACGTTGATGATGGCGGCGGTGGTAATAAGACATCTCTCGAGCCGTTATATAGACATGGGAAATGCTCACATGCATACAATTCAGCCACCCACCCGCCATCTCATCTTCTTCTGCCTTGTTTAAGAAATAATGTAATTTTCTCCCCTAATTTGGACAAAGGTCAACGACGGCACATTTTGATTAGTCTTCAAGAGACCACCACTTGCAAGAAGCACCAACCAAACCAAACCACCGCCTTGTTTCCGTGATGCAGTAAAAATAAAACTTTATCCGTAAAACATTTCCTATTATGGCGATATAATGGCGGTGTTGGGATTAGTCCAATTTGGGAGGAGATCTCTCGTACAAGATCAAACACATGTACTCATCCACCCACTCAATTATCTTTGCTGGAATAATAATGCAAGACCTGTGAGACCACCAGAAAGAAGCAGACTGATGGAATCTCACCCTGTATTTACATTTACATGCGGTTATATTTCCATTTTTCACTAATTAATGATTCAATGGTATTAAAGTGTTTTGAGCCTCTAAAAACTAATATTCATGCTTTTAATAACCCTCTGTTCTCAAGTTGATAACCACAAAACTTGAGATAGAGGACATTTCATTATTCTAAAAAAAGAGTAATTATTCATTCAGTCAGGAAGTAAAAAAAGAAAAAAAGTTAATTTTTTTTTTTATACCAACCGTCATTTGGCCCTTGAAGAAGGCCGGAGTTATTATCAGCCCGGCATCCGCACTTCCTTCGTCCGCTGCTGCGTTACATAATTCAATCGTTTGGGCAGCCGCTGAAAAGAAAATTGGTGTCGTTAAAAATGTCGGAATTCATTTCATGAGTGCGACGCAAATAGTGCCAAGTTTCAAAGCAGAGAAGTCGTAACTTGATGGGAGCAATTATCTGGATCTGTGTATGTAACCGTCACTTAATATAAATACTTTACTTACTGTTCATTCCTAATCCAGCGATCAGTTTGGATTTCGGAAGAGCCATTTTACGAACGTTTCTCAGCAGTTCGAGCTTTTCCTTCCGCTCGAGAGCAATTGCTTCGCCGTTTGATCCCATTACGACGTAACCTGTAAAACGGGGAAGATGTGAGTTAGTCTAATGACGAGTTCGCAAAATATTGGCAAAAATTTGTTTAATTTGCCTATCTCCCCGACTGGTGTTTTCTTTGCAAAAAAATGATGTGTAAGTTTCAAAACAACATGCGAACACATGATGAATGCCCCCATTAAGAACACCCATTGTTTCGAGTGTTTAACTACATAATTATATAATTCTTGTCGTCTCTTGTTTCATAATAATTATGAAATTTCCCCCACCGCCTCCAGCCAAGCCAACCAAGTATTCCAACAACATGATCTCGACCATGTTGACTTTGACTTTGAGAAATGCTCCGAAAATAATACGCCCCGCACCCTCCCATCCAACGTTCTTGTAAAGCAATGTCAACTTTTAGCAACGTAATAATCTCAAAAGTTTGCAAACACCACCACCACTATTTTCTATGCTGTGTGTACGGACACAGTGGCCGCGGGACAATGTCCCCACAGATATTCTATGTTCCCATCATCTCCCCATCTTATATAAACCCGGCCCTCCCCTATCCAACAATGTTAATGTCCCCACAGCTTCCGCGGCCACTGTACGACACACACACATAAATATGCACCCACATCTTTGTCGAGATTATGCATCAATTATTTAATTAGTTTAGAGTCAAATGCTTGTTTTTCATGAAGAGGAGGCAGACAAGATTTCCGACCTTGTGCCCCTGCCCCACAACGCCACGCCACGCACTCTCATAAATATACATCCGACTAATCATCACTTAACTATAACCATTCTCGGAATCAATGTAGAAAAGAAATTGAGAAACTTTGTTCCACTTTGCTTTGTGCCTCTGCCTCCTCAACTGTCACGCCGTATTTCATCAGGCAGGAGGCAACCCGGAGGAAAAGTTTTCCTCATTATGCAGCAAGCATATATCCTCGCAAATTTTCTACTTTCTTAATTAGTGAAAACTCGTCAAAAGTTTGGTCGAGATTTTGACTCTGTTCTTTCCTCGAATATTAAATTATGGTCAAAATTAAATACAATTTGCAACAAAGTGTCTCAGAAAATAATTAGTGAGTAAGTTGTTTAGGAGGAGGGAGGGGTATCAATTTCCCCAGTCTGATCATCACCACAGCCTTGATTGTCTGCCTTTCTCGGGTTTCTCCTCGCCGTTGAAATTGCCGTTTTAGAGGAGAAATCCTAATCCGTCGACATGCTGTACGTACATGTGTGCATGCATCCTGGGAGGAGTGAAGAAGTGGAGAGAATCAGCAAAGCAAAATGACATGAACAGTTAAACATGGGGCAATAAAAGAGGGAACCATTTCATTCACGGGGTTTATGACGCAAATAAGGTATCCAGGAAGGACAAAGGAGGAAAGTAAAGGAAAGGAGCCAAAAAAACCCGACCCACCGAATTATAACAAGGCGATGGTGGGTGGTGATAAGTGCAGATTTGGGTAGAACTAATTTGAATTTGTTAAGGGGGAAGTAAGAAGGTCAGTGTTTTTACGTTTTTAAGAACGAGTACGTTTTAGCGTTCAAATTTTAGTAGAATAAGTGTCCTCAAAGATTTAAAAATGGATATTTTACAAAATTAGAATTTTGGCAGTATTTCCGATTTAGGGAAAATGAGGTAAGCCTAAAACAAATTTTTGTTAAGTATATTTTTTTATTCCTCTTGAGAACCATCTTAGAGAAACGAATTTTGTGCATAAAATTCTTAAATTTAGAGATTTCCGGAATTTGAAAAGTCACAACATTTCCCAAATCTGTGCTTTTAACTGGAAAAAATTAGAAAACTCATTACAATTCTAGACGTATAAATATACGTCACCAATTTATTTCTGACCCCGTAAAAAATAAAAATTCCCCCACCCAAAATCCTCTCCTATCACCTCACACCTTCACACCCTAAACTCAACCAGAATCAACCCACGAACCAACCATTCAAGCTGAAAAGTGGAATGGATCTACATGCATACGAATGGAGAGAGTGCGAGACAGAAGTGAAAGCAGTTTTTAACCAAGCAGTGCATCTCTCTCACTCACTTTCTCTCTTCCTCTCTCTCGCCTGTCTATAAGTCGTCGAAAGAATATAGGCATGTATGCTGCGCTTTGTTAGGATTTCGAATTTAAGGTGGTGGATGCAATCCTCTCTCTCTTTCTCTTGGATACCCGCAAACAAATGAGTGTTTTGTTTGTTTATTCCATTTCCACAGAATCTCTCCGACTTTAATCTCCTCCAAGAACCATATGCACACATGCAACCTTCCAGAATTGTTTGCTCACTTTTGTTTCTCGCAAGAAGATTTCATTCTTCTGCACGTTGCATTTACTTGGTTGAAAACCAGCCTTTTTGCTTTGGTTCGTGGTACTGACCTAACTCCACAAGTAAATAAGCAATCCTTCTCTTGCTTTCTATTTAATAACAAAACCCCATCAACACGATGCATATCGTTGTTTATATTTTGCTAGCAGACCATGTTTTGAATGCCATATGTCACCCGAGGCATGCGGTCCACCATAAATTTTGAGACTCACCTGCAAAAGGTATTTTGTTCCAGTGGGTAAAATTTCTCTCGAGCTGGACATAGTTTACGTCTCCTTTCGCATCAAAAGGAGTCGGGATGGGTGGATACACACCGGAAATATCGAGCAGGTGAGACGACGTACTGTAGTATTTCATGCCACGAAAAGGTGACCATTTCCCACGCGTGGTGCAGACGTCGGTGGCGATGATTCTTAACTTGTTCAGCGTGGCAGCAGTCATCCCACTCATTTTTTTCAGTTTCCTCCAAACTCAATTTTCTGTCTGGATCAAATTTCCAAGTTGGACGGAGAGAGAAAGGTGAGACGACGGGAGCGTCGGTCGGTGTACTTAACTTACTAGTTTTGAGTGAGTTTTGTACAATTGAATCAGCGCAATTTAGTGAATCAGTAAAAGTATATAAGGAATATAATGTAATTATTTACGTCACCCGGCTCATATGAGAGAGCCTCACTCAATAATAAGGCGACGGCGACAACAAAGTTTGACGGTTATGCAATCCCTCAGTCACCGACAACTATTATTAACCACGTTTCCCTTAATTAGTTGATAATTTTACACAGTATGTTTTGCTTAAGAGTTTGTTTTGGTTTAGGCGGCCAGAAGACGTTAAACAGGTCTGGTTTGTTGGGGTAATTATTATTATGTAGCTTGGCTGTTATGTATGAGAAAAGTTGTTCTGCAGTCGAGTACACAGTGCGTTTCTCGACCCGCAGCAAGCAACAGGATTTGTTTAGGTGACATTTCAGAGGCAGGAAACAATGACGCCTTTTGGCTGAATTCAATTCGTCTCCTTAAACGTAAAGGGCAATCGTAATAATATTTCGCAGCCAAAACTTTTGTCAACAACAGTGGCCGCGGAAGGGTGACGGGACGGAGGGACAATGTCCCCACGGTAATGTCCGCATCATCTGTCCATGTCCCTCCCATATCCTGCAATGTTAATGTCCCCACACCTTCCGCGGCCACTGGTCACCAAAATAATCGCACCCATGACCATGCCGTCTGGCTGAAAATTGTAAAACTGGGCTTCATTCTCTCTCTATTTCTCCATCTATACTGCGGTCACTGTGCACAACCGGATTTGCGAAATGTTGGGATTCGACACTGTGTATATGAATATATCGCCCGTGATGAAAATTTGATGCGAAAAAGGACCCACGATCGAGGTTTCTGCTGATTAGTGTCGAATATATTCCGACCCTCCTCATTCCATTTCATTCATAGCGTTTCTTCTGCGTAGTTGGTACATAGATTGCAGATATACTTGACCAAAATCTAGCATCACGTTCGTATCGAATTGGACAGAATTTCATGAAATTTTCAACAGCAGCACGAGAAACATTATCATCTCTGGCTGACACGTAAAGCGAGCGAGAGAGCGAGCTAGATAAAAACATGCACATGCTTATCGTTAGATACGTGCGTACTGGATGATGCGAGAATGCATGGTTTGATTCCTGGTGGAATGATCTATTAAGGTCGACATGTAGGCAGAAATGGAAACAAGACGCCGTAAGTATAGACATCAATCACGCAATACTTTATTTAATGATTCCTCGCCTTGTTTTTGGGTATCTGGTAAATAGTGGCACTCTGACATACCATGTATCACACACACCATAGTCTTCCTCCTCCTCCTCCTCCGCTATTTTATTCGAACTACAAATAACACACACTTTCGGCATGCTTTTACTAACAGTAAATTACTAAATAAACTAGACTATTCTTCTTCTCTTTTCATTAAAGCCAGTCCAACAACACAGGGATTCATATTATCATTATCATTATTTAAATGGAATAATTTACTAAATGTGACTGACATGAGTGTATGTAAATAGTTATCAAAAGCTTTTTTTCTCGTCGGGGTAATTACATAATTCCTCCGACAGGTAAGTATTTAAGTAGGTAATCAATCAGGTAATATTTAGGTTGGATCTCGAGCGAGGCGTGGACGTGGAAAAATAGAGGTTAACACAAGTTTATCAAGAAATAAAGGTAATCGTAGACTCCTCGAGGTCCGGATCTCCCGGACATTTGAACGTGAGCCGGAGAGGTTCCTCAAAGTTGAGTCCGAAAAGTACAGCTTTATGGCGATTGGCTTTGGGTATTTTTAAATAGGTTGATCCGTTCACGGCGATCTGTAAAGGGAAAAAAATCCAGTCTCAAATAAAAAAAGTGGTTTCTTTCTCTCGAGACTATTTGTATCAAAGTAATCCAAAGTATCGCTCAAGAGAGCCCACGGTGTGGGCGAGGAGAGATTTGCGAAGGGAAAATTGTATGCATATGTTTAAATCGGATGACGCTAACTGGGTGGCAAGGATTGTGTGTGTCTCCCGTCAAAAGAGAGGCGAGTGGAGGAGCTATCATCATGTGGTGCGGGTATACTTTGTCCCGAATTAGGTGTCCCTACGAGGAGGAGAGAAGGGATTTGCCTTTGCGGCGACTTGAACTGTTTGTAAATAAAAGTAAAAAAGTTTTCCAATTTTATTAAAACTAGCAGCAGCGAAACGAGACGGGGGGATGGATATGGATGTGCAGGAAGGAGAGAGGAAAGTAAACCGAGCCAGATTGATTGCGTGTTGCAAACGAATTAAAGTTCTTCTCAAGGTTTATATTTCTTATTCTGCTCTGGAGAGAAAGTGAGCTAGAGAAGAAGGACTACCTCATATCCACTGGAAGAAGCAGTTCCCTTATCGGTAGGCCCACCAGGTACCGTCCAACTCACGAGAAGCGCATCATCCCCGATTTTCCGAACCACGCGAAAGTCCACCCCACCAGGATGGCCAGGATGAGGGGAAGACTCATCTGTGTCAGTGGAGACACGATTATCTCCAACGCCACTCTCTTCAATTGTCCCGAAGGAGACACTCTCCAACAACTCCTGTGGAAAATGGGTCCATCAACCGTCATTAATTATTCATTAGACATTGGTCAGAATATAATGTTATATGCTTTCTCTCTCCAAGCAACACCACCTCCTCCTTCTTTCACTACTGGTTAGGTTAGTTCGTCCCAATCAGTGGCCGCGGAAGGGTGTGGGGACAGAGGACAATGTTCCCATGGTTGTTCGATGTCCCCATCTTATATAAACCCGGTCCCTCCCCCATCCTACAATATTAATGTCCCCACACCTTCCACGGCCACTGATCCCAATCTCGCCAACGACAAAATACATAAACCCCGTCGGTTGGCAAATAGAGAGGCACAGACACAGATGCTGTTACACACACTTCAAACTGCAACCATTATTTCGCCCAGAATTACAACTCAACAAGTGGTTCGTTCCCTTTGCCTATACGAACTTCTTCAAACCTGGAGTGCTCACTAACAGGGTCAAAGGAACATATACGTTCATACATACATACGTATCTATATCATTTCAGGAACATTCGGTGTGATGGGAGTAACGAACTCAAATCTTGATTCAATTATGTTCATGGTGCCAGAAATTCTAAAAATTTAGCGTCAAATTGAAACTTTGAGATTCTAATTCCTCCCGGGATGCAAAATACGAGAAGCAGTGTGACAGAAGGAGTCGGAGAGTAATTAATATATTCACCAAAACTCTTTGACGCTCGGATGCCAAGAAGGAGCGGAGCGTGTTGAAGGAAAAGTCTCGCAGGGAGGAAGAAAAAATCTCATTTTTCTTGTGTGATCTTTCCCCGAGAGAAAGGTGGTGATGATGATTCTGCTGCTGGTGTGGGGCAGGTGGCGGAGCCGAGTTTTTGGCAAATTCTTTCTCTAATTTCCTTATTTCCGTCAAAATCCCGTTGATAAAGTGTCCTTCAACATCTGTGGCACTTAGGTGAGCAATTCTACGGGCTAGTAATTGGATGAGCACGTTTTTCTCGGTGCAGCGATGTTTCCAGAGTCTCATCTCCGTCAGGTGGGATTCCTTCATCTCGCCTTGTTTGATGTTGAGACTCTCCTCCAATTTGGTGATTTGCAGGGTGAGACGAGCCATGGTTTTTTGGAGGCGTGCAATTAGTATTTCGTCCTTGTTACGGAAAGCGAAAAACAAAACAAATAAAAACAAATAAAAATGTCAATTGTGAGGTTAAGAGGGGACCGATATAGCATCTTCCTCTTATCCAGCAAACCACTTGGGCAGCAGTGACCGCGGAAGGGTGTGTGGGACAGAGGGACAATGTCCCCAAAGATATTCGATGTTCCCATCATCTTATATTAACCCCTCCCTCCCCTATTCTATAATCCTAATGTCCCCACAGCTTCCGCAGCCACTGTTGGCCAATGCAGATAAAAAAGAAAGTGGGGTCCGTAAGAAGCAGTGATTAATTCTATGCCCACCAAGCAACCATCTATCCATCCACGATTCTGTACTCGGAATAAGAAAACAAGAAAAATTGATACTTTTACTCAAGCCGTGAGCACACATCATCCCGTTCCATTTCATCCCAGCAGACAGCAAGGAGAGAGAAAGCAAAAAAACTGAAAGAAAGCAAGCATGGATGCGATTGCGAATTAATTCCAAATCTAAAATCGACCTCGGACTAGATCTCGCTTACCTCATCGACTATTGGCTGTTGCGCAACGACGACGTTCCCCTTGGGACTTTTGAAAAGATTCGAAGAATTTGCATCGTCCATCCTTCTCCTGCTGCCTGGGGTTGCCTGCACAAGTCAGTAAACGATCCGTTAGAGTGGTTCCCCTTTCAAATTTTATTGCCAACAACTATCCACAAAATTTGCACAACGTCCGCCTCAAAGCCGGTGTCGTGGTAATAAGTAAGTAAGCAAGTAAGTAAGTAATCAGTGGCCGCGGAAGCTTGAGGGGACTGGGGGACATTATCCCCCAAAAAATTCAGAAAAATCCCATCTTTTCCATGTTAATAAGCCTCTTCTCCTCCTCCTATCTCACAATGTTAATGTCCCCATATGTCCCCCCAATTTCCGCCGTCACTGTAAGTAATTCGGTGCGCCATGCAAAAGATTAATTCACAAGGGAACCAAGCACACGCACAACAACGAGAGCGCAACAATAACAAAAGCGAGTACTTTGTGGATTCGAGGTAGACACGAATTTCCGGTCTGTCCTGACCAGATATGCTTAATATAATTGATTACCGTGGGAATAATTAAAATTTCGTCGCTTTCACATCTTTTCATCCCAAATTCCAGCTCCATCTAAAACACACACATGGACAAGTAAACACAAACACAAACATAGAGCAATCAGGAGGAAAGGTTATAATAATTAAGAGCCGGTCTCAAAAGTCTCGTAAAATTGACCCGTCATCGTCCTCGTCCCATGAATGAATAGAACACGGGACGACGGGAGAACAAGAACAAACATAGGACAAGGAAAGCATGAAATCACACATGCATACAAAATAATCGCCACAGTTTGTTCTTGTCCTCGCCAACCAACACACAATAAATGTTAAAGCGGATTTAGTCAGAATGGCGAATTTTCTTTTATTATTAGTCATGAAAAGCAGCAAGCTTTGATCGGACGGGGTGGTCTAACCGAGGAGTGGAAATCTGCCACAGGAGACGATTGGAGGATTTGGATTAACGGTATTAGTGTATCTGCCACGTCCATTAGTTTCGAACCCACACTTTCACACTGGTGACATTTCTGTGAATTCGGGCAAGTAAATACCATTAGAATTTGATTATATTAATTAAGCGTATCATGCTCAGCTAGTAAATATCTATTATTATTTAGTCATAGTGCTGGACATTTGGGGTCGATATCCACCCACCCACCTTGATAAGCCCGACAGCTTCCTGCACCGCCCTCACCACGCCGGTCAGTCCGCCTTGGCAATTGTTGAAATCGGAGAGTTCATGAGGAACCCCGGGGTCAACGGAGGGCTGGTGCATTCGAAGATTTCGAAGTTGTCCTTCCAACTCGTCGATCAAACCGTCCTTCTGTTTCAACTCGGAGCTGAGGGCTGTAATCGTGTTGTCACTTTTATTCCCCTTGCTCACCGCCTCCTCCACAGTTTTCTGGGAAAATCATAAGTATATATCCGCTTATCTTCTATTATACGGTGTACACGTGCCGTTAATTTCGTAGGTAGATATTTATACCTCCAAGTAGGAAACTTCCTCTTTGAGCATGCCATTCGAACACTCGGTATCCATGTAGTTTTGGTACAGTTCTTGCAACTGGGTTTTTAGTTGGGTAATCTATTTTTAAAATAAAGTGGAAAAAAAGTTTGTATTTTGTTCTGCTTTCCTTTCCTTTTTACTTTCATTAATCGATCCGGGGTAAAAGTGCGAATAAATAGAAAAAAAGTGGGTACGAAAAAAGAGTGCAAATAAATTCTGAGAAGCCGACCTTTCCCTGTAACAAGTTCTCATTGCTCTCCATCTGCACCTCTTTCTCCTCCAGTTCGGACATTGTCTCCCTCAGTTTGGCAGCTACACATTGCATCTCGGTTTTGTACTTGGTCTCACTCACGATCCTGGTATCAACCTCGTCCTGCAGCTGACAGCATTTACTTCGAAGGAATTGAAGTTCTTGAAAATAAATCGGTTGGAATTAGGACTCAGTTATTTAGGAAATAATCAAGTGTGGGTATGTATGTATGTATGGATATGAAATGAGTGGAAGTATGAAAATTGTGTGCAGAATTTTGCATAATTAGCCTTTGCAAAAATATTTGCAGGAAAACGTTGTATCATTTTGCAGAAAATTTCTGTCAGGCATATTCTGAAGGTTTTTGCATAATTCGTTTTTGTAGTCATATTTGCAGGAAAAAGTTGCATCATTTTACATAAAATTTCTGTCAGGAATATTTTGAAGGTCAGTCTGTGCATAATTTTGCATAGATTACGCACATATTGCTCTGCGTATAATTTTTCTGCACGAAATTAGGCTAAATTTCTGCAGAATAATTTTCATTTGTGAAAACAGGGAAAGTTTCCATTCCCCCTCACTGGACAACTACATAAGTAGTGAAACTACAAGGGAAAATCCCTAACTACGTAATCCCGAAATAAATAAATCTACCATGAATAAGCTGCTGGACTTTCTCCTCGCCTTTGGTTTCCTTCCGCTTCATCACAGCCAACTGGGCTTGGAGACGTTCCTCGATCCGTTCACAGTCTTCCAACCGCTCTCGAAACTCCGCCTCGTTCCGCACACTTTCCTCGACTCTTTTTCGAAGTACGTCCATCTGCATGAGGTCCAGTCGGAGGCGTTCATTATCCTCTTGGGCAAGTTTGAGGTCACTCCAGGCCCTGTTGTCATCCTTGAGGAGGGACTGTAACCGGGCGTTCTCCTCGCTCAAGTGGGCAACCACGTTGCTCTCTGATTGTTCTGCATTCACCTTCATTTCTGCAACCAATCGATCAATTTCGCAAACAAGTTGTTGTTCTCTCCACTCAAATCGAGCCAAGTGGTCTTTCAAACTTGATTGAAGAAGGGGAATCAACTTAATCATCACATCTGGCTCCACATCTCGACCAAAAGAACCACCACCAACGCCAATGTCGACTGCTGCTTCAGAATCCGTCGCTTCCGCTTGGCTGACCGCTTTGGAAAACTGGTGCAGTGGTCCAATAAGTGGAATTTGGCGCTGCTGCTGTGGTTCGTATGAATTCTCCATCTCGGACATTCCACGGAAACAATCCTGCTGCTGCTGACCCAGTAATAAGTTTTTGCCAAAGTAGGCAACAAATTGCTCCAACTCGTTGGTTAAAGAGTTCCATTTCTCTCTCAGCTCTTTCGCGTCTTCCTCCCAGTGACGGCTTTCCTTCACTTGAGCCTCCTTCTCGCCCAACTTTTGCTCATACATTTCCATCAGATGGGTTCGTTCCGAGGCAAATCCGCTCCGAAGTCCATCAACGTTTTGTTCCAAGGCATTAATTTTTTCGTAGAGAGATTTCTCCACCGTGCTCCACTCGGTCTGCTTTCTAGCAACAAGTTGCTCCAGGAATAGGTCGAGTTCTGCTTGGTTTGTTTGCGTCTCCATGTGATTGCACTTGACACCACTTCCTCTTCCCGTCACCTCATTAGCATTCCCCTTCAACTTGGCGATCATTTCTTCCGCGTTGAAAATCCGTTCTTTCACACTTTTCCACTTCTTTTCGATGGGTTCTTCTTTGAGAGGGTTGGACAGCTTGTGCTTCCTCGGACTTTTTGACTTTACAAGGACATCTGTCAGAGATTCTTCTGGGGCACAAATGGAATAGACGGTTCTAATCCGATGGATGGGATTGGAGCAGTTGAGACGATCAAAGTAGTAGAAGATAAAATATTGGTAAAAGTAGACAAAGGAGATGACGGGCATGGCGTAGATTACGAATTGCACTTGATCCGCGGAACAGTCCTGGATTTCCATGCAGGACTCTTCGAGTTCGAAATTTTTCTGTTCGTAGCCTTGAATGAGGCCTTCTAAATGTAAAACTTTGGAGGAAGTGAGGGAATTTTGGTTTTGGAGTTTTAAAATTTGGAGTTGTAGGCTTTCCATGTTTTCTCGTTCTTCGTTCAGTTTTACTTGGAAGGCGACTTTCTTCTTTTTTAACTGGCGGACTTTCTCCTCCAATCTGAAATAGAAATAATGTTAGGCGAGAGCTTATGTATTTCATGTGCAATTTTTTTGCGAATATTTGCAAAATACGAGTTACATAAATACCTTTGGCAAAGGTATCTCGTGTCATTTTCTGCCTCCTCGATTTCCGCCCTCTCCTCCTCCAGCCGTTTATTATCCACGAGTAAAAGGTTAACTTTATCCTCTAAACTTCTCATGTAAGTAATGTCATTCATTTGAGAAAGTCGCTTTTCAAATTCTTGAATTCGCTGGCGACAATAACTCAAATCTGACGCGACGTTGAATTTACTCCTTTCCAAAGTGTCCAACCTCTTCTCCTGCCCTCGTGACTCGGCCCCTTCATTATAGCGGCGAAGGAGCTCCTCAATTTGAAATGTTAGGTTGGCTAATTCACGAGAAATGTGGTTCCGACCGGATCTCGGACTTGATAAGCCGTCATCTGAACCCTGTCCGTCAAAAATGCCACTTTCTTGCAAACTTAGACTTTCAGAACAGTCGCTACTGCAAGAACTTCGAGACTCGGTGGCTGCTGCGTGACGATTCTCCTCCTCCGGGGACTGGGGATAAAATATGTGAAAATGAGTAATTTTTCACGTCATAATTTATCGCGGAATGTCATAAACTTATTTTTAGCTTACTGGAGGAATGGCGTCGTCCATTGGTAACTCTGGACTTCCGATGGAGGGTGTCTTATCACCGGAGTGATCTCTTTCCCCCTCGTCAAGCAGGGCGCCGTTGTCGACATCGCTCTGCAATAATGACACGATTCGTGTTATTTCATGGCGTAATTTTTCCTACATTTTTCATCTCCGATCCTTTTAAAAATCCTCAAATACAGTAATTTGTATCGTATTTATGCCTAATTTCACTTTATTTCAAAACTACCGAGCCATAAACAACGACAAGAAAATGTTGCGTCATTTTCTTCGACTATAACTGGTTACATTTCAAAGATAGCGTAAAAACGTTACAATAGAAAATCAATTTCCCCTGTATCAAAAATCAATGTCAATGTTATTCCCTCTATAGTATTTTTTTTACTTCATTCCATAAAACGACGTGTCCTTCATAAATGTTTGAAACTATGTCGATAAAATTCTTTGTGGCATCATCGATCAAAGCGGTACAGAAATTGCACGAGGTGAGTGAGGATAAAAAATCTCATCGAAACGGGCTTCCAATATGAGACAGAGAGAGAGAGAAACAAACAAAAGAAGGACATGAAATATCCAACTGTTTACGAAATATACAGGATCTAAAAAACAAACCAACTTGTTTATTGTTCGACGAGGAGGAGGAGGACGACGGAGCTTCTTCAATTTCCAGCAGTCGAAACTCCAGCAGTTCGTTTTGATCTCGACATTCTCGCAATTCATCTCGCAGTTGTTGAATGATTGATTGGAGCAAGAAAATTTTATGGCCGTCCTGACTCTCGCATTCTTCTTCTTTCTTCCGCCGATCTGTAAACTCTTCCTCGAAACGTTTCCGCCTTGACCCGTGGTGATGCTGACTCCCCTCCAGCAACGCCTCCAAGGACGCCGCACTCCGACTCTTGCCCCTCGATAAGGACGAGAATTGCGGTGGAATTGGTGGCAAAGTGTCAGGAGTCGGCTCGTCGTGGTCGTTATCATCGTTCGTGGTTAAACTTTCCTCCTCACTGCTCGCCTCGGGCAGCGTTTCCAATCCCGAACCTCCACACTGTGAGAAAAATTAAGAAATTAGACTAAATATTTGGGGCACCATTAAAAAATTATAATAAAAGTGCGCATTATTTATTCATTACTCAACACTTGATCGAGCCCCAGTTACGTACAAAATTGGGACATATTTCTTGATGAAATAAGTCGAAGAGTAAATTTTTATGGTTCAACGAGCCAAATGCGTATTGTTTTGGAATCATCGTGATTGGTTTTCATTCCAATTTGAAGATTGCATATAATTTTATCTGCAACTCTTGCATTCCGTTGAGTCAGTCTGGCTCTTGTAATTAAGTTAATAATGCAACCACTAATAAAACCACGAGCAAGCAAACAGAAAGTTCAAATTATGCTGGGTCGGGTGAGACAATGTCGGTTTGATTAAAGCCAAATAATAACAAACAACAAGTAAGTAAGCTGTCTTTAAAATTGAGAATTTATTGGCTACCTAGTCTTACCTACCTGTATGCCTATACAACCTACGAATGCCTACGCGTATGTACATGTAGCTGAGCCGACCGCTTTTTTGTCTCATTGTACAAATAATGACTGAAGCCCTATTACTATTTATGTACCCATAGGTCATCACTATTTGTGGTTAGTTATGAAATGAAAATGAAGGTAAAAGAGAAACTTATATGCAATTTTTCATACAAAAAATGAACTGCATTTACAGCTTGTGTGTAAGATTAAAGAATGTAAAAGTATGTCATATTTCTCCGTAAAGTTGGATTAACGGGCAATTTGTGTCATTTTGTCGATGGACTTACAACATGAAACTTTTCCTTAACTGTTTCCTTATTACGAAATCTTTGCCTATGAAGTTTTCTTAATTTTTATGCATGTACGTACCTGAGAGTAGGCATAGTTGTTGTACTGACCCAGCAGAATGTTACTTGGGAGGGAGAAATACTGCTGCGGCTGTCGATTATCCAAAACGTCGTCGTCAGCGGACTCATTCATTTTGGACTTTGAGGCATAGTTCGGACTTAAAGGGCGGCTCTTCTGTCTGACGTGATAGGGCCGCGACGTGTTCCACCTGTTTCGTTGAACCTGCAATTAAACGGGTGGTGGTGGTGATTATTTATTATTTATTCGGCGAATTTTATGGTGGCAGTAACAGGTCGACTCATGCATCGTCAGACTTGACGCTATAAATAAATAGGAAGGAGACATAATAATAATCATACACATGATTTCTATCACAGCAGCAGATGGTTAACTTTAAACTGTCACGGTCATCTGTATGCAAATGCATATCCACACGTCTGCGGTTTGCCAATATGAACAATGCAGAAGGCTCACTCATTTGGAATAAAGTCCGCATATGTAAATAAGCATGTGCTTTTGTTTTACTTAAAATGGTTGTCACTAAAGAAGAAATGTGATGTGATGGGACTGTGACTATTTATCTCGGTCGGGATGAATTTTATTCACTACAGGTCTCACTCATGTGCATGTCATTTTACAATAATAACTGTGTACATAGCTCATTAGTGCATTAATAATAATAATAACGGAGCATCGAGCAGATAACAATGCACCGAAGGCTGGCCGTGATATTTTCAGATATTTACGTACACCGATGGAAGAAGACACGTCTCATTTGTCACTAAATGTTGAGGATAAGAGTCATGTCGACCTGTTTATCTATGTAGCTCGTCGCCATGAAAATTGACGACCCTAGATATTGACGATACTCCGAAGGACGGAAATTTTGCATGCATTGCATTCATGTGCAAGACTCCGAAGTAGGAAACTCGTAATTTATGATGTGAGCATATTCTCAAGGGAAAAAGCATCACATTGCGTATGCAAATTTTCAATTTTACGACACCTTTTCCACAGTAATTACTTGGGATGCATGCAACTTTGAGAAACGGACAACGGGTTGGTTGGGGTAATTGGTTCGTATTCTGTGAGAATATGGATGCCTCCTCCTCCTCCTCCTGTCAGGATTATAACAGCAGTTTTACGTTATCCGACGGAAGTTGATTATCATATTCATCAACCATGCCACCCGAGGAGTTGGGGAGAATGGTGGCGTAATTGTGAGTGTGGATGATTCGATACTCTTTTTTTTTCTTTCCCACGTTTCCTAGAATTCAATTGAATCGTAGTAACCAAACCAAACCACAGAATTTTTGAATATGACATTCTTTACCATTCCATTTTTTTTATGACTGATTCAAATACATATTTATTTATATAGGTCAAGTTCCTTGTGTAAGAGAACAGACCGGAAAAGAGAGATGCAGACGCGAGATAATACTTATTTGCCAATAATCTTGACAATCCGACGCTATTTATTTATTTGCAATGATAATTTTTGCACAATGAGACAACACAAGTCGTTCAATCTCAAGGGTGATTTTCTACTCGAGTTTTTTTAGGAATCGGTTATAGGCAAAATTTCACTAAATGATCGCCGTCGTGACGGTAATCAGATCTGTCATCGAAAACACTTATTATTTATGTAATCATTTGTGTAGGCTGACGGTGCTATTTAAATAATTGCAGCAACCACCATCGCACCCGAAAGGAGAGGAATGCAATATTATTATGGCCCAGTTTTCTTGAGAAACTGCTCCAACCAACGCGTTGGCAATTCCTTTATGCCGAATTTCATACATGTTTTGTGCTGCTGCTGGTGGGTTGGTAAATGGATGATCGACAAGCCCAAAAAAGTTTATCTATCGAACATTAAGATATTTCCAAATCAAATTCATTCATCGTCACATAACCTCAAACTACTTTCTAAACTTTTCCAAATCGTGCCTTCTCAATAAAACCGATATATGGAATGAGGACTGCTGCGAGCACAAAAGTATCCAAATAAGAGATCCGTCAAAACTTTTACACGAAATAAGTAGTAATAATAATCGTTGCCATTTTTGATGTTGATAAGTCCTCGCCCTTTTTTAACCTGATTGAAATTCTCTCTGTAATCAAGTAAATATTCTTTGATATCATTATTATTATTTTTATTGTGAGGATCATAAAGCAGTCATCCAGTTGAAAATAATGCTGATTTTGGTTAGAGCAAACAGGAGTTTATCCACTTGTCTACTACCTACACTTCACTTCACACTCTCACAAATCTTATTTCCACCAAAGCAAAGCACCATATAAAACTAGTCATAATTTTATGTATGTACATGCAATGCAGCACAGCTCCTGCTTGCAAACTAATCACTTGATGCTACAAAAAGGCGAAGATACACTTTCTTCATTGGCCTGCAAACAAATCAACGAGACCTGATTTTCTTGGCACCTCACTGCACTCAATTTGGACAATACGTTAAAATTATGAGCAACCACCTCTTACATATGCATTCATCCATCCATCCGCGTCCACGGTGTGTATGTAGATATGTACTTAACAACGGTATGTAATGGTCAATCGAAAAATATGTATATCTTTTTTGGGCAGAAATTGGTTCATTTTTTTGTAAATTTGTCTTCCATCAAGCTAATTTTTTCGTTGGGCATATAGATAATAGCAATTTACCTGCGGCGAGATTAACCCCACGTCATTATTTCTGTCTGCCTAATAATATTTCGTGTAGATTGAAAAATCTTGAGCATCCGTCAAAGTCAGCCTGATACAGATTAATTTGGCAGCAGGTCCGAAATAATTGGGACATGGATGGCTATGGCTACAAGAAGTGCGGATGAGAGAGAGAGAGAGGAGATAATGCATCGTCTACAGATAAGAGATAAGCTCCAGGTGCCAATGTCCAACTTAATGGGAAGAAAGTGCATCTCTCTCTCATTATTACTTACAACAAAAACAACAAGAGGCTACAAATCATACCGACGTCAAAGTCTGGCTTGCAATTAGTTAATTAACGAGGAGCGTCGTCGTCGTCGTCAACTCTTAATCCGTAATAATGCGGCATGTGGTACATACATACGACCGAAGACATACATAAGTAAGAATTTCATGCGAATTCGTGAGAGATTGATAGATCTGTAATAATAAATAGTAGCCAAGCAAGCCAGACGGTGACAAGAATATGTTTTTTTAAAAGTCGCCGTACACCAGACAGAAAAGGGATTCTTCTGCTGACCTTATAACTCTAGACGAGCGAATGGCCGAGAGTGGTCCACCGACCGACCGATTATTTGAAAGCATGCGTTATTTACTTACTCTCCTCTCCTCCTCTACTAATCCCACATAACAGGGTTTGCTACCAACAAGGAATTTAATTTCGTTTCTCAACAACACTACTGCTGCCACTGCTGCTTGCTGAATCAGAGAGATTGTTCAAGTACGAGAGTAAATAAACAATCCGAGGTTTTCTATTCTCTCCATTATTCCGAGGGTGCGCGTGGACCTTGTGTTCATCAAGGTTTAGACTTTAGCTTTAGGGTTTCCTTTTGAAATAAAAATTTAATCTTTTGTCCATCCGATCCACGCTACGGGTCAACACCGATCCACAACCACGACGACGACAAATAAGCAAAAAGGAAAAGTCGAGTTAACGTTTTATCGACACAATGCAAACTTCACTATACCGAGACCAAGGAGAAGATGATTATGATGATGACGACGACGTGAAGTGCCACACATCGTCCACATTAAATGGAGTGGACTCAATGTGTCGTACCAGAAATGTGTATGTGTGCACTTATTGTTATAATCCTTTGTGTAGCACCTGATCATCAGAGAACCATGTTTTGGTACATATGGTAAAAAGCGTCGTAAAATGATGTTCCTTCCTGCTGTGTGTGTAATAATTTAAAACAGTTTCTCTAACGAGACCTTATACATATATGCGAGACATCCACAATAATTTTGCTCTGCTTTCACCAACCAAACTGACAATATTTCTCAACAAGCCGTGGCATGAAATTTGAGCCGTGATCATTCATCTGTCACTTACTCGGAGCACATTGTCGTAATATTTCTCACAAATACGTACTTACATTCATTCATACAAAGCTATGCTATGCGTGACCAGAGGTATGAAAAATTCTGCATTGTTATCTTGGCATTGTTAATTTGTACCATATTGATTGCGAGGAACTGAAGCCATCGCTGACTGACTGAGTGACCGACGCATCATCATTTTTTGGTCAGTTTCTCTCCCATAAAGTAAAACACAGGCGTGAATAATGGGTGTAAAATATTGTTGTGAGTTCCGATTTGAAAAAAATGGAGGCTTGTTAATGGAACACGGGAAAAGAAATCAGTGCGTGTTTTTGAATGGCATTCGCACCCAAACAAACTTTGTCGACAATAAACAATATTTTGTTGAATATTTAACATCGAAATTTTTGGGGAAAAATAAATTGAATTTTTCCTATTAGGTCAAACCATTCAATTTTTTCGCCCCGACTTTTACAACACTTTCCGATTTCGCAAAAACAAGTCTCTCTTAAATTTTATTAGTGGTTAAAGTTATTTACTTATTTGATGCAATAGTAGTAGCCCAACAATCAAAAAAATTCACAGATTATTCATTATTTATCACACTGTTGCAAAAAAAGAGAGAGAGAAGAAAAAAAACTTTCGAAATCTCAAATCTCAGCCAAACTTGATACCCAATTGTGCATAAAATTATTATATATTGTATATTTTTTATGTCATGTATCTATCACTGAAGATTGGTGAAGCATAAATAAATAAATACGTAAATATGCACCTGCTCCTTCGCTGAGTGAGATAAACATAAAAAAATCATAATAAAATAATTCGTGTTTTGCATGATTTTGCTATTCAAACCTGAACAGTGTTGTTATACCTCTTTCTTCTTTTTATTCGGTAATACTCTCTGCAAATATTTTTTTACGCTGGCGTAATAACATTTTATTTAATGTGCACCGATACAATGGGAGGGGGGATGCACATTTTTATTTTTTGAAGTGTGCTATGGTACGAAGAATACATTCTAAATGGCTGAATAGAAAGCCTCCTTCTTTAGATATACACGGTATTTTGGTGACAATGAATTTTTTTCAATAAATCTAAACCTATTCATTTCAAATATTGATTGGGATCTTATTATTATTGCTTCGTCATGTCGATGCATGTGCCGGTTTTGTCAGAGGAAAAAAAATCCTGCTGATTTTTTTTCCCTATCGTTTCTTATTAGTTTCGAATTTTTCTTTTGATTCTCGCCCGAATATTTTTTATCACGTCATCGCCAACGCCATACTTTATTTATTAACTGTACTGATGTAAGTAATCGAATTAATAGAAGCCAAACTATTGATGCAGGCAGGTTCTTTTTTTAAGTGTTGATTGAGACCTGATGAATGTGAACGGATAAGAATCAGAAATCAAGATCCTCCTCCTCAGTCCTCCTGCCGCAATCTTGACTGACTTTCCATACAGTTTGTTCTCTTCTCGTCGATCACGAATGTTTGCTTAATCGAATGTCAAAAAGCTTAATTGCGATTTTATCACAGGTTCTCCATTCATTCGTAAATGTGGTTGGTTGGTTAGTGTTCGTTAAGTAGAAACTACTAAATTTGCGCCTGAAAAGGCAACACTTTACATTTATTTTTTTCTCCTCCTTGTAAAGCACTTTTACTCGAGAGGAAAGTTCAAATAAATGAAAAACACTTGTCGAAGTCTTTGGTTTCAAGGATTGCTTTGAAATTTGAACGTAAATAAATAAATAAACAAAACGAATCTCGAGAATGAAAAGAGGAAAAAAAATCCTGTCGCAACGGGCAGCCAAACCAAACCACAAGACAAAGTATTGGCTGGCGTACTAATAATGCCGGTTGTGTTGTTGTATTTGGTGTGGTCATGTCATGTACGAAATAGTGTGTGGAAAACTCTCTTTCTCGACGATTTAGGCCGATGAATGTGAAATTCTGACAATTTCCTTATTTGCATCGACACATGTGCATACATAGTTAATAAAATGTGTGTACAAATGTGCACAGCATGTCGGCTGGCCAAGTCGTCTTTCTAAAAGCCCTTCATACTCACTCTCTCAGTCACTCAGGCAGTCACTTATTCTCTTGATGAGGACGACGAGATGGTAAGGAGACTTGAGAAATTAAATTAGTAAGATTTGTTCCATTTCCCTTCAAGTGTAAAGAAATTAATATATTTGCATTCATAATTCTTGCCTCTTCTTCTCCTCCTCATCTCATCTCCATTTGTCATATATACATATAAGTAAAGGTCTTATATACTTATAAATTTCTCTCTCTCTCTCTCCACCTCTGGCCATGTAACTTTTTTGGACGAAAGACTAAAGAGTTAATAAGAGTGGAAGAAGAAGATAAATGAAAACATAAATAGCCATTATTCGAATGACAATTAGGCTGACTTAGTGGCCAGGTAGGTGCATAAATAAGTAGAGAGAGAGAGAGACTTGAGAATCAAAAGAAATAAAAAGTAGGGCATAATCAAAAGGAATACTTTTTTACTTCTTCTTCACACTGCATCATCACCTTCGAAATATTCCACCGTTTAATTCCTCATCAGCCTAAGAGAGGTAAAAAGATTATAAATATTCGGCATAGTCAAAAGTACAAGCAGTGAAGCGTGGTAGGAGTCCTACTAGTGAAAGATTACATTTTTATGGGCATGCATATTATAATAAGACGCATTATTTTGTGTTGTTGGATTGAGTAAAGGCCTGGTTTTTGATTCACACAGGTCCATCGTCGTTCTATTAAGAATCGTCCACGTCCACCTTTTGAATGATCCACATTCACCACAACAAATGCAGCAAATTTGTTTTATTACGGTCTCTCTCTCTCTCCGCATAATGTATGAATTAAGAATTAAGGAGAATGTGCATGTGGAGTAATAAGTAAAGGAACAGTGGCCGCGGAAGGACAGAGGCACAATGTCCCCACGGTTGTTCGATGTCGGCATCATCTCCCCATCTTATATAAAAACCCGGCCCTCCAATGTTAATGTCCTCACACCTTCCGCGGCCCCTGAGGAGTAAAGTGTACGTACGTGACGTGGTGAAACAGGGATGAGTTTCATCGACGATTTTGTTTTATGATGTCGAAAGCGAGAAGGATGGATGGATGGATGGATGGATGGTTAGGTTACTTATTCACTACTTAAGTTATCTATGATTACTTGCTCACTTATTACACAAACCACACACTGGGAGAGAAGGAGAGAGATGATAATGAAATGATCAAGAAAAGAGGCATGAAGAAGAGGAAATCTGGGGAAGAAACGAACCAGACTTTCTGACTTATTTATGAGTGACAATCAAGACGAAAAACTGGTATTATTATTGATTCTCCATATCCGACACCTTTTACTCACGACGATGTGAAATGAGAGACGTACATAAGTAACTTAACCCCGCATGCTAAACATGTTTACGAAATGGAACGTACGTCTGATGTAATAATACACCTGCGATGACGAAAAGAAACTTGTACTCTTTTCTAGTTCATCCCAGAACAGAATAATAGGGAGATGATGATGATCATGCTTAATTGGCTGATCACAGGGTAGTAACCTGACCGGTAGTAAATTATGTCATTACAAAGAATCACGCACATAATTACAATTTGCCCAAATTGTAACAACATAGAAATTAATTATTCAGTTTCATTTAGGATCAGTCATCCTACACCAATGCACACGCTTTTCATCGCGACCATATTGGGCAGACCTCACACGTATGAAGGCATAAAAGTCATTGTTGGAAAGTGTTCATTCCATAAATTGTGTTATATGCTAATTAATGGGACAATAAGGTGCCAACAAGAAATCCACATACTTTTCCGGTCTCCAATTAATCCCAATTTCGTATTTGGCAAGGTGGTGGTGGAATTTTCAAGACAAAAATCAACACGGTTTCATGACCAGATTGCCTTCTTGTTAAATCACACCACGATTGTTAATTATATCACACAATGTGTCACTCTCGTTTAAAGGAGAAGAAGTCAGTTCTTCTTTCATGCCTGGGATTCCATGGAATGTTGTTATCTATCCCTTACACAAAATCCTACATAATTCCAGACACACAATAAGTCCTCGTCCTGAAAGAAATTCACTTGATGAAATTCACAAAAAAACTTTGCAACTTTTAGTTCACAGAAACTTGAGAATGGTCCAAAACACACACACTCACAGTCACAATCTAGTAAGCGTCCGTACCACAATTGAGCCGCGTTGGTTGTCAAAGTCTTATTTGCTCGCTCCAGTACAACTTTTCGACAAGCAGCCACCGAGACAAGGAGACAAGAGGAACTGAGAAATGTATTCCTCGAGCACTAAATAAAGCTTATTTTATTATTTTATTCCCTCTCAACTTGCACTTGTCGAGGCTCGAGTATTGTTGCGGAGTTGTTGGTCATGACGCTTTGTTGCAGCCAGCAAGAGATTTTTCTGCCAGTGCCATTCTCCTTCTGCGATGCAAAAGCAA
This sequence comes from Folsomia candida, assembly GCF_002217175.1. NCBI lineage: Eukaryota > Metazoa > Arthropoda > Collembola > Entomobryomorpha > Isotomidae > Folsomia > Folsomia candida. The sequence continues at coordinate 3,054,252 of NW_019091209.1, forward strand.
TGAGGAGGAAGCATTGTTGGACATGGTTGATATGCAGCGTCTCACTCATCCCTTCTCACAGGGCTGCATCGTTGGTTCGTGCTTGTGAAATAAAATAATGCTGCTGCTGGTGCCTGCTCATAGTTAGATTTAACAAGTTAAGTTGGTAGTTGTGCTCGTTCTTACACCCTCCCTCCCTCTACAAACGACTCCTTCCTTGGCACTACTATGTACCAATGTGTGCAATAATGATAACAATAATGCTGGCATGGATTGTAGTTACTTTCACAAGTATGAAGAGTATGCCTGAGTAAGACTTGGACCACGACGACGACAAAAGCGACGACGACGACGACGACTAAGGGGACGACTAAGGCGACAACGACGACCAAGGCGACAACGACGACCAAGGCGACAACGACAACTAAGGCGACGATGACCACGTCAACAATGACAAGCATACATACGACGACGACTAAGGCCACGACGACGACGATGACTAAGGCGACAACGTCAAAAATGACAACAATGAACCATAAATGTGGCATGATAACCCCATCAAATCCCAGTTACTACACACCCCCACCAAACAATCCTCTCCGGCAGATATTAGTAAATATCTTCTAATCTGTTACTGGTTACGTGCTCATCCAAACAACTAATCCATAATGTGAGTCGTCTCTGATGACGACTTGGCCTTAATTAGAACCACAACTCACAGGTTCTCTCGGCACATTTTTTTTGTAAAAGCGGGCTAGAATTTTCCCCATTAAAGTTCGATATTCTCTCTCGTGGGATACTGTTATGTTAGATCTCCCATTGAAACATACCCGTTCGTAATTGCAATAATAATAATGATCGAAAACCGGCCTATCGTCCTTCGGATCTTGTTTCCCTGTCAGTCAGTAGTACGTGAGCAGGGTTGGATTGGTTTCGTTCTTTGGTGCATATTGTTGGTTGTTGATGATTTGGCTTAGTTGCTATTGCCCAGAGGTACATAAAACTAACTTGTGTGTGTCTTGTCTTCCCCTCCTTGTTTAAGTGGATTAGCAACAACAATGTGGACGTAATATGTGGTAATCCAATAATCATCTTGTTCCTCAGCAAAGGTGGAAAACTATGCAACAGGTGGAATGGAATTAAATGACAATTTGGGATACTTTACCCATCCTCGTGGCATCAGAAGATGAAAATGTTTCATGCAGAGAGAACAAACTTTATGCATGCAGAGTAGGTAGTGAGACAGGGCAAAAGCAATGAAGAAATTTCAGATTATATTATGCTGATGGCTAATATTCCTCCTACAAAAATTGTGAGGATTTAGGCAGAAAGATTAGCTTGGCAAGATGTATGTACAGGTTGGTGTTTCGAGGCGTTTAAAAACCGTGATCAATCAAGAGAACGCGTAAGTTGTAAGAACCCCATGGTCCACTTTTATCAGGCTTCATGATCATGGCCATTTGTAAAAATCAAATTAAATGGTCACGACAAATATCTGTAACCTCGAGTTAAGTTTGTCATTATGCTTGCTTGGCTGGGATTAAACAAAGGGGGACGATGTAACCAACTAACGACGGACGTGGACCTTCCGGTAATCTCAGCCATCCTCCTCCACCTCCTCAAAAACACCATGACGAGACGAAATAAATAATAAATAAATAAATACATAATGCATTAATGTATTTTCCTTTTCTTGCATTGCGAGTGAGTGATGTGATGAATGAAATAATTAACTTTTCAATTAACCGCACTTTTACACTCGAATGATAACATGACGACTTGTTTGTAAATTAAAACACGATTAATTAAAAAAATACCTAATGTGTTATTTTATTTTGGCCTGAAATAACTATATTATATTCATTTCATTCATCCACCAAGTAAGAAATTTCCCAACTTGTTTTACTGATTAGAAAATTAATGCTGCTGCAAGTACAACGAGAAGCTGAAGTAGTTTGCAAAGGGGAAAAAATCAGAAAATTTCAACCCAAAATGTATGCAACTCCTCCACCAAACCAACAAGTACTCCATCCAACGATGCCCATTAAGTTTTCATACTAATCTTTACAAATCAATGCATTTATTTTATTTTATTTTACTTCCACCTCTGAAAACAGTTGTTTTTACTGGCTCTGGTTGTTGTACAATTTGCAACAATATTACTCACCCATCCGTGCCAAATCTATCTTCGTCGTCGTACTTAAGAGTGGAGGCAGGCAGGCAGAGGCAGTAGGTATCTCAGCAATAATGATTTAACATACTTCCTCATCTTCCTTTTCAATCTTCTCTTTTTGTGTGAGCACCGTTTTACCAATAATACCGGTAAACGATATCTCGCCTTTATTCTTGGGAGGAACGAACTTATTTTTGAAAACAAACGCGCAAAACATTACAAGAAATCAGACCTAATAAACAAGCAACCGCCGACGCCACCGCCGTTGCGTTGCGCCTGTGGTGGAAGGATGCTTTGTCAGGTATTTTTTTTCAAACATACGCATTTCTTCATCCCCATTCACATCATCAACTTTCAATTCAACAGGTTCCGTTCAAAGTGCATTTGTCGACGAGGACAAAAAAAACATGCAAAAATTCAGTTCATCCCATTTCTCATGTCCATCACTTCACTTACAGAATTTCCTCGGCAAGAATGTGTTTGAGAAGATGAGGAAGAAGAAAAATGCATGCATGCAAATGCCACGAGTGAGTTTGAAAAAAAAATCATGATTTCGATTCAAGTTCAGTTTCAATAACTTTTTGTTTTGTTGATGATGATGCGAAAGAACCAATTTCGTGTATCTGCAGGCTCTTCTTCTTCTTCTTCTGTGTACCGTATCTGCACTTGATGATCAATTTGGAGTGGTCGCAAAAAATAAATTTACAATGATTGGTCTCCTATCCTAATTAATTTTTTGAGACGGTTAATTAACTCTCACTTGACTTAACGTAGGTATATGAACATAGTTATTTCGTGAATGGAAATAAATGAGAGTGAGGATGACGATATGTTTTGCGAAATGATGAGAAATGAAATTATGTACGAACCCGATATCGCACAGGGCCTCCGGATGAAGAAGAATCTGATCTTCCCGTAATAGCAATCTTCTCCTCCTCCTCAGTACCGTTCTTCAATACGCCAAAATTATTACCATCCTCCACATAATTGCGAGAAGATGATTCTAATAATTTCGTGGACAAGTTGGAAACCGAGGTTTCAAGTTGTGCAATAGATTGATCCCTCGCGTTGATTTCTTTCCGCTATTTTTATTCGGACAAAGAAACAAAAAAAATTGGTAAATAATTATAATTGTAACGTCATCATCATCATTTGCGAGCTACTGGATTGCCTACAACCCCGCAGCGCTTGTAACAAATAAAATTACGAATTACGTACCAATTTTGTCATCCGTCGCGTAAAGGCCTTTTTCAGTTTGGCCGTCGTCTCTCCAACGTGTGGACGTTGTTTTTGCCCGTCCCAAACCTGACGCGTCGTCGTCCACTGTTGCCTCCTTTCCGTAATAATTTTGCTGTTTTTGTCCTGCAATTTTATAATTACATTGAATCAAAACGGAACTCGGAAGGTAAACGTGATCCATTGTCAATTGTTTGGAAGGAATCAGCTCTTGTTTCCCTCTATATTTATGATTAGGCTAGATACTCATTATTTTTATCCGTGTGTATGTTGCCTGGCTGGCTTTTCTTCATTTTAGTTGACGATTATTCCTTTTTGGATTTTCATTAGTATTATTATTATGCATGCCGAAGAAGCGGACAAGCATATTACTACTTATTCCCACCCTCGGAGGAGAATTTGTGCATCAAAAAAGTTTGCAGATTGACTTGACAGGTATTGCTGCGGTTATGTGCACGTTTTTTAATGTCTTCTCCCTTCTCTGGTGAGAACTCGGAAAAGGATGATGACAATGATTTTTTTTTGCAAACACGTAATAACAATGGAAAAAGTTAACCATCATCAAGCAGCCAGCATACCACATCGCGGATCGTATCGGCATTGTCCTTTTTTAATTGTTCTCTTTTTACTATGAAGAATTTATAAACAATTATGAACTCTGCGACTTGCTTCATCATGCCAGGTAATGCACTTTTTAAAGGGTAAGGTTGTTCCCACACGTTAGTTTGTAATGAACGAAACGACGAATTAAATAATGCATGCATGCATGCAAGGCAAGTCATTAAGTAAACTGCGATATGGTAATCTACAAACAATTAAGCTTGATCGACTTGATTTTTTATTTTCAATGTTACTTTTATCTACATTCACATATTTAATTTTACTGGATTGTCAAGACTCTACATAATGCAACACGTCGTTCGTTATCCTTGCATCATGCACAAGCCATCAATTTGCTACTTCCTTTTGATAAGAGAGAGAACAAGACAAAAAAATGTGGACGGAAAGTTTTAATACGTGTGTATTGTATGTATGTACATAGATATCTATTTACTAACTAAGGAGAGTAGTGACAACAAACTATCTCATGTTAAGAAAAACTGTTTGATATCTACTAATCACCACACATTACATGCGTGATTAGTCAGGCAAACAATTAAGAGTTGACTATATTTTATGTTAAACCAATCCTCATAAATCACATAGTGGCGAAACTGATGAACTCGGTGGGGTAAAAAGTTCACAAGTTTCAGTGGGAATTTTGAATTTTTTGAAAAAAAACTGCAAAAAGTTTTTGGAGTTGTTTATGTTTTTAGTGGTTTCCAATGGGAAGAGTATGTGTGGTGGTGGCTTCCCACCACACATACTCTATGACGAGTTGAGACGAATCAGGAAAAATTGCAAAATGTTTATCTTGTAATTCGAAAACCGAGATTAAATGTGCACTCAAAAATGTGAGACTTGATGTATTACAACTATTGATAGTTGCGCAACAAGGGAGCATGCCCTTTAAGGAATTGATATGCTACTTTTATTTATATTAAATGACCAATATCAATTTCCATCAAAATTTTGTTTTCCTCGAGATTAATTGATTAATATAAATAAAAGTAGCATATCAATTCCTTAAAGGGCATGCTCCCTTGTTGCGCAACTATCAATAGTTGTAATACATCAAGTCTCACATTTTTGAGTGCACATTTAATCTCGGTTTTCGAATTACAAGATCAAAAACCTGTGCAGAAAATAATGCATGGGGTAACATACGGGAGAAATATTGAGCGAGAGACTGTATTGGCTGATAGAGCGGCCAGAGCAAACTATTACGCCCCGTTAATAAGAAAAACAATGCTGCCAAAGCATGTACACATTTCAATCTCAACAAAGGAAGGAAATGACAGAAAACTTTATTTTTGACCGGTTGACAACCAACAACGTCCACGGGGGCAGTGGCCGCGGAAGCTGGGGGGACATTAACAGGGGAGGGCTGGGTTTATATAAGATGGGGAGATGATGCCGACCGTGGGGACATTGTCGCCACCCTTCCGCGGCCACTGGGCAGGGGAAAAATAAAAACATAAAACGAGGTGTATATAGTCTACTTACTTGTTGAGACGTATAACTGAGCAACGTTGCTAATTGATTTTTTCTCTGCGTCCCCCAAACTAGTAAATGATCGGATCGGAAGTTGCTGGTCGTGTTGCGGCAATTGTTCTCTTGTGGTCGTCGTCCTCTGCAACAATTGGTAGAACTACTCATCTGTCTTTGCAGCAGGGCTTGATTGAGTTCCCACTGCAATCTAGGGAAAAGTGTGGGCAATAATTATACACATACTTGATTTCTAATAAGCAATTTTTATAAGACAACAATGAGGCAGAAACAATTATACGTCTGTATTAAATACGAGAATGAACAATAATATGTCACACGTATCCTTAGGATTTCGAAATGCACCCAAAATCCATCCATATTCTCACAAGTTCTAAGTTCTCATCTCGATTACAATACATGAACTCGTGAACTTTCTCTAATTGTCATTTATGTATTTGCGCGATTTTTTTAATTAACAATTAAACCTTAATGTTTTTGAGGTATAAAGTTCTCGAGGATTTTTAATCTTGCTTTCGTATTGCAACAACAAGTTCTCGTATTTCGTAAATAAAGAAATGAATGCATTTTTTGAGAATAATGTGAAATTGTCTCACTCTCTCATGCATCTCACTCACTCACTCGGTCGGTCGGTATCATGGTGTTAAATTCATTAGTGTCACTCTACATTTAAGTGAGTAGTACATATTTCATTGTTTTCTGAGAAATTGTCGCGTCTCGATTCTTTCCATTTATGGTGATTTCTCAAGTTTGTCTCATTTTTTGTACAAATTGTTATTTTAATCTCATCGTGTTACAGTTAAATAAAATCTAATGCGACTAATCTCTCGCCTTGTGCCCTGCACAAATACATATTTGTAACAAAACAAGTCATTTGCTTACCTGAGTTTCAGAAGCTGCACAGCGGTGTCCAACTTTTCCACGTTAATCTTCTCCCCATCTGGGCAGTGACAATGACAGGTTGGAATTTCTGCGACGCTCGAGGACGACGACAACAACGAGGCTTGCACCGCACTTAGCCGAGTTTGAAGTCGACTTTTTGTTAATTCTAATTGCTTCGTTTGATTCGCTAAAGATTGACATTTTGACCTTAAGAAATAGATCTCTCGTTCTGACATGGTCAAGTCAGGGGAGAGATTTGGCGCAATAATGACTCTTTTTTTTTACTGGGGTGGGTCGTCGGTCAGATTATTATGAAAAATATGTATCTAACTAAATTCGTTTCGTTCGTCGTGAATAATAAATAAATCTTTAGCCAACCCCCACCACCATCTTTAGGATCTCGCTCCTATGGGGAAATTACCATCCCAAATAAGCGAGACTATTATTATTTTCGTCGCATTTTCCATGCTAACAATTTTTTACGGGACTACCCGGTCCCACGTGAGATCCGCTCACTCCTCGTTATTCGTATGGACTAAAACCGATTAAAATGCTCGACAAGTAAATACTTTTGTATACTTGAGACGTTGTCTTTGACTTACTTGGGGCTGGTGCCAAACACTCTAAATTTAACTCTTTCTCGTTTCCGGACATGTGTATGCTCACCATTCAGTTGACATTATTATGTTAAGGTTGACATTCGTTCGATTCGGTTAGGTCGCAATTGAGCGAGTCGTAGCGTCGGTAAATAAGAAATTATATCGAGTGTGGGATTTCATGGGGGTTTGTTTGTAAGCAAATCATATAAAGTAAGTAAGTAGTAAAAGTTGGGCTTGTTATTTGTGGTTGGTGTGTAAGTAAAAAAAGGGTGAGGATTGAAATCTGGATACGCATGCAAGCCGTGATATATTTATGCACGTATCCACTCCGTTGTTGAATGACGACTGGATTAAAAGGTTAAAAATAAAGTATCAACACGACGACACGACACGAATATCGTGTGAGGAAGAATATGAATGAAAATGTGTATGCGCACATGTATTTATAAATATTTTGCCTAATTGCTCAACCAAGCTGTTAATTGTTTAGGTCAGAAAATGGAAGAATTTATGGTCATGTACATACATTTTTACCAAGTGGATTTTGTGGCTGACTGTGAGAAATAAATTCCTCCTGCAGAGTTGAGTTTTTTTTGGATAGATTTCGAAAAAAGATTTTAAAAGGGATGCTGAGATATTTATTATTCTTTTTCATCCCCGAGATCTTTAATTCTAAAGTTGTACCCTGAAAAGTACATACGTAGCTAAATACATACTTGGGAAGGAATTCATTCAACAAGTAACCTTGATCAAGGCTCCAGCCATACATAATGGAGATTGATTCTCACACATTTTTAAGACAAGCATCATCTCAAGAAGGCTATTAAAGGGTGAGGTGGACCCCTTTTATTGGAATGCCTTGTCCGTCTGTATCTATGATAACTTTTGAATTTCGACATGCGGTCGGTCGTCACCCAATTTTCGGAGATGAGTTAAGTTTGAATATGGTCGCTGGCAGGCACACCCCTCGTCGTTACGGAGGGTGTGGTCATGAAATTTAAATACTAATTTTGACGCTAGTTTTTAGTTTTTTTACCATCTATTTTTAAATAGCTGAAAAACTGAAAAAATAAATTTTTTACAGGTGTATGTTGGATCTTTTTAAATAGGATATATGCATTTAATATGAATGCATTTTTATCTTGACGTACAACTCGTGCTCTAAATAAAACATTATTGTCATAACTTCGAGTTTAATGCTCTCGTATCATGAGTTAAGTAAATTGTACAAGTTGTACGTCAACATTAAAATGAATTTGTATTTAATATTCATTTATTCGAATGCTAGGTTATCTACTTCCTCACTTGTTGTCATTGTACATTCACTGACTGACTGCTATGTATCTGCATACTTTCTCACTTCTTGTGCATGTGCAGTGACTGAGTTCCTCCATCTACTTCTTCACTTATTTGATTGATTGTTTTGTTAAATAAAACACCTTTCAGGCAGATATGTTCATAGAGTTACAAAGTAATTAATTCAAAAAACGGTTGTACCTTTCCCATAATACCTACAGACTTCATTCTGGCACCATTCGATGCGTAATTAGTTGCTAGAGGTGTGCTACGTCTGCAATATGGGTTTCGATGAGAAATATGACTTAATTAGCAGGGAATCGAATATTCCTTTAAAGTCGAGTTGCATAAGCGCTGCAATTTTTCTTATCGTAATTTTAAAAAAAAACTTGATTAAATTTGCTCTAACACAATTTTTACCTTGGTGGATGCGTTCACGACCCCCACACAAAATGGAAATGTAAAATTTTATGAAAATTTAAGACAACGGTTGAAATGAATAGATAAAATGATTGGGACAAGTTTTGAGGGGTTGGACCGCACCCCCTCTTGGGGGAAAAGAGAGATTTTGTACAAAATAGTCGGCAACGACGGATAGGTTTCACCCTTTCGTTACATCGGTTTATGTAATTATTTGTTTAATGAAGGAAGCCGAGGCACTTGCATTCCTTTTTCCGAAATGCTATGCCCAGGATGAAGCTTTGGTTAGGATGCAGTAGCTCGACACACATTGAATGAAATAATGCTCCAAATAAAAACATTACATAAGAGAAAAGAAGAAGTTGCTCTGTCTGTCTCACTCTGGTTTAAAATCTATTAAAGAAATGAACTGCATTGTCTTTATCTCTGACAAGATGACGAGGACGAAAGGACCGGCTTGTTGTTTTATGGGCTGCTTGCTGCTGCTGCTGCATCTTGACCATTTAATGTCCAACCGTCATTCTCTTACATCCAGTCCAGTCCAGTCCAGTAGTTCCTTCACGGTAAATATATATCCCGAGCTGATCCTGAGCAAGATGAATGTGTGCATCTCTGGAAGTAAAACCTGGCTGTATAGATAGATATGTATTTATGTATGGCCAGGGACAGGCCAGGGACAAGGTATTTTTTTCTGAAAATCATGGCAAGCACGTTGCAGCTATGCAGGCAGGCAGGTGTTTTTTTTTATAAATCTATCAACGAGGAATCTCATCCGAATGATCGACACGACGATAATAATGTCATCTCGAAGCTGTATCTGTTCTAAATTCTGCCACAATTTTTGATTGCTTGTTCCTCCAGCAAAAATCCGAGTGACTTGATTTCGTATGTATTTTTATTGGAAAATGTCAGAGAGAAAGGTGAGACGACGAAGGTATAAAACCCATTGCGAGAAATTTATCGAGACAAGGAGAAGACATGTCTCGCATCACATTTCTTCAAGATTCGAATCGTGTCGAACGGAAGCAAAGAACGAAACGTCTGCAGGCTGGCCGAGGGTTGTTTGCCCGTAGCCAAAGAAGAAAATTTAATGTTGCTTCTGGAGATTCGATGTTTGAATTTTGAAATACGAAGTGTCTGCTTACTCACGATCTACTCAAGGACTGAGACCATGTCATGTACATACATATGCACAAGAAGAATCTACATTTCTTCTTGGAGATTTTAAGGCCTCGTAATTTTTTATCCTCGTCCTCCTCCTCCTGCTAACAAGGCAGGCACCGTGTTTCTTATTCTTTCTTGTATCCAAATTCATTACGGAAGGAGTGAGTGAGACGGGGTTTTAAACCCTTTCATCAGTTACACCTCTAGGAACAAACGGCTGGATGGAGCCAATAATAATAGGTAGGTTGCGAGTTAGCGGGAGTTCACGTAAACGCTAACGTAAACGTAAAATTTGGCGTTAACGTTTACGTTTACGGGGTGCACGAATTTTGCGTGTGCGAATTAACGTGAACGTAAACTTGTGCGCTGAATTTGAACTTCATTTCAATGGTTTGTTTACATTCTTCGTGCAATATTTTGCTTATTGTAATTATTTAATTTATCTTATTATAAACTAGCTTGAAATGCCAGTGTTTTCAAAACAAATAGTAAATTTACTCTCTGAATTGACCGACTTCGAAATAGAGGACATTCTTCCTTCAAATAATTAAAATTAATCAATTAAAAGAATTAAAATTTTTTAATTAAACTCAATGATGAACGAGTTCTTTTTCCTTAACTTTCGCTTTTGCAAAATAAGTTTGAAACCTAAATGCGCCCTTAAACTTCGGGGCGCGATTGCTTGTCGGCGGAGACCCTTTGTGCATTACTCTAAGGATTGCATATCCCAACAGGTAAGGGGATCATATTTTATCAATCTAGAGCAAGTCAATTCACTAAATCAGTTAATTATTTCATTCACAGATACGTCGACTTGATGTAACTTTTTCCTCCTACTCATTGCAGTCACGGATTTTTCATCACGGCAGCCAAACTTCGGATAACTTTTGTGAAGCAATGCCAGATCTTGAGCATTATTTATATTTTCCATGAAATTGTGTATATAAGAAAATCTAGATGCCATGTACTAAGGCTTTATTTCTGTATTGTATAAACAATAAATTTACTTGTTTCTAATTAATTCAAATAATGCTTTTGTTATTTCAGCTCTTCATTTTGTGTAATATCATTCACTTTCCATACTTCCTATCCTCCATCGAAGCTTGACGTTGTTTTAATAAATAATACTATAATAAATTACATAATTACTAATTAATTTCTTAATTTGCAAACTGCTACAAAAGCAACAGAAGATTTATTTAGTTAGTTTAACTTAAAGCCTCGTCATTTTTTAATCCTTTCGTGAGAAATTATCAGTTTACTTTTTGTTTTAATGCTTCACAATTAGTTATATATCACTTCAATTAATTATAAGCATATATTTAATGCATTTATCAATAATTAACGCAAAAAATACATGCCTGTTGTTCATTTTTCTTAAATTTGCATGGTGAAAAAACTTTACGTAAATCGTGGGTGGTTACGTTAAACGAACGCTAAATGGGCTGATTTAACGTCCAAAATAACGTGAACGTAAAGAAAATTCACGTAAACCTTAAATGGGCGCCGCCGAACAGTGGCGGGAAGCAAAATTTTACGTTTACGTTAGCGTTTACGTGAACTTCCGCTAACTCGCAACCTACCTAATAATATGAGAAACCGACCAAACTCATCGGTCGGATTGACCAGGGCAGGACTACAATATGGTCATGTATGTAAGTATAATTCAGCCTTGAAATGCTCGTATATCACTTCCAACGTTTTTTTCAAACTCTCATCTCGTACTTTCATGTATGTGAGAGAAGAATGTCTTTGTTTAAGTCTTCTCTGCTCGAATAAAACACGTTGGATTATAAATAATCGCCAACATCCTGACTGACCAGACCACTACTTCCTCTCTACAGCAGATTGATGATCAAACAGAGATCATCTATTTAGAATCAATTTGCGCCTCTCTCCTGTCGACCAAAAGTGTGTGGATTGGATGGAATGGCAGCTCATCAAAATAAACCAGGTCTCTCTGCAGCATGACGATGATGATAATAATACAACGCTGCTGCTGCTGCCCACACGAGTCCGGGAGCCAGTGGGTCACCAATTCCCTGGCGAGTGTAAAATTGGAGAGATTCGAATTTGTCAAGTAGAAACAAAGGTTTGAGTTATGATGGGCATCTCGATGATCCTTTTTCAGACGATGGATTGGATCTGCTCAAATGGCATTACATTACGTACGTTACGTGCTCCTATCATTGTTCAATTACACGCCTCAAGCTGCACAATGAAGCGAGAAGTGACTGCCTGACTACGTAGGTACGTATTGTACTCTCTGGAAGGCTTCAAAGCTGCCTCGAGGGCTGAAGGAGGAAGCCTAAAGCAAACATGCTGCATTTCGACTGCCTGGGCACTTGAGTGACTTGGTCGTTTCTTCAAAGTAGTGAATAAATGGTGCTAACACAAAGGTAAAGAAAAAGAGGAAGAGTCTTCATGAGCTTGTACATATCGTGTATGTAGAGAAGCGTCGTCCTCATCATCGCCCCGGTAACAATGGGCATTGCTTTGCTGGCTGGCTATATATAAAACATTACCATCATCCCTTTCCTAAGGACTCCTTTTGAATCAGTAGTATATGAACCAACTGCTCCGGAACAAACAATGCCATGCCGTGTATGTACATGTATCTGGGGCTGGTTGGTGGAAGTCGTAGTGAGACTTGAAATATTTCTCTCACTTTCTATGAAAGGTTTCTTTATTTAAAAGAAGAAGAAGCAGCAGCAGCTCATTCCTTAAACATCAAAAAGTCCACTTTTCTCAGTTACAATTTAGCCTTCTGCCATTCCAGACGGACTGCATCTGGAATTCGAATTCTTATATTCGGCTCTTTTTTGTAAAACTTACGCATTCTACGCACACCAACCAGTCCTCCTCCTTCTTCGGCTCAAGATCAAGCACGTTATTCAATTCATCTCACTTCTTCTTTCACACACAAAGGAGGAAGGAAGGAAAGGTGTGCTTGAGTTGAGATGTGATTAGAAATGTTGTAGCGGACGTTATTATTTAAGCATTTGCACGTTAAGTTAATAGGTATTTGTGGGTGAAAAGTAAAGGAATTAGAATATAGACCAAGAAAACAATTATCATCGCCACAAAAAGAGGAGCTCAAAGAGAGGTTGGTAAAGCTGCTTCTGGTTTGTGCAAAGTGGTTACGTTAATACGAAGCAGGATATTTTATTAGCTTCTTGAGAACCAGAACTTTTTTCTAACGAGACAAACTCTATACAAATTCCGACCCAGCCATCTCTCTCGTCGGCTTTGATGATACATATTTCGTCGTCGTGGACGTCGTCGTTTCCTTCCTCTCCACTTTTCATTCACTCACATTGCTGCCTTCCTACGACACAATTATCGCTAATATTTTTGCAATATATAAATGTTGTGGCATTCCTTTAAAGGGGATTAATTTCCCTGTATGCTTATTAGTCCTGGTTGTGTGGGAAGAAGGCCAAATAAACTAAACTGGGTGCCTGTTTATTAGTGAATGTGTGCAATACGGAAAATAAATAGGTGTGGTGATACAGTAATTTGAATATATTTGCTCAATTGGTTGGTGTGAAGCTCAAATAATATCATCATCACCACTTGTTGAAATAATCTGCCTGCCTTAATAAATAAACAAACTGTACTCTGCACAATCGATAAAGACTTCAACAGAGGAGTAGTGGAGGTTATACTTATTAGAGTTGCATGACGGACGATGATTGCGAATTGGTTGGCAGTAATATTACATTAATTCAGTGAACGACGAACGAAAGGCAGCAAGAAAATCAATACTTTTGTTGTGCGAATCGATATTATTATTGTTGCTGAAAGTTGCTTGCCTTCTTCTTCTTCACATAACATAACATAACATAATCGGCGATTGGATTGGCAAAAGTTGGTAGTTGGCAAAAGTAGTGAAAAAACAAGAAGTGAATGAAACGAAACGGTCGTCGTTTATGTTGCTGAGGAATTTGCGGTTGGTTTTTATTAGAGTTTAGTATCTTCATCTTGTGTGAAAGTGCTTCTTGCCTGGCTGGCTGATCAACTGCTAAATTATTTACGAAAGAAGAGAAGATTCCTCCGGTCGTGGAGGAGAAGGGTATTAATTCTGAAATAATAATGTGATGGTGTTGGGAAAGATGGAAAAAAGTTCAAAAAGAGGACCCTTCTTCCTCCCAGTTGGTCTTGAGGAATAGTTGGAACATTTCAGGGTGAGTGTAATGAACGATACGTTTTGGAATTGTAAAAGTAAAAAATATCAGTAGAAGAGTAGAAGTTCTGATTTAGATGGCGAGAAGATAGGATAATTAGAGTGACATTTTACTGTTCAGATTGTTAATTGTTGGGAAACAATAGAGAGTGAGAGGATGAAGGTGAAGGTTGTTTCGTGATGCGTTTGATTTTTATAGACTGATTTGTACGGTACGCTTATTATAAAATCAGCCAAGGGTGACAAGCCCGTGGCGGAACTAAGTATCCATTTATTAGGTGACAATTAGATAGTGCGAGTAGTGTAATGGGAATACATGTGTGTAAATAAGTGGTAAATATAATCGGGCTCGAGGTGGGTATAATCGTTAGTTAGTTAGTGCAGGCACGTCAAGAATAACAATTTCTGTTGTGGACGCGTGTTGATTATCGATTATTCTTCTTCCACGACCAAATGTCAATTATCGAGTTGCATTCTAATTCCGATCTGTCAAAAGAAAGCTAGAGAGAGAGAATTAATAATTAGGAGGGATCGATTTATCCTGAAAAATACGGGTGTCATTTACATAATTAATGTCGCAGTGTCACATGGCGTGGCGTTTTATTGATGATGACATTGGAACCAATACTTTCGTTAATAAAAAGTTACGTTAACATTTGCAGAGATAGTCTTGGATTGGAGGACGATAAAAAATGACCTCCTCTGGATTTAAAGAAATGGCGAATCGTGGCCGGAAAAGTAATATTACACAATTCACAAAGGACATTCATCTAAGCTGTATGCCAGCTCGGGATAAGAAGTTGTCAGCTTCGGTGGACTCATTGGATACACATGACAGGTAAGTATGCACATTAACAGAAGAATACATTTCCTGCCCACCGCACAAACAATTTAAACTTTTGTCTTCATTTCCCAAACTAATTTTATGGTCGATTAATTTTTAGCAGTCGCAGACGAGATGGAGGAGGGTCACAAGATTCTGACTTTGAGTGGAGATCAACACCGGATGTTATGAGCTTTAAGCAAAGCATAAATTTCGAGTGTAGCAACGCCATCCCGATTAATTTTTCAGAGGCGTGGTCATACTTTCAAACTTGTGACCTTTCAACGTACAGGGTTAGTGGGCATTTTAGATGCATGTTAAACTATTTATTACTTAAATTAGCCACTGTACATGGTTGAATTTAATAAGTATAATAATATGTAATTCCTATTGTGTTCAACAGCAACAAAGAATAGAGGACAGAAGACCTTCGAATGGGAAATTGAGGTGTAAATTGCAAAATCTTGTGGTTGGAGCGATACCTCTCGTCTCTGCCCTGATACCGGAGAGAGATCTAATTTTCTCTATAACATCATGTAAGCATTTCATAGATTTACAAATTTAGATTTAAATTATTGAATGGATAACATCATTTATTTTAAAATACAATTTATTTTGTGCAGGTCCTATGATCAATGAGAGTAAGTTACGCCCATCGGAAAATATACTTACATATTTAAATTTATTTATACATACTCCACATCACATTCAGGTCTACATACATTCATTCTCTTTTGAACAGGCAGTGTCCATCGCAGAGTCCTTCAAAGTATCTATGTCTTTATGACCAAGAAACCTGCTTGTCCACGGTATGGAAATCATTGGGAGGAGATTGGATTTCAGGTTTGTAAAACTATTTGGCAACCATGTTTCATACGTAATTTGCTTATTTAAAAACATGATCGTTTCGATTTCCTCAGGGTCAAGATCCAGCAAGCGATTTGAGAGGGGTCGGAATGTTCGGAGCTTTACAAATGTTGTACCTTAGTTCATCTCAAGAGACGAAGGAGACCCTTGCCCCAGAAATATTTGAGCTTTCTCGACACCCAATCCACCAATTCCCTCTGGCCGTGCTGAGTCTGAACGTGACCAAGATGACGTTGGACGCCTTCCGGGATGGTCTGCTCAACAGGTTCTGTCACAAGGAGGGGAGTGCAATTTTCGTCGTGAACCAATTCTATTTGGCAATTATGTATCGAATTTATCGGAAATGGAAGGACAAGAGGATGACGATCCACGACTCTTGTTACTTACTGAAAGGTAAATAACTACTTACGGAAGAAAAGACAACATTTTTACATGTACTCACAACTTATTTTTGTGTGTGTTTAGCTGTTGAAAAGTGGTGCAGAACTCACCCAAAGAAAACATTTGAGCGACTTTACGAGTACATAAGTCAATTTGGAATAGTCGTTTCTCAGCATCAACGAAGAAAAGGGAAAAAGAAGAAAATTCAAGAGTCTCACGATGAGACCAACTTATCATGGCTCGACCTTACCAAACCATCGTTAGAAGTATTCATATGAAAATTATTGTACTCATAACCTAACAACCAGTACACAAGAACCTACCGAAGTCTAGCACGTCATCATCAAAATTTCTCGGTTTATTTATTTATATAGTGAGATGAAATATTTTAAATTAGATTTAAGCCAAGAATTTTCTCAATCCCGAGTGTTACATCATATATACAACCCAGATCTCAGTAATTTTGCTCACAATAATTAAACACGATCTAAATATCATGTAGTAAGCAGTAGTAACAAAGTTAAAAAAACACTTCACACGCCTCATCTTTTTTTTTCTTTTCGATATTTTGGATGAAATGTCCCCATATTTTTATTCAACTTGAAAAGGTATATTTAAGAATAATCATAATTTGCTCTTTAAAAAAGCAACATCATAATTAAATCCATGCTAGAGGAAAGTCGGAAAGTAGTAATTATTACAACCATTTTTAAATACATGAACGACACCAATCGAATGTCTGAAGTGTCAACCTTGTGATCAATTTGTGATAGAAAAATATTAGTGACTTTTGTCCACAATTATTTTATTGGCATATTTTGACTACTTAATATAATAATTGCACATGCTACCTGCGTTATGCAATCATATTTATAGGAATGGGTAACATAATTAGATCCCAGAGGCTTTTTTTAAAAAATGAAAATTATCCAATGTTCAAAACTATGTATAATCACATACAAAAACTTCTTGTTATATTTTTAGAGTTTACATGTTTAATTCAATTTATAATGGAATGGATGTACTTTCAAATTGGATTTCTCTTAATTTTATTGCCTTTCTTAAATTTTAATTTGTACCATTGTTCTTAGCTACTATTCAATTATTACATAATACACATTGATACATGAATGATTACGCTTATTCCCCTAATTGTTCCTAGACATTTAATAATGGTTATAAATTTATGTGAAAAACAAATAAACTTTTACGTTGCGAATTGAAAAAGAATTATGGTACAAACTTATTTTTTTGCAATTTTATTTCGTTTCATAAATATTTTGACCTGTAGTCCGGGTCGAATAATAATTGCTGGATGCTGAACTATGCATATTACAAATGAACTCCGAAATGACCTTTTTCGTGGCCATTTCTCGTGTCCCCGTCTAAAAATTCACCAAATATGCATGTTTCTGTATCAAATTCTTCACCCGAACCTTCAACCTTGCTTCTTCCATTGTGTTATTATGTGCGATATGATGTGCGATTGAATTCCGGACCTGAAAATCGAGAATCAATGCAATGCAGCCGAGAACGAATATGTCAGCCACGTTTCACTCAACTGGAACATTTCAATCTATGAGAATCTTCCTCCTGTTTTTTTTGGCATGCTTTCCTTCCTCCTTTCTTGTCCCGAGAACAAGATCCCGGCTCTCCATTGTGTCCTCTGCTCGCTTTCTCTCCAATTTTACATCGGCCAAGAGCTTTTTTCTGCTTGAAATTCTGTAAAGCAAAGATCATGGTAATGCAATATCCTTGAAATTACGGTATCATCCTCCTTCTGTTATCTCTCTTCCATGTTTTCATCATGACATAAAAAAATGTCATATATCATCTCTCTTCTTCAGTGGATAAAATTTTTAAGAAATGCAAGATCAAATCAATTTCCTGCCACGTATTTATAAAACAGAAGCATTTATTGCTTTTGGAGCCTTTTGGAGCCATAATTTATAAACATTTTCGTTTATACCATTGTTTTTAACCGTTGTTTGTTCACTCATTACATGAATGATATTGATTACATATGTAAGCTTCGTTTTCCTTATTGTTCTTAGACAATAGGCATTAAAGTAAATTTTTATAAACTTCACGTATGTGAAGAAGAAGTAAAAATAGAAATATGCAAACTTACACTCCCCTAACGAAACCCCAGCAATAGCATTGTTGCATTTCTATTGGTTAATTGTGACTAACTAAGCGTCACCCAGAAAGTTAAGTTAAACAACGAAGGTTAAGAAAGGACAAGCTTCGGGCTTCCACGGCTCATTCTGTTTCGGATATTTGCAGAAGAAAGGCAATCGCTCCCGATTATTTATTGAACACTCTCCAGAAGGTTCTTTGTTCGCAAAGCTATTTGGATAACATGGTAAAATCGCTTAGCAACATTATCACTTAGCCATTACATGTACTCTACTCTACTCATATTTCAATGATAACTGTTTAGTTTTCTATTTGTGACCTCAAATTGTTGGACATTATTTCTAAAAAATTCTATAACAGAGAACTAATTCTTGGTAATTAATTAATTAATAGGCCGAAGACAGCTCTAACGAAATGATTCTGGCGACAACGGAAAACATCACGAACCTCAAGGTAACTCGTGGAACCATACACTTCGTGACCAAAGTGGTGAAACCATGTCGTCGAATTTCAAACCGGCCGTTTCGGAATATTGGGGTTGTCGACCTACCGGAACATTCAAGGAGCCAGAGTGCTCGGGTAAATTGCTAATTATATCATAAATTTAAAGCATGAATTCATTTTAATTTGATTCCAGTTTCCCGACGATTCTGACAGCATGTTGTCGTCAGCCTCGTTCTCATTTGATGAACCGATTGAGGAGGAGGAGGAGGACGACGACGACGACGACGAGGAGGACGCGGAGATGAATGTCGTCATGAATGATGATGAAAGTACGGAAGTCATAGTGGTAAGTCCGTGCTAAAGACGAGCTAACTGAGTTGTTAAATCTGTCCGATTTACTGATCTTATTTTAACCAGATGTCAGAGGAAGAGGAAGGGGAAGGGGAGGAGGAGGGGCAAGAGGTGCAGCAACAGCAGAAAGAAGAATCAGTCGACGACGATGATGTCCCAGGACAGAGTAAGTACTTCATTTATTACCAGTGCCCCGCGGAAGTGTGGGGACAGAGGGACAATGTCCCCACCTCTCTTCTATCCTACAATATTAGTGTCCCCAGATGTCCCCACGGCCACTTTTTACTACCACCGCAACATTTACCCCCACTAAACTTTGGTAATGACCCAGTCTTTTATTTAATTCCAGCTCGTCAAAAGATGTCTCTCGTCTTCCGACTAGAAACCACTATCTCCACTCAGCAGGTCATGATCGCATTACCATTTTGTTCCTACCTTCTGAAAAGCTCCTCGTTTTAAAAAATTTTCACCCTCTTTTCTTACAGGGAAACGAGATAAGGGACACCTTACAAGGACTGAACACGGCTGCCGAACGACGCCAAGTCGATTGTCCTGCATCTCGAGTGCTCAATGAGGAGGTGTTAAGTATCTTTTACAATATGCTGACCGAATATTTGCCAACGGGGTATAACGCCTTGTATCTGCGTTGCTGCAATGCTGTTGAAGAAAATGATGCCGAGTCAGACGGCAATGATTCTGATAATGCTACTGATTCTGAAAATTCAAATGCTTGATTTTTCTTATTCTGACATTATGCATAACTCGGGGGAAGATTTATTTTGTTGTGAGTTGTGTCAAAATCAAATGGCTTATAAATATATCCAAAATTGTATCTAAAAATTGATCCAGGTTCTCACTTTATTCCAACTTTACAATTTATTTCTGGCATGTTTTTCAGCTTTACAATTTTCATAGGCATGCATAACCATTTGTCATGATGCATAAAACTTTAACAATAATTGTCATTTGCACATACGTAAATACATATGTAAACCGACGCGAAGTAAATCGTGAGAACGAGGCCATTATTTATTCACTGCATTTCTTTCTCTCTCATTTGTTCGAGCTGGAGGAATCCAGCCAGACGTTATTTGACACTCGGATACTGAAATTTGATAAAACAAGGCGTCTGCATGTGATGAATAAGTACTTCAAAGCATTTATTATGCCCATGATAAAACCCAACCATTCAATTTGCGTATCAACAATATTATTATTACTCTTAAGTAATAATTCCATGTACCTATGCAAATAAATACGTTCATGAATTTGGAGATATGCCAACCGAAAGAAAGAAACTTGCCGATAGATGATTGTCAACTACTCAAAAGTTTGAGATTGAATAAATAATTAAATCCACGCATTGAATGAAGAGGATAAAATCAGCTCGAAATATGCAACCAAATTAATAATTTTGTTCAGACTTTTCGTCTCAAAATAATGATTTTTCTCTTTAGTGGGCCAAAATAATGGGACATTTTTACCCTAAACTACTGGCATGATGGGGTTACTATTTACCAAACCATACCCAATTTCCGGGGGTGTGGTTACTTAATATTTGATACCACCAGGCATTCAACTATATAAAAAAATATCCATCCAGCAAAATCCTTCATGGATTTTCGTGGATTTTGTCCAGCAGCAGCAGCGCAGCGAAATAAAATGTTCACGTCTTTGAGACATTGTATTCACTCCGCTTGCAGAAAATCTCACCTTCTTTCGTGAACAAATCTCTACCTCGCCAATGCTGCTATCTTTCAGATCATTTTCGCATTTTACAACTTTTCGGTTTGCATCAGCCTCCTACCGGGTATCAGCGTCCGCCATCACAATTTTTTTGCAACGTGGGTGCAGGAGAAGAATTTAATTGTTCTTTGATAATTTTTTTTGTCCTATCCCTTCCTCGTCGTCGATAAGCCCTGACTTCGTCATACATTTCTAGGTGTTCCAGCAGCACAAGGTTAAAAATCTTGACAAACTGAACATGGTGAGAATTCATTTTTTGCTCCTTGAGTTTTTTTTACTTAGTAATTAATTAATATTAATTAATATCATGCTCTAGTCCAGTTTAAGGGTTCATTCATGGCAGTTTTAATTAGTGACTGTTGATTTGTTTTCTAATGAATGCTTGCATTGGTAGTGGGGGATGTATTTCTTTCTTAATTTCGTGGTATGATTTCAGGCTCAAGCTGGCACGAGCAGAGCTGGGAAGCGGAAGCTTGACGAGGACGACCAGCACATTATCAAGGTGAAGGTGTGGACGAAGGGGTTCGAAGAGCTAAAGGCCATGAATGGTCAAGTCGTTGAAGTTGACTGTCGGGAAAATTGGTACAGGGAATTTCGAAAACTTTTCAACATTACATTAGATCCGAGACTATACTGCGTTCGGGGGGGTCGCATGGAAGATGAAATACGGAGTGTTACCCAGACGGTAACTAGACTGCAATTTTCAAATTGTTTGCAACTATTGTGTTAATTTACATACGTTGTATTCCTTTTAGATCTCAAAATGGAGAAATACATACAAAAATGGGCGACAAACAAACGCGATTCATGTAATTAACCACCCTTACTTACGGAGGACACCTACACCACCACGAGTATTTCAACCAGGTGAAATATTTCGTAGGATGCCTACGATAGATTACATGGGGCCCGTTGATAGTGCGCCACCCCATCAGCCAGCAATTGTCGAGGTCAATAAGAAACAAACTTGTCATCTTTAGTTGTCATTATTATTCTTGTAATGTATTATGAGCTATTATTTCAATGCGTACTATAATGAGCTGCTAATTTGAATGCAGGCCAGTGTAGCTCCTCCCACGCATGAACCGATTCCTCCGCCTGTAGAAAACGTTATCCAAATAGACTCGTCTTCCGATGACGACTCACCGGACGCGCCAGACAAGTTGGATGAGTCAGAATTGCTTGACGCGTCTGACGTGTCAGACTTGTCCGGGTACATGGACTGGTTGGAAGAACAAATTGCGGATGAACTTAGGGCTGATGCGTCTGATGCGTCTGATGCATCTGATGCGTCTGATGCGTCTGATGCGTATGATGCGTCTGATGAGGCTGATGCGTCTGATGCGTCTGATGATCAAGTACCCGGTGATCACATGGTCAATGATCAAATTCCCGATGATAACAAGTTCAATGATCAGATCCTCGAAATACCCAATTCCAACGATGACGATGAAGTCCAGGTGGAAAAGATAATCTTGCGTGACTCCATCGGAGAGGTAGACCAGCATTATTTTTAGTTTTATGAGTAATTATTTGAATGCATAATTTGAATGCAGGTTCAGGTCCCCGTCACAGCCTCCTCCGAGCCCCCTTCATCCGACGTGGAGGAGTTGGAGGAAGTTATTGATTTGGCAGATGATTCTCCGCCATCGTCACCAGCTCATTCCCCCTTTTCCTTACGGAACGCGATTTAAACTTATGGTCTGAGTCTCTTTAATTTAAAAGTATTACGAGTAAATTTTGAATATTATGAACCTTAAGGGTCTAATCCATATGTACTTTTGTACTTTTAAAATCACATATCTACTTGTATTTATATTTTTTTTATTGGAAGCTGTGTATGTTTGAACCACCATAAATGAATCATTAAATATCAAATTTCTCAAAAAATTAAAAATGCAGTCAAAACTTTTCATTAAAATGTGAATGTCTCCAATATATTTCTTATCACTGATTTAATTTATACTTAACATCCATCCTACATACTACCATCATACCGGAGTCTATTTCATTTTGCATGAAAATCTCTGCATAATTCTCTTCGACTTTGAACCCTCCGGAAACAGCATTCATCTGAATAATCAAATCATATAGCTGCTCAATTTCGATAACGACTTGAACAAAATCTTGTCTTCTTTCATGTTACTTGATCACACATTTGTCAATAATTTATCTAGGCCATTCTAGACTTTGTAAGACATGAGGTAGTTTGTTATTGTCTACAAGTGCGCATTACTTTGGCGTTGGTGCCACATCATGAATCAGCCATTCCATTCTTTCCTGGAAGGAAATCGATAAAAAAACAATAACATTATAAAATTTGAGATAGGAATGCAACTCGTATCGACATACAAAATTCATAATAATCTGTATCTGCACACTGCATACCACCACCGATAAAATAAGTAAATGAAATTAACTCGCTAACAGAAAGGGAAGTAAATAAATAGTAGCAGTAGCAAAATCTGTCACCAGTTTATACC
This sequence comes from Folsomia candida, assembly GCF_002217175.1. Taxonomy (NCBI): domain Eukaryota; kingdom Metazoa; phylum Arthropoda; class Collembola; order Entomobryomorpha; family Isotomidae; genus Folsomia; species Folsomia candida. The sequence continues at coordinate 3,077,530 of NW_019091209.1, forward strand.
CACCAACCAACCACTGGCTCAATGTGATTGCTTCGTGTTAAATATTTATGCATTGACACACTTTTAATGCCTCGTGCAAAACAACGTTGGAAAATTTACAGAATATTTATTCTATTTTTTTCCAAAGAAGGAGGAGGAGACGCTGTTCTCGAAATGTGTCTCATTTTGCATAACATGTCCACCAAACTCTAATTTCCGTACAATTATTTTGCACCTCACGTCATGTGACAATGATTAAATATTCGCTACAATAAACCTACTTGTACATAATCATGCATGTCTAAACCTTGATGTCATGTATGTGGTATAAAAATCGAACAGTAGTCAATAAATAGTTTTACCAACCAGTAACCTCCAGCCGGAGCAGATTTTTACATGCATTTCTAATTTATGACGCCATAAAGTGCGATCATGTTTCTAATTTACGACACAACTTTGACTATGAATGCGACTATAAAATCATTTTGTTAGCATATGAATACTTTTGAAAGTTATGGCATGAAATGAATTATACCGATTGAACTGTTCGTCATCCATATCATGGCATCGTCTGTCTGATTGCATTAAGTTTAATCTTATCGATGGAAAATTGATTTAGAAAAAAATGAATTTCAGATATGTTCAACATGGAATTAATTGTGATAGTAAGTAGCACATACATAAATGCATAAATAATCTATTTTATTTTTCTGTGGTGGTGAAGGTCTCATTTAAAATCGAGACATCATAAATTTCTGTGCATGAAGAAAAGCATATTTTTCCATGGTCGACTTGGTTGGTGGTTCATTTTGCCAACACATTTGAACAACCAAAAAGTAAGTTATTCGCATTGATGAGGATCAGTTTAGTTCAATAAGTGCGTTAGATCGAAATTTCTAAACGCCCACAATGCCACATGTACATTTGTACTAGTCACACCATTAAATGTGTGTGTGTACACATTTTGCACACATTTACTTTTTTGGACAGCCTGAACCTTTCAGGATTTGATACGGTTGTAGAGATCTATGACTTTTTTTAGTTTAGTTATGGCAGCAGATGAACGAACGTACATTAGAAGAAGACAAGACGAGAAGGAGACTGAATTTATATACCCATCAAATAAATGCGTGAAAGTTGTTAAGAGATCATCCTCGTTGTACATACATACGTTATTATCTTTGTCTAAATTTGACTTGTCAGTTCATTAAATTCAGCTAATAAAAAAGAGGATGGGACTGCAATAAAGCATAAGTACAAAAAAAATCTTAAATTTACATGATAAACTTGCAGTCATTCCCTCCCTCCACGCAAGAAAAAAAATAAGTTATTGCATCACAAACTGTGATTATTTGGATCACTGATTTTATACTCAGACCTGAATTACGACTCATATCGAAGAAATTGACACGTACAAATTACCCACACCAAAACCCGGAACTATTTTACATACTGGAGAGACATTTTATTTTTGCATGCATAGATCGAAGAAATCGCATCCATTTTTTTTGCATCATCATGTCCTCCTTATTACATCTCAAGCACCACCACCACCACCACCATTCATAACAATTTATATATAGCAATAACAATAAAGGTTCGTGTACCGTAATAAATCAAGCAGTGAGCGAGTGCAAAAGATGCAGAATCCTATCCACACACAAAAAACCATGCAAATGCATGCATGCAACTCAGGAACAATTTGTATCAGAATGAATGACGAGATTCACAAAGTGAATGAGTGAAGGAATGAAAATGAATGAATAAAATATGCATGTACTTCCATCCAAGGTGGATGGACGTACAGAGACGGGACACATATGCATAATTAATATCCATCCGAGGCCTTTTCCTTCTCTGATTTGATCTTGCTTGCTCACAAACAATGAAACGACAACAACATTGCCGTAACGTAATAATGGAGCAGTTAAAAGACAAAGTTGAAGGAGGGGGAGGAAATAAATGAGTTTTTTGGAGTTAAGAATTGCATGGGCGTCGGAGAAGATGACGGAATCATAGCGTGGTTTGGTCGTTATACGAAGATGAAGATGCGACTCTTCTAAAGACGACGAAGGTGCTGTGCGATGTGCAAATCTGAATCTGTATTTAAAAGCATCTGCTCCTCTGTAATAATGCCTCGCTGAAAAAAAGACAGCATCGTGATCATCATCCGACTTGTTGTTGGTTGGGTGGGTGAAAGTACGTAAAGCTGCATTATACACAAGAGTCCATCCTTTTAGTCTCAATACATATTAAACCGCTTACCGTTTTGTGTGCAAGTATCTACGATTGAGGTTTGCTTTAAGTAAGCGACGACCTGGGTTGACTTAACTGTGGCATCGTCGTTTCATATGGCAGTTGGCGTATGTATATGTTTGCGTTATGTGAAATATTTTGGATGATGCTGATGCTGAGGCTGCTGGGGGAATGTAATGTACATAATGCATTGTATTATTGTGTGGCCGTGTTAAAAGAGAGCTTTTATGCAGTCGTAGTGTGAGTAGTGTGACTGACTAAAAATCTGCGAGTACATTTCATTTCATTTCCACCAACAAGTTGTAACGTAATGTCAACTATTTTCTCTTTTAGAAGAAGAAGAATCCTCATCTCAGCAGATCCCGCCGCACGTTAATATTTTTATATTGCATTGATTTTCTTCTTAAAATGCAGTGTAACCAGTTTATAAAACACTCTCATCATGGGAGAGCATTAACAAGATGAGGACCAAGTCATCTTCATCACCACGGCGTTAATAATAAGAAGAAGAAGGCAAAAGCAAGGCAAATCTTTAACCGAGATTGTAAAACTAAAAAACTACTCCACTACTGACTGCTGCTGCTCAGCCTGATAATAAATAGAAAAGTGGTGGGTGACACGCGGAGGAAAAATTATATAAATAAATTGTAAAACCCTTGAAAACTTGGAAATTTTTAATAACCCTGGAAAAGTTTTTAATTCAAGTGGTACTCCACTTCTTATTGACTTGAGTGAGTCGTGCTTAAACGAATTGTTTAGTTGGACAAGATTTAGTTAAACTTAACTGAATTATGTTGGTGCACAGTTAAAATTGGAGGAGTTAAAGTTATAATTCAGTTATTTATCGCAACTTATTAAACCATATCAGAGTTTGTGGTAAAAAAAATGAACGAACGATAAGAAGGACTGAATTTTTTTATGTCCGGTTATTATTCTTCTTGCTACGCAATGACTTCTTCTTAAATACACAAATTCATAAAAGGATGTGAATTGAATTGTGTGACTGTGATGTCGATAATAAATATACAATTTGAGTGAGTAGGGAAGGGAGTAAGTTGATAACGGAGGAGTGAGCTTATCGTTCCCCGTCCCACACAACAAACTGGACAATGGGTCACCTTATCTGTTTTCCATTTCCGCAGATGAGATACTCTTAAGTTAAATAGTAAACGTATACTATTTACATATTCTCGAGTGTAAAAAGGACAATAAATTGGATTTCTTCTAGTCAAAACTACTCGTACTTTCGTAATAAATAATGCAGTGGAAAAAAAGTTTGATGTAAAGTTCAAAAAATTGCAATAATGAAAAATATGCCGTCAATTAGTCCTGCAGAGTAAAATAAGATGCGAGTTATTTTCGCCTTATTAAATCGTAATCTCGGCAAAAAAGAAGACTGGTCAGCAGTATATAGCAAATTTACAATGAAATGATAAGGTCCATTCCGTAAAAAACCTTGCAAATAAAAAAAAGTAAGCATGAAAATGTCATGGGCTTATCAACATTCCATTGAATCAATAATGGTCAAAATGCACTTTTTAACTTTACAGATAGACTGACTAGCCCGGAATTATATGATACGAAATATCTACCACTTGGTGATCGCCGTCGTCGTGGCTAAATTTGTGTGCAATTAACTAACAATGCACATGTCAGACATGTTTCGCACGGATCTTGTTGAAACTAGCACTAAAATCTCAAGGAACTAAACACAAACAATAGTTAGTATGAAATTTGAGCACTTCTGCAGAATTCGCGAAATGGCGAACGTTTTAAGTTGGCGAAAATGCGTATTTTCACCATGCGAAACTATATGGAGTTCACCTCTCCGCTTTTCTCCTGCGCTTCTCTTCGCGAGGTCATCCGTTTTCGCTCAAAATTGAATTAATTAATTTCCTAACCAAGTTCTCATCCGATTTTTTATATTTGGACTTTACATAATTTTTGAGCACTTTTTAATATTTAAAATGGATTCAACTAACTTATAAGTGGATATTATTTTTCAAAATTGTTTCAGAATAATACATTCGATGTTTCTATTTATTCCCTTGGCGTGCTTTAAAGATTTTGATGACAAAAATCTTATGACTTTGTGTAATGTTAGCCCTTATCACACATAGGGAACTAGGTATATTTGGTTTTTTATGGTCTAATATATAAATAAGTTTACAAATATAAATATGCAATGTGAAAAAAGGAAAATCGAATCCACTATTCTGAAATCTCAACAAATTCTTAAAAAATTCCAATGATAGCAACTTAATTTTTATGTTAAATATTAAAAAGGTTCAAAAATTGTGTCAAATCCAAATATAAAAAATCGGATGAGAACTTGGTTAGGAAATTAATTAATTCAATTTTGAGTGAAAACGGATGACCTGGCGAAGAGAAGCGCAGGGGAAAATCGGAAAGCGGCCGTATAGTTTCGCATGGTGAAAATACGCGTGTTCTCCAACTTAAAACCTTCGCCATTTCACGAATTCTGCAGAAGTGCTCAAATGTCATACTAACTATTGTTTGTGTTTAGTTCCTTGATATTTTAGTGCTGGTTTCAACAAGATCCGTGCGAAACATGTCTGACATGTGCATTGTAAGTGATCAATTAAAATAACAACGACCAATACTAAACTGCATATATTTACCTACCACCACCGGACCACCTCCTGGACCAACCTGTGATAATGAGTTTAAGAAAAATTCGTCGCCGTCTTTCCAACACGTTTCGATTTACGGTGGATGGTTCCTTATCCGAATTAGCGGAACATCTCACGATTGACGATGATGCCAATAATCGTCAATATCTATCTCTCAGTGACGCAAATGGAGTCGCATTAAGAGAAAATGGTTAGTATATGTATATAGTTTAGTTAGTTTAATAGCCCTGACCTTTTAAAGTCTAAATGTCACATAAACTTCATGGTAGTCACCTAAGTACGAGATTTTTTTGCGTCATCGCATAGTGTAACAACCTTGATAAGATTGATTATTATTTACATATATGTAGCAAGAGAATTTAGTGACTACTTTTTCCCACATGTTTATTTATCCGGTGTTCAAAAGTCTAAATGAAAGGTTTTGAAATTTTGCAGGAGTGCGATCTCACCCGAAATCGGGGTTTGCAAGTTATGCAAAAAGATTCTCCTTTTCCAACTCTGCTAAAGATGTCAACTCGAGATCAAGTAAGAAAAAAGTGCATGTTTTTTAAAACAGCGATCTTTATCTATTTTAAGTTAGACTACGTCACCGTGAGATTAATGTATTTAAAATTTGCATGTCCCCTAAAATCGCATATTTTGATGCATAAAATGCAGTTGCGCAACCAACCCATTTACTAAATAATGATAACAAGAATGGCAATATTACATGTAAGAAAAGCCACTTAATTAATTAAGCAAAACGAGGCGCACTAGGTAAAACCAGCAGCAATCGAAAAATTACCCGGTCGATAATATTGCACCCATTTCTTTAACCTTCATCTATGTAAAAACGTGTTGCATTCACCGTCGTGAGACTTGATCTTATTAATGACAACAAATACATACATAAGTACAGCGTGTAAAAAAGCCTGTTGCAATCATTTTTATGAGGAAGCTACATAGGTAAATAATGAACGTGAAGAAATCGAGAAATGTCCTTGACGTGGAAAAGAGAGCTTCTTTTACACGGCAGACGAGTATTTAATTGTTGTTAATAAAGAAGCAAAGTCCCTCTTGATCCCAGTCAGTACTGATATTATGCTACCAGACCACGTTACATATCTACAAGCACCATTATTATGGTTCAAGTTAAGTTACCAAACCGCTTTATTGTTACCTGTGCTTTTTTACGTAAACAGAAATTGTAAAGTAAAAACTGGGGTGACCTCGATGATGTGCTGCTCAAATCTTTGACTGCTACTGACAAGAGTTCAAGATGCACAGCTCCCGACTGGCTGGGTGTGTGTGTAATATTCAGTTTGCTAGCTATTTTCCGTTTATATTCTGTTCAATATTTCCTGAAATTTTTCCGATAAATTGAAAAATAAGGTTGTGCAAGACATTTCGCAATGCTATCCTCTGAGGAGTCTGGCTTGCGTGGGGTTAGGATGGATTTAAGATTTCAAGTACTTTTGCAAAACCTGATTGATTGTGAAAGAAACATTTTTAACTAATAATATCGCGTGTCCAGTCCAAAAGAAATGTGACAAGGACGATAAAGTGCAGTGAGAGAGGAAATATATTATTTTGAGGTACTTGCTCGGCTGGACGCCTGATAAATATCCATTGACCGATAAATATATATTTCCAAGCAAGCCTTCCACTCGAAAAAAACTGATCTTCCCAAGTTATAAATTAGTTGTTGTTGTTGATCTTACGGCCTCAAACCGCACGTACTTTTTGAAGAGGACTCGCGAGCAATGAAATTACTTATGTACGTGGACGACCGTATTAGCAATAAAGTATTGGAGAAAGCAGCAGCCTTGCGCATCTCTCTACGTTCTTCGTCAGGCCAGAGTTGTTTCGATCGGTGGAAAAGGAAAACCCGACTCCACAACAACATCCCCTCAGCACTTTAAGCAATTCAACTCCCATTAAGCCACCAACCAGACCACCTTCCTTCGAGTTCCGTGTGTTTTTCATGAACTGAAAGGCAACTCTGTAAAAACAACGGCAACTTGTCACGTTGGTTGAAAACTCAGATATGTTGACATTTAGTGGTCGAGACCATATTTATTTTCCTGGGGAGGAAAAGTGAACCTATTGACACAGAAATATTGCAGTCGGATATGAATCTGGCTTGGAGAAACAACACAACTGCTTCCCGCATGGTTTACCAGAAACCCTTTGATTGTACACACATGTCAACAGTCAGCCAGTCAGTTTTTTAAACAAATGTGATGTGAATCTCTCCTCTTTTGAGTCATCATTACGCCAACAAAGCTTTGTGCCCGGATATCATTTATTTGGTCCCTTATGCCATCGAAAAGATGAAAGCATGCAGTGAACCGGAGATTCACTGCCTCATTAAACGGAACCTTATTGCTCTCTAATTGCCTGAAATAACGAGTCCTCGTAAAGAGATACATGACGTATTTTTATTTCCTCTTCATCTCTCTCTTGACAACAACAAGTCTTCTCTTCACAATTTATTTTGTTCTTTTGACGTGAGCTCGGCGGAGAAAGCAGAGGGAAAGGAAGGACAGGACCGCGTTGCCATTTGGTGGTGCAAAATTTGGTGGCTGGTTGGAGTTTGGAGTGTGTCAAGTGGGATAGATTTTGCTGGTGGTGGTGGTGCTGTTCTGTTCCCTCCCCTCCGACCAGGATCCCCTGTTTCTTCTTATTTTCACTTTCACGCGACTTTCTTCGTCCCCAACGAGGAGAGAGAAAAGAGGAGCGAGAACGAGAGTGGCAGTGTTGCCCGTGGTTGCAAAGGACGACTGCCATCGTTACCTTCTCTCTCTACCCGACTCTCGCTCTCTTTCGGATTAAGGGAAACCTTTCATCGGGACGAAATAATCCATCCAAAATAAATATTCCAATTAGCAGTTAGTCGTCGTCTTCAATTAGTGTTGCACCTACACATAAACACCTGGGAGGGAGAGAGAAAGCTGGTTTTTACACTCTTTTACGAACTGCTTTAAAACTCTGCTGCTGCTCATTGACCAGAATACATAAAAAAAGAGGAGGAGATTTATTACATCTAACAAGAAGAATCAAAAAAATAAATTAAAACTTAATAATATCCTTCAGTATACGCTTCATGGAAATTGGTGGAAATTATCGTGATTCATCCCTCCATATTTTTACCAGTAAAGGTTCTTCTAATCATTTCGGGACCATTTTGAAATTGTCCGGAACAAAGTAATAAGATCGATATCCAATCAAATCCAATCCACCCATAAGAAAACAACGGAGATCAGAATCGAGATTAATTTCTACTAGGGCACTGTGAATCATCAGTACGGTGGGTGGTTCTTTTCCATACATATTTTCTCGGGATACGGGAAAGATTGTAACAAAAGTTGAAAAAAGACAGATTTTTTTCATTACGGACAAAACAGTGTGAAATCAGTGCGAACAGTATTTCCAAAAAAGGATCCAAATCCTTTTACAATGGTGTCCCGTTTAGACTCGTTGAATTCATGGTTGTCATCTCTCTCCTTGAAAATTGGACATCATCGTCACCGCACTCGAAAAACGGGTCGTTCTAATGGTCTTCCAAGGAGTAGCACGATGTCTACCGCGGATGGATTTTGCCGCAGCACAACTTTCCCTACTTTGGGTACATACTTACATATTAATTTTATGCTTGCATGCATCATCATGACCTTAATGCAACATCCCTGAAGAGAGATAATGATGATGATGAAAGACGACGAGAAGAGTCAAAGTACACTTGTCTTCTTTCATCTCTATCTCTATATTTATATACGGACGTACATATCTTCTTATCGATTATCGAATTGTGTCGGCCCACATGCAACCCACATTCATATTACATCTCTCTCTCTTCTCATATCCATTCATCTCTCCATCCACCACGAGCAGCAGGAGGAGAACATCTATCCATCCATCCCGTTTAGATCGTCATCACATCCGCTTCATAACCTCCTCCATATGAGGAGGATAAGGAAGGTGGAGAAGGAGAAAGAAGGGCCTTATGGTCGTGGTGGTGGTGGTGGTGGTACATTTGGGAGAAAGTAGAAAGTTGTTAGTTGGATGGATGGGGGATCCCTCAGCTCTTCTTCTTTCTTCACTTCTTTTGCATTCACCTGCTTTCTCCCCAGATCCAATTTCACACCATGCACTCCTCTTCTTCTCAGTTCTCATACACATGTTCTCGGTGGAGTGGAGAGAGTAAGAGAGAGATGACTTACTTATGTATGTATGTATACCATCATCACCAGGCACGACTGTTGAGCAAGATTGGTTTGACGTATGGCCTCTATTGTTCTCCAAACTTACTTTGTTTTGCACTTAGGCAAATTGAGTTAGTGTCAAGTTTTAGTAGTATGTATATTGATTTTGTTTATGCAAACCCCCATTTTCACCATGTATGCATCATGTCTCACATGACGACGACTACGACGATGATAATAATAGAGAGGGGAAACCCTAAATAAATGTGGTGGCGAAATATATTTATAATGGTCTGACTTGTTTTTCTCGTCTATTTTCATATCTAGCTCCCGTGGCGGAACATCCACGTGGGTCGGATGGCGAATCGGAGGAAGCATCCGCAGCCTCGGACGATTTTGCATCTCCGGCCAGAATCCGTCCATCGCATGGCGTCTCTTCCTACGGGGTCACCCTCCGACAAAAGAGTCAGCGGAGACACTCCGAGGTGAGCTATCAACGAATAAGTATACACGTAATCCACGCTAATCAGTAGTGTTAAAATAAATAAGGAGTCGAGTTTCAGTAACATATTTACTTCTCGGAGTTGAGACAGGGCATATATAAGACAAATTTCGTAATAAGTTATCCCAAATATTGCACGTTTCGTCTTCTTCTAACCCATCATGCACGACCTGGTATAATAATCTAAACTATTATGCGCTGCATCAACCCTAAAAGTATTAGACTTAAAATCTCACAAGTCTTATTTACAAGAGATACCTGCTTCCACGAGGTAGATAGACGGATAATAATTTGTAATTATATATAGAATATATTTATAAACCCATCAGCAGTATAAGTAATAATAATAAGTAGCTCAGTTTAACAAACTATCTCTCTCTCTCTCCTCATAAGAATTCAGGCACGGTTTCACTAATTGGTTTAAAAATGAAGCACATTGTATGCTAATTATTTCACGTTATTATCATCTGTAGTATAAATACATACGGTTGGGTTAGTGTTAGGTGGAGCAGGTCACATACATAGCTTGGCTGGGATATTATAAATAAAGTCGAGATCGCGTCTTCCCTTTTAATTAGTTAGTTTGCCAGACTGGGAGTTAAAACAACGCAAAGTTATTCTTGTTCCTTCTTTCATCAGATATTGTTCTTTTCACCGTAATTTAATGGATCAGAGGTAACTCTGTAATAACAATAACTTTTCGACAGATGGATCTTTCTCAAGACATCAGCAAGCGACTCTCTCTTCCGGCCGATCTGCATATCCCGGAGTCATTCTTGGCGAAACAGGCAGCCTCCTCCTACACCGTGGTGGAAGCTCCCCTCACCAGAACTTCCAGGAGACAAAGTCTTTCCGAAATTGGATTTGGGAAGAGTGAAACTTACATCAAGCTTGACAAATTGGGAGAAGTATGTAAAGCAACTGTTACGCAGGGCCGCTATAAATTGTGCTTTATTTTACAAACTTTTTTGTTTTTACTAGGGGACGTATGCAACTGTGTTCAAGGGAAAGTCACGGTGAGTTTTGTATCCAAGTCGAAGTCTTCATTGAGAGCAAGGGGTGTATTTTTCTCAAATTATGGTCTTAATTCTATTCCAGCCTTACTGAAAGTCTGGTAGCGTTGAAGGAAATTCGTCTCGAACATGAAGAGGTATGATTGCATAATTGTATCATGTTCAAAATTAACACATTTAATACGTGATTCATAGGGTGCACCTTGCACAGCGATTCGGGAGGTGTCATTGCTGAAAGAGTTACGTCATGCGAACATAGGTTTGCGCTTATCTCATTATGAAATTCATGTTTGTGTCAAGGAATTGTAAATTTGTATTAATTTGTCCACTTGTAGTGACACTTCATGACATTATCCACACTGAGAAGTCTCTGACTCTAGTGTTTGAGTATCTGGACCGGGATCTCAAACAGTATATGGACGCGTGTGGTGGGGTACTGAGCATTAACAATGTCAAGGTATGTATCACTTGGTATGGTGAGGATGCAAAATGGGTCATGGAGTTAATATTTGATAATATTTTTGGCAGCTATTCTTATTCCAACTGCTCCGAGGTTTGGCGTACTGTCACAGGCGGAGAATTCTACATCGGGACCTTAAGCCGCAAAATTTATTGATCAATGATCGAGGAGAATTAAAGGTATGACGTTGTTTTTTGTGTTTGTTTTTGCGTCAATGTATAAATTGAATTATCTAATGTAATTTATTATTGATTTATCTCAACAGCTTGCCGACTTCGGTTTAGCTCGGTACTATACACCATTTCATTCATATTAATACTTATGCATACCTGTCTGGTAGTTGGGATATGAGTATATTTTGGTTTTTATATGAATTTGTAGTGCCAAATCCGTTCCTACGAAGACTTATTCCAACGAAGTGGTAACTCTGTGGTGAGATTTTTTTTATTGCGTTGTTACATTAAAGTCTTGTACATTTGAACTTTTGAAGTAAAAAAAAAACATGCACTTGTGAATAGGTATCGTCCCCCTGACGTCCTTCTTGGGTCCACAGAATATTCGACCCCAATCGATATGTGGTATATACATATTTCATTTTATGGCCAGTAATAACCATTGTCACGCATCATGACGTAATTATTAATCAAGTTTTATCTCTCATGCCTTAGGGGTGTTGGCTGCATATTTTGCGAAATGGCGAGTGGAAGACCAATCTTTCCTGGGTCAACGGTTGAAGATCAGTTAAAATTAATTTTCCGCACACTTGGAACACCGAATGAGGATTCATGGCCAGGAATTTCTACCAACGATGATTACAGATTTTACGACTTTGAACAATGGCCACCAGAACCGCTAGTCTCACGAGCACCAAGATTAGATGGAGATGGGATTGAACTCTTGTCCAAATTTTTAAGGGTGAGCTTAACACAAAATTATGTATACCCCCTCACAAATTGAATTGCTCAAATATGTATGTCGTGTATATTTTATAGTATGACGCAAGAAGCCGGGTCATCGCTCATGAAGCAATGCAATACCCTTTCCTCAGGAAATTATTCACTGCCACGATGCGGCTTCCGGACAGTAAGTCATATACAACTCTCCATTAATAATAATCCATATTTCATGCTCTGTGACTAATTTAATCAATTTTTGCATAGCCGCAAGCATATTTTCAATTTCCTGGATCCAACTGTCCAAAGACCCAGGATCACGGTGTGGAATCAATAATTCAAAGCCTCAAGACAGCCACGGATCGGACAAGCGTCACAGCGTTATACTTTAAGGAGACAGCTATAAAACAAGAATAATGGAAAAAGAACAACAACTTTAATTACGTAATTTCTTATTGGGATTAAATTATTTTGCTACTTTGTAACTATTTCAAAAACGGGTGGGTGGATGGGCGGGTTGGTTTAATGATTAATTCTCTTTGGTAATCTGTTTCAACAAAAAAAATCTTGCTACTTTTTTTAACCAACATTTTCAAATTCAAATTGATTATCAATCAATACCAATTTCTTTCATTTCGAGGGGAACTTTATTATACCAGTGAATTCCATTATTTGTCACTCTTTAATACGACTCGTTCTTCAAATAAGTAATATTTAAAACTTCCTCACGAGACGAGCCAGCCGCACAAGCAAACGTTGGAGGCATAGTATTACCTTCTCTCATCCTTTAGAGAAGAACATGCCAAATTGTATACCACTTAAGAAGATGCGATTCATAGTGAGTAGAATGACTGACCGAAGCAACAATTTTTTGCAACGGATTAAACAAAAGAATTACTAAGTTATCATATTTAAATACTCAAAGTTATCAAAAAAACAACAACTTTTATTGTTATACTTACCTGTTTCTGAGATCTGAGATTGCTCACACTCGTAAAATACCCTTTGAAAAAAAATATCCCAAAATTAAATAATTACAATCCTCTCCTCCAAAAGAAACAAAAAACTTATATCTCTGTCTTCTCCACTCTTATACAAATACATAATAATTACATAATTTTCTCCGCAAAAGTGTCAAAAACATGTCGTCTGATTCGATTTTTAGTGCGTGTCGTATATACCTCTAATTGTAATAATAATGGTAATAATATTTATAAAACTCGTGCAGGAACGTACGTACGTAGACATGTTTTAACAAAACATTATACTAATTGGTTCTGCAAACGAAAAATTAGCGTGTGGAAAATCGAATCGCATCCGACACACGTGAATGACGATGACGGACGACGACCACGACGACGATGACGACGTGTTAGTTGTGCATATTGAAATCTAACGGTGCTTCAATTTAAAGCACAAAAAACAAAATGAATGTAATACTAAATTATTACTAAAAAATTAGGTAATTTTATGTACGTACGTATGTAGAGGGATTATTCTCGCATGTGATGAAAACGAAATTTAAAATTTCCTTATTTCTCGTAAAAATAGATAAACAATAATAATAATAAATGATAATTGTTGTTATAAAAAGAATCGATCAAGATTGAAACGAAGAAGAAAAAGAATACTTTTACGATTTTAAAGACTGCTAAAAATGAAAACATTCGTTTACACTGCAATTCTCATTCTCATTGCAAGATTGATTTGGAAAGAGGTTCATGGTACGAAAAAGTGTTCCAGTTTCCTTCCGGTGAAATGAGACACGAAATAAAAAATGCATGCCCACTTTGTTAGAGAGAAAGCAACTGCTGTGCTGTTTACTTTCTCCACTTTTTTCTCCCCAAATTATGGGTGGCAGATGTTTAGAAAGATAAGAACACCACCAGTTTCTCGATGGATGGATTATTAAGAGTAAATAATATGTGACTCGAACCTGGGTTAATTGTTGTTACGTATTATTAATGTTATAATAAAATAAATGTGAATCAAAAAAAGAATAAAATGAATTGTTCGAATCACAAATTCCAAAAGTGAAAAAGTGAAAAAATTATGTTCATGTCTTATTCGATGAAAATGATTTCCAATAAAAATTAACCCGTTTGCTCAAAATTCTCCTTATTAATTACAAATATTCTTATTATTATTTTCATGAAATTTGTGCATAAATAAATTTAACGGAGGGTAAACTTGTTTAAAAAACTTGTTTAAAAAATTCATGATGCATGTCTTGTATTATTTTTTTTGCTCCTCTCGGTTTTTACAAGGATTAAAATCTATCGTACGAGTACATTGCAGCAGAGATTCTTCTTTGTTTGTTCGTGGGTATGTAGTAATTAACAATGATGATCAACAATTAAAATTATTATTACAATAATAATTACTATATACGCTAAAGGGCAAAAGTCGACGGGAGAAAGAGAGAGAGGGACAACAATTAAATAAGGAAAATAATTAACTAATTATTTCTAAAATGCCCATCACCATCACGCAAAGTTTAAGGCAACCATTCAGCCTCATTCTCTTGAACTTTGGCCTTGTCCAAGAGCTCGTTAAGGGATTTGATGGGTGCCGTCTTTTTGTCCTCTTTGTCTGCAAAGCTCTCTACAATGTCGCCAGTCACGTCGGACGCTTTGGAAATACCGGACCCGAGGACTTCCCCGGCTTTGTCAATCCCAGTGCCGACGGCTTGGCCAACCTTGAGTGGAAAAGGGTGCAAGTTTTTTTTTATAAAAATAGGACAATCACACATAGCAGAAGGATACATTTTTTGGTGGACGGTGAAGCTCAACCCGCTACGACAGAGAAAAGTGTGTGGCGTGATTTTTTTTGCAACCAGAAATAAGTCCCCCTTGCCCCCCCAAAAAAACTACATTGTGTGTGCAACATCATCTCTTCCATGAGTGAGACTTATGGTTGAGCATCACAGTCCCGGGATTAAATCGGAGGTCGTCTTATAAACTCCGTATACCTTTTTGACAACGCCACCAATGTTTTGAGCGGAGAAGGTCTTGTCGTCAATTTTGACGTTGAGGCTGGAATCTTCCTTGGTGCGGCAGGTATCTTGGTCCTGTAAAAGGGGTGAGATTGGTATTGAAAAAAAAATCGGATTGATTTGAGTTTATTGAAGATTTTGGATGCATACCACAACGCTAAAGTCGTCAGGGTCGACGCCTTCCTCTTCCAATTTTTGTCGGACCTGGTGAACAAAATGTGTTAGTATGCAACTGCATATTTACGTTAAAAAGTAAGAATATCGTGACCAACCTGATTAACGACTGCCTTGTCTAAAGTTGGTTTTCTCGACAGAATCGTGGCACTCTTGGTGTGACCGAAGAGGATCTTTTGGCACGTGAAGATCCCAGCGTAGCTGGAATAATCGGTCATGAAGACGAGGAAATCGGCTTCGCCGGCAATATCTGAAACGGAATGGAGGCAAATATTGTAGAAC
Organism: Folsomia candida; assembly: GCF_002217175.1. Lineage (NCBI taxonomy): Eukaryota > Metazoa > Arthropoda > Collembola > Entomobryomorpha > Isotomidae > Folsomia > Folsomia candida. The sequence continues at coordinate 3,092,922 of NW_019091209.1, forward strand.
AAATTCATAATAAAAAAAGTAATTCCATTGTCGTATGAAAATAAAGTAGCACAAACCGTGGTTGCATTATTACGAGGAATTAGCATAATATTTAAATATGTGCATAATACTGTAGGTAAATTCAGCCCCGTAAAAGAAGATTTGAACACAAAACGAAAAAAAATCTCATTTCTTTGCTTTTCTATTTATGGCAGTAAGTAGGATTATAATTTTCATTCAACATGGACTTTAATGCTTCATGAAGAGCTACATAAGTACATGCAAAAGCTGTAGGATAATAAATAATCCTGTCAGAAAATAACATGTAACGGTTCTTTCGGTCGTAAAATATCAAGGCGGCGGAGTAGTGATAATTAGTAATAATTGTGACGAGATGATAGACGGACTATTTTTATTAGCCTTCATCATCCAAAGATGCATGCCTATTCCCATTGTCGGGCTTGGAGATCTATCACTCACCGTATTTGCAGACTTAATTAGCATTACGCTCCAATGACAATCAAGGTTTTTCCTTCCTTCTCGTCATTAATTAGATAAGAATTGTGAGAAAAAAGAGACTCCGAAATCGGAAATTGCTTACTCAGTGGGAATTTCACTCGCATTCTAGCTGATCTGTCATTATCGGGAATCGTGAGAACACCGGTGTACCTACAAATTCCAATCATGCACAAAAATATTTAGCAAATCATCGCCATCCTGCTAACTAATTTACTGCGCTGCAAGATTTTGGTGGATACAAAAAAACATAACTCACGTATAAATGTGATCAACTCCAATCGTGTCCAACAGAAAATGTTGACGAGTCTGAACCAATCTCAGTTTCCCATCCGTTCCTTGCGTGAAATTGTACTTCATGCATGAACTCGACGTAGCAAACTTCTGGATGACGTACCACTCGCCAAGGAACTGAAATTTTGCACATAAATAAGTTCATGTCACGTATGTATGTAACTTAAGATTAATGGATTTTGCATCTCGATTAGCTAGTCATGATGTGCATTAAACGCTGCAGATAAAATCCATCTCGACAATTCTTATGCATTTTTCATCTTCAATAAGAAAGGAAAACCCACAAAAATTGAGAATTGCTTGATTTGTCTAACAAAAAAAGTAAATCATTGCATGAAAAACAAACCCAATCTATTCTCTCAACGAGTAAGAGTGCAATAATGCATCTCAACCACAACAGATATTCATATGCATTATATTATAATCGTAAAATTATTACCCTCTCATGACTTTCATTTATTTCTCTCTGTTTGGTTAGCACATTGCATTAATTGAAATTTCTCATTTTCTTTTCCTACTCGACGAAATTTATGTACATGAGACGGTGAAATTGTTGTTGCCACAATTTCTATAAATAGAAATGTAAATGGATATGCGTATGTACCTTATCCATGTTAAAGTCCTTCAGGGGCTCAACCCTTGGGCAGGATCCTAGCCCCATGGTGTGTGCGTCCGAAAAGGCAAACAGCGTTGACACGAGGAAGGTCACGACCAATACTTCACGACGATGCATCTTATTGCCGTTTAATTGTTGTGCACACTCGAAAAAACCAGAACCCAAAAATTATTAGAATGCACAAAGAAAGAAGACGACACTGAACAAGTTTGAGATTCTCTCTGAGAGAGAGAGAGAACTTTAAAAATATCCAGTTTTTGAGACACGAAGGCGACAAAAAAAGAAGCAGGTCGAATTTAGCTCAAGGACTTTGAACGGTTTTTCCTACGAGAGAGCACACTTGAACATGAACCTGAAGGAAGGAACTCACCTTGATAAATACAAACCGACTGGTCGACTGCCTGGAGAAGAATAAGTGATGAAGGGATTTGCAGAAGGGTATTTAACAGCGTCGAGATTTTGAGAAGCCTCAATTTATTTACGTATCTCTATATTATTCAGAGTGTGTGTGTGACTGATCTCAAATTCTACAGATATTACTTTACTAGGGGGATACCACTCTGCTGCATAGCTTCACTTATTTTTGTGAAGCTTCTGTCTCTACGAAGTTAGGTTTACCATGTATTTTACTACTTGAATATATTTTGTGGTTTGGTTATGATGCCGTGGACACATAGACATGAATAAAAAGGGTTGATTCATCATCATCCTCATCATCATCGTTCATCCTTTTAGTCGTTGAGCACAGTAAAATTATGGTATGACTTCCACTTCGGTACATCAGTAGTAAAGTTCACTCTTTTCGTTGGGGGGATCGATGATGGTTTGGTTGGTGGTAACCAAAAGTTTGTTTTGTCGTGGTATACATACAAGTGGTCATTCCTAAATATTGAAGATATGCCAACAAATACATACAAAACCATTCCGACAACACAAGAATGACCACGATGACGACGACGACTGCGAACATTGAATCTTCTCTGGGAGCATGAATCATATATTTCAGGCTTCTTAACAAGAAACATGATCACTTACAAAAAAGTGAGGCATAATATATGTAACACGAGTATCATTATTTTTATGCGGTATCTACAGTTTTTTCTCTTTATATGACTTATGTACATACGTTTGTATGTCTTTGTATATGGGAAGAATAACTCTAATTTTGGTCACATACATAACAAACAAATCAGCGACAAGGACCACAATAACCACAATTTTAGTTTGGGAAGTACAGTCATCATCTCATTTTTTTCAGCAGCAGGGGACAAACTAGTTCAAATTATGTATGTATCATATTATTAATTCGCGAAATTCATGTAACCAGTCAAAAATAATCCTATTTATTACTTGTCACTCGCCACTCACTCACTCATCACTTTAAAAGTGTTGAGTAAACCAAGAAACGGTTGCGTACATGACTCACAATCAGCTAAATTTTAACGATGACTCATTCAGATCAAGATTGAAGACTTTTATTCATCAAATTCTAGCAAAACAGGGTTGATTAGTTGTGACCCCTTCTCCGACCACTTACTTACTTACATAATCTCTGAACCAGAACGTGAACCGTCAAGACATGACGAGATAGATTTGCTATGTCCAAAGGTCAACTAAAAGGTTTCGTCTTCGTCGATTCGGGACACGATAACGAAGCCAGCCCTTGCTTCTTGAGGATTGTATGCATGCATCGTAAATAAATCCGTGTCTTATTGAGCAATAGAAGGATTATTCATTATACAATTATAAGTAACGATTTTACGGAACCAAGTCTGGTAAAATCAGAAATAAATACTCAAACTTTCCCATGCAAAATGAATTACATAATACATTGCGGAAGCGAGTAGGATAAATGCGTTATAGCTGAATGTCATGATATTTTGTGCACTGATACAAATTTCGATTATTATTTTGTCGTGGGATATGCATGCATGTACATATTTCGTAAAATAGTGCAGTGTGGTCTGGTCATTGGTCTGGTCATATGAGCAACAATACGAATGAAATAATAATATGTAACATTTTATGTTTGTGCGTAAATTTTATGTGCATCATTCACGATATGTATGTACAACTATTATGTTACCGTGCCGGTATTGATACTTGTTACGGATACGTAAGTATTTACTAAAAAATACGACACACAGTAGTCTAGAAGTACATACATACGTGCATCGATATATGTAATTATTATTGCTTTGCATGTTGCGTTAACTGTGTATGTACATGAACGTAAATGTGTATGTGTGTACATATGTATGCAACTTATGTATGCTGGTCTAATAAGAATTCCGTGTATTCGTTGCATAATTGACACGAGGGTAGCGTTGCATAAGTAAAAATTCAATTATAAAAAAAATAAATAAATACGATTAGATTGTTCTTCTCAATGATAAATAAATAATCACATCAAACAACTACTGTAATTGGCATTAATATTCCATTAGTTTCTTTAACCGGGGACGTGATGAGCGTGACATTAAAATGTAAAAATAACTACGAAATGTAAATCCTGGTAATGGTTTTAATCAAGAAAGATGCAGTTTGTGGTTTAGTTTGCCATTATTAAATGAGAATTGATGACTTGAAGCAAAAGTACAAGTCATTCTGAATCATCACGGTACTCATTGCTTATGTATTTCGGATAAAAATCACGAAATTGCAGTCAAACGTGAAACCAACTACCCGTCCTCAATGGAATGAAAAGCAGGGAAGTATGTATGTATGTATGCAATCTACAATAGTCCATGATCCTGATTTTTACGTAGAATTCATTTCTCATCGCATAAAAGTTGGCAAAACAACGCGTTCATTTTTTGCATGCAAAAAATCAAAACCCAAATCCTCTCACAAACTGAATGAAACTCTCATCAGGATGAGAATGAGACTGGTACATTTCTCGGTAGGAAGGATATCATTAACTTTTTGCATCATTATAAATCTGCACGTACTTCCATGCATATGCCGAGTGAATAACTTAATGGGTTAATGTTGGTGTAGGTAGGTACGTATAAAAACAATTAATTCATGGGTTTCGTGGGAAAACAGGAGTCTAAAAATAATGCCAAATTGTGAATTAAAAAAAAACTTTTCGGCGAAAAGATCTTTTCGGAAAATACATATGAATGATTTTAAAACAATGCTTAATGCTGTTCACGGACAAGTTTTTAATTAAATTGGCATGCAAATCTGGATATACACTTGTCAACCGGTTACTAACTACGTATCCAGTCAGTATGTTATACAGAATGGAACTCGTGGCTCAACTTTGTGGAATAACATCACTTGACACTGGCAATGGACATGACGCAGCTTGTTGTTGAATACAAACACACACATGGAGCAATTTAGAGAAATAATGGGTTTGCACCAGTGGAAGTAAATTTATCCCCAACGACAGGAAGTAGCAGAAGCTCACGAAGGTCAAAACTTGCAATGTTTGGTTTATGGAGTAAATTGCGGTTTATATGTAAATGGGAAGGCTGACATTTCGTAGAATCTGATAAATGACGACTGACTGACTGATTAGGTTAATGATGAGATGAGAGTTTGGATCTAATCGATAATTACATTTTGCTGGGTCATTTTTAGAAATTGGACCATGTGTGAAGCCAATTAATTAGTGAAGACCTTTTAAAAATTAAATAATTTAGGTTCAACTAAGTTTTACAAATTCGTAAAAACAGGGATAGGATTTTATTACAAATAATTTTGATTTCATTCGGCCGTTTTTTTACCCCGACGCTGTTTCTTGCTGACTTTCTCTCCCGGAAGGGGAGCTTCTTTAACTTTTTTCGAAACTTCAAGAGGTACTGCGTGTCCGGTTGCTTTAATATGTCTAAAAAGTTGCGATCTGCTACTGAATTTTTCGTTACATATAATACAAGTTAAGTCTGAGCTGTTGAAGAATCCATCGGAATTATCCACAGTTGGTTTTGGTATCACGGGCGCAGCTTCGGCTGAATTTGCGGTAGTTGTAGCGTTGGCTGGATTTGTAGCCTTCGGTTTTTTAGGCTTCTTTGCCTTTTTAGAGTTGGGTTTCTTTTTAGGTTTATCATCTTCATCGGAACTAAGGAGGGTGTTGATGGGTGGAGCAAGTTCATTGTCAGAATCCTCATTCGTGAAGAATACGGGATTTCTTCCATTTTTCTTCTTGGTAGCACGGGCTAGGAATTGCTTTTGTAATAGATCATCATCGTCTTCTTCGTCAACCTTTTCTTCTTCGCTCTCATTTTCAGATTTAGCAGACTCTTGTTGATCTTTAGAATCATTTTTAATATGCAAATCCTCCACTTTCTTCGTCGTCTCATCCACAACGTGTTCCTCTGGACCATCGTCGACATCATGTTCTTCTTCTTCTTCGGCATTACCTTCGTCTTCTACATCTTCTGTTTCACTATCTTGAAATAATTCATCCTCCTCTTTCATCAACTCTCGAAGTTTTTCTACTTCTTGCAGATGTTTTTTGGATTTCTCATGATTTGTAAATCTGAAAAATTATAAACAGAGATGATTAGCGATGTGCATAACAGTGGCTTACAGTGCATATTTAGAATAAGATTGTGTATACCAAATTTGTGAACTTACGCTTTTTCGGTTCTAAAAGACTTGTTGCATGCAGCACAATGAAAACAAGTTGGCGCTTCTTCATCAGAATCTCCAGATAATTGCTCTCCAAATTCGTTGGACATCCATTGTTCCATTTCCTAATTATTAAGAAGTGTGATTAATTCCTTCTATATAAGAACCATTTATTTATTGTATTAATATTAAAAACCACTTACTCGTAAAACAGGTTGATGTAATGATTCATTTTTCGCCTTATGAGATTTAACTGATTCTAGTAATTTCTTCCTTTCAGCCAAACGCTTCGACTTGGCTTCCTTTGCTTTCTTGGAAATTTCCTCTTCCTTCTCTTTGAGTCTAACTTCTTGTAAAGCTTTCCAAGCCTGGACACGCTTGTCTTTTCTCTTTACAAAGTCAACCAGAGCCCGAACTTCACGGTTCCATGCTTTTTTGCCATCGGTACGAATTTTTTTGTTTTCTTTATCCATCAACCGTGCTATCTACAAGAATTTAAACAACCCCAACCCATAAATAACTAACTATGAATTAATCATTTACGAACCAAAAGTTTAAATTCCTAACGCATATTGCTTACCCTTCTGCATTCCGCTCTACGAGTGTCATATTCGTCATTCCATGCGAATGATTTCATGGTACAGAATGATTCCCAGAATCCATAAAACGTACCAACAACCTGTGGAGAAAGAATTTCAGTATTGATTTAACCCGTTCAAATATTGCATTTCTATACTACAAATATTATAGTAATGTTCAACCAACCTCCTCATAAGAACTTTGAGAATCACCAAAATTAGGAATATCATCATCATGTTCGTCAGCCCACCCTGCCTCCAACTCTTCCGTTGTAAGTTTTGCAAAAAGGTTTCTGTAAGAATTGACAATATACATAATAAATAAACCAATGTAATCAACATAGTCACTTAAATAACGCTTATCAAACACTTATCAAATCAGTCTCTCTACCTGTAAACCGCATAGAACCCTTCATCATCATCACCAAATCCTTTATAACATGACGACGTACAATACGCCATGAGGTCAATGTTGAAGTCATCGAAATCCGGATCGAGTCCTGCATTGTCAACCACACCAATTAATTCCAAGCACTTTAAATGCATTGCTATAAATAACCACCTTCACGAAGGACGGCTTGTCGATGCAAGTCATACCAAGACCTCTCCTGTGGGTTGCTCAAGACCTCGTATGCCTGTTGAAGAACTTGAAATTCTGCCTTCGCCTCATCCGCACGGTCGGGATTCTTGTCTGCAAAAGGCAAATATTAATTATACGATCAAACTGTTAAATAAATATTAAATACAAAATAATCGTATCAACAAAAAACTAGATGGTGATTTGCTTATTTACCTGGATGAAGTTGCAAGGCTAATTTCCTAAACGACTTTTTTATCTCGTCATCCCCAGCATTCCGCTCGACCCCCAGCACTTCGTAGTAGCACTTTTTAAGGGGAGGCATTTCGATAACCAATTATGTAAAACGTTCTTCTAAATATTGTTCCCTTCTGCAGCTGCAACTTGTGTTGAAAGCATGATTTTTTGACATTTGCGCTAAAACGGAACTCGATGTTGAATGATTTTCGCATCCCTCCCTCCGTCATTATTATTTTTTTGTATTTTGAATTACTTTTGTGTTTTACAACAATTAGACTAAAATGCGTGCTGGAGAAAAATTATCAAAATCTGACACGATGAAACCATTCTCAAATTACAAACTATCAATTATGAAAAATAAATATGAAACCTTTCAACCAAAAAATGAGAAAAAATGAGATTTTTGTGCATATTTAGATTTTTCCTGCAAAATTTTGACGTATCATTATTACCTTCAATTTGACTTATTAATTGTTCACTTTAAAAAACGGGGATTTAATTTAGGATATCATACGATAGGTGTTACTTACGCGTTTTTAATTAAAGTTAAAATTAAAGAAAAATGATTTGTTGAAATTCTCAAATTCTACATGTTCAACTTGAACATTTCTCATTCAGCTTGAACAGCTCAAGCTGAATGAGAAATGCCGGCAAGCTCCGCCATGCGGCCATCCATGCCAGCAGAAGCACGTTGTTCGTCGTTCATTCATTCACTTCGCTCGCTCGTTCGGAAGAAGATCCCACCAAAATCAGCTCCAGGATTTTTATATTTAAATTTAATTTGTACCTAAATTAACTACAAGTACTGGATAAGGACGAAGGCGGTTTGACAGGTACGAAATGGTCTTGATATTTAATGGGTTAGGGAACGTTCGTAAACTTCATAAAGCAAAAAAAGGGTGGGTAGATGGTCAGGGCCAATGATATCGTGCCTGTAAAAAGGGGTGGGTGTCCAAAAACTAAAAAAATGCGAAGTTTACGAACGTGCCCTTATCATTGGTCATATCTTTAATAGTTCGGATGTGGGGACGGCCAAGGACCGGTGGGGGCAAAGAATTTATAATATCGATTTGATTAATTGCTGATAATTCTATATCGCAAGTAAAAATACAGACATAATTAAATTTAAGCGCAGTTATTTTAAGAACAAATCACGAAATTCTGAGCATTGTAGTCTTAAAAGATTCTCTAAAATTGGTAGTACGGTTAACTGGTGTTCAAATGAAAATAAATGGTTAAATTAATTGTTTTTTTTTGTTTCCCATTCTGCAGGACAATATTGGTCAAAATGCCACACATCTGGGAGAGGCTCCACGCCAAGAAGTATTTGGACGTTGACGTTGTAACGGATTCCACCAAAGCGTGCAGGCAGAGCTTGTTCTATGGTGAGTGGTCTTGTCTAACAAAATTTTTAATTGGTTATTCATGTTTTATTAATGAAATCATTATTCAGGTGAACCAACGGAAGACAAGAAGACAGCCAAAACGGCCTCACTAATCCAGATTGCAAAATCCTGTTGCAAGGAAGAGAAGGCCTTCATTCATTTGCAATTGTTTTGGCATCTCCGATATCGAAGTGAAATAGAGACAGTCCTTGAAAATCCGGGCAACTTTGCGTACATCGCACCAACCTATGTCACTGAAGCGTTCGTTCCAAACGACACTTATTGTACCGTCGTCATCGATGGAGAACTCATGTATCATTTCCTGCAAATGGTCCTTCACTTGTTTGACATGAAATTTGTTCAAGATCTGACTGCAATGGTGCTGGAAAAATTTATGCCAAATGAAGAGCAGCATGGAGTTTACCCATTCGTTGTCTTCTTTCTGGGAAAAATCTGTCGTCGTGAATTAGATAGGGAGGAAGTGGAAGGAGGCGACTTTTACTTGAAACAATTCATCACCGTTTTGGACGGATTTGTGGGCCACGGCTTGATATCCAAATATGAAAAGTTATGCTACTTATTCCGAGTGGCTGGGGTCGTCGTTATGAAAAAGGAAGATTACTTGGCTAATGGAACTGATTTTTTGGAATTACTGGAAGAATGGAATTTCGACTTGAGTAACAGGATCGCCCAAGAGACACGGGTCTATCTTACAGAATTTTTTGAGGATAAGCCAGCCTCAGAAGGAGTACGAGTCGAAATCTTGATAGCAATCGAGAAAGCCATTGTGAAGTTGGACGTATCAGAAGACGAGATCAAAGAATGGGAATCTATTCCCAAGACACATCGAATTACTTGGTCCGGATTCATCGGAGTACATGCCTTTCTCGCAAAATCTGTTTTTGAAAAATACTCTTCAACTTTTGACATATCCTTAATCGAAAATCTGGTCAATTTAGTCTCCACATGGTCTTTAAAGCGCCCAAAGTTGACCCTTTCGGATTTTCTGGGGGAAACGAAGACTTTTCAAAACTTTAACACTGTGTTGAAGAGGTTTGGAGAAAAGGATCGCGATCGTAAAATCCTCCTTGCTATGTTTCCAGAATTTTCATACAAGGACGTGTACTGCGGTCAAACTGGATTACGGATTGCTGAGAAATATCTCGTCCCAGGTGGCGACTATGACACCGTGTCCACCTACATTCTGAACGCGTTGGACAAGGAGAAAATGCCAGAAAGTTGTCTAGGGGTACCTTCCACGGTGAAACTTCTGATTCAAAAGTTGCTGTGCGCAAATGCAGAGATGAAAGCGAGAAAGGATGAGCTTGTCCCAAGATTGTTCAAAGACGGTGCCAATGCAGCCTTGATTCTGTCAGACTACACTTATCATGTCAATAATGTGTGCTCTAAACTCGGGACCATTGAGCGAGAAGTACGAGATGCAGCTCAAATAGCACATGTAAGCAAGATACAATATTAAATTAGAAAATCCAATCTATAACATATTAATTACTTAATTATTCACAGAATCGTGACCTTGTCTTCAGTACCTGTTTGGAGGACCCAGTGAACACAGTAATCTCAATGATGGAGCACGCCTTCAAATCCCAGCATTTAAAAGTCTTGGTCTTTGCCAAACCATTTTTACTGCTGCCAAGCAGCCATCCATCCGAAAACCCACCCAGTGTGCGAAACTTCTGCTTCAATAAGATTGTGGTCAACGCCGGTGGACATGACCCCATCCTGATCTCTTTGGTTGAATGCGTTTCTAAATTAATCTCAAACGATATAATGGATGCGAATGATGTTTACGAGATTATCAAACAGCAAGTCCGTACTTTGCTCCAGGCCATGATGCATCTGCCCAAAATTGGGAAACTTTTCCAAATTATCAACTCCATTGCTATCGCCTTGATCGAATTGAACAAGGAGGACCAGTACGTTCCTAATATTAAAGAAATTCTGAGGTTGGTCTTGAACACGAAGATGCTGACCTATCATGTCATGCCTCCCTGCGCTGCAAAGGAAATGCTGAACATTCGCACTATTTGTTCGTCCACGGCGGAAAGTATCATTGCCTCCAAATTAGCGGGACCAGATCCATTCGACAAACTTTCTCAATATGTCACTGCTAAGGATCCCGGCTATATTCTTAACCGTAATTTGTTACAAATCGGATATCTGTACGTGCGAGTGCCTCAATTACAAGATCATATTACCTCAAGCTTTCTTGGACAGAATCCTGCCATTAATCCTCTTCAGCTCAAGCCGGAACTTGAATTTGCCAACATACAAAATACCTTGTATACTTGGGTTGCTGATTCAGCCGTTGAAGAATGGCCCACCCTCCTCCAATTTTTAATCGAAGTTCTTCCAAAGTCTCCAATCTTTGAGCATGACATCGTCAACGTTTTCAACCGCTCGATCCCCTTCGTTTGGCGAAATTGCACGGAAGTCAAGAATCAACACATGTTTCGTCAATATTTGAAATTTTATAACAAAGCCGTCCAGCAGATTTTGCTCCAAAAGGGAGACTTGTCACCCACTCGAGAAAAACAACTCGACATCGTCGCCACTTTTGTCCTAGTGGTCGACTTGATGTTTCAAAATTGCCGGAAGCGCAAAACTCAACAAGAGAAACTGGCCGTGAGCACTTCCATCCAACAAGTAATGCTCGTCACCCTTGAAGTTCTGAATGTCATGATGGGAATGAACCCGACTTTTGAGAAGGACATGAAGCCCAACGTTTTGGACCGCCTTTCCTTACTCCCATTTGTGAAGGGGGCATGTGAACCGATTCGGAAATGCATGATGGAACGTGTCTGCAATTATAAGGATGCTAAAACGACGGCGAAAAAGGATCCTGCTGCTGGAGATCAATAAAGTAATACGTGAAGTAAAACGTTGACAACTCGGATACCACACCTGATCAACCACAAGACTGGACCGGACTACTATTTGATTCAACAAATAGTATTAATTAAATTTATGATTTTTCTTACCGTAATGAGTATTACACTAGTTATAAACTATTTCTAGTTCAATCAAAAGACTGGTGACTAAATAGTTTGTTAATGCCGTAATAAACCCAGGCCACAATTCCAAGCGGCCACCTTGTTGAAGCCATCGTTGATGGTCTTCACAATCGACGAATCCTGTGAATAGTTGGATGTTGACGGCCTAAGGATCCAGTTTCAGTTGATTGTCGCGTCGTCCCTGATTTGTCGCTGCTAGTGTTATCCGTTTTTCCGACGGAACGACGGACTATACTAGCAGCGACAAATCTGGGGACGACGCGACAATCAACTGAAACTGGATCCTTCGGCCGTCAACATCCAACTACTCCCAGGAGTCATCGATTGTGAGGACAATCAACGATGGCTTCAACAAGGTGGGAGAGGACCGCTTGGAATTGTGGCCTGGTTTTATTACGGCTAATAATTATACATTGTTTTAACATTCTCAATTCTTTTGACTTTTAAATTTCATAGGACAGCTAATTTCTATTCTCAAATTTCATGCAATCATCACCTTTCACGTATTTTACAATAAAATAAATTAGTACATAATAAGTTTTTTCATCGCAAGCATCATTTTTTAAATATGTGTAATGTTGAATATAAACTAAATTACACAAAAAATGCTAAAAAATCCCAAATTTCTTGATCCTCTTCAAATATGATTTACGTCTCCCATTTTTACCGTTTTCCTCATATCCACATGTGTATGTAACCCCCAACAGGTTTTAGGTGCATAATGTTGTCTCGTCAAAAATTGGAAATTCAATCCTGCACAATTCGAACTTTATACTCTGCACACTTTTTGCAATAATGATAATAATTATGCGTAACCTTTGTACCCTCTGCTTCTTTCCACCTCTCGTGACGATTAGTACTTTGCTTGTTACGATTCATGAATATGATTTCATGTAGTAAATATATTTGCAGACCTTGTGATTACGTAGCCCACCGTTCACATTGTTGGTGTTGGTGGGTGGGTCGGTATGGGATTTCCTATGTACGCAACCACACATTATCTAACAATAAGGAATATGCATGAATTTAGAATTAGAAAAAAACCGGCCGATTGGTTCAATCTCACATAATGCAAAACACCAAAGATCATTTAGTGGTCAAGAAAATAAATAACGTGACGTAACAATGCACAATCCGTACGTGGATACAGGCACGTTTGATTTCCCTCGTTATAAGACTTCTTGACATGATGAGCACCGTTTTTTAGGCCAAAGTTGTAAAAAAATGTTAAAAACTTCTCGACATCGGCACAAGTTCAAGCTTTTCTCTGTAGCTGCTTAATCAATCATGATGATGATGATGTTGGATGTTAGTTTTATTGTGTACACCCCTCTCCTCAAGATACACAGGTATCATCGTGAGAATGCCATGTACAAACTTTGCTGATTTTTTAATCGCAGATTTTTTACTTACTAAATTGCAAGTCTGTGGTGAAAACATAGGATTATATAATGAGGTCAGTAACATAAAACCCAAGCTTTAGATGAGTTTGGGGTTAATCTGATGAGATGATCCAAACAGGTGGGTCGAGGCTTCGTGGGTGTCAGTCAGTCGTAAAGGTAAAGATTTTAACCAGCAAGCAAGTACTTATTTAAATGTTAATCCATACATACATAATCGCATAAAAATTCTGTACAAACATGCAACTTTAATCCTTTTTGAGTAATATGTGCATAAGTAGTTTTGCAAAATGTGGCTACCGAGTGAAAAATGTTGTCCCATTTTAGCACGCTTACTTAAATTATTGGTTCATCAAACTTTCAATTTGATAAAGTCAACTCGTTTATCATCATTATTGGTTCCGGGTACTAAAGTAAATGTATTTAAAGAAAACACGTTTAATCGGAAAATTCAATCCGATTTCTTATCATCCATCCGAATCGATTTAGTATGTGCTCAGAATAGGAATGAGAGAATCACATTTAAAACTCTTCTTCACCTCTCAACTTGTCAAACTAGATTTCACTCGGTGGACGAATATTGCAGTTCTAAATCCCAAATCACATTGTGTCGAAGAGCTTTAAATCAATCATTCTCAAGGAATAAGAAATGATTCAGTTTAAATGCTGTTTGTTGGCAGGGGTAAAAAAGTGTTAATGGATCAGGTTGCTTAAAAGTCTGACTAATCAGGTCGGAGATGAGTTCAATTTCGAATATTTAGTTGTTGGTTGATTGCATGCAAGACATATTTCATCGATTCTGTTTAGCTTGTCGCAAGTTTTTGAAGCAAGTTTTTTTCTGCCTGTGCAAAAAGCAGGACGTTAAAAAAACTATGTTGCTGCATTCTAAATTAACTTTGTGCTTGAATATAATTTTAAAAAACATGACTATATTTTATTGGAAATAAACATGACATGAACGAAACCCTCCCGGGGATCGACGCATTTTACTCTTGCAACGCGTAACACTTGACCCTCTAAATTTCACCAGTAAAATGAAGTGCGGTCACTTTTATACAGGATTCTAAAGAAGATGAAGAAGATGATCCAACAACTAAAAATGATACTCTTCTCATGGACGGAGATTGGGAATGGAGGAGGAGGCAACAAGTCTGTGGATTATACAAGACACACGACAAATGAGGACCCCGCAGCTAAAAGAGCACGGTTGATTGTTGTCGGAGTGAGAATTGTTGAGATTTCGTCTCATTTTGGAGTACAGACAGACTTACAAAGGCAAGCAAACGTGTAGGTAGTTATTCCGCTCTGACCAACCGAAGAAGAGGCTAACCTGCAACATTAGTAACATTTCAACCAGTAAAAAATTCACTGTTTTACAGCGTCTGGTTTGATTGCGTCGCTTTTTTGGTGTGTAGAGAGATCAGTTCCCCGGCGTTTTTTACTGCAAGGGAATGTTGACTACATGCATACATTTCCCCATTTTGTCATGGGGTGTGTTTTCAAAACTTGACATGAAATAAGGACATATTACGGATTTTTTTCTTGGGAAATTTAAACCAATCTGTCGTCAAGATGCGACGGGAAATACGAGAAACGAAAGTCTTAAAACTTTTACCTGCAGTGATACTAAAAGTGTTTCAGAATAAGCGAAATCGAAAAAAATCTCATTATTCCCTCAACCAAAGATTATATCGATGTGATTCCATGATTTTCACCGTGTTCCTCTTCTCAATGTTTTGCCTCCAAAAAATGGGAGTGACCTGTTCTCAGGACATTTTTCACGGCTCGACCATCGCTCTGGAAAAGATTATGGTGGTCGAAAAGGATATTCGAACGGCCGTGGAGGAGTATGTGGTCACTTTGGAGAGGAGGATAGAAATTGCCAAAAGGTAACTTTATTACTAATTATACGCATGGTAAATAATTAACTTTGGAGTCATTAAATAGCCATGTTTTTGCATATGATTTTTGCACATGTATTATTCAGATATTTGCAAGATTCTCAAAAGTCGGACAAGAACAGTGAGAAAGTTGTGATACAAAACGGAGACTCTTCTTCTTATTTTTCCAGCGAAATTACCATATCGCAAAAAGAAAGAGTATTATTTAATCCTCTGAAAGTGTTCAAATTAATTCGAAATCTTGCCATAACGTTGCCCAGTCTTGAGAAGGATTTACAACGGGATGAAGAAAGACGTGAGTGCATGCGAGCATTCTACTTGTTTATTTATCGGGGAAATTGAGATTTTCAGGATCAAATTGTGACATTTTGTTGTTTACACTCACACTATAGGATTTTTACGAAATTTAGAAAGTGTTCGAAAAGGGGTCACATTTCCTCAACAAGCCGATCTTAATTCCGCCACGGAAGGATTACTTCGTGTCCAAGATGCCTACGACTTGGACGTATTTTCTGTAAGAATTTTCGTAATTTCGTTTTTGTTTTCATGAATTTATTGAGTACTCTGTATACAGTTTGCCAATGGAGACTTCGAAGGGTTATCTACAAACTCATCTCTCAATGCAGCCGACTGTTTCATAATTGGAAGTTACTCCCTCAGCGCAAATATTTTCACTAGAGCCATCGAATGGCTCGAAAGGGCTTATCATCTCGTCCACAATGAGCCTGATACGAGCATCTCGTCTCAAACTGTGTGGAAACAGTTGAAAGATGCTGTTTCGAGGGTGAGACGAATTTCCAGAGATTTAATTGACTAGTAATTTTAATTGTGGGCATGCAATTTTAGCACAACTCTGCCCTGATATCTCCTCATCTTCCAAAAAGTCAGCACCTCTTTCGCGATCCAGTCGATTCTTCTCATGGAGATTGGAAGAAAAAGTTAGGGACACGACGACGAAAAAGGTTGGATAACCCGACTTATCCGCTGTACATGACAGAACCCAGTTTTACAGACCTGACCAATTTTGCAGCCTTGTGTCGAGGAGAACAACTACAAGTGTGACGAATGTTTAACTCATTTGCTACCGAAATTTGCAATAAATACGCATATTTCTTTGCAGGCGGCAAGTTCTCAGAAAAATCTGGTCTGTTGGTTAGACCGTCGCTCCCCACATGCAATCTTGCTCCCAATTCGAGTCGAATTACTTCACGAAAAACCACAAGTCCTGCAAATCTACGACATACTTCCTGCTTCGTTGTCCAGCGGGATAATTTCTGCCACATCCGCGACGCTTTCCAGGTCAAGGGTGCACGGGTCGCGGAGTGAAAGTCATAAATTGGTCTCAGCCCAACGAACGTCCTCATCCACATGGATGCATGATGCGAAAGTGTTGAAGAAAATGGGAGTGATTTACACCAGATTACAGTCCTTGCTCGGATTAGATTTGAAGTCTAAGGGGGCATGCGAACACTTTCAAGTTTCGAGTTACAATAGTTGTGGACATTACAATCCACATTTGGATAATATTTTGAAGTCAAAGGTTATTTTATTTGTCTTTTGGTGCAAAATAAGATCAAAATTATTGTTTAACTTTCTCTTTTTATAGACTGGACATGCCATGGAGAAGGCTGAACTTGATCTGGGTGACCGTTTAGCGACACTCATGTTTTATGTCAGTCTGGCTTTATTTTTTGGGTTTAGTTTCTAACTTAAAGTCAAGTACGATTTACTTTATCTTGAATTGTTTAGCTCTCTGACGTCCCTCGAGGAGGATTTTCCGCATTTCCGCGACTTGGCATTGTCACAAGACCAGTTAAAGGATCGGCTGTGTTTTGGTTTAATGAAAAAATTAATGGAGACGTCGAACCCCTTTCTTTGCATGGAGGTTGCCCCGTTCTTTATGGAAACAAATGGATTGCTAATCAGTGGATAAGAGCAAATTCGCAAATGTTTGCAAGAAAGTGTTCAAAGGACAATACAAAAGGATCAAGTATTTAAGATTGGAACACGAAATGACCAATTCATAATGAATTGTATAAGGACATCAAATACAGTCACACAAAACTATATGAGATCAGTTACCAATAAAATTTACATGCATAATCACAAAATGAATTACGCTTATTTTGTACAGTAAAATAAATGCAAGAAGTTTTGACTGAATGCACAAATTTTGTTATAACCAATACTTTAATAATTATAGTTTACAAAAAATCTCTTACAATGACATTGGAAAAGATTAAAAAAGAATCATCACACACGAATAACATAATTTAAGTTTAAGCCACATAATAATTTCACAGATTAGTCATCCTTCAGCACAATTTGGTAAGGTTCATAAGTTATTAAATCATCAAGATGCATATGCAGATAGGAGATTGTAAGGTTTATTTCTTTTCGTTGTCCTCTTTTAATGTGACCGTGCGGTTGAAAACGAGCTGCAGCAATAAAACAATTACACATATAAATATACTCATTAGGAACAAGTAATGCATTGTTTTTAGCTTTAGATTTATAGCTGCTTACGCCTTTGTTCGAACTGTCCGGATCTACAGAGAAAAATCCCATGCGTTCAAATTGAAATTGGGAATACACTTTGGGCTCTTTGATATGTGCATCGGCAAGAGCTTCAACTTTGTGCAGGCTGTCAAGTTTACAATCAGAAAGAAATCCACCAGGAACTTGTTCAGGATCTTCAGGATTTTTGTGTTGAAATCTAAATTTTAAAGTCAATCAGTAGTGAAATGTTCAATACTTATATATGTAAATTTGAATTTAATGACAACATACAGACGATCATAAAGACGAACTTCTACTTTCACAGGATCCGCAACCCAATGAATGAAACCTTTTGGTTTATTGGAACTTGAAACGAGTTCACAAGATACATCGAGTTGAGTAACACGTCCACCTTCTTGGTGACATTTTTTATATGTCAAAACAAGTCCCGCATGGCGAAGACCGACCGGTTGGCCAGGAGCAAATCGCTTATAACCTTTATCGGGTTTCTGGAAAATTAAAACAAAAAACTTATTAATAAAGTCCAATGCAATACTACCAAAAATCTTCATGAATAGGAAACATACTTCAACAAAATCACTGGATTCAATGTAGATGACACGCCGTAAGGCAACCTTGTGAACTGCCGAACCACTGACCGACGGAAAATCTGGCACTTCGATCATATGATTGTCCGGATGAGGAAAGTTTTCAATTACAACTTTGAGAGGTTCCAAAACAACCATTGTTCGTGGTGCAGTAATGTTCAATCTGTCGCGAACACATGCCTCCAACATAGCCGGTTCGACCATAATAGTTGCACCTGTAACCCCCATGCGGACGCAGAAATCATTGACGGCTTCTGCTGGGAATCCTCGACGTCGGAGTGCAGGAAGAGTGAAGAGTCGTGGGTCATCCCAGTCTAAATAGCAAACAAATAACAATAGTGATAGAATTCTTCATTCGGCTAATTCTTATTCTAAATATTTAACAAAGATAAATTACCAGTCACGATTCCTTCATCAATCAATTTAGCAATCTTCCTTTTGGACACCACAGTGTAGCACATGTTTAAACGTCCATACTCCCACTGAACAGGAATGTACGTTTCAACGGACTCACACAACCAATAGTAGGAAGAGCGACGGTTCTGAAATTCCTTGGTACACAGCGAATGAGTAATATTTTCCAGAGAATCGCACAAACAATGGGTAAAATCATAAGTGGGGTAGATGCACCATTTTGAGCCAGCTTTTGGATGAGGAACATATCGAACCCTGAGACAAATTACTAGATTATTACTACTCCACAATGTGAATATTGTCGTCATTGTTTTGATATGGATTGTCGGTCACCTATAGGCCACGGGATCTTGCTTTCCTTCCTCTAGAGTAATTTTCATACGCAAAGTAGCCTCTCCCTCTTCATATTTTCCCGTTTTCATGTCCTAGTAAAAATAGTTGTTTAATTTATATGAACATTCACTAAAAACTAAAATTGTACATTTGACTGACCTCAAATAACTGTAGATTTAAATCAACAGGCCGATCTCTCCAAGGGGATACTTCTGTATTGAAACCTTTCATCTGATCAGCAGTCTGGTGGCAAACATATGCCAATCCTTTATGAATTAGGACCTTCGCAAATTGGTATAACTCTTCAAAGTAATCGGATGCGTGAGTGATTTTGAACGGAGAATATCCTATAGATTATATCGTGTTTAAATTAATATAAAGATGTACAAACATATTTGCATTGTAGTTATTGGGATTACCTAGCCATTCTACCATTTCGTTAATGCTTAGAAAAAATCGTTCCTCCTCCTTTTCAGGATTGGTATCATCATATCGAAGAAAACAAACTCCATCATTGGCACGAGCATAACCAAAATTAATATTAATTGCTTTTGCGTGGCCAATGTGTAGAATACCATTCGGTTCTGGAGGAAACCTTGTTCTGACCTACACAATAATAATTATATTTAATGAATAAGGAGTCCTTATTAAGGACATATCAACTGAATTATTGTTAATACCTGTCCACCTGTTTCCTTCATATGCTTTTTTAATAATTCCATTGCTAGCCCAGAAGTAGGATATCCTTCAGTGGTATAATTCCCACCAGGTTTGTGAAACGGAAGTTTCTTTAAAATATTGATAATTCTCTCTTGTGGAGTTAAATTCTCGTCTTCGTCTACTGCACTTGCTGCTGATCCTATGGCTGCTTTCGTATCACCAGATCCTCCTTTCGGTGCTCCTCCTCCTTTATTGCTCTTGGAAGTATTCGAGTCTTTAGCTTTTGGCTGACCTGCTTCTTTGGGTAAAGGAAGTCTATCTGCATCAGTTTTAGGTCCGAGTAGAACGATGAGCTGGGTTTCCGCCTCATTTCGAACTTTTCCACCATCCGCCCAACTCATCCCTGGAAGGTTTCGAACATGTGATAGGACAGTGCCTAGATTGAAACGATATCTCTTTTCCAAAACTTCGCTTTTGTAGTGATCCATTGCAACTTTCACAGCACTTTCGATATCATCGTCAGTTATTTTAATTCCGACTCCACAGGATTCTTCGAAACTCGCTACGTTCAGAACTGGGTCCTTCAAGTTTTCCAATAAATATTTTAAGGCAGCTGCAAATTAGATAACAAAATATTACATACCTAACTAACTTTACAACTTATTGAGTAACTAATTATATACCTGTCACTCGCTGTTCCGTGTCCAGCTTTTCTGACAAGACATACTTGATAAGAATTGGCACATACTTCTGAATGGCAGGCTTCATTTTTGATCCAATGGCGTAAATGAGATTTGCTACTTTTTTCGAGGGTGGATCAGCGCCTCCATTGCTCTTATACTGAAAAAAACATTGGTTAATTACAAATTTTACAACCATTTACGTTATTTACAACTACTCTAAACTAATCATACCTCCACGACTGCTTCCTTTAAATATTTCGATAACGTAACGTTTTTGGCCGTCTCTTTCGCCTTGGATTCCGTCATTCCAAAAAATGTTTCCAATTCCTTTTCATCCATCTTATTTAATTTGGTTTTATGGAGTATCACAATATCACAAATAGCAGCACACACGCTCAGGTTTTATTCACTGGTCGAAATCTGTAATAAATAAATAGCACATATAACTACAAATTTTGAATTTCAAATACTAATTAGCACTCTCAACACAAGAATAATTATTGATGAATATGATTAAAGAAACCATTTCTTATGGCAAAATGACATAATAAAACAAATACCAAACATACCAAGACAAACGTCCATATCTTTTGGCGAAATTACATCACCAAAATTTGCATGTCGTGAAAATCAACCATATGGTGCAATGTTTATTTGCACACGCAATAACATTTGCAAATTGCATGAAAACTTGTAAATTGAATAGAATAATTAAAACCGTACCAAATTGAGCCGGATAAACTGAGCCACCCCCACCGCACTTCTGCTGATAATTTACAACCAGACTATTTAAACCCCAAAATGTTGGCGTCACTAAAATAATGTTGCTTATATACCGATAAGATAACGCAGCATACGACCAGACCGGCGAATGTGTAATGAGCAAAAGGTTGTAAAGAGCGGATTTGGGATGAAATCGAGGCAGAAAGAGAATCTCAAAATAAAGCAGTTTCTTTAAATAGCCAACAGCCGAATTCATGTTGAAAATTTGAGCTACAAATGCTCCCCTTCTTCTTCCGTCTAGAGAAAAATACTTATCACCATAATTTATAAGATAAGCAAATCATCTTATCGTCCTATTGACGAGACATGCTCTCATAAATGGAGAACAATCCTCTATTTCTCCATTGAACAAGAACCTTTGACTGCTTACGGTTAATTTGTGTTACACAACAAATTGTGTGACCAACTTACAAGCTACAAATTTGTTTAGTTTTTCTTATCTTCTTCCGCTAAAAAGGATGAAATACAAGTATTAGAGTACCTTTTGTGAGAAGAGATGTCGTCTTCCGTGACGGCGGAGGGGGACGAGGCGTTAACCGGGTTGGTGGTGATGGAGGATGAAGGTCAGGGTCACGAAGGGGAAGAACAAGCCTGCTACTTGACCTTTAACTCTCACCCCCTCGTCTTCCACAAGGTGGAACAAGACGAGGATGACGTCAATGATGGCACAACCACGACGGTCGTAACGGTAGAATATTTGGACCATGTCGTTGGACTAGACGACCCCTCGTCCTCCATACAATTTGACGACGAGCATGCCCGTGCGGTCGCAAATTTGTTGGAATTTCATAATCAACAGACCAACTTTTCCTACACTGGTGGGGAGGAGGATGGCGTTGAGGGGGATGGAGTGGGGGAATATTCAGAGTCGGGTGAAATGGTAAAATTGCATTTTAACATTGTGTTGATAAGGAAGGAATGTATATTTTTAATTAATTTTAGCAACTCGTGGAGGACGATGGATCCCGACTCATGACCATTCCGATAGAAGTGACGCATTTACCGGTGCAAGTGAAGCACACTGTGTCGCCAAAGAGGTCGTATGGAAGAATTAAACCCGGTGGTGATACGAGTAATAGTAGTAACATCCGTCCCAAACCGATAACAGCAGCAGTAGTAGGAGATGTCCAAAAAGGGCAAAGTAGTAGTAAGTCCTCGCCAAACTTTACAAATCCGCAAGGTATTTGATCAGTGATTTTACTTATTAAGGATTAAGGAGTGATTTTACTTTTGCATCACATTGTTCTTAATTCTGCTAATATGTGTAGGTCTTCCTCGCCTAAAGGGAAATAGGAGGACAATTATTGATACGCAGAAAGTAATTCCGATTCAGCAGTTTAAACGCCAACTGACGGATACTTCTGATATAGTTCTCACTGCTATGGATTGTGCTCCACCCACGAAGAAAGCAATGAACTATTTGGCGTATGGTGGGGTTGGGAAGTATTTTGCATACTCAGGTAAGTTACATAATCCGAATAATTGTTTGTACAATTTATCATATTATTTAAGTTTGTTGTTTAGGTCGGAGATGTTCAAGTGTGCCTTTAGCTAAACTATTTTTTAGTCGTTTAAACCTAAGTACGGACTCCAGACAGGCTGCATCATCGTCGTCGACAGGGATTGAAGGATCGGAGAAACCCTTTATTATTCCATTAAATGCAGAATTAAGTATGTGTAAATAGTGTAACAATTTAAATTTCTTAATTAATACATGTATGTTTTGTACATTATTGCAGAAACTCCCGTGTCCCTCAATTATGAAGGAGATACACGGCGAAATAACACCATTTTACCATGCCAGTTCAATGATGCTGTCGCAAAACGAGCTGCCAATTCCTTTGACTCTTTTTGTAAAGGCATGACGGTAAGAAATTTAAGATAATAATAACTGATTTTGGGTCTGGATTATATTTTTCTTCATCCTCTTATTTTAAAATATAGAAACCAACAAAGTTGGAATTCTCTGCCAGAACAATTAAACCCCGAAGTACTCAGAGATCCAAACTAAGTCCACGACTTGTAAACGGTCGTCATCCAGATGTTCATTCATCACCTAATAATATTACACCTAGAATACTATATGTTAGTAATTTGCCTACCTCAAGTGAAGTCACTACCCTCAGACTACAAACTCCTGCCGATAACGATAACACATTTCCACTTGAACATTCAATCACCGCCGATCATGGAGAGCAAGTAATATACTCCATTGAAGGAGGTCAACCCGACGAAATGATCAAGGCCGAGATTGTTGATCCTACAGAATTTGTCAGTGGTGAAAACAACACCCACCACGAACACGAGTTGACAAACATCAAAGTCATCCAAGAACCATCGTACGGATCATCTAACAGTGGTCCTTCAAATTTTGAAATGTTGATCGCTGCAGCTGAACAACATACAAATCTTTCCTCTCCTGACGACGAGGAATCCCCCGCCCTCAATACGAGTACCAGTATTGACTCAACCAGTACCGTCAAAACAGAAATCCTCCAAGTCGAAACGACCCAGCAAGAAATAAAAGACGAGGAAGTTGACATGGTTGAATATACAAATATCGTCGAGGGAGAACAACTCATAGTTCTCAGCGACAGTGGGGAACGCTTCCGTGTACAGCAAGATTCCCGAGGGGAATTAACCCTCTGGCCCCACACAGAATACGACACTAATATTTTCGCATAATAAGTCGCATAATTATAACACAACTTTCACTTTCACTAGTGACGCTAATAATCCTGTTAAAACTGTTATATTATTTTTTTTCTCAATTTTTTTTTGCAAATCTATTATATATGATGTGATACTTACATCATGTCAGACTTTTAAGGTATGTGACTAATAATAAATCTATCGTTCTTAGATTGTTGACTTCAATAAAAAATTAAATATATCCACAAATATGTATGTTTAATATCCTTGCATTTTATTATTTCATCAACACTTACGTTTATAGTTTTTTGCATATTATGATGACGGACAACATTTCGGACATATATATGGGTCATTCATGGTTATTATATCATATTTATTAGTTAGTTAGAGCATGCGAAAAATTTTCAAGTTTTGTAATTACTCAATAATTAATATTACTTGCATATCTGTAGCACCAGCGCTTTTCTTACGAGTTTAAAACTTATCCATAGAATAATAATATCTCTCAAAAAAGTTAACTATTCTAATTTTGTGCTTGTCTAGTCATCAAGACGTACAATTGTTGTTGGATAATAACATTGTTCATTATTTTTGGGTGGAGTAGTGGCCACACACACACAAACAAACACAGAGACAAAGACATTTATATACACACACATAGATAGACACCGACGACGCCGTATGTATGTAACTACACACATATTATTATCGTCTCATGTCGTCATTATTACTTATTTTTGTCGTATATGTAGCCTTACAGTATCGACACACAAAAAATAAAAACACAACGACAACAACAACATGATGATTGATTCTAAAGAGCTATGAGAAATAAATACTCGTTATTATTTTACATTATACTTTCCCTAAAGTTCTAAGTATTTGTAATAATTGTCATTTTGTGATGTATTATTTGTAAGTGAATCCCTCCATAAAGAGTAATATTTGGAACTTTAATACCTCTCTTCACATATTTTTTTACGCTGCAAATAATAATTTTTTGTAATCTAGCTTTTTTAAAGATTTTTTTGAAATGGTTGACTGAGGCATTGCATTCTGACTCTTTGTTGCCCAGCATTGTTAATTTCAACGGCATTTCGATTCGGCTATACGATTGATTTTTTTCAGTGTAGATTAAATAGTAAGATATTTTTTTAACAGGACTATTATTTCGGTTCATTGTTGTTTTTTTTTTTTTTTTACTCCTCCATTGTTTTCATTCTTTTCTTTCATGGTTGCAGCAACTTATAAAGTGTGTCACGATTTAATAATTAATTAAGTAATGTATACATGCTAATTGAGTCAAAGGTCACCGTTGGTTTACTCAACACCATAGGTCCAATACATGTCTAAAGGCAACTGATTGATACATCTATAATCAATTAATTAATTATAATTAACTAACTATCACTAATGTAATAGTGTATTTATGAATGTATGTATGATGTATATGGTGTGGCATAGATAGAACTCATTTCATTTTATGTACTTTCTTTTCCGGTATTAATAATAATATTGGTATTCATAATGTTTCGTGAGTATAATTATGAGGTTTCATAACTTTGTATTATTTTGTGTTTATTATCTCCTCCTCTTCTTCCTCGTCTTCGTCTTCATCGCCAAGAAGCAGTAATAATAAAAATAATACGAAAAACAAAACCTATAAGTAAATGACTTTGCATTTTGAACATCAATATTACGTACCTGGCTTATCTTATGGTATGTGTCCTGGTACCTTATCTAGGTCTACGTATACGCTACGTTTTTAATACCTATGCATCTACCTACCTACCTACCTACCTACCGCCTAGACCTAAAAGTTCGATACACTTTCGGGAGAAAGTATTTCGTTCATCATTTTATTATTGTTGTTTTTGTTTGTTGTTGCTGCGCGTTCTTTTATAAAGTCATAAAATTATTTAAGTTTCAAAAAATGATTGCTGGCTGAAACGTATAAACGGCTTGGTCAATACAACAACTCACGGATATTAGTTCGCTCTTTCTGGGCCTCTATATACATACATATGAATATTATATTACATACTTGTGTGTGAGGAGCTTATACACATTCGTATAACATTTTATATCAGAGTGAATATAAGGATTCCATTTTTGTTAAGAGAAAAAAGTAGTTCACTTAATTCTTATACGAAGCGATAATGAAATTGCATAAAAAATTCGTTGTCGTGAAATTACATGTATTCATAGGAAAAAAATATTTGTATCTCTTGCTACGAAAATGTCGGAAATGATACCCACAACAAATTATGTGGTGGTGATGTCTGCATTTTGTGTGGTGTCATTCTTTAACTGGGACAGTATTCGTTTATCGACGTATTTTCATTTCTTCTTGTCCTGTGCGAGGTTTTGTGTTTGTTTTATAATTTTTTTAGGACAAAATTGAATTTTTAGATTAAATTTGTGCATCAAATCCAATCACTTTTTTTTGATATGGAAAACTCTGTTTGGGTTTGTTAATCATACTTTTTTTGGCTTTGGTGTTGTTGTTCTTCGTCTTGAAGCGGTTATATGAGTACAATAGTCAGTACGGTAATCAGACATTTTCTTCGAGGTACATACGACGAGGATGTGTGATTATGATGAAGATGAGATATGATAGTCCAATTATGCGAGGAGTTGGTTATAATTTTTTTGGTTGGTTGGTTGGTAAATTATCACATCAATAATTTCAGAACGACGCACAATTGGATATATTTTTTCCATATTTTTTCTTATGCGATGACGACGATGCGATGATGATTGATGATGATGTCGTGATGATATATTGTCCGTTTTTAATAAAAATATTGGGTTATTCAGTTTTTTAAAACCATGAGCCACTCCCAAGTTTGGACGTTAATCCGCCAAGTCCTTTCCCCACGACGTTCCCCATCCGTCCCACTACACCGGAGGTAGCTGAAAAGGGAAACCAAATAGTTAGTAATCAAGTTGACGTGTGTTGTATCGGAATGCTCCTACTCTACAAGTGCCGGGTCTTCTTTATAACAAGTAACTCGTGCAACAGTTTACACGGTTATTTGTATTATTAAACAAGTTAATTAGTGAGAAATGAACCCATCCACCCCCACTTCTAGTAAAATGACCCATGTTGGGTCACCATCCCCCTCCCCACCAAGTAAAAGGATGAAACACCAAAGTGGAATCGAGGTGACGAAAGGATGCACTATTCTTATGACCGGTATGTTTTGTATATTGCTTATGAAATTATGTAATGTCATTATTGAATGGTGCTTAAAAGTTTGCAATTTTTGTATCGCTTAATAATCATGACTGTATGCACAGGTCTAGCGAAGTCGGGGAAGACCACCATTTCCAATTCCCTTACTAAAATGCTCAAATCCAACGGGATTTTAGTAAAACAAATGGATGGGAAGTATTTGAGGACCGGTCTCTGCAAAAAACTGGACTTTGACAGCAAGAAGGATCGGTCGGAATTTGTTCGTTTGGCTTCAGAACTTGCCAAAACATTCACGGAAGAGGGATTCGTGTCCATCATTTCAATTGTGGCTCCGTTACATGAGGTGAGATATGAAATAATGTAATATTGCATGATTAGGTTGCAAATTTTGTGCATATTTGTAGGACAGACAGAAAGCCAGGGGTTCTCATGAGCAAGACGGACTGAAGTTTGTAGATGTCTTTGTGGATAGGTCAAGAGCGGAATGTGATGCAGAATCTGGCCTGAGTAGAAATGGTAAAACTTTGGATCATGCATAACATTGGATTTTGACTCATTTTGAGTTTATTTTGTTTGTGTAGTAATAAACCCTATTGATGCGGACTACGAACCACCCACAAATCCAGATGTTCATCTCAAACGGATTGGAAACAACGTGGATGAATTGACGAGACATCTTGCTTCGAGATTAGTTGGTATGTGAGTAAATAGTGAGGAATGCACAACTGAATGAACTATTATTCATCATTATCGCTTTATCGTTTAGAAAATTATTCAACCGCTGTTCGCTCAACCTCAGTCGCCGTTTTCTCCATCCATTTCTTCACCCACATCAACAGTTCATTCTCCCTGTACAGCAACGCCTTCGCCCTCCTCAACGACGTATTCGTCTGATTCGGATTTTGGTGCTGGAGAGTTGGACGACGAGGAGGATGACGTCCCCAAATTCAAGTTACCGAGGAAGAGTGATATCCGAACGATATTTGACTATGTGAAAAGTGTTCTTGTTCAAAGAGGTTTTGTTGGAAAGGATGAAGAAATCGATAAACATCCCTTATTTTCTGAGCTAATGGGGGAATGGACGACTCACTACGAGACTCATAAAACAAGAGGAATGGAAAAGTTTTTCCCGGTCAAACTTCGTAGAGTATTAAGTCGGAGCAGATCAGCGCCACGCACATCAACCCCAACCAAAGGTGCTAAAACCCCCCCAAAAAACCACGTCAGGAGCCCTGAAGCACACGAGTGGGACGAATTCATACCTTTATATTGGAATGGATCAACGCTGTATTACGGCATTATGTACCAGGGCTTACCTCGCATCAAAAAATGCATGCAATGTTGGTCGAAGTCAACATCGGAGGGCTATTTGTGTGATACCCATTCAAAAACCCGATTCCAACATTTCGCCGTTCTGCACGACGCTAATGAGAGGACCAGTTTTTATGCTACGTTAAGTTGTCAAGGTGTAAAGAAAAACGAATGGACGCCTGATCTGGTTAAAAAAACTTCTCACAACAAAACTCTCATACAAAAATACCTCTCCGATCATCCTAACGCACAATTCACTCCTGTTTATGAAAAATCTACTCTACTCTCCTCCCCGGAACGACTTCCTGTCACGCATTCCATCACAGTGAGTTGCATATTTAGTTATTAAAAAACTTAATAACAAATGGATTTTTATTTTCAGTTGTCGGTTGCGCTCATAACGCTATTCAGAAACATGGAAAAACTGGAGTCCGATGCCCTCATCAAACCGCATTCGTTCCTTCAAAAGGAGATATATATATCCCATGCTAATTTGGCAGTGGTGGAGAAGATTTTGGAAAACAATGGAGTGACCTTCTCCGTAGGGGATAATGATGATTCGGCCAGCTCCCCACTAATCGACAAGGATCGACATTGCAAGAAGTTGCCACAGATCTATTGTGGAGTCGAATCCGACAACAAAATCAACGTTGGTTTGAAAACGTCTAAGATTGGGGAAGACGATCATTCAAAATACACCCAGTTAGTTCAGATGCATGTACTTGTTGAAATCAAATCATCATGCTAAAACTCTTGTTTCTCTATTGCAGTAGTAACCAATTCAAATCAGGGCCCATCTATCAAACCCCCCTGTCAGATGAGCAGCTAGCGATTGCAAACACCATTGAGACATCTAAATCTTTTAAGCAGTGGACGGATCAACAGAGGGATGTATTCAAGTTGGTGAAAGAAGATTGCACAAGGAAAGAAGGATTGGGTCATGCAGCTCTTATTATTGCAGAAATGAAGGGTCAATCCTACAATGGCATCCTCATTCGAAGGGACAATAAGAAACAAGAGCATGTAAATACTATTGAGAAAGATGATAGAGCTTTTGTACAGTCAGTTTTTAAAGTTTTAACGGGAAGGTCCCTTATTGTTTCAGTCGAGCATACGGATAATTTGAGTTTTAATGTTGAGATATAAATAAAGGCATTGCTTCATTTGCTTTCATATGCCACTCAGACATGCGGAAAAAGTAATTTCTTTGCTCTTATCTTCTGTCCAACGCTTTCAATCTCCTATGCACTCATGACTAACCTGCAGTAAGTTTCTCGACATAATTGCCATCATCATGACGAGGGATGGTGATCTTGGTTTTGAGACGATCCGTTTCCTCGTGACCTTCCCCACTGAAAAAATAAAAATGAATCATAGTTTTTGAGAAATTTAATCATATTATTTGAAAAAATGAAGATTGATTTCTTACTCTTCGTCGTCCCGTCGAGATCCCATCGTTAATGCACAAGTAGCTTCTTCAGTATTCATTCTCTGAGCAACCGATTGATAGGTTTTGCCATTAAGCTTATCCTCCATTACGCCTTGCAGCTCAAAATCCGAGTAAAGTTTCTGAAATGCAATTTCATACATGTAAAGGTCAAAGGTGTACGTATTACGACATGCTTGTCTCGACTAATTGAATACCTTGACAATGTGTGCCAAACAGGTGCACTGATACGGGTGCAGTGCATGATCCAACCTTTCCGATAACCACGTACATAACATCTGCATCTGCGCCGTGTACCATTGCTAATTTGATAAAAAGAAACAGGTAATTTGTGACTGCACATATTGCTCTCAAATAAACTTGTGAAATACGAATCCTTTTTAAATACCTCGAAGAAGTTCAGAATCCACAATTCGTCCACAACCTTCCCACGGATTTGGTCCATACAATTTCGAGTAAAGTTTACGTACGCCTGTCCCAACTCTTTCCCAGACCCTGACACATTCTGCAAAAAAAGACTCATAATTATTAATCCTGCGATTTCTTCCACAATTAAGTCTCCTCAACCCACCGTAAGACTTAACAATGAGCCAATGAGACTTCCTTCATCATATCTTCCCAATTTTGACACCGAACTTTCTAAAACAGAAATGAGCTTTGCAATTAATCCTTGCGTCATGGCGGCTGAAGTCTTCTCGATGAGATCGTCAATCTTGGTGTGGTATTGATGCTGTATGAAAAAATAGAGAGAAAAAATAGAGAGAAAGTGAAATTGCAAAAATCTTAACTAAACAATTTTTTGATGCCCATATTTTATCTAGATTGCGCAACACACCACATCAATCCCATCCACCGCACAGAGTTTAAACGATTGATTTTTCGCATCCAGGATGACATTGATCATGGCGCACATCTCTGCAAACGTGTAAAAAAATGAGGTTATTGACCATCCCTAAATGAGATTATCTTGTTATGTGACTCGCCCGTGGGGATGATGTAGTCCGTGGAAACGAACGTGACCCCCTTCTTTAACCAGGACTGGAAAGCAGACTCAGTTCTTTGAATGCACGACTCTATCATATCACAGGCCATAAGCTTAAGTCGTTGCTCCAAATGGTTCCCAAACTCTGGATTTGGCCAGTGCAAATCTCTAATGAACGCTTGGAGGGCGTCCAACTTCCAGAACAAATCTTCCGAAGTGGCACACCCATTTCTACGGAGGAGTATAATCAGGCAAAAAATTGAGCACACGAGAGTCAAACGGAAAGCTACCCCCATAGTCTTAACCCACGCTAGGACTACGAAGCCGCTACGAGTTCTGTACACAAACACGTGTCTAGAGGTTATGCGTCTAAACTACTACTATGTTACCCTTTCAACTCCCACCGTTCTTTTTCGAATCCCTTGTGGATCGACTGAGCGATCGATGACTCCATGAGGTCCACGTAGCGGACCACCAGTGGGGCAAACGTGTCTTGCAGGTGTTGGTGAAATCTCCCGTTCTTCAGGTTATCTAAGGTAAGGACAAACTCAATTTCAGCCTATTATTACATTTGTTAGTAGTTTGTCGACCCATTTGGTAGGTTGACCTTGGTGAGAAAATGCATAATTTTGACCATGGAGAAAGTTATCACAATCTGCGAAGAGGTTCTGCACACACGGATTGATTAATTTAGAACTAGTTCAAGGTTTTCGTACAGTTTACTTTTAAATGAATGAATGACATGATGAGGTCAATGGTCTAGTTCGGAAACGTCTTCTTGACGCTACTAAACATAAATATGCACATAAATCCGCAGGTTGTAAAACTTTCTCCTCAATACAACTTTTTTTCTCGCCACAAATTTATCTTTCTACTTGATGGGATTCCCTTATCAGTAAAATTTTAGCTTCCGAAATCATTTCCGAATCATTACCGTCCGTTCGAAGGTAATCATTGAGAATTTGAAATAGCGGAAAGGCATCCCAAGTGTCAGGTGGTTGCTCGGCCAAAACTTGATCCATATCGACGGCAAAGAGGGACCAAAATATTTCCGCATGTTCCACCAACAAATCGCTGAACCACGCGAATGCCTGAAATCCATTCAATCATTCGTCATGTTAGTGCTAAAAACGGGGCTTTTTCATACTTCAATTAGTCCTTATTCTGGTCATGCTCCAAGCATTCAATTAAATTCACGGAGAAAACAACTAATTGATCGTGAGAGAAGATGCATATATTAGAAAGTCAAGATTAGTTAATACTCAGTAAAACCGCATTCTGAACAATTATACGTATACTCTTACGGCATTCAAACTATGTCAAAATGCTTCGTCAAAATTTTACAACTAAATATATTTCTTATATTTTTTTGGAATTGGTTAAAGTTAGCGGAAAATGTTAATTTACTGTGCACGGGAAATCAACTCGTTATTATTACAAAAATTTTAGTAATAATTAGTAAACTCAAGCAAGAAAGTAGATACTTTTTTCATCTAAATACTCAAAAATTACTAGTCAGAAGAAGAACTCTAAATACTCGAGCAAACTTTACTAAATTCTTTACTCATTATGTAGTAATTAATTAGATCACACCACACTCAACCTTCTCATGATAAAATCTTATCCAAATTTTGGAATCGGTGTCGTTTCAAATTTTAATTTTTTTTCTCACAGTTGTAAAACTTTTTCATTTACAGTAAAACTTTTCAAAATGCAACCACACGATACGTATTTACGACACGATACGACACACCAACCAATCACTAAAATTGTATAACTTATTACACCACGATATTTAAGTATGCCTCAATTCAACATCAAAGTGAGAACAACAATTAATACGTAACTCGTACTGCTAAATATCAACTAATTATAATAATTCATCATAACTTGAAAAAACGCGTCGTCGTAATAAAAAACAACTTGAATCAAAAAACGCTTGCAACATTAAATTAATGTCGTGAACGACAAGGGATATTTATAAAAACATGGAAAAAATTTGCTAGAATAAATCAGAAAAAATCATGCAAAATGCGAATATTGCCAACAAGCACATTTAATTATTCTCACCACACATAAAAGCAAGAAAGCTGGTATACAATTTTTGCATTTTCAGGTTAAAAATTGGGTGGCCGATATTAAATACTTAAGTAAATACAGCTGATAAATAGAAAAGTGTTGAATTTTTAAAAAGTGTTAATCAAAAAAATAAATAAGTAAAAGTGACGATGCTTTAATTAATTAATTACGAGTAAAAAGAGGGAGAATGAGTGAGGTGGTAAATATAAGAGAAAAGTAGTATATTTGTTATCATATCTGACTTACTTTTTCCTGCAATCCATCATGTTATTGCATGGACAGGGAGAAAAGAAGGTGAACAACATACAACAATGCACAGAGTAATAATAATAAATAATACTAGTAATTAATAAATACATGTAAAAGGTGTACGTCTCAAATTCCCTCTCTTCTTGTAAATACATTCACACGGGATACAAACACCACATTATTGCAGAATATGTAATTAATTAGGATGGTAATTAATTAAGTAACTGAGCTCCATTCTAATTAACTAAACTATGCTCAGAGAAGGGGTATATAATAACTAACCATGGAAGAAAAAGTATGTTTTAAGGATAGGAAAAACTACATACAATAAATACACAGCATCATGCACTTTGATCCCTGTTATTAGTACGTCACGACATTGATCAGGGTTTGAAAAACAGGGGTCAACAAATAGAATGATGCCTGCATAAGAAGGTGACAAGGGAAATAAGTAAGGAAAATATTGTACAACAATAATAACGAGCGCATTTTAGCAACGAATCATTATTTTACTGCGTTACGAACCATTGTGTGTTTGTACCAATAAGAATAAGAAAATGTATTTTTTGTCATGTCTTATTAGACAAAAATGTGAAGGAGAAAGTCTAAATTTTGTATATGTGATGCTTGTATACGGGTAAAAGTAGGTAATAGTGTGGGTTCGATGTCCCATTTTAGTCGGGATTTCCAGTCAAAATCCTACTTTCTAAGGCACAAATTTCAGAAAAAAGACGAAATCTCAATGTTTTTATTTTTATTCAACGAATCCCTGAGAAATCGAACCCACAAAGTGAAAGTGAGAATATTTATTGTTCCAAAAAGTAAATAGAGAGAGAGAAAAAGAGAAAGTGAAAGTAAATATGTATCATTATTTAAAATATATTTATTTTTATGATACTCACCCCTTTACGAAAAGCCTGAAAAGTTGGAGAGTAGAATGTGTGTAACAACAACGAACGAAGGAAGGGTTGATTTGGATTTTTAATATTTTTTTCGTTTTTTCGAACAGTAGAGAGAGAAACCAAATGGCCAAGAAGAAGAGAGTTGGAGGGGGGGAAGAAGAGAAGAAGGGCACCACCGAGAGAGAGAGGACAGTCAAAGCACCACACAGAATAAAATACGGATCAACACACATAATCAGAGAGACTTAAATTAATCCCGACATTAAAACATTCACATTTCCCAGAAATAAAAGAAAAATACATGTTTTCGTCACAAAAATAAAAGTAAAAGTTTCATTCAAATCATAAAATCATAGCACCGATAATAAGTTCATACTTGATTCATCTATCACATCATCTGGCTCGGAATAAACATTGAAATGCGCAAAAGTTTGAGGGAAATAAGGAAAAATAAGCACATATTACGTAATAAGAAGTAAGTAAGGACATGACTTTTATCTGCTTCATTTCTCATTTTTCAGTTCTACCAGTACGACAAGAATTGGAAAGATGTTCGCCTTCATAAGACAAAAAATATAGACATTGACCAACTGACATTGATTTTTTAACGAGAAAAAATAAATATAATAATGACGATAATTAATGAAGGAATAATAAATAACTGAGTACGTGGATAGCCGAATAATAAGCGTATTTACATCGGAACAAGAAACTGAACAAGGTATAGATAGGAAACTAAGAGTAATAATTGATTGATTGTAAGTTATATAAGATTTGCTGACTATGTCTCAATTTCCCCTTCCTTTCTAAACTGGTGAGTCTATATATTTAGCATTGGACTAGAAGTTGTTATGGGTCAGATAATCAAGTAAATGCGTACGTATGGTATACGGAGAGATGCACCGATCAGTTACACCCCCTCATTTGCGCCCGGTCAGTTACACCCCTTCACATTTTCCCCTCCAGCTCATCCGCTCAGTTGCACCCCACCCACTCATCCCCGTAACAACAAAACGTGTTCCTTGGTAAAGCTTTGTTGCATTTACGTGGATCAAAGGAGTGAGTGGGGGGCAAGTGACCGGGGGCAAATTATGTATGTAGCTCGGATAGAAAATATTCTTATGTAAGCGGGTGCATCTCTCCGCAATTCCGTACATACTATTTACATAATGGCCGAGATCTAAACATTTGCGATATTACACAAGTAAAGTACTGATGGTGAAAGTCATGAAAAAAGTATTTACTGTACCTCGGCATAATGATCCTCGTTCTGCTGGAGCAGATCGACACACAGTTCCGACAAGTGGATCAGTTCTTCTAGCCGTTTTCCTGGAATAATTTGCTGACTGTCGGGATCAAGTTCGTCTGAAAGAAGGAGAACGATGGTAACAATAAAGGGCTCGAACTCGAGTGAATGAATTGGCCGTGCGAATTATACGGTAGTAAAAGAAAAAAAACAGTCATAAACTACGTATTAGCAAGCATCTCTGTTCTCACAACTGCTGCTGCTACTTATTATTACTGAGAAATAAGCAAGCTATGTCTGGATACATATGATCTCAAATCTGGCACTAAAAGTTTTGCATAATGGTGAAAGAAGAAGAATGAATGAAAACGTACCATCCACCACGTGACAAGATGGAGCTGAGAGTTTTTGTGTTTGCGTAGTAAAACGGAGCGATAAAAAAGTTATGAAAATATGACATTTACATTTTATGACTGAGATTAGAGGAGGTGGAAGAAAGGGGAATAAAAAAGTCGTAAAAATGAGGAGACTCACCATCAAGTCTGGCTTCGTTGGACAGCTGCGTATAATTCACCAGGGCTGCATTTTCCAGGCACTTTTTTATGACTGCTCGAGTCTCCTCTGGAGTTAAGAATTTTAAGAGGGAGATTAGTTTAAAATCAACACTTTATGCAGATTGTGACGCTGACGAGACAAACTATTGTGATTCGTAGGCAGACGGTATTCAATCAGAAAATGAAGAATTTATGCTGGGAAAACTAAGCCTCGGATAAGCTAACGTAATATCTGGATTGGATAAGGACTTATCATAAATTTTCAATGATACATTTACTTGTAGAAATTTACTGTCGACTAAAAAATAACGAGTCTCAATTTTTTGTCTCAATTCTCAAATTCCCCACGTATCACTATTTACTTCTAAAATTCTCAATAAAATCCTTTAAAAATCTCACTCACCTGGAGGAACCGGGGTCACAATGTCTTTCATTAAAACCTGTGCGAAAAGAAACGACATATAAAAAACGAAATAAACCCGGAGATTTTATGTATAGCCTTGTTCTATGGGGCGAAAAAGTAGTCATATCCGGTGCATGACGGGGGGTGAGTGAGGTCACCATCTCCATAAATCTTTGACCCAAAAGTGTACTCACCCTTTCGAGAAGGGAAAGTGTAGCTTTGAGAGCACCTTCCGGACTAAAAATAAATAAAATAAAAATCCGTAAATTTGAAGTATACTTTGTTTCAAAATTTGAATCCCTTAAAAATTTACCGTCCGAAGGGAAAGCAGTAGCGAAAATTTGTAATTTGATTTTCCAAGAGGACCCTCAACCTCTCCTTGACTTCCTGGAATTTTTCCTTCTCCTCATGCGTAACCGTACCCACCCCATCCGGCCTGAATATCATGGATCACTCATGTCAACTTAACCTTATCAAAGCTGTTGTCAACATGCCCATTACTATTTCATTGCCGTCTTTCGTTCATCAAAAAAGTTAAAAATCGATATCAATTTCATGACGTTCATACAAACTTCAAAAATTTTTTCAAAAATTTTTCCAGTAAAAATCGTTTTGTCGTCAAACGCATATGCTTGCAGTATATATAGTAAAAAGTTATGTAACATTACAAGTAAAAATTGGACCAGCAATCAGAAATGATTACAGTATGTAACGAGAAAAGAGAGCTAATAAATAAAATAATTTAGCTACACACAGTAGTTAATTATTGTAGTAAAAAATAACTACTGTTCTTATTTAAAGTACTGATAATTAAATATTGTAATTTCATTCCCATCTCAACACATCAGTAGTAATAGATAAATAGTAGAATATATAGTAGCAATAAAAAATTTAATAGATTTTGATGTTACATTCAGACTTTGAAAATTAAATGAAAAAAGTAGCTGATTTTTAGAAATAAGAGCTTGTACACTGCATGTCACGCTTTTCCTGACAGCTTTTTTGCATATTATTTTCATTCGCAAACATTAATAAAACTGCAGCTGCTTGAAATTGCTTGAAACTTGTTGAAAATTGGACTTTGTTACAATTTTAATTTCTAGACAAGTAAGTTGCATGAGAGAGAGAGAGACTATAAAAGTGAAAGCTATATTGAGCTCGGAATCTGATAATTTA
Organism: Folsomia candida; assembly: GCF_002217175.1. NCBI lineage: Eukaryota > Metazoa > Arthropoda > Collembola > Entomobryomorpha > Isotomidae > Folsomia > Folsomia candida. Next base: position 3,130,207 of record NW_019091209.1, read on the forward strand.
GTGAAAACTACGAATAATTGATTGACTTTTTTACAATTTACAATGTGAATCTAACTTTGACCTCGGCAGAATTAGTCATGGGAGTTATATTTTGTATCTAAACTAGTGTGCTGTGCACGTGGAAAGATTTTTAAGGAAAAGCATAATGTCAAACCATTATATAGGGCACAGAACAGAAAATTCATATCAGATCATCATCAACTATGATCACTTGCAAATATATAAATCATTTCTCTGCTGCAAATGTAAAAAATAACACATTCTGCATTCCGCATCATTTCATTATTTTGCTCTTCATGCAAGCGCAGCATTTCAACAAGAAACAGTTTTTTCAAAATGTTAGTACATACACTAACCGGACCAGCGCAGACGTCGGCGGGGGGCGAAATTCGCCACGAATTCCTCCGCCAACGCCTGGACCAGAAGCATTAGTCATATCGATATATAGAAAAAAGACGACAGGCAAACCATCATGCAAATAACGTTTTTTTGACAAAATGAACAAGAAAGACGGCATTCGGTGGGGAAGGGGGGACACACGTATAACATTTTTGTTAATCAGACTGGACGGACACACCCATATCGTCATCATCACCATCATCATCATCAGCAGGGACAAAAATTAAGCTGATGACAAAAACAAGATGGAACATTTGTTGTCACGGTTGGATTTTGGACGAGAGAAAGTTGGAGAAAGTTGGTTGGTTGGAGATAAGAGAGAGAAAGAGAGAAAGAGAAAAAGACAATACGTGGACAACGGAGAACCGTGTTTGTGTGTGACACTTCATGGGCGGGTATTTGGCAATGGGCACATTTCATGGAAATTGTTGACAATACAAGACATTACAGCCAAGTTGTTTTAACAAGCCGAAAACGAGGCTACTGCTTGACATAGAATCACTTAGTAAAAGACATTATAATGGTGAGAGGTGAAATGGAGATTCATACATGTCTGACCTATTTCCATGTACATGAGATGCACAAAATGCAAACGAATAATGGATCAAGGTCGGATCGATTAATAATCCGCGTTCCGCTCGATCCAGTAAATCACTGAGGTAGACGAGGTGGCGGTAACAGCCGCGCGCGCCGTACCGGGCGCAGTACTCGTCCAACACGAAGAGCTGACCGGGGCTGAACCAGCCCTGCAATAAGAACAGAAAAAAAGAATCTTGGTCAGTCGGATCCTGGTCGATCGGAGTGGACACCTTTTTACTACCCCAAATGATGACTAAAGTACCAAATGTCACCATAAATCACACCACCCTCGAGAGAACCAAGGGTCTCTCGTCCTTACCAGAGAACAGTACGGGTCGGCCAACCGGAAATCTAAGGTGAGAGTCTGTACACACTTGAATAAATTGTGATGGTCATATTTGCAAGGGTCGGCGGAAATGTACTCCTCCATCCCGTGCTTCCTGGCTCGATCGGCGTCTGAAAGGAGGAAATGGGCATTGTCATCATAATTTTTTAGGCATTCTTGCACTTTCACTTACCTCCTTGAAGTTTGGAAATTGTCGAGTTTTTCGCAGCAGGTGTTAAGGGTGGGGCTGGCTTGTGAGCCTGGCCTGTCGCCCGGTACATGGCCATGACCCACAAGTGGCTCTCGTTTTCATCATCACAGGCATAAAGAACACTATCTCCCTCCTTCACGGCATTGAAAAAGTAGCGACCCCCCTCCAAATCTGGTTTCGTAAGGGATTACCAATTAGCATAAAATAGCTCAAACGGATTAAAAATATGTCAATCAATTGAGAAGCGAAAAAGTCAATCAATCAATCTCTCACCCATTCCCACCATTAAATTGGCTGAAAGTGAAAGTCATCATTGCATCAGATTTTTCAGCGATGTATGTATTGAATTTTGCAAATTTTTAGAGTCTGTACTCACCACTGGCAGCTTCGATGTAGTCGACGGTGTACCCGTCAAGTTGTAGCATTTCGGTAGGTTCGGATTTTTTCTCTTTGTAAGAGCACATTGCAAAAGTATATTGCGAAACTTGAACTAGAATAAAATATCTCTTTTTCCACTTTTTCCAAACGCCTTTCCCCAATGCGTACAGGTATCTGTAAGATTCCGGTGAGACACAAGAAACGAGTCTTAAAATGGTCTTAAAATACTAATAAAATTTACAAGACTGTCCATAATGTCACGTATGTACAGTAAGTAATGTACATTCCGTGGTGGCCGTGCTGCTGTCGTGAACACTGTTTTTAATCAAATATTTGCTCACCCGCAGTGCTTCATGTTCAAAGGTTTATCCATCCTGCATGCAATCTTGATTCTTAGATCTTGATCCGCCGCGCTTTTAGGAACAGTCATTTTATGCCACTCTGGAGCCTGTCAAATATTAAAATTGATGTCAGCAAACACCAGCCGACAAAGTCACACAACCGCCACCACAAAACCACATCATCATTCATGCCCTTCTGCAACAGGCGTCCTTTTTCTCCTCCGCCTACTTCTTCTGGTCTTCTGGTCTTGTATTTTTCCTACGTATTCTCACCTTTGAAGTAAGTGGAGTGGGTCGTAAAACCACTTTCCCCAACTCTTTATCTTCCAGGGCCAACATGCCAGGATTTTCCGTCAAGAGCTTTACTTTCACTGCAGGCAGTGGGTGATTAGTGCTAAAATCTCCTTGTGTATCCCACCTAAATCGGCAAGCATAGCAGAAAATTTTGTGTCACCACAACATTCATGTCACCCTTTAAAAACTTATGGGGCTCACATCGGCTTGGATGCTTCCGCCTGATCCGTGCACAGTTTGTCCCCTCCTTCCACCTCCATCGTGCAGTAGACGATGCGGTTAGGAGCGAGGGATTTTAGGCCTTTAACCTCCATCACGACCACCTGCACACCACATAAATTCACTCCATCATCGTCTCCTGACATGGTTGAGAGATAACACTTTTCCCATACCTCCAGGGTGAAAGGCAAGACGACGTCCATTTTACTCAACTGCGAGTCCCCATCACCCGAGTCCCCCTCCAGTTTGGCCAAAGAAAGCTGAGATCTGGACCACCAGGAGAAACAAAACCAAAAACTCTGACAAAATTTGTGCTCTTTGACAAGACAATTGGGCGCTACGGTCATAACAAGGATGACATGACATTACACAAGAACAACAACAACGAACTGAATAAAATGGTAAAAAATGTAACCAAATAGATAACGAGAGGTTAGAAAAATAACTAAATGAGAACTTATCATAATTAGAATTATATCATAACTAACGAACGAACCAACAAAGACGAGAGGAGAAAGTCATTCATCATATCACACACGGTACTACGCACGTAAGTAAAAGGTGGTGATACAATTTACAGTATCGTCACACACAATGACAACAACAACAACAAATACTACAACCCGTATCGTCAGCATTATCATCATCATCGCCATCATGACCGTCCTTATCATGACACACGCATGACAGGAGAGGAGACATTCAAAGACACAACATATATCATCATCACCACAGGACAAGAAAAATAGACAATAAGAAATATACACGTAAAGTGAGAGAGAAAGAGAGAGAAGGCAAAAATATGAAATATACATAATTATAAAAATAGATATATAGCACAGCAGCAGCTCAGCAGCAGAAGTGGTTGGTGGTTTGGTTTGGTGGTGAATTATAGAATTTGGTGGTGTGAAAAACATTTGAGGAATTTTAGCAGCAGGGGAACACTCATACGCGCGGCGTGGCGTCATCAAAAATTTTATAATTACCTTAACACTGAGCTTCTCCTGAACCGGGCGAAGAAGAAAAAGTAAAATCAACAGATTTTTGGTTAACAGTTACAAACAGAAGTCAATAAGGACAATAATTAGAATAATGAGAGAGATAGAGAGAGAGATAGGTGCGCCCGGCGGGATGATATATTTATAGCGGCGAAGAGTTTTTTTATCAAGGACTTTTCGCTTTAGAGAGAGAAATTTAGTGGAGAAAAGAATACGTATGATGAGTAATTACGATATAAAAGTTGTGAGTGAGTGAGCCTAAAATATTCATATCTCGTTTTTTCTTTCTTCTCTACACAACTACTGACTACATAAATACGCCATGCTTTTTTCTTTTTCAGGGTCGGAGAGTATATAATTACTTATTATGCATGTTGTGATTAAAGCGGAGAGAAATTTAATTGGAGTATAAAATTGGAGCAGAGCTGCTTACCTATTATTATACTTTTTCAGTTTTGGAAGGCCGTATTTTGAGTCGGTTGAGCTTTTCGATACTGGAAGCGATTCCAAGTTTGCCATCAACATCTGCAAAATAAATTAGGTTTTTTATAATGTCAAGGGCAGTCCGGGCAAAAATGGGTGCATTGCATATATTCAGGGGCCGCGGAAAGCCGTGGGGACATTAACATTGGGGGATTAGGGGAGGGACGGGTTTATATTGGACATCGAACAACCATGGGGACATTGTCCCTCTGTCCCCTCAAGCTTCCGCGGTCACTGCACATATTTATGCAGTACGGATATTACATATTACAAAAGTGGAACATGTACGTACGTTAATTGCAGATCGGCACTCTTCAATGTACAACGATTCCATCTCTTTGAGAACAAATCGCGGCATTAGTTTTCGATTGCGTTCCATGTCTGACACCTTCTGACGCCGACCGTCAAGTTCGCGACGAATTGCGGCAGCCTGCTCGTCAGCAGAGTCCAACTATCGGATCGAATGTATACATAGAGAGGAGAATATTATGTAAGGGAGTAATTAAGTAATAAAGTCAATTAAACTGGTCGAGTTTCTCAACAACTCGTTGAGCCTGGCTCCATTATTATTAACAACTGCCCAGAAGAGCAAAAGTCTCAATTCATTAAAACTTTTCTGTCCTGACTGAGTGAGTGAGTATGAGACTTTTGCTCTCTCCCGGTGATATGTGAATGCATGCATACGCACACATTAATTACGACGAGGTGGAGAAAGTAATTAAAGTGATCCATCCATTTACCTGAAGGGCATTAAATAGGAGTTGATGTTCAAACTTTTTTACACCTAAAATTTGTTGGAACATGTCGTAAAGTTGTTCTTTGGAGAGGAGGATGAGTTCGGTGTGCATGGATGGTTGGAGCCGGGTTCGCTTCGTGTCCTCGTCCCCTTTTAAAATGCAGTCGAATTTGGCCATCCAGGACGCCAGGACGGTCTCCTTGCTGAGACCATCAATTTCAGGTAAGGATCTGTACAGAGAAGCGATGACCATACGATAAATAACCACTGGACCGGAAGTTGAGACGAGCGGATTTTTTTTGCACTTACCGAACACGTTTCTCCACATTGCTTTTGAATACTTCTCTAAAATCGTGATGCGAACAGGCTCCCGCTTGAACCATCCGGAGGACTCGTTCCGACTTTAGAAAGACTTCTGTATAGTTTAAGATTGCATTTTGAAACGCTTCGTCGGCCGCGATTTGAGTGTCGCCTTTGAGAAAACCCTGCGTCACAAGGGGAGGTCATTTATTATTGTGTCGCATAGGTGGGCGAGTTATTTAGTTGGAGATGTTCCCTCCTGGGGGTGGAGAGGCCACCGTCAAAAAAATATTTTCAATGTGGGACAAACCTGGAAACGGGACAGGATAGTGTCCAACTGGGCCTTGGTTATTTTCGTATGTCTTTTTGTCATGTCTGTCGGCTGTTTCGCGTTGAAAGGGTAAGCTATACATCTCGAGATGAAGACATACAATTGCAGTCGTGATTTCCGCAGCTCTTCTTCCCTCTCCTGCTTCTCCTGTGGGACCACAACGACAACGACGACGACAAGACGACGTGGTATTATTGTATAAATCAAAAACTACTACATGACATGCTACACAACACATAAGTATTTTCCTTCTTTTATGCAACGAGTCTCAGGCCTTGCCAAAACTAATAATGAGAATGATGTACATACAGACGCCATTGTGACGCGGCACGTCGTCTCGCTATCTGTCTACGCCAGACGGAGATAAGTATTAATTTTAATGAAAATTATCTTGATATAATTCCTCAAGTATTTCATTTCATTTCATTTCATTTAATAATTTATTCCTATTTTTTGAAACGTACTTTGAATACTAAAATCTGCCTTAATAAATTTCATGTCTTGATTATTTGTCTGCCAGCTAAAAACGCGTCCCACTCCTAAAATGAGACCATGTAAAAATTCACCCACGTTATAAATTTCCCCTAATGACACCACCACGACCCTGCCATTTCCCTGCTACGTGGCAAATGAATGAATTTTTCTACCTCAAATTACCGAGAAATAAATGGGAAACGTGTCCCACTAAAGAGAAAGTTCGTGTGTGAATTAAGAAAAATGGACATGCTTCCCATACCTGAGGGTCGATCGAGTCCGTGACAGTTTTCTCCGACACGAGCGAGGGCGAGGGGGACGTGGGTCGTTGATGGATGGCTCCACCACCACCTCGCATCGCAGCCCCCGCACCGATACTGCTCGTTCCCGACCCCAGACTGCCCACCTGACCACCCCCACCGCCCAACGTGTCCGAGGAGGCGGTCGAGTTTGGTGAGAGGGAGCGGTGCGACCCACCGCCCACTTTGTTCGGCACGTCGAGACTCTCCCTCGGCGGCTCGGCGTGAAGGTCACGGCCTCCCCGACCGTGACCGTGGTGTGTGACCGGTGCTTCATGATGACCATCATCGCTGTCCTCCTCAGAAGAACTGGGGTCAATCATTCCTCACTTCCCTGGAAAAAGTTTGATTTTGTGAGCACGAAACAGTTTTAAAGGGATGCAATGTCAGGTTGTGAAAAATATTTATGATGTATTTATTATTGTTATTATCTATTATTACAGATCCAGTATTAAGCAGTAAACTACTAAGAATATGTAGTAATAGAATAGGCTGATGACATAACTATGTATTTGTATCGCATTAAACGCGACCACAATTGACAGAGATATCGCATGCCTACCAAATAATGACGGTACCATAGTCGTCATATCGTACATACATACGTACAATGAATGTGTGTGTGCAAATAGTGTCATTACTTTAGGAGAGAGCACCACAAAACATTTGCTAAAATAAATTGAGGCCTCCCTGGCTGGAAATTCAGAGTCTATAATATGTAATAATAACCCACCAGTGTTTATTTATTGTGAATAAGTGTGTACAAGTTGGAGAGGTGGATGGATGCAATAAATGGTATCGATTATTCTTTCTATGTACAATGTACAACATCATCATACTGCAGAAGAAGACCAGACCATGCAGCATTATGGACGGCTACGTGATTCTATTACGGTCTAATTTTGGTCTCCTTTTTCCCCTCCTTCTCACAAGGATTACATATTATCCAACAACACGGCTTCCGAGGATTCATCCAGTAAATTAGTTTCTTTCAGGGGAAAAAAATTGATGGGTGACATGGACGAGTGGGTGGCCGTGCGTCCTACGCGACTTATTGCGAAAATTGGTAAATGAAATGCATAATTCCCGTCTTTCTTTTCGCACGCCTGGCTGGCTGACTGTCTGCCCGATTAGTCACCATGAATTTGTGGACAAATGTATGGGGTGTGTGTGGCATATGACTCACTATTTATGCAACAGATAATTGTAGACTCGGGACTAATTAGTGTTAAATACTTACCAGCAATTAATGGAGGTTGTTCTCGATCAGAGGAGGTGCATATGTCGGTTTGTTATTATTTTTTGTATCTATCTCTGCTTACTTTTTTTACTTTTAATAGATCCGATTCGTTGTTCCACTTTCTCCTCGGAAGAAAAGTGGACTCAGAGGCCAAAAATGTGCAGAATTGTTGTGTTATTTTTTTTCGCCAGGAAGAAGAAGAAGAAGAAAGTAGTCATATTTATTGTGCTCACTTATTAATCGTGATCTTATTTTGAGGATCACTTATGTGCTATTATTATTTTTATTATTATTCTTAATTATTATTACTACTATTCCCACTAACCTGAGTAATGGTTGAGAGGGCACTAGATGTACATATATTTGTATTAAAGGCAAAGTTTACAGTTCTTCAAAGAACAAAAACTCGGGGAAAAGCACATGCACGAATGGACATCCTCCTCTTATTTTCTTTTTGCAGACTATACTCGATTGATTAGTGGAGGGGACAATTTTTGCAAACATTTTCTCTCTGCAAACCACCAACTTTTTCCTTTCCTGCAGCACTGAACACAACTTTAATTGAAGCAAGGACAACAACCCGTCGTGGTGGCGGCGGTGGGGAATTATTATGACGGGGCTTGTCGAAGGTCATACCTTTTCCAAGTATTACCCACGACTCTGAAAAAATCTATGACCTATGTCACCTCCTCCACTTATTCCCACCTAAACTACATAAATAGTGCCCACTTCCACAAGGACACACGACACCTACCTAGCTAAATATTATTCTTACATAAAAACGACTACCCCAAGAAGAAAAAAAGAAAGAGTTGCGTGTTATGGATCACAGGTCAATATTTTTTGGGGGGGATTAAATAAATAAATTATTTTCGGGTGGGGAGCTGACCCATCTTGTCTAAAAATTAATTGAGATTGTGACTGTTTATTCTCCACTTTTTTGTCCTGTCCCAGCCCGTGTGGGGTGAAGTATAAGTTTCAAAGACGACTCACCACTGCCATACTCACACCACAAACAAATAGACCTAGTTTCCTGGTGGATGTAAGCAACTGGAGCGGTTTTCGCAGGAGAAATGGGTGGGCAAGGAAGAATTGGGCTATATAATAATATCTAAGTCCACCTCGCTTTCTCTCTTCTGCGAGGACCAGCAGGAGTGTGGTACTGCTTATGGATATGTGAGGAGACTAAAAGAAGTAAGTCGTCATTGTGCACATATTTTGGCTCCGTTTTGTGCTCCGGGAGAAAGGAGAGGCGAGGGTGAAAGTGGGTTGGGAACGGTCGCCCTGCTCGCTGTCCTGCCTGGCACGCATGGTCACATCGACTGACCTCCTCCCTCCCTGCAAACCCACCACCAGGCAGGCACACCGTGAGTACGAGTGAGTGTGCCACCAGGGCAGACACATTATACCATCACACTGCCAATTTCTCTTTCTTTTAAGCTTATAATGGGCCAGAGAGAAGACTGCTCTTTCCATTTTCCACTCACTTTCTCCAACATTAAATTCGTTCACTCAGAGAGAGAGAGAGTCATAGTAGTAAAAAAGTAAGTCGGAGAGAGAGAAAGGAGACAATGGATAAGGAAGCAATGCTACCAGACCACCACCGCTACCAGAAACTGGTTCAGAAGTACGTATACATACGTAACCCTGAAAATGGAAGAATCCCATCCTATCAGGAGGGGAACTTACTACTTAGTCTTTCCTAACCTAGAGACGACGGATCTCTGGTCGTCCTTCTTCTTTCTCTCAATCAGCCACAGCCAATTTGCTTTCTCCTCTCTCACTTCCTAATCCTTGCTCTATCATTGCTCCATCCATCCCACAATCGAGGCATGTCGTGGTGTGGTTGGTGGGGTGGTCGCGTCCACACAATTATAATTATAGACCAGGGCCACCACATTCCGATCCTTGTTCTCCCATCAGAACTTTCTGCTCACTCACATCACTCACTCACCCACTCGGCATCATCAATGAGATTGAATCATATTTTTATACATCAAGGTGAAATTCGCCCTAACTCGGTTTTCGTCATCGTCAACAATAACCTCATCATCGCCACGACCACCAAAACCGCAGAAGCACACTCGATAATAATGCCGACCAACCAAGGAGATCGCCTAATACCCTCGAGACCCAATAATATAAATGCTCCGCAAAGTAACATGGATCAAATAAATACATACTTATATAAAATGAGCTTGGTCGTGGTGGTGGTGGTGGTGAAAGAAGAATTTCTCTCTCCGCAAAAGACGCAGCTTATTTGAAGAAAGTGCTTTTCTCTCTCTTAATAAAACTTGTTCATCCTTTTTTTGCCAACCATGCAGGAATTGCCACACATGCCATGGCACACATCCACGAGCTGCTTAGCGTCCTCCAGGTTGCTCTTTTCAGTCTTTTTTCTTCTTCTGCTTTCCCTTCGTCTTCTTCTTCTTCTTGAGGGAAAGGAGAGAGAGAGAGAGTGGGTGCCTGGTATGGAATGAGTGAAAGGAAATGAAGACATGCCCCGGGGTGGGTGAAAATAAAACAATTGTAAAAGGTTACATGCACCGAGGAGTTGGTGGGCTATAGCGTAATCTCTCTCTCTGGCTGGCTGGGTAGGTTATGCCTGTCACAAGATACTTTCTCTCTGTGATGTGGACCCCGTATGTATGTATGCTAAGTACATGTTAAATGGGCTCAATGAGAGAGATAAGAGCTTGTTGCGATGTATTGCAATGTGAATCTCGTACATATCTGGGTTGTTGGTAGGTATGGATATGTATGTGGGCTGCTCTTTTCTATGTATGTACTCGGCTTTCTCCCTCTTAATACTTTCTCTCCCTGCATGAAATTCTTACTTTGATTGCCACCACGGCCACGTCTGCTGCTGCTGCTGGTTGTGGTGGTGGTGGGATGTATGTGGGGACGGCTCAAGGTCCATCAGACCACCAACCCGACCTGATTAGGAGAAGAACATTCTTAAATTATCCTGATTTCCACATCCAATCTCGACCCATTCCATTCTTCTTCGCCCACTTTTATAATATCCAATTCAACAACTACGCCACATTTTGAGAGAGATACATATGTACATAAGTAAGATGAGGAGGATAGATCTTTTCCTTATGCGGGCAGGCAGGCTCGCTTGTCCGAAAAGAGGAGATGAAATTCCAGCATCATCCCACGTTCTTAGCTTTCGAGTTGAAGGGAGGCTTAGGATTTTGTTACAGATTTCGGCCCAAATTCTCTTACCGTGTTGTGTTCACTATTATGTAGATATTATTGGATGCATACGATTTCCGCTGTCATTATTTTCTTGATAGCAATAATAATACGCAGAAAAGGGAGGTAAGAAAATAACAACTTTCTCTCGGTCCGTAATGAAAAGCAAATATGTTTCGTTGGTGGAGAAGATTCGTTCAGTTCTTGGTTGGTGTAAGTGGTGTGCATGCATGCAGACAGATTTTCGTCTTCTGGGAAACATTTCATTTCCCCTTCATGCACAATTATGCAAAGTATACGTACACATTTTAAACGCGTTTGGAGCACTAATGTCCGTGTTTTTCTCTTTCTCGCCGCCGCCACGGCGAGTATACGACCGCCTACTGTTTTCTAATTATGGCATGTTTTGCAATTCTGGTTTGCCTATTTCCCGTCGGTGGTGGCTTTTATATGTATGCCTGGATTGACAATTTTGTTACAAAGTTGGCAGCATATCATAGAAATTCATAACGTTTCCTTTTTTCATTTCATAAGTTCGATTACATTTTATTAGAAATATCTCGTCGTCTTTTTCGAATCCAAAATGTGTGACACTTTTAAATAATAATACTTTGATGGCATCGTGAATGATACAACAATTACCAATTTCTGTAGTAAATAGTAGCAGTATAGAAATTTGAATCATGAGACACACAGACGCTTAAATTACATTCATTATAAATATTACTTATTATAATTAAGCTAATAGGACTAAATAATAATTATTGAATGACGTTTATATTGTCATCTCATGATAGACAATCCGTAAGTATGCATATAAATAACAATTATTTATTTAAAATCAACTAAATAAATTACGCCGTTGTGATTATTCTTATACTAAAATGACAAACTAAAGCTATATATAAACGAAAATAAAGAGTGTAATAAAAGAATAATTAATTAATCCCTGAATCATTTCAACAAGAACGACGACTACAAAGACGACAAATTATTATTATTATCAGCAGCAGTAGCATCATTATGCACTCTATAAGGCGAATTTTGGACAAATAAAAATGAGATCATAAAAACCCACGCGTAATATGTACTCGACTCCATAATAATCATTCGTAGTAAGTGTGTGCATGTAGCGTCAGTCAAAAAAGCTACCTTACTTCCTTCTTTGACGATAAATAAACTTGTATAATGAATTGTTATGTCTCCTCAGTTCATTTCAAGAAGAATAAATAAGAAAAACCAAACAAATCAACAGGACCTCCATATTTCCTGGTGGTGACTAAAAATAATTATTCTCAAGGAATAATTATTCTCTATTAAATTGACTCTAATTATTTCATGTAGAGGTCTGCTGAAACACTATTTTTGAGATAAAATTATATCCAAATTTGCTGATCCAGATTTGATCTACCCAAAATTTTCAGGAATCAGTACATTTACAAGTGGCAATCCGGTTCACGTCTAGTTAGAAAATTCTACAATGCTTTTAAAATAACGAAAACCAACACCTGAGAATACATGTAAATTTTTCGCCTAAAAACTGTGCCTATCTGTTCTCGTTATCTTTTTTGGTAGTCTGTAATTATCCAAAATTCTAAATTCTGATTAATAAAAAACTCTTCATTCTTATATCCCCTTAACAATTAATTATTCAGTCACCAACTACTGACTCTCACTAACTATATCTAGCTGACAGCAGAAAACATTATGACATTTAATGTTGATGTTTGTGCTTCTCATTTCCGGCAATATGTATGTATGTGTGTATCGGTGGATTATAAAATATAAATAAAATTAATTATTGGTATTCTTGACATCGGTTTTGTTACAAGTTGGCATTCTTACACTTCATATTCATCAACCATAAAGTAGTGTAGTAGAAGGTCATGCAGTCTTGACTTGTGATGGGGGTTATTAAGTAAATGCAAAAACGTGATAAAGTATAAATTAGTATACCCACCCATAATCTGATTATGGGTGGGCCTATTTTATACTGAGTCTGCGATAATCGCTGCCAGGCTGGCTGCTAGGGGGAGGTAAACGAAGAAAAAGAGTTGGTTTTTGTTTTGCAACATTTTAAAGGGCAAAACATGGAAAATTATTGTTGTTGAGAAGCTGGCGTTGGAATCACTGGACCCTCACCATTAACACTAATAATTTCCGACTGATTGCTAATATCAGAGGAACTTGGGATCTCTGTAGAAATCATGGGATTACTCTGCGAGGAACTAGTAACAGATCTCATCATATACTCGGTAATAACTACTGTGACGTTGTTCACCGTTACAGGTTGACGAACTACTTGGCTTCTATCAATGTTTTTCAGTCTCGGACGTCTATAAAATAAGCATAAAAATAATTAGTCACTAACAAACAATCTTGAAACTGTACCCTGAAGTTGACACTTACATATTGCGAATTTTCTTCTTGGAAACCTTTCCATCAGGATGAATTACAGATAAGTTGTGTAACTTTCTCTCTTTGCTATCTTCTCTGCGAGGTTTAGGAGGAGGAGGTGGTATTGTTTGAGCAACTTGCTGAGCTACGAGTTGAGGATTTAATCTAGGTTTCCTGAAATTATTAAAAACACCAAAAATAGATTACAATCAATAACAGTAACTTAACATAAGTATTTGGACGTAGAAATTAATATATGATTCAATTTCTCACCTAGTCGATGTCCCTTTACGGACATCACACATGGAACACTGTAAGGAAAAGACATCTCATTAAATTCAGGAAATATAAGCCATTACACGTACGAAAATAATTAATCACTCATGTAACCTGATTAACATGAAGAAATAAATGACAAAACTAAAGGTATTTTAATCAGAAAAATACCGAGCAAAACACTAATTGTGTTCTTCTTTTCGGTTTTTTTGCATAAAAATAATTTTAATGTCATAAAAAATAATTAAATATCTCACCTTAAAGGCTTCAGCAGTGTTACGAAACGTGCAAACGCTGCAATCCCAAAAGTTTTCTTCGAGTACTTTGGATTGACGCTTTTGTCGCCTAATTAAAAGAAAAATCAATTCTCAATAAACAATATAAACAAAATCTTTATCTTAATGTTTAAAACCCCACTTACTTTTGTGCCTGTTTCTTACTATCCATATTAAGGACCGGGTTGGTTGGACAAACAACAGGTTTAAATTTCGAAAAGGATATCAGTCCGTATTATCTTATACAGCAGGTGATGATAATACCATCGTGATAATCGTTGTGTTTGTTCTTCGTTAACAGTCTCAATTCCAAATAATGTCTGAAACAGGAATTATTTCATTCAATTAAAATGTTAGTAAATAAAATCACATTTAGAACCACACAATTCAAAACAAAAAGCGAAACCGAATAGAAAGTAAAGATCGTCGTTTATAGCATAATAAACATTATTATTATAGTACTTGACCTCAATTATGATTAATCAAAGACTTTTTTATTCAAAGTTAAGTAAAGTTTTGTATGATTATACCTCCTCCCAAATTTGGTTCGGCAACATCATTCTCCATTTTAATGGACTCCCTTCTTCTGTACGATTTCTTACTTAATTCTTACTAAATTATTGAACTATCTTCGTATCCCTAATTGCTCTAAACTTTTAAACTTCTATATTAAACTTGTCCTTAGAAATATTGTCCATTTCTTTCGGATACCCAACATTTGTACACGCCTTAAACAGTTGATATCTTTCTAGAGCCTAATTACTACAATTTTTAACGAATCTCAGATAAGGTGGTACTTTAACAGCTATAAAATTAAGTTTAAAGTTTAATTTATTGTACAAGTGCGTTGTGAAGTTTACACAATAAGTTGTATGCAGTGCGGCCTGAGCAAGTATAGTCAGTCAGTCAACCCTTCTAGCCCAACAACGCCCGATTTAGTCTGCTGCCTCCAGTAGCACCTTGAATGACCGGTTATCATTGATAATCCCAATGAAATTTGAGACTCTTTAAAAAAATGAAACTGATTTTTGAACTAATAATAAGGCTTTTTTAAAGGGAGACGTGGAGGCAAACGTAAATAGGGCAGCGAATATAGAGTCAGTTTCATATTCAAAATGTGTGTGTAAGTTACACAGTGTAACACTTTCACGAAGAGAAGGAAAGTTGTTGCGTAACAAAAACATAGATTTTGTTTGTATACCTGTGCCATATGTTGACAGAATTGTCCTAAATACGGAAATAAGTGTATTTTGATAAGTGGGATTAAGTATCTTGGAAGGGGCGAGTTTTACAGTTCATGGTTGGCGATGTGATCTCGATTAAAGGAATGAATAAGGATCATAATATTAGATCAAGTAAATGGTAAGGGAGTTCTGTTTTTAAAGATTAATTAATAATTAACAGATTTCATTTTTTCGGATTTTGTTAATTTTATGCGACAGAGAGAACATTCTTTTTAAGATAGATTATTGCAATTCCGGTTGATTTTAAAAATTTTGTATGTAACGAATGAAATTTCTTACTGAGCAGGTGAGGACTGGTCGAGATTCGAGATGAGATGATGATACCCCATTAAGAACGACAAAATCTAATTGGAATCTTCATGCAGAACACAAGGCACACACCGGGACCTGGTAATAATGTCGTCGTCCTTGGAACGACGTCAAAAACTAGCAGAGGAAAGAATAAGCGATCTTCGTTAATTGCTCCACAACAAGATTCAAGTTCAAGTGATACTGGTGGTGGTAGTGGGAGGAGGAGGAAGAGTGTTCCGAGCGAATGGGAGCATAATATTGGGTGCAACATTCGTGTCGATGCACGACATCATCAAAAATTGGACATCACAATGCCTGAAATTCATCACGCCAACTCTTCCTCGATGCCAGTTCCTCTCAACACCATTATGAAGGGTTGGGATAATGTTCCGAAGTTGTATCAGTACAAGCCTTCCCAATTGCAGGTTGTATATCATCGAAGGACGGGTGAGAACGAGGTAGGCGACCCTGTTCCGCCTGAACCCACAAAACCACCGCCTGAATGCAGATGTGATCCTATGCAATTAAAGGTACTACAAGATTAACGATATGAATAGTATAATAGTCTGCTGATACCCCTTCAATTGTTTAATTATTGTATTAATTAATTACTAGGCATTAGGATTGCAACCCCGTGTATCATCTTCGCCATCATCGTACATGGATTCCCCTAGTACTTCATCGTTACCATACAATGATATTCCATTTCAAGACTTTGATCCGATCCCAAACGGTACTGAAGACCATCTTTACGAGATGCCTGAACCAGTCATCCCTGAGGACTACATCCATTATTTCACCGATACGTCAGAATCAGTTCAAGACGATCCGTGGTATATATCTTCCAGAAACGAAATGCAGCAGCAAGAGCAGCTTATCGCCGACGCACGTTCAACGCATTCAATGCTTACAAGAACTGTCGAAAGCCAAACAGAAACTAATCCTACGAATATTTCTTGTCAGACAGAAATCTATGGTAAGCCAGCCCAATGTCAGACAGATAAAGACTCATCTCGAAACCAAACTATGTCCTCCTCCGGCAGCAGAAAGTCCACTTTCACCACGTCCAGTAGCCAAACTCATAATATGCCTTCTGGTGCCATGATAATGAAAGAAAGTGATATAAACCATCGGCAGCCAAAGTATCAAACTACTACTGCTACTAGTCAAACTGAACCATTGAAATTGATATCTAGTCAGTCAATTAGTATTTCGACCCAAATCTACCAAGATGATTTCGAAAGTGAAGAAATACAAAATAAAACAACCAGCATTACTAACAAGAGTATTATTAACCAGTGCACAGGAACAGAAACAATTAACTTTAAGGAAGTCTCAGTTCAAGTAGACCAAGTTCTGGAACGGGTAGTGCTTGAAGATTGTGGTAGTCAAACGGAAATTGACATTGAAACTCCAAAGATTTGCCTTGAATGTGATTTTAAGCAGCTTCAAATGGAAGAACTTGAAGAAAACATGGCCGAACTGCAGGAACGCTTTAAAACTATGGAAAAGAACCAAAAAGAAAAGGAACTATTAGTTCAAGATAAAACTCAATGGAAAGATTCAAGTACAAATACTGACGAAGAGATAATAGCGTCATTACCAACACCTATTCCAGAAGAAGACGAAACCTTATCAAACCTTAAAGTTGATGATCATAATGATACCAAATATCTTAAACTAGAACAAGAAAATGAACAACTCAAGCTTACAATTGAAACACTGAAAATAAAACTGAATACGTTTCATAACGGTTTTAAAAGTTTGCGCACGGCAATTGACAAACCAGTAAGTAGGTTTATTATTTAAATGTAATAAAATTACCCGTCTTGCAACTTATTATATATGTAAAAATATTACTTTATTTCAGTCTTTATGTTCACAGTTAATTTGTATCTTTCACATTTAGATTGTCGTTGATAACACCAACGTAACAGAAGAAACTATACAAGAAGTCTTGAACAAGGCAGAGGATTTTATTACAAATTGTTCAAACTCTCAATCCCGTGCTAAAAAAATAAATGACCATCTCACCGTTTTAAATACTTGCGTCTCCGTTGCAAACGGAGTTTTGAACGAAACTCCGACCACTATTGCCTCTACTAAGCCATATTAATACATGCACGTAACTTAATTTACCGATAATTTAACATAATATTGACCAGATCATGATTGTTTTTTTTAACTTATTATAGATACTAATAATAGAGTGACGTTTCTTTCAACCAGTCTGCCGTCACCGCAACGGCACGCAACTTTTCGTATTCATCTTTATATTCCTCGTCACTATCTTCAAAGTGCCTTCTTTTCAGTACTGGCTTCTTCTGTTTCTTTGGAGAACCTTCAGAACCCTGCATAATGTCTTGTGAAGAGATCCTTTTCAGAGATGAACTGAGCAAAAAAATTCCATCTTCATCACAATCCACATGATCCTGATGACTGGGTTCACTATTCTCAACAACGACTTCTAGCCTTCTATTTTTACGAAACAAAGTATTTAAATACATATTATTATAGAAATATTATATATAAAATGTTAACTTTTTTTATTTTAACGAATTTATCAATATATACACTTATATATTCACTTACGTTTCCAAAGCTATGGACAATTTCTTTGCGATGAAGTTTTGCGTCTCGGGAGTAACATCGAGCGAATATGGCTTCGGAAACGATGCCTCAGTAAAAAATATCTTGTTCACGATTGACTCACACGTTAATGGCGATGATGATGAAAACAATTGTGGTACTTTTCCATCAACATCCGCAGGATTAGAAATTAAGGTTTTCGAGCTTGTCGGCTCGCTACTCTTCTTATCTATAATCAACAAAATACCTTAACAAATCATACCATTGTTGCAAAACAAATAAGAATATTTACATTCCCACACCTTCCTTAATCTTGCTTTCTAACTTCAGATGAAACACAGGATCAATTGCAGCTTTCAATTTTGCTCGTTCTTCTTCTTCTTCCGAACTTGATGATGCCATTGTTCTCGCTTGTAGAATTTGGCATCCGGATAACTCTCTCTCGATTCTCTGAAAAACAAATGTAATCTTACATATAATCATGTTATCACAATTATATGACCTCAAGACATAGGAAAATAGAGAGAAAAAATCACAAAAATATGTCAACAATTTCACCTTTCAGTTTCCACCTTAAAAGTCGCCGATAAAAAGCCGGTAACCGAAGCTGTCTAAGCTTAAATGTCCGTAGGATAAAAAAAACTGTTAAAATTCAAAACCTTATTTCTATTTGAAACCGACGACGAACTGACCGACAAAGAAAGACCGACCCGCAAACTGAACTTGCTCTGAGAAATCAGCCGAGTGGAGTGCAATATTCGCTCCCGCGGATGGAAAGTGGTTTCTTCTTTTTGCTTGGGGAGAGATCACAAAATCCATTTTTTTGGCGGACGGTGAGTTGCTTTGGCTACGTGCCGAGTGAATGCTCACTCTGGCTACGACGTGTTCTTGTGGGAATATCGAATATGGTGAAATATGTGATGTGCAGATTGGCAGAAGTGAAAAATTCAGTTTTTTGACAGTTATCTTGTCCACAATTAATTTCCTGGTCTACAATTAGATTCGTATTCTTGTCCAAAATTGTAGTTTGGAAGAAGGGGTGGTGCTCGAGAGGGTAGGACATTTGAGTAGGTGAGCAGATTGGGAAAGAATTTTAATTTTGCACTGACGGACAACAGCCGCCCGGTTGGAGTTGGATTGAATTAATATTTTGATTTTTTTGTGTAGTTTGGTAAAATCAAGGGAAAGGTGCCACTAGGAAATTTCAAAGATGATTCTTAAGGATTTGGCGTGGGTTGTTGTGTTGTTGGTCACCTTGTCTTTCTCGACTGTCACGTCCCTCTACTTCCACATTGCAGAGACGGAAAGGAAATGTTTCATTGAGGAAATTCCGGACGATACTACGGTTATCGGTTTGTTACGCTCATTTAATAAGTTTAAATGTTGTGGAATTAATTAATTAACGGATGGATGATGTTATTTTGGTTGGTAGGTATCTACAAAGTTGAGTTGTTTGACCCTCGAACCAATGGATTCATGCCTTCTAGTCCTGGAATTGGGATGCACGTCGAGGTGAGAGATCCTGATGACAAGACTGTATTGTCCAAGGTGTACAGTTCCGAAGGCCGATTTACCTTTACATCCCATACTCCTGGAGAACATGTCATATGTCTTCATTCTAATTCGACGAAATGGTTTGCTGGATCCCAACTTGTAAGCAAAACTTTTGTATTTGATAATAAATTACAAGAGTAGCTAATTACATTAAATAATACTCACTAATTTGTAATGTAGAGAGTGCATTTGGACATTCAAGTTGGAGAACATGCCGTTGATTACGCAAATGTGGCTCAAAAGGAAAAATTGACGGAATTGCAGCTCCGCGTTCGTCAATTATTGGATCAAGTAGAACAGATTTCTAAGGAGCAAAATTATCAACGGGTATACAATAACAGCTCTTCTTTCAATTTAAAAAATAATGAAAAGCATAATGTACATTTCTCTAATGTTCTCTCTCTCATCTTGCAGTACCGAGAAGAGAGATTTCGACAAACGAGTGAAAGCACGAATCAACGCGTCCTATGGTGGTCTTTAATTCAAACTGCGGTCTTACTTTTAATGGGTTACTGGCAAATGAGGCATCTCAAGTCTTTCTTTGAAGCTAAAAAATTGGTATAACTTGTTTGCATTTTTTAACGACAAGTCCAATAAATTATCAAGAGAATAATAATTCAACACCGGGAGAATGAGTATTCTGCGAAAAAGTATCCAACAGCATCATCGCGATTTATAAAAAACAACATATTATGGTACTATATATTTCAGTAACGTCTGCTAGCATTTAATTTTAAAAATTATGTATGAATAAATATGTAGCGTCTATTGTAATCGATCTGTATTGTAACTTAATTTATATACAAAACTAAAATTCTTTGTACCAAATTTCAAGTGTAACCAAAAACAATATTAAAGATGTACCATCGTTAAACAACCATATGTGCTTATACCTCATAACCACCACTATTTTTTCAAACAGTGTCTAAGAAATCTTCTCGATTTGTGCAACTTCCTGATGAGACGAGGATGATCGCAATTATAACCTTTGCATATACTTAATGGTCTGGTCATTTTACACATATTGACATCACAATTATTATTACGATGTGTCACTCATCAGCTAAATATACAAACATTCATGTCAACTACCAGAGTTCACTGACATATAATGTCGTAATGATAAGTTCCTGCTGCTTCTGGCCGAGTGAGAGTAAATTCTCTACTCTACTTTGACTGGATGAAGGAATTTAGTTGGCCAAGAAAAAAAACAGATAAGTTGACTCATTGGTTCCGCACTACTTTGATATTTGCACACACATACTGACTGCATCCATGTGCTGAGGAGGAAGATAAATGTTGTTCTTGTTCTCGTCGTCTCATTGAGAGGACACGCTCTCTGGAAGAATAGAACGCGCTTATCATCGTCATCCACTCACTCGCGACTATCGCGAACAAACTAGTACTACTTGTCCATCAAACCAGCACGACCATTTCCAGTCCAAACCACCTCCAAGAAGTGAAAGACCTCTCGTTGCTTGATCCTTCAAAATGGCAAAGTTTACTTCGCTAACTATTCTTATTTCTTGTTTTCTCATCCTTGCCACGATAGCAGGGTCGAGTTATGCGGAGTCCACGCAACAATCCCCCAGTGGTGGCGGTGCTGGCGAGAATCGGGCCTCCAAAGTGAGGACAAAGTTGTCCGCGGCTGCGAGGAAGAAGAAAGTGGGAGGAGTTGTCAGAGCTAAAGTTGAACCAGTTGTGACCACTCTCGCCCCCACCACGACGGCGGAAGATAACCCAAGCGAGTTATCTGTCCCGACAACGGTGGGGTCAGCCGAGTCAATTACTGTGGAAGGTGGTGATCATACTACAAACACACTTCCGGAAGTCACTACTACCACGAGGGCTCCAAAAGTTGTGAAGAAAGTGTCCAGAAATAACAACTCCCCGACACAGCCAGGCTCCATTCCGCAAGCATGTGGCGAATGTTTTCAAGAGGATTGCAACATTATAAAGGACACGAATTGTCCGAATGGATTGGTACAAGATAACAACTAATTCCATAAAAATGGTGTGATTTTTTCTAAAAAGTATAATAAAACTTTTATTCCAGGTGTTGGATCAGTGTTCTTGCTGCTTCGTTTGTGGTGCTTTGGAAGGAAATCGTTGTTTCAATGCGTCCCTAAACTTGCCGTATAATCCAGACGTCGGAATCTGTGGGGGTCATTTGGACTGCTTGCTTCGCAGTGATCTGGATCCAACGGTATTACCAGTAGTTGGGGCTGGTTGAGAAAATGAGACGTCTCAATTTCCCCAATCGTTTAACACTCTTTTCTTATATACAGGAGCCTAGAGAAGCCTTATGTGAGTGTCGGGATAAGCGAATTGTTTGCGGAAATGACCACCAAACTTATCTCAGTGAGTGCAAACTTCGAGAAGCGGCACATACCAAGGTAGGGCTTTTGGTGGCCAGTTGGAGTCCGTGCGTCTCAGGTACGTAACATACGACTTATGCCAAATTCTGGATGATAATTTCATACCAATGTTTGGCTAAACTATATTTCAGCCCCGGTAATAACGACCCCTGTGGAAAATGCTACGGTCACCATTGGAGAAGATGTTTCCCTCAGTTGTGAAGTGAGGTCTTATCCAGGTACTTTGTCCCCTCGCAGTCTTCTTGCCTATTTATCCGGAATTATATCAAAAAGTTGTTCTCCTTTAGCGTCAGTCCTTCACTGGGAATTTGTGGCTGAAGGTTCTTCATCCCCAATTCCATTAGTGCTTCCAGGTACACATAAATAATCAATTCACCTTAAAATCATTAAATATTCATCTAACCACTCGTCTTAATTTAATAAATAGGAGACGATTCCGGAATTGTCATCGTGGTCCGAGGTGGTCCAGAGCAAATTATGACGACGAGTTGGTACGTAATATTTGCTACTTTTCCTCAAATATTTATCTTAATTTGTCCCATTTCTTCGGTAGGATCCAAATCATCGCCGTCAACCCAAAACGGCAAGGAACTTATTACTGTGTCGCAAAAAATACGGAAGGCACGACCCAAACCTCTGCTCAAGTTCAAGTTTACAAAAGTGTCGATGATGACTAGACACGCTCACGATCAATCGCAGTGCAACGTGTCAATCATCAATCACTAAATAGCTCGTCAAACATTTTAGCATGATACATATCCCTAAGACATATACTAAACCTGTAATTTTTACATGTATCCAAACACTAGAAGAGCACGACCCATGAGCGTGTTTTGTCTCTCTCTATCTGATTCCCGAAATAAAAGAACCGTTCTAACCCACAGAATAAATAATATGAGTGAAATTTAATAAGTATTTTTCCTACAACGATTTCTTTTTGGGATAAAAACAAATGCAATGCACTTAAACAATTCTTTGGGCGAGTGGAAAAATTCTGGTCACCTTTCCTCAGTGGGTGACTAGTTATTTATGTGTACAAGAAAAAGGAAAGAAAGAAAGAACACGAGGCACAAAGAACATGCGAGCGAGGGTGGTGGTCCGTCGTCGTAGTGGAAAATAACAATAAAGGGACAATAAGGAGATTATTATGAAAAGGTCTAATTTCTTGGAGGGCAGATTAGACTGACCATCCATCCATCCATCCATTTTAACTGTAGAAATACGGAAATTATTTATTTTGCTTATCATCCTCAATAATAAAATAACGAGCGATGGGCATAGCCTGCTGCATGCTGGACATATAAAAATACCTTGTCCAGTCTCAACTTTGACTCATTATTGATAAACTCTTTTCCTTTAATATACGCATTTGTGCAGTTTACTTTAATAAGTTCATTAAGAAAAAAATACTGCACTTTAACCCTTCCTTCCATTCACACAAACATTTGGACATCCATCCACTCGTGCATGGCATTTAGGGATCCGAATTGAGCCAGATTTAGAGAGAGTATATTATGTAGATCTTTGTCCTCTTACTTAGTGACTGATTTTAATAAGTGGTGTTTGGTTCGATTTGTAAGAAGGACAAGAAATTGTGCATCAGCGAGAAATTGTGTCAAATTCATGCAGTTTAATTTGCATACGGATCAATTGCATTTTTGGCTTGGGACTTTTTGGGTCAAAGTTATTCAGATATTTTGATCAGTAGAGTGGTTTAATTGAGGATTTTGAATACGTTAAAATGTTGTCTGGACAAGTTTCCGTCCTTTTGAGACGATTTCCGAAAGCATGCAATACAAGGTTTCTTAACCCGAAGCATTTCCTCGCTGTGGTGAGTATGTACAGTTGTTATCGCAAGTGACGCATGTAATCATGCCGTTGTGTAAGCATGTTTTTTAAGTATGATTTATTTAAGCGTGCATTTTTCCATAAATTTTTAGAGGGGGATTTCATCCTCTCGTCGATCATGGGACCTGATGAAAGTTGGGAGTGGAAACTCGCCAGGAATGTTGAGTTTCAATCGTCCCCTTCAATCTCGTTCCGAATTGGCGTCCGCCAGGCGAATCGTGGTGAAAGTTGGGAGTGCCGTTCTCACGCGAGAGGACAATTGTGGTTTGGCGTTGGGTCGAGTGGCTGCTTTGGTGGAACAGGTCGGTTTTTAATTTTTTTTCAACTTAAGGTGGGTTTTGGTAACTTGCGCCAATGTTATAATTTAACTATGGCGCAAGTTACCATGCAAGAGTGAAATATATGTAAACGCACTTTAGGTTTCTTTTAGATAACATGTTTTCGTAAAATAATAACATTGTTGTTGTTGTTTGTTATGCTGGCCAGGTTGCATCTCTGCAAAACAGTGGACGTGAGTGCATCATGGTGACGAGCGGAGCGGTGGCGTTTGGCAAGCAGAAGTTGGCCCAAGAGTTGGTCATGTCAATGTCGATGAGAGAAACGCTACATTCCAAGGACAGATCCGTCCATGTGAGAATTTTGTGTGGATTATTGTGTCACTGGAAATTTACAATATTTTTTTATCCGGGTTATGGGTCAATCTGCAGGGAAAGGTCATGCTTGAACCTCGAGCTGCTGCGGCGGTGGGTCAGTCCGGACTGATGTCGTTGTATGAAGCCATGTTTGCTCAGTATGGTGTCAGGATAGCGCAAGTAAGCTAAATTCATTTACAGTGAGAATAATGGGATGAAGTTATTTCCTTCTTATGACAGGTTTTGGTCACAAAATCCGACTTTTCTGACGATTACACTCGAAAACACTTGTTCCAAACTATGTCCGAACTTCTTGCCTTGAACATTGTTCCAATCGTGAACACGAATGATGCCATTGCAGCACCACCACAAGTTTACGATGCGTTGGAAGGGGTGAGAATTAGAACATTTTACAACCACAACAAAGTATGCAGTATATCGTCGCCATCACCCCTACGTTCCCTGAAATTAACATCTCTCTTATTTTTTACGTACTTAGGACATCACCGTCAACGACAACGACAGTTTGGCCGCCTTGCTATCTACCGAGGTTCGGGCGGACTTGATGGTTTTGATGTCCGATGTGGAAGGGGTCTTCACCGGACCTCCCGGATTGGACGGGTCTCGCCTCATGCACACGTACTGCCCTTCACTGAACTCGTCGAGTGTGAGGTACGGCGCCATGTCGCGGGTGGGGAGTGGCGGTATGCAAAGTAAGGTTGGTCACGACTATTCCTTATCGGTGGAGGAAGAACTTGGGAATCTTGACCTATCAATCTGTTCAAATATATGGTTCCATTTTAAGTTCCCCTATCTACAGGTTTCCGCAGCTACCTGGGCCCTTAATCAAGGGATTCCTGTCGTCATTTGCAACGGTGCGAAGGAAGGCTCCCTCAGCAGCGTGATCAATGGGAGGCGGATCGGAACCCTCTTCACGACACAGCCCTTGGGAACCAGGTCGCCAGAACATATTGCGGATTTGGGTAGGTTTGTTTACCAACATTAAATCTGATGAATTGTCGTTAATAAATTATTTTGTCGTATTATTACCCAGCTAAAGAGGGTGGTCGTCAACTGTACAATTTAACTGGGGCACAGCGGTCCGATATTATTCACAACATGGCAGATTTGCTCGTTTCTAAAAAACCAGACATTAAAATTGCCAACGATCGAGATTTGGAACTGGCCGAGCAGAATAAGCTACAATCCGCTATTTTCGACAGGTTGAAGTTGGACGATGCGAAAATTATGAGTCTCGCCGAAGGTAATTTGGTTTAATTAATTTTACATTTTCGCATCATTATTAAAATTCTGACCATAAAATTCGACCCAGGTCTTCACACCCTCGCTCAAGACTCTGTCCACTTGGTGGGGCGAACCGTACGACGAACTTTATTGGCAAAAGAGTTGGAATTGCAACAGATCACGGTTCCAATTGGTCTTCTCCTCGTAATCTTTGAAGCACGGCCAGACTGCTTACCTCAGGTACACAACAAATAAGTACATAAGAGAGCAAAACATAACATGTCATCAATTGACTGTCAACGTCAATAAGCACAATAACACGACTGATGCACAAATAATAATCTCTTTTGTTCACATTCTTCAAATCAAATTGAAATTTATTTTGTAATTTCTCTTCTTCACAGTATTATTCTCACTCATTCGTCATTCTCATATTTCTCACGTGTGTCTTTTTAATGAATAATTTGGTGAAAAGAAAACCCATAAGTTTAAAAAATAATATTTGTTTAGATTGCATCTTTGGCGATTGCATCCGCAAATGGCCTCGTCCTCAAAGGGGGAAGCGAAGCGACCAACACCAACAATGCCCTCATGTCCATCGTCACGGAAGCTCTCCTCTTGCACGGAGTGCAGAATTCGATTCAAATGGTAAACGTAAACCTTTGTTATTCACAGAAATAAAAATGCAGAGTCATAAAATCACCAGATTTTATTCGTATTCATTAAAAGTATTATGTAACTTTTTGATGAAATTCATGCAGGTGCAATAATTATTAAATAACTTTCACATGTGTTTTTTTTTCAAAATGTCTCGTTAAAAAAAATAGATGAAAGTCTCTTTGAAATCAGACTTTCCCTAATTTCAGGTGACTTCACGAGAAGACGTTGGCGAAATCGTGGGCCTGGGCATGGTCGACCTTATCATTCCGAGAGGATCGAATCAACTCGTACGCCAAGTGACCAGTCAGGCCCAAGGGGTTCCCGTACTTGGTCATGCGGAAGGAATCTGTCACATCTACGTCGACACGGATGCCGATCTCGAGAAGGCGTTACATATCAGTGAGAAATATCAAAATATTAAAAAATGCAGAGTATTTACTAATCTTATTGACTGCTTATCCAGTTAAAGACTCGAAATGCAGTTATCCTGCCGCTTGCAATGCCGCTGAAACGATCCTCATCCATCGAAATCTTCTCGGAAAGAAAAACTTTTTTGGAAATTTGTGTGACATGCTGAAAGCTCAAAACGTAAGACGACATTTTTTTAATTTGAACTTTTGATTAAACGTATTGAACTTGAGACATTACAATTAATTAATTGATGTCCTCGAACACGGACGTAATTAATTAGACAGGTGTGAAGTGAATTGTTATTTTCTTGATGGTCAATCATGTATAGGCGTCTTCTTCTCGATACGTAATTTGTAGCATTGAATATTGAAATAATTTTCATAATCAATTTTCAAAAAAATCTGCTATGAAAAAGTTTGTTGACCACACTAAATCAATATTATTCAATAATTATTGAACAATGAGTTAGCCGGTGGCGTATTTGGAGTGTCAAAAAGTGATAATTTTTTCAGCAATAATTCATAATTATTGTTCAAGGTTACATAATTTGATGAGTTGTTGTTGTGCTTGTCTTCTTCTTATTATTCATATCATATTGAAGATAATAATATTTGAATTAAAAATCATTGTCAATTATTCAGGTGGAAATTTACTCTGGTCCAGCTCTCTCGAAAGAACTCACTTTTGGTCCAACCCCAGCAAAATCTCTGCGAACGGAATATAGCAGATTAGCCGTGACGATAGAACTTGTTTCCGACGTGTTGGGCGCTGTTGATCACATCAACACGTACGGATCTTCACACACTGATGTCATTATTACGGAAAATGGTGAGTTATGAATGATATCAAATTTAAGGTCAATTATGTAAATACGTCCACATTCCAGGACAATGATGAGACGACGACAATTGTTATTGCAAATCGTCATCATTGCAAAACATATATTTTACCATGCAATTCTATGAATCACCACTTTTGCAATGCAATTTTCCTAGTACAAGATTTGCCCATTGTTGGGATTACGATCTCATAAATTAGGATTAAAATATTGCCTTGCGTAACAATCACGTTACATTTCCTCACAAGTAACTCTTACCATTCTCACCCTTAACATTGTCTTCTTTCTTTTAAGAAAAATCTGCCCGACAATTCTTAAAACGTGTCGACTCTTCTTGCGTGTTTCACAACGCATCGTCCCGATTCGCCGACGGGTACCGGTTCGGACTCGGGGCTGAGGTGGGCATCAGCACGGGTCGGATCCACGCCCGAGGTCCGGTCGGCGTTGAGGGACTGCTCACCACGAAATGGATCCTTCACGGTCATGGCGACGCTTCCACGGACTTTGGACCTGGACAAAAGCAGTACGAACACATCTCCCTCCCGCTCGACGAGATCAAGGACGAGATCAAAGAGGACTCGTTTAAACAAGAGGTCCACATTGGAAATTAGATAAGAAATTAAAAAAATATGTGTATGTTTATGTATAAAAATCGTGTAACTAATTAATCACCACTGCGTCAAGTGGCATGTGTCAAATAAATAAATATTTACAAAAAACTCTCAGTACCGTTATATTGCTTATGATATTTTTTGTGCTAATATTCACAGTTTCATGTGCAACTTCTTACATCACTGTTCTCCAGGCCATTTTTTTCTACAGAAATATTTTTATGGTGCCTACTCACATTTCTTGGTTGCTCGTCTCCTACTAATTATTAGCGAGTATGTAAACTATAAGGAACGCTCATCCGTAATTGACCAGTTCTCCTCGAGACAACACTGACATTGACATTAGCATGGCTTGCTCTTATCTCCTGATTTTTCGCCATGTGCGTGAAGTGGTTCTGCTTGGGCTCTCTGGGTGAAGGCGAAGGTGACAACGTCCAAGACGACGACGACTAGCAACTAATCAATGGCGATCAGGAATAATAATTAGCATGCATTCCAGTGCACAGGAACAGTTATGTTTATGTACATAGATAAATACGTAGGTAGACATAATATCTACATACATACATGGATTATTATTTAGTCGAAGGAAACAATATTACCGGAGACACTCAGCATCGCGTGTCATGATACATTTAGTTTTTTATAAGCTTTGTACAAAAGTATAATAAAACGCAATTTGGTGGACAGGAAATTCCGATGGATTTATGACGTTTGACAATTTTGGACAATAGCAATAAAAAGAGTGCTGCATTTGCAAATACATGGCTTCAAACAAAGTATTCATATGTACGAACGGATATTATTATTCCTGTTAATGGCACAAAATGCATTTTCCTTTTTAATGTTGATCATATGCTTAATTTTGGCAATGCATGGCTACAAAATTGAAGAATTGTTTGCACATGATTTCAAATAAATTAATCAAATGGACGAATTAATCAATGCATAAATGACCTTTGTATGCATGTACTTTGCCCCATTGTGACAGACTCAAGAAAGGAAATGGGTAGGTAAATATGCAGTTTAATTATTGACTCAGAAATATATGGGGTCACATAAAATATTCTGGAAGGTGGATACATACGCGTGTTCAATGGCACGTACTTACAAGCATATGCGCAAATAATTTCATTGTTTCCGATTAAACAAAGAGCAAAAAATTGCACATTTTTAAGAACTGAAATAACCAACCACTAAATATTTGCATCGTTGCGTTACATAATTTTATGAAATTAGAGCTTGACATTTTTGCAGAATGAGTCAATCCTAAATTTACATAAATACGAGCAGCTAAATTGGAACAGGAGGAGAACGAAAGTGAAATTCGGACTTGAGGATGACACTTTTGAAATTTAAAATAATTTCTTTCATCACTAATAAACTTTCTTCCTCATGTGTATGTATGCATCCAATTAACTTGGATCAATTTTTATATCTATTCAATCCAACGATTTTGCTGTGTCATTCTACAACTTTAGAATTCAAATCTAAATCCCAATTAACATTGTGAAGCAAAGTATTTAAGTTTCATCTTCTTCCTCGCAGCAGCAGTGTCACTTGAATAGAGAAGCTCAACTAAACCTCTGAGATTGACACATTCAACCAAATTTCTAATCTAATCCTATTATATGAATATTTAAGGGGGATGGATACATAATTGTTGTACCTGTGCAACTCCCAGCACAAATATTTGGCAGGAGTATTATTATTAAATATTTAAGCTTGAATTAATTTTTTTCTTCAATTATTCCTTAATTAAAGAATTTTTGACTAATTTTTGCCTAAATTAATGGTCCAGTTATCTAGACATGTACATATTTAACTAATTTTGACACGTTTTTATTTATTCCATGTTGTCGTCCTTTCATAAAAATAATCATATATTTGTACACATATGACGATCGGATGATTCAATGACACTCCCTTCACCTTATTCTTGATCAAGGTACCCACCCAGGCTGGCAGATATGTATGTAAATATGCGAATTATGTAGTTAGTGAATGACATTCAGTGAATGTCAAGATTACAATTCATGAACTTTAATAGTTAATCAAGTGTCGTTTTGTGTCCCATTTGGACATTATACACACGTGCATACATACATAATTTTCAGGTTATACAAAATAATTCCCCCCTCCTCCCCCCCCAAAAAAGTACAGATTTTCTCATCAAAATCTGGAAAGTATAATAAGATTGAATGCATACGGAAATGTACTGTCTTCGAAAATTAGGCGTTTCCGTCGTAAAATTTAACTGTAAACAAATGCATACTTTTCCTAACCTGCTTATTATTACAATGTTGGAATGTATATGTACTTATGCAAATTTAAATACCAAATCAGTGAGAAATTAACCTACTACTCTTTGCATGCATCTAAATTGCTATGCAATGCAAATTATGCAGATGTAGGACTGACCAGAAAGACAGATTTTTGTAGTGTCTGCAAATAATATTTGGTCCAATACAAAATCCGTGCTTTTCTTTCTTTCTGATAACTTTTAACTTTAACTCGACATGACAAAAATTTGTTGTCTTTAAACACAATATTTTAGATACAGTTAAGACTTATTTTTCAGAATTGTAAAGCATAACAAAAACAAAGAGGAAATATTTTATTATTTTTACAATGAATTGAACAACAACAACATCAGTGTAAAAGAAAAAAATGTGAATTAAGTGTTTCATTGTTATACGTACAGAAAATGTGAGAGGACACCTTGACAAATTTGGAACTAAATAAATATGTTCGTGCAGACGAGTTGTGATTGCAGTGGTGGAAAAAAATTTGTAATCCGAGAATAATTTTTTAAAAATAATTTTCAAAATTTTGGAAAATAATACGTTTCTAGTGTTCCAAACATTAATTATCATCATCATTATCACGATTTTGCTCGGGAATGACAGAGCTGACGATTGAATCCAGTCCTGGGAGTAGTAGTAGCAGGTGAGTAATGAATGAATACAAAAATTAGTAAATTAAGTCATAATAATCATCACAATCAAGGTTGTTATCTGTGAATTCATATCTTGGATAAAAAAAATCTGGAGGTAATTTGCTACCATGTACAAAATTGCGTCAATAATATTCAGTATGAATGAACAAGCAAAGTGACTTATGTGTTACGTAACGCAGCTTAAATAAATTTAATTTAGCAGCATCAGGAACTGAATTAAGTAATGGATTGAATAATAATAAATAATAATACTGAAGAATAAACAGGTTTGTTTGGAGGAGTTTCGTCGTAGCAGAATATTTTTCTTGGATAAAATGAAGAATTGTGATTACGGTAAAGATGCAAGGACGCAGACTCTCACGGTCATTAACTCGCATATGATCTTTTGTACGTACTTTATCTATGTGTGTATGTAAAGTGACAGCAAATCTTGTCCAATTCTTGTGAGGCATGACGAGAAAGAGTTCTGTTCAATTGAACTATTTAAGGTTCCAATCCAAGGAAATTAGCACGCGTTTTGTATTTATTTTTACTGTGGAGACTTTCAGGCGTCGAATTGTAAAAGTCATGCCGTTTAATCGTATCGTGCAGGAATAATGGTTGAACTATGAATTAACCATTATTTATCATTGTTATCATTATGCGTAAGGTTTGTTTAAATGTGTTGTCGGCAGTGTTATCAGGCATTCGAGTTTTGATAAGTCATTTTATGAATATTTCCGTTGTATATTTTTTCATAATTTTTTAACCAAAAATACATGCACGTTTGTTGCATGCATTTAATTGCTGACTTGATTTTGATGCGCTACGTACGTCCGTACAAATCAGGACGACGGAATTATATTGATTGCAGAATAATGCAGTGGCCCAGTTAGATTGGAATTAATATAATTCATGAGAGATGTCCAATTTATACGTGAATTTGGTTTTGTGCGGTAATAAAAGAGAAGAATACTCAAGGGTCCATTTCCACTTCCTGTATATACACGACTCCATTTTACAAACAATTAAGAAAGTAGAGTACACAAAATAAATACAATTGTTTGTTTGACATCGTGCGATTTATTAGTGTAATTGTACGTAAATGATAATGACGCTAATTCCGTAAAGAAGGAACAATCAATACAAACACGGCGGGGGTACAATTACTTAAAGAACAAGTCGTTACAGAGATGTCCAGGTGGATGTGATGGAAAAGGGGTTCATGGATTCGTGAATGTGTAGATTCGTGATCATAGCAAGTCATCAAGCGAATTAGTAAAGTGACTCCATTTCCGGAAGGTGCATTTACATATTATATCATCTCGCAACAATTATGGAAGGAAACAGGTTAGATAATGATGCGAGCTATTATATAGTCGTGTCCTGTGACACAATACTCACTGCTTTGTCGTGGTGGTGGTGGTGGTACTTCTAGCGTCGGTAGTAGCACTCCAACAACTTAGGGGTGCTGCTGACTGACTGACTGATGAGAATAATGGAGCGCCTTGAAAGATGTCAAGGATGTTTTGCCATCCACTTCCCAGTCACCTCCGCCACGATGATAATAGCGCGAGTGTGTTGTGTTATGATAACATGCCGTCTGGCAAGTGGGCGAGGATGCAGGTGTAAAAATACGACGGTGCTCTGTTCTATTATGCAATGATCCAATTGATTCTCTGAGGGATTCAGATGAATGAAGCCAGCAAAAGCCGTGACATTTATTCCTGTGCGAATAAATTGGTAGTGTTGGTGGTAGTGGTGATGATGATGATGGATCGGAGCCCATGGTCAGTTTGACTCCTCCAATGACTTCCTTCTGGCCTTAGACGCACAGATCGGTCGGTCAGTTTCCTTTTCCTCCTCCAAGAAGAGACTGATATTGTTGCACTATCTTCGTCGTAGGCAGGAACGGTACCTCCACAGGTGAAAAAGTTGTCCACCTTGCGCTTCCCTAGTATCAAAAAGTATACTAAAACCACCACTTCCACTATCTTGTAAACCACACCAACATCTCTTCTCTCTCTGACCTTTTCTCCCGAAGCGAGCAGCAAGCAGTGAGGTTTTTTTTTCTTGGTATAATTATCAACAAGAGTGGTCGTCGTCGCCGTGTGAAAAACCGTTCCTAAACGGTCCACCCTACCAAGAAATGGTCGACGTAAGCACGGAATCCTGCACTAACACGTCTTTATATTACTTAAGAGATGACAACGAGTGGTCAAATCTCAGTCCTCGCATGGAAGTCATCCGTCATTAACGACAACGAGCCAAGTGGAAGTAGTAGTCGAGTAGCTCCTTTATCGCTATTCAACGACGGCAAAGTGATAGCATTTCACTCTAGAATTAAAATAGTGAATAGTGAATTTTTAACTTATTGATTTTTTTGAATGGTTTCGTGCAATATTTGAGTCGTCATATTTATTAGTGAAGTAAAACATAGTGGTTGGACTTGGTCGTTACATAAGTAAATAGGAGATAGTTTTACTTTTGGGACGTTGCTACCTCCAAAAACTTGGATACTACCTGTTTGAATTTCATTCGGCTTCAGCACACAGGTAAATTTGATTTAGAAACGGCCCTCTGTAGGAACTTCTGTACATATAAGGACGGATATTTAGTACATATTTAATTCCTACAGAAAAAAAAAACATTTAAGAACTACTCACAAAAGTTGAGTAATTAGATAAATACCTAAATTTTTCCGACAAACTTGACTTTCATCAGTGATAGTCATACATATGTAACTGATATTGCGCGACGTAATAATAATAATAATCATCATCATAATGATAAGTCGTCTTGAACTTAATCCGAATGAGATGTGTCATACAAATTGGTCAATTTGAACGCCTTCGTTTACGATGACACCTCTCAGCCACATGGGTCTGCAGTCCATTTACGTTCAACTGCCATCACCACAGCCGAATTAGAGATACTACACACACATTATTGCAATGGACTGTTTGTTGTCCATTGTTCACTCGTGGTGATCTTTTGTTGTCAATTTCTTCACCACTATTATAACCACACACACACACATTTAATGTTATTTGATGCCTATTAAGTGTGTATGCACATTCATTCGCTAAGTCCTCCTTGGTTATCCTATGGGCGTCGTGAATGACAAAACCTCGACAGTCACCTGAAGATCTTCTCAGTGGAGAGTTGTTACAATCGGCCGGCATCGTCATTATTATTGGAATTATTATAGCAACATTTGTGTCTCTGTGTCGCACCTGCGTCTCAATTTGCCTCCGTTTTTATAACTGAATTGTGTCCCATATTTTGTGTGCTTTACTTAATTGTCATGTTCCATAATTTTGTCACGAAGAAAAAACGCGACTCAGCCCAACTTTTATGTATTTCTCGCTGAACAATCTATTTAATTGATCATGACCACACTAAAGTTAAATCTTAATCAAAAGCAGACCAACGTATCGAAGCATAATTATCACTACCGGTCCTCCTCCTCCGTCCTTCCCATGCCGGTGGATGAGTCGGTTTACTTGAAATCGTTACAATACATGTATTTAGTTGATTTTGGACAAAAATATAAAATTTTCTTTGATTTTTTTCATAAAAAAACTAACTCTGCTCTCTTCCAAATTTTCAGCTACGTCAACAACAATCTCGGCGAAGGAGAGGATCATCACCCAGACTCGTCTCGTGTCATTTATCGCAGTGGTGGTGGTGCTGGTGGAGGTGGGGTTATCGACAAGAACACAATTATAATGTCACCCCCACTCGCCAACGCGGAGGCGAAGCCGTCCAACACGGTGATGGAGCCTCCGAGGCGGATCGCCATCTCGGTGCAGGGGGCATGGAAGCAGTACGGGAGCGGGAAGGGGTTAAAGGTCACGCCCGTCCTGCAAGGGCTCAACATGACCGTTCGAGAGGGAACGATGTAAGTCATGTTTTATGCGGATTTTTCTGAACGCACCCACAATCATTCATCAAGCAAGATTGTAATCGACGACGACATGAATGTTGTGTCGTGCATAATCAAATGCTGAGTTCAGTCACTAATATATTCAGACAAGGTTGTTTAATATTCTGTTCACTTATTATGTCTTGTTTCTCACTGACTGAACTGAGGAGTGAGTAGGTGAATGATGTTACAATTCACTGTCCATGGAAAGTGCTAAAAATAAATGTATATATGTATTACCACCGTCCGTTTAGTGAGTTAGTGAGTGAGCTATCTATGCAAGGTGTGCGTATTGGGAGGAAAATCAAAGACATTGACGACCAACTAACCAATTTCAACAATACTTTCACTCTCTCGTTCTCTGGTGGTGGTTGTGTCGAGGAATGATAAACCGTCAACTTTTCAGGCCGATGTAGAATTAAGTTTTTTTATATTGTTGTCCCTTCCTCATGTAAAAAAAGTAATCAATATCAGCAGATTCGTCGAACCATTTTCTTTTTATTAATCAAAATATCGATCATGTCGTGAAGTGAAGAGAAGGGTTTGTTAGGGCAGCTTTACAAAATGTGCAAACTCATTAGAAACGTATGACATGAATCTGGGTCAAGAGTCAATGTTTGACCGTCACATGGTCGCACGGCAATGCGTACGTATAAGGCGGCCTTCATCCATTTACATGAAATCAGTTTAAATAGTTTGCTCTGTTTGCATTTTCCGGGATTACGAAATACGAAATGTGCAACTTTTTTAAACAAAGTGTGTCCATTTTAGTTAGTTGTGGTCGAATGCAATATGCAGTATGTTACAATAACACATGCAGTTGAGCATAATCGGATTAAAAAGCGAGATGAAGATGACCGTTGCAAAAAGTCAGTGTCACAATTGCATTTTACACAACGCTCAGACAGGATTATTTGATCATATATTTAGTCATCATGCAACACTGACTCGTATTTTTTCCTTGAATCTGTAGATACAGCCTTTTGGGTGCGAGTGGGTGTGGGAAGACGACCCTTCTTGCCTGCATCGTTGGAATGAGGCGACTTGATGGAGGAAATTGTTTCATTTTCGGGGCTCGTCCTGGTACCGTGGAGAGTGGAATTCCTGGAAAACGAGTTGGTTATATGCCACAGGTAATTCTTGAAAAACGAAATAATTATGAAAAAAACTGAAATTATTTCAAAATTATTACAATGTTAAGGAAATCGCGTTATACGGAGAATTTACTATTCGCGAAGCGATGGAGTATTTCGGGCGGATTTATGGCATGTCAAGGGACGAAGTGGAAAATAAAATGTCATTCTTAATGAAATTCTTGGACCTTCCCCCATCCCATCGACACATTGTTACTCTGAGGTATTGAAAAATTGTGAATTTGCCGTGGTCTCAATGTGCTAAGGTTTTTTTTCTCTCACAGCGGCGGACAGCAGAGGAGAGTATCCTTCGCCGTGGCATTGCTTCACGATCCGGAAATTTTGATCCTCGAGTACGTAAAAAAATAGTTTAAAAAAAGAAACTTATGTTTTTAATAGAAAAGTTTAATTTCAGTGAACCAACGGTCGGAGTGGACCCACTTTTGCGACAAAATATTTGGAATCACTTGAGCAGCTTGGTCTCCACTGGACGAACAACAGTCATTAGTAAGATGTGATACTTGATTTAAACATTTGTGATCATGTCCTTATTTCCTTGTGCTCTGTCTTCCAGTCACCACGCATTATATTGAAGAAGCCAAACAAGCCAACCGAATTGGACTGATGCGCAGTGGTCGCTTACTTGCAGAGGATTCCCCCCCAAATTTGCTCAAAGTACATCAGTGCCTCTCCCTGGAAGACGTATTTTTAAAACTGTGCATGAAGGACAAGTCCAACAACAACAACGCACTCGTCCCCATGCTCAATGTGGTGACAAACGTTAACAAAAATGCCGCCTCCCCCCAACCCCCAAACGAGATCAACCTCGTGTCCGTCTATAATGAGAAGAATCGCCAATTTCGTGGCGGTGAAAACAACGATGGCACCACCACCGTGGTCACAACGACGACTCCGGAGGAAAATGGAGGCATCGTTGGCCTCGCGTTTCACCAGTCAAACGAACAATTGGTGGGTGGGGATGCCGGTTCGGACGTGTCGAGCAATCCAGACACGGATTGTCGTGCGATCAAAGACGTTTCAGACGATTGTTCAGACTGCTTATCTCGCCCTTGGTCGTTCAACTTTCAAAACTCTTTAAATAGACTAACAGCTCTCACACTTAAGAATTTTATTTGTATGTGGCGAAATATCGGGTACGAGGGGGCGGACAAGTTTAATCATATTATTTTTACGAATGCGTACAGATTTTGTGTAAATATGACTTTTTTTCTGATTTCAGATTTATGCTATTTATTTTTTTACTCCCTGCCATTCAAGTAATTTTATTCTGTCTCGCCATCGGTCGAGAACCTCGAGACATAAGGGTCGGTGTAATTAATAATGAAATGTCTACCCTCGGACTTTGCGATGCACCGATGGGTTGTTCTACGGCGAATTTGAGTTGTCGCTACCTCAAATTTTTGCCGAAGGATTCACTACATTTGGTGAGATTCGATTAGAGTTTGATTAATTCCAAGTAGTAGTTTTTATGCTGGACAATAATTTGCACTGCTGTTTCGTCTGACTGATATTAGACATTTTACGAGAATGAGACGGCAGCCATCAGTGAGATTGAGAAGGGAAACATGTGGGGCTACATTTCCTTCCCGTCCAACTTCTCGGAGGCCATGATTGAAAGAGGAATCTCTGGAAATCTTGCGGACAACGAGACCCTTCATGCGTCTCGGATCAAGATCAAAATGGACATGTCCAGTAACTTGACGATAGAAAATAATTCAAGAAATTAATAAAAAATACTTAAATCTTATCTTAATAATTTTTACCGTGTATATAGATCAACAAATTGCGTTCAGTCTTCAGCGAATTTTCTTGGAAACTTTCCAATCGTTCTCGAAAAGGTTGTTGTCCGATTGTGATTATGATCCGGCATCAGGAGATCTGCCACTTCAGGTTCTGTATCGATTACTTATTACACACATTTTTAGGCGTAATTTATTTATATTAAATTTGTTTTCTAATTTTTCAAAATAGTTCGAAGAACCCGTGTATGGACATGATCATCCAAGTTTTATGGAGTTCTTAGCCCCAGGAATTGTGTTGAGGTGGGTATTGTGAAAAAGTGATAATTTACTTTTCGTCTAAAATTACTCTAATTAATTGTTTCACACATGCAGCATCATCTTTTTCATGTCTGTGGCCTCCACGGGATCGGCTTTCATCACTGAGAAGAAGGAAGGTATGATGGATCGATCGTTGGTGGCTGGGGTTACGACTGGAGAAGTGATCACTGCACATATGATAACCCACTACGTCGTCATGGTGGGTCAGACCGCGTTGGTTTTCGTCTTTATGATGATCGTCTTCGAAGTACCGGTTCGAGGACCGCTCGTTTGGGCAATTGCAATCACACTTCTTCAAGGAACTTGTGGAATGGCTTTCGGTAATTGACAGGCTTTAACGTTAGTTAAGGTCATAATTAATTTGCTATGTGGTTTCTCCTACAGGTTTCCTCATCTCTGTAATCTGCACAGAAGAAAGGAACGCCATTCAAATGGCTCTGGGCAGTTTTTACCCAAATCTTCTCCTCTCAGGTGACCTTTTTGGCAGAAATTAAAATTTATGTCTGAACTTGAACAAGTATTTACTGAGCCTTTCTCATATACAAGGTGTCGTCTGGCCTATCGAAAGTATGCCCAAGATGCTCCGTGACATGGCATATATCATGCCGGAAACACTAGCTTGTGAAAGTATGCGATCAATTTTGTCACGTGGTTGGGGAATTACGCACCCGGCCGTGTGGCCCGGATTTGTCGCCTCCATCGTGTGGAGTATTATCTTTTGGATTCTCGCCGTCCTCACGGCGCGTCTCTACCGGTCCAAGTAATCAATGTGGTGGAATAATTATAAGTAATAATAGTTATAATACATCGCGTACTTTTTTAATTTTATTACAAACATGCGTCTCTGAAATTTAAACAATTTCTTTTTTATACAAATGTGATGTGACAGCTATATGTAAGCTAGCTTGTAAATAACTTTTTTCTTTCTCCGGTGAAATAAATACGTAGAATCGTGAAAATTGATAGTAATTGTTGTTAATATTTAGATACGTATTCGAATGAAGAAGAGCGAATCTATAGAAAACTGGTGATGATCGTTCGTGACTTTGATTTCTGTCGACATTTTATAGCCCTTTCCTTGGACTAAAGATGTGAATGCGCGTTGTACGACAGCTCAGTCATACGTATTTAGAATTATCTTGCATGTCCCTTTACGCTGGAGTTGGCGACCCCTTTTGTTTTCCTTCCATTGAGAATTTTCAATTGAGGCGATATTTGTAAGGTGGCCGTCGGGATATCCTAGCTTGCTACGAACTACTAATCGCGGCAAGACAATTCTCGTCCTTCTTCGACATTTGGTTCACTTTTAAAAAATTCGAAATGAAGCGACAATTCTCCGAGTTTGGAAGCACGAAAGATGTCTGGAATCCACTCTATTATGAATGGCGTGTTGTCTTTGGAAGTAGGGAAATGTTTTCCTGGAATAAAATGGCACAAACATTAATAACTGTCTTACAAACTGCAATTATTCAGAGTAATACTATTAATGACCAAGAACTATTTACCGCATTTTAATTGAGTGCAATGTAGTACAGGTAGAACTTTTCTTTGACGGGGACTTTTATCGTTCTCAACCTTGGGTGGCAACCATTCAACAAAATTACCGTTGCTTGACTTTAGGAAATATTGCTTTGCTTTTAACGGAATCTGAAAATATGAAAGAAAAGTTGTAGTTATAAGCACAAACCAGAAATATAATATGCATACATTTTAAATTGCTCACCATTGAGGATTCAAATATACTCATGAGATGGAGAATGTTTGTAATTTTCCAGACATTCTTTGTAAATGAGCCGACTGGTGGTTTATCGAGACGCTGGAAGACAAATGTATGATTTGGAAGACGTTTCTTTTTTCCACCCACTAATTGAGCTAGAGAGGTCAGTCTTTCTTTTAAATACTCAAAGTGTGCCTGCAAGAAGAGACATATACATAAAAGGATGACACATTATAAAATACTTTTTTGCGAACTACTAGCATTATAACTTACACCAGAAATGTAGTAAACATGGGGATCTGGTTGTGTTGAGAGCTGATAATTCATTGTTGCATTAATTCTATCGTTAACACCGGCCAGCCAAATTTCAAATGTTTGGAAATGTCTAATCTTGTCGTCCTCTGTGGACAACAGTTCTTTAATTGGAGGTGATGTAGGTGGACTTTGACTTGTATGCCTACTGTTATTAGGACTACTTGTGACGGGCGATAGGCGATTAGCCTGGTCATTAATTCGACACAATTTTCGTTTCTTGGCAGGCATTTGACTATCCATATAATTTTCAGTGTCAGTGCAATTCAGTTCTTGTGGAGGAGGAATAATGGGTCGTTGTTCTTCAAATATTTGTTGCGTTGTTGGTATGTCAGGAAGTTGTTGTTGCGTTTGTGATGGATAAGTTAAGTGTATGGTGCCTTGTTGGTTGGAAAAAATGTGACACACCTGTCAAATAAAGAATTAATTAACATAAGTTAATGATTCACGGTGATTTTGTATACAAACCTGATGATCACCGTCCAAGCTGTCCAGCACGGTGCTATCTTCAAATGCTAAGGCATCTTCGACATTATCAATATTTGGATCTGCCAAAACAGCTTCTAATGTTTGGACCTAATTTTACATAATATTGCATAATAAATTTACAACCCGTCTCTAAAAATATATAATTTATTCTATAAGCGAAAAAAAACTTTACGTTTGACAGCGAATTATCGTCCGGAGCGGATATGCTCATCTCCAGTAGGGATAAATTGTCGCGCATAATTTCTACAGATAGCTGCGTATCCAGTTCGACCGGTTTACCGTCACTAGTAACGAATTGAAGTTGACTTAATAATGGAGCTGTAAAAAAATGTTTAAAAAATCATTGCACAGATCAAACAAACGTATATTAATTTGCTTCGAATAATGTGTTACATGGTGCTTCTTGGTTTGAGGGAGGTACTATTTGTTCAAATTCCTTCATTAATGCTTCATCGCTGGCAAAAGCGCAGGCGCAAATATAAAAATGTAGGCACATCATGTAAAGTGGGTCTGAAGAAGATTGATTATCATCTCGATTCTATCAAATACATTAAAAATGAACAGTTATATATAAGTATAATTTGTCCATATGTCTGAGAGTTGTTCTATATACATACATATTTACACATGAGTGAATGATATACCTTCATGGCAGAACAAGAACAATAGAATATCCTCTCAATGGTCGTTTCGTTTTTGGAAGGTTTACTAAATATTGAATGAACAATTTCCAAT
This sequence comes from Folsomia candida, assembly GCF_002217175.1. Classification (NCBI taxonomy): domain Eukaryota; kingdom Metazoa; phylum Arthropoda; class Collembola; order Entomobryomorpha; family Isotomidae; genus Folsomia; species Folsomia candida. The sequence goes on from NW_019091209.1 coordinate 3,171,597, forward strand.
CTGCTCTTAATATCCCCTTCAGAATCATCACAGTAATCCGTGACTACGACAAAGGCTGCCTTTGAGACCCGTTGCACAGATAATCGTCCAGATTGCAGACTACAAGTAATTGTCTGAATCGGAAACGAAAGTATGGTTTATTTTTAAGTGACATATTTTCATATTAATCCGATATAACTTACGTTTAAATGACGAGGTGGAATACTGATCGTGGAAAAAACGGATTGTTTAAGTTGAAGGAGTTCAGATTCTGCAGTGCAGAATCGGGCTGCATTAATGTGGGTGCACTGTAAACAGCCAAAAAATTAATATCAACATTTCTTCACAAGACAAGCACACACTTATTTTTTTCATACAAGTAACTTACCGGGTTATCCTCATCCTTCGAAGAGCAACTTTCCTGCATGCATCTGTACTGGTGTCCAGGACTTCCGCTAGACAAACTGTCATTGCTATCCCCCTCATTCCACAGCAATTGGACAAAATTTCGGTGATCCTTGCCCCCAACGCCGCGATCTTTGCACAGCACAGAGTAATAAATCTGCAAGGTCATGAAAACAATAATAATAATAAATCAACCCCTGTTATACAACACCTTATACTATTTCTTACGTCATTATATCCCGTGAGCCCTAACACTTTCACGGCCTCAAGGGTGGCCTCCTTTCGACGTCCCTTTCCCCGAAAGACGACATCACACTCTTTGTTCTTGCACTTGGAACCCCTCGTCCCGTTGACGGTACCACATTTGGGACATTTCCGAATTCCACGAAGCGTAGGACGTCCCAAATCTGCAAAGAGAGACTTCATCCTATCCTCAGACGACATGGAAGAGGAAGGATCACTGCAGATTGGCAAATCTGAAATTACAACCAATTATTTATATTTCAATTCATTATTGGCAAGAAAAATGCTCTAACAGCAAAAGACAACTTTTGAGCAAACAAACCTGGAATTTCCTGTGATAACTTACTTATCACTGATAACTACCTCCAATTCCAATACATTTTGTTGACCCTGCAAAAATTTGACCTGTCTTTGAGGAGTAGTAGAGTAGTTTCTCCTATGTTTTTGTCACGTATAAAAGTTGGTAAATATTTCTCAAACTCGCAGCGCTCAGGGCAAGTTGAGCAAAAAAATGAGCAAGTTGAGACCAAGCAAGAGCAAATGTTCCACTTTGAAAAAGTGTCAAGTTAATATTAATTTCTTTCACTTGGCAATTAATTAATTAATTATTAATTTTTACTCAAATTGCAATAACGTAACGTCCGTAAAAAACTTGGGAGAAGATGGACAAAGAAGCTCAAGATAATTTAGTGAGGCCGGAAGAGACTAATGATGACGAGGGCGATGACGGCGAGCAGTACGTGATGTACAAGGACCGGGCGGAATGGGCCGACCTGACCCCAGTCCCCCAGATTGAGGGGGATGAGCCCGTAGTGCAAATAGAGTACTCGGCTAAATGTGAGTAGAGTTAATTATTATGGTTACTTAATCGTACTTACTTTCTAAATGAAGTTTGATTAAATTAATAATTTGGGATGGGTTTGATTTTTTTTAGTTAAAGATGTTTACGACTACTTCCGAGGGGCGGTGGAAGCGGGGGAGAAAACGGAGAGAGTGTTAACTTTAACTTCGGATGCAATTATGCTTAATGCGGCAAATTATACGGTTTGGCAGTACAGGTAATGATGTACATATGCTAAACTTTTAATTAGTAGCATGATGACTAATTATGACTTATCAACTAACAGGAGAGATGTACTAGAAGCGCTCGGGATTCCTTCCGTCATCACCAAGGATGGTTTAAATAAAGAATTTGAGAAAGAATACGAGTTCAGCAGGCAGATGATTGAAGAGAATCAAAAGAACTATCAAGTATGGCATCATAGGAAAAGTTTGGTGGCATGGGCGGCCGAATATGATGACGACTCGGAAGAAATTTCATTAACTGATGTGGAATTATGTACAAAGTTGGCCAGATTAGAATTAGTCCTCACGGAGAAGATTTTAGAGACAGACGCTAAAAACTACCATGCTTGGCAACATCGTCAATGGGTATTGAGGACGTTCAAGTATGTGTTTTAAAAATTTAGGTGGGTTTCTAATTTGAAACTTAATTATGCTTCAATGGTTTGCGATTTTACAGAATATTCGACGCCGAACTGGACTTTGTTACAAATTTAATCTATGAAGATGTTCGAAACAATTCTGCCTGGAATCAGCGATTTTTTGTGTTATCTAACATTCCAAACCTTAAGCAGGAATGTCTGGAAATGGATATGGCTTTTACTTGGACACAAATCGAATTAGCCATGTCCAATGAAAGCCCTTGGAATTATATGAAAGGGTATGTACATACCGAATGAGATTTGTCAATTATGTACGTCAAATGACAAATCAAGAGTTATAAAATAATGATAAATTTCCTTGGAAAGTTTATTGCTGCTCTTCAAAAGACTAATGGACGAATCCGCCCTCAAAACCATAAAAACTACCATTTTAAACACCTGTTTAAACTATTATAAAAATGGAAGTACAAGTGTTCCTTTAATGGGTTTCATCACGGAATTGGTTTTAGACACCGTTGATCCTAAATCTGATGAGTTGTACGTCCAAACCTTGGAAGTATGTTGCTATTCGTAGTTGTTATGTATATTTGTGTGGTGCATATTATACATAAAATATGTATAATTTGTATATATTTATTTTACAGATCTGTGATATACTAATAGAGAAGGACATGATTCGTCGACATTTTTGGGACCATATTAAAAAGCAAGTAACAACTGCCCAACTTAAAGCTAAATGATGGAAAACAAGGAGTCAAAAAGCATTACCAGTTCTTCTAAATTATTTTTACTCTTTGCTATTATTTTTTTTTCTTATAGATATATATTACATCCTTTATTGCGGTTCTCTAAATTCATTGTCACAATACGAAAGCTTTATCATATCAATAAATGTACAGTTTTTCTTCGCATGGCAATATATTTAACTTGATGTAATGATCATTCTACGTAAATGCCATCATCTCACCCTTGCCTTGTCTGGAATTGATGATGATTGTAATCCTGTCCAGCATTTTTATTACTCTCTCGTCTCGTCTCAGATTACAATTTTAATTTACAATGCTTACTAATATCCTGTTTCTACAGAATAGGATGGAAAAGTGAGACATTACAGAATCGCAAGAGCATTGATTTTCGCATTCTTATCGATGTTATCCCTTTTCTCATATTACACATTTTCATATGACGCGACCATGAATATACAAGCTACGGATCCGACCGACCCGTGGCACAATCAGATTATGGTCACTCTCGTAAAAACCCTGCACTCTGGATGGTGCGTACTTGATGAAGGGCACTGCTTGTTGACAGAAGGCATCGCATTTTATAGCCGTACAAATAAAAACATTGAGACAACCAAATGCTATATGCTCCCTTTTTCTTTGTTTCTTTCTGCTCAATGAAACACGACGTTCGTTTATACCCTTCATTTTACAACGTTATTCTTAATTCTTCCTTCCTTCCTGTAAATGTGAAGATGATGATGACGACGATGATGATGATGATGGGCGCATTGTATTGTATCCTATTTATGCCATTCTTTTATATTTTCTTGCCTGGTTCCTCTCACCCTCTCGACAACAGTTCTTCAACACAAGTGATACAACTTGTATCCAAAGTGTACACAAGCCAATCGACGAGTTACGAAGTCGAACTATAAAAAATCAAATGCACTCATTCTCCTATGTATGAGTTGCCTTGATTGAAGTAATGCATTGTCACAAGCTAAATATTAAGTTGTAATTAAATTCAGCGGAATTATATTAGGAATTAAAGTATAGAAAATCGATAATAAAGTCTGTGTATGAGTGAAAGAGTTCGATACGACTCGTCTCAATTTCAATTTCTTCTCATCATTTCGCTTCATTTTATACAGAGCACAGTTATATTTGACAAAATTATTCGGAAATTGGAATATTTTCCTTGGATAATTGAGGTCTAAAGTTTCGAATGACTTCTGAACAAGTGTTGAACACCTGTTGCAGACTTACTTTAATTACTACGCGTGACTGGTTTGGTTGAAGTACTTTAAGGTTATCCAAAGAGATTTTGGTGAGATTTTAATTATCTTAACCAAGTTGTTGTTCATATTTGTACTTAAATCTTGTGTAACAGGGGCGGGTGTGGTGTGGATGCAGACAAAATATAATGGAGCGATGCGGATCACCAACGCCGTGGGGTTTGGAAGAAGAACTTCACGAATTGCCAGCTTGTCACAAAAGTTATCATGCCAGTTTACTACATCGATTTCAGCAAGTTAACCAACACTGCGACCTGTCCATCAGAGAACCCGTTACGTTCAACAGTGTCAATAAAATTCGGTACTTTATAAAATTATAATAATAATCCTACATGGTTGGGGTTTGACATGGGTTTGATTTTTTTAATGACAGGTTCGGGGGTCAAGACGTGCTGGACTATGTGGTGTGTTATGCCACAAGGGGAAATCCGGTCGAGAACGTGCCAGATCATTGGCATTATGTGTCATTCGGGCTGTCCGACATTCATGGCCATGACGCCATGCAGGACAACCCACTGCCAGTGACGTCAGGCTCACGTGTGTCTGGGCTAGGTTTCGAACTTACATTTCGACTAGAAGCAAAGTTAGAAGCTGTCGGAGACCCTCCAGCGTGGCCGGTTGACTTGTTGCAGAAATTGGCCAGATATATACATGTAACGCCGGACTGTATAATAGTTCCTGGGGATCATATCACTTGGCATGCCCCCCTTCACGGCAACCTTGACGTTGATTGTGAAATAAATCACATGTTGGTTGCTCAAGATGTGTCAATTCCAAAATTGGAAACCCCAACTGGATGCGTCGCATTTCATCAAGTCGTAGGCGTCACCTATTCAGAAGTTCAATTGGCACAGCGATGGAATGCGACCTCTTTGATGAATCTATTCAGGGAGCAGGACGAGTACGTACAAACTATTTAAAACGTTTTAAATCTAAACTAATTTTGAAAAACCGTAACGAACCATTTGTAACTAATGACCAACTTTGACGAATAATTTCAGTCTCGGAGGCTCAGCCCTGGTGACAGATATTTTCAGGAAGAAAGCCATACTAGAGTTGCATCCAAATCTGGAAGGGTCGATAACATTTGGAATACAGAAAGACGGATCGGACTTAAATGGCGTAGGAGGAAGGGCTTTATGGACACAAAACGCTAGATTTTATTGCCACGAGTCTCACTGGTGGGCGTTAAGGTGGGATAGTTGGGTTTTTAATATACTTCATAATATTCCCTTAATTGCGTTATATAATCTTAAAAAATTTATGGACAGCGAGTTTGAACGGAGACAGTACATTTTGTTCGAAAGCAGTTCTCCGTCCTCCATCACGACGTCGAAACATCAGAAGGAGCATATGAGGAAATCTTTGACGCAAAATGACATTGAACAAATTTCAAACCTTCTGGAAAACGCTAGATTAGTAGAGGACGAGAAAAACGATGACACGAATCAGCACGACCTTCCACCTCAGATTAAAGAACGGATCATATTTCCAAATAAAGTGCATTTAACGATGAGTCCGGAGACAGGAAGATTGTTGCCCCTTGCTCTCAGGTATAAAAAATAGTAACAAATTTTGCCAAGAACGAGCGATGTTTTTACAAATTTCTTCACCAGATCCACAGAAATTAAAAAAAACTTTGTCTTTGTAATATGTAGGGGGAGGGTTGACCACAATCGACATTTCACTATAAAAGACACCACCATGGAGGATGTCATCACATTCGTCCCCAACGGTATGTCGGGTTCATTTACAACCGATAGCTGCCCATTTGCTGCTTGTGGACCTTGGCTACATATTCAGTTAGATGAAGTTGCTCGCAAAAATATTTCTGAAGACGTTGAATTTTTGTTTTCTTCCGAAGCAGTCAATGTAAGTTTAATTCGTAGTAATTAATTAAAAAAGTAAAAGTACTATATTAAACCATTATTTTAAAATAACAGCCTGAATTTCCAAAATTCCTCGCTTGGCCGGAAGCCAACCTGGCTTTGACAATTCTCGACATCAGAGACTGATCACACGCTTCGAAATCGACTTCAAATCAGAGTACCACCAACGAACTTTTCTCATTCTTTTATAATTTTTATATAAGCTGCATTTTTACCCGCAGTGTAAATATAATATATTTTAAGTAAACCTCGCATAGTTTTATTCAATAGCGGTATGCTTTTATGTAGTAAATATTAATATGTGTAAACCACCAATCAAAGAATAAAGTCACAATACTTCCGATCATGTCATTCGTTATTATTACATAACTCTCTATGCAAATGCATAATGAAATCCAAATCCTTTAGATGAAATTAAAACTTCTTACACACAATTGCATCAGAATTTTTAATCACAACACAATTATTTATTTATCTAAACAAATTGTTTACATGGTTCAGTAAATTGAACGTGAATAAAATATCCTTTAGATTTTTATTATTATTCTTATGCACTTGCCATCTGAGCTGGAGGAATTCCTCGTTTCGGTACATATTCCGTAGGCCTTGGTACCATTCTGCGATTCAATCAAAACGATCAGATAATAAAAATTCATTACAAACGCGTAAAAAAGTAATTAAACGCTTACGTAATGCAATCAATGATGGGACACACAGAAAGACACAAAGTGCATCCAGTGCATTCATCAGTGACCAGTGGAAAGTGAGAGTCCTTGCCGAATTCAATGGCTTGGTAGCCAGAGTCGTTGCAAGTCATATAACATTTACCACAGTTTATGCACATTTCCTAGAAAATAAGTAATGGTCTAGATTATAATCGAAGAGTAAGATAACTTGCAATATCTGCGATATTCATTTGTTAAATACATCATCAATGAGAGCCACAACTTGTTCCTTATTGTTCAGGTCCCCATACGTTCCAATTCTTGGGATGGCTTTGCCCACCATGTCGCAAATCCCAGAAATGGCAGAGCTTGGTTTCGAAACACTCCGCTTCTCTAAACCCTTCTCTAGCTGCTCAAGTGTCGTTTGTTCTTTGTCCTGAGCAATTAAGTGTTCTCGTTCCAAAAGATACTTTCCAAATGAAGGCAAATGCTACAATGTAACAAATCGTAAAAGATAGCATAAATACATAGTGTTACACCTTCCGTACTGCTGGATATTAGTAGTTTTACCTTATCAATGGCTGAATAACTGGTCAGGACTTTACCCTTTTGGTGTCTCGGTGTGGGTGGAGACTGCCCGTTCCAACCCTTTAAACCAACAGCGTCCAAGTAAAGTAGAGCCTTCAGCCCGGTGATGTAGTCATCAACGACGGTGAAGTCCTGGTTTTGAACGGCACTGCAAATCTAAACAATTACGTCAACACGGGTATAATTAAAAGTACAACAAAAGTAGTGCAATAGATAAATCGAGTTAAATTCCCTCGATACCTGCACAACAGACGCCCCACAATGTATAAATTGCAACGCCGTCTCTGCCGAGTCGATACCGCCCGTGGCCAGAATTGGGAATCCTGGCAGTGCCCTTGCAATATGAGACACAGCTCGAAGGGCCACGGGACGAATAGCATTTCCGGAAACACCTCCGTACGTGGTTCGTTTCTCGCTACCAACGCCTGGCCAGGGTTCTCCGCTAACGTTGAGACCCATCAGACCGGACAGCGTGTTTGTTGCGGTCACCCCGTCAGCATGACCTAAGACAATTTTTAAACTTATGCATTCTAAGATTAATTAGTGCAACATTAATTAGTTCACCTTCATGCGCGGCACGAGCAATATCCACAATGTTCGTAACGTTGGGAGTGAGCTTGGCAAAGAATGGAATCTTAATGGCTGCTCGAACCCAGCGGCAAATATTTCTCACGAGGTCGGGATCCTGACCGCAGGCGAGCCCCATCCCACGCTCACCCATCCCATGGGGACACGACAAGTTCAGCTCCAACGCATCAGCTCCCGAATTCTCAGCCATTTTTGCAAGTTCCGTCCAATCCTTGCAATTGTACGAGCACATTATGCTCGCGATAATGATCTAACGATTCAATTTGAGTCATTTAGAAAAAAGTTAAGACTAATTATGTACAGTTATAAAAATTAAAACCTTTTGGGGGAAATCAGCTTTCAACTCTTTCACACTTTGACACCAGTAAGCCGCAGTTTTTTCTGAGATTAACTCAATGTTGAGGAAAGCTCCTTGTCCAGGGCCGAAAACTTGACCGGAAGTAGTACCACGAACGATGCGTGGACTAACGTTTGTCACCAAGTCCTAGTAATAAATCCATAGCTATGAATTCATCAATTACTGACCATAAATATTACTATTTAAGTACTATTTCCTATTCAACCTTGTCAAGGGAATAAGTTTTGGTCACAGCAAATCCCCACCCGGCTTCGAAAGCGCGACGAAGCATGGGGCTTGTCGTGCAAGGAGTGGCTGACGCGAGTCCGAAAGGATTCTCAAATTTCATTCCACAAACTTCAACACTCAAGTCGACCATATCGATTGGCGTGTAGAACTTTGGTAATTGGGCGACATCGGGAACGGTCTCACCATACTTTCCCTGCAATGGGATGAAAGATATTATATTTTATTCCATATTCATGTGTTGTTCGCATAAAAGTTGTAGAACGCACTTGAAGATAACGGTGAATACTCCAAGATGCCGTTTTCCCATCATTGACAGCTTCCACAGTCGTTTCCGCAACTCCAGCAATATCACCTCCAGCAAAGACCCAATCTTCAGATGTTTGCATGGTTTTCTCATTCACTTCTGGTCGGCCATATTTGTTCATTTTTAGAGGTTGCAGAGCAGCTTGAACTGTAAAAAAATTGTGGGTAAAATATTAGAAAAAAAATTAACATTGATGAATTATTGCTTTATCAATATAAATTATACCCTCTTCATCGCACAGGCTGGATCCAAACGCTGAAATGATATAACTAGCCTTGATAGTACAAACTTGGTCCTTGTCTTCGACCCATTCGCCATCATCGTTCACCTCAGTTCGATAGAATTCCATACCCATAATTTTGTTCGACTTCATATTCACCGATTTTGGAGCCATGAATGGCATAAACTCGCATTTCTCTTCACGAGCCAAATCCATCTACAAAATTAAATAGTAGTTCCATATTTATTTTCCGTATTAATGGCAACCTTGAATATCTTAGTCAAGAATGTAGTCACCTCTTCCGGAACGGCTCTAATGTTTGTAAATCCTTTACGGAATACGACAAAAACCTTGGAAGCTCCGCAACGGAGAGCGGACGTTGCACAATCGAACGCCGTATCACCAGCTCCAAGCACGATTACCTTTCCAGATAGTTGAGGCAGTGTTTTTTTGCTAGTGCATGCACACATGCCTGGAACAAAGAAATCGAATAAAATAACAACCAAAATAGTTTTTTTTAATTAATCAATTCGGAAAACTATTTAATTAAGTTACCTGGTTTGCTTGCAAGTGCAACTTTTGGGAGAAAGTCCTTTGAAGTAAAAAATCCCATGTCTTCAGTCAGATCTTCGAAAGGGTGAACCCGTTTCGGATTTGGAAGACCAATTCCAACAAACACGGCGTCAAATCCGTAGTTTTTCAATTTCTGTATGACAAAGCAATATAATTCAACTTGTGCTATATGACATGTGAACGTGTCTGTCAATCGTATTATGAATATATTTACTTACCGTCAAAGTAAGGCCGTTAGTGGCAGAAAACTTTTTGCCGCATTCGATTTGAACGCCAAGGTCCTGCATCAACTCCACCTCGTACTGAACGACTTCGATGGGGAGTCGATATTGTGGAATTTCAGCCGAGCTCAAACCACCAATGTATTTTTCCTTCTCGTAAATTACCAAGTTCTTGTAGCCCAATCGTGCTAAAAATGTGGCACAAGAAATTGATGCCGGTCCACATCCGATAAGAGCAATTTTAGAGTTCTGGTAGCTTTTTGAGCTATTGTCCAAGTTGGGTGGGACGATTTGAGGGATTTTCATCTTGGTAAAAATCTGCAAGTGCAAATTAATAAATTTGGTTTGGTATTATATATTTGGTGCAAATTAGTATCGTAATTTAAGTGCAAAATGTTACCTCGCACGCAAATTGTTGTAAACCTCCAATGTTGATGGGTCCTTCTTCAGATGCGTAAAGATTACACGAACCCACGCATAAATCGCTCGTGGGGCAGACCATCCCACAAGTCAAACCTAACGGATTGTCAGAAAAAATTGCTTTTGCGGCTCCATAGTAGTTCTATACAGGAAGAATATAATTGTCATTTTCTGTTTTAACTAAATAATTTTAACTTCAATTATTTAATTGTTTACAACCTTTGTCGCAATGTTTCCGATGAAAGTCTTGACATCCAGTTGTGTAGGGCAGGATTTTTGACATGGTGCATCTGATCAATCGTCAACACAGTTTTGATAAATGGTCACGAATTAAGTATCCAAATTTAAGTATCTCACCGGCGCATTTTAAACAACGATTAGCTTCACGAAGGGCTCCCCGTTCGCTCAAAGTGGTGTGTTTGATGTCATCAAAGTTGTTCGTAAGTGGTGGACAGCTCTGTTAATTAATTGGTATAAAGCACATTGTTTAGCACAACTTGGAATTTGTATAATTAAATATTTTATAATTACACTGCAATGCTTGTCTCCATTTCGTTTCCAGTTTTTCTTGTTTACTTTTGTCTCAGCGGAAGGGACAAGGGACGCGAAGGGTTTAATCTTTGGATTCAAACTCAGGATGCTCTACAAATAAAGCAGCATTAAATTTCATTGATTATCAAAGTATTTATGAATTGAACATTTTATGAAGAGCGATGTGCATGGTTGGTGTGAGAGCACGTGGAATATGGCAATGCATTTAATATTGAAGTGTGGATGGAAATTAGTGAATTGTCTTTAGCAGAAACTTTGCTTAGCGTTCTCATTGAAACCTAGGTGTAGGTCTCAATATGCCACCGCATATTTAAAGTGAGACTTTCTCGTCTCATATTTTCTCATCACTCGTCAATCTATTTCAAAGCACTATTTGATACTACGCAATCAATCGATAAATTTTTAAAGTTAGTTGAAGAGTACAATCCTTAGTCATGAGATGTCCTAAAATCTTGATCAGTTATGAACAGTTAATCCATAAGGCAATCCTATAGCAGACACGAATTTTACGTTGATGGTCACATTTCGTGCAGCAGGAAAAGTGAGATATTCTCATATTTTTTGCATGCATGCAAAAAAATCATGTTTAATAGAATTTATGAAAACTTGTATTATGCATTATTTTCTGATTATCCGGTAAGTTACATAATCCATTATTACAAATATTCATTTCCGAACCTCAATGTCCGCCGCGTCCTTACTGATGAGTCGTTGCGGCATTTTGTCCCACTCTGTACCTTCACTCAAGAACTCAAACTAATGATAAAATCCTCACGAAAATCTTCAGAAACCAAGAATTATATAAACACGGTAATAAAATTTAACTGGTTATACTGTTTTTCTTTACGTCACTTTGAATTTATGGGCTGATTCGGTTGCTACTCAAACCAGAAATGAGGCAATGGTTTGTGTGGTAATCTGGCTAAATACGGCTCTTGACTGCTTGGATTGATAACGATGAGAGACACTGGAAAATAATCTGGATTGGATGAATGGATAATAATTCTCTTAGCACTTCAAGAGACAGAACGCCCACATGGGAATATGGAATTGTGGGTTAGTTGATGATTCCACTTTAAAAATGTCTCATCGCATTTCATGGCTACGTAATTAATAACGCAGGAAAGGAGGAGATCAGATAATTGTTAACGACCCTAAAATAAATTACAAAACTTGTTGAGCTGTGAGTGAGGTGACGAGTCAACAGGTTCAAAAGTTATTGGGCTTCTTCCATACTTTGATTTCCAACATGGTTAAAAAGCTCCCTCAAACTTCTCACCCTTCATTTTTTTTAGCTGTGTGTACATATAGCACTTAACACATCTTTGGGATTCGTATATAAATATATAATTGGAGGGATATGTATAAAGTACAACGTGGATCTGGGTGACCTTGCTGCTCGTCTGGATATAAAATGAATGCATGCATGCATAACACTTTTAAACACTTACTTATGCATGTACTTTGTGGTCCATCTGACAATTTTTGTCCAAATAGACAAATTATTCATCAACCCAAGCAGCAAGAGCAAGCAGGTGCACGAATAAGTATGATAATTTTAGGGTTATTAAGTAAGGCGTGAGTGATGTAGATGCGCAGTCCGGGATGATGATAACTAAATCCAAAGTAAGTATAATGAGTCGAACTCATATCTATGAATTATATTGCCCAACAAATATAATTTAACGCATTTGATAAGACGTAAAAACTTTCCTTTGTCGTGTGGAATGGTCAACATTCTGTTTTTTTTATTTCTTTACTTAAATATCAGGTATTCGATTCGAATGCGATGCGTTTGGGTACAATAAAATATAATATGTATACTGGAATTTGAGTCTTGATATATAATAGGATAGAGGGACCTTCACAATAAATATCATCAAAATTCATGACAAGTAGATTTAGCTACATTAATAAGTATGTAACTTTTAGAGTCTAATAAGCTAAAATAATTAAGTTCCATATTTTGTAGGACAAATAATTTTGCTGAAGGAGGACTATTTTGCCAATTGTAGTACTTGGTTGTGTAATTCATTATTCGAGTCTGTCAGTTTCGAAATTTCTTTTCCAAGAGTGTTTAGACTGTCCTGCAGATATTCAATTAATAACAAAAAGTTAGATAGGTCTGAATGATGTGATTAAAAATAGAGTAAACTTATCCCTATGCAAGCATAAAAGGTAAATACAAACTTACTTTAAGCGTAATATTTCTAAGTAAAGTATCTTCCAGAACGACTTGAAGTTTTCTATTTATTTCTAGAGAGAGATCCAAAGTCATCGCATCATCGGCCGGTTTAGATCCGTAAACTGATGCCATTATTCCCTTATGTTTCAAAACTTCAGCCTGCAAAATAAATGAGAGTATAATTTTATATAATAAAAACATATGAAGGATTCCGGGATTTAGAAAGTGTGCTTATAGGAAGCGGAAAAAGGCATTTATTTACCGCATAAATTGAATCCAATGCAAGCTAAAAGATCAAAGTGATTTACCATCCCAAAAACGTTATTTATAAGCCAATATTATTATTTATTAATAGTGGAGCAAAGAAAAACAGGAGCAGACAAGTCAAAGTGATAAAACCAGGTCAGTCATAATACTTTTTCTATTGACTTGAATGCATTTATTTAATAACAACTTACTCTGTTTTTCTCTGCGAGATTTGAGGATAAGGCATCAATATCTTGTGACATTGCATATCCCTGAATAATTTTAGACTTTTTTTGTAATGACTCGACAAGTTGTTTGACGTGTTCTTGAAGAAATTCCAGTTTATCTTGCTTCTTCGCCAGCATTCGTTGTAGTTTAACTATTCTTTCGATGAGGACTTGCTGATCTGGTATCACAGGACATTCTTGATCCTGATCCTACAAGATAATAAACATATGTAGTTTAATAGAACCTTACTACCACACAAGTATGTTTCGCATATTATTATAACTTCGGTTGAAAAGGGTAGGGGCTGTGCGGCTGGGGCCTAATAGTGAGAAAGCAGTTTCTTCGCCTCAGTTTTCCTAGTAAAGCTTAGGCCAAGGTATTGGTTCCTCGCTATTAGGCCCCACCCGCACAGCCCCTATCCATCTCAACCAAAATATAGTTTGTTTGTTCACTAACACTGGTGGAACCATTGCATGCTGTGGTGTCTTCTTGTTTAAGTTTTTCTTGCGAAGAACAATCACCATTTGTGAGGGAACTGCTAGAGCTAGTCCGTGAACTTTGGCTTAGTCCGTCTGACCCAGGGTGACCATCTTTTACTTGTTTTCTGACCACAGAAAGTTCCTTACTGAGCTCCTATTTTTTATATTGATGTTGATTATAAGAAAAAATAAAACCGGTATTAACATGCAAAAGTTTAAATAGTCAAAACTATTAGTATTTGTTGATTATTACCCTAACGCTGGAATTTAATTTTCGGTTAAGAAGGCCAATTTCTCCACGAGCTTCATCCAATTGTTGTTGCAATTGAGTAATAATCACTTTACTGGTGTTTACATCATTTTCTATCATTTGTTTTTCCTCTAGTTGATACTTGCTTTCGTTGGTCATTATTTGTTGGAGATCACGAATATCACCTTCTAATTTGTCCCCATGCTGTCGAAGACGTTCGTTTTCATCTTTCAGAACATCGCTCTAAGAGTAAATTAACAATCATTACATGTAAACAAAAGGGGTTTATTTCAGTGCATAAATTATACCGTAACCCAGTATAAATCTTAAAAAAATAATGTACCTTGGCCTCAATAGAAGATAACTTTGACTGCAGTGCAACATTTTTCTCAGTGACTTGTTGTGTATATGCAAGTAGTTCAGCTTCTTTTGAACGACAGACAGACATGTCATTTAAAACGTCAACGTGGGCTTGTCGTAACCCTTCACATTCGTTCTCTAGCACCTTTACCAACTCCTTTTCCCTGTGCAAAAATAACAAAACAAACCTGTGTTAAACGAGGTCATAATAACATGTCAAGCGAATTAAACGATTTAAATACTTTAACGTACTTTTGTAATTGAACTTTGAGACATTCAGTGGCAGCAAGATCGGATTGAAGGACAGCAATTTGATGTAAATGTTCAGAGTTGGATTCTTGCAGGCGGCCCATTGAGGCTTCAACTTGTAATCGCTCTTGTTCCAATATTGCAATGCTGCATGACAATGATTTGTTTTCTTCCAATAATTGCGCATTTTTCTCTCGCAAAGAATCTATCACGCTCTCCGCTCCCGATGGAGATGAAGTCAATTTGGAATTACTACTTTCTTGACCGTTTATGGTTACTATTTCACAGGTCTCTGTATCATCACCGGCATCTTTTTTGTATTCACAATTACTAGTAAGCTCTCCATTTGAAACACTAGAGGATGTGGACTCTTTCAGCACTTTCAGCTCATTTTCAATTTCAGCAATTTTGGCCTCTAATGTTTGTCTTGTCGCCTGAAAACACAGAATTACAAGTGAAAATTTATACCAATATCATTGCATTAATCATGACGGAATGTTAAAATATATTATTTTATTCATACATTATGAGCTTCAGATTCTTCCCTCAGTTTATTTTGTGTCCAAGTAAATTTGAAATCCCTGGACTGGATATCTTGATGAAGGCGATTAATTTCCTTTTGAAGATCCTCGATATCGTGCACCTACAAGAAAAGAAGTAAAGTTTATGATGAATTATGATCTACAATTATGCGAACGATGCGTTAACGAGCAAATTAAATAATATATTTTTACCTTGGCATCAATCATAAGAGATAGCCTTTCTCTCTCTGATGACAGCATTTTGTGTTTTCTATTCGCTATTTCGATATCGTTATTAAACTGTTTGATTAATTTGTCCGAGTTTTCTATACTTTTCTTCAATTTTAACAGCTCCATTTCACCAGTGGCATATTTCATGACTACACTTTCTTTAGTTTTCGTAGCTGACTCTACCTCCTTTTTCATCTACAAAAATTAGACACAGTAAGCACATATTCAATCGTAAATCAGTAAGTAATAGGTTTATAATACAAACCTCTTACTGTCTATTCTTATTCTATATAGTTAGAAAAATTGAACGTACTCTGGTGATTTCAGTCTCTAATTGGGCCTTGACCTGCGCCACTCTGAGTTCCACAGATTCCTCCGTCTTCTGACACTTTACACATGGTGTTAAGGAGGATGGTGTTGTCGACGGCGAGTCAGCCATCATTGGCGATATGGTTGTCTGATTAGGTGAATGAATGAAGGCGGCCGATACTTCTTCTTCCGGAGGAGTAGTCTCATTCTCATCGTCACTTATTTCTGCGAGCGTGAATAATTTCTCATTCAAGAGATGATGATGACTTTCTTCGTCAAGGGATAATTCCTCCATTTGGCGAGCCGAGTCGATTTTTGGATTTTGTTTCCAACAATTTGTATCAAAAATTTATACTTAGAATGCAGACGTAACTTAATTGAATTATCTATATACACGAATCATGCAGCGCATGTATTTAATTTCTTCGTACAAGAACCGAAATCCTCGACTTTCACTTTCGCCTCGACCTGTAGGAAAACAACTTTAGTTTTTTAAAGAGGCCAACCCACGGCTAGACAAACTCATCATATCTATTATTTATAAAAAGAATACATTATTACCTTAGTTTTATCTTTAAGTTTTCATTGTCTATAAGGAGCCTTTCATTTTCTCTAATGAGCCTTTCGTTCTTTTCAGTTAGGTCTTGCAACGTTTGTTCCACGGCTCCCAGGGGAACTTTAACGGTCGTGGGATCTAGAATTATTTTAGTGGTTTTAGTGACAAAAATCCTAACATGAACCATCCGTGCTCGTGAAAGGGTGGGTACTCTTGGGACATTAGAATTGTTACCTAGTCTGTTCCGCAGCCGAGGGAAGAAGAAGGTCCGAAGTATATATATTTGAAATAGTACTGAGAATATTCCTACAATTAATTTATTCAAATAATCCACCTCTTCCATAACGACTTGCCTGCCACTTTTTCACCACTACTTTACACATTACAACTTCTAGATATCTACCCGAAATGCAGTTCACTTAATAAGGTACACAAATTCTAACTGCACACAGGGCATTTAGGCAGGAAAAAAATTGCATTGTAAATAAATGTCATTACTTACAATAATTAATTTAACGTCTTCTCACTTAAAGTGAGTATGATGACGTACAATTCAACCCTTTCTACTATTATTTGACTTTTTCTTCTCACCATATGAGAAACTGGTGTCTCGTCCCGCACAGATTTTGGTATTACTTGCAGTGGTCCATCGAGAGACGGGGAAGGGGCGTAGGGGATATAGAAAGAAATGGCCTCGTCTACTCTGGTGGTGGTGGCTGGCTGGTGAGGAGGGGCAGCCTGGACTCTGCTGCTGCTGACTTGACTCAGAGAATATTTTTCACTTGATTTTAGCACCACCGCTCGTACTATGTCTAGTGCTGCTCGGGAGTTTGAATAATAATATACGTACGGCTGTACTACTGTCTCGTCTTTTGTACACTTGGCATACAGTAAAAGTGTCCTCATCACATCACTTCTTGGAGGCAATTGTTGTTGGTGGGAGTGACTGACCGGCAGTATCAACAAGACCGTAGCATCCTTCAGACAAACAAGCAGGTGAGTAAACACACCCACTTTTCACCACAAGGAAACGTCTTAGGGAAAGGTTCGGCTTCCTGAATAATAAGGGTGACAGCAGGGCGTGGACGAGAGAGTTGCACTATTATAAGGATGGGACATTATTGTTTTTTTTATAGAAATTAGTTTGTAGGGGAAAATAGGGAGCAGAAACCGCACCCAAAAGAAAGGATTGGAAGGGAGGGGTGGAGAAATGTAGAAATGTGGTCAATTCGAGACAAAAGTTATGTAATATGTCTCGTCGGACGGATTGGGGAAAGCGATCAGACAGTAGTAAATCAATAAATAAATAAATACGGGATGCATAATAATAAAAAAGGAATGGAATGGATGGATGGATCTGTTTAATACTCGAGGAATAGGAATTAATTGAGAGATTGATTAAAGTGCGTGTAAGTAAACAACGGAAACTTTTGTTGTTTTGTATAAAATTGGTGGATAGTGCTGTGAAGGAAATGGTATTAATTTCGTCAAAATACCTACACTTTCTCCAACCACGGGGTACTCTGTAATTTTGTAATTGGTTGACGAGATGAGGCTAAATCAGAATATTTTTATAATAAATTGCTCATTTTCTCAAGGTAAAGGCGAATTAAAGCGAATTAAATCTTTCCTACGGAAAAAAATGTGGAGCGGTTGCTTGCGTGTGGTTTTATTGTGGCGAAGATGTGGTTAATTCTTAACGAGGGTGGAAGGATTTTTTTAAGAGAATAGAATTATTGATGTTAATAACATAAGATATTTACATTTTTAGACTTCACTCATACACGATAATGAGCAATGATTTCATAAATGTCCGCCATTCGTTATTATTATTTCCGGACCATTTACTCATAATTTGTGAAAGTTGGCATTGCTGAACGAGTAAAAAATTCAAGTAAAATCGATTTCAACCCATTTGAAGGAAGGAGTTCAAATTATATAAGAATGCCAAGGTTTTAACTAGAATTGTTTTTCATTCTCAATGCAATGCATCCATTGTTAGCCTGCCTTTAGCTTTAGTTTTTATTTAAGCAACAATAATAAAATGAACTCAAAAGAATGCAGCAGCAGCGTCCACGCAAAAACCAAGCTATACGAAACGAATAATAAATTCACCAAGCACATAAAGCCTCAGGCCACGTTGTTGTTTTGTCGGTGGTGTGGTGATGAGGAGGAGGATGACTTACATATTATTTGCTGGTTTCGTACTAATTGTAATTTTTGGGTGGAAAAAGTATAGAATGGTTCGTCGCATGCGAATATATGCGAATCCCACACGCCGCTAGCTGCTGCTGGAAATGAGCGAATTTAAGCGTGTGAGTGGTGAGTGATGATCTCATCCGCCATTCCTTTCATATTGCACTCTTTTCACAATAAGTAGTGTGAAATGGAATTATTACATAAATAGCAATAAGCACGACAAAAATGTGATGTTTGCCATGTGTGTGTGTGAGGCGAATGTGTGTGTTGGAGCAGATTTTTGTGTTACGCTTTTATGCAATATTATTATTGTCGTTGCTAAAACGAAGCAAATAATTTTTTCTGGCCCTGGTCTGGTTTGGTGTGAGTGGTGCGTCTGCGACCTAAAAATTCTCCACTACTACCGCAGTCAGTTAGCAGTTTAGCACACAATATGCAATTATTTGAGCAGCAGACGCATTCTCATCATAATATATGTAATGCATAGTAAGTAATAGTTGCACCTAGTCAGCAGCTAATTCACGCTGTGGTGCATTTTAAAATTTTATTTCTCTTGCCCTTCATTATTCCGCTGACTTGAAGTTCCGTCGTCGTGCTTATGTACTATGACTTAATTGAATTGCAAATGGGAATATGCTACAGAATTGTAATACTATATGTACATAGTTGGGACGTAATTGATTGTATGTAGCAAGCAGGAGGGATATGCATGCATGGGTAACTCTTGTAAGTCGTTTGGATGTATTATACTCTTGCCCATGTGGTAATTGGTGAATTAGTGCTAATCATGAGGTAATGATAACTAGTTGGTGAGTGAGGATTTGTCGATGATGTCATTATTGTTTATTTACCAGCCTGCTGCTGCTGCCTGGGCTGGCGAATATGGTCGAAAATACATACATGCATATCCACAATACTGCATCATATGCATACTCGTTTATTTAGGGGTTGGTGGAAAGCAAGATAGAGAAATTCCTGTACATTTAGCTGTCCTCCTCCTCTGATGAGCTTTGCAAAACCAGTCAAACCAGTGAGTTTAGCTGCATAGTTAGTTTAGTTTTGAAACGATGGATCAGCTTAATTTACATCATTTTGCCGGTTAGTTTGTTTTGTAAGATTGGTTTGGTGCTCGCGTTTTTCTGTCGTGAATATTTGTGCATTTTGTGATTATATAACTATTTTTGCAGTAAAGATAAAAACTCGATAGTGGTGATAAGTCGGTTGCTTCTTCGTGCACTGACTGAGCAAACTTGTAGCAAACTGGTAATAATAATATGGCTTCATTATTGACGTCAACAGTTTGTGCAATTCAGTTTTAATGGGGGATTAGGAACTGTACATTTATTTCAGTCATAACAAGAACTCTATCCATCTTTGGTTTGTCAGACTGCTGAATAATAATTACCTGCGAAAAGTCTAAATTGCTGAATGAAATTTGAAGCAAGTCAAGTCAAGTCATAACCTCATAAAAATAGCAACGCTAACAAACAACGCCACATCTGGCAGTATGAAATGAATGCAAAGAAAGGTTATTATTTTTTAGAGCAGAGATAATGAACTAGGGCACTCGTTTCTTTAAAAAACCATGAATAGTTAGTTAGTTTTGATATACTTGCTATTTACTCACACTCGCTATGGAATTCGGGTTTTTAACTATTTTGTTCACAACCGTATATATAAGCTCATAAATTAAACAAAACGGTGGATGATAAGAAAGAAATATATATGTTTTTTTCTGTGTTAGCAAGTTGGCTTCGTCAAATCTTCATTTGTAGTAGAACGATAGTCAAACATTTTAAATGGTAGTCAAACACGCCACACGCCTTACGTATGGGTGGGAGCATACTCGAACATTTTACATGATCACTGAAGGTTGAATTTACACCAAAAATCAAGTAAAGAGGGAGTGAGCCACCAAATAAAAATGTCTATTTTTTACATTTAGGGAGATGTCTTAACTCCCCAAGAGTTTTTTTTTCTGAAGTAAATGCGACAAATGCATGCATTTTGCCGTTGATGGAACAAAAGTGTTTCATCTCCTGCTGGAGGAGATGCTGCTGCTTCTGTGCATTTACTTACAGATCTGATATAGACCCCTTGTCTTATTAGTTTAGTTCTATAGCTGTATGTATGTTCCTCATTCTTCGTCGTCGTCATCAGCGTCTGCTGCTGTGATTTTCTCAAGACACGCACAAAGATTGGCTGCAAAAAAGCTAAATTCCATAATCGCTTCGATGTATGACTGCATCTCTTCTTGTTAGTACGACAGCAGCAAGCGTTGAGTGAGAGACACTTATTGTTCATGTTGGTGTTGGTGGAATAACACATTGTTCTTCATTATTAGACTGGCTTAATATTAGGAATAAGTGACCTTGTTAACAGTGCGACACTCTTTTAGTTTTGTCAGTATATCACACATTATTAGTCCATCAAACTGCATGCAGTATGCAAATTCCATCGTAGAATTTAACAGTGGCCTATACTGGAAGTAAGTATAAGTGGTGAAATCGTGTACGAGTCATTAATAAATGAGTTGGCTTTCTAGGTTTGGTGTCAGATTTATGGTTTTTGCCCTTTCGAGTCCAGGCCACAGTTAATATGTAACGATTCGGATGTAAATTATCACTCTCTCTGGAGTGTATTAATTTCGTCCAACGGACGACGGCTCTCGAGAGATCAGCTACAAACCGTCGAATTCATTCCAAAGATAGAGATAAAGATAATAGTTCAAGTGTCGGAGATGGAATTAGCCGACTTATCCTCCTTCTTTTGGTGTGTCATCTCTGTCTCAGGGTTTGAGTGATACCATAAAAGGATTGAGTTTCTTCCTGAAATATGATACATATATATTTCCACTCTTCTTCTGACTTAAATGTGTCATATAATGTTTCATTACAGGAACTGATGAAGTGCATCGTGCGCTGAGTGTGTAATAAGCTATTATTTTTATTACGAGACTTTTATCCTATCTCAAACAACAAATCAATTATTTCGTGTTGACTCCTCCTGAACTAGAACTGAAGTGCATTTTTGGAACTGTCAAGTACTTTTGTGAGTGAGTGAGCATTTTCGGCGATTCCGATATCTATATCCCCATATTAAATTAGTTATATAGCCAGAAAAATTGTCATACATTGTGTGTGAGGAGCGCGGTGTCGCCTTTTTGCTGTTGGTTGGTACTGATAAGATTGTGTATCGTTCGTTACATATTTACATTACTGGTGCATTACAAATCTAGTACTGGTCTCTCTTCCTGTCGGCTCTCGATACGTCCGTATGTAGTAGATTGGCTTAAAATGCCTGATAATAAATCTGTCAGGTTTATGGGAAACAGAATACATAATAATGTCCTGAAGAGACGAGGAGGGTGTTTAAATACGTACATGCACAGGAGAAGTCTTAATTAAATGGTGTCGTTTGTATTTTCAGCTAGCAATATTTGACTAAAAATGGCAGCAGTAGATGCAACGGATACGAACGGCGTCGTCAATGGGAGTGCGGAAGATGATAAGAATGCCTACCGGCCTCCTGACATAGATGCTGTAAGTAGTGGTGGTGGTCTTGTTGGTATATATGCGTAGATGTGGAATAAGACATTGAACTTTATTTTACTATTAATTTCCAGGATGTGAAGGAAATGGAGAGGAGGAAACGAGTCGAAGCGATAATGGGCAGCAAAATATTTCGAGAAGAGTTAGAAAAGATTATTGAGCAGCAAATGCGTGAAGGTGGGCCAGGGACGGGAACTTTGTTACAGCAAATTTCGGATATTATGGGAACAACTAATAGTTGGAGAGGGAATGGGTTCCGAGGGGGCAGTTGTGCTATTCCAATCAATGACATCCGAGGAATTGACACCATTGCCTATGCCAAGGGAGAAAAGGTCATGAGATGCAAACTTGCAGCTGTGTACAGATTGGTCGACTTGTATGGATGGTCTCAAAATATCTACAACCACATTACTCTCCGCGTCAGTCATGATGAGGCCCACTTTTTAATTAACCCATTTGGAATGTTATATAACGAAATGACAGCTAGCTCCCTGGTCAAGGTAAACTAATGTGCATTATACTCGAGCAGCACGATATTTTAAAACGTAATTTGAAATGGATGAGATAAAAATGTTAATGTTGTATTTCTTTCTAATTCTATGGTCTACTAAAGGTGGATCTGCAGGTTAGTAGACATTAATTTCGTAGTCAATTATTCGTGACCTGTTATTATGTGCATGGTTCTCTCCGCCGTGCTCATTAATAAGATAATGCGATAATCAAGAATAATTCAGCAAGTGTTGTTTCATTAATTGCAGGGGAATGTGGTGGAACCGGGCACAACTAATTTAGGGGTGAACATTGCCGGTTTTACGTTACACTCTGCTATCCATGCTCATAGGCCGGACCTTAAATGCATCATCCATCTTCACCTTCCTACCGTTATTGCTGTAAGTAACATTTAAGTGCATATGATTATATGTAATTGATGTAGGTACATATGTATGTGACTTGGTTTGATTTCTGTTATTTTTGTATTTCCAGATATCTAGCCTGAAATGTGGATTGTTACCTTTGAGGTACGACTTTACTGACAATTTATAACATGAAACAATTATATAATGATTCGTTCATAAAACTCATTGCCACTTTTATTTATTTTTACAGCCAAGAAGCAGCTATTGTTGGAGATGTTAGTTACCATGAATATCAGTAAGTAGTATGACAAGGAATGCTAACATGTAAAAGAAAACATAAGTTATGGTTTTATTTTTTCATTTTACAGAGGAATTTTGGTGGATCCTGCTGAGAAAGATCTCATTATACGCAATCTTGGACCGTTTAACAAAGTCAGTAATCCATACATAATCTTAGAATTTGTCTGTCATGCTGCAAATGACTTACTGGAAATCGTATTGGTGTTTAATAGGTCATGTTTTTGAGGAACCATGGAGTCGTTTGTTGTGGCGAATCCGTAGAAGAAGCATTCATGAACACATACCTCACAGTTTTGGCTTGTGAAACTCAAGTACGTAGATGCGACTATACATAAAGTGAACGAGTTATGTACTGTGCGGATGGAGCAAAACTTAAACCCTAGTCTCAGCACAAGATACTTTAGGAGGCCGTAGGTTTTAGCTCCACCCGCACAGTACATAACTCGTTCACTTTATGTATAGTTGTAATTACCGGATATGAAGAGTTGCTAATATTTGAATTATCTTTGTAGATGAAATTGATGCCCTTGGGTCTGGACAATGTGATAGTGATGTCGGATGAGGCACGTAAACGAGCATTCGAAACTGCCCATTCAGGCGGGGGCGGAGGCGTCAACAGCAAGGAGGAAGGCGTCATTTCAACGGCTGAAGGAAAACCAGAAGGAAAGAAGGAGAGGAAATGGCGATTTGGCGAACAAGAATTTGAGGCCCTCATGCGCTCCCTGGATAATGCTGTAAGATTTACGTGTAGTAATTTTATAATATCCTCTAGCCTAAAAGCGGCTATAGGCTGACATGATGATGGTAACATGTGTACAACTGATCTGTTACAGGGATATCGCACCGGTTACATTTATCGCCAACCGTTGATCCGAAATGACATGCCTCGTCCAAAGTATGACGTCGAGTTACCGCCTGCCGTGTCATCCTTGGGTTATTTGATTGAGGAGGAAGAATTATATAAAAACAAGTATGTCTTCATACTTCCATTTAATACTAACGAAATAATGTCCAAATATATATAAATCCAGCATGAAGTAAGTTACATTTCTCCTTGTTTGCCACTATAATTAGCCCCAACTGGAAAAAGTTTATGGAAGGCCGAAAAGGATTTGAAAAGACGAGATGGTTGAACTCTCCAAATGTTTACCAGAAAGTCGAGGTCCTCGAAACTGGAACGCCTGACCCCAAGAAAATTACAAAGGTAGAAGTCATCACTATTCAGTCGGCGTCTTAATTTGCTTCCTCCTCTTCCTCCTCCTCTTCTTCTTGTCACTGAGCTTCGGTTCTTAGTTCTGATTATTATTCAACGACAACTCTACTCTTATTAATACCAATTAATATTAGATTTCTGACATGCCATATTATCCTACACATTTGTCCGTCGTGTTGCGAAATGAGTAGTGAGTTTTGTAATACTGTCCTGTAAGCAAGTGCTACCATACATATAATCGATTAGTCCGATGTAGTCTGCTGAAAGCTAGACTTTTTCGCTAGCCAAGTATATAATTCATGAAAAAAAATTTCTAGAGTATTATAAAAAAAGACAACCACAAAATGCCAAAACGAAATCGGAATTTTTGCAGTTTTCACTAAATAGTTCACACTTTCCTATCCAGTGTATTGTATTTAGGAAGAAAGAAAAACAAGTGTGAAATCTTCGTACATATTTTATGCATGCTTAGGATTAGAGATATTTATTATCTAGCGTCATCCTAGTTTGTGAAATTACTTACAGAAATACATAATCTTCTTCCAACATTATGTGAAAACTTGTTGATATGTTCCATGTTACATACATAGTGCGCCAGAGCTTTAGTTATTGAGCTTTTACTTAGCAAAGTTATTATTAATTACAAATTGTTAAGGTCGTTCTCATACCATAATATTAGTTGGTGTTAGAATACTAAGCCTACATACATACATACATACATACCTTGATTTTGAGCTATCCAATTTGTGTGCCAGTGTTTCCGTGTTGTGATTTAATTACTATAATACTACCGCTTTAATCGTCAAATGGAAATAAATGGTTTATTGTCGCCAACGTTTTTTGGGAACGGAAGCAAAGTTTTTATTGCCTAATAATATACAACTTACCACTACTGCTGGTGTGGGATTGTGATGTGATGAATGTTTCCATGATTTTATTGTCCTGTTATGTTCATGAATTTTCACATTTGATGCATTATTCTCGTTACGTGTTTTCCCTGCAAGACAAAACCACTGATTTTGCTGGTACAAAGTAGAAGAAGCTAATTAACACTTGCAGTAGTAAAAAAATAACAACAACGATGTAATGCTGGGATTAAAATCATGTTGTACTTAAAGTTTTTATCCTTGGTTTTGTCTTGCAGTGGGTCGCTGACGGATCTCCCGGCTCTAATACGGCTGTTAGAATTGACCACATGCTTCAGTTTGTACCTAAAGGCACTGACCCCAAGGAGTTTAAGAAGTTACAACAGCAAGTAAGTTTGAATTTCCAATTTATTAAAATTATTACTGGTTCTTTCATGTGCACGGTTTTTCAATTTTTTGTGCATGATTTGCTAGATCAAAGAAAATAGGCGTGCTGGAGGAATATCTGCTGGTCCACAGTCCCAAATTTTGGAAGGTGTCACATGGGATGAAGCTCGTCAATGTCAGGTACATATGTTGTCCTGCGAATTTTAAACAGTGTTAAATTATTTTTGATTTTTAACTGATTCTAACTCATGTTTTCTCTTGTGTTGTCCAGGAAGCTACATTAAGCGGCACTGGAGATCAGGTCATTCTTGTCGGAGCAGCGTCCAAAGGGATTATTCAGCGTGATTTCCAACACCATGCCGTTGTTTATAAAACACCATATGCCAAGAATCCGTTTGACTGCGTCACAAACGAAGAAATTGAAGCATATAAACAAGGGATTGAAAGAAAACAGCGTGGAGATGGTAAGCTAACGTAGATTTCGAACATTAAAGAATAATATTCTAACCATTCATGTTCCTCTAAACAGATTCACAGGATGAAACTACTCCAATCGTTTCTCCTGTTGAGGATTCTAGAGATGGTACGTTGATGCCTTATGTTCTTTTAGAATTATTACGATTCTGGGTTGTAAATAGCTGGTTTGCCGGTTTTTATGATAAAAATTGCGCTAATTATTTAAAATATGCATATGGTGGAGGGCTAATCGCATTGCAATACTCTGTACATACAAACTTTCAGCTGGGCGACCACAAGTACTTCAAATTGAAACGAAACAAGTCCCAAGTGCGTCCCGACCAGAATTGGTTCAAAGTGATGGTTAGTCATACATTTTCTTAAACATATATGTACCTGGAAATTAGTTGTTGAAACTATGTATATTGCTTCCAACTGCATGGTAATAATTTTGTCTGTTTCTGTCTGCTTAATTAATTCTAATCGTTACTACACAATGTCTAATACCACCATGACCAAAACTCAATGCATGAAGTATAATTAAGTGCTTATTTTCAGCGAATGATTTGCCTGAACCTTTTGTTTCTCGATCAAAATCTGCCCGGTTCCCTCGCGAACGTAAGATACATATTTTTTGTTAGTTTTTTTTGTTTATCCATTTTATGTACACAAAAGTTTGGATTTTGTTGGTATCCACTCGTAATATGAATCGAGTGGTGTACTTATATATATAACATGAATGTGTATATACCTATTCGTATAACAAACACTACACTATTTGTTGTCAACTTAATCCAACTTGAGACTTGCGTTCATTTTTTGTACGCTTATGTAATTAACACATTTTGCTTGGAATGTGTGTGCGTAAAACTTTGCCTTGTTTCGCCTCTTTAGTTGAAGCAAAGTTAAGACAAAGACGATGGTCCGGCTCCGAGAAGAACCCCAAACCAGGTTTGTTTTTTGTTTTTCCCAATTAATTCAGCTTTTTATGGACTTGTACAAAGCACCTGATTGTAATTAATCATAATATTTTCCACCTTTTTTAATGACGCTTTCAAGTTTGTAATCTATTTGTATTTCTTATTGAAAATTAGGTGAATGGGGAAAGTGTATAAAAATTGTTTAAAATAATATCTCCTCGTTTAATTTATTTCACAGGGGAGGCAGCTGTGAACGGTGAAGAACATGATATTTCAACAGAAGATTCGTCCTCCAAAGCGGAAAAGAAGAAGAAGAAGAAGGGTCTGAAGACACCATCTTTCCTGAAGAAGAAGAAGGAAAAGAAGAAGACAGACTCATAAAAAACAGTGATTAATCGTTTAGAGAAATCCTACTACTAACTATAAACCGTTGTTGCAGTACATTGTTGCCTACTACAAGCACCACCAAAGCCAACACACACAACCAACCACCGCCACAACAGCTTCAATGTACTGAATAAGCGTAAATTGACTGCTTTAGAATTAAGGCTATTAATTAGTGCAGTGAAAGGTATCGTACTTTTAAAAAAGGAGTGTGTCTTTAAAAATGAGTGAGTGAGAAGTGTGGTCCGTCGGAGACTTTTTCGACGTTTGGGAAAATGCTATTATGAAAATATGTTAACAAGAAGTCTTTTCTAAGAGTGAAAGACTTTTTGGGACTGCTCTGGCTGCTTCCTCTATAGACTAATAATTACTATGTTATCAATATTATGATTCGTCTCTCGAGTTTGCAACATTTAAGCAAATGCGAAACTTTACTATTCTTATTCTGATTATCTCTTCGGGGGAGATGTGCAAACTCCGAAATTCGTGCTCTACTTATCGTTAATATCCCCACTACTACTCCCCATTGCTATTTATCTAGTACTACAATACTGTGTACAAATGATCTTCCCCCTTTTTCTAAATATCATGACATGACACACATTTTATTTACCATCAACGACTCTATATGGGAGATGATTTAACTTTTAACAATATAAATACTACTGGTTAGTTACGTTTTTAAACCTGTATAATTGTAGCCTCATAATCGCTGCATGCAAAAGATATCACTACCACTAGTTGTAAGTTTTTTGTGACCGATTTATGACAGAGTGATTGAACTCCAGCTACTTTGCTGCCGTATTATATGGATGAAAAAGTTGCAATATACTTATCAAAATAATCCACAATATTTTGACTCGCCCTATTATAATAATATATATATATCATTCATTCATTATGGAAAGTGAAAGTTGGTGTGTCTCTTTTTGGCTTTATTATAAAGAATATATTTCTTATATTCCAACCAGTTATTCATTCTTATTTAAGTTTTCAAGTAGTAGTTCTACATAGTTATTATTATTATTATAATTCTCGCAACAGTATATTTTGCACTATATTGTTATAAAACAGGTACATGATAGGCAGCAAGTGTGGCGTCTAAGTTTTTAAAGATTGATTTTTTCCGTCTTTTAATTTTTTTTGTGTGATTGGGTTTATAAGTTCACACAAAATGTTACATTTCCCTAGTCATACGTCACTTTGGGTTATTTTTGGTGTTGTTTGTAGCTCTTAATTGTGACACGGTTTGCTAATAGCGGATTTATTTAACTGTTCTAATATATATATAAATAGTTATACATATATACACTTGCCGTTACAAAAGGTAACTTGCCTATATTGGAAATACACCCACAAAATTGAATTGGCTCATGCATCACACATATTTACTAAAGCAATAAGTTACCCACTCAAACAAAAAACTAAGGAGTAAGTAAGAGCACTAAAAAAGGAAATGGAGCATTTCTTCTCCAACAAATTAAAATATGTCAGTAAAAATTCGCAGTTACAAAAATCTATCTAATCTCTAGTAGCGATCTTCTACTACTTACTAAGGTGCCTTCATCATTCACTTTTTACTTTCTCTATCAGGTTTCCGTTCTTATCGAGGCAGGTATTATCTACGTACGTATTATACGCTTGGGTTGTGTGTGTTGAAAAGATCGGCAGCTTTTATTGCTACTATTTAGACAATTACGTACATAAGGTTGGTAACGGACGAAACATTTAGGATAAATGTTACTAATTCAACAATTCGTCATGATAAAATATATGAAGGAGACATGACATACGTACAGACAAAAAACTTTCATGAATTTTCGCAAAAATAACTCTTATTGCACGCCTACACATATGTATTTATAATATGAATGAGGTGTAAAACGCTTGTAATGGGAAAGGCAAACGGTTGTGCAGTTTTCTCTCTATAGGATGTACCATGTCCAGAACAAATATAGAATCTGATATAAATCTGACGGTGTAAAATAAGTTGCAGTTTTTTATTCAAGACTTATTTTGAGTAGCGTATTTATACTGCATATGCTGCAGTAGAAATGATATGTATGTGGTGAGATGTGTCCGCCTTTAATTGATGAGATGCTATTTGCTACCACCGGTATTAATGTTTGTCATCACAAAAAAAAATTGACGCAGCTCATACATTTTCTTAACCCATAATTTTAAACCAAAGTTGTACACACACACACCACACACACTGCCAGTTTAAAAAATCAATTGAACATACATGACCACAAAAGGGAACTCTGACCTATATATTCATCCTCCGGTGGATAGATAAGCAACAAAATGGAATAATATGTAATAAGGGACTTCCAATTGTTCTTTAGGAGTTTAAGATGTAAGACGGCTGCTATATAAAAAATAACTAAAATTGTGTGCTGTCCATTCCACACAATGCAAAATGCACGAACTACTCTGAGAGGTCATTTCACTATAATAACTACTACTCGATCTAATATCATCACCATCATCATCATCATCTTATCTGCAGATAAGAAGAAGAAGGTTCTACAAAGAAAGTTTCCATTTGAATCGTACCTTTAAAAAAAATGCTACTCCTATAAAATAACCAAAGGCTGGTAGATGCGACTGCTTAACATTATGATTATTACGTTATGATTACATACATATGGACAAGGCTTATTGTTCATCATTCTTCTGGAAAATATACTCAAAGGCTATTATCATTGTTAAATGTTATCCTTAGTATTTTTATTATTATTATTATTACCATTAAACTGTTAGCTACATAAATATTTAGCTCAGAGATGCAACAATTTTGGATAAAATAAAAAGAGTTGTTAAGTTTTTAAGCTTGCTATTATTCAGAAAATGAAAATATTACTTTCTAGCCAACTTAACTTTATTGTTGTTACTCTGCTACGATTTTCCATTCTTGTTTTTAGTGGAAGAATAATAATCATCATTCATTCTTTTTGAATAGCTTTGGTTGTGCTGTGCATATTATTATTATCAATTATTATATGTAATACAAATATATATGTGTACTGCTATTTAGATGTATCAAATATACTACGTTGACTATACATGTTTAGTAGAAGCATGCAAAAATTGCTGCTGCCAAATTGTGCTAATTTAAATTTTTGAGGACAATGCCTGAAATTGAGAAACAATAAAAGGGAGTGTTTCATCCAAAAAAAATCGTCAAAACTACACAACCACCACCACCACCAATACGATCAACAAGTGTCGCAATAATGTGTAGATAGACAACTTTTTTTTATAAAAGCGATGCTTACAATAAAGTTATGAAAATTGCAATGCTCATGGAGTAACTGCTTTTTACTACTTTGGTCACTATTATACTGGACAAGAGAGGAACGGAAATTGAGTGCATGTGCGTACTAACTATAGCTTTATTACGTAAATACCTACGCAAAGAGAGAGAGAATATAACCTGTAAGAAATTAAGTACTTCTGCCCGTCATAAATTATAATTGGGTCACAGTGTGACCCCAAACGGGACGGACGGATGGCCTCTGTTTTTAAAAGGGAAATTATAATTCTTCACTTGTTATTTAATTTAAAACATACATAGATTTTTTTCTAAAACAACGATTTTTATGTAATAATGTTACTGCTGCTAGCCGCTGCTGCTGCTGCTGCTGATATATTAAATAATTTGGTTGAAATAATGATGCCGATGTTGATCACTATTGTACGTATGTTTGTCAAGTGGTACGAAATTAAAAGCCTTACTATTTTGCTTCAAAGTTAAATATTACTCATCCTTGTGGTATTTTTAAGTATGTTTTTCTCCCCTTATTTGGATTCCATTCCTCCCCACACATTCGCAAATTTATGTACATATTGTCAATGTGGATTGAATTATTGTCGAGCTTTTTCTTTTGTGCTCTCTGTGTATGTATGTAAATGTAAATATGTGCATATTACAGCCTTCATAATTCTGCCGCATGTACATAATTTCATGACAATAACAATCCTGGCGTGGCTCCTTTTTTATATAAATTACACCATTTTATTCATTTAAAATTACATCATTTAGATAAAATCACACGTGTGCATTACAGATTCTCAAAACGGATTGAATAATAATGTGCATTCTAAAAATCCTCTTCTACAGACAGATACATTTTAATATGTGTGTGTGTGCTATTTATGCATTATAACGTTAAATATGTAGGTTTACACACATATATATTCTCCATATATTCATAAGTAACACTATAAATACAACAGCTTCTTTCCTCCTCCTACGGCTTGGCTCACTTCAACCGGAATGAGTATTACAGGGAACGAAAATAATAAAATTCCAGAAAAAACGAAGGTTTTGATTGATGGTGAGACTTTTCTCGTCAATCTCGTCGTCCTGGGATTGAGTATGTGTAGCACATTTTTTTCTCTTACTTCACAATGAAATATGTAGAATGAAGAGGTATCAAGAGATATAAATATGTTATAAGATCGCTCATTTCCTCCTAATATTCGCACATACATGCATAACTTTCACTTTCACCGAGAGAAAAAAGTTGGTGAAAAATGTAATAAAAAATAGAACAAAGCAAACACACCCTGATGATCATCGCACGACGGAAGTGGGTGTGTAGTAGTAACACAAAGAAGAAGTTTTTAAATTGCATGGCAAGAAAGTGCACTCTAAAATGTTGCCTGAACTTGGCAAGTTGTGCTAAAAAGTACATTGAATATTGAACATTGAATAGTGAAAGGGACACGATATGATTACATTTATTATACGGTATACATACATATATTTCCCTGCGAGATGGGGGCGTGGGATGATTGGATTTCATATTTATCTAGGATATATCGTAACCAGTGGCCGCGGAAGGGTGAGGGACAATGTCCCCACGGTTGTTCGATGTCGGCATCATCTCCTCATCTTATATAAACCCAATGTTAATGTCCCCACACCTTCCGCGGCCACTGATTCGTCAGCAACACCAATATGTTATGTATGCAGAGTCATCCGAAAGGGTGAATATTTTATTTATATATTTTAAATTTTGTTGGATATGTTTTATTTGTTGAATGAAAAAAGCTTACCATTAATAGATGATCGTGAGAAATGTACAGAATTTTAGAATATTTCTCTCTCCCTACTCTCTTTTATAGTTTCTGTGTGTACATAAGTATGTAGTAGGAGATACAAATGTAGGAATAATTTTTCAGGTTTCATTGTGTTTCTATGTATGCTTCAGGAGAAAGCAATCTTAACTCTGTTTGTTTGATCATTCGAATAACAATTGTTGAACAATGGTAGCAAAAATAATTGTATAAAAAAGTAATTTACATATTTATGCAGATTACTTTATGTGTGAAAGATTATCGCAACAATCAATTCGGTGAAATTTTACAATAGCACGTGGTTTAATAATTTGGTTTCTTGATTTGATAAAAGTCTACTCCCCTCGTGCGGAAATATGCATGTAATGTGTACACGGAATAATAATAGAAACACTATTTTTTGCAGCGTAATTATAATAATACTCAAAAGTAATACAAATATTTAGCTCGTCGTCAAGTATGCGACGTGTTCCTCTTCTTTAACAAAAAAACAATTAGTAATGATTGTCTGCAGTGATGAATGAAGAGGACAAGTCGTCGTCGGCGTCGTCGAAGTCGTCGTCCTCCAGTCCTCCTCTGGAGGAGTAGTTCGTTCTAAAAAGAAAATTGTAAGGAATGGTGACATAGAGATCATGGGTGTAATATGTTTGTTGTCGACAGAGACACATATTTGCATATAAATAACCATAACAGTTATGGTATAACAATATGTGAGACTGGATGCATAAATATGTGGTGGATTATGTGGTCGTCTCGTCCAATTCTTAAATTTTTGTCGTCTTGCTTGATTACAAATACGGGTTTTTGATCATTTATTGGTTTTGGTGTTCTATTCACGTAGCGTCGGCGGCACGACGACATCCTGACTTGCAGAAGAACAACTGCCCGTCGCTGCGGGATGGCGTGGAGTCGCTGCCACCATGGCCGTTTGGACCGCTGCCGTCATTGACTACAAATGTACAATATACGCCCAATAAATCTTAGCATGACAGGACGACGCACAACATTCCGCATTATATTTATTAGTGAATGGATGGACCAATCTCCACGATCGGATGCCTCCTCCTCATTTCTCTGCCTTTATTTCTCTGCTGCTGCCCATTATTGTTCGTAGTGGAGAATTAATAGCGTAGCAGATATCAGTTGGAATGCTGGTTGGAGAGAGTTTTTCGCCGGGTGAGAGACCACTGGGGCAGAATAACGGCAATGCAGAGAGAGATAGATAGCAGAATAAGTAACTATACAAACTTGCTTCACGGATTAAAATCATGCTTTTAGAATTAGGTAGATGGGGGAACAATAATAACAATGTGAAGATGGTTGGTAGATATAGTTTGGGCTCAAAATAGCAGAGAGGAGGAAGGGGCAAGTACAAAAATATGCAAATCCACGGGGGAAGAGGAACTATGGAATTTCGATAATCAGATAATCAGTCTTCCGTAGGAGTGAAAGCCTACTTTCCTCTGGTTATCACCAAGTCGAGGAAGGAGGGAAAGTGAGATATGTAACTTGAAAGTCAAATGATGTCTGGTGTGGCATATTGATTTCCTTCAGCATTGACTTTCTCTCAACTAATTTGCACTGGCCTCTTGTCCGTAAAACGCGTCCTTCACGATGCAGAGATAACTTCCTGAGTGGAATAAATTCTATTCGGAATGGGTCTAAGTAGATATTTACCTTCACCTAGCCCACACGTGACGCGAGGCTAACGCTAAAGTGGGCGGTAGTTTGACATTTATGTGTCTGTTGCCAATTTTAAAGGAGCTGTTGTAGTGAAAAAGATATTCAAAAACCAGGCAATCCCTCGGAGCGAGCTGGATTATGAGTTGTCCACTGTTTATCCTTCCTGAACCTTTTGAACCCTTTTTCAAAGAGTGAAAAAGTACTGGGTGGGGAAGGAGGGAGCTACATACAAAATGTGGGATTGGCATTCTCCACCAGTGGCCGCGGAAGGGTGAGGGGACAATGTCCCCACGGTTGTTCGATGTCCCCATCATCTTATACAAACCCTTCCCTCCCTCCCCTATCCTACAATGCTAATGTCCCCCTATGTCCCCCCAGCTTCCGCGCCCACTGTTCGCCACACACGTATTTACGTCTCCGAGATTGACAAAAATTTTCAAGTTTTCTCTTTTTCCGCACGAACTGCTCCCGTTTGGTTTGACTTGGTTATTACACGAAGCTTTTGTTGCTGACACAGATACACAGCCCCCTTAAAAAGTAAACTCTTCTTTTCAGCCACAAAGTAGTATTATTTATTTATTGGTCACTAACCGTGTCAATCAATGACGAGTCGTGATTGCGGGAAGTCATTGACTAGGAGAAGGGCTGCATGCACATAAAAAACAAAAAGAAATGGTGAAAGGTTAGTAAATACAAGTTGTAATAATAAGTATTTCGTGGTTACATTCAAACAAGTACATACAGCACATTTAAAGAGGTGAATTAATTAATTAACAAGAAGTAAGTATGAATGAGTGACAGAAAAGGGTTGCATTGCGGTGGGTGCTGAATGTCAAGGTGTTGCTGATTATGCAATTTGACGGGGCTGACAAGTGAACGATGCATTCCCGTCCTTGCTTTCTCCCCACGTTCTGATGGAGAAAGCAAGGATGCGATTGCTTATTCTGATCATTTGTGCTGAGGATCGAGTCTTGGTGCATTCAAGTGGTTGTTGGCATTTCGATTTTACTCTACTCCATTCCACTTCTTTCCTGGAGGAAGATTTAGGTCGTGTGAGGAAACTGTGCATGTGGGATAATGCCTGCCGAAGAAGGAGAGAGCACAAATCCGGTCGGGTGTGTAGCATGTTTTTCATGAAATGAGAAGAGTTTGTGCGAGATTGACTGAAAAGTACAAAGTTCGAGAGTCTGGTTTGTATCATCAGTCAAACTCTTATGATTAATTCTTCTCCTCCTTCGCCTCCTCCTCTCGTCTAAATGCACGTGGAGGAAAAAAAATGATCCCAAATAGTTGAAAACTAAACTTGAAGAGATAAAGAGTGGCAAATCTTGAAGCACTTTTTCAACTGCTGTTTTTATGGATATATGCCCGTCTCAAGTTCGTTCATCAACATCGTCATCGTCATCCCCGTTCCCACCTCTTTTTTTCGGTTATAAGATAATATTTCATGTCATCGTTGTGCGGCGGCCTGTGGAGTGAAGGCCCATAAAGGTACGTATGTGTAGTAGCTGGATGGCTACCAAACAACCGGGCCAACTTTCTCCTCTCGCCCTCCACTTGGTGCTCATTTGGCGTGGGGCCGTGTGTGCTTGAGAAGGACGGGTGCTCATCCTGGTGAAAATCATTCTTCCACACGAACGTCGGATGAAAACGTTCACATCTAATACAATATTTCATGCCTTTCTTGAGGGCAATAAGCACCAAGGAGTGGGTGAGTGAGGTATTGGAATGGGGCGTTAAAAGTGAGACCCACACGAGGAGAGGAGAAAGTGTAGCTTGGTTGTGGGATATCCTCTCCTTTTTCCTCTCCTGTTGTGTTATGACGTGCATAACGGGATGATGAGAAGGAGGGCTGTTTGGACGGAAATACTCATTCAAGAGGGAAAATGGAGTGAGAGATACTCTGCTCCACTTGGCAGCTCAACCACTATTTTCACTTTCTCAACTTTCTCCCCAGTTTCCACTTTCGCTTTTTACCTGTGTGAGTCGTGGGAGCCTGCTTCTGGTGACTCCGGCTCGGTAGGGTCGCTTTATCCGACGGGAACAGCACGCACAGATGACTCTTCCAAAAGCCCTGAAATATTCAACATCATCCTTCGTCATAACCAGCCAATAACATCACCGGCACCACCACCACCACCCTCAGTCAACAGAAATATGTGGACAACACATGTACACACGAAGAAGGGGACAGATGTGTACCCAAGCAAAATGCACCTTTTTCCAGCTCATACACGCCCAAGAGAAAGGAGGACGTCTCTCTCTCGTCGTTTACTTGTGGGAAGTTGGTTTATACGTTCAACCAAACGAGAGTTTATTTATCTCAAAGGGAAATCCAATTGCTACCATTTGTATTGCAATTTGAACGTTTCCCTCTCTCGGAGAATTTTTTCTCTCCTTTTTTCCCAACGCCATACGAACGTACGTACGTAGAAGAAATATATTTATACGACGTTCCAACATGCAGAGTCCCTTTGGGCATCAGCAGCAGTACATCTTAAAACATGTGACGTGCAGCCATATATAACAATTTCATGTTCAAAACTTATCACCCACGTCGTCATCTATAAATATTGATGCTTTGCTCGTCGCTACCAAAAATATCGTGCAAATTGGTGATCATAACCTCCTCGAGGATGAATGTGGGTGGGTGGAAATGGTGTGCTAAGTATGTATGACTTCAGCCTTCTTCTTCGGTTCAATTGATGTCGATGTGATTACAAATGTTGAGAAAATAGGCTAATTTCTGCCCGAGGAGGGGAGATGATTTCTGGGGCGATAATTGTACTCCACTGCAAACTTGGGGTGCTTCGATCCGATTGGAAACTCCGGCTGCTGCTGCTGCTGAGTGGAATTTAAGGGAAAAAAAAGAATTGCAAATGTGATCAAGACGTGACTGGGATCATTTACTTGTTGGCACAAGTTTACGTAATGCTGCACTAATGATTCGAGGGCTGACGTGACGGTAGGCCGGGTAGGCTCATCCTCACCGAAGAAATGCAGGCCAGCCAGGGCATGAGAGGTATGCCGCGTGTCTCGCTTCCTGACAGGAAAACAATACGTTTACTCAACCAAACCATTTCACAACTTCTTCTTTCTCGTCCTCGTCCTTCCTCCCTCTTAACGACTTTAACTGCCACGAGAAGCCCCACCAGACTGGAAGGCTACATGCATAATACGCCTGCCAGCCAACCTTTCTCCGCGAGAGATTCTCACTCTTGGGAGAAACAATGGCAGAAAAGCTGTGCAATCCATTTACGTACTTCGCCGTCTCGTACGTACATATACCTCGATCGAGAACATGCAGGTAGACGCTTAATACGTACTTGTACTACATGCTTTTACCTCCTTTTTTATGCAACGACGAAGACGAAGACGAAGGTCAAGTTTTTTTCGGGAGACTTTGGAATGAATAAGAGACGCGGCTGGCGGATGCTGCTGTGAGGAGGATGAGATTATTGGAGATATGATGCTTTTAGACAAAAATTTCGTCTGCATCTTTTCCCTTATTACTTTTTTTTTCTTTCATACGCAGACGAAAACTATCAAGCTCTCCAAGAGTTCCATTAGTGTCGAAAAGAATGTCTCAATATGTGCGGTTTTCCGATTAGTTCCGCCAAACTGTGCTTCTCTAAGGAAATTGCATACCTGTCTCAACAATTAATAGGTCCATCCACAGTCTCCTCTCCTGTCTGGGAATAGATTCACTTTGGGGGACGACGGAGTCGGATAAAAAGGAAGCAATATTTCTGAAACTATGGACGAGGAAGCAAGTTATGAGCTCAATGGATCAATTGTGCATCATCCGGCGAAAGAGAGACTTGATGTCAGGAAGACATTGAATGAAAAACTGTATTTTCATCATTTTTTTTCTTACTTTGAGGGAGAAGAGCTGACAAGAAATCTTTATGTATTTCCTCTCCTCCTTGTTCTCCCAATCTGTTTATTACAATGAATATAAAATATATAATCTCGGAAATGTATGGGACGTGCTAAAAGTAAAATCCGCATAGTGAAGAAGAATTTGCAAATAAACAACTTATTTATAGAATTTAATTTTTTTATCAGTATCCTTTCATTCCTCGCTTTATCGTCGTCTTGTTCTCACTCATGTAGGACGAGCACTCAGCACCAAATCCTGCCTGATGCCGGATGGTCGATTGAGACAAGAATTCTCGGGCACTCTCTCTCTCTTTTCCCCAAAAAAAGATACGGGATGGATCTCTCTTCGTCTGAGTGAGTGAGACGAAATTCTACCAAGATTATCAACCTCATATGATAAGTAAGTACGCGAACGGGAGGAGTATCCGTAGAACAAAGAGTGATTTCATCACAGGCCAAACGGCGAGTAGTTAAACATCAGCTTTGAGCTTACTTAACAGCACTCACATTCAATAAACTCTCATTTTCTCTCCACTGGGTCTCCTCATGTGCCAATAAATCACATGTAGCCATCACATTTTTAGTGGTAAAACGATCCTAAATATGTAACCTTGAGATGTGCCAAACCAAGCTGGGAATACGTATGTATACATACAGCCACGAAGGACAAGAGGTACAAATAATGGACGAATCATCACCCCGTAAAATATATTATAAGAAACAAGTATGCCTTTTTGAAATCGTATTTTCTCCGAACAACCAGAATATGCATGGACATATACATACACACAGAGAGAGAATAATGCCAGCCCCATCTTACATAAACCCGGCCCTTCTCCCCTATCCCACAATTTTAATGTCCCCACATGTCCCCACATCTTCCGCAGCCACTGATCCCAACCATCCACCAGGCACACGACGACCACATTTCGAAATCAGGCCTCAATCAAGGCCAAGCCCCGTATTACATATCACTCGTCCCAATATTCTAGACTACGTGACCTTGAGCCGGGTAGCATAACAATCGTTGTTTGTTAATCCAAAGTGTATGAGAGGATCGTCGTTCGTTCAGAGTTGTTGATACAAGTAAACAGCCAGACGACAAACCAACTTCTCCGATGAGATAAGCAAGGAGTCGGAAAAGTTGATTATATGAAGAAGAAGAAGAAGACCAAGGGAAAAAGATGAGTACCGGAGGAGCCGCGGCCTTGTCTTGTGTTGTGTGTGCCTGATATCAATCGCAAACACAAGGACCGGTTAAAGATCTCGAGAGGAGACAACCAACAAGACGAAGACGAAAAAAAACTTGATCGTCAAGCCTGACAACAACAGCGACGAGTGAGCAACCAAGTAACCGGAGAAAGGCAAATCGGATCAACTTTTTCCTTGTTAA
This sequence comes from Folsomia candida, assembly GCF_002217175.1. Classification (NCBI taxonomy): domain Eukaryota; kingdom Metazoa; phylum Arthropoda; class Collembola; order Entomobryomorpha; family Isotomidae; genus Folsomia; species Folsomia candida. The sequence goes on from NW_019091209.1 coordinate 3,211,088, forward strand.
CTCTCAACTCTCTCTCTCCTCTTTAGTGGCAGGAATAAGAAGACGACGACGACGACTAACGGGTCTTGAAGGAGGAGGAGGAGAAGGAAAATTCTGATTTTTCTCTCTCTTCTGTTGTTACAACATCATCGCCATCAACAAAAATTGGTTCCTTTCAATCCACATCGAAGTAATCGCGCCGAGTTTTGGAGTGAAAGTTCAGTTCAGTAGCAGATCGTGAATGACCTAGTTTTGAGATGCCCATTTGAATGTCAAACGCCCATTTTTTATTTACTGTGGGACGTGATGTCGAGATTCTGCCGAGATTTTTGCCAGCCAGCCAGCCAGCCATGTCTAGATACGTAACACATACATAGTTGCTGGATTTTCAGACAAATAAGGAGGATGTGGCGTCATCCCCCAGAATAATTAATTGTATAACGTGGTGCATAATTTTTTTCGCAGGCTAAAAGATTGCGTTGGATAATTATGGTCTCGATTTGCATCGCATCATTGCTTTCTTCCTTCCTTCCTTGCAATCTATCAAAGAATCGTAATCCACCCGGAGAGTTGGTCGTCGTAACGGGCAAAAAAAGCGCATAGGCTTCCGTTGCCCTTTTCTTTCTGCAAGGAAGACGATATGAGCATATCGGGCAATCTGTAGCATCAAATATATGATGCAATCCACATGTGTACATATGCAGACTACTTACACACATACATCCAGTGGCGGCGGAAGCCGTGGGGACATCGGGGGACATTAACATTGTGGGATAGGGGAGGAAGGGGTTTATATAACATGGGCATCTGGGGACATTAACATTGTAGGATGGGGGAGGGCCGGGTTTATATAAGATGGGAAGATGATGCGGACATCGAACAACTCTGGGGATATCGAACAACTCTGGGGACATTGTCCCCATTGGTCCCCACGATTCCGCGGCCACTGTAATCATACATCCAGTGCCACTGCTGCATACGAACTACACATTTCACCCCGTTTACAGAGATAAATTTAATCCCCACAACAATAAAAGACACAACGTCCTAGGAGGAAAAGATAGTACCAACCAAAAAAATCGGCAATCCTCCAGCAGCAGCGGAGGATCCAATAAAATAAAAAGCAAATACATTTAAATCGTGCATGTCAACATAAAAACGGGAACCTCTTAACTCAAAGCACTCCACTTCGATTATAAAGTGTTTGTTCTACACTTCGAGGTCGGCAATGGATATTTTATTACGGATTTTAAATGATTTTTCCATTTGTCTCGAGGTTATTTAGCCTCCAGTTTTTCGTGCCCACTCGGAATGATTATCGCTGGGAAACCTTGATTGACATTATATTGACCACGTCTCACCGCGTTTTTACGCATTTATGTAACACGTTAATGTACCTATTGCGTCGATTGCTTGGGAGGAGGTTTTGGGACGACAAATGAAATGAGGTGTGTACATGTGCCTTGACAAAAAACGTATTAGAATCGAGTCGTCCTGAAACCATTAAATAAGGAAACCATTAAATCCGAAAGTCGATCAAGTATGTGTGCATGATGATGATGATGATGATGGGCTACAGAGAGTGAGTGAGTGAGTGACCACGAAAAGAAGATCTTTTCACTGTCCAAGCAAGTAGTGCAATAAAAAGTTGGACTGTGCTCCACCATCCATCCATTTAGTGGTCAACTAGTGTTCTGGGGGAGCTGCTGAGGTCCACTGGGAGTTTTGAGAGGTCGGCTAAAACCCTGGCTGACTTTTCTTCCTCACGACTTCATCTCAAACTCACAACTTTTCCTGCAACGAACGATTTACGAGATCAACTTCTAACTTCATTGGCAGGTCGTGAAGTATGATGAGCCGAGACTACAACCACTTGAGCAAGAAGCACCTCTCTCTGTGGGATGACAATTCTTAAACTCATCACATCAGCAGAATCGTGTGGAGAGGGGAGAAAGTTGTCGTCTTTTATCCTCCTTTCTTTCTCTGCTCCACTTGGGAGAAAGCAACCACCAATAAATTACTAGATTCATGCCGTAAGCACGCTATAAAACAATGGGTCCCGAATTAGCCCCCAATTATGCATAAATTAAACCACCAAGTGGGGAATGAATTAGTATGCAAAAATACTGTGAGGACCAAAGTTCCAAAGTTATCGTAATCTATTTAATATCGAAAAGCCGAACGGTCGTGTGCCATCTGTTATTTGTCCAACTTTGTAGAAATAATCCGTACGGGATTGATTATGAAATCGTCAGATTCACAATTATGCGACCTCCTTCACACTCCACACGTGCCACTCGTCCAGCTAAATAATGAATGTGACCGTGTGCGTGTGTCTACAAATGGGAGGACTTCACTTCACTCGTCGTAGAGGTGACCAGAAAGCATCCCACACAATTAGAATATCAATGAAAGGACACAACCAAACCAAACCAAACCACGCACGATTCTATTCATTGCACAAGCTAAACCAGATCTCTGGCAGACAGACATGAAAGCCAATAAGGGCGGCTGAATGAGCGAATGTGAGTCATCCTCCTGCTGCAGCCTTTCACTCACTCACTTACTTAGTATCGCACCCACTTTCTGTCCCAATGTTGCGTTTGCAACATTACGGGAGTTGATTTGGTCCGTTCGTTCGACAGTGGAACAAATGAAGCAGGCCCAGAGAAACAGGAGCAGCAGGCAGCAGAGCTTCTTTGTGTGATTGATGTCAGTGTTTGAATGGACCAGCTAAGTAAATGGTGGAGCAGAGTGTTTGATTTCGCTTCCCTGGCTGCTTTCACACCCCAGCGTTACCACCACCACGCCACACGGCCGCGATGGTGTGGCCTCTCCATGACAGCCATTTATTTGATGCTCTTCACTTACACTCTCTGGCCGCAAAGACGTGATTTTCAAATTCGGATTTCATCACTCACTCACTCACTCACTCCCACACCACGTAACTCGGAGAGAGAGAAAGGTGTTCTCCAGGAGGAGAAACTGACAAGCCGTCATGTCCCGTCGGGGCAATCTGGCTTGTATCATGGCTCAGTCAGTCAGGAAACTCGGATCCAATCCAACCCCCCATGCTCCACGGATGAACCACCAACCAACCAACTCGATACCTTTGTTGGATGGGACAAAGTGAGCTACTTCGAGACTCTGTCACCTTTTCCTGCTGCCAGTAATGAAACCAAACCACAAAATCCCCCTGTTTATCAATGTCACTTTTCAAAAAGTGAGGTTTTCATGCATAAGTATGTAGGAGGACCTTGGTTACATATTGATGTAAGTGAGGCATTACACACCCAGTTATGCAGGCAGGGTCGAAATATGTGACTAACCAAGCAGTCCAGCAACATAATGTATGTCGACGATATCATAATAATCTGTCCCGATGCCGACAACTTTTGATGTCTAGTGGGGATGTAAAGTGAGTCTGTGGACGTTATCACGTGATATCAACCGGACGACCGGAGACAATAATAAAATGCTTCTTCCCAATATCGCAAATGTAAAGTATTGAACACATGCTCGCAAGAAGAAGAAGATTGGAAATGTATCAAGTCTGAATTTCAAAAGGGGATATCAAAAGAAGAAGTGAAAGTTTCAATCTAAAGTCATTCATGCCTCGCTGCACTGCGAGACAAACTTGAAACAGATTTCCCTGACCACATAATTTTAATTCTTGCTGGAATTCCGTCTGAACCAGACCAGCTTCTCAGTCAGTCAGTCACATATGTTGGTGAACCAAATTTTTGAAAAGTTCGAGAAACCCCAAGACTCAGGAAAAAAAGAAAGATTTGCCAGCCTGCCAGGACTTTTCACAAGTAATAAGAAAATAACGACCTACTGTTTGACACCGATTTGAACTTTTGGTCTAATATCAACTAGTTTAGGTTTCTGGTAAACTTGAGTAAAATGCAGGCCTTGCTTGAAAATGAGCTGGTTTTGGGTACACAATACGAGAAGACGTACAAAATGTAAATATGTACTTACCTTCTAAAATCACGGGACATTGACGCGTAAATGACAGGATTCATGGATGCTGAAATAATAATAAAACACGAACGCTTAATGAGTTAGAAGTTGAAAATGTAATTAATTATTCGGCAATTATGTAGCCACTCACAGTTGATCCATCCCAACCATGTGGCAATATCTGTCACGAGCTCGGCTTGCTGTAGACAGGAGCGACAAAAGCCAGAAATCAAATTAGTGATGAAAAACGGGAGCCAACAAACGATGAAGACTCCTGAAAACGACCAACCAACAACGCAATTTAATTTATATAAGCACCGCTTCTTGTATTCACAATAAAAGTGGTGGTTAGGTTAAGTCTCCACGTGCATTAGACGGAGAAATTCTGAGCCAAATGGCAACTGAGCCAAAGAGATGTCTTACCCATGACCACGGACAATGTTTTGGCAGCCTTCTTTTCCTTTGAGAACTTGGCTAATTTACGACTAATACTGAAATGTTTCAAGTTTTTGGGAACCACACGGACCGAGTTGCTTCTCGGGGGGGAGGTCCCATTCCCACCTTCCAAATCAATGTGACCAATATCAGAGTCACAATCGTCCGAGTTTTGGTGGGTGGGGGCGTGATGATTTCGTGGGTGGTGAATCGCCGCCGGTTGGGAGCGGGAGCTGTGGTGTTGATCATTTAGGTTGGCGAGGCGTCCACCCCTAAAGAAAAGGTCATCAAGGGTGATTTTTTGCAAATGTGCGAAAAAAACTGCGGGGAAAGTATGACAAAAACTTTCCCCTCGAGAAAGTGAGACGACCACCTCCTCCTAATATTCATTCACACGTATTTACCTGTGGATTCTCAGAGTGAGTTCGACATCGCCATCCGTGCAAAGTTTTGAGCCCATTTTGAGACTCCTCGTCTGCTGCACGGCCGCCCGGTAGATGCGATAGTAAGTAAAAACCATGACGAAGAGTGGTCCATAGAATGAGATGATTGAGGAGAAGACGAGGTAGCCAATGTCCTGGGTGAAGGGGCACTTGAGTGGGGGGATGGGCTGGTCTCGGGTCGCCCTCCACCACAAAATGGCTGGGAATGAGATGAGGCTCGAGCAGAACCACACGAGCGCGATAAGGAAACAAGCCCTATTCGTCGTCATGCGCGAGGGGTAGCTGAAAGGGTCCGTGATGGCCCAGTATCGGTCGAGTGAAATCACGCACAAGTTGAGTATTGACGACGTCGAGGCCAAAACGTCCAGCGAGTGCCAAAGGTCGCACCAATACTCGCCAAAAATCCAGCGCTTGTTCATCAATTCGAAAATGGCTTGAAACGGCATCACGACGAGGCCCACGAGACAGTCGGCGACGGCGAGGGACGTGATGAAGTAGTTGGTCACGGAGTGAAGATACCTCTCGCGAGCCACGGCGACCACGATGAGCGCATTGCCAAAGACCGTGGCCGCACAAAAGGCGGAGAGAAGCACGGCCAGGGCGACGTTGTGGGGCGAGATGCCCTCCATCCCTTCGTCATCGTCCCCTTCTTCAGACAGAGAGGAGTTCCCGGCCCATGAGAAGTTCCCGTAAAATGCGTCGTCATCCTCCATTTCGGGGGAAAAGGTTGTAGAGGAAAAGTTTCCAAGAAAGTTAAACTCTTCTTGGGATGATTGTGATCCCATCCTGCGACCGGAATCATAAAACACTGCTTCGTCCTGGCGTGTATCACATCACTTTTTTACGACCGCTTCAATCCTTGTCCTAAAAATCCTTTTGTCCACAAATGACCTGCACATTTTCCAGTCTTTGCTCATTCTTATTCTACTCAAACCTCGGGAAAAAGGGTTGCATATGCAGGAGTGGTTGAGATATGTTGTTATGTGTCGTATTTACAGTTCAACTTTTCCCCATTCTTCCTCCTCAACGTCACACACAATCACAGAAAAAAACATCCACACACACACGGTGCGAGTAGTAAGTTAGTTGTCGAGTTGGCTTCGTTTTTTGACTGCAAGAAGCAATCCAAGAAGTTATCCACAAAAAAGCCTCGTATTTTTCTTCTCTCCGTTTACCTAAACCCCGTCATAAAAGAAACAAACAACTATTCATACGGCTCCATTATTTTGTGAGACGACTACTCTCATCGCTTGCTCACAAGCACGGGGATGGAGGAAGACAGCTAAAAACATATCGCTAATTTTTCATGTCTCGGCTTTTTATCCGTTTCACTTCCAGCTTTCTTTACCATTTTGCCATTCAAATGCTATTCGTCGAGATTTATATGAGTATTCAGTTCGTCTTCTCGACACAGTTGAGTGCTTTGGATCTCTCTCGCTCTGCATGAAATCATTCTATTTTCATGGGTGTGCACTGTGCAAGTATGTTGACGTTTAGAGAGAGAGAGGAGAGAGGAATATACATGGTAAGGTTGTAGAATGATCCACATTTCTCTGTTTATAAGATGAGATGGGAAATGTGGTGGCTTTTGTATGACAAATTCAAGCAATAAAATAAAAAAGTAAGGCAAACAAGAAACCCTATAAAACGCTCGTTGTAATTCTTTGATGGTATAATTTTTATAATTGAATCGTTCCCGAAAGAACGTTCTGCCCAATTAACTCGATTTTACGCAAGAATCAAAATTTGAAAAGATATACATATTTACATTTCTGAAAATTTTGCATGCATGAGTTGAATACGATGGATCACAAAATCATCAAGACAAGAGCTTATTTACACATACCGATCTGTCAAAACAATAATTTATGAGTGAAAACAGTCTGAAAAAATGCATGGAAATACTTTGTTTGGTCTCGTTTCGTTCTTAAACTCTTAAAAATTTGTGGCGGTGTAAACCCGATGAGGGAAAAGTACGTACGTAATCTTCACACGTGAAAATATTTACGGAAATTTTGAGAATTGCCTTGATTTTCGTAAAAAAAACCCTCTCTCCTCCATCACCACTTTTATCCTCTTAAAATACCTATTTGAGCTTTTATGTATGTACTTTTTATAAAAAAACTGGTCGATCAGAGTGAAATTCAATTTACGTAATAAAATTCTACTTTGCCTCCAGCCCTAAATATTTGAATGTCCATGGTCTCTCGCAAAAAGGTGAAATGACTCCGCCGTATGCATTAACTTGTTGCTTTTGACTCTGCGGTTGGGCAATTTGTATAACAAAATCCCAACAATTTTCCTCCCCACCACCACCAACCACACCTTCCACGTGAGTGAATGGAAAAAAGAAAATGATGCAGGTTGACGTGATGTAAGCAAATGCAAACACGAAACGAAGCCATATATAAATCGACCCCTTATTCCAAGTCACGAAAGCAATGCTCAACACAAACATGTCACCATCGGCTTTTGTGTGTGTGTGCCATGACCTCTCTTTTTCGCCACCACTTGTGACACGATGACCACGTTGCAGAAATCCTTGGTGACTTTTGTTCTCCACTTTCTCCCCTAAACTACGAGCCTGACACGTAGAAAGAAGATGACAGGTCTAATTTTATTTATGGTGCGCAATCCGTCATTGATGCGGATCCGCACAATTTGACATGGAAATGAATGAAGATTATCCATCCGAGCTTGGCCTGTGCTAAGCTCTAGATTCTCCTCGCCGCCGATTGTTACTGGCATGGCTGGCACTACGTAGTGGTTGGAAAATTGAGTGAGTGAGTGAGTGAGACATGTGTGGATAAGCAACTTCTCTTCAAGAAGAATAAGTCCACGGAAAAAGGCGACAAGTGTGAAGAGAAGGAGCATCACGAGAACTGTTTGTGTATGGAGGATGAGAGATGAGATGAGATTGTGCTGATCAACGTTAAGCGTCGTCGATGAGAGACAAGTTTTTTCCCCTCTTGCTGCTGCCAGAGATGCTTTGTTTGATGACTTGGTTGCTAGTTTTGCACTCACGATCAGCTAATTCATCACATCGTCAAGACACAGATAGATACTCGCGAAACTTTGTCTCTTCTAGGATTATGGCTAAGTAGCTCTCATCCTCAGCCAGTTTCCTCATCTGTTCTACTTGATCGGGCTTTTTTATCATTAATTTTGTACGGAAAAAAAAGTGAGTGCTATAATATTTTAAAAATGGGGAGACACTTTCTCCCTTTACATTGTATCGTAATTACCATTAAGTTTATGTACGGGGAACTGTTTTTGCATAGTGGAAAGTTTTTTTTTTTGATAAGCTTTCTTACTTGGAAAATGGGATTTCGGCCTCTTTAACTTTTCCTGCTAAATCACAAGGATATGGAAATGTGTACCCGGTATTGCTTCAATCTGGTCGTGGGTTTATCCGGCCTATGTGTAGGCGGGCGGGCGAAGGAGTGACTCTTCCGCAGGGCTCTTGTTGCTATATGCACCCTTATCCTCAGCGAGCGAGAAACGGTATGAATTCAAGCTCACACACTTTTAACATTATTAAAAATGTCCACCCATGTGAAAGAGAAAGTAAGGTTAAATTGTGTCGTGTGGTGACATTTAAAATAACCTATGGCGAAAATATTTCGGGAGAAAGACACATCAACGAGATGCCTACAATATCCGCAACCAGCCAGCCAACCACCACTGCTAAATAGACCACCGACTGAAAGGCTAAAACATGATAAAACAGTAACAGTACATTTCCAGTTGCAAAAAACTAAATACAGATACTTCACCCATGCCTAAGTCTGGTTTTGTACGTACGTAAGTCTGGTTACATTTACTAGTTTGACAACGTTTCGCGAGGTAGGTGTGCCCCTGGTGGTGGTGCTGCTACTGCTGCATACGTAAAGTAAATAAAGATAGAAGTGTCACTAATAGAATCCCAATTTGCACACACATAAATTTATGCTCAGCAATAATCCATTCTCGCCGTTTTTTTCTCCCTGAGTAACAACTCGGTTGAAATAGTTTCGATTGAGCGTGAAGAATTTTAGATTCGATTTTTATGCTCTGTCCATGGGGAAAAGGATGCTGAGAGAAACCGGAAATGGGGCAAACAGAGACAAGTTTCTCCTCCACACGACTAACCAAACCTAATAATGCCATGCACCATGCATATTGTGTACGTCCTACACACTATATTTAATTACACACTAATTGGTTTATCCACCCGGAGAGGTTGGCATCAAGAATTATGAAATGAAAGCAATATTTATCTTTCCCGACGCATGAGTAAATTTTGCCCTAAACAACAAGTCCACGAGACCATTATACATAATCATCATCGCCACCGCCGCCGCCACCGTGGTGCTGCCTTGCCTTTCCTGCTTCTGTCTCTTCTAACTTGTTGTCCGCCACCGCAAAACTTTGGTCAAATTGAGGGAAACAATTTGGACTGTGAACTTGTACGTAAATGTTGATAATGGAAGTTTCCACAATGGTGGATGAGTCGGTCATTAGATATCCTTGAAGTTGTAATTAAATCCCATTTAGGGTTTTGTGGTGATGAACGGTGTGGGGACACCAAAGAAGCGACGCAAAGCGACGCAAAGCAACGCAACGCTCATCATCACCACCTCTTTAAAGATGAGGATCTCTGATGCTGCTGCTTGGTTGGAGGTGGTGGTGCCAACTGTCCTGCTAATAATGTGTGACGAGACAAGACCTGACTAATACTTGGGCTCTATAAATTCACACTCCAAAATATGATAAGTGAAGGAGTGCCGTTGTGCCGTGTGGTGGTGTCGAGAGAAAGATTGCTATCATTTTCGCTCTGAACACGGCGCCGTGCCAATAATGAGGGAATATTTAACCTCATTATTCCGCCTAATTAAATTCATTTACCTTACCGTCGAGGCAGCAAAATTGAGACGGAGACGTCGACGACGCTGAGACGACGAAACGATGTCGATATCCGTTTCCTCCTACTCCTCCTTCGCTGATAGATAATGATGCCCCGTATGTTATGCCAATCTCACTTTTGCACTTTCCTATTCCTGCTTCGTCTTCTTGACGAGATTGAGATTATTAAAATAGGATGAAGACGAAGGTGGTAGGAGAAGAGTCGAGTCTCGTATTTATGATATTCCTCAAATTTTATTGCTTTTGCAGATGGGTTGAAAAAACCAGGGGCTCGTTACTCTTTCTTCTTATTACACACTTCTCATTGTTATTAAGAGTTTGAGATTATTATAGATTTATGATGAATAGATCTTCACTCTCCCAATATCCATATGACTCATGGCTACTTGGAGAACACTTTTTCACTCCTGTCTGTGTCTCCTTTTTTGGGGGGGAGGAGGGGGCGGCACACACGGGACAGAGGACACGTTATAGGTGTTGTTGTTCCTGTTGTCCCAGGTAATTTGGGGTTCACCTCAGAAATGCTCCCGAGAGGGATATCGCTCGAGAGAGAGACGAGGCTGAAATCGATCTCTCTTTTAAATCACCGACAAGACAAGTGGTGCTTGCAAGAAGGCGAAGACTTTACCGTCGTCGTCGTGATCGTCGACGCTATCAATATTGGATCCCACCACACCGCCGTCCCACCACCACTGCGGCTGCCGTTGTTGGAGAGTGATTCGAAAAGTAAATCTTTCAAGAACTGGGGAGATAAAGAACTGCTACTGGCGACGAGGAGGGCATATGTTGGACTCGTCTCGTACAATATACAAAAGTACACACGAACGAAGCCTCCTCCTCTGGAAGCAGTTGCTGCCAAGCTAATTGCATGGGCGAGGAATTAAGTGAATGAAGAAGAGAGACCACAGACAAGCTGAGAGGACACATGCCCACAACCAGGAATATGCATGCATTGACTGCTCTTGTTTAATTTGCATGGCGATCATTTTAATTCTACAAGGAAAGGTGGCTCTTCTATTGGAGCAGAGTTAAAAAGTGACAGATTTACGAGCACCGGTCGTCTTTTATATGAAAACATATGTAAAGTGGCTGTTGGATGAGTGGTGTGGCCAATACGTGTAATGCTCTCCACCACGAAACAGAAGCACGAACAGAAATTACAGAGAGGAAGAAGAAGTGATCCTTGCGTTGTTCACGAGTCAAAAAACCGTTAATCACTTCGAAATATCACTCCTGCACACGTACTTAGTGCTCCCTCCTCCACCTTATTTGTGTGGTGCAGGCAGGCAGTTGCACGCCAAATTTGCAGAGATCAGCGAATACTAGAGAGAGAGGAGGACTAGTAAGTTCGGCTGCGAGAGGGCAAATGAGATCCGACCCAAGAAAAGAGGGGAGGATGAGAAGAGAGAGAGAGGTGTGCAGAATCTGCTCGTTGTGTGGAAATGTTCAGAATCTCAAATGTTCTGGGATGGAGGTGAAAGAAGAAGAAGTGGTAACTTGCTGTATCCCACTTTCTCGTAGTATTTACCACCCACTGAAAATAAAGCTCCTCAGAAGCAGGTGGGACAAGTTGGTATTGTACTCTTCAACGTTTGAGGAGAGGGCGAGAGAACAGTGATGAAATCGTGGATAATGTCCTCCGATGAGGATCCGAGAAGCTGTGGAAGCTGTAGGATAACTGGGTCTGTTTTTTGACCAACTCTGCTGCTTCTCTTTCTTTCCCACTACCACCCCGACTACTTGCTCTTCTCAACCTTTTGCACAAACTCTCAAGCGCTTTTGGAAAACGAAGAGTTTCTCTGCGAGATGTGCAATACCATTGCCATCGTATCCCCTCGATACTGAAATGACGCCTAGTCAGTCAGTCATCTCACTCATCACTTCTTGATTCCTTCTCCTCCTCCCCCCGGGTGCCAATGGTTGGTGGAGCAAACGGCCCATTCTTCACGGCACCAAATGTCCTCCCATAAACAGAAGAAAAACCCCACAGCCTCCTCATCATCTGCTTCATTATTTCGTATTATTTACGTGTATGCAAAAACTGAACTGCTCGAAATCACTTCCGTTCTGCCTGCCACGAGCAGCAGCAGTCCATTCCTGCCTCATTCATTCTCCTCCTCCTCCAGAAAAGCCAGCATCAAGAATCATCATGTTTTTGGGACCAGTCGTCACTCTCCTTTCTCCAACAAATATATATATGTGCATTACATAATGAAACATCACATCCATCGGGCCAACAGTTGCACACGGCTGATCTCGAATGCAGCAGAGGAGGACGACTTACAACATATTTGTAGTTATGGCCAGAAATTGCACAACCCCAATACCCGGCATGAAGTATCCAATTTCAGTCTCATTTGCCAATTCTCTCTTCTCCTTCATGGCACGATCCTGCCGACAAACAAGCCATGCATGTTGTCGTACCCCAAAGGATTGATTCACCTCTGATTCTGCACCAGCTCTTGACTGTGTGTGTGTGTGCATTATTGCTTTCTCCATTCCCTGCACGTGAGATGTCCCAGTATTTTAATCCAGATTACTACCCGTGCCATGACAAGGTTGCGTTTGGAGATGGTTTTTCTACAAGGCAATGGTGCAAATAGAAGGTCAATAATGTGGCGCACAAGAAGAGGAGAATGGAGAATTTATACGTTTCATGAGGACTTTCAACTTGAGATAAATACACGGCTGGGAGACGTACGGGTTGGACATTAATAAGACTAAATAACTCATTTAATGGGACACGATAAGCAGCAATTCAAGAGTTTTTCTTCTCGATAAGCCTTTTTGTTCTGGTTGGATTATTTTTTTTTCTCCGTGTGGCTTTTGTGTCAAGTTGATAGCGGAAAGATTGACATGGGAAGAAAGAAGGAGACGAGATTCATAAATCCGATTGTTCCTCCTCCACACGATTTGGCTATTCCACGAAGGAAACAGAGATGAAAGAGATCAACGGTTCTGTTCAAATTAATGCATGCTGCCGACTTTTCCACCACCACTCATTGGCCACTTGGTGGGCTCGTGTTTAGTGGATATGGATCTAATAAGAGGGACTTCAAAGGCGTAGCGCGTGGTGCGGTGTGTGGCGTTCATAAATAGTTTTCGCATTCTTTTGTGACTTTCTCTGCCAGGTTTTGCTGGGAGAAATTTGGAATTTTTGTGCAACTTCTCCTCATCCAAGCAAATCATTCATTCATATTCATAAAGCCGTAGTCCTTCGTCGTCGTCCTCTTAAAATAGAAATTTCTCTACACACTTCAATGTCACGTGGGCTGTACAAATTTCCGCGTGTGGTCTGGTCGTGTGGTGGAGAACTATGTGCGACAATTTTGTTCCGTTTTTAGCCCACACCACACCACACGTTTTGTTTCATTCATTCATGTAAAAGTTGAAAATGTTAAGAGCTGTTTCCGGGCGTGGAAAGACGAGTAGATTGAAAAAGTGGTGAAGAAAATCCCCTTCCCGGGGAGACGACGATCTTGAAGTATTTGTCTATCCGATCACATCAGAGTTGGAGATTAAGTCAGACTTTTAAACTAACCAATCATGACTTTAATCAGAGAGAGAACTTGGTGAAACCACATCTGATGAATTTGCATGAAAACTGTGTGAATCGCTTACCCGCCTCCCTCTTGCTTCGCGAGGCTGACTGAGCGCACATTGAATTTCAAAGCTGTGAATAAAAAGTGATGAACAAGAAGTGGTTGAGAGGAGAAAGTTGGTGGACGGACGAAGAACAAGGGGAACAAGGCTCGTGGAGAAAGCAGCAGACTAGTCGACGAAACTAAAGAATTCAGCAGAGCAGAGAGACGTCGTCGTATATATGAAGCGAGTCTTGGTGATGGTGGTGATGGTGCCAGAGGAATATAATTGGTCCATCCGCACCCAACTGGCAGCCCAGTGTCACAAAAGTAAGCTGATGACGCTGCTTATTGCAAATAGATTTGGTTATGGTGTGAACAGTAGTCTTCTGAATTGTGGCATGTTTCAGATGTTCATGCCAAAGTGACATTTTCTGACTGACATTCCTCGTCAGTCAGCAAATTCTCGCTCTCTCTCTCTTCACCGGTAATGACTCATCCACTCCACGCGTCCCCACCGCAACACCGTCAACTACGAACAACGACCTGTTATGCATTCCTCTCATTGGCACGAGGAGGAGGAAAATCAAGACTAACAGCATCATCCGTGGTGGTGCAAAATGGAATAAATCAATCAAGGAATTTTCTCAACTTTCACTAATTATCGATTAATACGAAAAATAAAACAGGACAAGTCTCTTCTTTCTCCTGCTGTCATCCAAAACGACGAAATCCTCTCATTCCATAATCTGCGAAGCGGAGAAAGTCACCGTGGTGCGGGTCTCGAGTGGATGAGAGAATTCTTCTTCCACCCTGGCTTCTTCTTCTGACTGATGATGCCTGGCTTGGCTGCCTGGGATTCCTCTTCCTCTTCTTTTTTTTATTGATGACTGAGCTCAGCTCCTCGGAAACTTTGAGTCAGTCACACGACGAAGAAGAGCCTCCTCCACAATCCCAGAGGACAACAGACAATTTTAATTGACAATTTACTGAAACACATTTTCTCAAACGACGACAAGTCAAAAATAGACGTTCAAGTGGAGGTAGGCGGATGAAATGGCCACGTTTTTTCATCCACGCCTGGGAAATCTTTTCCAATCAGAGACGTGGTGCGTCAGATCGATGGTTTTTCTCTCTCTTGCCGTGTATGATACCCATTATTTACTGCAAATTCATCCATAAACTGTAGTAAATATCAATAATAACCATTTCGAGGGGGATCTTCCCCCACAAACTCAGGGATTTTCAATTACTACAAAGAACCTGAACGGCATATGTAATACTGCCAAGTGAATGAATTAAGTGGTGTTGTGCGGTATTTGGGAGGAGAGGAAGTCACGCTGCTGATGTGTCAGGGTTGTTGATGATGGTGGAGAAAGTTGTTCACAGGAAAGTTATAGTTTTAGCCGTTCAGTCGCTCGACCGATGCGTATGTATGTACGGCTTAACTTACGTATTTATGTATGCATCAAGACCTGGCGACACAGTCCATTTACGCAACATTACATCTGCTGGCAAGTGAAACACTTTCGCCAAGGTGATCTTGTTTGTCGGGGTTTTGCGTTCCGAGGAAATGACGAGAGAGGCTAATAATAATAGAGACTCGGAAATCCTCTTGGCTCTGGAGCAAAGGTAAATTAATGCTTGCGAACAGATTAGCCAGTTGGAAACAAAGTGCATTAATCACTCGACCACACCGTTCACACATACGACCATACGTACGCAGAGGAATGAATGATATTGAAATTTCAACCACAAACAAAGTCCGATCTCCTCCTTTCATCTCGCCTACATTTCAATTTGGTTGGACCCTGAGCATCACACGCTGGGAAAATCAACTCATTTATTACCATCGGCAAACAAGTCGTCGGTTTCATTTCTCCAGGATCAACAAAAGCACAATACTTTCACACAAACAAACGGCAACGAGTAGGTTGTTGTTTGCCCTGATTTAATAGAGTAAGTAAGGAGCCGTTGGGGTAGATTACACGTAGGTGGGGATTTCATACATTTGCATTTTTCAACCTTCCACAGGATTATTGAACAATTCTTCTTCTTCACACACTTCGTAAATTTCAACAGTGCCACAAAATGTTAAATGGGAGCCAGGCTTGTTAAAAACATGGCCGGGTGTAATTTTGCTGAAAGATTTAAAAGGTGTCAAAAAATATGACACCGTTCAATTGAGCGAGTGCTTTACAAGCTGCAAGTTGAGTTGTTCTTTCGTATTATTGTCCCATAAATTTCCTCACCCGGGGAACAGATCCGATTTGCTGGCATACATAATATGACAACCATGTGCAAGCAAAGCAAATATTTTTACGAGGAGTCAGCTTCGCAGTCCAATTTGTGCTTTAGAAAGAGTATTCATTTAGAGATAACATTCCATTTTACAAATCTTTTATCACGTGATAATTGATAACGTTATTTTAAAGAATTGCATCCCATCCGGTATTATTTTTATATACCATTTTTGCATAAAAATGTAGGGAAAAATTCGCCCTCGTCATCAATTACTGGGGACAATCTCGTCCGCCTCGACTGCTTTCACATGTACGTACGTAGATATTTCCTCTCCGAGAATTCGCTGCTGCAGCAGCAGCAAACAGACCGAACTGATTTTTGAAGAGCATTGTTTTTATTTCCAGCGTTTCGGACAGGGTAAACATTCCAATTTCACAGTTTTATTTGTTCCCTGTCTCCAAAGCAGGCAGGCCGTACATATGGTGACCGTATAAGTATCTCGTGCACAGTGGCCGCAGAAGCATGAGGGGACAATGTCCCCACGGTTGTTCGATGTCGGCATCATCTCCCCATCTTATAAACCCGGTCCTCCCCTGTTAATGTCCCCACGGGTTCCGCGGCCACTGCTCGTACATACATAGCGGGCCATGTTCACTCAGATGTTATGTTATGTGCACATCATTTCCATTCTGAGAGGAGAGGGAGCCATCGGGGTAAACCGACCATTCAGGCGGATATAACTTTCCAAACCATTATCATCTCGATGCATTTCTCTCTCTAACGTCATCATAGGCCATATTTTTTGTCGGAATCGTCCTCCCAATTCAATCTCTCCCTCTAATCGGCCTCTCCTCCCACAACCTCCCACAACCATAATCATCTACGTGAAAACCAGTAAGTATACTTAAGATTTTTTGTGTGTGACATTCATATCTATGAATGTCTTTATATGTATGCGCCACACGACGCCATGTAGGAGAAAAAAAACTTGCAGATTTTTTTAACCTTTTCACACTTTACGGCTTTTTCTCTCTGCTAAATTTTCTCATTGTTCTGGGATCGACATATTGCCGCATAGTTAAAAAGAAGGCTGGCTGGGTATGTAGACATTCCGTGTAAAAATAAAATACTCGATCGGATATTTTTTTACGAGACTCGTCGTTCCACGGGAACCATGTCCCATTCATGAGTCATACGGGGAGTTGTAAGTTTTAAGGTTTCCGATTTGCATAAAAATATGGAGCATTTACTGTAACAACGCCGCCCTAATTGCGAACAGCATGGTGGTGCACTTATGTACCTCGTATGATGTATGGAAAGTATCCACTTCCTCCGAATTCATGGCATAATTTAATAGCTCCAAGAATTTGCTCGATAAACGAAACGCTTCTAAATCCTGCAATTTTCAGGCTTCGTCTCATTCCACATGTGCAGCCGGCTTGGTTTGGTTTTTAGTATGGGTGCACAATTGACTGAAAATTTCCATTCAGCTTTCTCATCTTGGTTTACAACCTTTGCAGCCTTTTTAAATTTACCTACAGGGATTGATTCCGATGACCGGTACATCCTCAAGGCTGGCTTATAATTTTACGTCAAGGAATACCTATTTCACCTGCAGCTCCATGTGCGACTAGGTTTAAAATCGATTTTTTTCACTACAGAATTACACATTAATCCAACCGGATTGACGTCCCCGTAGTAAAAAAAAGAAGAAGAAAAGCTGGAAGTATACGGATTGAGAAACTTGCCCCCGAAATAACCAGGTTGTTGCGCAACCGGGATTAATTGCAGGATGGAGGAATTTTGCAATTAAGTATTGTACCTAAAATAAGTAAGTAAGCGTTATGACTTGATAGACCGGAAAAGAGGTCCGACATCATTATCATCATCATCATCTTGCTCTTATGCAGGCTGAATTATTCATTCCCGTGCTACCCTAATTGCCACGAGACGGACGATTCCTCGCCACGCCACGTGTGTGCGTATGCCAAGAAGAAATTATGAGAAACAACGGACGGAACAAAATTAAAGGTTTCTTATTATTTCGTTGCGACAATCGTATGATAAAAGGAGGTAAGTACATACATACTGATACACGAGTTTTCTGGTACACGAGTCTTACCTACAACTACATTCCTCCCAAGATAAGCTCGCTTCGAGGAAATACAAGCGTCTCTTAGGATGAAGATGAAATGAAAAACTAAATTTTTGATCAGACAACCACCGGCATTTCCTGGAGACAAGGATAGAAGAAGAACTTTTGAGGGGGGAGGAGGAGCAGGTTGAGACAAATGAGGAGAAGAAGAACCTGCAATGAGCCGAGGCGAGGTGAGAGATCATGCAAGTTCTTATAGGAAGTCAGGAATGAAAGCTGAGTAGTGAGTCGGATGTCGAATTTGTCAGCTGGAGCTCAACTCTTGTTATCTTTTCTAAACACCGACATCCCGATAATGTCGTGGTTTTAGGAGAGAGTGCACAGAAGAAAAGCTTGCTGGATTTCTTCTCAGGTTGATTCTCATCATCATCATCATCGTCACATCGTCATCCTCCTCACGCGAAGGTGGGTACATACAGGCCGAGTAGTTTTTAAGTGTGAACCATCAGAATCATTACTACCAGAGGAGCACGGGAAAGTCAGGTAGAGAGAGATTCAGGTCGGTCGCCGGGAAGCTCTGAGGGGTGGGAGAGGAGCAGATGAGCTTTAGGTTATACATAAGTCTTCCTCGTCCCACCAAAATGGGCGAGGAGCAGGCAGAGGACTGTTCGAATTCGAATGTATAAATCAGATTGAGATTGTCATGTGGCTCAGCGTGAGTTGAGTGGATTCTAATTGAAGTGTTGCACATGTACATGTGCATAAGCGACACAAATTCTACGAGTTAAAACCGCTCTCTCTCCGCTTCTCCCATCCGGATGAATGTACTCGTCCGTCCGTATATCATTTGGTGCAAAAGGTCGTAAAAGGTTGTAGGGCATCGTAAAGGTATTTCAGTTGAACCGCTTTTCCGCCTTGTATATTTCATCCTCCGTTCAAAATGAGGAGATTGAATTTGTGAAGAATGGGCGACGATAATGTGATTTTAATGGGATGAATCTTATTCGAGACCAAAGCCCTCCGCGTTTGAAATGGCAATGATCAATTTCTTCTTGAGCACTTCTTTGTTCGGGTACTCGGGCAAGATCAACTGATTAAAGCAGGTGTGAGCCTCGGGAAGGTTCTCTTCTCGGTCCCTCATCCTCGAAATCTGCACAAAGAGAAAGCACAACATATGTAGAACAGAAGACATATAGGAGACACGTAACGATGGGAAAATCTGTTCCGTATGGATTTCTCGGAGAGTGAGACAAAGCCAATAAGTTTCTTTTGCGATGCGACACCCGGGATTTGATTCTCTGAGTGAGGAAAAGGACTCAAACTGTTGGGTCAAAGTTTGTTGTCGTCCAGGGAAGAAGGCAGCGAACAAGTTAAGAGTTCTGGGGAGAAAGGAGCTATGTGGGTTCAAAGCCGAGAAACAAAAGGAAACTTTGTGTGTGATCATGGACGAGGACGACGACGACGTAAATTGGACGGGAGGGGAGGAGGGGACGGTTTGGGGGGAAAGAAATGGATAAGGAAACGTCATCCTCATGTATGTTCCCACCGGGTGTGTGTTGCATGAAATGTAATAAGGGCTTTATGGATGAAGTATCTTTGGCTTAAAGCTTAAAAAACATGCATCGCTCTCTCACTTACTTTCATGTTCATCTCACCCATCCCACCAACCGGGATCCGGTCGGAGCCGGTGGTGAAGAGGAGAAACTTTTTCTGCAGCTCCAACGGCAAAGATATCAAGACGGACCAGAAATCTCTGCAAAGAAAGGAAAGGAGAAAGTCAAATTTTGTCAGTCTCACCTCGTCCCGCACACCCTCCGACTCGTACTTTCATACACACCGAAAATGCCCACCTCCTCCTGCCTGGCTGACTTTCTCTCTCCCTTCCTCCTCTCTGTTTCTCTCAGTCGAATGATGGGCGATTTGCTCACCCATTCAAACCTATTTGATCATGCAGATAAATTCACACTTACGTACAAGTTTCACTCGAAATGAAAAATACAACTGGCACTTGGTCTGGTTTTTCTCTCTATTTT
This sequence comes from Folsomia candida, assembly GCF_002217175.1. Classification (NCBI taxonomy): domain Eukaryota; kingdom Metazoa; phylum Arthropoda; class Collembola; order Entomobryomorpha; family Isotomidae; genus Folsomia; species Folsomia candida. The sequence goes on from NW_019091209.1 coordinate 3,230,769, forward strand.
TCCACCATTATTACTGGATGTGTATGAATGGATGGACAGTAGTGCGTACGAAACCCCGTCGAGAAATCAATTACTTACTGAATGACTCTGTCGTCAGGTCGATATTCATCGTACTCTGTGACTTTCCTCAGCTCGTGAAGGTCCAGGGTGGGTGAGCCACAGACGAGCATTTCCACCTCCTCAGGTCGCAGCATCTGTAGAAAAGAGAGAGAGACACACATTTGAGAGAGAACAAGTCGCCAAACGAGGAGAATTGCATTAGACAAAACTCTCGTCAATTAGTGAACATTAAAGTTTTAGAGGGAACTTGCTACTCTGTAATCAAACTGGTTGTACCAACACCTCAAAGATGGCTACATACTTATATTCCTCGCATGTATATAGGCCCGAAAAGGAGGAAAATGGGGTGCAAAGTTCAAACACTTATTTGCCGAAGGAGTATAACAACAATGCCTTAGCATGCATACATACGACGATGACTTCTGTCAACTGCTGAGCTCTCAAGTGTTTTGTAGTTGCAATTCCGCCATGAATAATAGAACCCTTTTGGAAATCTTTTGAATTTATAGCAACTTATAAACCTTGCCTGCAAAGTAAAGTTGGCCGTGTGGTGGTTGGGCCAAAACGGGAATACTTTGTTTCATGAAACATGGCACAAAAACCGCGTCCCATTATTATCAATGCATATGTACATACATATACAACATCGTACGTAAAATGAGCAGTTGTTTATGCGTCGACACGGCGCTTTGAATTGAATTGAAGGTTTTTCTTTTCTCCACTTTCACCATCTCTTCAAGAATCATCCAAAATAGTGTGTGTCGAAATTTTTGAAATTTTTTACAGGTACGTCGGAGTCGTAGATAAGTAGCAGCTTTACGTCTCTCCTCCTGCCGAGACAACAGTTGACAGTACTCATTGAGTCGACTCAAGGAGTTGGAATCTGAGTTGTTTGCTCAGTCAACACTCGAAAAGTTTCCGACCATTGAGATAAGTTTAAACAAAAGTGAGAGAAAAGGTTTTCCTCATTCTGTCCAAAACCTATACGACCACTGCCACCACACCACGGAGGATGAACATTAGGTACGAACAAGGAGAGGCAGATATACACACACAGGGGGAGAGAATTGAGATAACTCACAATCAATGCATTGGACGCCGTGACGGAGTGGAATCCCAAATAGAAGGCTCGAAATTGAGCATAAATTGCCGTGTTGAGCACCCAGTCGAGATAGAGGCGGACGTATTCTTCCCGATTCTCATTTGTGACTGGAATGTGCTCCCCGTTCTCTGAAAGAAGACAGGAAAATGGCTTAAATTAGCGCAAAGTTAGTTAATACAAGTGGAGAGAAATTCAAATATTCTCTCTGTGATTGTATAAAAACGAAAAAATTACGAAAAAATACAAAATTAATGCGATGAGTGCAGTGGCCTTTAAAAAAATCAATTATTTACTCACTACTGCCCTCCACCATTTATTTATTTATTATTATTTATGGCCGTCTCAACGGAGCAATTAAATTATTAGTGCAAAAAAAACAATTAGATTTACCTTTAAGGTTGTAGGTCATGATTCGATCATACTCTTGTAACGAGGCCTGTGAATAGAGAGACGAGATATCGGTGAGATTTATGACACCAGGGCGGTCAGTACATGCCCAAATTGAAAGAGAAAGCCATTCCCGACACATTATTAAATATCATTATTATCATCAAATAAGCGTCACAAGTATTTCTGGGGCTCGGAAAGAATTTATTTATCAGTCATATTTCACCCTTCGTTGACTTGATGATCACTCGTGTGGGGATTTTTTTAGGAAAAAAAAGAAACCCAACGTCCTCGAAAGAAAGAACTCTCGACGTCTGACTTTCACCAAGGAACAAGTTGTTGCTTGAGCCACCCACGACTCTCAGTGTTTGACAATGTCTCACCTGGAAGCTTAGTCCCATGTCCTCTTCCACGCTGCCCTCGTACTTCAAGAGCTCCCTGAGACCGTGAGCAACATCCTGTGGGAATAAAATAAATGATAGCCTGCTCTCCTCCTCAAATGACACCATGAATCTCATCCCCACTCACTCCACCACCACCACGAGTCAATATGATCCGGTATGATTGCTTTTGCTGTCAACAGTCCATATGTTTCTGTCGAGGGAATCCCGGATTACAACTTTTTTTAATTTATACCCATCCACCTCTTCTCCGTCCAAAAACTTCCCCGGGCTAGACCAACACGGGACAGGGGAAAGTTTTAAAGACAGTTTTTTTCACCACCACCACTACCACCGACACAAAAGTTTCGAGATGACGATGGTGTCTCGGTGGAGGTGGTGGTTTCCATATTCTCTCTTTTTGGGCGCAAGTAAATCAAATTTGAATGAATTTTAAAGCATGGTAAAATAGCCTATTGCTCTCAAAGGACTGTTATTGTTCCACGTGCTTTTGTTCCGAATGTTCCCATCATATAAAGTTGAACATCCAATAAAACCAACCAGCAGAGAGAGGAGTCTCATCTCTCTCTCTCTCTCTTCAGGAATGTTCAATTGTATGATTCTCTCTTTAATCCCCTGAGTCAAAGTCAGCCATGCTCCACCAGCAACAAAAAAAGAAGGCTTTGTCTGATCAAAGTGTCAAATAAGTGTAAAGCTGTGAGTTAATGGTATTTAATACCGGCAATGCTAACAATAAGCTCTCTGAAAGGAACGACTTCTTTGCCGTGTCTGTCCGCCACACATGTCCATCCATCCATCGAACAAGTTCTATGTAGTAATTAATGACGGGGATGCGACGATGAGGGGGTGTCCGACATGTCACTAAGCTCAGAGAACGACCCACACGGTGAAAAAAGAGTCACCACGGCTTAGAGCCCCATTATTGAGCAATAAATGATGATAACAAGCTTTCTTTTTATATTTGACTCCTTTCTTCCCTCAGAAAAAAGCCTGCTGTCAGTTGGAGGAGGAGGTGGTGGCGGTCAGTGGACGCGGAAGGTGTGGGGACATTAACATTGTAGGATGAGGGGAGGGACGGGTTTATATAAGATGGGCAGAGGATGGGGACATTGTCCCTCTGTCCTTCCGCGGCCACTGGTCGTGGTGAAAAATGTGTGGCTCTCGTGGTGATGGTGGGACGAAGAAAAGAGTAAAAGTAAGTACCGGCATGATCTCGGCGAGGTCATCAATACTTGGATCCTTGGTCACTCCAACGGCCGCAGAGTCCAGCGGAGGAACCACTGGCGGAGAAAGTAACTTCCGATAGCAAATAGAGGGGAAGTGGAGGTCCAAGATAATTGAATTGTATACTGCAAGTCCCATCAACACACCTAAAGTGGACCAAAGAGAAGAAGGCCATTGTGCATGAGTCGGCTTCTTTTAACTGCTTTGATACATGAGAAAAGGTGGAGGTGGAGGTGGACGACTGAGAGAAACTTCCATTCACAAACTTTGTCTGAGAGGGGCCTCGCCCAAGAAATCAATGCGAAGCTAATCAACACAGTTTCCTCTCTCTCTTTTTTTCCTCTCTTCCTGGAGCAATTATATCCCTCCAAGGAGGAGGAGGAGGAGACCAGGGTGGGTGTGGTTGAGGGAGGAAACTGTACCTCCAGGTTTAAAAAATTGCTCCCAGTCGGACCGCAATTACGTGTAAAGTTGGTCTCATTTTTTACTCGAGGAGCTGCTCATTGTTCCTCCAAAAGTGAGATTTAGGTAGGTTTGGATGAAGGGAGGAAGAAGAAGATGATCGGGTGCTCAAGTGGCAGGACGGGATAAGTTGTTGGATGGTTGTTGGTGCAGGGAGAAAGTGGAGAAAGAAGTGAGTGAGTGAGAGACACAATCCACTTTTCACAGGCAAATCAGCCCAGCACATAACAAAATGTGATTACCTATGAGATTGTATTCCCTGAGACTTCCTTGTTGCGCCAGACTGAACCAATAGCACCGAGAGTTCGGATAGTAGACAAACATCCCATATTCGGGCTGTGAAGAGAAAAAATAAAATACATTCTGTAATCACTACGATGCATTTTCAGTCAAATTCGTATTCTTCTCTCTCTCTCGTGACCACACCACCACTTTTATGGGATTTCCTGTGCAAATAACATCCCTCCTCTTGTATTATGATGATGCATCCATTCACACCATAGGCAAGCCAGGCCACCCATCAACAAACCACTCTCCATTTTCACTCGAGACAGGAAAATAAACCAACACATACATTTTGGCCGAGAGAGAAAGTCAGAGGATGGATGGGCGGGTGCAATCTCACTTCATTTTTCTCCTCAGCGAAAGATAAGACTTTCCCAAAAGGACATGATGCATTGCCCACTTGATCAGAAAGAAATCTACCAACTGCAAAAGCCCCCAAAAGCTGTACACATACTCGTCTTGACTGACTGACTGACTAACGGACCAGTGCCGCGGAAGCCGTAGGGACATCGGGGGACATTAAAATTGTGGGATAGGGGAGAAGGGCTGGGTTTATATAAGATGGGGAGATGATGCCGACATCGAACAACCGTGGGGACATTGTCCCTCTGTCCCCTCAAGCTTCCGCGGCCACTGTCGCTAGCCCGGTCCGCAGTCCATTTCGCATATCCGGCATGCACCCAGCCGACGAGGACGACGACGGATTATTACGTAACGCGGAATAATGAGGGGCGGAAGAATGAATGGCCTTTTGAGTAAGTATTTAGAAAAAAGGGGATTTTTGCACTACTAAGGAATCTGCCTCCTTTTTTATGGTACAACATACCTGGAAAATGTCCCTGATGAGGAGGAGGAACCACTCCTTCGTGAGACCACCCATGTCCAAACCAGGCTCTCCGACAAAGGAGACTCGTAACTTCTTCTTTAGATCTTTTTGTTTGGACGCTATCTGGAAAGAGTTAGGTTAGTTTTCAGTGTAATACATAATGCGGAATGGGATCGCTTTTTTGATGAGATTTTCCAGATTTATTTTCCAGAGAAAAAGAAAAAATTACTTCTTTTAGTGAATCGGCCACCAAATAATTACGGCGAACGTTGATGTTGAGAAAAAATATGTCAATTTGCGGAGTTTGATGGCGAGCCACTTTGGCGACGAGTGACCTTCTCGCTACTAATATCATTTGATGTTCGGCATCCTAATTTCAACAAGCAGAATAATAAGATCAATCCCGTCTCAAAATTAGTTTTCGTGAGGGAGCGAGTGCATGTGGCTGGTGGATGGTCAGACATATGCTTATGTACCTTGGTCAGGATGATGCGCTTGGCTACGATGCTGAGCATGAAGGGATACTGACAATAAGAAAACTGTCCCGGTCTTTCTGGACTCTGCCAACGCCAATATTCCTGCATCAAGTCAACATGGTCCAGTGCACTGTTATAAAACTCTGAGTAGTGGAGCAGGGCCGGCTGGCAACCATTGTTGGCTGCGTCTGTGTGTCACACAAAATACCATTAACTTTACTTTCTCTCTCCTATAGCGTGTGTGGCATCGCTTTCACTCTGCGAGGTGTAAGGACGACATGCCAAACGCTGTCTGTCTCCCCCTCTTCACACACAAATGTAGAAACGCTTAACAAGCCTACCGCCGATGTCATGATTCTCGTTCAGTTCGTGCATTTGCAAATTCCCACTTGGTTCCGCACTCAATCTCGGATTTCGCTCTCGATTGGTCTTATCATAATATTTTTACTTCCGCCTCCATCACCACCACCACCACCACTTCCATCCACGAGTAAGTAAGTAACGCGCCCAGTGGTTGCCGGAGTGGGACGTCCGTACACATGTAGTCACTCAACCTGTCACCCCGTCACTTGTGCAGAGGTGTAAAAACCTCACATTGGTTTCAAACGCTAATTAAATTATTTCCATAAAACCAACCATAATGGACCAACCCGCATTTAATAAAACGAGTCGAGTGGGAGTTGGTTGACTTGATGAGACGAACAACACCACCGCGCCGAGGGAATTACATTAGTGGTCTTGTCCAGGACAGGACGACGACCATGTTGGGTTGGCAGTTGAAATGCGGAGATATATATACGCATAGCTTAGATATTCTTCAAATGCCTCTCCGTCCCCAAAAACCAGACGCTAACAACTCTGCTGACGCACAACTCAATTCTCTCTCTCTCTCTGTCCAACAAACCAGATCATTTCAAAGCAAGCCCGGCTGCTGGAATCTGTCTGTCACATCCTCTCTCCGATCCTTTTTGAGATAACCCTGTGACCCATAAAAGTCAAGGGAAAAAATTGAGAGAATGATGACGGACAAATAATAGAGTAGCTTTCAAGTCTCGTAATATCCTGTCGGCCGAGAGTCGTCGTTCGTGAGAAGAACAACTCGACAAAAGGTGATGGCATAATGTAGAGGGGAAAGTGTGACCCATGCCGGTAGCTCCACACGACACGCTTGTACATGCACCCACCCACCCGTCATTCGTCGCGTCGTTATATTTCCAATACTTTTGGATGAGAAGTTGGTTTGGTTTTGGAGGAGTGAGTGAGTGACTGAGTTCTCGTTCTATTAAAACTTTCCCAAGAAAACCATTTGTTTTCTTGTCATTATCAGAGAAGCCTCGTCGTCCTCAACCGCAAGTTTGGGTGAAAGGGGAGAGAGCGCAACAAAACCCACGCTTGACTTCACCAACCACCGCTTTGCCACTGTATGTACGACAACTTTGTAATCCCAGAAATCGCTCTGCTTTCTTCTTCACAACATCAAATACGCCAAATGTGTGTCTAACTCAATGTCAGAATCATGAACAATGCCACATCACACAGCATACACAAACAATTGTATTTTTTTTCGTCACCACCTAAAAAATTCTCTACAAGTTTTAAATTGACGGTGCGACATACTTACTCGCTTTTTTTGTGTGGCCTTGGCTAAAGAAAAAGGGACAGGTGTGAAAGCAACGGGGTAAACTTTGGTTTCAAAAGCTCCATTTCCATTTCTTTTTCTGAGTTTACATTACCAGATTTCACAGACAATTTCTGTTTCTTCTTCTTCTTGCCGTCCTGTCACCGAAATCATTGCCAAACTGTCAATTCGCCATAGTTCTACTTCCAATTCCTCGCCTACGTACATTATCACTACGAAACCAAGCCTAATAAATAGTTTGGAGAGCAGTATAGTTTTGCGGTTTGCTGGTTCCATGCTCTGACGGAAGTTTGCAATTACTTTATGTGCCATGCTGATTTGGTGGTGTGGTGATGCAACGCAGCCAAAGACGCAAGCACATACGTACGTATGTAGATATGTAAATACGTAATGTAGATATGTACACATGTACCTATTTTGGAAACGCGAGTCGCTGGTAAACATGCAGAATTACAATCTAATTCGTCCCGTATTTGTTGTTATCATCTTCCTTAAATCCTCCTCCTCATGTTACTAATACTACGAACATTTCTCGTAGTGGTGGATCATATTTCCTTGCATCAGCAATCTGACGACGAGATATGTACTTATCTATCTCTCTCGTGTGTGGGTAAGTGCACGGCTATTTAATTAGGTTATGGTATTGCCTTTCACTAGATCACTTCTCTCTCTCCTCACTGATTGATTGTTGAGCGGAAATGGAGAATAAATCGAATTCCCATCAGAGTCAGGGATCGTACATTAATCATAATTTGAGACAAGGCGAAGCTGAGTGGATACCTGTGTGTGTCGTCTGCATTTGCCCTGCTCAGCTAATGAAATGAGTACGTACGCGTACGTTACCTTCTCGTGGCGTGGTGAAAGTAAGTAATAAGCGTGTCAGATTTGGTGTCACTGCGTCCTCAAGGACCTCATTTGATGCTTCGTTCATTTTCATTATAACGATTCGAGACAGGAGAAATGTCATCATTACGAAGGAACGACTGGATGGAGGCAAAAAGCTTGATGAGCCGGTAAAGGACATTCTTACAAGTGGGAATTTTTTGCACCCGAGTGAAAATCATGACGCCAACCAAGCGACTAAAGTACCTAGTTTACTAACAGTAAGATATGAAAGATTTTACAATTAGATGGATTACTTATCAAGGCTAACACCCTGGCGGCCGCGGGTATCCACCACTTCGACTTGGACAATGGAGGTAGACTTCGGTCTGCTGGAGGAAATTGGCGAATCGTCACGAATTGAGTCATCTGCCGGACCAGCATTCGCAGCCGGCTTACTTCCAGCCTGAAAAATACGGAGAATTTAAGATGCTTGCTTGTTGATCGGATAAGGTTACGGTTGGTTGGTTCGTATTATTAACAAGTTCCTTCTTTCCTATGTATTCATTAGTGAGTGACATTATTATTGCGAAAAGCATGAAAGAAACCAATGTCCTTTTCTTGGAGGTGGTCTTTCATCCTTTCTCTTTGCACACTTTGCGAAAAAACAGTGTGGCCGAGATTAATAAAAAAAACATGGTGACATTTCCCCCAAATTACATTTACATGGCATCATTTCATCAATATAAGTACATTTTCTGGTCTATACTCACATGCGAAACCAGTGGACGAGGACTTGGTGGTCCGGATTGGGGAGAGAGGTGACATGACGTAGAACGTGAGCTAGCACCGTGTATGAGGATTGAGCAGCAAAGATTGGATTTTGAAGAATTATAAACAAAGCTCGGACCTTATCTTGCGCGTATAATCTGCAACAAAAAGATCACACACTTGGCACTTGTATACGTATTATTATTATCTACAAAGTTGATTTATTGGCACCCCCACGCACACGACGGACAATTGATTCGTACGTTTGACACAGAAGGCAACCAAATCAGGCGAGGGATATAAAATCAAATAGCAGATTCCAATAAAACTAAGCTCCATGTCGGCTTATCTCCGCCTGCCTCTCGCCTCATCACCTTTGTACCGACATTGTTGACTCTGGGATTGACTTGGAGTTGGAGGGAGCAATATTATTATTCTTCTTATTATTATTATTTATGATCATATATGCAGACAGACACCACGTCAATGACTGTCTTAGGATTAGTGGGAATAGTGATTGCTGTGTCAATGTTGGATTATAACATGCACCATTTATGACGGCTAAAGTAATGAGAAACGTCGCCACTTTCTTTCCCCAAGTACATATTTGCTTAAGGGGAACATGTCTATAAAGGTCAGAAATGCGGTGTCACTACTTCAAATTCACTCGCTACTCGGGTATGTAGGGAGGGTTTAAGAATGCAAACAAGTATTGATCGCAATGCAACATCACGGACTCAATAGCCAGCAACCTTCTTTTTCCTTTCTTTATGTGCATACACAAAGGAAGAAGAAAAAAAAAGTTTTGAGAAATGGAGGAAGGACAACACATAAAAGATTGGCACATATTTCCCCTTTATCCCTCTTTCTCTACTGGATAACATCAAAAGCCAAACGGGTGTTGTACTTGTACGAATGTATGAATTGTACTAGTCTCCACTTTATTTCAATCCGTACGAAGGAGGAATAATAAAACTGGGTGAAATAAAAAAAAAGTCGACCAAAAATGTTGATTGAACTAGTCCTGCTTCTCCTGTTTTCACTTCTTTTTCACATCTTGACAGAAATATCAATCCCATTCTCAAATATATAGGCGATTAGGTGGCTAAGTAATGGTGCTAAGTATGTACCTTTAGTGGTTTGGTTTGGCTTTAAGTTTGCCCTTGGCCATTAGATCCCAGCTTATTTTTCCGAGTCACGACTTCCAATTATCCAATTTACTTTCTCTTAATCAATATTGACAGCTTCAAAGTGTTTCTCGCTAATTTTCTAATGCAGCATTGCTCCCTTTTCAGTCGTAATCTCTGGCTGGGTGTACATATGCCCGCCCGGTAACGATACATACGTGGAATGGAAAAGTATGGTTGCATAATAACAACAAAACAATAACAAAAAGGGGCAAAAAGTACACGATAAACAAGAAACAAGAACTCAAAAGAGGACAGACGTAGGATTACAAACTTACTTTTGTTTGTCGTCCAGCAAGGCGTTGACGATTGCTTTAAGCACCGTTTTGTGTACGATTGATGGCTGAAAGAAAGTGTTACAAGGCTTAATTATTGCGGCATAAAACCCATTAATCGTCCCTTCTCGGAAAACTTTGAAAGGTTAAGAAGAAGAGAAGAAGAAGACGTAGAAGAAAGAGGAGCTCAAAGGACGTACGGAATTTCTAAGCGCATCATTCACCGAATACACCAACTCCATGTTCAATTCGGGCTCTTCAAGAAAGGCGAGATCGTTCAAAGGATCAGTCAGTTCTGGTGGCGTCATTTGCTGAAATTTTGTTCAAATCAAATTTTACTCAAAATCGCCACAATTAGTCTTTCTTCGAGTAAGAACCAGTGGGGAAAGTTGGTCATTGAGAGAAAAAGAGAGGATGGAGGAACTTCTCTGTCTGTCGGGAAACTTACTTTAAAAGTAGCACATATATTTGCATACGAATCAAAGGTCCTTGAATAAAACCGCATCAAATTGCTGTAATTTCCAGTCTTTGTGGCTTGACTCACGGCTTGCCTGCTTGTAAAAATATTTTACTCAAACTTACATAACCATCACTCCACTCCACTCCATGGGAGATTGCTTACTACGACTTAATCTGCATTGGAAATTTGTCTGCCCGACCGACATGAAATGGTCAACCGATAAATTACATCTTTCCCACCCAAACAGAGTGCAACTTTGTCGGAATTATTTATTAAATGCAAATGGAAAACATGCAAAATTCTCAATGTTTTTCCGTCCTAAATGTATGTAAACGTAAAACGGTTTTAAATAGGTAAATATAATGTGCATTCGGAAAACAAGGCTCGACTTGATGCTAGCGTGACGAGTGAAAGGTGCAGGATGGCAGCCGATTCAGTCATCATTTTACTTTACGCAGTGGCCAAGGGCATTTTTATATGCAAATCGAGTCCCAGATTGCGTGATGCAGGTGTTACCTAATAATATGCATGTGGATGTAACAGAGGACTCGGTTTTTAAAATTTTTGCATAATTCATAAAACAGCACTTGAAATGAAAGCCGTAAAACACTTGATTGCCAATTGATGCAAGACATGGGGAGCAGAATTCTCTGTCGTAAATGCATGAAAGTGGATCTGTAACTGGATTTCTTACTTACATGAACTCTTCCCGACTGGTCTGCTCTTCTCCGTAGTTTGACATCAAAAGTCCCGTCTCACTAGACCCTGATCCAATTCGGAAAATTGTCCTGTCTTCTCCTCCACCTCCTCCTACTACTCCTCCTCCTCCCGGATTATTATCATATCTGATCTCGTGCTCCTGCAACAGGTAAAGAAGACGAAGTCACAAGACTGAGCAGGACACCGAGGAGGCAAATCAAATATGAAAATTGAAAGCCAATTGTGCCCCGGGGAAGAATATCGGATTGGGAAATAATCATTTTACATGTACATGAAAGGGTTCCTTTATGTTGGCGACTCTTTTTTTTTGCTTTCTTTTTCTCTCTCTTTTTATCCGGATGCAGGAAATTTGTGCCAAGAAATTCATGCCGGGTGATGGTTCGTGAATATTTGTTGTATTCTGCTGGAAGGATTTTTTTATGTATGTACCTTTGCAATGGGGGGTAATGACGTGCAAGAGGTTGTGGACCCTGGGCGAATCATAATTCCATGGACATCAGGTACTCCGACGCTGACTCCTCCGAGGCGACCGACCATGAGGCTCCCAATATTGCCCGACCCATCCTGCTGAAGTCATTTTCAATCTTTAAACCGTCACCCACAGAATGCACAAGTAACAAAGCAACAACAAAATCGATTGTGTGGAAATATTTGACTTATGTATGTTTCATCCAAGAAAGATGATGGGAGAGGGGAGGAAAGGGTTCCTTGAGGGAATTAAAAGACCATCTCTCTCTCATACATCATACATGAAAAGTAAGGACAAGGCGAGGCTTGGGGGTGAATAACTCTGATTTTGGAAGGGGGGGAGCAATTCTATTTTGTTTAGAGGAAAAAATTAGTAGATTAGTATTTGACCATTTTTTATAATGCGTGAGTTTAAAATATTTGTAGGTCAAAACCTGATTTCAAAAAGCTGTAACTTTTCTAATTTTGTATGATTTCAAAAATCGAGTTTTTGAATTTCTAATGGCTTCCTTATTTTTTAAAATCTAAGCGTCGGAAAACTGATATATTCTTGAAAAGCTTTGAACACTTATTTCTAACAAAATCCATTAATAATTCTAAGAATATATATATCTTCCGATTTTTGAAATCTCGTTCAAAACCTGAGATCCTGGTTTAAAAATATTTTGAAAATTCACACAGAAATGCAGAAATACTACTTAATTTTAATTCCCAACAAATTAACTTTGTCCCATCAAAAAAATCAGAGTTACACACTTGGCAGACTCGCATCCCTATTAAAGTCTGAAAACAGCTATATCTCTAAAATTTCGCGACACTTTTTTTTCCTCTCCTCCCGACTTCTTTGTACATACAGAGTTTTGCACAAAGGAAAATAAATGTGAAAAATCTTTTCTACCACAATTGGCAATCTGAGGTGTCGGAGGGGGTCTGCAGTTGGAGTTGGCATAACTCTAATTTGCGATTCATGGTGGTTGTATGTCGCTCCACAATAAGGACAAACCAGTCTTCGGCGTCCCTCCGTATTCTTGCTCAGGGTCACCGTCACATGACAGGCGGGGCAGGTGACGCTGTCACTGCGAGAGGTGTTGGTCGACCTGCCCAGTCCTTTGGGGCTGTCCCGTACGGCGTGGTGATCTTGGTCCGAGTGGAGAGAGTCGGTCATAACGAGTGCGGGCCTCTACAGAAAAAAAGTATGAGAACAAGTTGTTCCAAAGGTTCGAAAATTTCACAGATTTTTTACCAATACGATGAGTCGAGGCAACGGAGGGAAAATTAGCTCCCAATTCCACGACGAGGGGTCCATGTTATTCTATTATTCAATCCGCTCCACCAAGCTCCATATGCAGTCTTTGAGCTGCCTACGGTCGGAGGATGTTGTAACTCAAGGCGCTCCTCCTCAGGGTATCTCTCTTTTACAGCGTGACCCTTTTGATCAAGGTCTAAAAAACGGAGGTAAGACGTCGACAACGACGATGATCTAAATACATGTAAAATAATTCCTTGCACTCCACGGGGCTGACCCTGACTGGTATGTTGTCTCTTTTCGGCTGCTTAGCCACCACGCAGTATAGCCACCAAACCATTTACGTACATACGTAAGTAAGAAGAAGAGGAGTCGAGCAATACTGCTCTGTCCCCACCGATGGCATTTTATTGAGCGTACATGACAGGTGGAGGCGCTTCCATTATGTGGAAATAATAAATATCCGTTTTATAACGTCAATTTCTCCTCCAATCGATAATAGTATATAGCTCCTCGAAGCACTATTCATTTCCACTCTGCTCCTCTTCGCATAACATGACGAATCCTGCTCAAAATTCCAATCGGCCATCGCCACATAAAAAAAGGGAACGCCAAACATTTTTCAACTTTTACAATTTTAATGGTGCTCATAGCAAGAGGAGGACACGTTAGACCGTGATCTTTCTACTCGGAAAAAACAAAGAGATACATAACAACATCATTTCCTTCTTTAATGACGAAATACTTGGAATTTAATCCTCCGAGGAAATCATGACAGGAGAAAAAAAGGAGCATAACAATTTGTCGGAAACATTTTGAGCATAACTTACATACTTCTCAACCATGGTTCTGGCTGACATTTACATTCCTCAACTCTTGACATTTCTCGACAAGGAGGCGGAACCGCCCATGAAAATATTTAAGTATCGATTAATACATAGGGTTGAGAAGCAAGATAATCAATCATTCATCAGTAAACGGGATTTGATTAAACAATAACAAGTCTTTGACAGGAAATCGGAAAAAAACAAAACATTAATTAAAGGAATGACTGACTTTCCTGAATGAAATAGTATTGTTTGTTTTCGTTTGTGCAAAACAAAATTGCTACCTACGCAGTTAACTTGTGTGCGTATGCAAAATATCGGTTTGGGTTGCTGCTAAACAATTTCCTGGACGGAGAAATCGGGGAAAGTGAGGAGTTCCCTGGAAAGTCGGGTGGTCGCAAACGCCATCACCGCGATGCTGGAGAAACGACTGGAGAAACTTTTGGCGTTTACTCCAGTAGGCCGAGCTGCAAGATGAAATTGACTCTGATGGCGACAAATTTGAGAGATTTTAGTCGTAAGACGCTGAAACTTTCAGCTTATCTTTAATTTCGCATTTTTTTTTACATATCATTGTCTGAATTAGTTGTTGTTTTACATCATTATTGAGGGTAACATTAGCCACTGAGATTTTGAAAAGTTTGTATTATCTCCACGAATGGATTGGACAACTCTTAAAAATTATTTCTCCAAAAGTAATTAACTTTATGTTTAATAATAAACTCATTATACAAAATATCCTTATTAGAAACACTAGAAAAATTTATATAACATTGGGCCGCAATATTATGAGCTACAATTCCTTTAAAAACATACGCGATTTAACAGTTTCACAGCTTTATATTTTATCTATGCGCCTATCTATCCGACTTGCTTATCTTAAAAACAACCTATTGTACTATACACATTAATTATTGAGTAGTTAAGATTGTGCTCTAGTATGATGATAATACTCGTGATTTGCGTATCGATATAAACTAATTCAAGGCTTATTCAACGGCTCTGGGCAGTCCCAGAGGTTGCAGGTGCCCTCAGCTCCCGTGGGGTCAAAAGGTTTGCCTTCTAAAGTTAAAAATTAATTATCCATAATTAGCCAATTGTACACATAATTTAAAAATGTCTGAATGAACTACAATGTATGAACAACTATTAGATGACCCACCTTTGCACTTCAGATTATCTTTCGTCACTCCAAACCTCTTCAGGAATGGTTCATACATGCAAAACTGGAGTTTGATATCGTTTCTTTTTTCATCAAGATCAAGGCATTCCGCTTCTAAGGCTCTTGCTTCACTCAGCCCCCTCTTAAACTTGTTTTTGAAAGAGGTAGCCTTCCTTTCTAACTCTTCACACTCTTTCATTTCTTCACGTTTAATTTGTTCGGTGGCTTCTTTTAAGTTCCGAATTTTTTCCTGCTTTTTCCCACATTCATCTTTGAAACATATAAAAAATATAATACAACATTAGCATCATCCTAGTTTATTTATTAATGGTTTGTTTTCTCTTTTTTTCGAATACCTTCCAATCGTTGAGATAATTTGTCGCAGTCGTCCATACGTTTTAAACATTTTTGATACTCTTGATGATTCTTGTTGCTCTGATTATTGCTCAGAGCGAGTTTCTGACTAAACAGCGCAGAAAACTCTTCAAACATTTCGTCATTGGCTTTCACCAATGACGCGTAGTTAATGGAGGATCCTGGAAGTTTGTGATTATCCATGATGAACTTTTGATACTATATTTCTAACAAAAGTAAGATAAGTATTTTGGATGAATTTAAATGGGGACGAGAATCAAGTGAGTTTGCCTCTTTGGGTAGAAGTTGGTTGAAGAAGAGTTCAACTTGAAAGGTCACCAGGAAACCAACCGGCTAGGTCTGCAGCGGCTAATGTTTGGTACTAATTCCTGCTGGGACACGTTGAGAATATATTTACACCTACGCAATAAGTCAATAGTCTCATGTTGCCTCAACTCCAACTTGAGTAGAATTTCTCATTTTGCCTCATTTTCTATAATATAACTTTATTCTCACCAAGACTTTTGACACGCCCGTTTCTTATCTAATCGGTGATCGTGCCGGGCATTACTGCTCACCAAGTGAAGAAATGACGAGGAAATAATTAGTCGCATAAACTTCTAGAGGTCAGAGGTCACGTGGACGCAACTTGTGCATGATTACTAATAATTTATTAATGCGAATGCCGTAAATGTAAAATGATATATTTCACGTTGTAGTGTTGCCTCATTTTTTGAGGGACGAGAGAAATTCTCCCAACTAACAACGAAATTAACTAAGGAAAGCACGAACAAATTATAATTTTTAAACCCATAATTTATTGTGTAGCCTCTGCACAACACGCCAATCCAATGAACACATTTTGGTTAACTAATTTACATTTTCCCTAATTATTTTATGACCTTTTCCAAAATTTTCTAATAATACAAGTAACTATTGAAGGATTTGGGCCCCACTAAAATTTTAATGTTGCCTCGATCCGCATCCGTCAAATTGATAACTTGCGGCTCCATGTACATATTACAGGCGACAATTGCCACTCCACCGTCCGGTCTTAAGAAGGCAGTAAAGTGGAAATCGGAAGTACCCTGAAAACCAAATGGTAATCAAATTTTGCACAATCAAAAAATCAAAATCAAATTTTTCTTACCGGGTGCGGAGGCACCGTCGCAATCCTCCTTGACCCAGGAACGACAAATTTACTCCAGTGACCCAGCGCGTAGAACATTGGCGTCTTGTAAAACTCTGTTCCCTCATCGTTCACAATGATTGGTGCGGAACGCTCACTCACGCCAGCCCAGGTTGGTCCCCCAGACATATTCAAGGCCAAGTTCCAATCCACCCATCCAGCCACGGAGTGCGACGTCGTGCTGGCAATGTCTTGCATGTAGGTTTCGGCAAGGTACCAATTCCCCAACCCGACCGGGTCTTCCCAGAAAACCATGGACGCCTCGGTGGAAAGAATGAATTTGTTGAATCTGGCCACAATCTCTTCGTAAATTGAGACGGGAACGAAGTCATTGCCGTACCAGTGGACCGCCACGCCAGCCACGTACTGCGCAGCGACGGGGTCGGTTAAGATGGTGTCGGTCCAGTTTTGAATGTAGGAGCGATCGTGGTCCAGAACCATTAAGGAGAAATTCGACGAGGTGTCGTACCCAGCAGCGTTGAGATTTGGGCCGAGATGCTGGCTTACGAAGTCTCTTTCCATGGCGGCAGTGAAGCCGCAAGTGTTCCAAGGATAGTCTGGGGCGAAACCGGTCATTGGCTCGTTCTGTACAGTCATGCCCCAAAGATCGACACCGTTTTCTTTGTAGGCGTCCAAGAACCTGGGTGGATTATGGATTTATAAGAAATTGGATTGTAGAGTGCGAATTTTGTTTCTCACTTGACCAAATATTTTGAGTAAGACTCCCAAATTGCAGAACCCGGTCCGTCCCTCAAAGTTCCGGCACCGTTGGAAGCATTGTTCGTCTTCATCCATGCAGGTGGGGCCCAGCTTGAGCCAAACCATTTCACATCTTGAGCAGCAACTTCTCGGGCTAATTTTAATTGTGGAATCTGTCGAAATTTTACGATTCAAAATTTAACTCAAAGCTATGTATGTACTTCAAAATTTGGTATTTTATCAAATACTCGCCTTATAAGAGATGTCCTCATCGACCAAGGAAAACGAGTCCAACCCAATGTCTTCTACAACGTCGTCGTAAGAATACGACCTCGTTGAGAAGTCCGAGCCTGAAATTGTAATCCTTCCAAGAGCAAATTCTACCCCGGTATCAGCAAAGAATGAGGTGTAAACATCCCTCTGAAGTTTCGGAGATAGACGACCGATTGTCAGAGCCGCCGCGTCGCTGAAAGATCCTCCAATCCTAATAAATAATAAATAAATTGGATTATTCGTCATGCACGAAGTACAAATTTGCACTATTTTCATTCATATTTTTTACCCTAGTATTTCTTGTTGGAGTGATTGTTTCTGCAAAATGATGTTCCACGTCTGCCCGATCGGGTCTTCAGTTCCGTTCCAGTCTTGAAGTCGACGGACGAAACGTTTGTCGTTGTCGCGATCGCTTTCAAAGATTTGGACGGTGCCGGGCGGCGATGCCACGGTGGGTGAAAGGGTGTCACACCACAACTCATCGCACATGCAGACCATTCCCTCAGGAAAGCGGCGAGGTTGGCAGGGAAGTTGGCCCCATGCGAGCGATACGACGCCCAGGACTAGGGCAGTTGAGGCGAGAACTTGATGCATATTTTTGCAATTAGGTTGGTTGAACTGAATCAATGTTGCGAATTTCGGGACCTTTTATACTTGATGCTGAATAGCAAGTCCCATTATTTGGAATCTCATCGGTGTTTGATTACAAGTATTAATGTTTTCAATAGCCACCACGTGATTTTGAAAACTCAATTCTGTGTTGGCTGACTGACTAGTTGATACATTTTCATGCTCAGATGACACTAATTGATAAGCTTATTTGACACTGATAGATTGTGGAATGTGAGGGGTTTGTTTATACATCTATAAATATTGTTCAAACCTGATCACCGTAATTATTTGTGATGTTATGAATATGTATGTACCTGCCAATGGTTTAGTCATCGTCGTATACAGAGCCAATTTTTTCGCCTGAGCCAGGGCTTATCGGGTTGTTTTTTATGTCTTTCCGTTAATCTAGATATGTAATGATGACCACTGATGATCCGGAGGTAATTTGGACTAATTTGGTTGTAATTGTACATCTCAAAGAAAATTTGGATGACTTCGAACATGAGCACGATATGCGTTTGACCGGCGAAGGTCATTTGAGTGGGGTTGATGGCACCAAATTTTATAAGTTTTCATAAAAAGTTGAAATTTAGCTATCACATCTTAGACTACAATATGTGTACATAAATTTCGAAAATTTGATTAGTTGAAGATTTTTTAAATAAATTTCAAAGGGGTCCAATCGAATGCCCCAATCGAATGGTCGATTTTTGAAATCAGGACTGAAAAACAGACTGACTCGGGCCACTTCAAGTCTGCACCGTATGTAGCTTTTAATTAAATACGAAGATTAACCGGCCGGTCATTGAGGCTGTCTTATCTCACTTGACTAGACAATTACATAGGAATTACTCATTTATATATCAACTGGAATTTATTAATAGTGCAAAAAAGCGAGTAAAAAAATTCATAAGGTCGAGTCCCAAAATAGTTTAGGGTTGAAATCATTTAGTTATTTACGGATAATTTTGATGACTTTCATACACATCTGTATCTTGCGCTTGAAACGCTTAAAATTAATCAGACGACGTCAAACTAAGGAGAAAGACCATGCAGTCCAAGATTTTTATGCCATTTGGATATATTGTAGTGACCAGTGAGTGGAGAAAAAGTGTGGGAGGATTTCGCCACATGGCCCCATTTGCGCTCGCCACACCCCTTCAATACTGCCGTATTCAAACCTTTTCCAAAAATCCCATTTTGATCAGATTTTGACAAAGTTTGCATTCCCTTAATCCTACAGAGTTGTTTTATCATGTCCGACATCGATTGTTTCAATGTTTTGAATATTTTCAAAACTTTCCTGGCCTTCGAAGAAATCAAAATTTTGTAAGAAGTTGAGATTTATATTGAAGCAACTATCTGGGATTACAATGGTGCAAAAATTTTCAAAATAGGATTTTTGATTAGTATGAACTACCTTTTGCATCATAAGTAAATATTCCAAAATAAACCTAACAATACCACTAATTATCAAATATTCATGACATGTAGATTAACCGAGGAGCAAGGAATTTATCAACGTCAACCGCATAGCATGCTCCTCTAGCGAATCGTGAAGGACGAGAAATTGCTCGGCAACCGGATTGCATGGATCCCACCGGATGATAGCGAGAAACTGTCTCCTTTTCATCGAAAAAGTCAAAGGGCAGTGGCTGCATTCGTTTTCGTAGGCACCTACAAAATTCATTATGTACACAGTCTCACTCATCCATCCCTCCTCATCTGCTTGTTGGTATCGCACCACACAACAACATTTATCTCCCTGCTCCCCACTCGGGACCTTGTATTGAGGTTGGCCATCTGCAGATCAAATTGGGTTACGGAATATTAAGCCGACCAGAATTGTGACCAGTGACATGAAGGCTGGACCGAGACGGTTGGTCGATGCAAAAAAAAATTCATCAGGCCAGAGAAAGTTCTCACCAATGGCACCATGTACATTCAAAGATGACGAGATGATTCCCCTCCTGGCAGAATAAATCCATATTATTCGCAGCATTTGAAACTTAATGCGTCTCA
This sequence comes from Folsomia candida, assembly GCF_002217175.1. Taxonomy (NCBI): domain Eukaryota; kingdom Metazoa; phylum Arthropoda; class Collembola; order Entomobryomorpha; family Isotomidae; genus Folsomia; species Folsomia candida. The sequence continues at coordinate 3,250,718 of NW_019091209.1, forward strand.
AGGAGAGAGAGATATGCACATATAGCTCCTACAAAGTCATGCGGTTCTTCTGGAATGAGGCACCGCTGCTGCTGCTACGTGTACTGGTGCAGGTTTGATTTGATAATTTGCGTGCATTTTTAGCAAAGGTTTAGAAACCGAGAAATACACTTTTCTCGTCGGGGATGGAGGCATGAGCAAGTCGTATTTTTTCAGAGAGGAAACCCTCCCCTGGAGCTGGTGAGAGGCAGGCGAGCAGCGGTATTTGGACGGTCGGTGAGAGAAAGTAAGCAAACGAGAGCGTCGGCGCATCCACTTGTCCAAAGTTTGATAACTTTCACCTTCTACGTCTCTCAGTTGTATTTCTACGTTCCAAATAAATGCAGCTCTAGCTCTCGATTTTGGTCCCTCTGAGAAGACACACGTACCATTTTGGACGCTTGAACAAAGTGACATTTTCAGGAGTACAGAAGGATTGACATTTTCTCGGATATATTGGAACCCGATAAGCGTTCAGGCAGTCAGTCATCCAATCCACTCCTCAGTGTTTTTCATTTCTTCGTCTTCTTCAATCGACTCGTGTGGCACCATGTCGGCAGAGATGTCAGAGAGTAGTGTGGACCCCAAACTCAGCCCAAGTTGCCCCGAGAAGGTCAGTGTGTACATACATTTGCAAAAAATTAAGACGCATTTAGTTTGTTTTTGTTGTCATTGCTGGCGTAGTTGCATACATTCTCGCTCGCTTAAAACACGACTCATGAGAAACATGCTTGTGTGCTTCTTCTATTGATTTGTTTCTTCTGTGGGTCGTGATTCAAATGACGCACTTTCTTTCCTCATGACTCTCTCCGTCGTCCTCTCTGGTGCTCTCTTTCTCCCCATTCTTGGTCTTCTGGTTAGATTACTTTTGCAGTGCGGAATCTTCTCTGGCTTGGCAAATCTCCTTGTTCTTTATGCTCCCGAGTTGCTTCAGCCTCCGATCCCCCACACCCACCATCACCGAATCTCTCTCGCTATCTTGCTCTCTCTCCTCATGCAACTAACTTCAATAATCCTCGTGGATTTCTCTACTTTCTTTCTTTCTTTCTCTCCTTCACCGTGAAAGACAGACTTTTATTACCAAATTTCGCTTTTGTTGGGAGAAAGAAGAACACTAATGTGAAGCTGATTTTGTTTGACCCATCCCAACGAGTCGAAATTGCATGCATGCTGTAATAAAAGCGTGTCATTTCTGAGACACTTTCACTCAGTAACAATTCCTGAGATCGATACGATCTCAGAGATAATATTTGAAGTGCACATTTTGCTTTCAGCTAAACTTGTGATGTGCATGGTATCCTATAAATTTTCAATAAATGGTACGACGCATTTGGGCGTTTGGGCCTCTCCTCATATTTACATACCTAATTGACAATGACACGAATAACAGGCTCCTCTTTCCAGTTATGATTGAGAATGACGTCTCTGCGTCATCTAAAATTAAGATATTTTCGGAAGCCTTCAATATTTAGGACGCTCATAATTTATGCATACGCTTCTTCTCCAGTAATGTGTCATACATCTCAAAAATCAGGCCATGCAAATAATTATATAATAATAATTAATGGCTGATCCATAATGTTCCCGGTTTTATGTTCATTACTCCACGCTTCTTTTTTTAACGGCTTCACTTCTCACGCTCTGCTGGGTCATGAGTCGCAACCCCATCAGACACGAAAGCACTCTCGGGATCATATTGCTTTGCTAAATATTCCTCCTGCATAAGTATTATACAACAATTGAATTTCATGAAGGGGGAATTTGGCAATGAATGATCAATTTTATGTTTATTGCCCTGTTTACATATATTTAGCAGGGTTGGCAAATTCCAGTGGAATGATTTCGCACAAATTGATGCATGGTCAAATTACATAAGACGTGCGATAGTACGCAAGTTACTTATCCGAATTCTGAAATGGTTTTAAATCCTAAATATTTACTTAATGTATACATACACCAGCCAAAAAAATTGTGGTTTCTCAAATTGTCTCTCGTCGCCGTCGCCGCAATTTAATCTCTTTTTTGCAGTTACAAGACGGCTCCATCGAGTCCTGGAAAATGTCCGTGTCAAAGTAACCCTACTAAAACCAACCAACTGCCATTGATTCCTTATAAAATATTATTATCGAGCACGGCGCTTAGGTCGTTATGAATTCCAAACAATACGCTGATACGGATAAAATAATGGGTCACCGTTATCTCCCACTCTCGCTCTCTCTACATATCTCTGTCTCTCTAGGATTGAAAAAGTGCATAAATATTTTACTTATGGTTTTGTTCATGTTTTTTTATGTGTGTAACTCGAGAGTTGAGAGTCGTCTACAAGTATTCAGGGTTACGTATGTGCATGCAGAGATTTGCAGTTATTTGAGAAGAAATAGATTATTCTTCTTGATGGTTGAATGGTAATTCAGACCCTCTTTCTCTCCTCTCTTGCTAATAACTGAATGCTTAATTTATTGGCTCACAAAGAAAAACGAATGGTCAAAACAAAATTGGAATAAACTGGTTCATTTCATTTACTTAGTTGAATTTGAGAAGAAGACCAAGTTAAGTGAAATATGATTCGACTGGTGGTGGTTGTGAATTGGTGATGATGAGCAGTGGCCGCGGAAGCTTGAGGGGACAATGTCCTCACGGTTATTCGATGTCCGCATCATCTCCCCATCTTATATAAACCCGGCCCTCCCCCCATCCTACAATGTTAATGTCCCCACAACTTCCTCCGCGGCCACTGATGATAAGTTAGTGAGTTTCTACATGTGTCTATTTCTTTGAAAAGGAGATAAACTAACCCAATCTCATTCTTCTTGGACAGAGTTTTTGACAAGAGGGCAAAGGTGGATTTAAAAAATTGGACAAATTATTTTCCCAATCGTAGATTTTGAAATTGGATGGGTAGCTAGTAAATTGGTGTGATTACTCTATGAAATTTTATGTCACTCATCAGACCACTCATATTTATTTGATTGACGACTTGTTGTTGAGACGAATTGATTGGAATTGACACGAGTTTTACTCCCTGCCATATAAAAGTTATCGTTTGAACTGTATGCAGTTATATCCTCTCGCAAATCAATGTTTGGCACGATGCATATCCACCCGAGACGTGAAATGGAAATCAGGTGGAAATCCAATTATCTAAGCCAAGGATAATTGCAATTTTATAGTGTGTAACCAGCTGCTATCGACCACCATTAATTGATGCAATGCAATCAAGAGGAGGAGGATTTGTGCCGATGAATAATTTAAATCCGACCATTTTCTGGCAAACATACATAACGGCGCGTGGTTGGTTGGTAAATAAATACATCCACTGCGTCTTTGATCTTCAATTTAAGTAACGCTGGTGGTGCTGTTGCGAAACCAGGACCATCAATATTTTAGCGACACCTCGCATTGCTGATGGATGGATGGAAACGTACCAAGTCGACCTGCTTTCTCTTGCGGGTGATTGACTGGTTGGGTAGTTTGTGTAGGATGAGGAAACGCTGAATTAAGAAGAAATCGTTATTCCACCGCTGCGAAGAAGAATGAGTAACTCGACTTGAATAATTAATGAAGAAAGAATTATTCTTGTGGAGAGAAATGGAACCGCGCATTTACTTCCTGTTTTTCCCGAAAAATGATGGGTTGCAGAGCATGTTTCGGTGGAAATAATAGAAATTTAGGAGCAGACCCAAATTTTGTCCAAACCAACTTTTAAAGAAAAATATGTATGTATTTATGTATGTACCCATTTTATTATTCGGTTCGGCCAGACTAGTTTTTATTTGTCAGGAAATATTTGATGATGCAAAAATACTGGGACATTTGCTCAGCAGAATGTCAATACAGTTTTACTAGACGTCCACCCACGGACCACTCAGGCTGGGAAATATTTAGGAAAAATAGTTATGTATGTTATACTTTCTTATCGCGCAATCCAGCCATGCAACCTGTATGCATGCTTGTACACACATTTGTGACGATAATCCCTAACTATACGTACAAATATGCCTTCTATACGCAGACATGTAATAATAACGCTGCCTCATCGTTATTATTTCTCTGCTTCTATGTTTATTTTGAATTCTACACGTAATTTGCGGAAGTTGTGAGAGTAGTGGATTTGTGAAAGTGTTGAAACTTGCGAATCATACAGTACACAAAACGGAGTAAGATTTATTGATAGGAAATGTTGTACAGCGTAAATAATGAACTCACACGAAGAAAACGGGGTGTACTATGTACATACTTATATTTGTACATATTTATCATTGTCCAGTCCACGAGGGCAAGGAACACTCCAATAATAATTTTTTTTTCTTTGGGCTATTTCGCGAAAATAAAATGAATCAGACAAGCCAGCGACAACCTTTATTGACTTTTTGTACGCCCGGTGAATGACATGGAGTAGTGGAGGAGAAGTGGTTATTTAGAAGTACATACATAAACACGACCCCCATGACAGGACAAGCATGTCTCGTATCGTATGCGTACATCGGACTCCAGAGCGTAATTACTTGACATGTACCAACGCCTGGTTAGTCTTACTTGAGGGCGAGTAAAATTTACTCGTTAATCCAATTTCGAGAAGGAGAGAGACACTTCTCCACGGCTATAAATTGATTTTGCGGAATACGCCACACGACTGGACTTCTGGACGTAATAAATCGGATTGAACGCGTGTTTTAATAGAGTCAATAATAAGTGCTGACATAATGTTGCTGTTTGCCTATTTAATACCATGCGTCTTGAAAGGCGACTAGGTCCTTAACCCCACGATATGGTAATAAGGATGATGATGATGATGAAGTAGTGGTGCTGGCTGGCATACATACATTACGATGGGCGATAGATGGTTAGGTCAGACTTGCTCCGAGTTTGTAGGTATGCATGGCAGGAAGAAAGAGGTTTTGTGTTGGAACAAGTTATTGGAAGTCATGCCTTGGAAAGAGTTGTTTGATGTACAAAAAATTCCAAAGCATTGCCTCCTCCCCAACACCGGAGAGTATGCGATGCGATGCTATTTCATACATATTTTGCATATGTACATGTATTCGGTCGGATGGTGTGTTTTGTGATATGGACAGAGCTACTTTTTCCTAATCCTTTCTGGATTTATCCACTGTCCTGTTTCATGCTGGCTGGTTTAACTATGCTTCTTCTTCTTCTTCTTCAAGGGGAAATAGATGATGATGATTCGTACATACGTCTTTTAAGAGTTTAGTTATGTATGCATAATACCCAGACGTTCCTTCTGGGTCTAATCCGCCCGACAGGATTTTGTCTTCTTCTCTTCTCTCATGCAAACTTCTGTATAATCATAATCAGCTCGGTTTCATATAGCGATGAGCTCCTTGTTTACAGTGTCATCATCATGAGATTCTCCTCGGGTGGTATAATCACATTGTGCCTGCCTGGTCCTGGTGGGGAGGGAGGGAGGGACGTGATGTAATGCATGTCGAATAAGAGAGGGGACAGTCCGTTGCTGGTAATAAGTTGCTCCGCCGAGAGAGTCTTAGCTGCTGGAGGAGTGCTTACTTATGGGGGGACACATATGCTTATCTGCCGGCCAACAAGTGTAAAAATCTGGGATGGGATGCCTACAATGAGGGAGAAATAATATGGTGAAACTCGGTCTCTCTCTATCTCCCTGTAATAACATTACGAGAGGGAATGAATGTGTTAAACGCCATGCATATCCTCCTCCGACGCGACGACCAAATCATGTATCTGCTGCACCAGAAGTCTTAACTCTTCCATCCACGTAACATTTCTATAGCCGAGTTAGCACCATGAGAGAGAGATAGAAGAAACGCGTATTTTTTCACATGTATCCACTATTCACTGAGGGGCATATCCATCTCATTCCTACCGTGATTTTCCACCAGTTCACTTCTACTCTTGTGCTCATTCACACACACACATAGAAGTACACACGAGAAATACATACAAAAGTTGATCTCGACAAACTCTCCCTTTTTCGCAGGGACGCATTCATTCACTGCCAAGTTTTTTGGAACCTTGAGTTCAAACAAACAAGCCGGAAATTTCACTCGGTGAAAAAGAAAAGAGGTAAGAAGCGGAGAGAGAAAGTGAGAGAGAGGGAGCGTGTCAGGCTAACTTTCTCTCTACCACCACCACCACCAAGTACCCATCGACCCAAAGTCCCTCTGTCCCAACTCATTCAACCGTGGCATAGGCATTTTGCTCCTTTCTTCATCTCGATCCCATTGGTATTCCATGTTCACACCCGAACCACTCACTCAATATGGACGGAAAATAAGTAAGTGGTGTGTGTGCTATTCGACTCGAATATTTTTCCCGTCACGTGGAAATGACAGTTCGAAAAAGAGAGAACTTTAGTTTCAACTTGAGGATAGATTTTTTTTAAAGAGAAAATTCAATAAGAGAGTTGCTGCTACATGAGGGAAAAACGGGTATGAACTCGTTGCTGGAATTCATCAGTCGAGTCTGATCTTTCCAACATACATAAGATTCCCAGTACATTAAGGTCGTGTCGGGGAGCAAGAAATGGGAAAAGAAATTAGATTGACGGGCCGAAAGATTGCGTATCCTCGACCATGGTCTGGTCTCGCTTCTGGAATGAGTTGGTAGTAATTAGAAGAGGTTGTCTAATTTGGTTAGTTGGTAGCTAGCTGTGGATTTCGAAGACAAACATCACATTGAATCTCATCATCATCATGTTTTGTTGTCAGGTCAAGCTGTTGGATTATGGTTTGTTTAGCTCCTCTCCTCAGTTCACGAGTGAACGTCACCTATTTAACATACATAGGACTTATCTGCCGCATTTACGTAATGTTATTCAGATAATAAACACTACGACGACCACTTTTGACTTTGGCTGCATGTTTAGGTATCCACTTTCCTGCCAACTATGTGTATCTAGCTCGATATTGCTTGGCTCGGGACGAGGTTGAAGGTTGAATAAATGAAAATGTAAATAAATAGTGAATGGAAGTGGTGATGAGGGAGAAGAAGAAGTCATCATTCCAAGTAGTTGGTTTTCTTTCCTATTCATTAAATGTCTTTCTTCCCCTTGCGACACTGTTATCATTATTATTCGTCCCACCGCCCAACTAAGTATGCGCATATGTACCCCTTTATTCTCGACGTGATTATACGTGCGTCGGAACACTTGCACTGATTGCATTCGCTTCTTCTTCTTCAATTAGATGTATGTAAACGAGTGCCAAAAAAGAGATCGAGTAGTCACTGCTCAATTTCACCCGTAGTAGTTTAGAAATACGTAGTCTTCTCCCCCCATTTTCGCCCTATGCATGCACATTTTCATACGTTTTTTTGGAGAGGACACGCGTGCCCAAAAAACCTTGCATGGGAACTGACCGTTCCATTCTTGTTGGCAACAAATCAAAATCTCAATCATACATGGGTACATACCTACATTTCATATAAAAAACCTCCTCGATATGTTGCAGTACAGAGTTGTTGTTGTTATTGATGAGCCAGATATTGCGACAACAACACGGCACACACATACACCACATCACAAAACCCCCCTCCAAGTTGTAGGAGTCACCTCAGTCAGATTTTTCCTTATGGTTAAAAATAGATCATATATCCATCCTTTATCCGTACAATTTATCCGTATTTAAGTTATAATACCCCGTACTTACTCTCCTATTTCTGTTTGTACCCAGTCAGTAAGGAAGCCGTACTTACATACATATAAATCCATAAATAAATAAAATGTCCAAATCCTCTTTAAAAAAAATCTCCATACATACGTTCGCAATTACCACCCCTTTTTTCATCATTATTGTTATCCACACACATTGTTTTCGTATGTCGAGCCAGACGGCACTGTTCCAAACATACCGCAAAACAATACAATGTCACGTCTTCAATGTGTTTTGGCGAATTTGGCCGCACTTTGTGAATTCATCATTACCAAATTGTTGTTAGTGGTTGGTGCACATATAAATATATTGTTATGTAAGCTTCCTTACCGCAGAATACGTTACGATGATATGATTACAAACTTTTATATACGCAGTGCATTTCATTTCATCCGTGTAAAAAACAGGCTCTTGACTTTGGCTGGTGTTTTGCTGCGTTGTGTTGTGACTATGAATCATCACATCACACTTGTTTAAACTAATAGACATACTTTTAATGTTCCCAGTTATTCGAGATAATTCCTGCAGTTTTCATGCCGTTGTAGTTGTTGCCATGTCGAGAGGGAGGCAGAGTTTGTGACCGTAATACATAATTAATCCCGGCATCCATGCATGCTACGAACGACAACATTAATTTAATCACTGTTACCAATTATGCCGTATCATTGGTCGGTTTTCAATTTCAGCCATGTCTTTGTGTATGCACAGCATTGCTTGCTCCAAACCAAGCCAACCGTGCAGATGGATTTGTTGTCGTTAAGTAAAATTTGCTGGTGGATCGCGTTGTTGGCAGTGTAATACGTGTGTAGGGATACGTATACGGACAACTTTGCAACGTGATGGCATGCAAAACATGTAAAAAATGGTTTAGCTTGTATACAAACAAAACAAACAACAACATTATTTTTTGGAGAGGGAATGATTTTTATTGCGCCGCTATTAATTATATAAATATTCGTCTTGGTGGTTGTGACCCTTGGGTTGGGATTAAATAATAATAGATAGTTTTTTTTATTCACTGTTTATATTTTAGTGTAAATATTTGGTATGAATTTTAGCCGTAAATTTCCTTATTTATGTATCTGCATAGTCAAATTATTGGGGAAGGTTTTTTTTCGAAAATTTTTATGACATTTGGTGTAAAAAAAGATTTATTCCGCCCAGCGTTAAATTGGTGTGTGGTGTGGTGCCATTAAATTTGAGCTGGATGGATGGACGTAAATAAAATTATGATCTGGTGCTAGCATGATAATTCGAATTTAATTGCGAATGAAATTTTCACTTTGCATATTGCACTGATTTCGCGTGTGGATTGGATTGGATTTGAACAAGGGGAATGATAACAAAGGTGAAAATGCTACAAGGTTAAAACTGTTGAATTATTCCAAGGCAGGCAAAGCAAAATCTCTGTTTCGGCTCTCCAGCATAAATACATTTAGTGATGGTCGTCTTATGGAAAACGTAGATTTTTGCAGGGTTGAGATATCTGTGTTGTTGTTATTGCGATTAGGTGAGAATATGATAACCATTTTTTTACGTCATCTTAAAAACTGCTGAAATTTGGTGGCCCCATTTTCTTCAGAGTACAGAGATAGATCTTCCTCTTACCATTTTTTTCATATATGTAACGACCTTTAAGCATCTTCGACTTTGGTATATATCGATCTTGATCAGGCTGCTGGAACATGTTCATTAATGCTCGCTGTTAATTTACTGCTTCGCCGCTGTTATCAAATTAAACCTTCATATCCACTTTAGTGCACAATATTCTCTCCTCCAGCCTAAATAAATTCAGCCATGTCACGCATCAACCTGTTTACTTACATTGCTTTCTCGTCAAAATAACTTGAGACAGTGTTTACTGACACATTCCGAAAGTCACCTTATCAAACTACAGCCTTACACTGTTGTCCAGACCAACATTAGATTACATGTTTATCTATACATTTACATACAAGTACCTGAATATTTAGAAGCAATAACTGCCTGCAATCAAAATCACGTAGGCAAATACGGAAGGCAATTTTGTAGATTTGAATCCAAAACAGTTGTTTAAACAGGAGAAAAAGTGTGAATCGCCTCTTTCCGACTCACAATAATTAGCGTGTTGCAACGATATGCAAATTATTTGAGGTGATAGATTCAAGCGGTGATGGAGGGTTACCACACCATACCACATGTCATAAGCATATGGAAGACCTAAATGGGAGGAAGGATGAACTAGCAAGTTTGCCAACAGCTATGCAAACTAATCGTGTTTAATGAGCTACTTGTAATGCGTGGATTTGCAGACCTCATCATAAGGTGGAAAGATGATAATAATGATGTACTTCACCAAACCCTCGCTGTAGGTACATATGCATATGCAATAGCGCAGGTAGAATATTCCGCATTATCGCCATCGTCATCATTACGGCGAGAGGCTTGTGTCATAATCCAGCAGCTCTCCGTCAGTCGTTCGTTGGATAATGTGAAATGAAACCCATCACAATTACGAGCTCTAACGATTATGCATGTTGAATGGCTCGAACGAAGAGGATGTGATGTGGGGGTATTATCGGCGTATGTGATGGGCAGGCAAGCAGGACGACACATCCTTGGGGAGCATTATCATATTTTCTCGCATAACCTAACAGTAGCAGAGATGAGATGATGTTATTATTATATAGTGGTGATCAACGTTACGTGTGTACAATGCCCATAATCACGAAGGACAAAGGTTTAAACATCATGGATTTATTGGTGTAGTATGCATGTAGAAATAAGGCAGCATATGGTATTGACCGCATTGGTAATCAAATGTGGAGGTATACGGGATGATGATGATTTATACGTAAATGTACTTGGTGGTTGTGGTGGTTTGTATATATTGTCCGAAAAGGCTGGTTGTTGTTGTTGATAAAAATTTGACGCGTGTTTCGACTCACTAGATCTCACACAAATTGAAAATTGTTCCAAGAAAAGGAGAAAGAAAAAGTAAGTTACGAGTGGTAAACCTGAAAAAAAAAGTGAAGTCAAGACTTTGAAAAGTTCAAGATGCGACGGGCAAGTCAAGACCGCTCAGAGGCAGGTCGGAAGAGGAGCATGGAGTGGGTGAGGCGTGGATCCATGGAGGTCACCAAATTGGGGCCGGTACGTTGTTGTTTTAAATCAAACAAGTTAAACAGTCAAAGTCCCCGAGAGAGACGTCAAAAACTCACGAAATAACTTTCTCCTTGTGTCCTCGAAAATTGTTGACTCGTTTACTCCCAAAACTTGTCTGCTTCTCATCAAACTACTTTCCCGTCTTTCTTGCTAATGTCATTATCAAAGTCTTCAATACGTAAGAAGAATTCTGTGATGGGGAAAAGCGCTCGCTCCCTCACGCCACGCCAACCAAACTGTCAAGTCTTCAGGAGTTTATCTTATTATTATTCGCAACCAACCATCTACATGCACAATCTACTCAAAATTGTTTGCTTGCTTGCTTTCTTGTCGTCTAATGATGCTGAGACTTTTTTTTCTTCTCTCAGTAATATAATGGAGCTTTATTACATTTTCTTTTGGCTTGAATATTGATTTATTCTCGGGACGTGTTTCAACCAATTTTATTAATTTTATTCTATATGCCATTTGCAGAAGCACATTGTGCCTACTGAACGATGCGGTCCACTCAGCGTTTATGTCCAGGTATGATATATTTTATGCATTTTTCGCCCCATAATTCCCCCATCCCATCCACGCCCTGTATAATTCCAAACGGTTCATACATAGTAACGAGGGAAGGCTATACATATATTTATCCTATGGACCAACTTACGTACGTGTGTCCATCAATTATTTTCTCTCCTTGTAAAAGCTCGAGTTTTACGAGGCGTAATTGCCTTCAAGTCTGATATAAGGAATGGATCCAATTTGGATCAAGTGTCTCATCTGCTCTTTCGAAAGTGCGATGATCTCACATTTATTTCATGAGACGAGGAGGAACAAGATCCAACTTGGATGCCCGTTCTTTATTCCTCTTTGCAAGTTGTATCGATTTTTTACGTTGTTTAGAAGTAAAGTGTATTGATCTGTGTCTTATATTCATGAACTTACATACATCCACCCGGTCGGTTGTTACTTCATCCGATCCAACGTCTTCCAGTGTGTACCAGCTCGCTGAGAAATTGTTTGTATGTATGTACGTGCGAGGTGTTTTTATGTAGGTAGCTCTCTTGAAATATACTTTGGCACGCTCCTTGACTCTGTAAATTTTCTCAGTGCTATTTTTGTATCGTCAAGTTCACCATGATTTTTTGCACTTTGTTGTCCCGATAGACAGGGAGACATGATTTTCATACTAATCAACCCAATCGTACCTCCCTCCATCCAGCCTCTTGTGATGAATGCGATTAATAATCTCATCAAGTTCCACGATTTATTCATGGCATTTTATTTTCTCTCCAGGGCGATCTTTCTCAACAAGACAAGCGAGCTGTTTTCTTAACTGTTCACGACTTGGGATGCAATCGTAAGCGCGTATTGTTTGGTGGTTTATCGAACCAAGCAGGATAAAAGTTGAGGAGAATAATTCAACCATTTCTTGTTTAGATACGTCGTTCCATGACTTTGTCGAGCATCCATGCATGCTCGAGATCAAGGATCGTTCCGTGTTTATCCATGTAAGTTGAAGGGTATAAATTTGTGGTGAATGGTTTTTTATGGAATAAAATCATCATAATTTTTGTATTGATTTAAAAAAAAATTTCGAAACATGTTCCCAGGTGGACATCCCGGGACAAGAGGACAACTCCGCAGATCTTTCGGACGAGTGAGTTTATTAAAATTGTGAAAGTGAGGATTTTTATTTGTATTATTCTGTTAAATTTTGCAATTTTTCCTCCAGTTTCCATTTTCCAACTATGCAAATGATCGGTGAAGACTTGGTCACGGTTTTGGACTTTCTCCACATTAAATATGTGATCGGTTTGGGCGAGGGAGCCGGAGCGAATATTTTGCTGCGTTTTGGAATGGCTCATGCATCACGATGCTTGGGCCTCATCTTGGTCAATGTCACTGCTGGGAAAACGTCTGTCATGGACTACTTTAAAGATAAAGTAAGTCCGGGGGTCAATTTGAATTTGTAACGTGCTCGGAGCAGTGTTCAAACCAAGCTGAACTAAAAATGGGGTGAATGTCTTTAATTCCTTGTTACATATGTTCACAGTTTATGAATTGGAAGCTTGGATCAGTGGGTCACAACCCCAGCACTGAGCAGGTATGTAAATATAGCAAATAATATTATCAACATGATGGTGAAGTTTAATCTTTTTTCCTTCTTTCTTTACAGTATCTTGTATTCCACAAGTTTGGACATGTAAGTCACCCCAATCTAGAAACTTTCTTTTTTTAGAGAAACTTAAAGCAGCGGAATCGCACAGGTAAATTTATTGAAACCCTCACAAAACAAGGCAAAACTAAAAATAATATCATATATATTTCGAAAACGAGGATTGAATCACATTTCTGTAAAAAAAACAATGCACATTGACAAATCTCATTCGAAAGGAGAGTTTTGTAAACAAAAATCAATCAGCTTTACAAAATATTTACTTGAACTTTTGTAAATTTGTAAATTTTATCGTTTCCATCATGCCGCAAAAGAATGCTGTCCTTAAATTTTTATTTTCAGCGTATTTGTTTTCTTTTTTTCTTTGTGTCTTTGTCGTTTGTGGACTTGTCCCAAATGATGTTTAGCCGCAGCAAAAAAAGCAGCAGCAGCAGCGCAGATCGCATGCCTAAGTGGCTGACAGAGAGAGTTCGGTGTCAACATTTAATGATAATTCATTCATTTCAAATTTTGAAAGAAAGAAAGGAGGCAAGTCGCAGGCGCGCAGCCACGAGAGTATATCAGGGTGGGCATTCCATATAACGTTATATGGAATGCCCACCCTGCTATACCCTCGTGGCTGCGCCTATGGCAAGTCGGTTGGCCTTCTTTTTCATTCCATTTTTCTATTCCATTGTTATTGAATACTTATCACAAATATGCCAAGTATTCGTCATCATAATTGTTCAAAATGTTGGCATTTCTCCATCATCGAGCTTTTTGCAGTGCACTACAACAGCAAAAGACAACAACAAATAGCGTCCATTATGAAGGAATTTGCAACTGGTTATGGAACATAAAAAATTGACAAATATTTCCTACTTAATGATGCCTGATGTTTAAAAGATGTCAGAAATCAGAAAATTTTTCAATTTCCTCCTTTTTCCTTAAAGTCTCTGAGGACACACTGTTTCTATTTTAAAAATTTCCTCCTCCTCCTCCAACGATCTACACATCGTCTGATCTAATCTGACCACCACCTATGCTGTACACACCACTTGAAGTGTGCACTCTTATCTTGGGGACAAACTTTTAAACCTTAAAATTGTCTTCTTTTTATGTTTCCTGTCGCTCTCCACCACTTTGCGCCACAGAAAGTTGAAGAGGTAATTTAATATATACTATTCTACTAGATACTCATCAATCACTACTCTCTACTAGATTTCACCTTCAGTTTTCTAACCCACTAAATTCTTATTCACTTAATTCCTACTACTAATTTCTCTAACACAAAAGAAAAAAAAACTAAAATTCTAGACACTTTTGTTCCCAATTTTCTCTTGATTTCCCATTTTAGTACTCCAGTTGACAAAACATGAGATGTAGATTCTGCTTAAATAAGTTAAACATTTAGCCATTTTTTAAATATTGGGAATGTGAATCTGCATGCTTTCTCTCAATGTGGTGAAATAGAATGGGAACTCGCTTTTAATATTTTTGGCATAGTTTTTCAGAAATTTCCGTAATTTTTAAAAAATTATCCAAAAATATATGTATACCTACATACCAACTTACATAACTCTTTGCACGCCGCATGGTAATTTTGCTTATATAAATGTGTACATAATATTTAATAATACCAGTCGGTAGTACCGTGTTGATTACGTATGTCGCAAAAAAGTCTGTAAGTTTTTACTTGGGCTACTTTTCTGTCTCGCTGTCTCTGTGTTATGTACTCGACAGCTTTTTTTGCAACTCATGATATGATCATCTTATTATGTATACATTACACTCCTTCACCGTCAGTGATGTAATATGAAATTGTAACAATATTCCTTAATATTGACTGCTTGATAAAATTACGAATATAAATCTTTTCACCTCGAAATTAACCAGATCATAAAACCCTGGCCATAAGTATGTCAACAATAATAAATAAAAAGCGGAAATAAGATGGCTTATAATAACTCGATAGAACTTGTAACACTCTGAACCTTCTCAAAATTTTGGGCGTCAATAATACACAAAGTTCCCCCCGAATGCGCAGAATTGATTTGTACCGAATGCCTTCCTTATTTAAGGTGGCAGGAGGAACCGTAAATTGCTTTAATCCATCAACCTTTTATGATTGCCTGGGTGTAATAATTTTGTCGTGTATCCTAAACATGCGAGTTGTCGCGGGGGTGGGGGGTGTGGTGCATCGGAAAATGTGCTGCAAACGCATCGTGTGTCATGCTCCTTAAATGTTGGGTTATCATTATTGTTATTAGAATTAGACCATGTTTTAACAAGGCCATTTTTCCCAAAACGCACTCTGTAAACCCTTTGTACACCTTTATGGTACCATAATTAACACGAGGATTAAATAGTGACGGAAGAGTTGATAGAACAAGAATAATGTAGTTGTAGATTTACATAGTCCACTTTTAGAGAATGGTGCATGATCTCTCGCTCGTGGTGATGGAATTAACTTTGGATTTATTAACTACCAATGTAGCAACTGGAAAATGACGTTGATGTCGTGAAAGACCGAGAAAAGACGATTCTCGACTACCAGGCCAAACTCCGATCTGCAATCAACGCCAAGAATTTGAAGTTGTATGTCAACGCTTTCCTCAAGTGAGTACAAGCACTTTTCTCCGGAGTCCGGCACTAATTGAATCCAAGACTAATCATTGTTTTGATATCATTTCAGCCGGAAAGATATCACTGGAGCGCTGGAGAAAAATCTGAAGATTGACACCTTGCTCTTGGCCGGAGCTAAAGGTTCATACGGCTCCACTGTGGGACATCTTCACACTTTGATGGACAAGCAGAAGACCCAACTGCTGAAAATTGATGACGTTGGTGACGTGATGAACGAAGCTGTAAGTAATATGCATACAATACATTGTCCCATCGAGTATGGAGCTTATCTGTCCTCAAATACTTATACCTCCGCAAATAATATTCATCCATTCACTTTACAGCCGGAGAAAGTGGCCCAGAGTATTTTGCTCTTCTGCAAAGGTCAAGGTCTTCTGACATCCGTGGCCATGCCGGGCATTGAGGTACGGTTTCAAACCCCAAAACTGTCCAAATATAAAAATTTCCCAAAAAACTTATCCCAAATTTTCTCCCCCAGCGAACAAGAACTTGTTCCGGCGGAGAGCCTGACGGGACGCCAGCGCAGCTCTTGCGCCAGAGGACAATGAGCATGGAGGAATATGACAAACCCAACATCCGCCGACTCTCCATCACCACCATCCAGCAAAAAGAGTAGGTGGGGGTGGATTTAGTGGGGGTGTGGATTTCTTATCTACTACAACATCAACAACTACTAAAACTACCACAACAACTACTACATACACTGTTGCTTCTTGAATTTAAAATACACCATACTACTTGTTTTTTTTATTTATTTGATGGATTCTACTACCGCTACAAGTGCTAGTTCAATACGTACAACAATTGATTGACGAAATAGAGAGAGGTTTTTGCATATAAACAATCAACAGTCGGCGGGATGATGCAGACGGTGGGGGTGACCGGAAGAAGGAGGATACTACACACATATATAAATACATAAATACATCGTAGTTAACTAAATAGCGTACTGAAAAAAACTCTGCCTCCAGAGATGAGCAGCTACATATAAATACATACATACAACAATTATGTACCCAATTTACTTCAAAAATGCATCATCTTACTATAAAAAATCAAACCCATACATAGATTGATAATAACGATAATAATAATAATAATAATCCTAAAAATACAGAGAGACTCGTAGTTTCGTACATGCATAATATCATCAATACCGATACCGATCGACTAGAGAAACATTACTTGTTGTTGTTATTATTATCTCTCAAAATTTTAGTCAACATACATAAGATGACCCGCAGCTAACTAAATATTTGTAGCCAGCTGTGTATAAAAAAGTTAATTAATTATTTACCTGCTTAAATTTGCATCTGTCTAATTCGCCAGATAAAAAAAAGGAAGAAGCGCTGTTTTAATTCTGACCCTCAAAATTTACCTGCAAACTGTAATATTTTGATTCAATTTTATATTTTTGTTCTTTTGTAGTAGAAGCAGACCAAGAATTTTGTTGTCTTGTGTGTGGTAATTTTAAGCGATTAAATAATTAATTACTTACTTACCGCCACACACACCGCTGCAATTTTCACGTTATAACGATAATAGTAAACAAAGAAAAAAAACTGTACCGAAAATACTTTAAAGAAGAAAAAATCATGATTTCCATTTACTAAAGATATAAAAAACACACAACAGCCTGAGATGCAAATTTGCCTGAAAGTATCTTATTTAGAGACATTTATACATTAGAAGACTATCTATGCATCGTTATCTTTGTTAATAATATTGCAAAAAAATATGTAATCTTAAATTAATAAAGAACTATTATAGTGTTCCAGTTGAAATTGGTGATTGTGTTTTGTTTCGAATTTGCATAATAGCGTTAAATTGAGACATACATAAAGGGACATGATTTGATATGCATAGTTTTTTGTGTTTTCATACATGGCATTCTCATCAAAAATTTGCATGCCAAAATTCCCAGGTGGTGCAGTTTGCAAACTCCAAAACTAAAATTTTATGATGATAAATATGATTGGAATTAAAATTAGGTTCATAAATTAGCAATAAATTTCGTACATGAGAAAATACACTCAATTTATCACGGTACGAATCAAATAATTAATAAAATTGTCATATTTAATAAATACTAAAAACCGTATAACGGCCTCCAAGGTGAACAAAACTATCTTTGTCTTATGCATGCAAATGTACTAGGCCTCCACGAGGAATGATTCATCCCTCCAGGAGAGGAAACCACATCCCGGAATTAGTCGGATAAAACCCGGGTTACAAACCCGAAAACTCGGATGGAAAACAAAAAGTGTACACAAAACTGTGACACGTCGTGTTCAATTCGATTCAATAATTTTAAACGTCCAGCACACATCCGTTTTGCCTTCAGCATTAAAGAAAAATAAGAATGGTTTCATTCTTCTCGATACTTTCGTGGTTTTGAAAAAAGGTACAAAAGAACATCTGAGAATTGAAAGTGTCATTCATTTCATGAAGAAAAGCTATGTAGCCGGTTGTTGTATTATTCCTGCGGTGGTAGAAAGTATAAAGTGATCCAACACAAGGACGAGGCATCGGAGAGGAAAGATTTATCATTTTGCGGATAACAAAACACTTTTTTTTCCATCGTCTCTTAAGCGATCAGCATAGCGCCGCCTTTTTCCGCGATTGATTATTCCACACACTTTTTTCTTCAGAACATTACGGTAAGAAGAAAAAAAGATTATGCATTGTTGTTCCTGCAGCTTGCGGAATGAATGGGTCACTTTTTTTCAAGGTGGGCCTCAGGAGCAGCCGTTGTCTTCTTGGGACATTATGATGTTTGTCCTCTTCGTTTGCCTGGGAATCGGTTGGACCCTCGGTTTTGGAGTGATCTGTCTCTTCCTACGACAGGTAAGAACATATACTAGCAATATCTACTACAGGTACGAGTAGTTAGTGACACTGACATTTTTGGGACGGTTTTACTTAAAACAACTCTCACCATGTAATAATAATATCCTTCTCATTGTGGGGCAAAGCTGTGTGTGTAGTTATTTTGTGAAAATATGTGTAGAGACTGCAAAAGCGAAAAGGCGTCCAGTCCCAAGGAGGAGAGGATCGGATTTCAATCGGATTATTCCATCCCTACTGCAACGCAGGTAGCGGACAGGAGCGAGTTTTATGGCATGTCTTGAAGTGTCTTCAAACCAGGTAAAATATATGAAAGGACTTTTGAGAAATAAATAAAATGAGCTGCGAGGAGGCATTATTATTTAGAAGGAGAAGACCAGATAGTTGGGTATACGAGGAGGGAAGGGATTTATGACCCGAAATTCTTGGCCGCTTATTGTGTGTCCAGTGTGGTGGTTAAAGGAATGGAAATATGTTTCCCACAGGTACCCCAGCTCCCAATTTATCCTCTACACCGGGGATACAGATGCTGCTCCTGAGGAGATTCTGGCCAAGGCGAAGGAACGATTCAACATCGTGGTGCCCTTCCCTGTGGAGTTTGTCTATTTACATAAGCGGAAATGGGTGGAGGCCTCTTCCTATCCTCAATATTTTACACTTCTGGGACACAGTCTAGGATCAATCTACTTGGGCTTTGAGGCATTGTTCAAATTTGTTCCTGGTAATAAAATATTATGATTTATGCACCTCTTCTCTCAGGAATTTTACGGTGGGGTGACGTGACGATGAGGGAATGAGTGAGGCTTCTAATTCTGTCTCTCTCTTGTCATCTTTTAGATGTTTACATTGACACGATGGGCTACACTTTTACCCTTCCACTCTTCAAATACTTTGGAAACTGCCGAGTTGGCTGCTACATTCATAAACCACTTCTCACCTGCGACATGCTCCATCGCGTCTCTTCCATGACTTTTCGAGACTTCCCACGACAAGTGCCGTCGCCCTACTCACCCAGTAACATGTTGCGACTCTTGTTCTACAAGACGTATGCAAAATTCTACGGCTGGGTGGGGCGTAGGAGTGACATCGTCATGGTCAACTCGTCTTGGACGGAGGAAAATATCAACCAGATTTGGCAATGTCCTTCCAAAACGTACCGTGTTTTTCCCCCCTGCGACACGGAGGGGTTTAAAAGCGTGGCGAGATTAGAGGATCTTGATGATGAGGATGATGGTGATAATGATGAGAATACTACTCGCCCCATAAAAATCATCTCGATTGGAAACTTTCGCCCGGAAAAGGACCACCCCCTCCAAATCCGGACGTTGTACCATTTGCGAGAACTGCTCCGTGACAAGGAGTGGAATCGTGTGTGCTTGGTCCTGATTGGGAACTGTCGGGATAAGACGGACTTGGCTCGTGTGAAAGACATGGAAGATTTGTGTAAACACTTGTCGGTCGAGGACAATGTCAAATTTCGAGTCAATATTTCATACCAAGAGCTCAAAGCCGAGTTGGCCGAGGGGCTCATTGGACTGCATACTACGTGGAATGAGCAATTTGGAATAGGTACATTATTCCAAGTATTTAAGTAGTAGTCGACTCTGTGTACAAAAAACATACCCTAAAATTGAGAAGAAAGTGATTCTAATTCTGCATTATTAATCAGGAATCGTTGAAAGCATGGCAGCCGGCGTGATCGTGATCGCAAACCGTTCCGGCGGCCCCATGATGGACATCGTCATGGAATATGACGGGGCTCGAAACGGATTTCTAGCCCAGGACGAAACCGATTACGCCGAAGCGATTCGAGCCATCCTTCACATGACTCGGGAATGTCGAAATGCCATTAAAACGCAAGCAACTGCCTCCGTGGACCGCTTTTCAGACAGACAATTCAATAAAGCATTTCTCGAAGCGGTTCAAGCTTCCTTATTTCGCTAAATCGTTGCTCTAATGGGAAGACCAAGCACGACTCGTTCTCTACTTCTTGTAAAATAATAATAATAAATGCACAAGCAATTTAACCGAAATCTTGAACTTGAAAAACATTACGAGTAGAGTGAGTACTGGCCTGGCTGGCCCTCACTTAATTTTCCCTTGTTGTTCACTGAGAACGCGTTAACCTCATTTAATAATGAAATCATAAATAGTGGAGGAAAGGGCAGCTCTAGTGGGAGCAGATAATAGTTGGTGTTAACACGTCCAGCCAAAGTGCTTTGAACCCTCATCTCCTCCTCCTCCTCCATCCTCGAATCCCCTTCTCAAGGCACCTACACCACCACCACCACTGCCCGTGCTATGCTCTTCTACCTGTATTATCATCATCCAGCCTTCGTATTAAACGGATTATGTTTTAACAAGTTGCATTGAGAGAGCTTTACATTTTTCTGGTCGTATTTAACTGACTCGAGGACTGCATATATACCAAGAAGAAGAAGAAGCAGTTACTAGGATTATCTTTCATATTTCAAACCTTATACCACCATTTTTGCCTCATTTTATACAATACATAAATCGCTGACTCAGTTTCTTCGTGAGGACTCCAGCTGCGTACAAGTTAAACTGCTTATCTACCCACGTAAATAAATACATATATCTACTTCTTCTTTTTCTTAAACTTTTTAAGCAGAGGATCCACTCGTCAGTAATATAATCATAAAATAAATGGCGACCAAGGTGGACTTCTGGTATTGGTTTTTGCAGTACATTACATATTTTTCTCGTTGATCTCATTATACCAGACTCGTCCTTGTCTGGAATCGACTACATAACATAATTTTTCGAGGAGTGAGCAGAGGACCAAATATTTTTTCGAGACGGGGACGACAATAAATCAAAGAATAATATTATTATACAAGTTGGAAACGGAAAGATTTAAGGTAGGAGAGAGAAATTAGACCCGAAGAAAGAGAAGCAATGAGGCCTAATAATATTAAATAAGAGTTGCGTATTATCCTTAATATATGTACGTACGGCTGGTTTGCTTGGTTGGTAGCAATGGTCGTCTTCTATCTATACCATATTTCGTATATATCGAAGGGGACGACGACTGACTATGACGATGATGATGAAGGTAAGTAAAGTAATAATGAAGGAAAAATAAAAATTTTGTGGAGAATCTCTCAAGATCAGCATGGGACTTGAGAGAAGAGTTGAACCGGCTTTGCTTAGTGGACGGGATTATTATTATTATAAGGATTTTAATACTTCTTTCTCAAGAATATGTGGATGTATGTAAGGAATGGAAACAAGTACAAGTTTCTAAGCTCGACTCTGAACGAGCAACAAGTAACCAGAAAGGAAGAATATGCCCATAAATAAGCCTTGCGCCCGAGACGGGAAAGAATTATGAGATGTTCTCCCAACATGACGCGCCTAAAAATGTTGACAAGAAGCAGATTTTGAGATGATCTTTAAATCCAACAATAGTTTATTGTAATGATGTTGGCTTGATGGAGAGGAATATTTTATTTGGCCCTCTTGTCATAAGGAGAAGGAGAAGAATAAGGCAGGCAGGCAGGTAGGAAAATACTTTTTCTACGTGGTCAAAAAGCCACTTCATCCAGACACATATGCACACATGCATCGACGTGGTCCTCCATCATCCTGGTCATCCTGGTCGTGGCCGAGTAATAAAAGAGGTGGCTGTGTGAGCAAGGGATAAAATATTTCTCCTTTTCATAATAATAATAATAATAATAATAGTAATACTGGTAATAATAATATTCTCTCCATCACACCACCAACCACATCATCACCGCTTTTCTACACATGCATGCTCATGTATCCAACAATATGCAACTATTTACCACCAGCGGTACGAAAAATATGAAAAACTGAGACAGAAAAAAACTGCCTGGATTGGATTTACGGATTATTTCTGAACCCTTATTAGTTAAGAAAGACCTCAAAAATAGTATATGTATCAGAACCACGTTTGGATACTGGAATGAGCGTCGCTCGTCGATGAGCATGGGGCGACCTTTTATTCATTGTTTGCAAAGAGTGAAACACTTCTCTTCCCGAGAAAGCCGAGAACAGTTTTGGTTTAGCAGAGGCGAATGTGACTTGGGTAGGGTTTTGAGTGCTTGGTAAATTACCCGAGGGTGAATTTTGACAGATACACGGGGGGTTACTTTTGGGTGGAGGTTATCCCGTCGCACACAGGTATGATTGGTTCATTAATGCAACGATCCCAAGAAAAACCTCCCTCTCATCCACTCCGTGCATGGTGAGGTATCGTCCTCACGTGGAAAGGTATGGATGGATGGATAGATTTTCTTCTTCATCTACCTGACCATTCAACAGGTAGAAGAATGAATATTATTCTGAGTCTTAAACCAAATGCTTCATCCACATCTCAACCAAGTCGTGGCAGTGGCAATACTTCAGAAGAACACAACAAGTGGAAAAGGAACTTGTTGTTGCTTGCTGGTAGGAAAATCGTATCTAATAAGAAAGACCTATGACTGACTGGTGTTGAAGTAATCCTGAAGGAGTAGAAGAAGGGCTTTACTTTGCTCCACGGGACTCAACCAGTTCTTTCTTACCTGGTTCCATTGTTACTTCTTGTTACTCGCTGTCTAAATGCCACGATGGCTTAAGAGATGTTTCTACTTCTTGGTCTTCCTACCCGTGCTGTGCTATGCGAGGAACGAGTAATCCATGCCAATGAATCTTTATATTACTTACTTTACATTATCCTCTTCTTCTCTCCGTGGTGTGCATTCCTGCGTTTCGTTTTTACTCTCGAAACAACAATCCACCTCTCTTTCTCATCCGGAGGGGCATAGAACAACCGTGTGCTCAGACAACAACAAACAGTTTCATTGCATAGTTGCACCCGGCCAGACCAGCTCCGGCCCCACGACGACGACGCTACAGCCTCGCATACCAGAGAGTGATGGCTTTCTTCTGCCGGTACCCACACATTTCTTGGTAGCAATGGGTCAGCAACTGCTTATCGAGGGGAGAAATAGATAAGTTGACAGGATGCGAGTAATTATTCAGTGCAAAAACATAAGTGTCTCGGTTTTTGGAGAGTGTGCGAAAAAGAGCTTAGTTTTTTGTGAAGTGTAATGAGAACTCGACAACATGCGACACATTTTTAATGGTTGACACGCAGCGTGTAATATTAAAGTGAGAAAAAGTGCATGGGTGAAAAGTGGACAAAGAAGTGGAGAAGTTCGTGGTGGTGGTGGAGTGAAGAATGATGGGAACGGATTACTACCACTTTGGAGGAATGTGCTTCGTTCCTGTGTTTGTGTGTGTGTGCATCCTTGCCTGAAAACTGGAGCATGGAATGTTGAGATTTTAGAAAAATGAGTGAACTTAGGATTAAGGAAGATCAAATGGGGCAAGAAGAAGTGTGTTAAAGAAATTTTCTTATCGAGTGTATGGGCTTACACGTCACGATCCAAGTGAAATGTGATCCGAGTGAAAAAGTGTTGTTTTGTGTGTGCATGTGCATCGGTGATGATGACATCGTAGAATTAAATATGACATTAAAACACTGCTAAGGAAGTGACACACACAATGCTGCTGTACCGCATGGGGCAATTCCATTATGCAATCATCCGTGCGGTCACATTCGCCCTGCTGCTACTGCTCCATGGAGCGACGGGCAAAGTGGTGCGGGACCGGGGTTCCACACCCTTTGGGGGTGGGTCGTCGCGATCGGTCGATATGCGGGTTGACTTCGGGGTTGAGGAGGGTGTCCAAGTGGGAACATTTGTTGGAAGAATCCCCACAAAACCCGGGTTCACGTACCGTTTTAACGAATATCTCGATTACTTTGTGATCAACGGGACGTCGGGAGAGGTTCGAACGAGGAAGGAAATTGATCGCGAGTCACTACAAAATGACCAGTTTGACATTGTCGTCCTCTCCAGTCAGCCCACTTACCCGATCGAGGTGCGAATCTACATCAAGGACATTAACGACTGTTCCCCCACGTTTCCGGAGCCCGAAGTGTCGGTGACCTTTCCAGAGTCGGCTATTTCTGGAACTCGGGTTTTCCTCGACACCGCGGAGGATGAAGATTCCCCTGCCAACGGGGTGCACACCGGGTATAAGATTGTAGAGGGGAATGAGGACGGTCATTTCCGCCTCGTCGTCACCACCAATCCGAGCGGAGAAGCGCCCTTCCTCCATTTGGAAACGACTGGAAAACTGGACAGGGAAACTAAGCCGAACTACCGACTCAACATTTCCGCTCAAGATGACGGGGTTCCTCCCAGATTTGGATTTCTCAATGTCAACGTGTCCATCAATGATGTCAACGATTGTCAACCCGTCTTCGGACAAGGGCAGTATTACGCATCGCTGAATGAAAGTGTGGAAATCGGAACGGCCGTGTTGCAAGTATCCGCCACGGATAATGATGAAGGAGAAAATGCCCGGGTTTCCTACTTTATTTCTGAAACTGAACAACAATTCAGCATCGAAGCGGAGACTGGCATCATTCGGACCGCGCAACCCCTCAATTGTCCCAAGAATTGTGCTCCAGGAGCAAAAAGTTGTCCCAAGAGTTGCGTCCTCACCGTCTTTGCGCGAGATCACGGCACTCCCCGTCAAGATGGGAGGACTTACGTGACGGTGACCTTGGTGGAGTCGAACCACCCTCCAGTCATCAAGTTCCGCTACTTCCCACCCACCGCCAACACTGCCAATGTGCTCGAATCCGCCCCAAATGCCTCCGTCGTGGCAGCCATTTCCGTCATTGACATGGACGAAGGTCCAAACGGGGACACCGTGGTAGAAATTGTGCATGGAAACGAGCTTAAAAACTTTATCCTCGAGTCAACCACTTCCTTCCAGCTCGTCCGAACGAATGGAATGTTGGACCGGGAAAAAGTCCCCTTTTACAACTTGACAATCACTGCGCGCGACAGTGGGAATCCGTCCTGCAGTTCGACCGCATTTCTCATAATTGAAGTCAACAATGACCAAGATCCAGAAATCTCCTTCGCCAAAACGGAATATTCTGCAGTCCTCCGCGAATCCGTTCCGATCGGGAGCTACGTGGCGAGCATTACTGCGACGGGAGAGGAAACCACGCATAAACACAAGTCCTCCTCCTCCCAAGTCATTTATTCCATCGTTTCTGGGAATGAGAAGCAGTGGTTCACAATCGATCAGCGGAGCGGACTTCTCACCACGCGATCACTCCTGGATCGCGAACAACAGGGAAGTGTGCGACTCAAAATCTCTGCGAGGGATGGGGGACCATACCCGAAGTATACTCATGCTCAAATTAAGATCACAATTTTAGACGAAAATGATGAACATCCCAAATTCAGCAGTGAAATGATTGAGGTTTCCATGTTGGAAGATGTCCCACCCGGCTCGGAAGTGACGACGGTGAGCGCAGTTGACCACGATCAAGGGACGAATGGAACCATCACTTACGTCCTCAGCCCGCAAACAGAGCTTGCTTTTCCCAACCAGTTTCAAATTGACCCCAGTTTTGGGAAAATTATAACAAAAGCAAAACTTGACCGAGAAAGTGTTCAAAATTATGATATTTACGTGATTGCGAAAGATCACGGAAATCCGGCTCTCTCATCCACGGCGGTTGTTCATTTGGAGGTGAAAGACGTGAACGACCACGCCCCCGCCTTCTACCCGCTTGAATATTTTATCCCGGTCAGCAAAGAGCTCGCAGTGGGGAGCAATATTGGTCATGTGGTTGCAACAGACCCGGATTCGGGGGTTAATGGGAAAGTGACGTATAAACTGGCATCCGCACCCAGCCCGATTTTCGGGGTTGAAGCAAAAACTGGGAATATTGTGTTGAAAATGAGTCTTCTGAATTCTCGGGCGTTGTCATTCCAGCTCCAAATTTCCGCCATGGACGGAGGAGGCAAGACGAGTGAGAACGATGCAATGGTCAACATATTAATTGAGTCTCAACATGGGGAGAAAGCGTTGGAATTTTCACAGGCTGCGTACACTTTCTCCATTGTGGAAGACTTTGGTTCGAAAATTCCGGCCGGGTTTACTCGAGAAGTTGGAAAAGTACAAATCAGCGACAATTACAAGAAGGACTCTTCTGCCAACAGTAAAAATGGTGGTGGTGAAGTTAAGTACACAATTATTAATGGAGATCCCGACGGAATTTTCACCATTGACCAACGAACCGGAGCGATCATGAGTACAAAATTGATTGACCGAGAAACCCGAGGAAATCGCACGTTATCAATTTTTGCACAAAAAGGAATCCTCCACGGTTCTTGCACCGTCACGATAAAAGTGACCGATCTCAATGACCAAGTCCCCTCGTGGGACTACTCGTCCCTCTGGGAGGTCAACATTCATAAAAATTCCCCCATCGGAGAGGAAATCGTGGTCGTGACAGCGATCGATTTGGATGAGGGGATAAATTCCAAGCTGGTTTACACCCTCCCCACCAACCCCCTCGGACTTTTCTCCATCGACCCCTCCACCGGGTTGATCAGTCTTATCAAACCCCTCCGCCACGTGACCATCTCCGAAGTGATGGTGGAAATAGAGGCGACCGACTCGGGAGCAACACCCCTGTCATCAAAGAGAACCATGCTCATCCACCTGACCGAGGTGAATCAGAACTCCCCCGTTTTCGACCACTTTTCCTACGAAACCTCTCTCCCGGAATCGACCCCCGTCAACACGAGATTCTTCACCCTGAAAGCCACCGACAAAGATGTCGGGCTCAATGCTGAACTGAACTATGAAATCACGGAGGGCAACTCGGCTCAAAAGTTTGGAATCTTCCCTGATGGAAATTTATACGTGAAATCTCACCTCGACCGAGAAGAAGAAGACTACTTTTCTCTCTCCGTCATGGCCAAGGACAACGGAAACCCGGCACGGTCATCCATCACGACATTTGTCATCCACATAATTGATGAGAACGACATCGCTCCAAAGTTCACAAATTCAACTTTCACCTTCACCATCCCGGAGAACGAACCGGAAGAAAGCTACGTGGGGAAAGTTGTCGCGGTGGATGGTGACATGGGACGAAATGCGGAACTCACTTATCTCTTCACATCCGCCCAGCATCAGGATTTCTCCATCGATCCGAAAAGCGGATTCATCAAGACGGCCCGCTCTTTTGACCGGGAACAACTCGTCCAATCGCTGGGTCACAGTTCCATCACGTTGGAAGTGAGGGTGGAGGACAACGGGGTCGTGACCAAGTTGAGCGACAGGGCGCAAGTCGTCGTCACGATAACCGATGTGAATGACGAAGTCCCCAAATTTTCGAGGGACACGTACCACGTCCAAGTTTCCGAGGACGCCGAAGTGGGTGCCTCGGTCGTCCGGGTGGTCGCGATGGACTCGGATGATGAACAAAATGGGGAGATTTTCTACTCCATTCGGGACGGAAATGAGATGGACAAGTTTCAAATTGACGGGGCAACGGGACATATTTCTCTCCGGAACATGCTTGATCGTGAAAGCAGAGACAATTATTTGTTATCCGTTATGGCGCAAGATATGTCGGAGACTGCCCCGCTCCGTTCGTTCGTGAATGTGTCAGTGACCGTGTTGGATGCGAACGATTGCGTCCCCGTATTCCAGTCGGCCGTCGTCAGGTGAGGAGGTTTAATTAACTTTGTTGTTGTTCAAAAATGATCCAAATTTCAGAAAAATTCTGAAATAAATATGTATAACATCCATCCATCCATCACCCCATGATGATTAAATTATGGAGGTGGTGGTGGAAGAAGATTATATTTTAATGCATAAATTATCTTTTCCATATTATTCCCCAGGTTAAACAGTGAGGGTTCACCATCACCATCATCCATATCACCGTCATCCCTCCTGGACATGTACAACTCTTCACCTGCCACGAGCAAATTACAAATTGTTGAGACAACACCGATTAACACGGAATTGATTGAGTTCAACGCAACAGATTCCGACCTGGGACAGAATGGTCAACTCACCTATTCTTTGACTGGAGGCAATAGACATGACACTTTCAGAATCAATGGGAAAACCGGAATCCTTTATCTCAACAAGCAATTGGACTATGAAAAAGTTACAAAGTACACGCTCACCATTGCCGTGGCGGACTTTGGGAGTCCTCGACTTTCCACCTCGATGGACATGACCATCGAAGTCTTGGACTTTAACGACTGTGCCCCACAGTTTCCGTCGACCTCCGTGGTGCGACAGATTCAGGAAGGGATCTCTCTGAAAACCCCGATTGTCACGATTACCGCGGACGACGCGGATTCCGGGGACAATGGAAGGGTCAAATACCGCATTAAACATCAGTCACCACCTGGAGCACATTTTGGGATTGACTCCTCCACCGGCACGATTCATACGTTGCTCCCCATCGACAGGGAGTTTGCAGACACTTTTCGTCTCACCATTGTTGCCGAGGATCAAGCCAATCCGGTCAGTTTGAGATTATCTTCAGAGAAATTAGTCACCGTCATTGTGGAAGATGTCAACGACTGCGAGCCCAAGTAAGTACCAGTCGGATTATTATGAGCAAAAGTTAATTATTCATTATTTTTATGCAACTCGTTCTTCTTCTACTTTCTCCCACTCCGCCTCCTTTCATTATAAATAATTCTGTTTACAAAATACGTATGTGCCTGCATACATACATTTGATGCAATCAAGTGTTGAGAAAAACACTTGATTACTCCACCAGACGACCAGGCATAAAAAACTTTGCGAATTAAACAAACTTTAAATCTGAGACGTAAAAGAGGGAGGGGCGCCAGTGGGTTGTTGAGGAGTTTCATTTTAACTTTTTATGAGACAAGTGCATAATAATAATAATAAGAATCCGTGTTTACCCCAAGTCCATGCAGACCAATTGGTCAAGTTATTCACTCGATATTTACTCGAGCTGCTTTCAAAAGTAGACTTTTGCAAACCCAAAATGCTTACTGTATACTTGCATAACTTATGCATACGATTATGCATGAATTGAATCCCATCTCTCGCCGAACTGCTGGTGGTGGTTGTTTTTTAGCAGCCTGGTGAGACTGGCTACATGATTTACAACGCGAGTGTCTCACATTTTCAACTTTTTTTTGCAGGTTCACATGCCTAAATGCTGCTCTGCTTCGGGCTAATTCAGAGGCCATGACAGAAATTATGGTAATTAGTGCAACCGATTTGGACTCTGACTCTAATGGCGTGGTGACCTATGACCTTTTAAGTGGTGACACGAATCTCTTTGAGTTAAACCGAATTACCGGTTCGCTTCAAGTGAGACGTCGCATTACAAATGTTCAACCACGGTATCAACTCACCATCCGGGCGACGGATGAGGCGATCCAGTCACAAAGAAAGTACAGCGACTTGGCCCTCATGGTTTTGGGCGTTTCGGAAGAGAGTGGTTCAAGTGGGCTTCACTTTGCGAAGGGGACTTATCAAGGCGCCATTTCGGAGAATGAACCCCTCGGCTCGTCCATCATGACCGTGACGGCGAGTCGCGGAGGAGCGTCAGTTTTAGACGCGAGTGACGATGTCGAATATTACATAACCAACATCACTTCCCCAGATGGACTTTTGCAAAATAGGTTGTTTGACATTGACGTGAAACGTGGTAAGTAGATGTTTCTTATCATCAAAAGTATATATGATAATTGAGAATGTAGTCAATTATGAACAGTGTAGATGAATGAAGTAAAACGTTTTTTTTTCACGTGGGTTTGTTTGCAGGGATTCTCTCGACAGCTGCAATTTTGGACAGAGAAATGGGAGTCTGGAATTTCCATATTGAAATTTATGCCGTTCTTGTGAGTGCCCGAGGACTTTACACGGCTTCCACTCAAGTAAGAGGGATAATTTTGCATTAATATTATTACGAATTAATATTATATTGTTAACTTACACACCAAAACCGACGCCACCTCCACCACCACCACCACTCGTCTCTGTCTTGTTCTCTGCAAGAAACAAATTTTGCATGATGCTGATTCCAAAAAACAAAACCCTGTCAGACTTAAAAAGAGAGAGACATGCTGGTGACCATGCATCTTAAATTATATATTCAAATTAAACACACTCAAAAGAATTAGCATGTGGTGTGACCCGGACATTCCAGCCATGTTTTTCCTTTTGTTGAACAATTGTTTAGTGGACTACGTGTTTCACGTCCACCTTAGCATATTATCTCGCCAGAAGAAGAAAGTTGGTTCCAGTCCGACCAGCCAAACAATTCACATCATCATCATCATCATGTCGTGATCGTCTTGATCATCGTCCACCAATCTGTTCACTCTTTCTTAATAAATGGGGTTTGTATACGGCACATTAAGCAGCATTTTCTACATATATCTCATGCTGCATTTAATTGTTGTCGTCTCAGAGCACACATGGACCTGGGGAGGAGAGGACGAGGACGACGAAGGAGGAGGTTTGAATAGCGTCATGCAGCGTTACCACTTTACAATTTCACTTTTTTTGATTTATAAACGATTGAGAAATTTTTCCGGTTATGTAAGTTTTCTGCTCTGCAGGATACACAGCAATCGAATTAAAGAGTTGCCAACTCGTATGACATCAACTTCCGTTCAATTCTCTATCTCCCTCTTCCACGTACATGGATAAGTATGCATGTATTTGTACATATGCATGTACACCTTCGGGACCGTTCTTTAATTAAAAACATGGGCATGAGAGATTGTCTGTAGATGAATGTTTGGTGGTGCAGGCTAATAAAGTTTTAGCTAATGTGTGTATAATTACCTGATCCGTGTACTCTCACACAGTCAGTCAGTCATGCTCGCCCACACGGCAATTCGTAAGAAATATATAATAATCATAATAATACTCAAATCTCGGCAGAATATCCCCGTGGGATCTCGGGTTATTCATCGCTAATCTCTCGAGAGTTTGATGAGATGAGACACAAGTGCTCAACGTCGTCATGTTTCTCTAAAATCCACTCAGTAGTCGTCACCATTTGAGGTATTTCGTGTACAGCACTTATTTTGCTGACTCTCTGCCTCATCATCATCGTCAACAATGAATGATAAGGTTTTGAGCACTTGAGACATTCTGTAATTTATTGGAATAGGATAATAAAAGATGAGACAGTGAGAAAAAGGATTTCATCTTTTTCTTCGTCAAGGAGTTGTATGTATCTTCTTGAGCTTTATCTGCTCGCTCCAGTCACAAAAGTAATAAGCTGCTGCTCCTCATCGCTCTGGTTTTACTGCACATGGCAAGAAGGATGACGACGACGAGGATGGTTTCTCTTATCGAGATGAAGGATAAGCAGAGGATTCGTTTCTCTGAGTTCCTTCTTCTTCTTCTTAATTGTTGTGCAGGAGACCCAGAAGAGAAAGATGAGTTTGGCTTAGTTTTTCCTCTTTGGCGTTGGATAATGGTTTCCGACCCTGCATGAGGTAAGAAAATGGGAAAAGGCCAGAAATAGCAAGACAACAAGAGGGATGTTTTGAGTAGTTGTCTCTACATAGCTCGGGCAGATCATCATTTGATGGAAAGTGGTCTGGGATGCATGCTGCTTCAACATCTTTTGGTCTCTCTCTTGACGTACATTCTTTACGGGCAGGTCTGGTCATGCACTTTGAGCTGCTGCTCCTAAATCAGAATCCGTCCAAGAAAAGATGATGATGATGATGGAAGTTGATGACTTGACAGAAGAAGAAATCTGTGTAGTCTGCTTGATGCAGGCATGGAGAGAATACGAAGAAATGTAGGACGTTTTTTGAATAGTGGAGACTGGAGTCCACAGACACGGGGAGGTGAACAATGAAAACTTGTAGATAGGCGAAGATTAGGGGAAAAGTGCCGAAAATCCGCATTCTGCGAGTACACTATTTATTCATCGTGACCCGACAGACCGGCGTGACATTGTCTACTTTTGTCGTCGGGAAAATCAGCTTGATCCTGCACCTCCAGTCTGCAACACTTTTTGTATTGTTGCTCATTTTGTAAATGAAAAGGAAGCGAAAGTGTGTGTGTAGTTTCAAAAGCATCATCTCCATAATAAACCAGGTGCTTGATCATCCTCGTCATGAGGCTCGTATTCTCTTCATCCATCCGCATTCATTCGAGTTTGCATTTGATTAGGCTTCGCCCATGGTGAGCGGGCATGGCTTTCTTGTGCGATGGGTCGCTACCCTGCTTCGTACGTAAGAAAAAGTTTCAGAATTTTTAGGAAATTAAAACATCATGTGTTCCTACACAAGACTCAAATCTAATCACGTGCAAAATATGGTCTCCTTTTAATGCGTAGACCACAGTTTAATATACAATTTTAATGTTCCTAATTTGAAATATTTACACAATTTTCTAACTACTTTCGTCATGGTTCGCAGCATTGACTCGGTAAATAAAAACAGATTTTGAACACGTTCTTGAGAAGAACAATGTCCTACTTTGCGTAGGAAAAAACGGTCAGTCCTGGGTCAGACGGTTTTTTGAGCTGCATTTCGTTAGGTGCGGCATAAAGTGATCTCCAAAATCGCTTACTCGATGGGCACATCCATAATCGATGAGTTAAATCACGGCAAAGCAGAATGTATACACGAATCTGCGTTGGTTGTTGAAGATGAGAAGAAGAAAGGGTTGTTGGAGAGTGAGACAGGTGGGCAAAAGAAGATTTCTTGGTCTTCTCATTGCTGGATGATGATGAGGTACAACAAGTACAACGTGCCCAAGTTGTTACCTTACGTTGCTGGCTGGCTTGAGTATAAACAGTTTTTGAAAAGCCAAGCTAGTCAGTCTTCTGCTTCTTACGAAGAAGACTCCTCTTCTTCTGGCAGTTCAAGGACCAAATATCTTGCTCTCTTGTGTGGAGACTCCAACTGCGCTTTGCACCCCGCTGATGCCTTTTTCGTTTACTTCACTAGCTTGCTTCATGATATTTCTCGTCGTCGTCGTTCTCCTCGTCGTCGTCGTCGTTTGTACCTCCTCATCCACTCTGCTGCTGCTTTTTTCTCTCCGTTTTCTATACGAGAGGACGTGTGAGAAGTGGGCATAGAATACATTCCTTTTCCTTTTTTGTGTACCTTCTCTCCTCTCCACGGCATACATACCTGTTCTACCTGCGTGAGGTGGTTGGTTGGTTGTAAGTAATAGGGTAAAAGGGGGAGATGAAGCTGGTTAAGGTTTCTGGAGTCTGAGTCCCCATCAAGGAAGGGAGGAAGGGGTATATGTGGTACCTATAATCTTATTAGAACGGCTGCTGCTGTGACCCATCCATCCAGCAGGTAAATAAATAGGCCCAGATAGCTCTCGTGATTCCATCTTTTTTTCTCGAAGGTCTGCTCGGAATAGAAAATCAGATCGTTGTGACAGATTATGCCTGTCATCAAAACAAACAGTTCCGAAATTTCGGTCTTATGCTCAACACTTTTTACATTTAGTTTACAAGCCACCTGTTGACAACCAACAATCCGAGTTTGAATGTGCTCTTGAGAGTGTATGTGACGCTATGTGAGTTCTTCTTCTCGTGGGCTTGAGAAAACTTGACTCATATACAAACATCGCTTAAAAAATGGAGATTGTGTGTGGCATTTTATTATTGTCGTCGTCGTCCTCTTTTTAATCAGTATGCAAGTCCCAAGGGAGTGGAGAATGTATACATATTTTTGTAATAATAATATTCCTCCGCTCTAGAAAAGCCAAGTAGCATGGAAAAATGACAGAAAATGCAAATCCATCCACAATAAAATGTGACAATGCAGCGTGGGACGTATCGCTGCATAGTCAACTTTTTGCTACTCGCGTGTTACTTGTGAAAGTAAACTGTGTACAAGTATTAAATGGGCCGCTATCACGTTAAATAAGGTAGTAGGAGGACGGCGGATTAAATAATGGTGGTGTAAAAGATGCAAAGATTATTAGTGGTGGTTGATGCGTGATTGAAAATGAAGTGGAAAAGGCAAAGGGCCAAGTAGGCCCCTTACTTAAATAATACACACACATCCACCAACACCAACACCAGGGTAGAATTGGTTCCATAATTTTTCATGGGTTAGTTTCTCAATAATTTATGCTTGTCATGAAAGGGTGGTGGTGTGGTGTGGTTCGAATATGTTGTTGTTGTTGTTGTCTATTACGTACGACGGGATGTATATTTTATATCATAAGTAAAAGCTGTGTATATGTACTCGTATGTGTTGTTGAATAGTTTTTTTTTGTGAGTGAGTTGAAACCGTGGATTCACGGCGGTCAAGATCTTCTTCTTGGTTTCGTATGCACATCTTCAACTCGGAGGATGAGCGAGCTAGGTTTACGCAATAATAAGATAAACCCCACTACCAACCAGCACCATCCGACTCCTCATATGCATACATACCTGGCTAGCTGACTGGCCGTCGTTTTTGGGTAGATACTTAAACCCGTTCACACAAAAGATAATGTAATCTATTCATTTTGGCCTGACACAGAAAAAGGTATTCGGCCGTGTGATGTGTACCAGTTAGTCGAGCATTCATTCCAGTGTGCGACGCTCAGTCAGTCACTCACCGCACTTCATGTTCAGCTTAAAACTTGTTTCACAAGATTCCTGCAGCCAGATATTAAGGCCATATCGGCACCGATGCCAATTTGTGAACTTTGTTACCTCCGCTCCTCGTGTACTGCCACATTTATCATAAACGCATCTCTCTCTCAACCCTAGAAAGAACCACCACCGTCCATAGCAAAGCATCCGGCCATGCAGTCGTCATCCATCCACCTCCTCCTCACTTATCCATTCCTTTTGCTGCTGCTGACGATGAGTGAGCTTCGATGTTTCTTATTAGCAACATGCTAGCTAACGAATCCTGTAAATCAGGGTGATTCCCAGGCTGTCCAGTGCAAGAAGAAGACCTCGACGAGAAAAGTGCAGATATTATTCTGCTCCTCAGTCAGCTTTTTCTTGCATATGTAATGCTCCTGCTAATCCCCAATGTCACACCACCACTTATTCGTATAATAATTCCATTTTAAATGAGACTAATGAGAAATTCTACACGACGACGACGAACAGCAAAACGAATCCGTACACGTACGTACATATGTTGTAAATACTTGCAGTTCTTCTTCTTGTTGGCTCCGACATGCCGCTGAGGCAGTGACTTCATGACCAACCCTTTTTCAGAATATAAAATCCTACGTACCTGATGATGACTTGACTTCTGGCCCGGCAGTTCCAGTCCAGCGTCGTGAAATGATGGGTAGCGCATACAGCAATGCAATCCAGTCAGTGCATAAGTGAATGACGGCCATAATAATAATAATAATATAATATATAAACTTGTAAATACTTCTCGAGAGTCATGAGGAGGCGAGTTTACGGTCCGTGAATTTAAAAAATCTTTCCCTTGTCCAATTCAGGTACACCCTGATTACGAACCCCTACGGTGACCATGTATTGATTTTTTTTACCCTCTCCGATGGACTGATTATATTTCTCTCTCTTCGTCGTCCCCTCGACTCGATAAATATAAATTTGTGACCAACCATCAGTCCATTTTGAATAATAAACATGAACATGATGAGTTTGCAGCATGCGAGCGAGGTCATAAAGCGTCAGCTTCTCGCGCATAATATTCTCACACCTTTGAAGTTATTTGAACTCGGAGTTGGTTGTTGGATGTATAACCACATTTTTCAAATCGTCTCTCAAATTTTTAAGCCTTTGGACTAGCTTTTGGAATGAAAACAAAATGATTTATTATTTCATTTCACATTTATCATTTCGATTTCTGCGAACAATTATTATTAAATCGGTAGGACGAGAGATGAGAGAGAGGAACGTGTTTCAAGTTTTGTTAAGCCATCCCATTTCGTAATCTGCACATTGGTTTAGTAAAATGCCTGTTTATTATGAACTATACGGCATCTGGTATCTGCATATTTATGCGGAGGGGTTGGAGGGAGGGATGATCAGCAAAAATGCTCACTAACGGAACAATTTGACAATTAATATTCGAAAGATAGGGCGATATTGTCAATAAGAAAAATACGCGTGAGCCGAATCATGCCTCGGGTAAAATAATCAAATTGTTCATTCCACACCAGCAGAACACACAATGGGCATGTTTCGTTCCTAATAGGAGTTGGTTGATGAGCAATAATAATAAAGTGCGGACCAGATCACTTAAGCAATCTCATGCATATTTATCGCTTCCTATTGGATAAAAAAAGAGTGAAGAATGACGAGGGGTTTCCCAACTGAGGTCATGAACATTATTTAATTAATGGTTAATTGCAGGTGAAAGTGAGTGTCCTGGATGTAAACGATAGTCCACCCGTGTGGCCGAAGGGGGACGGGGTGGGGCTCAGTATTTCGGAAAATGCTCCCGTCGGCCAGGAAATTGCGACCTTGCACGCCGTCGATGAAGACCTGACGGGCAAAGTGACCTACTCCATTGTGAAAGGAGACGAGGGAAAGTTCCTGTTGGACGCGAAATCTGGCGTGCTCAAAATCATCGACACGTTGGACAGAGAAGTGCAAGAAGAGTGGAAACTTGTGGTCAGGGCGAATGACGGAGAACAGTATTCCGACACGACGGTGATGATTATGGTGAGTGATGGATTTCTGTTCTTGTAATTTTTGCGGATATGTGCTTATCGAAAGACGGGAAAATTACACCACGACGAATCTTTAGGTGACTGATGCGAACGACAATCCGCCCTCGTGGAACAAGTCGGCCTACTCTTTCGACGTGGCGGAGGACGCCCCTTCCGGCCACGTGGTTGGCACTTTGACCGCGATCGACTTGGACAAGGGGGTCAATGGGAAGGTTACCTACTCGATTTTGTCCGGGTGGGGAGATGATGTGTTTTCTCTTAACCCGAACAATGGGGTTTTTCTTCTCACGGGGAAACTGGACTATGAAAATGTGCAACATTACATTTTCGTGGTGCAAGCTCAAGACACCGGAACTCCAAGTTTGTCATCGACTACGACCGTGTATTTGAACGTGCTGGATCTGAACGATAATTCTCGTACGTGCATAATTTAATTATGACGATTTTATTATGCGACTCTTTGCTTAACTTGACAAAATTAAATTGTAGCTGTCTTCGAACCTGTCACTTATTCGACCGAGGTCCCCGAAAGTATTCCGATCGGTTCGTCCATCGTTACAGTGTCCGCGACTGATATGGACTCTGGTAATTAATATTTTTTGCTTTTCCTCCTCACCGTGAAAGTTGTGCTTGTTAGTAAAATAGTTCATACATAGTTGTACATGGGATTACGGTTAATGGTTTAGGCGACAATGGGGAAATTGTGTACTCCATCACGCACGGAGATGTGGACGAGGCGTTCGCAATATTCCAAAATGGGACGATTTACACCCTGAAATCATTGGACCGAGAGACAACGGCGAGTTATCAGTTACTCGTCCAAGCTGAGGATCAAGCTTCGATAAACCCACTTTCAAGTTCCGTCCAGGTAAGTGCTCTTTCTCTGATTTTGTGGTCACATTCATAAACGAAATAAATGCACAGGTCACCATCACCGTAAAAGACATAAACGACGCTGCCCCCGAATTCGTATCCGCCAACTCGATCATGGTCATGGAGAACACGCCCATCAACTCGGTCCTCCTCGTGGTGAAAGCCATCGACCGGGACGAGGGAAGAAACGGCTACGTTGAGTACACCCTGCACAACGAGAAGGCGACCTTCAGCCTGGGCGTGGTCGACGGTCTGCTCAGAGTCATTGGTGACATTGATCGAGAAGATGTCAGCAACTATACGTTGAGTGTAAGTGGCAACTTTCTTGTGTCCAATTATATATTCCCATCATCATCCATATTCTCTCCATTCGTGTATGTAGATCACTGCACGAGACCGTGGCGATCCATCTCAATCCACAACGCAAGAGCTATTCATCAAAGTTCGAGACAGGAATGACCACCAGCCCAAATTTGATACGCATCAGTATAGCGCTTCCGTCCCTGAAAATTCCTCCATCGGGACGAATATTCTTCAGGTAAAACCTGACCTCTGTTTTTTTTCTTAAAAAAACACCTTATCACCTGCTCATGCATCCTTATTCATGTTTTCTTTCTCATTTAAATGAATCAAAAAAATAATTCTGCTCCTCTCAGGTGAGTGCCTTCGATATGGATGAAGGGCTCAATTCCCAGATCAGGTACTCCATCATTGGCGGAGATCACAACGGAGATTTCAGCATTGGAGATGACTCTGGAATTTTGAGAGTCGCTCGAGGACTCAATTTTGAACGGAATAAGGCTTACACGCTCACCATCCAGGCAGAAGATCTCGGCGAGGAGGAAGAAAGTACTTATGACACGGCCACCGTCTCCCTCGCCATTTTGGATGTGAATGATAGGTAAGTATTTTTCATGAGCAGCAAAATTGAGAAAACATGAATGCCTCATCCCTGCTAATAAAAAAGTGTACCTGGCTGACTCACTCACTTTTTCTCAAGGTCGCCAATTTTTCTTGACGCCCCTTACATCGCCTACGTCCGAGAAAACATGGACGCCTTGCCCCAAACCGTGGTCCAGGTGAACGCGTACGATGCCGACTCGCTGAGCAAGAACTTTCAAGTTCGCTACCTCATGAAGGACGGGGACAAGGATGCCTTTCGCGTGAACGCCTCGACCGGAGAAATCACCGTGCATCGCGCCCTGGACCGGGAGAAGCAGTCCGAGTACCAATTGACCATCGTGGCGATGGATACAGGTACATACGACTTGCCAGATTTTATTTCATTTTCACATACGTTTGTACGTTCCTCGACGGACTACATCATCATGCAGGAGGAGGAGGAGGAGTACTTTTACTTTGTTGTTGGCACTTGACTTGTCTTGTGCACTGATAGGGGTTAGGTTATTATCGTGAGGTTGTATGTGCCGGGCAGGCAGGGTTTGTAGATGATGAGGTTGAAGGCACAGGTGGAAAGAATGAGAATGAGGCAGAGTTCCTCCATCGTCTAAAGTAACAACCTGTTCGTTACTTCTTCCTATACCGGAGGAGATAGGAGATACATAGCAGAACAACATTATTGTGAGACGTGGGAACTGGTTGGAGAAGTTTAGCCGAAGAAGAAGACCAAGACCAAGAAACCCACCCGCTAAGCACGCATCTAGCCATGTAAGCAGCAAGCAGGTTGTAGTGAAGGCAGCTTTAAGCGAAATATTATCCTGGGACATGAGCATTCATGTGTTGTGCTATCTAAATGGAACAAAGGAGAATGAATATAATCTTAAATCAGTCTCATCGGTGGTTTTTAGCTGGAAAATTATGATCTCGTTAAGAGATTGTTTTTAATGTTGGCGTTTGTTGGTCGCATTTCATGAGACCTGGCTCTGCCTGTCCTCTCCACCTGCTTAAATTTCAATGTCTCATTTCATTAGAGCAGCGAGGACAGGTCTTCTGCTTGCATGTAGGCTTCATATTATTAACGGATTGCTTAATCGGACGGGCCAAGTTGAAATGGTGAAATGAAATGCAAATATGTGCGTAATGTTAAATGTTGCTCGGGCTGAAATGAACTACTTGACCCCTCGTTCACTTTGGATTTCATAGTGTTCTGCACTCTTTTAATTATGAGTTCACTCTTTGTTATCTTGCATGGTTAATTAATTTATACGGAATTTCTCGTCGTCATCATATCACGCGGAATGTAAAGTTATGCGTTCTTTTTTTCTATAGGCGAACAACTTGACCATTTTTTCATAGATACATAATTTCACCATGATGATGATTATGAATTTATCAGTACCAATACGAATGGGATGTTCAAATGTGCATATTTTACTCAAACAGGAACTCCACGTCTCACCGGGACAGGAATGGTTCAAGTAATCGTCAGCGACCAGAACGACTGTGACCCGGTGTTTGAGCATGATCACTACGAACTGTCCGTGATGGAGAATACGCCTCCGGGAACGCTAGTGTCTAGAGTGCAAGCAAGTGATAAGGATCTCGGTTTAAATGCGGTGGTTCGGTAAGCGAGATTTTTTCGATAAGCAATTCGACGGAATTTTTACTAACCCAAAGTAAATGTGACGATTTAACAATTCATGGTTTTTCCCACAGGTACAAAATCCAATCCGCCAAACCCGTCCCCTTCGACGTGGACACGATCACGGGCGATATCTTTAGCAAGAACGAGCTCGACAGGGAACTCGAGGAACAATATCGCTTCAACATTGTCGCCATCGACTCGAGTCTCATCTTCCAACGGAGCTCGACAGCGGAAGTGATTGTGAATCTGCTCGACGAGAATGACAACTTTCCAAAGTTTAAGCAGAACTCGTACTTGGTCAGCATTCCAAGCAACGTGGTCTCGGGGAGTTATGTCCTCGGTGTCACGGCAATGGACGCGGACGCCGGAGTGAATGGGGAAATTCGATACTTTCTCGGAGGTCCGGACTCCGACAAGTTCCAACTGAACGAAACGACCGGCGTGATAAAGACGATCCCCGCCTTGTCGAAGAGTGGGAAGAGCAGTCTTCTCGTGGAAGTGCGTGCCGTCGACTCCTTCCCCAGTGAACCGCTGTCTTCCTCCGCCTCCATCAAAATCAACCTTGTCAGTCCGTCCAAATTCCCAAAAATTAGAGCCGCCAAGCAAGAGTTTTCCTTCCTCGAGAATGTGAGCAATGCCGTCGTCACGACGCTGGAGAGTGACCCCGCTTCCCCGCAAGACCACAAATTCCACCGGTTTCAATACTTCATCGGTGGGGGAAATTTGGGCAGTGCGTTTGTCGTAGATCGAAGATCGGGTCAGTTGCGGATCTCCTCTCAAGGCCTGGACTACGAGACCGCGCAACAGTACGAACTTTGGGTGGAAGTGAGTGACGAGGAAGCGCCCGAGTTTCGTGCCGCGATTCCCATCTACGTCAGTGTTCGCGATGTGAACGATAACAGTCCCGTGTTTGAGAGGAAGCATTACAACGTGAGCATTCCGGAGGAAGAGTATGGACCCAAGTTTGTTACAACGGTGGTTGCAGTGGATAAGGACTCTGGGGTCAATGGTGCCGTGAGATATTATCTGCATAGCGAAAGTGCCAAAAAGTATGCAAAAATCTTTGAAGTAAAACCAGAAACGGGGGAAATTTACTCGAAAACAAAACTCGATCGGGAAGAACATTCTGCATACGTTCTTAAAATAGAAGCCGTTGATTTGGGGGATCCTCCAAGATCCGGAACTGCCACAGTGACCGTGCATGTTGAAGATATTAATGACAATCCGATGAAATTTACCCGTCTTTTTAGTGTGAATGTGACTGAAAATTCACCCTTAGACACGTTTGTGATCCAAGTGACCAGTGTGGACAAGGACGTCGGAGAAAATGCCAACTGCTCCTACAGTTTCACGGACAAAAGTGGTAAATTTAAGATTGATCCGTACTCTGGCAATGTGACCGTGAGTGGGTCGCTCGATCGGGAGTTGCAGGACGAATATTTGCTCAAAGTTTCGGCCAAGGATGGATCCTGGAGGGCGGAAACCTTGCTCACCATCACTATTGAAGAT
This sequence comes from Folsomia candida, assembly GCF_002217175.1. Lineage (NCBI taxonomy): Eukaryota > Metazoa > Arthropoda > Collembola > Entomobryomorpha > Isotomidae > Folsomia > Folsomia candida. The sequence continues at coordinate 3,292,611 of NW_019091209.1, forward strand.
GTGAACGATATGGCTCCCGAGTTTGAATCGACGTCCTCGTACAATTTCAACATTCCAGAAAGTGAACAGTCTGTATCCTTTGTGGGACAAGTGTCCGCCATTGATCGGGACAAGAGAGGTCCGAATTCTTTAGTTACATACTCTCTGAAACATCAGTCCGACCTCTTTTCCGTGGACCCCGTCAGTGGTGAAATATTTACGAAGAAGGCAATCAAGTACAAACACCCGTCGAAGCGATTCTCCCCTGAAAATGAGCACGGCCTCGTCATCACTGCCGTGGACAGTGGCAAACCTCCCATGTCGTCCGAAGTCATGGTTGTCATCAACGTCGTCAACGTGAACAACCACCCGTCCAAGTTTGTCAAGAAGGGTTACTTCTCCCCAATCTTATTCGACATGCCCGTCGGATCGAGAATTATTCAACTCCACGCCACAGACGTGAACGACTTTGGCCTCAATGCGGAAGTCGAGTATTTGAAAATCGGGGGAAACGGGTCTGAAATTGTGGACATTGATAAGCACACAGGATGGGTCGTGTTGGCCGAAGATGTTTCGACCTACTTGTCAAAAACCTTTGTAATCCACGCGAGAGCAATTGACAAAGGGATCCCACCACTTTATGACGACGTCACCGTGACACTTTCCATAACCGGGCCGAACAACCACGCCCCAATCTTTAGCTCGTTAAGTTATCGTGTCATAGTTCCGGAGAATGAGGCCCTTGGCTCCGTCATCGTTACAATGAACGCCTCCGACAAGGACTTGGGACCCAATGGTCACATCTTGTACGACATTAGTCGTGGCAATGAGCAGGAAAAGTTTGAGATAAATCCCACCACGGGAGCAGTCAGTATTCACAAAGACTTGGACTACGACACCAAAATGGAGTACGTTCTCAAAATTACTGCAACCGATCTCGGATACAAACCGTTATCCAGTGATGCTGAGCTTATCGTAATTTTGACCGATATCAATGATAATCCTCCCTATTTCGAGGAGAAAGTGTATGACGCCAGGGTCAAAGAGAATGCTCCCTTAAGATCCAAAGTCTTCACCTTATCCGCCAAGGATAAGGACTCCCTCAAGAATGGCGTCATTCGCTACGCCATCGTTGGCGGGTCTGGAAAACACGCCTTCAGCGTCGACCCCGTCACCGGGATTATAATTTCCACTCAGATTTTTGACTATGAAGACACGAACGAGTACGTCCTCGACATTATGGCGACCAATCCAGACTCCAATATGCACGGGACGTGCAAAGTGGTCGTGTCAGTGATTGGAGTGAACGAATACGTCCCCCGCTTCGTCCAACCTGTTTTCCACTTCAGCGTGTCCGAGTCGGCCAGTGTGGGTACTTACGTGGGGAGTTTGCAAGCCACGGACCAGGACAGTGGGGAGGATGGCGTCGTGTACTATATCCTCGTGGGCTCCAGCAATGACCGTGGTTTCTTGGTGAACACGATCACTGGAGAGTTGACGGTGTCACGAAGGTTGGACAGGGAGTCGCAGTCGAGAGTTGTCCTCTCCGCCCTGGCGAAGAACAAGGGCTCCATTCGTGGCAATGATACGGACGAGGCGCAGATTGTAATCAGCGTTCAGGATGGAAATGATCCCCCAGTCTTTGAGAAGGAGCAATACCGTGTCGATGTGAGGGAGGATATTCCCGTGGGGAGTTCGGTCACCAGTGTGGTCGCTGTCGATATTGATGTTCGACCGGCAAATAATCGATTCACTTACGAGATTCTTAGTGAAGGTTACAACAAAACGTTTAGGATTGACGGGATCACGGGTGTCATTTACACGATGGAGCCGTTGGACAGGGAGACTGTCTCGAGTTATAATTTGATTGTGGGGGCGATTGATACCGGGACACCGCCTGCCATAGGTAAGTACTTTCACTAACTTATCATGATTATTTTAAGCAGTGTCCTTTGCAATAAATTACATTTGTGTTATATTATTTCACAGGAAAATCGACCGTAACTGTGACCCTGCTCGACATCAATGACAATGCCCCAACCCTCAAAAACTCTTCTCTTGTCGGAGAAATTTTGGAAAACGAGCCCGCAAACACCAAAGTGATGACGTTGCAAGCTCTCGACGCGGACATGCCTCCAAACGGAGGCCCTTTCACCTTCAATCTCGTGGGAGGAAGTGACGCGTCAAAATTCAAGGTGGATTCCGAGACCGGAAATGTCTACGCGACAACCTCCTTCGACCGAGAGACCACTCCCGAGTTTACCATCACGGTGGAAATATCCGACAATGGGAAGCCCGCTTTGAAGAGGAAGCAGGACGTGAAGATCAGAGTGACCGATGCGAACGATTCTCCATCCCAGGCTAGAAATGCACAAGTCCTAATTTTCATAAGACGAAGCAGCACCGGCACGAAAACTACACACGTGGAGAAAGTCGCTTCCGTCAAACCCATTGATGCCGACATTGTTGGAGATTACTCGTGCCGCTTGCAGTCTGGAGGGGACGTCTTCACCATTCAGAAACAGTGTGACCTACTCGTTCAGAAATTTCCTTCCACTAAACGCCAATCCATCACGGTCGTGTCGGACGATGGGAAACATGCCGAAGTCGTGTCCACTATGCAAACCGAGTTTTTCTTTGTTGAAGATCTCACCGTGAAGAATTCCGTCATCATTCGAGCTAATGGGATTGAACCGTCGCAATTTTTGGCTAAATTCTACCTCCGATTCATGTCCTGGTTGACTTCAGTGTTTCAATCGAACACGATCGTGTATAGTTTGATGCCTTCGAAAAATGATGGGACAAATATCGTCTTGGCAGTTTCAACCAGTGAGAATCAGTACGTCTCGATATCTGAGGTGGTGCGAGGTCTGAATTCGAGAAAGGGTGAGATCGAGCGTCTCTTCGGAACGTCTGTTGTCATCAACTACTCGCCGTGTTCGAAGGATTCCGTTTGTCAGAATGGAGGGACGTGTACTCACACGCTGAGCATGTCCCCGGAACAGAACATTGCGGTGGATAGTTCGCATCTGATCTTGTCCTCTCCGAAGCTTGTGATGGACTTGAGTTGCGAATGTTCCGCAGAATTCACAGGTATGTACACCGTAATTTTCAATCAATTGTACCACAACTTGTATTCACTGTTTTTTTCGTTGATTAATTCAGGTGTCAATTGTCAACATCGGAAGGAACCATGCAGTCCGAACCCGTGTCAAGGTAATTAAAAATTAAATTGAGACTTTAAATACGAATAATCATGACGTAGCAATTTTAAATGTTCATTTTTCAGATGGAGGCGTTTGTATTCGCCAAGGGTACGATTTTTCATGCGTCTGCCCACCATATAAACAAGGGAAGCGTTGTGAGGCGGAGAAAAGCAACGTTTGCAAAGTTAATCCTTGCCTAAACGGTAATAGTTATTTAATTATACATTATTGTTTAGGAACGCCACAAGAATTGGTTTGATAAATGTATGTTGTTTATCACATGACAGGAGGGACATGTAACGAAAATCAGAATTCCGACTTTTACTTTTGCACATGCCGACCAGGATTTCAAGGTGACACTTGCCAAACGTTGAACAATGTGTGCAAGCCAAATCCTTGTCAAAGTAAGTACAAATTTGGTATTACTAATTTTTAGGTGTGTATTTAGATCCATACATAATTGGCGTACTTATGACGTATTCCTATTTTTTAGACGGTGGAGAATGCTCTTCTCCCATCGGTGGCATCTCGACTTATCCAAAATGCAAATGTCGGGCCCACTACTTTGGCCGGTACTGCGAAAAGTCAGCCTTTGGATTTGGACCAGAATCCTTCATGACGTTTCCACCATTGGATCCCAACACGAACGATATTTCAATAACATTCTCAACCAACAAGAGGAACGCTCTGCTTGCGTACGACTTTGGCGAACAGACCGGAGGAAGATCCGACTTTATTGCACTTCAACTAATAGCAGGAAAACCGGTGTTGTCCTACGGAGGGACGAGAACCGAAATTTCGAACATCCCTGTCAGCAAATTTGTCGCGGATGGTCAATGGTATCGCATCATTGCGACACGGAACAGCCGCGTGGTCTCGTTGTACGTGTCCCTCTGCCAGCAAGGCGGTGAAGTCTGTGAAGAATGTAAACTTGAAAATCCATCTTGTTACGCGAGTGGACATGGAACATCTGGGTAAGCTTTTTTTACGAACTTTGCAATATCTCGTAAAATAAAATTTTTTAAATCTATCATTTCTTGTTTCTCCAGAACTCTAAACTTCAAGTCTCAGCCACTCCTCATTGGCGGAGTGAAGGACATCGAGTCCGTTTTGGAACGACCAGGACAAATCCAAACGGACGATTTTGTCGGATGCATTCACAGCATTGGAGTGAACGGACGCTTCCTCAACATGTCCATGCCTCTGGAGTCGAGAGGAATTTCGGAAGAGTGTCAACGAAGCGAGAATGTTTGCAGCGGTTCGAAATGTGGGGGAGGACAATGTATCGATTTGTGGGACACGAACGCCTGCAACTGCAACGGAATTATTGCATCCAACTGTCAAGAAGCCTTCCTCCCATTTTCCTTCTCCACGGGGTCGTATGTCGAGTACAAACTGGGCGAAAAGTACAAACGGAGTCAAATCCTGCCTCACCAACAGTCAGCAACCAGGGCGAGAAAACTTCGTGAAATTGCGTCAACAAAATCTGTGTCCCTCAGCTTCCGGACGATTCAGACGGACGGAGTTTTATTTTATTCTGGAAGTGAACAGGATTACACGCTAGTTGAAGTAAATTATTACAAACTCGTGGCTTAATTTAATGGGTTAAGAATACAATTATTAATTTATAAATTGTTTTTTCCTAATTACAGTTGGATCAAGGAGGTTTACAACTCAGTTCACGTCTTGGATCGAATCGTCCAATTAAGATGAAAACTCCTGGCACGTTTGTATCCGACGGAACGTGGCACACTTTCAAATTAGTTTCTCAGAATAGAGGGCTTCAACTTTTACTAGATGGGCAACCCATGGGCGAAGAACTTGACGTGGCGTCCACTCATGACTTCCTCGATCCATACCTTACCGTTCTCGTGCTCGGTGGAACCCTGGACAACACTCCGACAAACTCTATTCACAATGGTGCGTGTCGATTTTATCACTATTTTTTGGAAAAAAAAATAATTTTTTGGAAAAAAATATAAAATAATAAATGCACGACTATTTCAGGTTTCACCGGATGCATGACAAATTTCACCATAAACAACGAGAACCAACCTATGAACGGTTCCGGTGGGGTGTTCGACTACATCGTCACGCACGGGAAACTGACGCGAGGTTGCAACAGTGCCATTGCTGGAGCCGCCACGGCCCCTGACCCGCTCAGCATCGGAGTCACTTTAGTCATCGTCTTCTTCGTCTTCCTGCTCGTCGGAATTCTCGGCAGCGTGGTCGTCTTCCGGATGCGAAAAAGGGAAAAGAACCCTTTACCAAATTCCAAAGTGGCTGCGAAACCATCAACCGGAGTGCAAAATCCGGGCGACGTCGTTCGCAGTCACCTGCTCGACGAGGAGTCTGAAGCTCTCCGAAATTTTGTCCGCAATTCGAAAAAGATGGTCGCGAATAATACTTGTTATCAAAAACCTGACATAATCGAGCGTACTGCATCGACTCAAATGCACTCCAACAACAGTCCCCCGCACAGCAGTTTCCTTACCTCATCCGGCCATGAGATTTCAATGGAACCTGAAATCCCAGATCTGCCTGAACATTACGATTTGGAAAATGCCAGCTCCATCGCCCCCTCCGATATTGACATCGTCTATCACTACAAAGGTTTCCGGGATAATTTAGGCGGTCGAAAATCCTCCCCTTTCCGACACAACCACCACTTTTCTGGAAATAATCGCCCCTCCCATCACAGCGGGATAAGACAAAGCCCCATCTCCAACGTCCTGAAGAGCACCCCACTCGCAAGACTGAGCCCCTCGAGCGAACTCTCGCAACAAATCACTCCCCGAATCCTTACCCTACAAGACATCAGTGGGAAACCGTTGCAGAGCGCCCTGCTCGCCACGACCCAGAAGGACGCCATGAGTCAGAGTGAACGCAGCCTAAATATTAGCCGATCCTCCTCCCGAAGCTCCATCGTCAACGCGTCCTCCTCTCACGGGACGAAAAAGAAGAGAAAAAAGTGTGGCGGCGAGTCCAGCAATGGCGGAATGAATATCGGTTTAACCGCGGAGGAAATCGAACGCCTGAATAACTCTCGACACAAAAATAATTCTAGTCTCATCAGCACGTTGGACGACCTCAGCTCGGAGAGTGAGGACCAGAGGAAGAACAACCTGTCAAACCTACTCGAACGCAAGTCTGACCATCACCACCTCCATCGTCGCAGACAACAGCAGCGGTCACGAGACACGTCGAGTGAGGAAGACGAGTCGGGAAATGACTCCTTTTCATGCTCCGAATTCGACTACGATAACGACAAGGGGGTCGGAAGTAGTGGGTTTCACCATCATCACCACCACCCACGAATGTACACGGGGGGCAATAATGTGGAGGACGGGGAAGGATCGTTTCACGGGTCTTTGTCCACCTTAGTGGCTTCGGATGACGATTTAGCATATATTAACAATACGTATGCCAAGTCAAAGTCGGGTCATCATCCCCCTGGCGGTGGTGGTGGTGCGGGAGGACCTTCATCCATGCGGTGGGACTACTTACTCAACTGGGGTCCAAATTTTGACAACTTGTCGGGCGTTTTTAACGACATCGCCCAACTTCCGGACGTCACCCCGCCCTCGGCAGGAGGAGGGTCGAATAATAATCTTCCGCCTCCAAGTATTAATAATTTTGGTAATTCTGGTCCCATATCTTCTCGAAATGGTAGTAGGAGACCGAGTGAAGAGTACATTTGATGTAAAAGACTTTAAATATAATTAGTGTACTTCGAATTCTTCATCTTTTTCCCTCGTTCATATTTATAATTTTATTCGCCATCATGATCATGTATTACTCGTCGTATATAGTTTTTTCATACAGTTGGCTGGCATTATATTATTGATAAAGAGTGAATTCCGCAGCAGTATAAAATAAATAAATAGATAATGTTATGTGATGGCATCGATACTCTAACACAGATATTATAATTATTAAATATTTCAAATTTTTGTATCTGCTGATTTTTTTTCAACCTTTGTAACTGGTATTTATTTGTATCTATTTAAATTATTGTATTTGTTAGTTACCAGGAAAGTAGAATAATACGTTAGAAATATTTCTATACAAAACGCTACAAACAATATAATTAAGAATATAGATAGATAGATATATGACAATGCTCATACATTTTCATTACGAGCCTGAGCCATGATAAATATCATAATATGAATGAAATGATAAATATCTTTCAATTTTATAGTTTTGATTATTAACGACCCTGTGCCAAATACTACAAAGAAACCCTTTCAATAAACAAGTTGAAAAAAAATATGAGTGAATTATTGCAAAAAAATGTGTATTATAAAACTGTGCATCAAAATTAACAAACTTTGCAATTCTTATCAAAATGTAAACTTTTTGGTACATCAATTTACTGGCCAAAAACCGAATGGGTATTCTTCCCAAGAATTCTGCTGAGCCGAGTGGAACGGACCGTGGGAAATTCTCAACTCAATTTAATCAAAAACCAAAAATCTCAATGTGCCTCATTATTCAAGTCTCATCTCTGTCTCAATTTCTCTCTCGAACTGTTATTTACTCAAAAACCACGAACAACATTGAGACTGAGAAACCTGTACCTTTCCCGTTCAAGAAAACCTGCTAAATTATTTTTTATCCACAAGATACAATAAAATTTTCTCACAAATCCAACCCATCCAATTAATTGATTACCTTGCAAAAGTGTTTTTATTGCACACAAAATAGTTGGTCTGTGTTAAATAGAAGAATGGAATGGAATGTAGAAGGGTGAAGCCGCGAGGGTACAAGAGCCAAAGAAAGTCAAATAACCAACCACCACCACGAATGAACGACTAGCCTGTTGCACACACAAAATCTAATCTCTGTTGACATTCCAACCCCCTTTCTCCACCTCGTTGGCAAGTGCATGTGTCTCACTTTTTCTCTGACTGGCAGACATGAGAGTGAAATCAATTGACCTCTTTGACCCCTCGTCTGGCTGCGTCTCGAAATCGGCTCACAATTAATTTAGTCGCCGTCCAATTCGCACCGATTTTTCTCTCCTCGTCAGAAACTAAATTCTTGTAAATTCGGTATTTCAAAAAGTGGTGGAAAATTAGTTTAATTTGATAACGATAGTTGTTCAGGATATTGACAATATGGCAATGGCGAACCCCAGGACAGGTGGGTCGGCTCGAGCTGGAGGGTCGTCGTCGGCGTCGGCATCGTCGTCTTCTGGACTCAAAAGACATGGTGGAATGGCGAACTTGAAGCCGAATTCGCAATCGTCAGAGAATTTTGATTCGTCCGTGGCGGAATCGCACCTTTTTAATTTGCTGGATGTGACGTGTGATAAGATCAAGGAGCTGGAGGATCTCTTAGAGAAAGTAAGGAGGAGAGGGTGTTGGTTTCAATTTGTGTATTGCAATGTTTTTTGGGTGGTATGTTGTGCTTTTTTATTTATTTATTTGATTTTCTTTGTGGTAGGAAAGTCACTTGACCGGGTTATATGAAGACAATCCGATGCATGCAATAATAGAAAGACAGAAAAAGCTTATCTTTGGGATTGAGGAGATGCAGAGGAAACGCATTTTGAAAAGAAGTCAAGTCGTAAAACAGCCACGGGATCCATTTAAGGAATTGTCGCTTCACAGTACCTCCGCACACCCAACTTCGTCATCGACTCAAAGAGATTACTTGAAAGAATTGAAGTCAGAAGCTACGCTTTGTCCACCAGCATACCCATCGCCACCGGGTGCATCGATGTTTGTTTCGCCTTCATCGTCCCGAGGTAGTTTTGGTGCAAATCAATCTTCGTCAAGTAACGTTCCTCTTGACGTATCGTTGGGTTCATTGTCACTCTCGAATCGTGCAGAGACTTCGTGGGAAGATGGATCTGGGTATAATAACACTGAAATCTTGTTTGAACGTCGTGTTTGCAGTTCCAACAATGCGATAACTTTCTTGTAACTTTATGGAATAGGTCATGGCGGGGAAGGAGTTCTTGGAACCAGCAGAGTCAGCGTTCGGTACATTCAATGGGTCGCGTTGAATTACGACCCGACCAAACGTATACAGGACAGAGGTCAAGAAGTTCTGCCTTTAATTTGGGATTACCAACGGTGACCGAAGCTCCTGTTTCGAGGCTCCCAACGGTTGCTGCCCAGTTGCGGCGTTCAAGCCGGCCAAATTTAGCCCAACCGATTGAAACCCCACCGATGCCAAAGGTGACAAAGTTGGCTGAATCATCAGACCAAGTAGACTCACCAGTCAAATATTCCAACAACTCGGTCGCATCGGTTAACTTGGGAGAGTCTGATAACTGGTTGTTCCATTCTACAAATGATGATTTTGAAGGGGATATAACACCGCGTGGTATGGAAGGTGACTGAATTTAGCTGTGCCTTTTATATATTTTCAAATTCACATACGTACATATTTTTACAACTTCATGTAATTATTTGAAATAGGAGCAGGATCATTTTCGTCCAGCGGAACTTTATTTTCCGGTGATGCTGCCAATTCTTCCTCGTCAAATATTAGTCAACTGCCACCGTTATCCCAAAGCTTGGGGCCAGAAACCGCGGAATGGGAAGGTGAGTTTAATATATTGCATTATTATTATTACATATCATTGGATTTTATATTTATAAATTACTTTAGTGAATGGAGCACGGTTGGAGACGAGCAAGCCATTTGAAACCACTGATGTTTTGAAGTATAGTCGAAAGTTTAATGACCCGAACTTGCAATCCATGATAAAGAACCGTCTGGGTAAGTTGGATAACGTAATAAACTGTCTTTATGTAATTTAACAATATTTTCTCTTTACATAAATTGATTCAGATGCATGCACATCGACAGGGCGGCTGGGTCCAAATGGAGAAAGAGTCCTACAGCGGCGCCGAAGTCGGCTGATTGAGTTAGTTCACTCCACCACATCAACAATGCAGCAGCCTAGTAATTTCATTTGTTTTAAACCTACTTGTTTTGCTAATTACCTTATATTTCATGCATATTTTATTTCTCGGTCAGTCTGGTTCAAGTGCCGGGGGATTGGAACTTAGTACCTGGGAAACGTCACCCAAAAGTTCCGATCCCCTGGACATTTTAGTTATGCAAGTTACAGGGAAACGGAACCCACTTGTCGCAGGATTTAGCGGGCTTCGATTCCCCGGTACCCTCTTACGCAAAAGTTACGATTCCCCGGAACCCAACATTTTTCTTTAATTTTTCATAAATTGGATATATTTCCAAGAAAAAAATTTATTGTCTCAAATTAACCTCCCACCAATGAAGAACATTGGATAAAAAAATTAGAATTTTTTAAAGTGGCGTTTTTCCTAAAATCACAAATATCTGACAAATTTGAGGAGCGGCAAGTCCAAAAAGGTACGGGGAATCGTCACCCAACAATTATTTTCAGGGAAAAATACAATTATTTTGAGAGAAAAATAATTGTAACACAATTATAACGTAATAATTGTAACAATAACTGTAAAATAATTGTATTTTTCCTTGAAAATAATTGCTGGGTGACGATTCCCCGTACCTTTTTGGACTTGCCGCTCCTCAAATTTGTCAGATATTTGTGATTTTAGGAAAAACGCCACTTTAAAAAATTCTAATTTTTTTATCCAATGTTCTTCATTGGTGGGAGGTTAATTTGAGACAATAAAATTTTTTCTTGGAAATATATCCAATTTATGAAAAATTAAAGAAAAATGTTGGGTTCCGGGGAATCGTAACTTTTGCGTAAGAGGGTACCGAGGAATCGAAGCCCGCTAAATCCTGGGACAAGTGGGTTCCGTTTCCCTGTAACTTGCATAACTATAATGTCCAGGGGATCGGAACTTTTGAGTGACGTTTCCCAGGTACTAAGTTCCAATCCCCCGGCACTTGAACCAGACTGTCGGTGTTAAATAGGTTCTCCGATGATTGAAAATATTTCTCCAGGCCAGGCAGGACAGAACCCACCTCTTCCACCTAGGGCAAGGGCTCCAGTTAGAGCAGAGTAATTGACATATACAATAATATACAATGTTACATGTTACATGACCTGTCAATATTTTTAAATGCAGAAATGAAATGCATTCAAGTCCGGCTTTAAACTCAGAGGCTTGGATGGACAATCCAACTATCGTATGAATAACACAACAATCCCTAAATATCTTGCCATCATCAATCAATAATTCTTACTACACGGTTCTAAATTAATTTATAGTAATACTTAAAATGTTCTATTCAATATAGTTTTAAGTTAAAGTATAGTTAGACAATGCAAACAAAAAACAGTACAAGAAATTTGGATGTTGAGGAAGTACAAATTTTTTGTGACAGAACAATAAACTTGGGAGAGCATGTTGGAATATATGCAAGTTGTAGTTGAATAATATCATTTGCCGTCACAAAAACAATATATATTAAGATTATATTTTATTTTTAAGAATGAGTATACTTTTCCTTAATAATTTAATTTACATATCGCAGTAATAACTAAAATTATTACCAGAAATAGAAAATTTATCGAGGTACACACATTGAGACGTTCATGAGTGATTAATATACGCACATCATGTAATGTAATTATATATAAGTTGCGTATTTCAATAACCAAATCAATCATCTCCAACATTACACTAATTATAGCAATACGGGCGAAAATGAATTGGAAACTGAAGTCTAAACAACCAACTTTAACTAACTGTCTAATTTAATCTGAGCAACATCAGGTGTAACAATGGATTTTGCTTGGTATGTCGAATCATTAAAGCCCTGTCGATTCCGAGCAATTTCCACTGCAAGGAATTGAATCCGAGTCACCAGTATCGAATTATCCTCCGTGTATTCCTTTTGGGAGTTCAGTCTCAGTAAAGTTCCATAGCTGTAGTCCTCCATATCTTTAAACGCTTCACAGAAAAATCTCCATTTCTAGGAAAGACAGGCCAATTAAATTAATTAACCCGTCTATTTTAGAAAAAGTTTCTTTTGCATATCATATTTAGACATAATTCATTCATACTTCTTTGGCATTGTCATCCTTTAACGATTCAATTGTTATATTGTCAATGCAAAAATTTGGAAATTGGTACTTAAAAGTATGGTATATTCGGTCATCGTCTTCTTTCGTTAACCGCAACAATTTCGGATCCACAGAAGATATCAGCTAAAAGTAGGGGACACATATTGGCTTAAATTCTACATGCTCACTCGCAACGACAAATTGTAAGTACTTGTCATAAGACTGTATTACTTACATTGTAATGAACGTCTGCAAATTCGATCGCCTTCATGACCCACATAGATTCCACATCAGCGGAGTTGACATATTCCTCCGCCGGCCTGCTAAGGGCATCCGCACCGGCAAGAATGGAACCGGCATCCTATAAAGTAAAGCAAAAATGTAAATTGTTGTATTGCAAAATAAAAAAAACCTTGCAAATTTTCTTACCAATCCTTCAAAAGACATGGTACCGGAGAATTAAAGAATATTCTTATCTATAATACAATCAGTCGATCCTGCTCCCGTATAGAGAGTGCTGTTTGGAAAATAATTTTATAATGGTCAAAATTTCAGAAATTATTGTTTTAAATAAAATTTGACAAGTGTCAACTACCGGATACTGGATTCCAGCTGATGTACTTCTCCTTACTTATCAAAGAGACAATAAATACGCACACAATTTGCAAATATTTTGGCAGCCCGAGTATTTTGTTCAATTCGATAATCAATCAACTGCTGGGCGCACATGGCTCAAAGCGGGATGGTGATGCGAGAAATGAAGGTTGGGAAACTCAAAAGGAGCACATGTTAAAAAACAGAATATACTTTTGCAGCAAAAGTTTTGCTGAAAGTATTTCTGATTATTTGCAAAATTTTCCTGTAGTTTTCCTATATTTTAAACTACTTGACTTTTCTAAAGACTTGACTGATAAGAACTGTTACATGAGTGGGGAAAGAGGCAGGAAGCGAAGTTCCGATAAGAAGATGCCGTCCAAATTAGGAATTTCGGCTTGCCTAGTAAGAAATAATGATGACCTTGTTGAGGACGAGGTTGAGGAGGAGGTCATACCTGACCCCATGGTGGAGAAGGGTTCCAAATTGAAACCAAACAAGAATGGGGCGTCGGAAAAACCAAAATGCGTTTGGTACGATCCAGATGACGATCAATTGTAAGTTTTTTAGCAATTGAAGTTGTTCTTTTATAGTTTAGATGTAGTAAGAGAAGATAAGCATTAATTGATTATGTTTAATAAATAGAGACGAGGAAGGGGTGAAGAACAGAAGGACCAAGTTGGAAGCAAGAAGAGGTGAATTGTATCAAAGCAGACTCATCCAGAATTTTGAAATGGTGTATGGACCAACCCCAAAATGGGCGAGACTTGACACGAACACAAAGGTGACAAAAATATAAATGAAGTTATTGTAATTTAGTAGCTCTTTCTGAATGAAACTAATTTCGTTTATAAATTACAGAAAAGTGTCGGCACGAAGGCTGACGAAGATGAAAAAATGGACTTTGTCGATTCAATGCAACTCTTGTCTTTGGGGAAATTGGAAGTTGTTCGAGTAGAAAATCTTAACTCTAAGAGAAACGAAGGAGCAATTATCCAAAGTGTGGATTTTCACCCGGAAAGCCCTGTCGGACTTGCGGCTGGAAATTCGTGCGTGTCGTTATATCAGGTTTGTTGAAAATGGAATGACTTGAACCTTTTCAAAAATTGCAAATTTAAATGGTTCAGTTAAGTAGTAAGTAGTGTATTTTTAATCCATGAATTATATGTTTATTATGATCAGGTGGATGGTAGTACAAACCCACTCATACAATCCATCGCATTTGATGATTTCCCCATAAGGAAAGCACAGTTTTGCTGCAAAGGAGAGGAAATATATGTATCGTCTGGACTAAAGGATCACTTTTACTGTTATGACATGCATTCTGGAAATACGCGTCAAGTAAAACCAACCCATGCTACGAGACATGAAACAATCAGGGTAGGTTAATTGTGATACTTCGAAATCAGTTCTTATTTTCATAATTATTTTAAGATTTTAAGATTTTAATGCTAATTTTATTGATTGCAGAATTTGGTACCTTCTCCGGATAATAAGTATCTGATATCTGTGGGTCGAGACACGATATATATGCTTTCCAAATCTTCCAAAGAACTGATTCATATGTGGTCTGTGAACAGTGAAATTAAAGGTGTATCCTTCAGCCCTGATGGACGGCAAATTTTTGTCCAAGAATGTAAGTTGTCGAGAGTTCACTAAATAAGTACTCCCAAAATCATGCATCCTATCAGTACGTGATTTTGCATTAATTCTTTCAATTTATAGGCACTGGAGGAATATACAGATGGAACGTAAATAGTCGATCGTGCATTGAAAAGTTTACGGGAAAATCAGATTTCGATGGGACGTGTTTAGCAACATCTTCCAAGTACATTGCTTGCGGTTCTTCAAGCGGATATGTCAGCATTTTTGAAAATCGGACTGAAAAAAAGCCCCGAAATGAGATTGTGCCCTGTCTCTACAAAGAACCTCTGGGTGAGTTGAAGAATTTGGTCACGTCAATCTCCTCGCTGAAGATTAATTGCTCCGAAGAGATTCTTGCAATGGCCTCGGTAGAAAAGGATAACGCTCTTCGCCTGGTAAAGTTTTCTTTACACTCTTATTTAGTCCCTAAAATGGCATTTATCTAACGCAATCTTGTGTGTTAATTTTAGGTGCATCTACCCACTCGAAAAACATTTGCCCATTTTCCAGCAACCAATGCAAATTATGGACGATGCAATTCCGTGGCGTTTTCACCAAACAGCGGTTATATTGCGACGGGAAGTAACCGAGGTTGTGCTTATCTGTTTCGATTAAAGCATTATAGCGATTATTAAATTATCCTTTTTTTGTCTTCCGTTTTATGAAAATTGTATATTTCTAACTTACAATGCGATGGTGTGAAATGTAGCCCTCCGATTTGGTTGAAATTTTGAAATTATGTACTCCATGTCAATACAACCAAAGTTTCTTCAGGCAGTTTGTGCGATGGTCAGAGTTTGCCAAAATATTTGAGGTCAAAGTTATAAAATATGCGATTTTTAGCACAGGAAGGAAATTGAAGTTGTGTTTACCTCCTCCGCCTGGTAAAAATCGTCCGTTTTTCAACGTTGCCCTCAAATATTTTGGCAAATTCTGACTATCGTACAAACTGCCTGGAGAAACGTTGGTTGTATTGACATGGACCATGTAATTTCAAAATTTCAACCAAATCGGAGGGTTACACTTCACACCATCGCATTGTTAGAGTATCGACGCTTAAAGTTCATATAATAAATGTTGTACCGGAAACTTGAAAACTACTTAATTAATTACACATGAATACAGATATTTACGTTCAAAAATGTATTAAAAGCATCCGATATTGTTCAGATAACTGATCTTGGTCACCAAATACAGATCTCCAATAGGCCCTGGGAAAATTATCGTAGATTTTTGTGATCACATATAGGTCACGAAATAAGGGTGTCTAAAAGGTCAAAAACTTTTTTCGAGACCATTAGTTGGTTATATTCATTATGTTTTATTCCTTGCATTAATTTAGGAAAAGTTAGAAGACAAACAGTTTGGAAAACGCTTTGTGATTGGGTAAAATCTTTATTTTAAGTTTTAAAAGAATATGCTACAATGTTGACTAAAACAACTAGATTTTATTACGTGTCCCCATCACTAAAAAGGCTGTGCTGAGTATTTTGACTTTTTCGGGGGGGCATTCAACTCCCTCTGCACCTTTTTACTATCCGTGCGCCCCCTGACTCCGAGAATCTCTCTGGAATTACAACCATGCGCCCAGCACGTACACTCGAAGTACGACCAGTCCCACCTCTCGAAGCCACCTTTTCCCCATCTAATTTTTTTGCAAGTTGAAAAGTACAAAAAATTAGTTTGATCATGGTTAAAACTGCAATCTGACAATTAAAGCATTTAGAAATAAATTTATGCATGCATATATTTTTTTACTGTAGCGCAAAGAATTTGACAAGTTTGTTATCAAATTTACATGTTTCATAATACGATGTATTTAAGGTGATCATTTTTTTTTAAACAGATGCGACCCCAGTGGTCGCGGAAGTGGGAGGGACAATGTCCCCACGGTTATTTTATGTCCCCATCATCTGCCCATGTTATATAAACCACTCCCTCCCTCCCCTATCCTACGATGTTAATGTCCCCACGGCTTCCGTGATCACTGGCGACCCCATAAAATAATGGAGTAAAATCCATAACCTACTGATGACAAGAAGTACAATGTTGTGCTCACCTATTGCATGGCGCCGGGACATACCAAGGTAACTCAAACGTCGCAGGTTGTTCCGTCAAGAAGTACAAGGAGCCCAAACCTGTTCCAAAGTCCATGATCGGTGTACACACTCGACTCACAACTTGTTCCGACAACAGCATTGAACACATGTGGGCAACCCCGATCTCGTTTCGTGACGATGTCGAGAGACGTTCTCTAGGCCGGAGAAACTCATTGACGCAATCCGTTCCTGGTATTCTGTAGTCTATGCGGGTTGAGTCGCATTTGCCCAAACTTCCAAAACATTGATGACACTTTGTGTAAACGTTGCACAGGTTGGAAACACAGTTGCAGGAAATGGTCCCTCCAGGCCCTGAATTTAAAACACAGCCACGCTCGGCTTCGAATCGGGCTGAAAATTGCAAATAACATGATGGCAAAATAATGTCTATGCAAAACATTTGTTCCGAACTCACTGAGTGGTTTGAAGCCGGTCTCGTTAGCTTGGCGACATCCCTTCTTTTGAATCCGGTATGCTTGAAAGATTTTGGAGGTATTGGTTGGCGAGAATTTGTATTCCTTAAAACACGACTCCCCTGCGGATGTATCGCACGAGATCACGGTACGATTTTTGTTCTGAATATCATCCTATTTATAAAAATGCATATTTTCCATATGCAAATTAAATACATTAACCATACATGTTTTTACATCTTACTCACCTTTGTTGGTGGACGGTAACAAGATTCTGCCAATGCTCCCTTAGCTTCGATATCGCACAAATGGCATAGAATGACCCCTTCGGGCGGATTCGTCAACGTGGTCGGGATGGACCGTGGGGTGGGGAGGAATTTCGATAATTTACCAATTATCTCATCCCCCAGGTTGAGGTTACGATAGAAAAACTTGTCGTTGCACATCTGCCCGTAGCACTTGCACTGACTGTTGAGGTGATCCCAGTTGGTGAAGGTGCAGTCTGGCCACCATACTTCCGGGAATTCTACTGGGTCAAAACCACACCCACGGCGAACGACCCCCTCTCTCACCTCTACTGTGCAGAATGAGATTCGACCGAGATGCAGCTCCATTTCTAAGGACGTGTTTGGTCGGATGCAGAACTGGGCACAATTGCAATAATCATGATCATAATTAAAACTCTCTTGGATGACGATATACAATCACCCACTTCAAACAATGCCCATAGTGCTAAGCTTCATGTCCACTTTTGCTTACTACTTCTTATCAACATTAGAATGTGCTTTTTAAAAATAAAAACTCCTAATTCACGGCTTCACCAAATCTGGTAGAAGGTATTTTTAATTCATTTTGAATCACTAAATAAGAAGGAGAAATGAAATCCCTTCTACCAGACTGAACAGCTCTTGAACCCTGTCGACCCCAGCTTTTAACATTTTGTGCATAATGCTTTAATCAAGATGATGATGTACCGCCGGATTCTCGGGCAGGAGACAGTCAAAACATTGGTAGCATGACAGCCGACCGTTGCAAAATCCTCCATCTTCCACCGTGACTTTTATGGGGGGAGGGACAGGGAATTTCATGAAAGAACCCAGCATTTCGTTACAGTAGCAATCCAAGGTTCCGTTGTGGGTAGAATTATAAGGGGTGAGTTTACAACCGACCTATAAATGAATAATAATTTCGTATTCGGTTAGATCTTTGGTCACGAAAAGTTGGACATTTATCAGCTTAAACTCCTTCTTCTTACATGAGGCGGGTTATCGATGCAGGCCGATCTCTCGATAATTTCAGATGCGTTGGGAAACTCTGGGCGTAGAACGTTGAATAATTTTCTACAATACTGAAAATCTTCGCACTCCTTGGATGGAAGAGACGGGGGTGAGACATCCGATTCAGTCGGTATATTAACGGCTGGTGCGCCAGGTCCGAAACAGGCAGTACCGGAAGAACCCCCACATATTTCGCAGTCCAATTTTTCATTCGGCGTTACTGTCTGAGCCTGTGGGATTGATAAGACGCGTATCAGATTTAAAGGGGAAATGTGACGGTCGGAACTTTTGGGTTGATTTTTTTTCAATGGTTTTTAGAAATTTTGAACTAACTTACAGTTACATATGTATGTACAGTACATATTAAGGAAACATAAAATAGTCTAGAGAAGAATTTTTTATAAACGTGGGGTAGTATTAATTTTGTCAACTATCAAATTAATTTCCCCTCTTCTTCTTCATATTTCGAATTTCGAAAAACTACACAATTTTTGATGAGGCTGACATTTTTTGTAAAATGGTTTTTTTGGTAAAATGTCAGGCTCGTATTCCACTACATGGAGAATCCATCGATGGAGTAAAATAAACTTAAAGCGTTATGATTGATTGACCTTAAACTTCCGACCTGTTTGGCGAAATGTGACGGATAAATCTGAAAAGCGTCTTAAACTAATCGACAAATAAGAAACGATCAACTCTGACTTAAAATATAATTGAGAGAAGATTGCACCCACCGAGACCAGAGAAATGGTTCCAAGCGAAAAAATAAGCCCTATCGAAATGGTTCCAAGTGAAAAGACAAGCTCCATCGAAATGATGGCAATGATAACCATTTTGAAAGTGTCGCAATATTTTAATAACTTTTTTTACGCCCTAAAATAAAATAAATTCAAAATGCAAAAGCGAATTCCAAATCCGGTTTAATCAACTCACGATTGAAAGGGTGGCCTCCGATCAATACTGCCGTTAACTACTACAACTAAATATAATTGAATACAAATTAGACTAAAACTTATTAGCCTAACTTCCGCCAGTAAATTTTGAAATTAGAAAACAATTCAATTTTTTGCATATGGGAGTTAAATGCGATGATAATATGACGATGAATGTTTACATTTCTCATAATGAGACGGTTATGCACCCGGAAGTGAGCATTAACCCGAGTCATAATTTAAAAAAATAAAACACCGTCACTAATTTGTGACAACAATGATAAACGAATAGAAAAATGAGGTTTGGAAATTTTGTAAAAGAAACTGGAAGGTTTTTAATCAAGCCGATATTGAAAATTCATTGTCATGCAAAATATTTTGTCTCAATTTGACGCGATTTGCTGAATCTCATATTTTACTTTTACTGCAGCCACACACGCTTTGAGACAAAATAGAGCACTAGGATCACCAAAAAGTAACCAAGGACTTACATCTTTCAAGCTTTATTTTTCTAGTTCAGAGACGCTTATTTATTTCGCCACGAGCCGGTGGTTGTTGTAGAAAAAAGGGATTTCATACAAATATATTGACCAAGACAACAAACAACACCTTTAAAGCGCCCGATCTCTTCCTCACCTGCAGATGCTAGCCATGCATGTGGCGTGGCACAATTATAATTTAAAGCAGAGTTTCATACCGCATCCTCCACATATTGGGACGAACATCTGCCACTTGTTAATTTTTTGTGAATCATTGGCACACAAAAATCAAAGGATGGTAAACTCATTAAAGGCATCGAAACTGAGACCGTTCCATGTCATTGCTTGGGCATCTTCTTGCCACACGTCCCACTTATATGTACGTATGCACATCCTATACCATCCAACCATGCATGGGTATTTGTGGCATCGTCGCAGCAATAAGTAAGAAAACGACGATGGATTACTTCTTCATCTTCTCCTTAAGAACGACATGATGGAAACGAGACGAAAACGAAGACATGTGGAAAGCACGCGATGGAATTTCTTGTTCGAAGAAAGGAACACTTAAGTTGTTCAACCCTTATCCTACCACCACCACCGACCGACAATAACAACCACCAACCACCAAAGTACGAGTAATACAGTCCAGCAACAGGTATAATTAAATAGCGGAAGCGAAGTGCTGACCACATGGCCACTAGGTCGACGTACGTCAAAGTGACGGCAATTTTTTATCAAATAATGTCGTCTAAAACCGTCAAAACCAAAAATACACGTTTTTTCACCTTTGACCTCATCACCGTGGTGCCGTGACCTTTTGACCTACAATGTCAGTATACGAACTCCCTCAAACTTTTAAAATTACATGTCGATATCCGAAAGCAGAACCAAAAAAATTATTTGGTCAAAAGTTATCTAGCCGACGGACAGACGGGCAAATCAATCGCAATAAGTAGCCCCAGTTCCTTCCACTATTTAATAAATAACCAATACCACCAGAAGACCATGAGTTCATCTGCCAACTAATAATGATGATAAAGGTTGTTAAGAAAGAAAGGGCCTTCGCCTTATATTCGAATCCATGCTAAAGACCATCGATGCGCTTTCTGCTCAACACCTGGCTCTTGCTCTTTCATCTCCATTTCTCAACAACATCTGCCCTTTTCCAGTTAGATATTCCAGTGTACCACGATTAGAATAAAACGCAAGGGGCCTACGCCACAGTCTCCGGGATGGAAATGTATATAACCCAACTTGTGCCAGCCTTATGGCCAATGTGAATGCTCATCCAATCACTGTAACAGTGCAACAAATGAAGAACACTTCTTGCACACTTGGGTTTTCTTGAGATTAAATTAGAGAGAGACTTATTTACCATGGTGGGTGCTTACTTATGCTTGGACCACTGATGAGGTTGAGGAAGGGAACGTGCCACCTTCCTTCGCGTGCTCTCTCCTGACAAATGGACTTAATTTTAAGACTTGACACTTCTTGGGAACAGGAAGTGTCTGTGTAGTTACTTAAGTACAGGTAGCATTCGTCTAAGGAGGGGAGGTTGTGTACTATCAACTCCCGGATCTCGATGCCCTTTGGATATTTTGTAGTGTCCCATGAATTTACAACAACCCTGAAGTGGTTTGATTCCATGGCCACATTTGCGCCCGCCACACCCACTCAAAGGTGCCCAAAAATCGCTTTCACCCCAGCTTTCACTCATTCAAAACCACGCCAAAAATCCAATTTTGCTCCGATTTTCAAATTTCTTTCACTATTGTACTCCCAGATAGTTGCTTTCTTATTTCCAACATCAAACTCAACTTTTTGAGATTCTCAGTATTTTTAAAATTTAAAATTCTGAATGAGCATTGTTGTAGTAATCAACAAAATAAATTATGACTGCGAAATAATCATCAAAAAAGTTGAGTTTGATGTTGGAAATAAGAAAGTAACTATCTGGGAGTACAATAGTGAAAGAAATTTGAAAATCGGAGCAAAATTGGATTTTTGGCGTGGTTTTGAATGAGTGAAAGCTGGGGTGAAAGCGATTTTTGGGCACCTTTGAGTGGGTGTGGCGGGCGCAAATGTGGCCATGGAATGAAACCACTTCAGGGTTGTTGTACATTCATGGGACACTACAAAATATCCAAAGGGCATCGAGATCCGGGAGTTGATAGTACACAACCTCCCCTCCTAAGTGTCATTATTAGCGGGTGGATAGATTGTACATGTAATAATGAAGAGAAGGCTAGTCCAGCGTGACATGTCGAGAGCGTATTCAGGATAAATTAGCTCCGCATGCGATGCAAATTTTGATTTCGAAAAGAAAATGAGCTCAGGTGTAAATAAATGGGATTAAATAAGCACGCATGCTTCTCAAAATAGTTCATGAGAAGTTCAACTTTAATGGGAAATTAGTGTAGACAAGAGGAAATGGGGGTGGTAGATAGTAGATACCTTGTCGACCTTGGGGTAACATTGCTGATTAAAAAAGTTGGGGTATAAAGTGCATAAGATCTGCATTTGAGATTATCTATTTATCTGATACATTTTGTCTCATTTTCATGTATGTAAGTAAACTTTGGCTTGCGTTTCATCCTCAATCCGTGCTCACTTTCCCCTTTCTTTCCTCGCTAGAATTTCTGTCTCGCCTCGCCTCACATTTTTTCTACAACGTTTTTTCTACAACGATCGTTGTCTGGTCATATATTTTGTAAATATATTTCAACACGTCTCAATCCCAAGTGGGAAATCAATTAAATTCATAACGAGGTTGAGCGTATCGTCACCGTGTAAAAGGATCGATAAAGATAACAATACCGATATGGACTGAAGGGATTGTGCCTTCAAACTTACTCTTCTTGTCCCTCCGGATCCAATTGCATATTTAAAATGCGTGCATGCCCAGCATCTGGAAATTTTGGAAGAAAATCAGTGTTTATAACTCGTCACCCATTCACGACCACGACCACTTTATGTTCTTGACCTTTTTCGCATTCCAAGAGTAAAGAAAAACCAGCAGATTTCAGATAATCCCTCATATCTTCGGCAGCTGCAAACAAAATTCATTAAAAAGTTCACCCAAAATCTCAAGTTTTGGACGGCTCACTCACCCAACCAAGTCTTCGTATTCATTCATTCTTTAAAACTTGGTACGTACAAATCTTAGGGTCTGCTGACCGAGTAGCCTTAAAGCATGTAAATGCATACATACATACGTACACCAACCCTCGAAAGGTACATGCTTACATTCACATTATTAGCAAAGAAAGGCTGGCGATGGCACAAGATGATTTCCTCTTTTTCTTCTCCATTTTAAGGGTCCGTTCCTTCTTCTTTCTTGTTCACCGTCGTCCTTGTCCGTCGTCGTCTTGGAGGAGGAATTCTCAGCTGGAGGCTGTCAAACTTGTTCTCCGTCTTGAATCTCTAATATCGGTTTGCTCAGAGCGGCAGATGTTCCTTGGCCACACCAGATGCTCGGCTCACTCGCTTTCCGTTTTACAGTATTATTCATCCACTTTTCTGCTGGTTGGTGATCTGGTTCAGAAAAAAAGGAAAGATTCAAAAGCGATGGAAAGTGGAGAAGGAAAGGTCGTCGCTGCCAAAGGTTTTATTATTATTGTTGGAGATGGACAAGAGGAGGGCGAGTAAATGGTTCATCGTATGTATCTCTCGCCCACAATAATGACTGCATTTTAGGAAGACGTTTATGCACGAGAGAGAGATAATACGTTATCGTCATGCAATAGATATATCTTTGTGTTTGTAAGTAAGTAAGCAGGTCGGTGGGTGCAGATGGATGTAATGATGATGATGAAATCAAGCAATAATATCGGGACACGCGAGATTGTTGTACTGAACTGAACATTTTTTGGATTCCTTATTAATCGCATCTCTTTCTTTCTCTCTCTACGACATTAGGCTACCTAGTAAATCTTGTTTTATGTAAATTCCCAGACTGGACTTGGACTCTTGATATTCGTTGATTAGACTTATACATTTTAAACACAAAGAGTTGACCATTTGGAATTTAGACTTGTTTCAAGATTATAATTATGTATGTTGTCCTTCGATCTGTTGTCCTATCATCAATTAACTGCGACACATTTATTGGCATCATAAATAATAAACGTGGTGGCATGACCCTCACTGGAAGAAGTAACATTTTGAGATAAATGCGACACGATACGGTCAAGCAGTCTTGCATAACTGGTAGGCAACTAAAATAGCCCACTTATAATATGCATATGATTCCAAATAAATGCCGTGCTATTCAAGGCACTCACTTTTTTGTGTAGATAAAGTTACACAAGGGAGGGTTTTTGTCAAGTACTTACTACATATTGGTCACATATTGACAATTCTCCATTATGATGTTCTCTCTCGAAAAGGAGGACGACGGATACGAATAAATGATATACACCTGGATTTTTTTCTCGTTTTTCATTCCAGTACAAATAATAAATACCAAAACATTTTATGGTCCTTCACTCCCAAAGGAAGGCGGATACGTATTTTTATTTTACCTGCAACTTTCATACGTGGCATTTCCTGTTGCAAGTGCTCCCTGATGGTACTTTTTCATACGTATCGCATCACGTAACATGTTGATCAAGGGTCCTATAAAATATACGAATTTGTTAAAATCGTATATTTCGCCCTCTCCCCATACACAGGTTACGACAATAGATCCTTCGGAAGGGTATTATGTATGTATTCGAATTCAGCATTTTCATCCGTCCGATCCCCTCTGCCTGCCTGCCTGGTGGTGAATGTAACGCAATCCAAGTTTAAAATTATTATTATCTATACACAAATGTATGTATAGGAACTTTGGCTGAACCCTCTGAACTGAACTGAATCCCTCCATGGAAGCAGAAGGACCCGTTGAAAACCATTTTCCAACCAACCCAGAAGAACGTATGCAGTTTGTATAACGTTCGCTTTCAACAAAAACGTACATACAGTCAAAGTCTCTTAAATGAGAGGACTGGTCCCTCCTGAAGATCAGTCTTCCATCAGACTTCCACCAGATCGAAAGGTTTCTCATCATCATCTCCATCAAAACTTGAGAGGATTTTGGGACCATCTGCCTTTTTCGAGGAGCAGATTTGTTAACATAATTATTGTGGGAAAGCAAGCATACAACGCAGGTTTGCTTAAGATAATAGTGTGCGTGATTACATAATGAACATTTATTTGCTGGAGTCTTGGTCTGGATAAAGTTTGAGAAAATAAATATCTAAGCAATAACCAGGATTTTTGGAAGTGTGAGAGTTTTTAAAGTGTAATTGGAACTTTTTTCCCATGAAGAGTGAGTAAAGTTAAGTAACAAAGTGACGAATATTGATACCATTACGGCGTGAAAATGGCAATCCAGTACGTCGAAGCGAGCAAAATGGATACGAATTTTAGGAAATTGAACTGCATGTTGTCTCTGTGGTAAGTAATTCATGAAACTCTGTATTTCTCAAGTATGCAGTTGTTTGCCCTTCTGTGTGGAAATGAATGAGCGGAAGAAATCACAAAGAGAATGCGTACTCATGGTCTCGATTGCTTTGTAGGTACGGCGTTATTGCTGGATCACTCCAAATCTACCTGATTGTTCAAAATGTTTGGAAATTTGTCCGATTTGCTGAATTGCCTTGGCCAAATCAGCAAACTCCGACGTTGGAATTGAATATTTTCATTGGATTAAATGGTAAGAGCATCCAGTACAAAGTTGGAAAATTCTATGTTTTCATAGTTGAAAATGCGCATAACGCTATAATGATTTGTTTCTCCATTGTTCAGGCTTTGCCGTCCTCCTGCTCCCATTCTTTATCACGGCATGTTTCCTGAAAATCGGAAATTTGGCGAATGATAATGAAATGTTGGGAAAAAAATTGAAATGCATTGGGACCGGATCTGGAGGGGGTTTGAAGAGCAGTGGTGAAAATGGTGGTGGTCCATTCATGGCCATTTGGACACATTTCGGACCAATTTCCTCCTTGTTGCACGTCATCTGTGCAGTGTGCCTCCTCTTCCCTCAAACCTTGGTGGATGGTGTGCTTATCAAGAATGGATTCCTTCCCACTGGTGAGTACCGCAATTTCGAATACTCTCAAAAATTCTAGACTAAATACTAATTTCACTTTTAATGACCTTTCGCAGAAGAGATTTGGAAGTCTGACTTGGACTTTCTGAACCCACACGAGCCCGAAGAAGACATGGTTATCCGACCCATCGGTGAGAACGGGATGTCCGAATTTGTGAAGCGGGTTTCTCCCCTGACCGCAAAACCGGGCGGGTTACGACTCGAGTTTATCAACTACGCCATGGCCCTCTTCATCTTCTCGATCCGCTACGCCCAAGTGTTCTGGTCCTGCCATAAGAAGTTCGCCATCGTCCTCGGCCTTCACCAAATCATCAACAGTGCCCACACCCTCATCTCCTTCTCCACGCTTATCGTCCTCTACAAAGTTCACGTGGCGAGCGTCTACCAGAAGACGACCCCTTTCCTCCTTGACGCCCAAATGACCCTGCTCATCTTTGGGATCGCTCTCACCGTCCTCTTCCTTTCGTCGTCTGTCCTCTATTACCTCGGCTACTTGAAGTACACGGCCTTCCTGCAGGACAAGATTTTCGATAAGAGTCTCAACTATTCGGACGACTCCTCCTTTTATGGGTAAGCATCAAATAAGCTATGATTACAGTTCTCATTATGTTAAAATTGGACAAACTAATAATATCTGTACCATATTTTTTACCAATAGTGGAGGCTGGACTTACTTTCCACACAGTGCTGCCGTCTCGATAGCCTTAGCCTTGGCAGCTGCACAAAGTCCCCTCGTTCACGATGGCTTTGTCGTGTACCAGATCTCCTCACAAAGTTTTCTCCTGGCCTTCCCCGTCAGCTCGGTGACTTATTTCCTCCTCTGGGCCATCCTCTGGCTCTTCCTCACTCTCGCGAAGGATTGGAAGTTTAATATCACGGTAAGTTTTATGTCTTATCGATAGTGTCAAGCGTCAATCTAAACCAAAATATGTATGAGCAAATCCTTATTAATCAATTTCTTCCTTATTCAGGCCACCATAATCCAGCCAATCCATGACTTGGAGAACACCGGACTTCCCACCCAGATCACAATCGGTCTAAACGAGACTTCCACCATGGGACCCTTTTCTCCCTCCTTGGTCGTCATCAGCGAAGGGAAAGCTTTCTCCGTGGAGAATGCTCACGATCAAAAGTCCATCTTGGCCCTCATCCCCAAACAATCTAACGACCAAAGTAGTGGTGGTGGTGAGCCCACCTACTGGAAAAAGACCGCCCCCACACCAACACCCAGCTGCCTCTCGTACAAGCAAAAAGACCACAGCAAGATCAAGTACATGCCATGCAGGAAGGAAGTCACCTTCGACGATGAACTAGTTTCACCCCGATATTACTCTCGACCTCCAAGCCGTGCCGATAAGCAGGCATCATCACAGCGAAATGGTGACAATTCTTACAACAACATGGAAGACTTTGACGCTGGTGAGTACGCCTACTTGTCCGGGTCGAGAAACAGTCAAGCGTTCAAATCTCCCGTCCAGAGGTCATCAATCGCGTGTCGAGAGTCATTATACGGCCAACTGACACCTGCCAAGATCAACTTCATGGAACGGAAACAAGTCGTCGTCAGCCCGGTTTCTACCGTCGACTCGTCCAGCGGAGTGAGCTCGATCAGTGCACAGTCTCAGATGGGACCCCCGTCCACCTCCGCCTCCTGCAGCCAGTTTTCCGAAGGGGTCGGATCCGATCATGACTCGAATAGTCAAATGACCATTGCAGAACCTCGAGCTCATTACGAACCTTTGAGAATGCTGAGTCGTCGAAACAGTGTGAGATCGTACATCAGTTCGCATCAAAATCAGACTGCGGAGGAGGCTCAGCACTACCAGCGAGTCTTGATGGACGAGGTGTACGGAAAGTTGAAGACCGGAAAACAAGTGTCGAGATCAGAGTCGATCTATTCTGTGGGAAATAATAGACAGTCGAATGGTAATAATGATGTTAATAATGGTAATCGAGATAACAGAGAAGTTGTTCGCGTTCTTCATAATCGTTCCGTTTACGAGCACTATTCCGACTTGGCCTCTCCTCGTTGCAACTTTGCCAGTAATAATCCTAAATTTCAGTGTGATAATGGTAGTAATGGACAAAACTTTACCAATAATTGTCAAGAATCTGCTAGTTATAGTAATAATAAGAATAATAATTATGATCTCGATGATGACATTGTTCCTCCAATTCCACCACCGTTGCCAATTTTATCCTGCGTAGTAAGAAAAAGTCTGTCCAATTCGGATGAGATTCAAGTCATATAATTACTATTTTCTCGCATCAGTATTAATTCTTCGGCAGACTGAATTTCACTCGCTATAAAATTCTAATGATTTATTTAAGTTGTACATTGCCGTGTAAAAATACGTTGTAAATTTATAGACTATTTTACCATTTTAGAAAGACTGATATGTAATGTGAATTTTGTTCATTCCAAGTATTAATGATGTTGTAGTATATATTAAGCATTGAGTATTTTAAGTGTGGTATATATAAATACCTGTAAAAGTATTGTTATTTTGAGAAGACTAAAAAGAACAGGAAAATAAAATGTTGAAACTAATTAATCTAACTTGTTTATTTGAAATTTCTTATTTTTAAGCATGACAAGTACTTTAATCATCAACAGATATTGCATCTTTAATTGTACATGATTTTATCACAAATAAAGCATAATTAGAAGAACTGCTATTTTAAATAATTAGGTAATATTTGGTAAAATGATATATAAGTTCATAGACGAGGCAGAAT
The DNA here is from genome assembly GCF_002217175.1 of Folsomia candida. Taxonomy (NCBI): domain Eukaryota; kingdom Metazoa; phylum Arthropoda; class Collembola; order Entomobryomorpha; family Isotomidae; genus Folsomia; species Folsomia candida. The sequence continues at coordinate 3,321,056 of NW_019091209.1, forward strand.
GAGAATAATTCCATATTCACTTCACCAGTCTCACTCTCACTGCTAATACTATGCAATCCTAAGGAAGAGAACATGCCACCCTGATAATCTTGATGTCCTTTGAATATTTAATTAATTGGTAGTACCCTGTGAGAAAATAAAAAGTGTGAAGCGGTTTGATACTGTGGCCCCATTTGCATTAATGCTTGATCAATAAAAAATTCCGAATTTAAAGTTTAAAATTTTACAATTTTAGCGAAGTAAAAACATACCCAGTAAAACAATCTCATAGTTTTGTAGCAAAACTTTTCGAAATCTCGCAAAACTTTCCCAGTTATTCCATATGCTCAATTTGCGAGATATGTGAAGGTTGACGCTCATTATTTAATTAATTAATTAATGTTCGTTCAGTGAACTCATCCTAATTCGACATGAACGTCAATCATTAATTCTAACTAAATTAAGTTCGCTTAAACTGTCAAACAATATATATTCAAATTGGTACCAATTAAGCTGGATGTGGTGCATATTGTTCCATGATGGCAAAAAGTGTCCTTGAAGCAATAATTTATTTAATATTCTTGTTTGACATCCTGTGGAAGTTGTTGACTTGGCATAAATGAGATTCAAGTACATTAAATAGAGTCGTAAACGCTCCATAACATGATGAATGAGGATATTTATTTCGTCGTATTTAATATTATAGAGACACCGCAAATGACTGCAAAACGTATTCAATTTAAAATAAAACAATGGGTTTTTGTGAAAGTTATTTTTACTCGGAGCCAGCAGAACTTATGCGCCCCTCAAATCCTGTGTAACACCCAATAAAGCAAAAATGCTGAACCAATAATTGATATGAATTTTGCATGAAGGTACAAATTATGTAGATCTATGCAAGACATTTTTATGATTCCACAAGGAGGTTCCCCCCACCGTATTTTTAAAAATTCGTAATTTCGTAATTTTAAAAACTTGGGAAAACCTGAAGTTTTCTATAATATATGAAAAAAACAGACTCGCAAAATATTCGTCAATTGGTCTCAATGGATAAAAAGAATGCATTATATCGCAAACCATAACTTTCTCCATGCGACCTACATTGACTCGAATGTTTATAAAATATCCCTAACAAATTGTCTTATTGTATGTGCACTATATTATTAAGATTCGAAAGTCATGGTTTGGCTGGATTTTTACTTGTCCCGTAAATTAAAAAAAAATTAATTGTCCAAACTGTCCTAAGTTAAGACGGAGTTTTTTTTACCCGTGCAAACCGGGTTTTTTAACATGTAATTGAGGGAGGAAGAGCGAGAGAGAAAAAGGACTGACTCACACTCACTCTCGAAAATCACAATTAAATTATCTTATCACTCACACATGGTTAGTTTCCTAAAAAAATAATTAAAAATGTCGTTCTCAGCCAGTCTTGCCCCCCACTCGTCGTCCAGCCAGTTTCCCTGGACTACCCGCTTGGAATCACTGTTCTTTTCGTCTTTTTTCACCGACGAAGCCATTATTCGACCGATAGGTAAACAAATCTTGCATTATTTTATTTCTATTGTAAATAATAATAACTAAATTGATGCCAAGTTTACTTAATTGTAATACTTGTACTGATTCTATAGGTCCTAGTAAACATTTCATAATGCTAATTGCATACAATCGTTTCGCTAAGTCACTCCCCTCAAACATTAAACCCCCATCGATTGAGCAATTGTGGTCGAAATTGGAATCATTTTATGATCTGGATTTACTGGAGGTGAGAATGCGATTCGACTTCAAGCGTCTGGACAAACGAGTGGAATTTGCACTTCCGGACGGATGGATCAAGAAACGAAGTTAGTCTAATTTGTATTTCATTTTTTATTGGCACTTGTATTTTTGTACTTATGTAATTAATCTTATTGTAGAGAGATCCACGTCTTCGACATCTTCTTCGTCATCGAGCTCATCATCGAGGAAGAAGATCGTAAAGAGACAAATGCGCTATAGGAGGATTTAAGTTTTCTGTAAAGTCGATGAATTCAGGATCATTCCAAGCATGTATGTATAAAATCAAATACAAGCAACTACATGTCTTAATAAATGAATTATTGCAAAAACAATACATTTTCTCTTCTAAACAAAACCTTTTATACAGACCAAATTTGGATATTTTTTACATCTTTTTACTAAACAGAATCTAATAAATTGCTAAAACAATTAGAAAGTTTGACACTGCCCAAAAAAAATATTCTCGCTTAAACTAAACCCTACAATCATGTAAATCCGTTTTGTCTTGGTTTCATATTATACATATACCGTAAATTGCACCCAAACCTCATCACGTCAATGCCTCCATTTTTCTCGTCCCCATTATGCATATTTTACTCGCAACTTACATACTTATTTGCACACCTTCTTCTTCAATCCTTCCAGTTTAGCCAAACCAAACCACGACATGAAAATGTTCGATCGGCAAGATTGCGAAATGAGTCGAGATATATGTACGTATGGCAAAGAATCATGTTACGTACATGGCTGTGATTTCACTCCTCATTCATTCCACGCCTATCCTCTCCCAGTTTTAAAGCTCTCTTTAAAGAATAACAATAATAATACGAGTCGCGATTCTGAATAATATGCGAACATAGCATGCACGGTTCATATTAATAAAAACCCTCTATTCTACCACCGATTCGTTCTTATATAGCATACACCTTCATTAAATGAAAACCCATCATACTTCTTGCTTACTTACGTACGTAGGAGGACGTATAGCGGGCATAGCCACACAATTTTGGGTTAGCAACACCACACATTCATGATGATGCGATGTTTCAACCCTTTCGCATTTCTGTGTGATATTGTCCGTTAAAAATCCGTGTGTAGGATTCTGGTTTGGCTGGGGCTGCTGGAAGTCCTCCTGGGAGAGAACATACAGCTTACCGAGAACATTTGCCGATTTTGTCATCTATCCTTGTTCGGCGACTTTCTCTCTGAATGCTGTCCGCAGCCTGTAGTAAATTCGTGAAGAGGAGAAGATAATAATCCATATTTATTTACTTCGCCCCTCTATTTACTACGGACTGAATATGAGATCAGACGTTTAACAACACTCGGCCGTATCTCTGCCTGCTTCTCTCCGACGTCGATAATAATATCCCTCCTTTTTAATTACTTGGTAATTCAGAAAAACGAGTGAGATAATATTTATTTACTACGACGGTCTTAAAGGAGAGCATGTTGATTAAGATTTTCGTAGTTTACGGTGTTGGATCTCTTGTCCGCCATAATAATATTGTGTGTCTTCCAAAACATTCGGAGGGGCAGTAGTTAAGAGGGGGCAATTAGCGGAGTGAACATTTTGTGCGACTGAACTAAAAAAATTTTGGGAGTGAATTTCTTCAACTTTGCTTATTTATACCATTTTAGATTCATAGTGTGAATCTCAACTCCTACGCGATTTGGATGCAAATCTTCTAAAGGATTAAAACTTTAGACGGAGACAGTGTCCAAATTTTCGAGAAAACTGAAGAAAACAAAGTAATTTTTGGATGCAAATTTGCTAAAGGAATAAAACTTTAGACGGAGAGTGTCCAATTTTGGAGAAACTTTGAAGAAAAAAAAGTAATTATCAGCAGAAATTTCTACCGAAGGGGAGAGAGGTATGATACTTTTAATGATTGTATAGCTTGAAATATGAAATGTGTGCGGACAGTGGTAAATAAGTGGTCATTCATAGACGCATATTTCCAGGGGAGCATAAAATCCGTTGCAATTTTGAGATCTAATTTAATCCGACTGTTTAGTTGCCGTAGTAAACGAGTAAAAAATTAATTGGCAATAATAATTCGGGCGGGATTTACTTAAGATGGGAGTGGTTTATGTATTGTGTTCATAGCATAGAAACAAATAAGGGTGTCGTACATAGTAAACAAATTTACTTATCAGATTTTTTTGGGTGATAAGTATTATCTCAAAATAATCGGATACTTACATACCACTACTTGAGTATATAAGTAGTACACCAGTAACAATAGAAGTTCGGTTGCCATTGACTCAACAAGCAATTGAGATTCTCGACCTAAAAACTAATAAGAAAAAATAATAATAAAAAAAGTGACACGAAAAGGATCTCTCCTATTTCTAAAATTGGGCGACTGCGTGTAATCGCCCTTGCTAAAATTGTGGCTTGGTCTTGATATGTCTGCAGTGGTAGTGGTGGTGCGGTGGCGTCCGCTAAAAAAGTGTCCACCCACACACACACAACAATTTTCATTGAGGTGGTCGGTCTGCCGAATTGCAACTTTCTGTACCTGCTTGCATTTTACTTATTACAAACGATTATTGCATTGATGTTGACCATGGGAGCTAAAAGCCACCTACCCTTTTCTAGTTTTTTCGTATATTCCTATGTTCATTTTTACCTAGGAGGGACTCCTATAATAATATTCTTCCTTGGCAATAGTAATTTTTAATTTGATACGGCTGAACTTCCTGACATATCCAGATTTAGGACGCTACGGTTGTTAAAATTAGGCAAACTGCGTGTACACAACGCAATAAATAAATAAGTGGTACATTCAACATTTGTCATGTTGTTTTCACTCGTCGGAGGATCGCTTGATTTTCTGTGGGCTAACTAATCCTTAATTTTTTAAATATTTTTTTCAGAAATTTCTGTAAAATGAACAATACAAATTTTAACATCAATGAAGCGCCTGTTGTTGCGGACAAGGATACGGCGGTGCTGTATGCGTCCGAAATTATTAAAGGTAATTAATTTGACCGTGAAGAATTGCTATATTTTTTTCTGAATGGTAATTTTAATGTTTTTTTCCTTGTTTCAGATCGTCTCTACTTTGCCACCCTGCGAGGAAATTATCGACTCAAGTCAACCTTGAATACTCATTACTTCACGATAGACGATGAATTCATTTATGAAAACTTCAACTCTGATTTTGGTCCCTTGAACTTGGCGATGCTGTATCGATACTGTCAAAAACTGAATGCGAAATTAGCGGTATTAACCTTTATGTTTATTCTTAATACTGTGAAATTGTGGATAAGCATATGTATGTAAACACAATTAATGTACTATTAGGCGACATCACTGGCCAGGAAAAGATTAATTCACTACGCTAGTGCGGATCCTCAGAAAAGAGTAAATGCAGCTTTCCTAGTGGGAGCGTATTCGGTACGAATTTAAATCAGGGTTCATGGTCTGAAACTACATGGATTATATATATATATAGAGACTTTTAATATGTTCCTTTACCCACTTACAGATCATTTACTGTGAAAAGTCAGCAGACGAAGCATATCGAAGCCTACTTGGCCCAAACGGTCCACCATTTGTATCATTTAGGTTAATATAAACACATTTTAAGTCGAAATGATATAATATTTTCTAATCTGGAGTTTAATAATTGTAATATCCTCTGTAGGGACGCCTCTTTCGGCGCAGCTTCTTTTTACCTCACCCTGTTGGATGTTTTTAATGCACTGCACAAAGCGATGAAAAACAAGTTTTTTGATTTTCGAGATTTTGACGTTGAGGAGTATGAATATTATGAGGTTTGTGAGTTCTGATTCTAAAATATAGAAAAAATTTAATTAGAGCAAGCATAAATTGTGATATTCCAATTTTTCCTTTTATTTATGCAGCGTGTAGAGAATGCGGACTTGAACTGGCTAGTCCCGGAAAAATTTATTGCTTTCTGCGGTCCACACCCTAAATCTAAAATACTGAATGGATATCCTTTGCACGCACCGGAATCGTATTTTAATTATTTCCGAGAAAACAATGTCACCACCATTGTTCGTCTCAACAGGAAAATGTACGACTCCTCCAGATTCACTCGATCTGGCTTTCAGCATAAGGATTTGTTCTTCACTGATGGAAGTACTCCTAGTGATGCAATTATGAAACTGTTTATGGAAGCTGCTGAAAAAACTTCTGGAGCATTAGCAGTTCATTGCAAAGGTACCAATTTAGTAACATGACAAACACTTAAGAATATTATAATGAATGACAAACTAATTAATTTTTCTCATATCTAGCTGGACTTGGGCGGACTGGATCACTGATCGGTTGTTATATCATAAAGCACTTTGACTTCACGGCCCGAGAGGCTATTGCATGGGTCCGGTTGTGCCGGCCAGGGTCAGTCATCGGCTTGCAGCAAGAATGGTTGGAGGAGTAAGTAGCAACAAATTCTAAAACAATGAAACTGTACCACCTCAAAAGGATGCAAAATATTTATGGCGATTTTTTTTACATTTTTGCAGCAAGCAAGAATATTTAAAAGCGCAAGGCGAACAGATGAAACTAGAAAACAAAAAGAATAATAACGCGCCAATTCACAAGTTTACGTGGCCAATTTACAGCATTAAGCGAAAATATGGCAAATCAATACAAGATATTGAAAATGCTAATACTTCTTATGCGTCGGGTGACAAAGTTAGGTCAATTCTGGCCCAAGTTGGATCCATGAAGTTGAGTGAAGACGGAGAAGATAACAATGAAGACTATGAGGTATGTATACTCGCATATACATTGATCATTTGTTAAACAAAAGGACTAGTAAGTAGCGACAAGTTTTTACTGAAATTTGACTAATCCACTGTTATTAATTCATCAGGTGTCCTCTGGTGATAATGATGAAGGAAACGGAGATGATACCGAAGTGACGCAAGGAGATATGCTGAACAGAATTAAAGCACTTCGCCAGTATGCAGACATACCATTTTTTCACTCACACGCCGCTATGCACAGTTCTATTAAAATAATTGCATAAACAAATCAACACATATATTTACAATTTTTACAGAATGCCCTCTGCAATTGAGGCTGCTGCAACTGCATCAACAACCAACAAAAATATAGGCACATCCATATCAACCTACAGAAATGCTACTCGAAGGAACGGTAATATTTCTACCGACACTCGAGAATCCTCTCGATTGAAACGAGCAGCTGGGTCCAACGCCACAACCACTTCCAGTAAAAGGTATCGACTCCCACGTCGCTTACAATATCTCCTTCGTGGTGGTATATAGCTCTAGTAGTGGTGGTGACGTGGTGGTGATAGTGCTTGTCTAGAGTAGAACAGCTTGCACTACCATTGCACCGAAATACCAGGTTATAATAATTGCTACTCAATTTTTTTTATTTCGCTTACTAAACTACGACCAAAATTGACTGTCTCTCTGACTAGAAATTTATTTTAAAACTTTTTTCGCTTGTAAAAACTTTCAATTTGTACTTTGGCTCGCGTGCTAAAGCATTTTCTGGCGTTAATTCAATTATGTGATTTTGTTGGCTAGTCGGGACATTTTTTCAGTCGAAATACATTATATTAGAAATTGCGGGGCGAGACTCTGGTGGGGATCGTATGACGTATTTGATTATGAAATTGAGGTAGCAACATTAGGATTATTTAATTTGACTTTTGGACTATTAGACGATAACAAAGTAGATTTTACTTTATAATTTGTAACATTATCAAGGTGCTGGCCATGCTGCGGGATATTTTCCTTTTTAAACCAGCTTGCAAATTGTTGTGGGAAATAATAACGATAACATTAAAAATTGGTTGCCCTTCTTTGCCTCAGGATTACACATGTGTACATTATTTATTATTTATTGCACATTTTTTTAGTATTCCGCTGCTGCGTGGTGTTTTGTTGTGGGTGTTTTTCTTGGTGGTGTAGCCATAAACTAGTCCGTAGTGTATTTGTATGTATGTGAAAACGTGGTCAACTAATTCAATATTTAATATTGGTGGGTTTCTGATTTTTTCTCACGCTGCCGATTTTGGGAAACATTGGGCTATTAGACCGTATCGTGATGATGCTAATTGTGGGTCTGCACGGCTACTGACATTGTCGAAAGTGACGTTGCCTTCAGCCGAGTTAACTAGCTCTAACAACAACCCGCCCCCAACAAACCCTCCCTCAGAAACTAGTGAACTTGAAGCCCCCCGTAACAAATCCAAAAAAAATTATGTATGCAGTCGAAGCAGTAGCACCGGAATCGCTGACGGTGGTGTCACTCGTCCAGTGACCCGATCCGTCACGAGGCTTGCTTCACCGCCGCGAGAAATCCTCACCCCTTGTCCCAAGACTTTCCGCAGCAGCAAGCGTGCTCCTTGGAGTTCCACGACCACCACTGACTCTAACACCACCACGACCACGAAGGACAAGGTGTCGTCTGGTGTGAAGACGTCGGCAAAGTCTGCAACGTCCCTATCTCTTGGAAAACTTCCCCCAATCGCGGTACGAAACCCGTTACAAATTGTGGGCAAGAAGGATAAATCTGCGGCAAGTAATTTAAACGCCACCACCACTTCGAGAATGAGAACTACCTCGAAATCCAGAGCGGATAACAATGCCAACAACAACAACAACGATAACGAGAGTAACGACGTTACTCCCACCACCTCCAAATCTCTAGCTACGAAAAAAAGTGACAAAAAGGCTAGTGCCTCTGCTACAAATACAACAGGGAATCAAAACAAGACTACAACCGTAGTAAAGTAAGTGATCCACTTCACTTTGGACCTTATAACCAACTTACTTCAGGGGGAATACATAAGTCGTAACAAATCAATTTCTCCTAATCCACTACTACACACACTTCTCCTCCCCCTTTTATACCATCGTGTCAAGAATGCTTCTCAAAAACAAACAACAAGTGCTAAAAGAGCTGGAACTCAGTTTCACTTAAAAAATTATTAATTATAATCATGCACCACAGTCACGCCATGTTGTTTAACACGAGTGTAATACCTTTTCCTCGTAAAATTAACCAAACCACTAAAAAAATAGTAACAATTATGACCTCGGAAGACGATCTTTTTCTTGAAATTGGTGCTTTGAGGAGTCAATCATCGTCAACACATCATGCAGTTACATAGTTTAGCGTAGTCCATAAATATTTAGTGTAACTAATAATAGTCGTAGTAATTATTAGTCATAGACAGTACTAATTAAGCGTAAAAAAAGGAGGGGCAGTAGTCAGTACAGAGTCAGCACCATGGGCGTGGCAGGTGAAAGCGGACGTTTATTGTATGGCGTCCGCCTTCGTGGGTGGTGCTTATCTATGTTTCTCTGCCTGACCAACTCTCTTTTTCTTCGCCACCGCCGCCATCGCTGCTCACATTCAATTAATTATAAAAAATTTCTATCTAATAAATATATGTCTTATCTGCTCTCCTCTTCCTACTTCCAAGCTCGGAATGAATCTCTATTTATTTATTAATGCTGCTGATCTCAACACCTATTTAGGATTATTGTAGTCACGTCGTAATATTTAATATTTGTGGCCTCTGTAAAAACGTCAATCTCAGCTATAATCTTCTCTTCCTCACATTTTTCTCCCCCGTTTTTCCCAAATATGTATACAAAATAGAGTAAAAGAGCAAACATAAATTGATTTTAATCATTTTACAGCCATAAAATACGACCGACAAGTCTTCAACAGAAAAAGATCGCCCAAACGGTCAAAGCCACATATTCCCACCTTCTGTAATTATTATTTTTCGCCATGAAAGTGACACCGGTACTTTTTTTAATTGAGGACAAATTACATGACCTTCTTGTAAATATCTATGTGAATGTAAGTAAGTTCAACCAGTGTATGTATATAATGTAAGACTTATTATGTGACGATCTACAGATATTATAAACCTAATTCCAATGTAAACTGTGGCTCCATAATTTCAGTTATAATTTAATCTCCATATATGTAATAATACATACATAGTTTTACCTGGAGTCGGAAAAATTCCAAAGATCTTCTCATGCAGCAGACTACCTAGTCGACTTCTTAAAACAATCGTGAACAACACAAGTGGAATTTTATTTTTAAATTGTAGTTAAAAATAATTATGTAGGAAACGGGAAAGAAGGTATGATTATTATTCATCTTTTAAAACCAACCTAGTTGATGCATGCTTGCACACCAGGTAGATAATATCAAGATTTAAGTGGCTGTAGCCGGTACGAGTTACGTTTTTTCAATAGATTTTCATTTGTTCGTGATATATATTGGAAAAATATGTATGGATCTCAATAGTCGGAAAGGGACAAAAGTTATGAATATTTTCAGAAATGGGAAAAGCAAGACTTCTAGAGAGAGAGATTATTATTGTGAGACTACACATACGATATGTTTTTAATTCGTCGAACATGGAGTGCAAAGTAGTGAAGATAATTGTTAAAAAAATCGTTCTTTTACATGGTTTCAATTTACATATTTGTGGTAGGAAAAAAAGGACTACAAACATCACGCCAAATGAGCTAGTATACTTTTAAGTCATCCAATACCGAAAAAGTACCATATACAGAAGTAGTTTATGCAGTTTTAGTTTGTGTATGTATCTAGATTCAGATTTATCCTCCACAACTTGTGGACCACAAATAAAAATGTCACGCGTTATGTATGGACGGAAATTTCATGTGAAGTTTGACGATTGATTGATTATTACCACAATTAGATGAAAACGTAGTTTGTAGGAGTAGAATATAATGACTAGTGAACAACTTTATAATGGGTGGTGCAATTGTAAACCGTCTTTTAAAGTATAAATGTTATCTTTTTTGACTATCTATGTATCTATACATATGTACATGCATATATCTATCTATATATGAAATCATTAGAATCGTAATGTTTCCAATAATTATGTGAAAATTTCCTATCTTCATGTTGTCAAAATAAAAATCTCGAGGAGTCACAAGACAAAAGAGTTTTTCGTTATTATTCCTCATGAAAATGTATTTACTGTATTTACTGGTATTCATTTGCAGCTAGGTAGAATTTTAAGCTTGTTGAATTATACGTTGAATCTGAAAATTGGAAAAAGTTGATGAGATTACATACATCCACACCAAATTCTTAACCATCACTCTTCTCCCGGCAATTCGCGTTCACTTTTGCCTCTTCAATTTCCTTCTTTGTCCTTCGACCTCGTCGTTTTGGTTTTGGTGTGGGTGGTGGTAGTGGATCCTCATCATCCATCTCTTCATCGTCGGTAGGATCACAGCTCTAATAATGCAATGAAATGATCGAATATGTTAGCACCCTTACATTACAAAGTTTATTTCGAAATAGCCATATTTTTTTTAAAGCAAAATAAAGAATATTAGTACATACTGATACATTGTTTCCCGGATTTGCAAAAGCAATAGTGGTGAAATTGTCCCGACTTATATACTTTAGCTCCAAGTCGGGGATATTCTCCGGGGAACAAATGTTAATATCCGTTGATCGCGTGGTATGGTTGTAATATTGACGAACAAATGCAATAATTGGCAATAAGTCTCCTGCCGTGTAAGATGAACCGATTTGTCTGTGATATTGAAACGCCCTGATGACATCATTCCTGCTAGCTGGGTCCAATAACTGTCCACAAAGAACAAATATTTAGTAAATAGCAAAATACAGGGTGGTTTAAATGTCACGCTACAATGGAAAATTTTTCCCTGGGAAAAATCGCTAAATCTCCATTAGTGACAAGATTTTTGGTTGAGATTTTTATAAAATTATTAAAAACTGATGGAACACTGATGACGAAATTCTTGAAATGTTGAATTTTAGAGACAAAATTTTGGTAACTAATGGAAATTTACGATTTTTTCCCATCGAAAAATTTTCCATTGTAGCGTGACATTTTAACCACCCTGTATATTCAATTATCAGTGATAATAATTAATAATACTTAATTATACAAAGTAATATAATGAATAATTCTGATAATTGCACTCACATTATTGTTGGGTCCGTATTCTTGCACCCTTAGCAAGTACCCTGTCTTCGAGTTTATAGGGAAGAATGCCGCAAATGGGATCTCGTTCCTCTCTATTGCCTTATGGTAAGCTGGAGTGTCAACTTTTACGGCATAACCACACCCAAGCCCTTGACCAGATCCTTCCTGAAATACGATACAACCAATTCAAAGTTATGTATTAAACGTATAGACACTTCTCAATCATTATTTGCATTAACTCACCTCATCTTCATCAGATTTATTTTCAAGTACTTCACAAACGCGCTGTTCAACATCCTTTGAAGTACTAGCATGTCCCTTTCCCTTTGGTGTGTCTTCTTCCGGCAATCGTACCAATTTCACTTTTCGACTAAATATTACACATTTTCGTTAATTTAAGACTTCACCTAAAATAGTAAAACCGAATGAACCATGAACTACAGGTCACTCACCCCCGCTCAGTGAACACAAAATTAATTCCATGTTTTTTCTTCATGTGATTGTTGAGGAGCAATTTTTTATCGAAGCCTTCTGGACACATTGTACATTGAAACACACCTTGTGACACCGATCCATTTTCAGCATTGTTCTGAAATTAGAAATTTATGGATTGCACATTGCATGTGTCCATACTACAACGAAATATCATTAATTGATATTAATTAACATACCATCTGATCCTGATGTGAAACAGTACATCCCCCAAGATCCCCTTCAACAGGTGGTACTGCATCCAACTCGGAAATGTCGCCCAGCTCAGGCTCATCACTTATCATAGTTATCTGAAATGATGGTCCAACCCTTCCAAACGACGACTCAACAGTTTCCACTTCCTCAAACTTCCACATGTCTCGAACTTCAACGTTATTTTCCGTGTACCCCATTCCGTCCGCTTTGACTTGCCACTGGCTCATTTTTCCAGAAAGTGAGTACTATGATTTGACCTTCGGTTGAAGTCCAGTGAAAAAAAATAAGTAAGAATCAAATTAACTAAGAATTGAGTATTTACTTACAAATCAAGTTTACCAAAGGTTTCTTTTAGTAATTGTGATTCTTTGCTATAATGTTCGAAAATTTAGAAAACGGAGATTTCGGAGAGGTATTTTGTGATGCGCTTCTGTCGAGGTGAGAAGACGACTGAAAAACTGACTTTTTCCAGAGACCGACTCTTCAGTCCTGCTGAAAATGAAAACCCACAGCGTTTCTCTCGCTGAGTGAATGACCTCTGGCCGATCGTCATATTTCCTCACTCTCAAAATGAAAACAAACCCTAATTTTTCTATTTCGATTTCTGAATTGTAACAAAGTGATTAACTTTATTTCGAAAATTGGGTTATCGGTATTTTCATGATAACTAATAAAATGTGTGGGAGTGGTGATAAAAATATATGTATGACAAGTAGTATTTGTCATGATATTATGTTTATATTATGTTTAGATAAATTATCATTTAATATTGATTAGTCGATTCCGAACACTTTCGACGTTCCAAAATTTAGCTAGTAATTTTTACTAGCTATAAAAAATTGTATTAGCTAATACTTTAATTTATCTAATTTCGTTCAAGTCTCCTTTTTGATGACTAATAAATTTTCGTATAAAAACACGATTAACTTGCAGTGTTATTTATTTTATAAAGTTTTAAAGTCTCTAATACCGTGTAAAATGAAATAAACAAAGGACGGCAAAATTTAACTACAGAAACTTGACTACAGAAAATGTGATTTAGTATTATTAGAATTATTGCGACTCTACTAATAGCAAGCTTATGTGCACTTCTGCATTTTTTCTAAGCGAAAATTGAATTGTTGAAAGATATTGTTAATCATTAAGCATATGTACAGCGCTAATGGTCATAAATTCCTTAAATTACTTAAAGACTGGTCAACATCGCATTAAAGGAACGATAAGTTCCATTTAAGTAGCTCTGCAAACAGAATGTGAATGGCGTGGCATGGCACGAAATTTTGCATTGGTGAATTTAGGTTTGTTTTTTATGTCAAGTGTCAATAAATGTAAACAAAACGTGGAGTTGGATATAATCATAAATAAGCCATACTAAGTTATTAATGTCCAGGAATAAATATCATGATTCATACTCATATGCGTCATTACATATATGTAACGGTACAAAAGTAATAGATGAATTTATCATTGATATGATTAACTAAATTTGCTCCCGTTTATTCAAATTATGATTCAATTCCTGCCTCATTCAGTACAGCATCCCATGTTCAGAGATTAGATGTTTTATGAAATCCTTTACACTAATCAAGCAACCAAAATAACTTTTAATTCCACGATATTCTTTGACATTGAGTAGTAAATTGGACAAAAATACACAAGGGGTTTAACTAATTTCGCAAAAAGAAAGCCATAACTGACGGGTACTGTTCCTCTTAGGAATACATACGACCTTTGCAATATCAGATCTCGATGCCATTTGATATGTTGTACAACTATTTAGTCGTTCCAAGCTAGCTGTAAGCTGCTCTAGACTTAAAATCTCTTGAGATAATAAAAATCTGATATATGAATTGGATTTCTCAAGCGGTTTTGAATAAATACCAGAAGTCAATTTTTAATTACTTGCAAAGCAGATCAACATGGAAAATCTTAACAGGAAGAGGGTGGCGAAAATTTGTCACTAAAAAAATGAGTGAGAAGCATTACAGGAGTCGAAAGCGAACTTTAATTTAGTTCAAATTACTATGAAAACGTTCGTGAACCAAATTTCTTAAAAGATGTTTTATTTCCCCTAAATGGAGTCGAATCACCTTTCAGCAGCAGCTCATAGTGCAACAAGATCCAAACGCGTCTTAAAAACCAAACTCCACAGTACAGTGTTTTTGAAAGTTTTTTAAAATTTCACATTTCTCCAATACACACCTTTGGTCAACAAAAGATATTAAAAGAAAAAAGCTGAGATTGCAATTGAGTATGATAAAGCAACTATCTGACATCAAGACTATGCAAAAATTATGAAAATCCGAGCAAAATTGGATTTTTGGCATAAGTTTAACAGGGCATCAAAACCTGGTATTGCAAAGGTTGTACACATTCCTCCTCGGACTGCTCGCTGCACTTTGCCGATGTTCCAAATGATTGACAAATTCTTACTGGATATTTGATCGAACTGTTGCACTGGTCATGCAATGGATGACATAAATTAGCAATTCATATGCACTTATATCTTACAACTTTGTAAATAAAGGTGCACGGCTGTAAATATGCGTCATAAGATACATAATATTTTTGCATGACCTTAAAATGTTTCATGGGCGTGAGGCCAGTTCGTTTCTCGCCTTGTAAGAGAAAGCACTTCAAAATTTTTTCGTGTTAAAATGCCAAGGAATTTGCATACTTGTAAGTCCCTCCCGGATGTTGAAGAGCCAAATACATCCAATTATCCCATGTCAATAATCGGGAGAATTGTTCGTGGTCCGACACGTCCCCCTGACGTGTCGACTACCCCCCAAGACGAACAGAGTGGGGGCACGATTTCCCAACCTGAGACACGCCTAACAACCCTGCACCACGAGAATGAGACTGGGTCACGGCTTCGTGCTCGCCAGATTGTGGGGCCAACGCCACAAGGCGGAGATCCAATCCAGACGACGACTTTGCCAAAACTTGTCACTATCGCCGATAAGATTATGAATGGGAAGGTAATTTGCATCCACATACTTGATTTATAAATTCTACACCAAAATATATAAGGAATACAATTTCGTCTTTTGAAATCGTTAAGTAATCGTAATAAGTAAATTTGAATTGTCAATTTTCCGAAATCTTGTAAACGATCTTGCATCCTTACTGCATGATTCTTATTCTTATTAGCCTGCATCATCATCGGCAACAACAACGTCTATACCAACGTCGCATAATCCTGAGGAACATTCGCCAAGATCTGATCAAGATGAGACAAATGATGCCATAATTGAGGTAAGATGAGATTTTTCAACCCCTTCTCGTTAGTATAGATTGTGGTAGAACTCGGTGTTATTAACTTTCATCCTACATGCATACACACATTGCATATTTACTTGGGAGAAAGTTGAGAAAGTTTCCCCAATTTCACCACGCATTGTATTTCCTCATGTATAGATTCCGCCACCGCAACCCCCACGAACATCTGGTCAACACGGCCTGGCAAAAAATGTAGCGTCACACCCCATCGAGACATCGTACAATCAAGGCATGAAGCAACTACTAACAAACTGTGGCAACATTATGATTGCGACAGTATTTCCCAATTACAATGGAACCATTCGAGATGAAGAATCCGAGAATTCAAATCAAAATCAACAGCAAAATTCCGACTTCGTCATAGATATGACCTTGGGAGAGTCTAATGATAATGCGGAAGTTGGCGATAATGCTAATACTTCCCGTCGAGAAAGTATTCCAAGACCATTTTCAGCTCGAGTCAAATCCGCTTTTCTCGATTGGGACGACATCGAATCAGACATTGAATCAGAAATTGAGACAGATGATGAAGATATCGAGGCTCAAATTCCATCCACGCAGAAACCACAACCACGGCGTGACCTACTCGCTACGTTGGACGATGTCGGCCAAAATGAGACTCCTCCCTTGCAGGATGAAACATCAAAGGCACGCATCTCACGCCCCGGCGGGGGTGGAATTGCAAATCTGGTCGGTCAAATGATGACCGTTCAAGCAGCAGGAAAAAGGATGCTGAATGAAGCCGAGATTAACCGGAACTTTTTCCTGGGATCTCTCCAATCTCTGCAAACCGTCATCAACGTGGGGGCATGTCAGTTTTTGAGCCCTTTCATAATTACAGAAGACGAAGGCGTCTTTAAACCGCAGACTAATGTTGTGCACCAGGTGAGTCAGAGTTCTTTAATTGTTTTTGCATGCACACTTTCACGTGAGACACGTGTTGGTAGAAAAATGTCGTGTCAAATGTTGGTTTATTCCTACTTATTTATCTCAGGTGATTATCATGTCATCCTTGTTTGTTCAGAATGTTTGTGTCAACCTTTCAATTGCAATATGTAAAAACTCGAAGAATATTTACTTTTAATAGCGCATACATATCCACATCGAACAAGATCGATTTAAGCTATTGTTGTATGAGTCATTATTATGCATCTAAATCCGGACTCGGTTTCTACTCATGAATTCTGCACAATGCTATTTTTACGATGCTATTAACGTGTATGACGTCAGTGTGCACCATAATTTGTTACTTCCTGCAACCACGTCACTCAAAAGCATGTTTTGTGTCGCAATGACCTTGATAAGGCATCAGGGATTGAAGCGTCCTATGGCGATGATACTCGATTCCTTGTTAAGGCGACGTTTCGATCACGACGCTATGCAAATTTTTATGGTGTTAAAAATAATGGACAATTCGAAATAATATTAAAATTCTAATGGACAATTTCTTGCACAGACAATCGTGACCACTTCTCTGTGCGTTGCTACGGCACATAAAACGTACGAGGCTTATCGGAATTGGGAGTTGGTGGAATTGAAGGAAAATCCGGAATCTGGCTTGGAATTCATGATCCATGCAACAACGGCCCTGCTGCTGTGGTCCTATCTCTTCTGCGTGACGCTGAACCGATCCAAGTTTAAGAAAATCTACACCAACTTCCGGATTCGGTCCGCTGATCTCGCCAACGAAATCAAAAATCGGAAAATAATGGTACTGAATTTTTTTTAATTAATCGTTTTCAAATAAGACAAGAATTTGGGGGCAAGATTTTTGCATAATTGTTCAACAATTATTGTTGCATGCATTGTCGGGCTAATTGAACGATTTACTTCATTTTTCAAAGTATTTTACATATCATGCATATAAGTAAAAACTGAAACCACCTAAGAATATTAGTTTATTTTCTTAGCGGAGCATAACTGGTAGCTATTTTCAGCACATCATTCATGGTAATATTGTAACGATCCTTTCCTGATCCGATGATTATCCCAAGCAGTAACTGCTTTTGAGAGGGCGACTTTGCCTTCACAGGCTTCGACACAATCATATTCCTCGTAAATAAAACTCCAAATATTCCTGTCTTTGCAATTTTCAAAGGTCTCGTTCAGTCGTTGACAGATGTTAACTCTTCGGTTCCACTTCCAACTTCCATACCCAGTTATTTTGGTGCAATTACTAATGTCGTTGTTAAAGCAACCTGCAAGTAATTAAGCGCAAGTTACAGAAATTTACAAGTAATTACAAGAACTGTACGTTAAGATAAGGATTGAAAGTTGTGAAATAATTTAAATAAAAATCTCACGTGGCTCGGCTGCCTGTAGTTGTGAAACGCACATGCAAATTAGTATCCACATTATCTTAAGTAATGGCAACATATCTGTGAACTACTGTGAAGGGTAAAAGTTGAGTTCAAAATCACACAATTTGCAAAGATAGACTATTTCTGGGACTGAAGGATATGAGTAAAAGTTATTCAGATTGAACAATAGTACAATTAAAGTTATTATTATTATTTTATGGAGTTTGTCATCAACTATGCGGTTAATATGTAGTACATTATGTACTGTACATATGTGTAGTTCTCTGATCCTAATTATGCCTCATGCTTATGACGGAGATAATTTATTGCCGAAATATAAAATTATAATTGTTTTCACAATCATCATCATTTTCTGGATGTTTAATTTCCCAACTAATTTCAAACATGCGAATTTTGCACTTCAACTACATTTTGAAAATTGAATCTTTATTTTGCAGCTTTTGATTTGTACATCTCTGATGACTCTGGGATTCTTTGGAATCACTAATTATGTGGAATGGGGTAGCACGCTTTATTCTAAAGGCTGGATAGGACTGGAGAAAGAAATTATCAAGAAGTATCGCAAAGTGAATATTAATCATGGCGACTGGCTAATTGGCAAGGAATGGATGGCCAGAATTAATCTGGTCTTAAACGTGAACGTTCAGTGCGTCTTGACCCACATTTATTTCGTGATGTGGAGCTCTGCACTCTCCTTGTTTAAGACGCAACGAGACACAAAGAAATTGGTCTCCGAGGGGATGATGCGCATGGAAATACGAAAAGTACAAAAAAAACATCAAAATTTTTAAGGTTTGAGATTTTCGTTTTAATTTCGACTGTTTTTTTATATAGACAATCGATGTATTTCGGCGCATCAAATACCAGATCCATGCCCTCAGTGGGGCCATAGCACCAATTACCATGGCCTGCGTGATTCAACTGATCCCCACGTGCGTGGATTTCATCAACAAGTTTGCCAAGAAAGAATTGGAGTGGTACAACATCTTGGTGATCGTTGTGAAGATTGGTCATCTCATTGTTGCCGCAGAGGCAGCAGCGAATGTATATACATACACATTTACGTGCATACCTTTTTAAAACTTAAAAACGCAAAAAATTATGCTTTATCATGTTTTGGATAGGCTGATAATCTAGCTGATCGAGTGCTCACCTTGCCAGACACCTACAAGGATTGCACCCCCAAGGATTTGATTGAACTTACCAACGTCACGCAGAGGTCGATCAGCCTCCGTGGATTGGACTTCTTCGCAGTCAATTATAAAGTCCTTGGAGCGGTGAGATTTTAAAATTCTAATTAAGTACTCATTTGCATAATTTAATAAACATTTTTTCTTATCTGTGTAGATTCTGCTGTCCATTGTGACGTACTACTTGCTCCTCGTGGAGCTGGAGACAGACGAAGCGACCACGACTGATGGTCCTTGCAGCACCATGTTTGCTTAATGTCTCATGATAAGGCGTATTCATGAGGACATTCTGTTACAATTTGATAATTAAAATTTCCAAGCTTACCTATACTGCGAGGCGACATAATTCGACAAAATTTCACTATAGTATTGCTGTAAATATACTGAATTAGTTAAGAATTTATCTGTAGTTTTGCTGTAGAATTGCATACTAGAATTAGTGTAGAAATCTGTAGTTTTGCTGTAGAATTGAACAAAATTGCTTTGTAATATATTGGCATAAAACCTGAGGTAGAAAATGACAATTTCAAATGATGTGAACGTCTTGCTAAATTAATTGGGCATACTTCTTGCTATAAATTCTCGCCTAGTAATTACTGTTTGACCTTATTTTTTTATTACTACCAAAAGCTTACTTGAATATTTGTTTTGTTTAACTTCTGCAGTTAAAATCAACTCCAATTTTACTTTCCTTGAGGTAAAACCTGTAAAAATCGTACGATCTCTTGTAAATTATTGTTCACAAATTAATATGTATTTGTGGAGGTTTGCTCAATTTATCCTTAGTTGAACGCAACGTGATATTATAATACTCGAGGAGAAAGTCATTTTGTAAAAGTGTATCTATTTCATTTATATTTTATGATTTTGTTAGTACGCTTCCAAAGTAATTTTGACTAAAAATATGTATTCATTCTAACTAATTCACCATTGTGTAAGATAAGTCTGTCTATAACCAATATAGGATCATTGTCAATTAGTCGAACTTATCGTTATTTAATTCGATGTTGACCAGTCTTTAAGTAATTTAAGGAATTTATGACCATTAGTGCTGTACATATGCTTAATGATTAACAATATCTTTTAACAATTCAATTTTCGCTTAGAAAAATGCAGAAGTATAAGCTTGCTATTAGTAGAGTCACAATAATTCTAACAATACTAAACATAACATATGATAAGTTTCTGTAGTCAAATTTTGCCGTCCTTTGTTTATTTCGTTTTACACTGTATTAGAGACTTTAAAATTTTATAAAATAAATAACACTGCAAGTTAATCGTGATTTTATATGAAAATTTATTAGTCATCAAAAAGGAGACTTGAACGAAATTAGATAAATTAAAGCATTAGCTAATACAATTTTTTATAGCTAGTAAAATAATTTTAATTATAACGTCGAAAGTGTTCTGAATCGACTAATCAACATTAAATGATACTTTATAACAAACTTTAAACTTTAACTTTAAACAATATCATGACAAATACTATTTGTCATACATACATATATTTTTACCACCACTCCCACACATTTTATTGCTTATCATGAAAATACCGATAACCCAATTTTCGAAATAAAGTTAATCACTTTGTTACAATTCAGAAATCGAAGTAGAAAAATTAGGGCTTGTTTTCATTTTGAGAGTGAGGAAATCTGACGGTCAGACAGAGGTCATTCACTCAGCGAGAGAAACGCTGTGGGTTTTCATTTTCAGCAGGACTAAAGAGTCGGTCTCTGGAAAAAGTCAGTTTTTCAGTCGTCTTCTCACCTTGACAGAAGCGTATCACAAATACCTCTCCGAAATCTCCGTTTTCTAAATTTTCGAACATTAGCATAGCATCGCAATTACTAAACTTGAGGAGCAGAAACCTGATACCAGAAACCAAGTAAGCTTGATTTTGTAACTAAATACTTAATTCTTACTTATTTTTTTCACTGGACTTCAACCTGTAAAAAGTAAAGGTCAAATTAAAAAATAATTTCTAGAAATGGAGAAAATTGAAGCTGAAAGAATTAGGTACACGGAAAATAACGTAATTGACGTTCAAGTTCGAGATATGTGGAAGTTTGAGGAAGTGGAGACTTGTGAGTCGTCGTCTGGAAGGGTGGTGGGTCCCTCATTTGAGATAACGATGATAAATAATGAGTCGGAGCTGGGTGTCCAGGACATTTCCGAGTTAAATGCAGTACCACCTCCTGGCGAAGGGGATCTTGAGGGATGTACTATTTCACACCAGGATCAAATTGTATGTTAATTAATATCAATTAATATTTTGTTGTGGTAATCACATGCATGTGTGCAATCCATACATTTTTAATTTCAGAACAATGCTGAAAATGGATCCGTGTCACAAGGTGTGTTTCAATGTATAATGTGTCCAGAAGGCTTCGATAAAAAATTGCTCCTCAACAATCACATGAAGAAAAAACATGGAATTAATCTTGTGTTCACAGAGCGGGGGTGAGTGACCTGTAGTTCATGGTTCATGCAGTTTTACTATTTTAGGGGAAGTCTTAAATTAACGAAAATGTGTAATATTTAGTCGAAAAGCGAAATTGGTACGATTGCCGGAAGAAGACACACCAAAGGGAAAGGGACATGCTAGTACTTCAAAGGATGTTGAACAGCGAGTTTGCGAAGTACTTGAAAATAAATCTGATGAAGATGAGGTGAGTTAATTCACATAATGATTGAGAAGTGTCTATACGTTTAATATATAACTTTGAATTGGTTGTATCGTATTTCAGGAAGGATCTGGTCAATGGCTTGGGTGTGGTTATGCCGTAAAAGTTGACACTCCAGCGTATCATATGGCAATAGAGAGGAACGAGATCCCATTTGCGGCATTCTTCCCTATAAACTCGAAGACAGGGTACTTGCTAAGGGTACAAGAATACGAACCCAAAAATAATGTGAGTGTAATTATCAGAATTATTCATTATATTAATTTGTAGAATTAAGTATTATTAATTATTATCACTGATAATTGGATATATTTTGCTATTTACTAAATATTTGTTCTTTGTGGATAGTTATTGAACCCAGCTAGCAGGAATGATGTCGTCAGGGCGTTTCAATATCACAGACAAATCAGTTCATCTCACACGGCAGGAGACTTATTGCCAATTGTGGCGTTTGTTCATCAATATTACAACCATACCACGCGATCAACGGATATTAACATTTGTTCCCCGGAGAATATCCCCGACTTGGAGCTAAAGTATATAAGTCAGGACAATTTCACCACTATTGCTTTTGGAAACAGTGTATCAGTATGTACTAATATTCTTTATTTTGCTTTAAAAAAAACATGGCTATTTCGAAATAAACTTTGTAATGTAAGGGTGCTAACATATTCGATGATTTCATTGCATTATTAGAGCTGTGATCCCAGTGACGATGAAGAGATGGATGAGGATCCACTACCACCACCCACACCAAAACCAAAACGACGAGGTCGAAGGACAAAGAAGGAAATTGAAGAGGCAAAAATGAACGCGATCAAAGCTGCACAGCCACTGCTAGCCACATCGTCCAACGCTCATGTGGAAAAGAATGATAATCTGCAAACTGAGAACGCTGAGGTGTCAAACCTTGGAGATGATGAGGGCCGAGAAGTGCCACCAACTGCAGCTGTAAATGATAATGCAGACAACAGGCCGAAACTAATTCCTGAAGTTGTACAACCGTCGTTGGATGTGGTAGAAACACATAATCCACCAGGTATAATAAAATTACTAATTTGTTATCACGATTAAAAATCAGTTGAACATTCCTAAATTTAAATAACTAATTTATAAAAATATTTATTTACTAAGAAATGCCACTAGTGGAATCAGATCCACTACCCCCAGTACTCACACAGATGAAAGTGAACGTAGAACGCACAGATGAAGAATCTATGCATTTGGATGAATCAGTTTTACCCGTCACTCCATCCAAAGCAACAACTCCAAAATCACGAAAGGGTGATGGCAAAACTGGGAAAGGACAAAAGCCAAGATCAACTTCGAAATCAACGGGACTTTCTTCTCCTAAAAAACCAAATTCTTCTCTGCACGTGAAGATTACAAACGTGCAGGACGAACCAATGGACCTGAGCAAGCGTTCGAACACTCACAATGATTTAGAAGTTGAAAATGGCACAGATACGACCCAGAAACGACCCCCACCAGCCGGTTACGCTACCAACACAGCATTACCAACAAAACGAGGTCTCCCACGTAGACTCATATTTGATTAATGTATTAAACAAAAGTAATGTAATGTTAATAAGTATTTTAAACTAATGTTACCAAAATTTGATTCTCAAAATTTGAATTGTTGGAACTTGGAGGCATATTATATAATGTTGGCAAAGTAATTTGTATGAAGTCGTAGTATTACTAGTTTTTTTTATAAAATTGTTTTATCCCCTCCATTTCAGGTAATCATGAAATTAGGAAAAACTCTATTCGGATAAATAAGGCAACTCATTTTCACGAATCATCATCTTCTAAAATCATTTAATTCCTTATATGTACACTTGACTGATACAGTCTTATTATTACTAAGCACAAATTATGTTTACTAATTAGGACACATACTTGCTGACAAAAATCCTATCATCATGAAATTAATCATTCATGTTTTAAATATTATGGCTAAAATTAGAAATAGGGAACATTTGTTGTTGCTGACTCGACTAAAAGTTAAAAGTTAAAAATACGAGATGCATTATCACAGCATTATTATTACTAACCTGGCTGGAGTTAAAAAAGTAAAAGGTAAAATATTTACAGGTTAAAAATTCAAGTAAATTGCATCAGATTATACAAAAACTAAATTTTTACTGGAAGGATATGTATGTACGAGAGGTAAGGTTATCTACTTAATTCTTAAATCACAGGCGATAGCTATGTGATCCGATGCATATCTCAAATTAGGCAATCGGCTGGGACCAACTTGTTCCTCCGTGGGGAGAAGAAGCACCGATTCCACGTCGAGATGTCTAAAAAGATAATTGTTCATTAGTTAACTTACTGTATTCCTCATTACTTTATGTCTAATTTTGCATACTTGTTGTGGAAAATGTAATCCAACGTGTGACAATATTCGCCATCACCTCGAACCTTCCAAGTCGTGTATGGTGCTTCATCGTTATTGTAAAGCTTTGAATACGCACTTTCCACCGAAAGTCTGTAATTTTTATTCAATTAGTTTCCCTCCTTGGGCAAATAATGTAATCACGAATCAAATTCTCACCTTGATTTAATCGTGGAAATCACTGCTTCAGATGGCACAGCGTTAAAGTCACCACATAAAACTAGCGGTTTGGACCCACCCCCACCACAAGCGGTCAAATAACTTGAGACGTCTTTCCCCTGTTCGTTCCTCATGGTTGCTAAAAGAGCTCCTTGACGGGCTTTAAGATGTGTCGTCGCCACGCAGAATTGTTGACCTGTTGCTCGAACGGAAAGTTGGGCAAAGATGCAGACCTGCATACAAACAGTTTTTTATTAGTGAGATGGATTTCTTGTGGAAGTCTTCGTAAAAATCACTTTTTTACCTGATTGGATTGAACTCTCCAAATTTCTAAAACCCGACTCGAAGCGACCATCAAGTCGAATTTTTCTTTCCGATAGAACAACGCGCAGCCGTCTGGACCGTTATTGTTGCGAAGATAGATGCACGGAGAGTCAGGCTTTGAACAGAACACGCCCCGATAACCGAGAGGAACGAGACATTTGTTGAGGAAATTAAAGTGGTCTACTTCCTGTAGTGCGGGGAAATTATATTTTAGTAAATTTTGATATATGTATGTTCTGGAATCAGTAAACATTTCTTAAAACTTACCTGAAGACATATAACGTCCGGATTGTAGAGGAGGATTTCATGCAAAATCCTGAGACGTCTCTCGGTCCAGTTCAGTGTTCCATCCGGTAATCCGACAAAGTTGTCGTGCTCGACGGCCAACGCTTGGGCTAAGATATTCCAGGTTAAAATTCTAAACGTGTCCGACTTCTGGGGAGGAATGTGAGGTATCGATGATGACGATGATACTGTCGGATTCTCTGTAACATAGGATATTATGTCATAAATGAGGGACTGACGCCATAATTTATGTGTATTGCCTACCAGGTATGACGGGGTGAGACTTATCCCCCAACATTGAACGAGGAGATGATAATAATGATTTAGCACCATCAAAATTTTCAGCCTTGTTTTCTCGTGACTTGAAAACAACGAAATTTCTCGTTATCAGACCAGGACCGGGGGGAAGTTCTCCGATGCAGCGGTTAAGAAGCGAGTCTCTACTGGCGATAGATCCCACTTCGAAATCGGCATCTTGCACGTCCTCCCGAACTGCGGGGACCGATGTGAAACTTCCCATCCTAGAAAATTTGGAAAAAAAATTATTCAGTAAAAATTGTCCACTTGATAAATCGTAATTCTCTTCTTATTCCCCATGCAAAGTTTGTTCATAATGAAATGAGTCCAATAAGCAGGAGCGATAAAAAATTGTTATCTTTCTTCCTCCCATAAAAATCGCACCATTTTTGACATAGTTTCTAATTGACAATAGAAATATTTGACATTGAACAAATAACAAGGAACAATAACCTCGGCATATTTCATTCTTGGAAGCTCGCTTGTATTTGAATGCGAATCAACAAATTTCATAATTATCACAATTTCACTGCGCTAATTTGTTCTCTGACAGCTAATAAAATATTAAGCTATGGATTGGGCGAGTTATCATCATGCTAATAAAAACTTGTTTTAACGACATTAAAATCAAGCTCAAAAACAAAGTCAAAAATAAAGCAACTACTAAAATGATATGTACTAGCCTGATTTGCAGAACTAAATATGTGTTATCATTTCTACATAATAAAAAATCTGCAAGCAATCCAACTGAAAGCACATCGCTCGTAAAATTAACTCCCAACAATATTTTAAGACCAGTTGAACAAATTGAGACAAAACAATAAAAGCTTTGATTTAAAAAGCTGCTCAACTTTCAACCTTTAACACATTACACACATTTTTACATACACAAAAAGCACGAAAATCTCATGTTTAGTCTACCTGGTCGTTTTGAACACATTTTTCACCGGTTCAGCAATTTTTCGCACGGAATGTCTAATGGCAAGCATCATGATTTCCGCTACTGGATAAAATGCACATTATTGTACTATGAACGTCGTTATTGTATACTCAAATACACAAAACCAATATGACATGAGAGAGACTTGATGTGCTTAGTAATGCAAATATGCAAAAGTGACAGATTATGTAAATATGCATTTGCAATGCATTTTATGACGATGACGTGAAATTTTGTGCAGGCAGATTCAACCGTATTTATGTACCGTATACTAACCTGAATTGAATACAACCACGATGGGACACAGGCAACACTCCGTCCTCCAGTTATAAACCAGACAGATAATAATAATGACCAGACCAGATCCAGTTCATTAACCTCTTGACGACGAAGTACACACATGTGTGTAGTATTATATTTACCGTTCACGGCGAAGTACACACATTTGTGTAGTATTTAATTTTCCGTTGACGACGAAATACACACATTTGTGTAGTGTTTTATTTTCCGTTGACGACGAAATACACACATTTGTGTAGTATTTTATTTTCCGTTGACGACGAAATACACACATTTGTGTAGTATTTTATTTTCCGTTGACGACGAAATACACACATTTGTGTAATAATTGAATTTTCCGTTGACCTCGAAATACACATAAATGCGAAGTCATATTTTTTTGCAAATTCGAGAATTTCGCAATTTAATTTCGCATATTTTTTGGTGCTATTGCTTGAAAATGTCCCAAATTATTTTCACACAATCTGAAGAGATTGTGGATGAACATCCTCAATTGCATACTCCTTCATGGGTCGAAGAAACTTATTTGGAGACACAATATGAGATGGGCGAGGAAAATATCGACGACGAAGCCATTTTGGAGTTCGAAGCGGTGGATGAAGAGGATGAGGAGCCCCTGATTGAAACAGTACGTTGTACTTAACGTACATATGCGTGCCACCGATTGTGCTAATTTTTTAATTTTTAGGATGGAATTGAATGGGATGGCGATCACGAATATTTCTTCCCAGAGGCGGAAGATTTTCAAGAGAGCGTCTTTGTGCGAGACCCGGAGGTCAACGATGCATCATCGCCATATTTTATACTTCGTAGATTTTTAACAGAAGAAATAATTCAGGAAATAATTTATCAAACCAACCTCTATGCCAGGCAGACAAATATTCCCAAGTGGACAAATTTATCAGTTCAGGAGTTCTGGGTTTTTTTCGCACTTAATATTCTAATGGGAGTCGTTCGAAAACCAACGCTTCAGGATTATTGGAGCACTAACTCGTTGATTGCAACGTATTCGTTTGGCGACTCCATGAGTAGAGATAGGTGCATACTTAAAATACTGCTACAGTTGTACTCAAGTGTTAATCTTGAAAATGAATAGGTTTTTACAAATTCTGCGTGCCCTTCATTTTGTGAATCTGGAAGACCCTGAATTGAATCAGACAGACAGGTTTCACAAGCTTGGATCAATTTTGTCAAGAATTTTGGCCAATTTTAAGAATTTTGTGAATCCTGGAGAATTTTTAACACTGGATGAAGAGTTGATGCCATACAAAGGAAGACTGAGCATCCGGCAGTACAATTCAAAGAAAAGAGGGAGGTTTGGCATCGAATCATTTTTTCTCATGGATTCACAACATCGCTATGTATTGGACATTATTCCATATCAAGGGAAGACCACTACAATTCATGATCGGTCTTGGATTACAAAATATGGCTTTGGAGGTGCCATCGCTCTGACTTTCTTATAAAAAGCATACTTTGGAAAAAATCATCGCCTTATCCTTGACAATTATTTTCAGTCCCCTACTTTGGCAAAAGTTTTAGTTAGGAAGCGTGTATTCGTATTAGGCACTGTCCGGAGGACTAGAAAATTCATGCCAAAATTTAATGATCCCGTAACAAAAAAGCCAACAACTTTAAAATCTGGAGAAATCGAAACATTCTCGGATGGGGATCTCTTACTCGAAAGGTGGGGAGATCGAAAAGAGGTTATGATGTTAAATACTTTCATAGAACATCGAATGGAAGAATGTGAGTCAAGAAACCCTGCAAACCAAAGGTTCAAGCCAGCAAGTGTCCTTGTGTATAATAAAACGATGGGATCTGTGGATAATATGGACGCCATCATTCGACCATATCAGACTCTGAGGAAGACAAAGAAATGGTATCGTAAATACGCATTTCATCTTCTCGATATTTGCATCTACAACTCTTTTGTAATTGCTGGCCACTTCAATTCTCAAATAACGAAAAACGGTTACAAGGCATATCTTCTCAGTTTAGTGAACAGTATGCTTGACGAGAATCAACTTGAACGAAGTACCAAAGGACGTCGTCCCAAGTGCCCCAACGCTCAAAAGGCCAAATCGAGTCCACATTATCCTCAAACTCTTCAAGATGACAATGGGAAAAATAAAAGGTCAAATTGCAAGCTATGCACACAGAATAAGCAAAGAAAGGCAACAAAATATTTTTGTGATGACTGCAAGGTGTGGTTATGTGTAAAGGGCGAAATAACTTGTTTCGAAAAATTCCATAAGAAATGATTTGTGATGTTTTAGAGCGTCTTCATGTTTTTCATGCAGTTTTCAGTATTTATATTTGTGATATTGCATGATGATTTTGAGGTTTTTAACTACAAATTATGGTAATTATGGTCAAATTCTAAATAAACCCATAAAATTCGATTGTTTAAAAATTCCGGTTTTCGGGTTTGTTTCATTATAATTAACCCAGACGGCAAGGGCATGCCTCTAATTTTAGTATTCGTCTCCAATTTAAAGCATCCTAAAGTATCTTAGTGATAAATATATTTTAAGCTGATGTATAATTAGTCAGCAACGGATTATCTTTAACAATTCACTTAGAAGATAAGAGGTTAATCTCTTTCAGTACAGCAGTAGCAGCAGTAGCAGCCGTTTTCCAAAATATGTGTCAAGCTCTATAGTCATGGTCACATTAGAGAAATATTTATGTCCCATTGTCACATTTGTGTGACATTTCTTGTTTTTACACTTGTGACTCGTCTATTTATACACCAACCACCACCACTGTCTGCCCTATACTGCTGTACTACCGATAAGTGACGCGTATGACTCAATGAATGTGGAGGATGACGCCATTTACTTATCGCGATATGTATCTCACAACAAATTGACACTTGACATTTTATCAGATGAATAATTATGCACGGATTTGATTAATGCTTACAAATTCTGATGCGATGATGAAGCAAGGCCTGGCCGACGGTACCACTGCACTCGCACTGAGGATGAGACTACTGAACGAGTGTCAAGTTCCAGGCACAACCGATCACGGGCAATTTCCCTCAAAAACTGGTTCCCACGATATAAATTGTAACATGCCAGCCAGTACCAGGCACAAAAAGTCAAACTGCTGCTGCTACTGGAACGTGTTGATTTTGCTTGTGATGATATTACCAACCATTATTCTAGGCTTATATAAACCTAAAAAACACTTAACCAAGAACTGAGGAGCCTCGTCAACAAGTTTTTTTACGAGCTATGTATGTACAACCACCAAAAGCTTATTTGTTGAGTGAGATAACACATAAAAATGGAAATTGAAGAAA
This sequence comes from Folsomia candida, assembly GCF_002217175.1. Classification (NCBI taxonomy): domain Eukaryota; kingdom Metazoa; phylum Arthropoda; class Collembola; order Entomobryomorpha; family Isotomidae; genus Folsomia; species Folsomia candida. The sequence goes on from NW_019091209.1 coordinate 3,350,974, forward strand.
GCCGGACTTGCTATATATATAAATCTAACTAAAAGTTTGCAACGGATGCAAATAAAAATTCACTGTCCGTGTCGTGTGCTTCATTTCTAGGCAGATGAGACTTACCAAAAGTTGCAACTACCCATAACCAAAGTATTTGAGACTATGCACATGCCAAAATTATCATTTCTTACAGTAGTAAAATCTCATGCGATGTATTATTCATCGGCTAATTTTTCTACAAGATCTCACGGAACGGAGGGGAAATTCGAGAAAAATTACCTCACGAGATACTGAAGGATCTGCTTTGGAGGTGTGGCCGGGGGTTTTCCCTCCTTTGCGCGTCGCTCAGCGAGCGCGAACGTTTCCTGCACGTCCTGCTTAAGCACGCGACCACCCGCGTCCCCCCAGCTGTGCACTTGCGGCGATAACGTCTCCATTTTCAAACCTTACTCAAGAATTCGACTTTGAAAAATCTCCAAGTCTCAAAAACTCGTTAAAAAACTGAGATTTTTCGGGATTGGCACAACTGTCTAAATAAACAAGACGCACGGTTTTACGAGGGTGACCTGACTGACTGACTGACTGACTTTTAAGTTGTCGTGTTTAATGGCAGACTTCCACGATGAGACTGACTTGCATCGGTTGCTACAATCCTTTTAAAAGTGAAGGTCCTCTCGTCGTCGTCTTCTTCTTTCGTGTGATTAGTGCTAAATGTATTCTAGATAATTTGGTGGAACGATATTATATTGTCAGTTCGTAATCTGTGTGAATGTTCTATGTGCACAACTGAGAGTTTGTGTGAGCCGAGATTTCATTATTATGCAGCATCACAACAACGAAACTAAAGTGTGTGTGCATGCAGTGTTTAATAATGCCAAGAAGAAGAGGATGATATGTTCATATGCCGTCTTCTTCTGCTTTCTTGTTAGTATAATAATCGTATCATCATCATCATATCTTCATCTTCGGCCAATATGAGCAATTACTTAAGAACACAGAGTCAGTTCAAGCCTACTGACTTTGTATGTATGTTGACCGTCATGATTCTATGTACGATATGCATATTTAAACATATTCACCTCTCTGTGTTGCATATATGTAGTAGTAAAATGACTTATTGGATGATTTAGGCCTATCTGACTGAACAGGATGAAGAACCAGATCGCCAATGCTTTGTATGAAACATACATATGCATGAATGCACCGTATAATACAGTTCATCGTCGTCGGTCGTTAAAAGATGCACCAATATTTTTTTTTACTGCAACAGCACACAATTCATCTTACGGTTCTAATTGACGAGTCCTAATTGACGGCAAGGAGAGGTTGATGATGAGACATGAAAAGGTCTCACTGCACATTCATAATTTGATCAGTGACCAGACCACGTTAGAAGAATTGAGGTGAGATCTGTCTGTAGTAAATCGTGTAAAGCATTCTAATGATATACTGCAAATTTGGTAGATAGAAATGCATACCCATTGTAAATAAATATGCATTTGCATATGTACATACATACGCTGAATAAGTCTGCATGCATGCACTTTACACACATAAAACAGCAATGTGCTGTATCCTGTGACGTTTTTTTTATCCCCTCTGAAATTAGGACAACTCTGTATGCAGCTCGTTAACAAGAACAACAACGTCATCATTGTTCAGAGGAGTAACGTAATCAAGATGATGATGATGATCAGATTCTAAATTATGTAGATACAGCTTATAAACAAAGAAATGTAACTGTTTCGGTCAGGAGTTGCGTGTGTACAGAAAAAATGCTAACGGTACTTGAAGTTTGGACACCTGGAGTATTTTGTTTACAACTGTTTTGAACGTCTCCTTGTGCCATTTACGTTTTTTTGTGTGGATGATTCACCACACCACGTAGCCTTTAGATTTGATACAATTAATTTTGTTGACGTAGGTATAACTAACTAAAAAGTAAACAAAATTGTGTCAACAAAATTTCCATTAATATTTCCATGAACTCACTCACTCTCGATCCGTTCGTGTCCGTAAACATGAAGCAGTAGGTACGTCATCAATGTGATCCAGTTCTGTACAGTTTTCATATAAGCATGTTTCGTTAAGTGCGTCTTAAGATACATAATTAGATCATGGCTAAATTGGTTTGACGTACGAGATGATGTGGAATAAATTTTGGAATTATTTTTGACACTAATTTATAATGATGCTGATAAAATTATGAAATTTTGCAAAAAAAAAATACATTTCCAGAAACCAGTTTTCAATGAAACTCCAACTCATGCATTTACATCGGCGTCACCCTGTCTACGGCTCTTTGGACATGTCGTCAGACTGACATTCAGAGAGTTTTTTTTACGTAATCGTGCCCTCATCATCGCGAGCCGAGTGATTACCAAACACGAGTCGAGAAGGAATATTCCTGGAGGAACGAGGAAGCAATAACAACAACGTTCATCATTTTTTTGCTAATTTTTGTTTGTTTTCCTTTCATTTTATTAACTATGTATTTGTTGTGAATTAGGCAGCCTAGAAAATTGGCCGTTTAACCGATCGGCCATCTATATTAATTGGAACAATAACAAAATACATAATAATCATCAGGTATTGACGCATTATATTAAATCACCCAATTATTCGGAGGTGATTTGTGGCGATCATGGCACAGCAGCGTGGTTCCATCCATTAACTTGACGATGGTCGCAAGAAAAGAAAGCTAATAAACAGCTCTTATCTATCATCGAATCGAATGACATTATTGCGTGCAGTCCTCATGTTTGCTTTCATTTCACGAAATTTCAATATATTTATATCCTAAATTCAAGACAATGTCCAGTCTGGTTGATTTATTATTGAGTATTATTCCCATATTTACTCAACCTAAGTAAATCTCATGAAGAATTGAACAAAGTCCAAATATTGACATGAACTAGTTCAAGGTAAAATGAAAATAAGTTCATGTTTGTCTTGCTCTTTCGGTTATCGATACTGTCACGAATATGGACAAAGTTGATGATCATACATAATAATAACAATTCTTCCATGTTGAATGTCATCAGCTAGATCATCCCATTTACCAACTAGGCTATGTATCATTGATGAAGAAATACTGCTATTTCGGTCATAAAATAAATACAAAATCCGTGATCTTGATCTTATCCGAGGAGACAATGTGACTCTCGTGGCATGGCAATGGCTTCTTCTACCAATTTGGCACAAGTAACAAGTATCCTACCGTTCCCGAGCCAATAAATGCTTGCTGTATCATAGATACAGATAATTACCCTCTTATCCTTCCCATTGTGTGTGCCATTTTGTTAACGGGAATGGCAACAAGTAATAAAAAAGCGAAACCATTTTTGATGTTCAGTTCAATGCAACGCACAAAAATAGCTGACCTTCAACAAGGTCTCACACTCTCAATGTGTGTATTATAACGGAGGCTGCGGTATTGTCAATAATTATTGTTCTGAGACCGTTAACTATTACCGTTCCTGGTTTAATTACGCGCAAATACTTAAATACACATAGTATTTAAGTATGTAAATAAACTTACAGAACTGCTGCTGGACTCGACTGGAGCAGACCAGACTAAATCACGTCATGGTTATGGTGATGATGATGATAATTATTCCATCTTTTGGCTGACCTTTAAGCAACGATGGTAAGAAAAAAACGCTGCATAAAAAGAGCACGGAAGGAAGGAAGGAAGAAGAAAAGGTAAGATTTAACTGGCTCTTACATCCGTTATTAACAATAGGTTTTGGAATTTAATACTTGTCCCAAGTAATTTTCCGTCGTCTATATGGACCAGAAAAAAGAAGGAGAAGAATGCATAATAAATAGAGACTTTGTCGTGTTAAAGGTTGCCTTCATGTGCCAATTGAAAGTAAAATATAGGTGATTGAGGCCATGGCCGTGGAGGAGGAATAAGAATTGAACTAATAAGTAACGAAGTAACAATCAATAAATATTTATCATAATCATGACGAGTTGCACGTATGGATGGATGTTTGTTATTGTACGTGAATGACCATCAAAAAGATCACTCACACCGGAAATAAGTTCGGGTATAATTTATAACTTGGAGGAATTACTTCCTACTCGTTGTAAAATGAGGCAATTTGTGGAGGTAAGTTTACAGTCCAAAAAGTAAGGTCGCTCGCGTTCCACGTCTCCACCACGTAAGAAATAATATGCATATTTACGTGTGTATAAACATGTGTATGGATGTAAGTTAAGAAGAAGATGAGAAGATTAACGATAGGACGAAAAATCACGAAATATGATAATTATGTGAGAACAAGTTGAAGAGTGGCATAAACCGATTGCCTCACATGAAAAACAATTAGTTATCATGACAAATTGTAGAATAGGTAAATGTTTCTGGAAATCTAGATCGTGCTGAATTCATCAAAATTTTATTTGATCTCGTATTTCAACTTGTTACTATATTTAACGCTTAATAAGCCGATTGCCTCACACGAAAAAGTTATTTAATTATCATGACAAATCGCAACTAATGAATAGGTTAAGTCTTCTGGAAACTCGGAGATCGTACTGAACTCGGCAAATTTTACTTGATCTCATCTTTCAACTTACTACTATATTTAACCCTTTCGATAATTGGTTACATGATTTTGCACTGATTCGCGATCCAACCCTCCCGCATATTTTTTTAATAAATGCGACCTTCGTTTCACTTTCGTTTAGATGCAAAGATCACTTCAAGAAATTGAGAATTGCATCAGAATTCCCAATGAGATGAGATCACCGGCAAGCAAGCAGGTAATAAACAGAGCGTAATATTTATCACTCACTATTTTATTTAATGATGCTCTAATTATTTCCAATTATGATCTCTCTTATTACACTCATAAAATGTTCGCATTTATGAACCCATCAAATCTCTCAAGTCTCGTGTCATGTCATACTGCTTTTACAATAAATGCTTAGGAAATAATGCACAAAATTTAAAAAGTAATTTATTGCTCACGTAAAAATCTCCGCATAAGCTGATCAAAAAAGGTGGCGAAATTTCCTCACTCCTCAGGAAGTAGGATAGAATTACACTGCTTTTTTTACCAAAAAAGAGAGAAACACTTGGCAAGAAGAAGAACTTTTATTGGGAAAGTCACTCCAATTGAAGACGAAAAACGTGTATTTGTATACTCGTAATTTTACAGGGAGAACAAAAAACAGAGAAAAAATGTAAAACTGTACAAATTCAAACTTTTTTGATGAATGGGTTCAACCATTTTGTAAAATTTTGGCAACTTCTGTCTCAATCTGCAAGTGAGACTTTGGAAGAAATGGGAGAGAGTTTTACGGAAATGAGAGACTCGATCTGAATGAAAATGAAACAGAAATGATGCAAACTCATCGGTAAAATATCTAATTCTGCATGATATCTGTGCTGCTGGTGGTGCAGTATGTACGAGTCGTCATCATCTAGAGCTGGGTGGGTATAGATGATTTGGGCGTTACGTTATTTTCAGGTCATTTATACCACTTCAAACTGAAAAAGACTGCAAGTCTAAGGGCAGAGATCAACACCTTGGCTTGCCCACTCGGCTGCCGGACTGCATACACATGCTTTCTTAAATATCTACAACCAACATTAATATTTTAGTTAATGACACATCCACCATTAAAATTGTGTGTAAAGTGTGTGGGGTGTGTGGGTTTGGTTGTTGTTTGGTGCATGCGTTCCGAACGTGAGCGTTGCACACCCATAAATACATTCATATGTATACTTACGTAAGTATCATACATACACCAGCCAAAGACACAGCATGAGAACAAGAAAGAACAAGAACATGTCTTAAAAAATCATGCCGTGATATGTATTCTTCTGTGCCAAAGTATCAAATTAAGGGAAAGAATGAAACGCAGTAGTTGGAACAGATGCTTGAACATTGCTACATGTAAATTTCATGTTTTTGGCTCAATTTTAGCTCCTACTACTCGAGTTCATTCCGGCTAGTTCATTGTGATATGAAAATATATCCCATCCCAGCAATAGGATGTAAATACGACGTTGACATGTAGACTTTAATCTGTAATGAGCAATAAGTGCATACAAAGTGATAACAAGTAATGATTTCTTTCTTCGATCATGCATTTCCAAGTCGTCATATCGTGTCAAGTCAGACTCACCATTTCATTTCTTTTAGGTAGGTGACCATCAATAACATGATGCCAAATTTAAAGAACAAGGAAGCACTAATGCAGCTCCACCCTCAAATAGTTTCGATTAAGGGTTCATCGGATTGTCGTCATCTACACAATTTTAGTCTCGTCCGTCTCTTGACCAATGAATCCTTGCAGTGCGGAGTCTAAGCAGAGATGCTGATGAGGAATCATTTTCTATGAAAAGGGATTAAAGTTCAGTGTCTGAGTCGCGGCGGGCGCAGAATGATGAGCATCCTCTTATCGCGTGGATTGGATATTGGAGTCTTGGATGTCGCTCACCTTCAGTCCAGTGTCATCAATTGCTTGCTTTGCTGTTGATGAACTCAAGGCAATGTCGTCGTATGTTTGATCCCCATGTCGATTATCTCTCCTCTACACGCTGCTGGACGTGAACTACAGATTTGCTACTTGGCTCAGCACAAATTATGAAAAAATATGCCACCCAGACTCGCTGGATTTGTATGAAAATGAATGAAGATGAAAGAAATTGCTAGCAAAATTGCTAATCCAAAAAATTTTATGTGCGTCGCGATAATAAAAGTTTCCTTATTAATGGACGGACAACATTACATTGTCGATTAATGCTCGCAGGATTTCTCGTGGTGGACTCGACCGGCAAGAGTTTATCTCGTGTCATGTGTAGTTTAATTTCTCTGTTTGTTTGCAGAATTATAATAATATTATTTATGTAATTATTCGTTCTAGAATTCGTCCTGGAGCCATGTGCAATTTATCTTTTGCAAGATTCATGACTAAAATGACATCATTGCGCATTATGAGATACATTTTCGCATTGTGGTGCTAACTTCTTCTCTTGCTGCGACGTTGCGCGTGTTGTTGTTGTTAAATGAATCGACGAAATAATGATTATGATAATTTCAGTCCAATAACTCCAGCGATTAATAAGTATGGAGATTAATATGGATTTCTATTTTTAGACTAAAAATTGATTGGTGGACACATTTAAGGACTGTGAAGCGCATCATTGATACAAGTTGTACTTTGTCCGTGCTATTTATAACTTGACGAATGGATGGATGGATGGATAGGTTGATCTTTCAAAGAGGGCAGATTTTCATAAAGTTTTTCTTTATATTTGACTGGAAATCATTTCCAGGAAATGATTCAACAATTTTAAAAGTTTTGCCATTACTGGTTTTACTGAAGCAAAAAATTGGATAGCGTACCCTTAATTGGCAATTTAGTTTAATTGCACCTATAAAAATTTAACAGGGTCCACACGTGCTGAATATTTAGCATTTCTTGGACTTTTTTGACATTGTAGAGTAATTTTGCATGTACGTCATGGCGAATTTCGTTGGCATTGACATTGTTGCAAATGCCGGACTCGTATGAACCTATCCAAAAGAAATACGTTCTGCACTTTGCACCCTCTCAACCTTTGTGTCGATTAATTCATTCGAAAATTCTTGAAAACTACTTCTCATCCAATATTTTTGTGCATTCTGACTGAAATTACCTCACAAAACAGTGCAAATGTATGAAAAACCGCTCATGATACGCCATATCATCCCACCATCTTGATTGGAACACTAGGCAGAGGCGTGGCCCCATAAAATAGAGAAAAATATCAATAAGTTGTTGTCAACTCAAAACATGATCATCTCATCGTTTCATTTGTGTCAGTCAAATCTTAATCTGCAAAAAAGCCAGTCGCACATATACATCCATAGCATATTCATTCTTGGAGCACGCAGGAGATGGTTGACCAATTCATCTAATTACTGGCTTGGTTCGCACAAAACTACATTTTCCCGGTTTTCCTTCAACTTTTAGTAGAACGACACAGATTTTCTGTTCTTCTGGAATAAAATTCGTCCTCTGCGAAAGAGATTGCAAAATCTGGCTGGATTTATTTATCTATTTAGATAAATCCCTCCACCCTGTTAAATTATAATTTTATTAATGCTCGCGTATTTATTTTGCGCAAATAAATTTTGACTTAATTCCAACTCGGACTCGTTACATGGAATAATAAAGGATTAGACAAAATTTTACCAAAATGTGGCTTATTAGTTGTGCCCCTGTATACAAAAACATACGTGTGAGCATGCCTCTGCATAATTAATTAGGATTACGAGACCAACAAAGTCCGGGTTAAGATACATTTTTACCTCGGTTTTCTCATATGCAAATGTTTTCTAAAATACATTTGCGTCAATGTTTTCCACTGACGTAGTAGAAACATGAAGAATTATAATATCTAAGATGCAATTTGCGGTAGCCGGCCTGGCCCCGTTTGTATATACGCCACCTCTTTGAAAATGCTGATCTTGAACTTTGCCCTTTTTCTACCAATCTAATTATTACAAAGAAAAAAATAGTGTAGAAATTACAATCATCAAATTTTTTCAAGGAATGCTGGTCAGAAAACGCGTCAAACTGCGTCAAAAAACTTTTACCCAGAGAAGAAAGCAGGAGAGATGAAAGCAATGAAAAGTTTCTCCCAGTGTAAAAAAAAAGTTGGTTAATTTGGAGTCGGCATTGTTTCCTTGTTTGGAGGAGGAGGATGAACCATCAAGATTCGTGACATTTGACTCAATACGACGGAAACAAGGGGGAAGATTGCAGGAGAGGAAACGGGATTAAAAGTGAGCTCATTTACAGGTCTGACACGGACAAATGAAGTTTAATGAGATGGGATTGCTAGAAGGACAAGAGGATTTTTTTTATTCAACTGTGACCATGACCAGATTTCGTACTTTGCTAAAAAAAACTTTGCTTAAGAGCTTTTCTTTACGAGAGAGAGGGTTTTATTTTATGTCAAAACTTAACTTATGCATGTATTGAGGTACCCAATTTGTGAGAGGAATCATTCCCGTGGCTCATGATTAACCACTACGGGGAAATGTGGAAAGTTTAGAAAATGAATGAGGAAAAATCTCGAGATACAAAAATATTTTCGAAATTGCACACTTTCCTTCCACGCGTTTGTCCCAGTTTCGAAGTTTGGTGGACAAAAGAATTTCAATTCGTCATTAATTTTTTGCCTCGTTCTTTCATAAATATTGCGAAAACGAAGAAACAAATTCTGCACGAAATAAAATGAAAAATGTGGAACACTCCAACTCCTCGAAATACGTACACATTGTTGGTTTTATTTATTCACAATTTTGCATTCATCTCCTCAATTGACTACACAATGTTTTTATACTTATTCTTAGAAACACTTTCATCTGGATACAAAAGAGAAGAAATAAAATGACACTTTGCATTTAGTTAGTACGACAACTTTCTCTCTCACGAAGATTCTCCGTAGAATGAAATTACTAACAAGTTTTAGGTAGCATTATGTCGATACATACGTAAATACGTACGTAATATGTATTTATGTGAGTCATTTTTTAGCATTCATTCCGATTTGTAGTAATCCGAGGTCAGTCTTCACATGACCACTTTTTTTGAAGTAATTGACTTTTACTCTCATGTGTATAGCAGCAGTAATAAATATGTAGTGGGTAGTTAGTCAAGTATGTATGTAGTACATATATAACTGGTTTGGTTTATAATACATTTTTGTAATTGCATACAAATCTACGGCGTTACGTACAAACGGGGTTTAGCAATTTTGGGGGAATCAGGACAACTTTTTAATCCATCTTGTCTCTCAAACCGAAGAAAATTGCTATTTACCACATTTTTTACTTACTTTCTCCACGGTAATATTTTCGTGATACAGATAAGTCACACACACCGTTTTATGTATGAACAGGAAGAGCACCATGTTTGTAAGGCTGTAAAAGTTGGTGGGTTTATTTATTCTCTCGTGTAAATTATTCATTGATGGTACAGCTAAATTCCATAATTTACAATGCAGATCTAGCAAGCTCCTTATTTCACAAGATTTTTTTAAAATTTCATGCAGGAATTTGATGTTGGCAAATTGAGAGAGTAGACCAAATGCCTGAACAAAGTATGTAAATACACTCTTGGTGCCGGATTTTCAAAGGTTTCCTAGTACATACATACCGTTTGGTTATGAGCAAATAAAAGTTAAAAAATTTCTATCATTTCCATTCTCTTGAGTTGGCTATGAGATAGATAAACCTGATAACACAACCAACGATAAGATGATATCGTTCCTACCACATATACATCAACCAAGGTCAGGAATAACGCATACTAAATAAAAAATGGGCAAGGACTTCTCAAAAAGTCTTATTTATAAAAATTTCATTTTTCCCATAATAAAAAAAATAATAATGATCCTTTTTTATTTTTTTGGAGAAAGAGATAAAAATCTCTTTTCCTCTCCTTTTTTCCTTAGTATATACATACATATGTACGCCACACGTAATTAATCAATGGTCGACGACCAAGTCGCATTGAAAGTCAGCATGTAAAAAGAATACAGTGGAAGTTTTGCATTTTTTAATTTTTTGTATATCTCCATTTTAATGTACTCGCGTAAAAGTCTACCTTTTTTGAAGTGAGGGTAGTTTCCGGAAGGCAGATTTCTTTGCATGATAATAATTTTATTGTTTGCTAGTCTTTCTTGCGCATCAATCAATTCGTGTGTGCAGTAGCATATTTATGTAGAGTCACGATGATACATTGTAGGAATGGTAATAGTGTGTGTGTAGGTATATTTATATTAAGGATTTGATTTTTTCTCTCAGCCGTCGTGTCTCATTTTCCACTAACATTTAGTAATATTGATCACTTAACGTCGCAGTTTCAGATACAAAATGAGCATTTGCATGTATGCATTTATACTTGTTGCTTTCTCACCTTTCTCATATTTAGCATAGTCCTTAGCATGTAAATCAAACTCTTGGTGTGAAATTTGTCTAGAAAATGTCCCTTATTATACATACGCGTTTTCATACATAAGTAAGGACTCGGTAGTTTGAGAGAGATGAACAAATATAACTCGGTGCGGGGATTGTACATAAAATTTCGTGGTGGAAATTTTTTGGTTTCTGATTATTACGCTTGTTTGTTTTTGTTCTTCCTAAATATGTAAAATTATTGTATTTGTAGTGTGTAAATAGCGTGCCAAAGTGCTCTCTTATACGGTAAGTTGTGTGTGTAGATGTAAATAGATAGTTATTTATTTATTTATTTAGTTGTTGTTTTTGACCTTTTTGGAACTTGATCCTTAGTGTTAAATATTTAATTTATAGTAGCGCGATGCGTTTATGTATTTTACGTACACATGTCATCTCCATCATATCAGATAGGTTAAAAATTGCCAAGAAGATTGTTGTTGGGGTGTAGGGATTGTTCTTTATGTAGAGTAAAATCAGAGTGAGTGAGCATTCAAGTTTGCAGAAAAACCCTGTGAGAAGAACGGATGAGAGAATGAGAAGTAATATGAGAAGAAATTATTTCGTGGCGAATTTCACTCAAGTTTCGTGACGTGGTTGGTCAAGTGATCATCAAGGGATCGGTTGAGAGAGGGAGGGATGTCGTCCACTTGTTGCATATTCGACCAGCACCACTCCCACACGTTTAAAGCAAATAGCACCGCTTTTACTTTCACTCTTGGATACGTTCCGATTTTAGGCAGCACTTTTTTCGAGCAATACTTTACTTACTTTTCTTCTTCGAGTATGTAGTTGGTTGCACGGACGGGCAAGTTCGATACCGTTTTGGATGCAGGGTTACCTTCATCGCCTTCTGGGCCAGTGAACTTCTGAGTGACTTCATCCCCCATTTTTCTTCGCAAAAGTTAGTAGTAAAATAGTGAGGGCGAAGTTGCTGGCCTGTGATGATCCGCCCGTACAGCATGTTATTACGTGGTTTGCTTGGTGGATACAGTATTGCTGTGAGTATTATGATTTCATGTCCATTTCTACGAAGGAATCACTGATCTGTGTTCCCCGCGGCACGAGACGCTCTTCACTTTCGAAAAGAAAAAGTTGAAAATTAAGAACTGTACTACGTAAGAAACGACAACTGTAGACCGGGCACTTGAAGGAAGGAAGGTTCTGTCCATGATGGTAGCGGGCGATGATGATAATGACGCCGCGTCGTCCGTTTTGGGTTGGACGATCCTTTCGTATTACGTGTCCATCCCCAAGTGCCTTTTTTTGTTGATGATCGATTTGTACTTTTTTTTATCTGCACAGTATTGTTTTCTACAAAAGTTTTTAATCCGTCTTTTCTAGTAGCACCAAGTCATCCTCTACCACGTCAGAAATGTGAAGATATATTATCCAGTACATTAAATTGAAGCAAATAAAACACACTGGGAATACGACCCTCGAGTATCTGAGAAAAAAAGAGAGATACAAAATATTTCATGTACTTAAGAATTGCTGTCTCAAAATCTCTTAACAAAAATGAATCCCCCTCACTTATCGATATCCGAAGGAGTGATGCCGTACAACTTATTAATATCCTTTCCCGGTGGCAAGATGGGATGAGCAGGGTTTTCCTCGTCCCCTCCGCGAGCACCATTGACCGTGTTTTCCAGGGTACCCACCCCTTTGGCGAATGACTTGGGGTCATGCACCTTAAAACGAACCTCCTGAAATTTAGCGCATATGTGTCGCATTAATAAGCAGTGTGGTATGTTAAGCTGTTTCGTGGTCGCGTACTGTTTGCTTGGCGTGGTGTTCGTCGTGATGATCCATGGCTGCCCGCTTCTGCTCGGCCATCTTCTGCAGGGCGAGGAACCTATTTTTTCGCATCTGGATGCGCTTGGCCATGTACCCCACCGTGGCGTATTCTGTCAGAATTGGGGTACAAAATTAGGGGTCGTGTCTCTTAAGAAATGTAAATATGTACATATTTAAATGAGCATCCTGCCCACCTAATAAGGAAGCGAACACCATGACGAAACAGGTACCGAGATACACATCTATTGACTTTACGTAGGAAATTTTGGGGAGGGCTGCATTCGTGGAGGACATTAGCGTCGTCATTGTCAAGACCTGTGGGACAGAGGTCATCCATTATTCGGTGTATTTGCCATTGGTTTTATGCAGTGGCCGCGGAAGCTTGAGGGGACAGAGGGACAATGTCCCCATCATCTACCCATCTTATACAAACCCCTCCCTCCCCTATCTTACAATGTTAGTGTCCCCACATGTCCCCACGGCTTCCGCGGCCACTGGTTTTATGTCCACCTACTTATTTATGTATAACTATCTAGATAAATATGTATGTCGTCCTCTTACCGTGGTTACTCCTAAAGCGACCCTGGCAGGCGTGGCGTTCCTGTTCAGCCAGAAGGACACCCACGAGATAATTACGATAAGTCCCGATGGAATGTAAATTTGAATCAGGTAGTAGCCCATTGAACGGACAAATTGAATCTCACAAGCCAAGCGAGAGTAGTTTCCTGCACATAAATCCCTTTTAGACGTGGGTTGGAGAAAATAATTAGATTTTATTCCTGCAGGATTTTGACCTTTTACGTAAATTAAGTAAATGTACGATTTGGACACGGAAAAAGATTAATGTTATGTGTTGGCTAATAATGTGGTTCAATTATGTTTTTTTCTCTCCTTGTGGATTCAAAATGATAAGTGAATTCGCTTTGAAGTTATATAAAATCGTAATTATTTTCTTTTCATTTCCTTTCAAAATTAGAATTGTACGAGAAGACACAAAGTAAAAAAAGTAGTACTGGAAATTTCAAATTTCTGTCGTTCCTTGGTTTCGAAGCGATTCTCGGCTTTGAAGCGTGTATCGCATAAAAACCATACTTTTAGATAACTGCTGTTAAATAATTATTATTGTGCATGTCAGTGATGTGTGTAGATATAAAAACAATAAATAAATAAAAGATAAGTGAATTCTCATCGCATCACGAGCGCATTATTTTTTTACCATTCTTAAATACTTCATTTAGTTAAAAGTGATTTTTTAAAGATTTTATATGGATTGGATTCTAGTGAGTTCTTTTTTACTCTACGATATTATAAAGTGCGTATAATGGGAGAGTATATAGCGATATTATTATGTAAGCTTTTTAGTGGTTATGATCAGTGTGAAGGGTTTCTTTTTGTGACGAGAAAGAATCAAAGTCGACAATATTTTATGAATTACCATTTTGTGTGTCTCAAAAAAAGTAAGTATTTTTCCGTAATTATGACTTTTTTTAAAGGTAACCTGTGCTCAATGAAATTTCCATTGCTTGTTGCTTGTGCCCAAGAACTTTGAACTGTGGAAGAGACACGTCTGACGACACGCCGACAGATTCCAACCCTTTCGCCCATTGGTAACGGATATCCGACATGGTGTAGCCAACTATAGGAATATTTGCATCGTAATTTCGCACAGGGTTCATCATCATCATTTCTTTTTTTACTTGGGAGTCATTCGCAGCGTTAGTATCACCGGCGTTAAAGGGAGGAGGGGAAATCTCTAAATGTGGTTATATAACAGTCTTCATGACACTATTTGTATGTAAATATGTATGATTTGGGTTGGTTGGGAAATGTGTTGGCTAGAGAAAAAAATGTACCCCCAACTCGTCACAGTAATGAAGAAAGTGCTCTTCAAACAGTGAATGAGTGAAAGTGGGTGAAAGTTTGGCCAGTCAGAGATGCATTCATTCGCATTCATTGATGGTGGTGTTGCATTCTCAAAACATTCCATGCACAAATAGCTACAGCTTCAAGTCAAACACCATGCATAGAAATTTCTGACATTACAAATTTATGTACAACTTACCGACCAGACCAAGCAGTGAGGTAGTGATGATGACAGACAGACAGTGAGTGAGTGAGTGAGTGAGTGAGCATCAATAAATATACCTGGAAATCGTCCTGGAGAAAAGCAAGGCATGCAACAGCAAGAAGACGCCGGATATGGTTGACTGGCTTGCTTCCTTGGTTAAATTAATAGTTTTTATAACACCAATGTTCCCCGAGACAAAGAGACATTTATGACATTCTCACAGTTACGACATATGCAATTCTCTTCAGAGGAGGAGAATGATATTGTTTTCAGAGAAAACTCATTAAAAGTTGACACGCCTGGAGGTTGACACAACCGACAACATCACGTCGGGCCGTGGTGGGTGGTAGCAACACACGACCGACGTAACGACATTTATACAACAGCTTTCACAATAATAATTACCAAGCTAATAATAAAAATATGTACATAGAACAGCGCGTACAGACATCTTCTCGGTGTGGCGATTATTTCGTGTACACAAATTTATATGTAAGTATTTTGCGAAAAAAGAGAGAAAGTGGATGGATGCTGGAATTAGTAATTGGATTGAATGGAATACCTGTCGTCAGGATTACGGAAGTTTGTGTGTGTCTGTGACCCAAAACGCTGAACTGTGGGAGTTGAAGGTCCGAAGATATTCCGATGGAGTCTCGACCCGCGGCCCACTTGTATTCAATGTCCCGCATCGTGTAACCAACTAATTTATCAGCATGTATGTATATTGTATAGGACATAAAAAAACACACCCGCCCATCCTCCTCTGGTACTTGGTAAATAAGTAGTTAACACACAGACAGCGATGGCATGCATTATTCTCTTCCACGAATATTTACATAGTTGAACAATGAATGAAGGTAACAATATACAAATATTTGAGAAAATGGGGCATCTTGCTTGAATTCAGTTCAGTTCAATAACAGCGCATACTTTCACCACAAAAAGTAATATGTTTAAAGGGAAGAAGAATTTAATAATCTTTGATTTTTTTTTATGAAAAGCAAGGAATTTTGTCTATTTTCCCGCAGAGATTATGCAATCAAGTATTTTACAAGGAATTTTGGTGAAAGCTGTCTGATACGTAATATTTGTCGAATTAAATTCAAGCCTATCGATTGGTTTGGGATATTGGTTACAAAATTTGTTTTGACTGGAGAAAATTGCTACGAAAATAGAATACTTAGCGTCACATTCAGTATTATCTAAGCGAAGCGACACAAGCAAGCAAATTCGTGCAGATTTCATTTCATACATGCACAAGAATTATGCAAAAAATTGACCACCATGCAGGCAAAGATACAAACATACAAACATGCTCATATTCCATATGTAACAATTTTCATGCATTTTTTACCATAATTTCCGAACCAGACAAGTGAATATACCTATAAAGCATGCACTTGCAAAAGTTATATTTCCGTGCAAGCCCTCACCCAAAAAAGTTTATGTGACACTTTCAAAATTTGCGAGATTTCTATTTATCACCCTCCAATTAATCCCGAAATGTATAATTCCTCGATAATCGCAACACAAATATTTGTCCTTCATAAACAAACAAGCTTTTGATGAAAGTGTCACGTAAAGGTTTTTGCTTGAGGATTATCACCATCTTTGTGCAAATTCAATCTATCAATATTTGCAAATCTTTTATGTAACTAACTAACGTTAACGTGCATACACAAGCCTTGCTATTTGGTGGGAAACATGACAGATTTCGATTTTCGAAATCCTACACGAATCAACGGATATGAAAGGATTACTGTTTCCATCCATCGGCTGGTCATACACAAGTGTTTACTTTGCAGTAAATGTCACCCACGAAGTAACAACCAAACCGGTGAGGAAACAATAAGCCGTCCGAAATCGTCGTTGATTTACGAGGGAATTAATTACGTTACGTGATCCTCACAAATTTCAGGGCGTGAGAAGAGTAATACTTTACACAACTGCGATTCGATTTACTTACTTAATCAGTGGCCGCGGAAGGTGTGGGGACATTAACATTGTAGGATAGGGTGTATATAAGATGGGGATATCGAACAACCATGGGGACATTGTCCCTCTGTCCCCACTCACCCTTCAGCTGCCACTGTACTTACTTAAATAGGGTATAAATGTTAATAAATAAATGTCGTGTGAATAATGCAAATCATGACATTATCAGAGGGATAATAAAATTTGTGTCTTTTTGTGTGTTTTTCTGTGTAGCTGTGTGGAGTATCGCTATTTACTATTGAGAGCAATCAAGAATTATTATTATTTTGTTACGCTGGTTGCTGCTGCTTAAGTAATTATTTGATAAATATCGTGTGGGGGCGGGAGTGAGGGGGAAGAGAGAAATTCGGCTACGGATGTAGCGAAAAGCTGAGAAATTTCTTTTTTCTGAGTGATAGTAACACTGCGAACAAATTGGGCTGCTGTGCACTGGACTGACATTTTCAGAGAGAAAACAAGAGGGGAAAAGTTAAGAAAATATGTCTCACAGCTTTCAATCTCAATAGTACAAAGCTGCCTGTCCATCGGGAAGTAGCGCAGATCCATTGGACACGAAGCAGTAACAGTCAATCTGAACAGAGAAAAATGGTACAGGCTAAACTCTTGCCACGTGTTATTACGTAAGTTTCACCACTGACCTAATAGATCTCAGGACATCGCCATCTTGAGAAATTCGTAAAAATTCGTTCGACGTCGTCGCCGTGTGGAAGTAGGATTTCTTTTCGTTTACAAAGAATGTATCTGGGACCCAAAGTGTTTTCAGGAATTCTGTCCCCACCTGAAATTTTTCAATTATTTGCACTACTTCCCCATGAAATGACCTCCCTGAAAAAAATGAGACTTGTTTTATTACAGAAAGTGTATTGACTCCGGGTGGTCCTTTAAATTTCAGCCTTGGATCTTTCCAAGTTTGACGAAAGTAAAAGTCGACCGTGAAGTCCTGTAGGGAGCACGGGGCACACAATTCATGTTAGTTTCCACCCCATCAAATTAATACCAAACTAACAACAGCAGCATTCTAAACATCATCAGATATAGATCTACTACCACTAATAAGAAATAGCAGAAGAAGAAGAAGTATATATAAAAGAGAGACGTCTGTTTTCAGAAAGAGACAGTACAGACAAGATAACAAATCATAAAATAGAACAAGAAGAAGAGTCGATCACGAACAAAAACAGTAAACAAAGACAATAAAGCAGAACGTATTTATTGCTCAAGATTAATTTGTACTTCAGCGAGTATAAGTAGTAGATAAGTAGTATTTATTAAGTAAGTAATAGATAGCGCGTCTTGACTCAAATAATATATTTATTTAGTAGCGAAAGAAGAAGAGAAAGCAAGAGAGAAAGAAAGACGGATGTTACGTGTTACGGAAAGAGAAAGTTAAATAGTTTTTTGTACACAGAGAAAGAGAGAAAGCGGTGAGGAGACAGATTTCGTTATTGGACAGAGAAAGAGAAGGAGAAAGAGAAAGAGAAGAAGAAGAAGAAAGATAGAGATGGATAGCTACGTCAGTGGCCGCGGAAGCTGTGGGGACATTAACATTGTACGACGGGTTTATATAAGGTGGGCAGATGATGCCGACATCGAACACCCGTGGGGACATTATCCCCCTGTCCGCTTCCGCGGCCACTGCTTTCTACATAAGTACGTAACTACATACGCGTGGTGGAGACGAGTCTTGTAGAGCACATAGTTTTAAGAATAGTACAGAGAGAGAGATGATGTAATGCTATTATGCGACAGAGAGGAGAGAGAGAGAGATGAGTCGTGTAGATAGTACGACTCACAGGAGAAAATGTGAGAAAGAAGGAGGATCGATTAGAGAGAAAAATGTATAAAACATGCAAAGAAAGTTTCATTGTCTATCTCGAGCGATGCGGGAAATGTGGGATTAATAAGAGGGGGAGTATCCTATAAAAAAGGGGAGCCTGCCTCTCCTTTTTTCCAGCAATATTTCTTCCTCAACGACATCATACATGAACATGTGTGTATTTATATGCATCATGGGAAAAAGGATGGTGTTTTAAGTCGTATTTTTTAAAAAAAAGTTTGCGGATGCGGGATCCACCAGTTTTTTCTGAGTGTCAGTTGCAGCAGTGATGGTATGCATAGTAATGTGGCGTCTTTCTCGACGCCAGATACACAGGTGGTGGTGGTGGGTGGTGGTAATTCTTTCTGCTTGCTGCGGGTACTTAATAATAAACTGCGGCAACCTTACTGCGGTAAATATGATATTTACACCACGAGCCAACCACTCACTCATTCTGCGGATGATTTGGTGAATGATCAATAAAATAAAAACGGCGAAGAGAGGAAATGAATGAAATAATGACACAAATGGAGGTGAACAGGGCAACTCCTGCAGAATACGGTAATGCATGAAATTACATGAAAGGTTGGAGGAGGAGGAGGCGGAGGTGGAGGCGGTGGGGTAAACGAGATGCAAAAAGGTAGTGAAATATGTATGGATCATGATGTTCAGATATTCAACTCGGTCGTCGAGGCTGAGTCATGTACAACAAAATTAACGAGCTACACGGTACGCGGTATATATTTATGTACAGGGGCAGAGATATGTAGGTCTTCTTAGGAGTGTGTCCTCCCAGAGGACCGGTTAGCACATAATTAATTATGAAAAGCTTTGGTGGCCGAGCTTCCCCGCGGACTTTATGCGTCAAGAAGAAGGAGAAAGTGTGGTGGTCGTGGTCGTCGTGTCAGAGAAGAGAGAACGCAGTAGTTCCCCTCAGGTTAAAGACACGATGATGACGACGCAGTTTCAAAAATATGTAGACAAAGTTATGAAAGTGTGTCACGTGAGAGTCGAAACTCAATTCGGGACGGAGAAAAAGTATGGAAATGGTGGTGAGTGCGGTAACTTGTGTGGTAAATATGTATGTGGGAAGAAAAGTGGAAAAGATGTATTTTCTGCTGATCTGGAAAAGACAGATGAAAGAAGGAGCGAGTAGTCAGTTATTAGATTTGATCATGAAGCCCTGACTTTATCAGTACAAAGAGAACACTGCTATTTTCATCATATATGCGTTACTAGAACAAAGAGTGTTCGGTACCATTTCCACTTCGGACACGGAGCTGATGCTTAACACGTACATAGTTACCCCGACAACGACCGGCTCACCTGATCATACATATCAATCAACGGCTTAAATCCCATAATATTCAAAGTATTGAGAAAAAACAGGTACAATTTTACATCATCCCGGTTATCGATCGAAGAAGTTATCAGAAATTTCCCTTTTTTAAATAAATTTCATCACATACACACGTCCCCGATGAGGATTTGGAGGTCGCATCTCTACACAAAGTACATAAGTCGTCGTCCTAAACAATGGGGATAAGTGGGAAAGGATTTGGATTTCCCTGGCTGCTCTGGGTGTCGATAAGTCTCGTTTAGGAAGGAAAGTAGTTAGCTGGCTGCTTAATAATTGTGAGATTTCAAGCTTTTTATATACAGAAAGGAACAATTAATAACAAAGCTGTGATTATAAACAGGTCGTAATTTTAGAGAGAGAGAAAGTGAGAAATAGGAATAGAGAGAGAGAAAAAACTACTATTTACAAAATGATAACATACGCTCAACCAAAACACAAAAATCAGACTGGATCCACTACTTAAATGAATATTGCATAACTTGCAAGTAGATATTTTTATCGAGTCGATATCGCCAATAAAAAACGATAATTGTAAATCAAACGAATTAGTATATAAAACTGATCTGAGAGCTCTAATGGTAGTAGAAAAAGGAAAAAGTTGAGTAAAACCAAAAAACTAGTGGCATGCAAGATATAAGATTTATGAATATCACGTGTGTATATGTATATATAATTGGGTACCATTTGAACTTCAGACAGGGAGCTGATGGATAACACGTACATAGTAACCCCGACGACAACCGGCTCACCTGACATAAGCAGCAACCGTGTTACATAAACCTCACAATGCAAAATCATCATTATTTTATCCCCTCTTAAAGAAAAAGGGGAGAAGAGAAATCTGGAAAAGACTGATTTCTTTTTGGCACGTAGAAAATTCTTCACAGAGAAATTATTGGCAACCCATCCATTCCAGTCGGTCGGCGGGGAGAGATGGGAAAAAGTAAGAGTGACGAAGAATTGGATTTGACTGGACGGGTTTGCCGAGAGAATTTTAAGTGCACCACTCTGGGGACGGCTTGAATATATATTTTTATATACATGAAGAGGGAAAAGATGACGCAATTTTATGACGACTATAGAATGAAATATTATACATATCGACAGTTTTATGATTATCAAAAGGCATAAAGAATTTCGTGATGATCAGAGTGAGGTGGGACTGGATAAGCGGAGATAAGAGGATTTGAGATAACTTTTATCCTTCACTCTCGAATACGAATGTGGGAAGAGGAGAGTGACGGATTCTCCAGGAGTAGAGGATGGATTAGATTGTTGGTGAAAGTCCAACCAATAACTAGGCTCGACTCCGACTTGGCAGCATACTTATCATCGACATAGGAACGACGACGACATTTCTCGCGGAGTAGAATGAGACGAGGTAAGAAGAATACGAGGAGGAGAGGAAGAAAGAGGAGGAAAAAAGTGGTGAGAAAAAGATACCTCCGTAATTTGGCCGAACACGTTTATCATATCCTTCTCGAATAGAGTTGAGGATTTCGGATACTTTTGTGCCCAGAGTTCCTGGAAGTTCCCCGGTTCCCCGTGTGTTTCTGGAAAAAAGGACAAAAATAAACCGTTAATTCACGAAAAAATGGATATCTAGTCGTAGTTCTAATTGGAATAAAGTTCACTCCCAATCCTTCATTATACATACTGAAACGGATGAAATGCTAAATTAGTCGCCGAGTTGAATATCTAAAAGTGAGGATAAAAATTCATGATCCATTCTCCACATTTGGTTCCCCCCTATAAAAAAGAGAGAGAAAGCAAGCACAATGGCTCTCTCGACTCTGGTGCGTAGTCCAATTACACTCGTACAATGGGGAGGAAAAGAATGAATGAGAAATCAGATAAGTTTCTTCTTCTTTGACCCAAAAGTAAATTGACTTTGTGGTTTGGTTTGGTTAGCGTTTACATACACGTTGAATGTATTTAGGTGTGTGTGTCTGGTGGGGAGAGAGATTTTGACAAATCAGAGACCAAACTTTGCCCACAGATTCATTGAGTACATACACATCCCCAAAAGTAAGTAGCAGTATCACGAAATGAGAGTAAACTATCCATTCTATCCAACCAACTTTCCCCTCGCGCAGTTCACCATTGATTTTCCCACTAACTGTATAAAGTGTGGATTTTACGTATCTAAGGACGGACGAACGCTGGCAGAATACGTGAAACCAACCAGTTGACTGGAAGGAGAAAGCGGATGAGAGAACAACGTGCTGATTTCAACCTCCCATTGTGCCCGAAACCTGCTCAGTGAAAATGAAATGATGCAACTTTTTATCCTCGAGCCTTTTCCTTCTTCGATGCCGTGTTGTAGACGAAAAAAGACTTTCTCTCACCACAACATCTGCTCCGCTTTCTCCTTCCTCTCTCTCCGCCATCAACACCCTCCTCCCAATTTTGGACGGATGGATGGGTGAAGAAACTTTCGAGGTGAGAAGAGAAATACTACTATGACTTGTTCTGCTGGAATCATCATCATCATCATTAGAATGGCTTCCACTACACACATTTTTGCCGTGTTATTGCCCAAGCCAAAATCTCATTGGGAGAAAAGTGAGTAGTGGTGCGGAGAAAGTTGCAAGTTTGAACTGCTGCCAATCCTTTCACCCAAGTATGAATACAGGAATTTGGTGGTACAGACATGTATGTATCCAATCCTATAATCTGCCACCACCATCATCACGGTCTCGTCGGGCTTTGCTCTCCACCACCACCACCACCACCACTTTTATATATTTGGACCAGTATGTACGTACACAAGTTAGTTTGGCATGCACACATTTTTTACTACATAGCTTTCACTCTCCACAGCCTCCGACCGTGGTGGTGGTGGATAGATATGTAGGTTAGGTGGGTAGGTAGGTTGGTTGGCCTGTAGGTATACGTGGGTAGGAGGAGGATGAGGGAACAATGGGCGAAATGGCCCGATCTCATCTTTTGAATCTGCTTCGTCCACTATCCTCCTCCTCCTATCTCACTCGCCACTGATTTACCTTTCCCCTCCAGCTATACCTTTGCACCCTGCGAGACGATCAATATCTCTCCGTTGCCCTTTAAATAACCTCATTGGTCACAAGTTTCGTCTCATCTCGTCCAATTTATCTCGTCGTCTTCTGCTTCTCCTTCTCTACTTTATTCTTTTATCCCGTTATCAGCTTTGTTTACAAGCTTCACTTGATCTCTCTCTCTTGCCGAACCTCAAGTTGACATCTAGTCCAATCCACGTCTCCCTCCCACCCACTCACCCACGTCAACTTGGCCACTTCATCCCCAGAATTATGTAGACAAAGGGATAAAAAAAGAGTGGCGGAAAGTGGGCGACGTGGCGTGGCGTGTTCAAAGTGGATGCGACACACATAATAAATGGCAAGCGATGTATGTATCCACATCCTTTTCGAGTGGGAGGTCATCATCACACGAGGCACAAATAAATACGAGATGACAACACAGAAGAGAGACAAAGATGAGAGAGAGAAAGAAAGATTGGGATACAAAGTACGACGGGAACGGGACTTGCATCGCATGTATCATGCATGCTTTCTCCACTCTTTTTATTTAAACGAGTTGCTGAGCAGGTCGTAAATAAATACTTGTATCGCGTGTCGAACCAGGGGCTGCATGTCGTGACAAGAGTTTACGACGACACGACGAGTACGTACGTACATAGACGACATGTCAGTGGACACAATTGGTGAACTGGTCTGGTAGTGATGATGATGATGATACATGATGGGAACTACAAAAACGAAATTATATTTACATATGTACGAACGAATGATATGGGAGCAGACGACCTGGAGAGCGTAAATAGGACTTTCACAACCTCTAAAACCAACCATTACTTAGTTAGTCAGTCAGTCATGCTTGGTTGTCGGCATTTTTTTTATGGGGCTGTCAATCCCCAGCCATATTTACTTCATTACACGCCATATCTGTGCATACCCGAGGATTAAGACCGTGGCGGTGGTGGTGGTGTATATGCTGACGGAAAAATATCTGTGTAGAGGAGAAATGAGTTCAATTTGAGAAAACTATACGGTCCGTAAAAGTAATAATAATAATAATGTTACTCCTGCTGCGTTTCATTTTTCCATTTTTTTCCTTCTTTTCTTTTGGAGGGAAAGCAGTGAGGAAATCGAGTAAGATATATACGCAGAAGAGTTGAGTTGTTATTTATTTATTTAATAATCGACGACCGACTGGGTTAAATAAATAAATAAACGTGAACCCCATTCCTCAGATGCATGTCTCAATATTATATTTTCTCTCCACTACTACTGCCATTTCCTCCCTTTTCCGAACAAATAACCGTTGTTTGTACGAAATATTTCAATCTCTTTCTTCGTCTTTACTCTCAATATAGTCATTTTCCTATAAAAAATCCACTCTGCTGGAGCAAAATTCCTACGCGAGGCATAACAAAGGGTAGGGATTTGATTTTGGCATGTAGTCAAATATTTATTTATCTTTGCATTGAAATGCAATTTTATTTAAGTGGGTTAAACCTGATTGGATTCCGGGCTCGTTTAAGGCTTACTCTTTTTCCAAGTTGGGATAAAAAGATAGCGACATTTTTTGGATGAGTTTCATCTCTTTTTTTATATACGAAAAGAAGCCTGCATATTTTTAAAGGTATCCATTTTTTAGGGGGTTATGAAGAAGGGTCGTTTGAGACCCTGTAAGGATCCTTTTTAACATGGTACACACGCTGCGCACTTCTTTGGTTACTGGCTTCCCTTCCCTCATATTGATTTTCCCAGCTTGACACACTCTTCCCATGTATGTGTTTGTGCCTTGAGTAACGCCATCCTCGTAACAGCAGCAGCAGAAATTCCTCCACTTTCCCTTCAAAGAAAACCAGTCCATACTGGATCGTATTTTGCACTATTCATACTTTCACCACCACACAAACAATCCTCGTCTGTCTGACTCGCGATACGTGACCTATGCTCCCCCAATTTTCATTATTTTCTTCTCTCCCCCTGCTTGCTTTATGTTTTCCGGAATGAAATGAAAACACCTGTCTCGGAATGGAATGCAAACACTGCATGCTTTCACCTATGTACCTTGGTCTGCAGTGCCTGTAAATATATTCCGACCATGATGTTGGGTCGTGCAACAGTAAAAGAAAATCATCCAGAGGACTTTGTCGATAATGAACAATTAGTCATTTGCCCTCGTGTGCACGACTTAAAGTTTGATACTATCATGCCACCACTAGATTCGGGTACGAGGCTAATCATACTTTTTTCCAAATAATCTAATGAGTCTCTCTCTCTCCGTGCAGGGTAATTTCTCTGCACCCATATTTTTATTACACCCCACTTTCGGGGCTAGTTGACACGAACAGGTATAATTTCAGGTATATGCAACCATGTATGCATGCCTGCTCGATCCAATCCTTCCTCCATTAGTCGGCAAAGTGCGTGCATATCAGAATTGGTTGATTGAACTCGACTTTTATCTAGTGACAGATCTCGCGATAATATTGTAATTAATATTTGTCATTTATTGCGCGAGGAAAGTTTTTACGTGAATTTATCGTTACTTTACTTTACTTACACAGGTGGGTACATGGCTGGCAGGCCTTGCATTTTGTGTATGAAATGAATGCCAAAACGACACAATGGAGAAGAAATAACTGGATAAAGAAAGGAAGAAAGAAGCACAAAAGTATGTCAAGGTGGGTGAAGAAATAAATAAAGTGGTGTATGAACATATGAACGAATGTATGTACATTGCATGCCTGCATGGTCTCCCCCTTCATCCATTTATTATCCGAGAAGAAGAAATCCATAAAGTGAATGGAGGTATATATTTATGAATAGTGGGAGTGGTGCTGGTGGTGGTGCTGGTTGTGTAATAAAGTAACGAGCTAACTAACAGGTACCAGAAGAGCAAATATGTACTAATCCTATTGCTACCCGACATATTTATTTTATCAGCGCTGCTGATGAAGGCCTCGAATGTGAATCTAAACTTCTTTTCTCAACTTTCCCTCTCTCCGTTTTTCCTAATAAATCGGTGTGAACAATAAAAACCAGGCAATGTTTATTCCCTCGACGACATTATGTTGGAGGAAATGGGCTACAAGATTTATAACTGTTTGCCTTTTTTGTTTCAAAATTTAAAGAGTGATGTATTATGCAAATGGTTTGCTCCTTATTGCTTTATGACATGGAAATTGAACCTTTAAAAAGACTTACATGGCATTGGCTGTAAATTTGAGCAGAAGGACGAAGGACAACGTTGCGTAGACCCAAAGAACCATTCTCCTTGCTGGTGCAAGAAGAAGTGCGCGACGTGGTCCAAATGGGGGGTGATCACACGAAGACGAAGAAGAGACGACGATGAAGATGAAGACTAATTATTATTTTTTTCCTGTCTTCTTGTTTCTTTTTGTCACAAGAACGGATGATAATTACGACGACAACGAGGAGAACGACGACGGTGAAGGAGGACAAGATGCGCGGTGGCGACGACGGCTTTGTTGTTCTCGGTACTTTCAACTCTGGAGAAGAACTGGAGATGATCCGGATGATGAGATAATAACGCTTTTGGAAGTGTGAAAAGTGACGACGACATTTAAAAGTCGACTAATTTTTATGCTCGGAAGCAAGTGAGCTCTAAAACAATTAGCAGTCTCTTTTTCCATAATTTTTTAGGATGTAATAATCCTCTCTCCATCCGACCAACCCACCCACTCGGCGTGTACGTATCTAAGTAAGTAGTAGCAGGAGGAGGAGAATAACTTTTACTTGTGAACTGTGGGATCACTACGAAGGAACAAAGAACAATTCAGCGACGCAGACGACATTATACTTTCTCTCATCCAGTCTACTACACTATAATAAAGCCTGCTTGGGT
Organism: Folsomia candida; assembly: GCF_002217175.1. Lineage (NCBI taxonomy): Eukaryota > Metazoa > Arthropoda > Collembola > Entomobryomorpha > Isotomidae > Folsomia > Folsomia candida. The sequence goes on from NW_019091209.1 coordinate 3,377,841, forward strand.
TGATATCCACTCAGAAAGTTACAGATTACGTAAGAGGGTTCATATACAATGTCTAATTGTCCCGTGAAGGACACCGCAAGGAGAAGACGCGAGTTCTCTGGTCTCAATATTTGTATATAATTCGACAACGAGGTGGGACGCGAATTTCTGTTTGTTCTTCTATTTTCTCAAGAAACAATCATTTTCACTTGGTGAGTGAGTAAGAGATGCTGCTGCGGTTGTGTATATTTCATCATTTCCAGCATCATCATCATCTCGGGGTCACCTTGGACTTTGAAGTTATAGAATTTGCATCACCTGAAAGAGAGAAATTTACACTTTTATTTAAAAATTTTCCAGTTTACCAATCTTTTTTTTAATTGGAATGCAAATTAGACAGAGGCTGATACATGTGCATGGATCAATTATACGGAGAAAATATAGGTATATCTACATATCGTGGGGAATATGTCACTACTTTACGACCACCCGACCAGACCAGACGAGGTGAGGTGAGGGCGAAGACTGAAATAATAAAAACAACACGACGACATTATACGAACCAACTTTTTTTCTGTGTCCCACTCACAAAACTCTCTCTTGAACAATTCCAAGAACACCACCACCACCACCGACGGAAAAGAGAAAGAGAAGCCAAGATCCCAGGCGACACTGCTATTTACGTACGTACGTACTACGACGGTAGGAATACATTCATGGTCGTTCTAAGAAAAGCGGATCCAACTTTCTCCGTCTTTCTCTCTTTCTCGTAGATTTCTGCCTCTGCGAATCCCCACCTGTGCACAACACAATACAACTTTTGCTCTGCTACTGCTTCCTCTCCTCGAAATGAAATATAAATGCAGCAGCCTCGGTAAATAATACTAATCTCGTGTGGTGGTAGGTAAGAGAGAGGAGGTTCTTGTGTTGTTGGTTGTATAGCAGGCGACCAATATATTTAGTTAGGTTCACTCTTTTTTTTATTAGTTGAGTACTACAAATGACCTTTTCACTTCCTATTTTCCAGCCTGGAATTATTTCCAGGCCAGTTAGACGAACGTATTTAGGTATATGAGAACTCGACACATGGAAAGGTGGACGTCCGTTTAAAATCCATGTGCCTTGTTCTATCATCACACTCTTCATCACTATTGCAAACACAATCATGTCAAGGAAAGTGGGAAAGTCACTCCGGGCGGTGTGAGGTGGATTAAACTGGATAAAACTGGATAGAACTGGATGGAGGATGAAAGTGTCGAATTTCTTGAAAGGATTGGAAATAAATGGGTTGGTCAAAGGGGCAGAATTCTTGATTTTTGAAGAAGTAATGGACCTGCTTATTTTATTGAAGCTGTTATTGAAGCTGTTTTTGGAAAACTTTCTAAAATTTCGTAACCTGGCGTGATTTTTGTTGTATAAACAGTAGCCGACTTTCTCTGACAGGTTAGGTGCTACTGCATTCATTAATAAAATCAATGGTGGTGTTGGCGTACCGAGTGACGAGGGGACACCACCACTCTCCCCGTTAACAAATACTGATAAATTGTGCAACAAAATGATCCAAATGAACCGTATTTACTGCATGCACACACGTACCTACCGAAAGAAAGGAGTGGACCTATCCCCAAACAAATTTGTGTACACACACACAAGTCCAAGTCCAGCAATTTATTTACCTGCACCAACCAACGTTCGTGTCTCCCGTGTGGAAAATGAAAGGCAAAAGTTAACCTATAACATCACACTCCTCAACTCCTGCACACCTCGATTTCCACCCGAGAAAGAAACAAGTAGCCCCGTCGAAACCGTGTCACTCGCGATTTACTGATTCGCCTTGTGTATAGGGAATCATTGAATAATTCAGTGTTTGATGTCACCCCGAAATTAGGTTAGCTGGACGGGGAAGAATTACTTCTTCGCTCTCTATCTTCTTTTTTTCTCTCCTCGCTAATACAACGACGCTACTTACGTGATGGGGGAACAGATAAAAAAAATCCAAACTACATCCATAGATTGATATTATACAAGCCTTGCTTTAAATTCTGCTGGTTTTTGCTACCAACCAACCCAGCAGGAAGGAAGGAAGAAGAAAGTACACTGATATTCCATCAACTGCTGCTGCTGGCGGGTGGTGTGGTGGTGCCCTCATTTCCTTGGCCTTCTCTCTCCCTGTGGATCTTCAAATTGATGGTAAAATGGGATAGCTGACTTTAATTTTTAACCAATGCCAATCGGTCTCCTCGGACTGAATACATATTTCAAAGGTTGCCTACGGATGGAATCTACTTGTGTATGTATGCTTCATACTTTATATTTAAGTGAGTAAGTTCCTCGGGGTATGTATGGAGTTCTTCTGTACATATTGTGCCGGAGATATTGTTTTTATTACTATCTGGAAAAATGTCAATCAATTTCTTGTTGACAACGAGTAAACGATGACAGTTTCCATCTGCCGATGGAAAGTGCGGAGGAATGAAATTTCTCTTTGCTCTCTCCTCTCGTCGACTCGAGTCTCGCTGAATTGATTGATCCATCCGCCAACCTTTTGATACCTTTCATATTTCATTTGTTTAAAGCTGAATATTTAGCAGGGAGTTGAAGCCGAGTTATTTTTGGGATTGGAATAAAGGTCATTTGAGGGCTTGTAAGGCTCCTTTTTAACATCGTATACACGCTGCGCACTTCTTCGTCTTTCGTTACTTTCACTGGCTTCCCTTCCCTCATATTGATTTTCCCAGCTTGACACACTACTACTCTTCTCGCGGCCAACTAGAAACGCCATCCTTACAGAAATTCCACCACTTTTCTTCAGACTTTGGAGCATGCTGGATCGGATTTTGCACTCTTTTTTACTTACTTACTTTTGCCAAGCGAGACTATTTACTCAAACAACCCATTTTTCTAGGATGTCTCGCTCGTGATGGGATACGTGACCTATGTTCCTGAATTGTCATTACTTATTTCTCTCAGATGTACTTATTTATAGGCTTTGACAAGAATAGAATACGTAAAACACCTGTCTTGAAAACAAGTATTATTCTCTCGAGTTTTGACAGAATAAACAGCAGCCACGACAAACAAACTTGTCTCCCTTTCACTCACGATAACTTTGACAAATGGATGAGCAGAATTGAAAAAAGTGGGATCGGATTGACATTTATTTCACCTTTTATTTTCTTTTTCTTAGTCGTTCGTCCTCCTCCCAAATGGTCAAAAGTAAGTGGAAGAATTGGAAATTTTGCTGGTTCTAAATGGGTTCTAAATAATGCAGGACAAGACAGTCTCAAATTTATTTAATGGATTGGATCCTCTTGGTTTGAATCCCTTTAGCGGATTACTTTCGTCTTCTTCTTCCTCGGTCTCATTTTTATTTAGTTCGCCAACTCTAACGGACAAATGCATGGAAATAATGGTGTAGAAACCAACTGCTCTCCCTCCAAACTTGCCTCGCTCGACCAATAATAATAATACGGAACTACTTATTTACTACCTACGATTAGTTTCGACTTTGTTTCCCAGCTAATTTTCTGCAGAGAAAAACATCTGTCCTCTTCTTCTGGGTATGCATGTTTAATCAATTCTGTCCCAATGTGTAACGTCGTCCCATCTGACTCTGACTGGATTTGGAAAAATTTCAAAAGTAGAAGAAAATAGGATTTACTTACTATTTCGGTTAACACATTTTTTCCGATTTGAGCACAAGAATCAGACCCGGAGGAAGTAAATAAATTGTCACAAACTTAAATAACACACTTAATTAAATGTAGCTTTACTTATTAAATATAATAATTTCACTATTTAAAAAATTTCACTCTATTTTACCAAGTAATTCTTTTTCTTTTTTCAATCAAGTAGTGAGTGAGCTGTATCGATAAATAAATAGTTTTACTTGTGGTCTCGCAGTATTTTTTGTTCTTCTTCTTTTTCTCACTGGTGAAAGTTGTCAGTCATTGTTTTCTTTTTTTTCGTGTGTGTGTGTGTAGCTGGTGAGTGAGTGAGTGAGGAAAAGATTGCTAGTTGAGAAAGTACGTAAGTAAGTGGTCGGTAGTGGTTTGGTTGGTTGGTTGGATCGTGGTCGTCGTACTTTCTCCTTCCGTCGCTCGCACTGGTCTGAGGAGGGAGCGCATTATCTGCAATCGCCAAGAAGAAAGTGAGATTGTACATATTATTATATTGCATACGAAGAACGAGAACATACATAGGCGGCACATTGCTCAGATTTTGCACTGCTGCTGCAAAGGAACCTCTGCTGATTGGGTCAGATTCCACTTGCGCACTTGCACTTGCGTCACTCATCTCATACATGTTTTCACTCCGCTTTCACCCAGCCAAGCCAGCGAGTAGGTATGTGTATATAGTCCACTCGCATTGCATCCCAGTCGTGCTGCTGGCTGCCAACCCCAAAAAAGCCGAGAAGATTAAGTATATAGACACAGACACAACATACACACATGGCTCAAAGGGTTGGGTAATATTAATGCAAAACTTTCTCTCTCTCCTGCTCATCTCGGCTTTATCCGTTGTGTTATTGCTTTCTCCTGTCTCTCGATATCACTTTATTTGGTTGGAGCAGATTGATCAGCAACAATGGATGGATCCGCTGGCTGGTTGGTTAAAAAGTGTGTTGACATTTCACCCCGTCGTCTTTTGTTCTGGGCTAATTGTGCAGGGAGAATCGAATCGAGTTGGGGACATTGTTCGAAAAACGACATGCACATTAGGTCGGATTAGGAGGAAATAATGGTGGGGATAAATGCTTAAAGTGGAACATTCTCTCTCTTTGTTTCTATGAAATGATACGATGATGATGATGCTGCTGGAAAATTGGGTTGAGAGAAAGCAACAACAAACGAGAGAAAGCATGCCACACGGCCTCTGCGAGATCCAACTTTCTCTCCCGGATCAGACCAAGTTAAGCTTTCCTTCTTCCCAAGATCTTGTCAGAGGGGTGTAGATGGCTCACACTGGTCTGGCCGGGATGCACGAGTCGTTCAACTCGTAGCGAAATTTCAGGTTATTCTTGTAAGTATGTGGTCCATCCATGCATAGATTTATTGTTCTTTGTGCATAAGCCCATATCAGATTAACTTATCAGGTTGTCACGTAGAGGGAGAGATTTATGGCTACCCTCCTCGGCTTGAATGAATATCAATGAAGAGAGCGAAATGAATTAGAGAGCTTATCTTCAAAGAAGAAGAAGTAGAAACATTATTTATTGAACTGGAAATAAATATAATTTCGCTTGAAAGTTTAACCAACCACTCGGCAGCATTTTGTGGTTACTGGTGACGTCTCTTTTTTTGAGGAGAGATCACGTAAAGCAGAGAGAGGCCTCAATCAATCATGGCATGTGTCTCTGGAAGAATACGAGAAGTTGAGTTTCCTGTCTGCTGGGATAGGTCGGCGATGCTGGTGGGTAAATAAGCCTACCTTAACTAAATCATAATTGCAGATTGGACGTAAAATGTGTTTCAATCTTTTCGACTGGTGAGTAATTGTGGACGGAACAGATTTTGTGAAATTTTGACCATTTGATGAGAAGCAGATAAGGAATAATTATTCGTTTAACTACTCAAAATTATTGACGGCTTGATTTTTCAAATGTAAGTCAAATTTGTGAGGCAGATTGTTTGAATGAAATGTAAATTAATAAATATAATCGGTTTCTAAATTTGGCAGTGACGATGAGGTAGTGAATTTTGATTGCATAATTTATCCGCGAAAACTTTTTTCCTGTACAATATTACGTTTTCGAAAGGATTTTCCAGATTCGGGTCTCAGTAAAACAGTAGAACATGCCGAATTTCAAGTGTAGAATAAATTTACATGTGGAAAATACACGGTGTTTTGTTTGTTGGGTAGACTTGCGCTGCTGCTGGTGGTGCTGCTAATACAAATCAATTGAACCAATATTGAAGGGTCGGACGAGGCAGGGCAGCAGTATGTTACGTTACATACTTCCGTCGCAATAATCCCGGTTCGAGGAACCTTATATTCTCTGAAAACCCTGCAGGCTCTGGGCTTAATGGCACGAATTCGTCCATCCAACACTGCACAAAGTAAATGAGTTTAGTATTTTAATTTACATATTAAAAGCCACTTCTTCCTCTGGGTTTCTTAGCTTAATTGATACTACATTCAGTGTTCCGCATTAATTCGCAATTTGTTCCGAGATAATTGCAAATTTCCTGAGCAATGTATCTACTATTTAGATAGACAGCAATAATAATTGTTCCGTCCCCATAAACACGCTTACATAGGCAAAGAACGGGGTATCAATTTCCACGAGGCAAGATGAGACTGCATGGACCTACCTCATACGTTGAAGGACACAAAAATACATAATTTTTGTACATCATTCTCCCCTTTAAAATGACCTGGCTGCTTTATGGAGAGGAGCCTTTATTGCCTCCCTGCTACCTACCTACCAGACTGCGCATTCATTCGAGGAGATTTACTAAAGCCGAGGGAACCAAGTCTTCAAGGGAAAGATTTATTTTCATTCCAACCGAACACAACTTTCAGAGAGAAAGACTTTCGCAGAGAACGTATCCTCGTACACATAGCGTGAGAAATGCTGATCGTGTAAGTAAAGTAAAGGGAATTTCGCAGGGAAGATGAGATTCGTCCACGACCATACCACCAGCACGACTACCACTGCTACCACTACCACGACCATCACCACTTGCACACAGTTTTGTTACATATCAACAAATACGAGAGTTTTAGATGAGCCTTGGCAAGTTCCCGTTGCTTGCTTGCACATCTCTCTCCCGTTCTTCTCATCTCTGCTTCTTCGTCTTCTTGCCTTCTTGTGAAATTATCTTGCAGTTCTTCCTCCACCTTCGTCTCGACCAGGTCGTCTCTCTCCGCTCCTTTCTCCGCAAAATAATAACATCGCCGCCGAATTTGTAGGCATGACGCTGTTTTCCGTGATTGTGATCCCCCCGTTCGTGGGGCGTGAGTAGGGAAAAAGTGGGGCGAATGTCGGGGTGGTGATTTGGATTACATAACTTTTTTTCCCGAGAAGTGAATGGTGATTGAGGAATTCTTCCGTCTCATCATTCGTTACATTCCATTGTTGGAGTGTTTCTGTGAGCGTGTTTCTGGGTGACGAGAAGTGGAGGAGTTTTTTTACTTATTTGAAATACTTAGTTTAGTGGGATGTTTGTGGACGTAAATATTTATTTAATTGGATACGTGAAGGAGCAGGTGAAGTGACGAGCTGCATATTTATTTAGACAATACCGGTGGTCAGTCTCCGGTGGTTAAGAAGAAGAAACTGGAGGAAAAGGCGAGGATTTGAGACGAAGGAGAAGAAGCAACCGTGTGTGAAATCTCATTACTTACTTGATTTAGCTGCTACAGAATTCACTCGACTTTCACCACCGTTCGTGGCAGTAAGTTGGATCATGTCAATTATAAATTTTGCATGGAAAAAGTCAGGGTGTGATTCCGTAAAGGATGAGAAATGTGGTGAGAAGGAGAAGAGTAATCACTTTGATGGGATCGCACCTACGTATTTTTTGCATACCGCTATGTAGTTGGGTTTTATAGCGTAGCAATTTTTTTTAAATCGTGGCTCATTTTGCAGATGTAGGAAAATTGCTGTTTTTTTTTGGTCTCACTAATTTTTGCTGGGAAATTAACTCGAGCTGATTTTATGAGCATTGACAAGTTTAGTTGTACGCATCCTCCATTTTTTCTGTCGAGGTAGACTACTAATTGCCAGACCACAAAGTAAATAATGTTTGAGCATGTTTTACAAAGTTTGGAGACAAAAAGTAGAAACTTTTTTTTAGAAAAAACACAAACGGTTTTTTGTTTCATGATTGTTTCTTCGTATAATTGTTTTTCTATGTAAAATTAGTCGCAAGGATAACAAGCTACTACTTTACATAGTCCTGCTCGATATATGCATATATACAACAATTTAGACGAGGGCATGGTAAAAAACTCATTAAATACACATATTTTCATGCGATTGGAAATTTAAGACTTCTTTTTTCCAAATTGAGTAGAAAAAATCTCGATCGAGAGCAAGAAATCAATATGAAAATGAACTTGTAAACTGAAATATGTGGCAGGCCAGACACGTGTTTAAACATGCACGGTTAAAATTTAAAAACTTGACATGACGAAAAATGAAAAATAATACCACATTATTTTAATTATCATTATCCTTCCTCGCAAATAGAAACAGATACGCGCATAGGCATCCAATGCATGAAACTCCCTCCTCCAATTCCCAAGAAGTGAACAACAATTTAAAATAATGGTTGTTTGTTGACTTTTAGTTTGTTATTGAGCACAATTAGCAAGTTTTCCTTTCCGGGGTATCAACTTACTGTATGTACTAACGACTAAGAGAAAACGTGCCTTTTTTCTTATTTTTACAACAGACCATTAAAAAAAATCCTCTTTCTCCGCCTCGTCACCGTCCTCCTTCCTCCTCGTCGACACCATGTTCAAAGTGGAATCCTCCAGTGCTGCGACGAGCAGCAGCAGCTCGGGCCTGACCATCCCATCCAGCAATTTCGACTTTGAACTGAGCTTCTGTGACGATGGGACGACGGAAGATTTGTTCGACTCCTTCGCCACGTCTCCTTCCGCTATGGACTCCACTTCCGGGCTGGAATCCTCCACCGACAACAATAGTGCAGGGGGCGTGGTGCGAGGGATCAAAATCGAACCTAGCAGTGACGACGATCAGTCCGAAGTCATGTCGACGGAGGTTTCGCCAGCTCCTCCGCCACCCCCGCAGGACAACCTGGTCGTCGTGTCGTCCTCCTCCATCGGGCTGGACGGGAGTAACCCCTCCACCTCGAGCAGCAGCAATAATAAAATAATCATGGGGGGCAGCCTCATCTCCTCGACGCGACAGGGGGGAGAAGACTCGCCCAAAAATATGGACAAGAGTAGTGGCAACAAACTCAACGCCACGAGTTCGTCCGGGAGTATTAGTAATAATAATAATGCGATTGGAAATTCCGTTAAAAAAGGTAATTAATATTTTATCCTGATTAATACATTGAACACGCTGGTTTTATTGCATCTTTTACTTGATCCGCGTGGTCATCATGCTCATTACTTAATTACTTCAGATACATACATTTCCATCCGTTTCATGCCTAAATATTTGAGTAGCGTATGTACGTATGTATCTACATATTCGCGTGATACTGGAGTGAAATTGAATCAATGGGTTCAGACATTTCTTGACTAGAGAAGAAGGTCGTTATTGGAACTGGATACGTTTTGTTTGGTTCAATGACCACAGAGTTCCATGCACAGGACAGGATCAGAGAAGAAGAGTGCGTTTAATGATGAGCATAACATGGCACAACAACAACATACTAATAATAATAATAATAATAATATGTGTGTAATATGGAGGACAGGACATCGTCATACATAAACAGGGACTGAAGAGAAGTAGAGAGTGGAATTATTAGATAGAGAAGAGAAGAGACCCAAGTAATAAATACGTATGTAAATACACACACATTTAATATTCTCACTTAAGATATTTGAGCCTGCATAGTTAATAAATATGCAGAGCGAGGAAATTTGTTAATTTGCCCTTATTGCATCATAGTTTCAGACAGATAGGCAACTCTTGCTTTGGTTGTACTAAATGACACCGAGGGAGTGATAAGTTTCATGTCGGGATCAAAAAATCTGTTCAATTATGGACACCACCACCACCACGATGAATTTAGATATTTATTAGGATGCGATGAAATGAAGTGACATCCAATTTTAGTCTCCAGAAGCAGCAGCAGTAAAGTAACCTCTCGATCCATGCGGTGTGCAAGTGAAGCAGGATTCATTCATCGATGTGATAACGTTACTAATCTGGCTGATCGGATAAAATATGTGTAAAGAATTAGCTGGCCATATTTCCATGCATGCATTACATAGTTGTCTCATAAATGCCTCCGAATTTCTGGGTGCCTTGTGTCAACCCCTAGTTGGACAACGTGGTTTCTTGGCATCATGTCATTGTCACGCAATTATTCCTGCCAACAATGCGAGCTGTGATGATAACACAAGGGATAAAATAAGTAACGTTATCATCATTCTCACATAAATCGTAGAAGTGGCTGTAAATAGTGGCTGGATTGGATTAGGAAATAATCCAAGGAAAGGAAATACAAGATTAAAATATATATTGTACAGCTCACATCATGTTCAACAGATGATGATGACAACGGTCATTCAACCACATGCAGCATTAAGGTGAAATTGGATGACGACATTCCTAACACCCCTATTCAAGTTGGACTCGTCCCGCCCCATAAGCATGCATGTATAGTTTCAATTGTCATCATCTCCTTCATTTCTGCATCAAAATTAGTGAGGTGTGTTGCAATATGAGCTTAATTTATAGGTGAACAAACAAGTGTAGTTGAAATTTGCTAGAAATGAATTTGAGCTGAGATAAATCCTTTCTTAATTTATTAACCTAAGAAAGGATTTATCTCAGCTCAAATTCATTTCTAGCAAATTTCAACTACACTTGTTTGTTCACCTATAAATTAAGCTCATATTGCAACACACCTCACTAATTTTGATGCAGAAATGAAGGAGATGATGACAATTGAAATAGTTTTTATTAATTTTTGTCGAGATTGGGGTAAGCTGACCCTGCCAAGCCCACGGCGGATAAGTCATAATACGTGAGTTTTACTTCATCACGAGGAAGGGGCAGTTTATTGTCATGCCCAGGACTCATTCTAGTTTCTTTATTTCTAGCGTCACAAACAAGTCGATTTCAAATTTCAAATTTTTCAAATTTGACAGAGGTACACCTTCGTATCTGTGTCAAATTTGAACATTTTAAAATTTGAAATCGACTTGTTTGTGAAGCTGAAAATTACATTTTTAAAACATTAATCAAAATTAAAATTAATTCAAAAATGAATGAGTTGATTGCAATTTAATCTGTTTTTTTATCATTTTTTTCCCAAAAATGGGGCAAAATGGTACGCCACGAAGCGTGGTAAATGTGGTTGTCTTCGCTGTTTTTTCCCATCACAACCAAATCTTCATCATCAACTAATCAAGCTTATCACCGAGTTACTCTCCACAAGCTTATCATCTCTCTCCACCAGCTTACCGAGTGGCAAGCTGGTGGAGACACTAAAACCACAAACCGGTAAGAAAGTCTTATCTTGTCACGAAGCAGTGACCACGAACCACGACCCGACTTCCGTTCGTCAAAGAAGTTTTACTCTTTGTTCACATCTGGTAAAGAACATTTATAAATTTCAAGTCAGGAATTTAATAATATTTGAATTACTATATAAGATTGAAGTGTGACGATGGCCGTCCCTGCAAAATTCCTGGTAACCCAGCTCTCTGATGAGAACTATAATTCTTATTTGTGCGAGAAAATTCAAGAAAAATGGGACATTTTAGAGGTGGGTCATCATATTCATCAAGAAGTCATCAAGAAATTTTTAACGAATATTCGTTTGATAAACCGGTGGAGAGTAGCTTGGTTGATAAACAGATAAGCACGAGAAACTCAGGATTTTTTGAATTTCGCGGTGGAAGGGTCCACTTTTTGTAGGGGTGTGGGGCATTGTGTTACATGAACAGTTTAACATTGTGCAAAAGGCCCCTTAAACTGCTGCTGCTGAACTACTACCACACCAAACCACCACGATTGCTGACTACATTAAAGATATTGCATTAAAGATTGGCAACAACTGCAGAGGATTGCATAGAAGAAGAAAACTATGTAATACACCGTTCATAAAAGTTCTCTCGGTAGTAATAATACAGCCCATAAAAAATTCATTTAGCGGTGTTGATAAATTTACCGTTGGCAAAATGAATCCGAGAGGAAAACACTCTTTCTTTACAAATTTGCTTAATTGAGCATTAATTCCACTGTTGGAATCTCCTCATCGGATCTGATCTTGATTTCGTTGTAGAGAAACGATGATGATGATGATGATGAAGAAGGAGATTATTCTGGCGATGATAATGAATGCGGAACGGAGGAACGTTTTAGAAATAATATTGCACGGCGGCCAACTACTTGTTGGGGTGCGTATGGTGGGTTTTTCTTCTCTCATTTTTGGGGGTGTGGTGTCCACTCTGTGTCGAATTGGCCCAAGGTAAACAAAGTCTCAAGGTGTGTTATACATTTATGTGGATCTTATCATCGTCGTCGTCTCAGTTGGTGGTGGTGAAGGAGGAAGCTATAAAAGGGTCATTCAACCAGAGAGCTTAACATGTTGTGGCTGGGCTTGGCCTTGAAAATATCCCGTTAAAATGTTTCCACCACTTTTTGCTCCTCTGCTGTTGCACCGGTTCTCTCCTTTTTTGCTGACCATCATCATCATCAAGCAACATGATCCCCCGTTCCCACAACACAATAACAACAATTCTCGCTAAACTATTAACACAAACTGGGCAGAAAGGCATGTGTGTAAGTACATGTGGACATTATCCTACTCACTTTCTTCGTCTCCGTGGTTGAGAATAGGGAGAAAAAAAATTGGCAAAATTTCCACAACTGTACTTCTTATCGTTGGACAATTTTATTGTGTGTGCATATTAATGACGTGATTAAACCGGGTTAACATTAGCGTTCCCCATGTACGTACATATTTGTAGTCATGTTGTGGTTAACATTTGTAGAGATTTTATGAGAAGAAGAGAGAAAAAAAAACAATAAAGGAAAGTTTAGTTTTTTTGGAAAGGCTCACTTTTTTCTAGTGAAAAGTGGTAGTAAAACTGGTTGGAAGATGGAACGGATTATGTAAATGGATGGATGAATCCGGACCTGGATAATATTTATTTCCTCTTCTTTTTTAATAAGAAGAAGGGATAACGCGGTGGAAGAATGTTGTTGTTATTGAGGCCAAAAATCCATGCATGTATGGAAGACCCACCACTTTTAAGATATTCATTACTGCCTATAGTCCCTTGGGTCAAGGGACATTGTGAAGGTCGTCTGATCAGGATGTGGATGATGACGAAGGGACAATTTATACCGTTACATTTTTCTCCAGCAGAGATTCCTATAACATGAAAGGGTAGTGATTTGAACGCCTTTAAAACAGGACCCAATCTCTTCCGGGTTTCTCAATTTACTTGTTATTTCCTCGGCTCCAGAGTCCCTCAGACGTGGTGGTCTCTACTCCTTCTTCCTGATTATGAGGCATAACAACATAACAATGACATATGACTACGAGGCAGGATAAGAACGGGGGAGGATGAGAAGAAGAAGAAGTGGATTTTCCATGCTACCACCAATCCAATTTTCATTTCCATGATGAATATAACAATACACTTGAATACACCACGATAATGTTGAGAAAGGATGGAAAATATTGCAAACCGTGGTGCATGGACGGATAAGAAGAGAGCGAGTCTCGAATTGAGAAAAGAGATGTGAGATGAGATCATGGAAAAGGCAGTGTACGTACGTAAAAGGGATCGAAGAATGAGGACTCTACTACTTCTTCTTCTTCGTCTCAACCTGACTCACTTATACTCGAACGATCATCGTAGTTTCGTTAAGGAAACCATACATAGTTCGGTCGTCGACCTGCTCCTCAAGGTTCTGTTGATGTGAAATGTGAACTAGTAACTGGTACTGGTAGTAGGAAGGCAAGGACCAAAAGTTGAGCCAAAGAGAGAAGTATAAAGTCTGTGTTAAAAGTACTTGCACGATGAGATGTGAAGCTTGCCTTGTTTACTGCTGGAGTTTTTCGCCTCCTGGAAAGAAATATGTACGTAGAAGAACAACAGCTTATCTCCCTTCATACCGTTAACTGGTTGGTGGATGAAAAAGAATGAAAAAAATAGTAGGAAAATGATGACTCTTAAAGAAAAACAAAGCCGCATTGATGAACGGTCACATCTTATTATTATTGGCGGCAGCGGCGGCCTCCTCCAGTAAGAACTTCTCGTCGTCAAAGTTGTCGTCGTCACTTTGCTTACTTACTTCTGGGCCAGGCCAACGAACTCGGCAGCATGATACGTAAACATATCTCGTCGTATGTAGAAAGAAGGAGGAAGACGATGGAGAAGGAGATTCTTGTCATTATTCCTGGAAATATTTTACACACTGCAAAAAATTATTAATGCCATAATAATCCCTGGCTGGATTTTTGCATTTGCATGCGAACCCAGTTGTTGTGTGTAGTTGTAAAAAAGGAAGGAAGGAAGGAAATGAAGACTTCTCCCACTGTTTTTAAAAGCGACGCTATATGTACACACCTCTGTAATATTTGTCTTATCGACCGACGACGACGGGGACGACGGGGACGTGTGTCCGTGTCGGTGAATGTGGATGGGACATTTAATCTCTCGGAGAATCATATTAGTTTAATGTCAACAAATTTTAAATGGTCGTGTCACGCTGTTGGTTTATGAAATGAGATTTGATTTCCTCCCTTTCCTACCACCAATTTGTGCAACTTTTCCATGGACGGATTTCTTCCATCCAGTCAGACCAGAGCATAGGAGAGAGAGGTCGACATGTGTCGTGACCTTACTTTACAGAATTGTACACATGTACACGTACGTATGGTCGTATGTCCCAAGTATTTATAAGGAGGAGGCAGCAGACCTAGTGTCATTGTTCTAGTTGGATTTATATGAATTTATTTACAATGGATTGTCAACCTCCTCCTCCTAATTTAAAATTCTAGCAGATTGCGTATGTACAATTGGAGGGTGCAAACGCCTCTGTTCACCTTTTCTCCATTGCCCTTCTTGCTCCCATAAAATGAGGTACACGTCGGAAGTTGAGAGTGATGCGGTGATAAGGTTTTGATGATATACATACCTGAACAACATGACGATCCGAATGTTTATGATGTTGGTGATGCTTATCATCCTATTTTCATTCTCAGTTTCTATAATGTCAGAGATTTTCCAATTCCACTCCGGTCTGATCTATTCCAGCAGAATTATCATTTATTGCGAATAATAAGGAGGTATACGTAGGATTATTGAGATTGGCAGTTATTGATCAATTCTCCTCACACAGTGTGCGTACTTGACGAGAAGATTGAGTTGGATGGAAAAGAGGAATTTATAATTCACCAGCAACACCAACTTCTTAACTTATGGGGCCTGTATCCGTTTCAATTTCCATTTTTGCGAGTTTGGTGACCGACGAATGCAACCAACACTTCCTCCTTTGGAATCTATGTATGTATGCATATGAACGTATCTGATAACGTATGTACAACTCATGTCTATATCTATGCGCTTGGTTAAGTTTGGGCCATTAGTATCTATTTGTTAGTCGTTCTTGGTCGTCGTCGACGTCGTTTTCGTCGTTCCTTGTCGTCTTCGTCCATTTAATTTATGTGCATGCAAATCTATCTCCCATTACTTTCCTTTCTCTCTCTCTCTCTTTTCCCATACCTGACTTTTGCGTAATTGATTGCGATATAAATTGCATTAGTTGGCTCTTGTCTTCCACCACCACCAAACTAACGAACTAACTAGCTACATATATATAGCGAATAAGTAAGTGTATCGTATCGGACCAAGAAATGTCGCACAATGTGTAATAATTATTATCCTTATCGCCCTACACATATTTGCATGTAGTATGAATTGCATACTCGCCATTCATCGTACTCCAAGTATAGGAAAAGGTCAATGTCTGAAATGTCTTTTACTTAATGCTGAATATGAAGTTTTATGCAAATATGGACTGGCCAAACCTGAAATACATAGAGAATTAGTGAAATCCTTCTTCTTCTACTGCCCACTCATTCATTCATGCCCGGATTTATAATAAACACTCTCCGAAACCACCATCACCACCACCACCAACAAGCAAACCATAACCATGCATGCACCAGCACCAGCACGGATAAGGATAAGGGATAAGGAAGAAGACGAATAAGACAACTGATCACAAGTTGAGAGATGAGCATTGCATAATTCACTCTGCTACATAGCCAAATAGCAATTACTTGCTTACACACGTTGTTCCCTGAACGTCGTTCTTCTTCAGACTACTAAATACGACTCCTCCACAAGTTTATTAGCCTCCCTCGCCGGCGGATGAATAATTGAATTCATGCAAAATTTAAAATTATGTGTGCAACACACCTAGCTCACTTTATTTTACTTACACTCTTACTTACTCGTATGTACATATGGATTGCTTGGTATGCCCTGCAACCCAAGGAAACCACACCCACAAGGAGATCCTCACGCTTTACTTTCCCGTATGTCATGTAAATGAGTACATTTGTACGTATAGGTGTAGTTAGTTAGTGACTGAGTGTCACCCACCACGGACAACACCACCACCACTAAATTCGGCCATTATTATTCATGAATTGAACCAGTCCATGGTCCGACCACAGACTTATTATTATTCACTCCGCGCACCCCTCGTGTAACTGTTTCTAATTTAATTCAATTCATTCCGCGAGCTATAAATCATCAGAGATCTTCACTCTCTCACACAACAAGTAAGTGCAGTAATCTGCAATTCTGGGTAGGTATGTAATCACCATCTTCCGCATCATAGATTGGGAATCGCGTCGTCCTTGTTTAATCGTTCAAGTTTCCAGAGTTCCTTTAGCAGTGCAAAATTCTCACGGGTAGTTTGTTCCAAAAAATATATAGATAAACATGATGGACATTTAATTGAGTTGATAATTAAAATATTTGATGCCGCACATTCAGTGCCATTGTTTCGCTAAAAGCCTGCAATAAAACAACTATGCCTGTCCCAATTGCACTTTTGCATTAAAATTGCATCCACACCGTGTCAGTCAGTTTTCTCATGCATCATCTTCTTCTTCTTCTTCCGTTCCCATGAATGCATTGCATTCATTGTTTGATAAGTGCCACCACCACCACCACTACAACCACTACTAGCACTGATATGTACATACGTATGTACCTCTGTTACTTTACTACTACTACGGATTACCTGTGCAGTAAAAAAGCAAGAAATGCCTCGAATTCTTCTATCCGGATGTAGTCGTGGCGTCTCTTTGAAAGAAGAAGACGTTAGAACATAACAGTTGTTTCATTCCTATCCAACTAACCCCGTTATGTTGTTGCACGTTATCCTGTGAAATGAAATTATAGAGGTATGCATTGTGTTTTGCGGATGGAAATAGTGGTGGTAATTCTCTCCTCTGATGAATACGGGCATTTTTTTCGCGAATTTTTATCGCAACTCCATTTATTTTCCTATCTATGTACATACGATTTTTACTTTATTTCGCCAAGAGGGTTTTAAAAAAAGTTGATGAGGTTATGCAAAATTGCCAAAATTTAAGCGGTTCTGATTTTTACGCCATTTTTGTACCTTTTGATATAAATCCGGTAAAATTATATATGACACCGAGTAAGATGTCAGTTTAGTTTTATGTCCTCTTCTCACTTGTGATTTTCTCATCGTTTTCTTCTCAATATGGACAGATTTGCCATCATATTTTTACGCCTGCCTGGCACATTACGCGTTGTGCAGCTTTTATCTATCTCGACATGTCATGAAACCCATTATGATGGTCGTATATAAAAATTACAGCGTCTATTTATTTCTTGGCAAGAGATGCGATGAGAATCTTCTTCTTTTCCCATCATGATCGGTAAAAATGCAGGTGTCTATGTAACGTCTCGTCTATCAATTCTTCCTCCTCGTTACTTGTTAGTCCTGCCAAGTGCCATGAGCCAGCAGTGGTCTGCGAAAGGAGCATTGAACGAAGGAAAGAAAACCCCGTTTTTTACCAATTAATTATTTACCATGCCGTTTAAGCCCTGTAAAAGATGTTGTAATAGGAGAATAACTGACTGATTAAGGTAACCGAAAACAGGTTACTTATACACACACACATACACACATGTACACACACATTCTTCTTAGATGATGATGGTAGTAGTAAGTAATAGTACGTAGTACCGGCAGCATGCATGCAGATATGATGATGAGGCGACTAACTGTACACGACAACAATGCAACGCAATCAACTTTTTTATTTCCCTTTTCCTTTCTATTTTAAGTAACGTTTTTTTCTTAATTTTTTCAATTTCAGAAGGTGTATTTGCGGATTCGAATAATAAATCCTTTCATCCATGCCGGGTTTGTGGGGACAAGGCGTCCGGCTATCACTACGGGGTGACTTCGTGCGAGGGGTGTAAAGGCTTCTTTCGACGGAGTATTCAGAAACAGATTGAGTACAGGTAGCAGAAATTGGATGATGGGATTATACATATGGATTCAGCATATTTTATTTATTGTGCGCCATCCATATTTTATCTGGATTACATTTCCGTGTCTTTCTCTTAGATGTTTGAGGGACGGGAAATGTCTGGTGATTCGCCTAAATAGGAATCGATGTCAATATTGTCGATTCAAAAAGTGCCTCGCTGTCGGAATGTCGCGAGATTCGGTGCGTTATGGCCGTGTTCCGAAACGTTCTCGAGAAGTGATAACATCCGCGGAAGCCGACCAATCTTCCTTCGATGGGACGTCGCCCCATTCGGGATCACCTGGCTCGAATAGTGGATCTCCGCCCAGTACCACCACGGAATCCGCGTCCACTACGAATGGTGGCATTGTTGGGAGCACGGTCAATAATAGCACCGTCAATAATAACAATACGAGCCCCACATCGACAGTTGGTGTGTCTGAAAACAATAGCAGTAGCACTAATAGTGGGAAAGTCTCGTCCACATTAAGTCCATTAGCCAGTTTGGTAACCCAGACACATCTCACCCACTGCATTTATACTCAGGAGAAAGTACGCGATGTCACGCCGAGAAAGCTCACCCTCGTAAGTTAAATTGATGAGACGGGAGCATAGCAGTCGATACAATTTCTGAATGTTCTCGTCATGTGTGTCTTACAGGATTTGAAGGAGCACACGGAAACGATACGAGTTTCTCTCTTCTCCGCCCTGTCTCGAGAAATGCTTATATCCGTGCAGAGCGTGGTGGAATTCGCGAAGAGAATACCGGTAAAGACGCCACATTTTTTGCACATATGTACAAATGTCTCGCATGGTCGAAATGACCAATTTTATGGGGATGGGATTGCTTTTATGGTTCCAATCAAAATTAGTGGAAGTATCGATTTGTAGGATTAATAAATACTTGTTAAATTGTTATTCCAGGGGTTCACATCGCTGCCGCAGGATGATCAACTTATTTTGATAAAGACGGGATTTTTCGAAATCTGGGCGGTATACGTGGCCCCAATGACGACAAAGGATTCCGTCACGCTGTCCGATGGACTCACGTTGAATAGGAAGCATCTCGATATTGTGTATGAGGTCGGTTGCACAGAATACCAAAAAATATTCCAATATTTTATGCCACACATGACACGATTTTGACTATAAAATTATATTTCTTCCCCAGAATGAATTCACCATCTCGTTGTTTTCACTGTGGTCAAAAATCTCCAAGTGGACCGACTCGGACCTGGCACTCTTATCCGGAGCTTCTTTGCTCTCCCCGCAACGCCACCTTCTCACCAACCATTCCACCATCGTTTTGACCCATTCGCAAAATCAGATCCTCGACTCTCTCAACAAATCCGACCTTTCCCCCATTCTCAGCGATCTTCGAAGGATTGGAACAGCTCATGGCGAAATATTGGATTGGTTTCGACAACACTGGAACAAACTGGTGTGCGTGCCACCATTGTTCGCAGAGATATTCGACATTCCAAGATCCATCGAGGATGAAAATATGTACAACAGTAGTTAACAAATTTACATGTACAACCAGCAATTAATTCAAGTCTACCCCCATATAATACATACACACCATATTTATATTTACACGCGAAGATGATCTAGTACTCTTATCATGTAAAACGAGCATGTAGGACTGAGAGGAGAAGACAGATAAAAAATAAATCCAGGTATTCACTGCCGTTGTAAATGATATGTAGGTATGTAAGACATCAACGTCAATTTTTACCGTAAAAATAGAATGACAGGAATAAAAAAAGCAGAATAGTTCGGGGGAATTATGGTCTCCGTCGTTATACGACGCCTACTACTACCAGTACCACGCATATATTTTGTGCAGGAGATCACACCCCCGAATAAATATCACTACGAAACCCGATGTCCAATTAACGTGTAGGCTTGCTGGCCTTGAGCTTATGCCATTATCAATGTATCCATTACTACAAAATATTATAAAACTAATTGATATTTCTACAAACAATATTTCTAAATGTTTTACACTTATTATACACTTACATAATAATTAATGTCGTATTTTGATAGTTTTTTTTTCTCTCTCCTTTTCTCTCGGCATGTTGCAATTTATTTATTTATTTAGGTAACAAAGAAATATGTATCATGTAGGAGTTAGTTGACCTGACCTAGCAAATATCAAGTCCATCTACACATTGTTATGTGTGTGAGTTGTATAATTCTACGAAAAAATTGTGATGTTTATATCAATTCCATTATAAACTAGGATTATATTCCGGAAAATATTTCTTATTATTAAATATCGTGGTCGATATTATTATATAGATTTTTGTGTAAGGAGTTTATCGTCGCTCTTTTTTTATGAAGGATATCTTTTTGGCAAGTAAATATATCGTGTACTTACTTACACAGGAACCAGATTTACAGAACAAGTTCAATAATATTACCATCTTTTTTATGAGAGCAGAATTTATATTAAATCGTATACCCAGCATTATTTACAAAAATATTGATTGATTGTGTATTGTGTAACACAAGAAGAAAACTGGAAAATAATACTTTGTTTGAAGTGATACGTGAGGAAATGAGACAACGAGTTTTAATTAATTGTGATGGAGATTTATTGTAAAAAACAAGAGAGATCACATCTCTTGTGTGATGATTTGTCAAAAAATATGTACCTTCACTCTTGTTAAATATCAAAATACTTATCTAGAGGTTGGCTGTGTGCACTATTTAATTCGTATATCCTTGTACACTTAACACAGTAATTGTAGTACATCTAATCACTTAATTATTACCGAAACTCAAAGTTCAAAGGATTTATAATCACTGATGATGATTGCATGCTGCATTTTGATACGAATTTATGTAAGAGCATTACTTACGTGAGGATGCTATTTATTGTGTGAGCGGATATTATATTAAAGTCTGTTTGTTTCTAAAAGGTTAATATTTATTGTAAAATGTGGAGAAGAAGAAGTATAGTTTAAGGTTTATGTATGATGAATTTATGCATGTTGGAGTGTGAACTAGTTATGTAATCGTAGTAAAAAGTAGATATCTATATAGCCTCGTCATACATCCATACTTATTTTGTCGTTGTGTTAAATTAGTTGTCTCTCTCTGGGTGGGTGTGTACGAGTTGCATATTATTAGGTTAGTGACGAAATGATGATTATCAATCAATGAAGAAGCGCTGCATGTGGTGGTGATGATGACGATGACAAAAAGTCTGTGAATGTGTTTGCCAATGTTACAAAAATCCATACATATTGTTGTTATTGTTTCCTTACTAATTGAGTATACATTTTCTAAGTGTTTACACATTTTAGTAGTATAATAAATAATTAAGGAGAGAAAAAAAGTGTACGATGAGACGAGGAAAATGAGATATACATAAGTGTGTACGGATTATTAAAGATGTATGAAAACGTGCTCGTTCTGTGTTCTGTTCTTCTGGTGGCTTTTTTTGTCTCATTCTCACCTGACCTAGATATGTATTCAGACCAAGAATACGTAACAAGTATGAGTTTTAGTATGTACTTCTGTCCATTAAAATGATTTTCTCTTACGCACAACGAAACGTACTTGAGTTGGTTGGAGAGGCATTATTATAATATGAATCGTATGGTGTAAAATTTACACGGTGAATGTTCTGCTTCACGAAATGCATTAAGAGAACGAGTGAGTATTGGCTAATTAACTTTTGTTGGCATTGAATAATTTCTGACATCAGAGGCTGCAATTTATAGTATCAGACTACCAGATATCCCGCCATGCAACTAGGAATATCTGGATGGCGGAGGTTTTTTTGGAGTAGTAAAATCTACGTAATTAGTAAAATGTGCGATAAGGCTGAAAGTTTAAATTGAATGAAAGTTTTAACATGCGAAAGTGAGCGAAAGTGAAAACGGTTCATGAACAATTTTGTCTACCTGCCTGGGGAATTTTTTTACAGGTTGATGATAGTTATCGGTGAATGGTGCCATATTATATTACCTATTATGTAGTTTACTGGTCCAAAGGATGACCTCAGAGAATCGATATAAAACTACAACTTGCTTTACTTATTATGCATTCATCTCTTCGATCACTAAACTTTCGACTGATCTGATTTGATCTGGTCAACATCCATCAGTCAAACTACTCAGCCTGTGACATATTTTCGCTGGAAAATAATTATTTATTATTCATAAACAACTCTACGACGATAAAATACAATTTATATTCAAGCGTATGTATCGTCTTCTTGGAATTTTGTCAACTCGCGAAGAAAAGTAAATGAGAAAAATAAAATGGGTTGCATGCATGCAAATAACCAGTGGCCGCGGAAGCTTGAGGGGACAGAGGGACAATGTCCCCACGGTTGTTGGATGTCCACATCTTATATAAACCGGGCCCTCCCCTATCCTACAATATTAACGTCCCCACAGCTTCCGCGGCCACTGCATATATAAAAAACAATGCACTTGATTTCACATTCACCTCCACCTATAAAACTACACTCGTCGTTCTCCGTTCATTAATGAAAAGGACACGTGTTCACCGAGTGCTGCATAAATGATCTGGGAAATAAATTCATCCCACTTTACTGCAAATTCTACCAAACTTTTTGCATGCATTTGTTCAAAACGACGACTCTCCGCACCGACCAGTGACACAAATATAAATGCCGAAGAAAAAACCATCGTCATCCCCACCGAGTAAAGTACAGTACGAGAAGCCGAGGGTTCAAACAAGGATTTTGTTTCATTTCCTCTGCCAAAAAAACACGCACTCTGGATGAATCCACCTTGTTTAAATGTACTATACTCCACTTTTTAAATATGCTGCAGCTTCTCTTCTCTCTTTCTGTTAATGAGAGAGACCTTCACACGGTTGCATAATTTTAGCAAGAGCAAAGGTTACCATAAAGCGACACGCGAGCCAATACCCATGCAAAAAAGTAGGAGAGAATCTCATCTCACTCACTTTTTCCCATGTGTCTCTCTCCACGATCACGGGACCTTAATATTCCTACTGCATGGATGTATGGATGTACGGTCGTCGTCGTCGTCATCAACGGGGGGGGGATCTCGTGTCCCCCGCACCTCGGTGCGGGTAGAAGGGGTGCAGCGAGGGCCTAAATCCTGCCCTGTCCCACCAGCTCACCTCTCGCCCAAAAACGGCACGGCAAACGGGATGGAATCCGTGTCTGGGGAGAGAGGGCGAGGCGAAGTTGGTGAGATTTTGGGCTGATTTAGCACGAGAGGGATGCTTCGAGGGTGAAATAAAGTGCGAGGTTTGGCCGGGCTGGTGGAACCAGCAGCACGCACGCCGGCAGTGCAGTCAGTACAGGACTTGGGAGTGGCAAGAAGAAGAACTCGTCCATTCCGTTGCCGTCATCCACCGGAGAAGCAAGGACAAGGTTCTGCTGCCGTCTGACTTTTGCTCCCTGACCTGGTAAGTGTGTGGGGATTCGGGGGTATTCCTTTTGGGTGTTAAGTGGTTATCGGGAAAGGGAGGGTGTTTCCATTTCCTCTGGGGGTGGTTCGATAAAGTGAAAAGTCTCGAGTGGAAATTTTTTGGCCACGTCGGCACGAAGGGAAAATTAACATGGCGGCGATATTATAGTGGGTTGTTTGGTAGAGTGGAAAAAATAATTAATTGTTCTTCTCTCTTTTGTGCAGAACAACTTAAAAAACTATCAAGATGCCTGGCGGACTCGCAGATCCAATGTCCTTCATGCAGGACTTTATTGCTGGAGGAATCTCAGCTGCCATCTCCAAAACCGCTGTCGCCCCCATTGAACGAGTCAAGTTGCTCTTGCAAGTTCAACATGTGTCGAAACAAATTGCGGCGGATCAACGATACAAGGGTGAGGAATATGGAATAATAGTATATTGAATATTTAATCGGGATAATTATGAATAGTTGTTTGAGAAGTAGTTAATCATCATGTTTGTCATCTCAATAATTTGTGAATGCCGGTCAAAGGCGGAAACAATTAATAGTTCATTCTCCCTCCCTCCCTCCAAATAGGGAGTAAAGTAGTGCTGGTAGTAGGAGCAATTTATTCGGTGGTCTTGTAACCTAAATTCGCGAGTATATATGTATGAATGCATTATAACTCGTGCTCCTCGCCTGCTGCTGATGTGGGTTTTGAGGTGATGAGCAGGCGCGGAGTGGTAGAGATATAGAGAGAGGCCGGCTAAAGTTATATTGCATTATATGGACTGCTACGGGTTTCGGGTATATAGACCACTTTATTGGCAAGAGTGTGCACAAACGGTGCTATAAATACTTTTTTTTAACCCTTTTCAATTTTACTTTTGAGCTTTTCACTGCCAAACAGTGAATTGTGTGACACTCTTTTTATGCACATGTGTAATAATGGTGAAATGGAAATGATACAGATTATTGGGATGACGATGAGAAAGATGATGGATTTATAAATATGTATGAAGTTCATTAAAAATTAATACTGAATTGGCTTTTATTGTATTGTTTGAACAGGTATTATTGATTGCTTCGTCCGCATCCCAAAAGAACAGGGCGTCCTAGCTTTCTGGCGTGGTAATTTGGCCAATGTGATTCGGTATTTCCCAACCCAGGCGCTCAACTTCGCCTTCAAGGACAAGTAAGTTGATAAATTGACCACGTGGCGTCGTCACATGAGCGGTGGTGTCGTTGAGCCACGAATCAAAAATGTGTGTATAAACTAACATATTTTCTGAATTATATAGGTACAAGCAAGTCTTTTTGGGAGGAGTCAATAAAAATGAGCAATTCGGACGGTATTTCTTGGGTAACTTGGCTTCTGGTGGTGCTGCCGGAGCTACGTCACTGTGCTTCGTCTATCCTTTGGACTTTGCTCGTACTCGGTAAGTTAATTGTAATTATTATTTCTATTTTGATAACATATAATTAATTGTAGCCCACTCATTTGCCTGGCTATTAAAATATTACAATATTTTCTTGTCAATTTCTAGATTGGCCGCCGATGTCGGCAAATCTGGTGCTGAGCGAGAGTTCACTGGATTGGGCAACTGTCTCACGAAAACGTTCAAGTCTGACGGCATTGTTGGGCTGTACAGAGGTTTCGGAGTGTCCGTTCAGGGTATCATCATCTACAGAGCGGCGTACTTCGGCTTCTTCGACACTGCAAAGGGCATGCTTCCCGACCCTAAAAACACTCCCTTCCTCATCTCGTGGGCTATTGCTCAGACCGTAACAACTGTGGCTGGAATCATCAGTTACCCGTTCGACACTGTCCGACGTAAGAGAATGCATTTTTAACATATTGATTGTATTATGTACAAGCCTTGCTTTATCTCGTGTACTAATTTGTCTTGACTCTCCTACAGGACGAATGATGATGCAGTCTGGACGAACTGATAAGCTCTACAAGGTATGTAATTTGATTATTGATCCTACTAACGAGATTTAGAGGTCTTTCTACCAATTGCATAATACACATGCTAATAATTCACTTTCTTGTTTTACCAGAACACGATCGACTGCTGGCGTAAGATTTACCAGACCGAGGGAGGCAATGCATTCTTTAAGGGCGCTTTCTCTAACGTTCTCCGAGGAACTGGTGGTGCCCTCGTACTTGTACTGTACGATGAGATCAAAACCTTCCTTTTCTAAGCCAACGGAGAGTAGGAGCTGCTACTTGTCCCCTTCATCATTAATGTGAACTATAGCAAGCCCAGCCACACACACGTAGACTTATTTCAAAAATCTTAATTATAGAAGGAGATGGTATTCAGAGGTTCCCAACTGTAATAAGATATGTTTTCGGCAACGTTCCAATCCGTGTTATGGATTTTGGGAAAATAAACACCAGATTCATTTAGATTTTCAATTCGACTTGACTATTTTTTTTCATTTCTGCATCCACTACCACCACAAACAACTAATTATTGACTTGACTGCCAGACCGGGACTACATTGATTTATGTGTAGAATGATGATGACAAAGAGTGATACCATAAAAGTAATATATTGCAAAATATAGATGCTTTCTCTCTTCCTTTCTTCTGCATATACATTTTTGATGACAAGGACAATTCTTTAATTAAGACCTTAACCATTATCTACCACGATCTTAACAAGTGCTCCACAACAACACATTAATTAATCAGTATATACCTTCTTAACCATCCATTTCCTTCCGTAATCAATAATACAATACTAAATTGTTCCACACTCATTTAATTTGAATTCAGTGTCCACAATGTTACAAGAAAGATCACAATCTATGCACAACAAGAGCTATGAATGAATTGGTGGTGGTGAAATTTGGGACTGGTTATAAAATACTACCGTTTGCATTGTTTCGAGAAGGGGAAAGCAGACAAGTTGTACAACACACAGGGACGCACATTTTAAGATGATGAATGTATTTTATGCATGGCCAAGAAGAGAAGGAGGACACAATTTACTATAAAATCACTAATAGTCATATTTAGTAGTAAGAGAAAAAACTGTATACCGTAAACTAGACAAAATTTCAAGTTGTCACGTATTGATAGTGGGTGTGGTATGGTAAATACTAAAATTCGGTGATTAAGTATTATGTGTTTATTATTATTGGTTTATCATGATTGATTGTAGAATTAAAAAAGACAGTCAAAGTTATTTTAACAAGTAATAGTCAATTAGTTTGGTCATAGTTTCCAATAATAATTTGAGGACATTCTGATTTTATGTTGTGTTGATCTGATTTAAAATAATAAATAATTGTTCCTTACTTAATTCTTCGTGTTTTTTTCAGTAGTATTTATAAATCTTCTAGAAGATTACAATGTTTAGTCATCAGCATCATCTGCATAAATTCAAAAATTGTGGCAGATGCAGTAAAATGCTTCACTTTACTGCTGACTGTTCGAAAAACTGATCTTTCCGTTCTTCAAGTTGACAACGAGACCATCGGTGAAACCAAAAAAAAGAAAGAAATGTGAATCAGATCACATACTAAATTTGTAGGAGGTCCACATCCACAAATGTATTCGTATTTAATACTAGAATAAAATAGAATAATTTAAAGTACACGTAACCATCAGCCAAATTCTTCTCGGGTGGCCAGAGAATCCTTAAAAGAGCCATTAAATTGAGAGAAAGTGATACGAATGCATTTATTTAATCCATACCAAATAAAATGGCAAGAATCGCGATTTCGTGAAATTATACTTAATTTTAATTACTTAAATTAAAGTTCAACTATTGAGTCATCAAATTCGGTAGGACTCTAGAAAAGTTGCAATATGAGACTCCAACTATAAAATAGAAATGCAATTTGCATGCCTAATGTCAAGTCGAAAGTTTAAACGCTAACAATTAATCTCATATTAAAACAAGCATGCAAAAAACGCAAAACCATTTGATAAGTGCAGTCAGAGATTAATTATTTAAATATGGCCAAACTGTTTAATGGCCACTTAACACAAAGTGGGTATGCCGATTTGCAATGGAATAATAATGAGTCAATTTATGAAAAGTCGATCTATGGATGACTGCATATTACGTGATATCGGATACAATTTATAAATTCATTTCACATGATGACACCACGCCACCGAGCTGTACAAAAAAATTGGTTGAATTTGGTGTCCAATTTTCTTGCACTATATTTAACTTACGTAACTGTGTATAATTTGATTCATTTATTTTACGTCGTCGTCTTTACCAAGATCCGGTTGGTTACTACTCGTAATCTTCTGTATCACTTTTTTCTGCTTGGTCTGACTGGCGACATTTGATTTTGTTCCATGTGGAGTGGAGTGGAATTTAAACCCGTCTTAAATTAAATGGCGAGAAGTAAAAGGGCACGTTTTTTGGTACGCACATTAATAGAAATCTGATTCTGTATGTATAATTTTCCTCCAGAGGAATGCATGATTTTTGTTCATTGACAAAAGTTGTCACTAACTCGATTGAATTCACGTCTTGAGCGAAATGTTTCAGTTGAGAGAAGAAAAAATGGTCTCATTTGATGCCGTGTCTAATTTAGAGCCACATCCGATCTGAACTGAAGATACTTAATAACCGATCCAGTAAAGAGATGAAAAACATCATTTCTTTTTCTCATTTTGACCCGTACAGGATTATTCGACTTCCTTTTACGTCACGTTATTATTATTATTTTCCAACCAATTGTTCCCACAAGACTGCTTTTATGTTTCCGAGAGGATTTTTATTTTCGTAAAGTCATCCAACTTAAACTTGCTGCTTATTGTTTTATAATTGCAGCCAGCCAGAAAGGACCGTGCCATACCTGGCCTGCGAAAGATGGTGTGATGATACACCATTAAAAAAAGTATTTCATTTTCATTGATGTGGTATAATTCTGTCCAAATCGATTAGGAAGTCGTGAACCGGAAGCAGAGAGGAATTGTAGTACGGAAGGAAGTAGCCAAGCCAAGGAACATAATAACCAACGTATGAACGGTATGGCATGGCAGCGGTGGTTTGTTTAACCATGCAGGATTCACCTGGTCGATAATTTTCTGGAGAATAAATTTAAACGGGGAACAAAACCTGGGAAGGAAGACGAGTGCATGCAATCAATTGAGTGCAGGTGATTTTTACCGGTATTTATGTAACCGGTGAAGGTATGAGGAGGGTGAGTTATACAAAAACCGTCTTCTCAACTTTACCGACTCGATGAGAATCCATCGCATCGGTCGGTATCACTAAAGTCTAAATGCATATGTACATCCATCCAGAGACTCGTGTTCATTTGTTCATCATTCATCCCATTGTGGAGCACATAAGTGAATTAAGTGAGAGACGAACCCTTGTGTGTTGAATGACAAACCCAATTACGCTACCTTTCTATTTAACAAATGCTTATGCTTTTTAAGAGTCAAGTAAAGTAAAGTAACCAACTGTCTTGTCTGTCACACACCACCACCCACTGCTGCCACTGCCACTGCCAAGGTAGGAACTTTGGAGGGAAAGGGTCGTCGTCGTGTAAAGGGAAAGAGGTTTTTAAACCCGTCAATTCAGTATCAAGATTACCCTTCACGAACTTCCTCTTATTTAGTTAGCAGTTAGCTTGTCCTTCTACTCTCCCCGTGAAAAAGAGAAAGAAATATAGACCAAACTGTCGGAATAAATGAATTGGGTAGACAGATGAGGGACAATAATGCATGCATGCGTACATGCATGTGTACCTATTTAGGGAGGAATACGAAGAAGAAGACGGAAGAAGGACTGCAGGATCGGATGTGAATTGGGGAGCACACACCTTTTGCCAGTATGTCACGGAAATCATCGCGTCCCCTTCTTCTTCCACATCCACAACAATTTATTTATTGCCTCGTGCCCTTCCTTTCCTTCCAAGTCATCATCATCACCAGACTGGTCGGCATATCTGAGAGAGTGGACAGCGTGTGCCTTATTGCGACCTTCCCTCACTTCTTCTTCCAGTTGACTTCCGCACTTCCGGTAGTGCACCAGAGGACCATAAATTACCCGAGAGAGCCAGGTTCAAGGAACACCACCACCACACACATTTCTTGTCCTTCGTCTTGTACAAAAGGGCACGGGCGGGCAAGCAGGTAATGTGGATTTTACACCATGTCCGCCTTTTCTCCCGACATGTGGACTAGTTTTGAGTATGCAGAGATGCCATGTGTCTCACAGCTCGTCTCACTTTACATAATAGGAGAGAAGACCATAAGAACTGTTTCTCTTTACTGGTCGGTCGCGTGCATAAATAAAAGCAAATGATTGATTCTGGACCATGTATCTACATACTTATGTATGGTGACTTGGTCTGCAATGCAGGCAACCAGACCCGGTAGCATCTGCGGAGAGAGGAAAACTGACAAAACGCGAACCCTTTTTTCATCCAGTCCAGATATTCTATTATACATTTTTCTGGATGCATGGGTATTGCCATAAAAATGTGACGCCACGCCACACCACACCACACGACGACGAGTTCATTGTCATTCGACAGAACAGAGAGAGAGGAGATTTTATTGACATGAGCATGACTCAGATTTGTGGCCGCATATGTAGAATACGTATCAACCAGATAAATACGTGGTGGAGGTAAAGTGAGCCTACCTTTTATTTACTACTACGATCCGAGACCATTATTGCGGACAAGTCGGAATAATACGGAAGGAAGAAGCTTATCAACTCCTCGCTTACTTTACTTTATTCTGGTCTGCGTACCACCATAGTTTGCATAGTTGGACTTCTCTCGTATACATAATCGCACAGACTTTTCTTCGCCTTTCGATTGATTTATTTTACTGTCTCCACTGCTACAAGGACCAGAAGGCAGGCAGGCATATCCTAAATTTCCTATATTGCACCACGACCAGGACCATTTATACCAACCATTTACTCCACGCCGAGCCATATTTCTTTCTTCTTTGTCGTCTGTTAACTTGGTATTCAATTAGTATCAATGCAATAAGAGAGAAATCAACCAGTTTGCATTCTGCAGTGTCGGCTGTAAATCTGTTTCTCGTCACTCAATTCTTTCCGTGAATTGGATAGATTTTCAAAACAGATTTCGCACCAGCTCTTCTTCTTCTTCTTGATCTTTATCTCTCTCCCAAATCCAATTCTCTCAATGTAGTCATCCCATGAGATGAGATGAGATGAGACTTTTTGGACAACATGCTACATACAAAACCCGTACAATATTTTTCCGCATTTCCCCACAATGAGGAAAACAGTTGAACTTTGATGATCCCAAGGAGAGAGAGCATCATTACCAACCAGCAGAATCTCAGTCAAAATAGAAAGAAGACGTTCTTAACGATTCACTTGGTTTTTGTGCACAGACAAGAAATCTGTAGTACGGTTTCCTTGCATGCATTCTTTTTTGAGGAGGATTCGACTCAATGCACTCGCTCTTTTGCTTCTTCTTCATCTTAATTCACTACGCGAGGACGGCATTCGAATGCAATTTTACTACACTCCTCCATCACTTTGATCTAGTTTGATGATATATCAACGCAAATTTAAATCCAGTTTACATGAGTTGAACAGTTTAATTTGAAATGAGAACGGAGAACGGAGAACAGAAATCGCTCTTTTTTGCGAGGATACGTAGATACGTACGAAATAATTCAATTACTGCTTTTTTTCATACGTATGTATGTATGTACATATTTATGTATGTATGCATGTGTGTATTTACATACCGTATAACGTGTCCTGCATCATTGGATTCATTTTTTTACTGATTTTTTTCAACTTTTCTTTCATTGCGCCCTTGTCAGACGGAGGAACAGCAGACCTCACACACCAGAACCCACCCACCCACCATCCAGTTAATGAAGTATGTATGTAAATAGATATGGATATGAGGTGGATGCATATTATGCAATATTATGTGTATATAGGTGCCATCATTTGGGTGCAATTTGGTCCGCCAGCCTTGATGTTGGATAAACAGGGTGGAAATAAATCTGAATCAATTCCTGCTTGGTTAATGGTTATCTAGAATTTTTGGGTAGAAATTTTTGATAACTGATTTTCCTGCGCATATTGTGTCGCGATGTACTATTTACTTGTTTTGTTTTCAAAGAAAAAAATCTTTTAAAGATGTTTTTCAGTCCAATAATAAAATGATTCTGAGATCGAGACCGTCTGCGTGAAAGTAAGTGAGTCCTTTCATCGTTTATTAGCTCGTAGACGTTTGTCCTATATACATAATCTCTGTTTTTCTTCACAAATGCCGATACGGTGGGTGATATTGTTTCCCAGAGATGCATGCAGGCAGATCCCACACATAACAACATCACCACATGCACATATATACATACATATCTAGGGCTGGATAGTTTAGTTACTTGCTTGGCTAGATAGATAGATAGATGTGCGACTCATTTAAAATTAAGATCGGAAATTCTGTCCACACTCTGTCTGGTTTCGAACCTATCTTGTTCCTAGTTTCAGTTCAGTGCGAATGTTGCAAGTAAGTGCAACCCAGAAAATAAAGCCGCCCAGTCACCCACCGTAATATATACATAATAAGAACAATAATAATAAATAAATACACAGTCCGCGTTGTCCCATGAATAAAAAAAGTCTGTCATATCACAAGGTGGAAGTACATCGAGCGAGTATTTGTCTTTGATCAAACTCTGAATGAATTTTGGAATGATATTGATCCAAGTTGTGAATGTGTGTGTGTTGGTGAACAGTAGTGCATGCATACATTTGGAAGCAGTGGTGGTGGTGGTGGGGTCTTCTAGGTAAAGTAATTAATAGTAGTCCCTGCCCCACCAGACGACCAGACCCAACTACCGGAATAAGGAATTGGTATGTATGGGAGAGAGAGAGACAGGTAGTTATCGTAGTATTTTATTTGATTGCTTTGGACTGGTGGTGGTTGGTGGTGGGTGGGTGACCATTGTTATCTTCCAGAAGGAAGTATACGTACGTATAAGGCAGTGACGATGACGACTCTGTCTCTCACCATCCAAACACTTTCCCAGGAAGGGAAATAAGTAAGAGGGGATACCAAGCAATCCCATCATCATCATGAGCACAATTGGACATGTACGCGTTCCTGGGTCAGAAGCATGATTGGAATTGGAGTTCAGGTCACAATAAAAATTGAGCTGCGACTACGGATGGATGGGTCCTCGTCGTCTCAGTTTTTGTGGGGGAACAGTGTGGGTTGAAGTGAAGTGAGAAGAATCGGGCACCTACCTCGATCCGAAACTCACCTCAGTTGGTGGTAATAAGCACGAGTTGAGGAAACTGGACAGTGAACTCGTGAGGTGCACTGCACACCTACATATTATTGTTGGTGTTACTATTGGATTGGTGGGTCGGTTGGTAGTAAAGTGGGTGTCCGTCCAGTGTAAGCCGGTAGTAAAGTTGTGAGTAAAATGTACCGGGTGAAATGCCAGGAGGATCGAGGGTGGACTAGAACGTGAATGGGAATAAGCGGAGCATTGATTGGGCGCAGGTGGGCCTCTTTTTCTAGTGGTGGTGGTATTGTGCTCGTCGTCGTCGTCCTCGTCGTCACTCTCCTAAAGGTTCTCTCTCTGGCTCTGGCACGCTCTCCTCTGCAGTCATTTCCGGTGTGAGGAGCAAGAGTCGGGCAGTTTTCGGAGAGCGAGCCTCCGAGCACATCATCTCTCCCTGCACTTTGTCTCCTCTCCTACCTACCTAAAAACCTAACCTACCTACACAGGCAGGCAGAACGACTCTCTCTCATTATTGCCCACTCCATGAAATCCCAAGCATTAAGAAGAAGCGACCCTTCGCCATCCCGTCTCATTCCTCGTCCTCATCTCAAACGGACCAGAAGAGTCGAGACACCTTGCTCATTCTTCTTCTTATTCTCACAGTCACGCGCGACGACACGATTGCCAATTAGGACTTGGCACACGTGAGACAAAAGCCTTATCAGTCAGGTCGGACGACGAGGAGATTCTCCAAGTGACCAATACATAATAGAAACGTAAGCTAAATAAAAACTCGTCGAGTGTGAGGATGCTGAGGACTTTGAGGAAAAAAAAGAAAAGAGCGACTCCAAAAGTGTCAACTTAGCCGATATCACTACTACATCTCGAGTAAATATAGGGGGACGAAAAAATTTCGCAAAACCATGGGTTAAAATCTGGCCAAAGGGGAGTCTATAACTTTTGATTCGACTACTATTTTCTCGGCTGCCCCATATACGACAAAATATAATCTCATCCACATCATCTCTCCTCCACTTTTTTTATCGTGCCACGACGAGTGTCAAGCGTGAGATTGGGCTGACTCTGCTCTCTCTCTGATGGGGAAAGGCGTCAAATTTCTGCACATCATAATGGACCACACCACCACGACGACTGCCTGCCTGCTTCTTCTTCTTCTTCTTGCACTTGGACCAAGACGATGCACTTGTGTCCTCTCTTCATAAGTAGGACTGAAGTGGAGAGATTTCGGTTCAGTCAGCGTGTGCGGATTGGCTGCAGTGGACATTGATTCGTCATACCAGAGATCAGAGGCGTGTGTGGGGGGTCAAGTGAGACGGGGATGCACTGCTGGCTATAATAAAACTTGTCCGACTTGAGATTGTGTCCCGATGTGAGAGTTTTAAAGTAATAGAATTATTCCCAGTGGCACAAGTGGAAGAAGAAGAAGAAGTTGTTAGCCGTCCTCGTTCGATCGGACTGACTGACCTAGTTCAGACGGTAAAGAAGAAGTTGTGGTGAGGTTTTAGGAGTGTGTAGTAGTGGATGGAAGAAGAAGAAGACTAGATACGAGTGCGAAATAAGAAGAACAAGAAGCTGCATGATTTGGGGGTCGTCTTCTTTTTGTTCTTTCTTCTTCTTCTTCTTCCTCGTCTTTCTGGTCTGGTGTTGGCATCTCGCCTCCTATTTGTGCAAGCTAGAAGAATTTCTAATGAGCCTGGAGAGCCACGACTCCTGCTCCTGCTGGAGTAAGAGAGAGAAAAGGGACAGCTCTTCTCCCAGGAAGAAGCCAGCCAAGTAAGTCGAGAGGAAGAAAGTGTGAGAGAAAGACAAGGATCTCTTCTTCTCCTGCTTTTTCTTCTTCTTCTCCTGACCAGAGAAAGCAGAGAGAAAGAAAGAGAGAGAAAGAGAGAGAGAGGATCATGCCTCTTCCCTATGGACTATTATGCGGTGGTGGTTCTTCTGCTGCTGCTCCGTCTACGACTACGACGACCAGTGGAGAAAGTCAGTGCACGTTCGGACCAATTCTTCTCCACCAGACTTGACTGTCGAGCACGTTCCCCACAATCAAACCAAGCCACAAAATATAAACTAAACCAACCAAGCAACCAACGCGGGTTCCCCCACCTTAAAATTGATACTGGACACATGGTGGTGGGTGGAGTGGGGTCGTTTATGACAAATTATTGAGTGGGGACCAAGTACATTCATAAGTGACTTATTAGGAGAAAGTTAGTGACTGCATACATATTTAGTTGAGACTTTTTTAGTGGTGGGATTCCTCTAACTTAGAAAAAAGCGAGAGGGATAAGGAAGTGGACTTTTGGTACTATGTTGGATGCGGTGCGGTGAAGCCTTGTGCCGCATCTTCATCTCGGACTCTATTATCTCTTTACAACATGTTCTGCATCGCCCTCGTCCTCCTCCTACAGTGTCTCTTCGGCTCCTGCGGATACACTTTTAAAGGTGAAACTCTTTCAGGTGAATTTCTCTTTCTTTCTCTTGTCTCACATATTTCTGCCCATTTCTTGCATGCTCAATTGACCACATTCCCCGGTCGTAACTTAGCTTTGTGGACAGACCACTTTTCCAAGAATTTCTTACTTACTTACTTAGCTGTGTCGACACCAAATAGCACCACGACGACGACACATTTCTTCTTACCTGAACATGCACACCGGCATTTATTCTATTGATTTTCCCCAACGAGAGAGTCATACATAATATAGCCGTGGTGTCAGACTCAAAAACTGCATACCATAAGGCAAACCACGCCAGCAAGAATGGCTCCAAAATGCACAACAAACTCGGTCGGTAGCCAGTACTCACCGGTAGAAAAAGTTGTAGTTGTTGGCGAGAAAGAAAGAAAGAAATCTCTCGTAGGCACCGATTCTTTTTTCATTACTTTCTCTATAAATATCAAATATTGGAGGTGGCTTTTTCGCCGGTTGGTTGGTCGATCGGTGAGAATGAGTCTGCATTTCAGTTCAAACGAGGTCGATACGATATTTATTTACATGGACGAATATTTCACGTAGTGTGACAGGCTTCATGTTCAAATAGGGACAATTTTTACACGAAGAATGTGATGGTACTTACAAACTTTGTCTTTTTTCGACAATTACCAAGTAAGTTGATGATTATTGAGCGGATAATTGCGTGGTGGCGTGAAAAGGATATAACTATTTTTTGCAATTATGTATACCGACATAATGTAGTACATAAGTATCCACAAATATAATAATGATGCTAAATGCCTGACTAAATTGACCGGATTGTAATTTCATATTTAATTTTTTACATTCATTTTCTTCTTTTTTGTTTATCAACGAACGAACGAATAAAATATGTAGTGCCATTATTTTCATGCATACTTACTTCCTTCCTCCTACATCCCAGATATTTCGTATTATATTGCCTGCATGCGTTTCAAATCGATGAGAAATACATGTACAAACGTAGGAAACCACTTCACTTACTTGTTCAATGCATGCATTTTAGTGTAACCTCGCTCACCAACCAGTGCTTAGGAACCACTTTTGGCCCTATAAATAGTAACATTTCGTGTAAAGCTTTCTCATCCACCATGAAATGAAATGAAATTCTATCAATATCTCAAAAATCGATTTATTACATATTGCTTGCATTATAGAAAATTGCCCTTTAAAAATAAGTAAATGGTCACCTTTTAAAAATTCTGGAACAAATAAGACAACGGGAAAAGGTAGGCAGGCAGGCAGGCGTTGGCGGTGTCAAATGTCAAAGTATCGTCATATTCTAGTTATGATGATCCACCTTTCATTGCTATTTTGTGCCGCTATTTAAATAATGAAGCAAATTTATAGTCGAGTTGGTTGGAAGGTTATTGCGCAAACTAGTTTTTTATTAAGCCATCCTCATACTAATTTCATGATATTTTTAACTCCATATTTCTCCGGGTGGTGAAATTTATTAAAGGCGGTGGTCGCCTACTGCACAAATTGAAGTATTTATGAGGACATTTACGTATAAATTTAGATCGTTGACCATGCCTGACTTTTTAGTGACGTGTGTGTGTACATATGCATACATATTTGAACATATTAGTAAAAATAAAAATGTAATAATACCACGAGACGAACAAGGACAGGGAACAATTTTTGTAGGGAAATTTTATTACAAAGTCGGCTTAATACTCGGTCAATACTTGTTATTGGGTTTTCCTGTAGTACGAAATGTGCTACACGGGACGGTAAATGGGATAATAATTGAAAATCTATTCCAAATTTCATACAGCTCGTTGGCTTTAATAGAAAATAAGGAACTCGACTCGTGGTCAAATTTTGTTTAAAATGGGAAAATATGATTATTGGTTGGGTAGTTGGTTGGTTGGTTGTAGGTAAAATATTGAATATCGTTCAGTCTGCTGCTACCTTGTATATTGCATAACTTTCTCCTTCTCTCACGAACCAACATATTCCCCAGAAAACGTGGCTGGCCCTGTACTAATTTCGCCTGACAAAAGGATCCATACCGGACATGGATCGGAGACAATGGAGAAATGTGACTTATTTTTCCATGTCCACGAGTTTGGTCGATAATTAATTTCATCCCGAATAAGTAAAATACATAAACTTACGATGAGTAATACCCGGATTTTGCTTACTTAATGTTACCCCCATGACTTCTGCTTTCTCCATTTCGTACCAAAATCTGGTACCGTTTCATCACGCATACATATTTTTCTTCCAAACCATGCCGAGAGATTTGTTGGGAGAGGGTGGTGCGAGGGAGGGAGGATTCGGATTCCTCCTCCAAGTCAAGGTGGCAATTAGTCCTGGAAACACTAACCACAAAAGTGTAATGGCTCGTGGTGTCCCGCTACATAAAATAGGTTGCGGAATGAATGTTGACAACTTGAAAAAGATCACTATCCGAGACAAAGGACACGATTGTTCTCTCAAACTGTGCACGTACGTACATCCACGCATCGTGTAAATAATAAGTAGTAGGCTCAACCAGCCACTCATCTCGGTGGGAAGGAGGCAGGCAGGGTTGTTGGTCGGACAATGTGGTGATTTGGTCCGTGAGTAATGCAATTAGTGAGACAAATTGAGATGGAGCAACCTCAAACAAAACCAGAGCCGGTCGGTTGGATGATAGCATCAGCCTCTGCTCAAGTGGATGGATGGATGGGTTATGTAATCCGGATAATATTGCTGCTGCTGCTGCTGCTGCTGCTTCCGTGATGAATTGTGCGATGACTGCATCGAAAAGCCCGTATATCTGTGATCTTTATCGTCTCAAGAGTCATACGCACACGTGCCCTGAGAAAGATCATATTTCACCCTTTTTCGTCAACGGGGAGAGGGTGGCAATAAAATGTTGTTAACCTTGCATTTGGCCTAGGTCCGGCATAATCTTATCTCTTTTCAATTAAGGAGGGGAAAAGAAGCGCTTCATCTTTGCACACAGTCTGGTCTTCTCGTCTCGTCTCGTCTCGTCTGGAGGATGATGGGATGAGATGAGATTAATGCGGGTAGGATCGCCGAGGTGAGGCTGGCTGAGACTCACTGGGTGTGTGTAATCCGATCCACTCTCTCCGATCTACCCGCATCATATTTAGTGCCCGGAATGCTGTAATGCATTCCAGTGGTGAGAGTAGCCGTAAGTGGTCCTTGTAGAATGACAGGCATTGTTGAAATTGCTACTCTACTCTGATCTGGATAAGTTTCCGAGGAAAGTTTCCCACCGCACGTACGTCCATCCGTCAGTCCATCCATTTGACTGACTGACTGAGTGAGTGAGTTGGCCAGAGGAGGATGAGATTTTGGGTGAAATAGCTAATAAATGGGGAGAAGAAGAGGTCTACCAAATAAAACTTGCTCAGATCTTCGAGATATTTAAACGAGCCTTTCCTTGGCTCAACAGTTCTTCATCTCGCTCGTGGTCGTGGTAAAAAGGGGTGAAATAGAACGGTTCGTTCGAATATTTGACGACGGTTATAATAAATGATCGACTCTTCTCTTGACGACTTGAGAGAGAGAGAGATGGTGGAAGAGCAATAAGATATTTGCAGTCATCACCATCAGCAGTCGTCTCACTATTTATGAGCTTTCAACACACGGAATCTCAACTTTTGTAGAAATGGGTGCATTAAATTCTCTCTCAAAAAGGAGCAGTATGCATGCATACAAACCTCACTCCTCCATCGACATGATCTTCTTCATCGTCGTCTTGTGGTCCGCCTCGGCTGTTGGGGAAATTCTCTGGAGAGATTATTTGCTACGACGGTTATTCTGGGATATTTCCCTCTGAAACTACACCAATTTTCTCACCAAATAAATAACACGACTTTCCTCTTTTCACATTAGCCAAACTTAAACTAAACTCGGGAAGGAGAAACCGAGATCATTTGTGCCGCAGTGAGTACGTACGGCGGCTGGACCCATGTGCTTTTTTCTGCTTTGTTCACCCTCAAAAAACAACATCCACCACAAACAAATAGCTTGCCAAGGAATAAGGATTTGATAAATAGAAACAGTCACGAATTTCATTCAACTCCTAATAAAATGAGTGCGGTTTCTCCTTTCTCGTTCTTCCTCTCCGCTCCCCAGAAGAAGGAGAAGAATAAGATGAGAATAAGCCTTAAAGAGGAAAGAATGAATACCGCATATCCGACTCACCCGGCTCCGTGAAATATGTAGAAAGTAAACTGCCGACGACTTTGACATGCAAGATTTTGCACCAGATTCGACATTTATTATTTGATATCGTTATTAAACCTCAGAGTCCATTGGGGCATATCTGGGTTTGAACCCTGGTGGATATGGATGTATGTATGTGCCCTAGTAAATGGGGTAGAAATATTCCTTAAACTATACGCTCTCTCCTCTCTAGCACACATAATACCTGGACATCTGCCAAAATCTCTCTTATCTTCATGTCTAGTACGAGTCTGCTGCAACGTGATAAGTTCAAATCCCAAGTGGACCTCGAGCACACCCTCGTAACCAATCACCCACCAAAACAACATCTTCCATCCTTGTCTCTTGTTATTAGTATTTTCCACGATTTTCGACCAAACTAAATTTCCCGAGGATCAAATTCCCCTCAGATTTGCTCATGATGTGAGTTTTTCGAGCAAATTTTGTTTGGCTGCATAAATAAAAAAAGGAAAGATTGCTGGGTGGGTGGATTGGATGGATGGGCCAGCAAAATCGGAAATGTTTGATCAATTTCCTTCCGTATTCATCGGCTTCTTCTTGTTAACTTTGGTTCATTTATTGCTCCCAAGTAACAAGGAAAGT
Organism: Folsomia candida; assembly: GCF_002217175.1. Taxonomy (NCBI): domain Eukaryota; kingdom Metazoa; phylum Arthropoda; class Collembola; order Entomobryomorpha; family Isotomidae; genus Folsomia; species Folsomia candida. The sequence continues at coordinate 3,417,951 of NW_019091209.1, forward strand.
CTCAAGTGAACAGATGTCTCAAGGAGGATCATTCGTCTATGTACATACAAATGTGTCAGCATTTATTCAGCGTATGTGGAGTAAATAAAAGTCCGACTTTGCACGCTATACGGTTATCTATCTGCACTTATTTTACGATGGGAGAAGCGTGAGAAATGCCGACTTTTGGATCGGCTAGAGGAATCAAATTACTCGAAAAATGTTTATTGAACTATTTCTTCAACATTGTTTAAATATTGGACATGGCGATGTGGGCGACATTTGGGACTCAGAATTGAGTATCTAATCGACAATTTCGTCCCAGTCTGTCTGCGCTGTGTGGGTGGTTTAGTCAGTCGTGATCCAATACATAGGGCATGGACGAAGCAGCTTTTTATTGTATTGCAGAATTTTCTGCTAATAAGAAGTAGTCGGAGAGAGAAATGCCTCACGTATTATACGTCCGGATGGTGGTGCAAGTGGCGTGGCGTGGAGTCAGCAAAGTTAGTAATTTCAACATTGATGTCCATTTCTTTTCTTGAATCGACTCTATCCCCTCCTCCACCTCGGCCTACATCAAAAATCGACCCTGTGTCACTAGCATTTCATACTTTTATTGCTAGCAAAATGGAATCGAGTAACTTGACACGATGAGATTTATATAGTTGTCGATGGATGGATGGATTGCATGCAATTCTCTTTAGTATGACACAAAAATGCTCACGGAGCACATTCCTAATACCTTGTCAATTATAGCTCTGGGTGCCAGTGCCACACATGAACATGCCCAGATTTTGATGATGATTGGATAAAAAGTGCTAATTAGAAAGTGTGGATTTTGTGCACACACATCGTTTTCTCGGTGCCTATAAAATATTACGTAACGAGTCTCATCTCTATCTCTCCACGCGGAGCTTTTCTCATGGAAAAAGACGAGGACAGAGTCGTTTTTTTTCAGGTTAAAAAATATCTGCAGAGACGTAATGTTCATTCACCCCAACCAAAAGCATGCTCTCACACTTCCAGTTAAACTTGGACCATCAGCAATAAAGTATTTCTTAGCCTAGTCAGAGAAGATTTCGGATAAAGCGGCGAGGCGACGATGTACGACACGCACGCAGATATTTAGTGAATTGTAGCAGGCCTTAATGGACAGTAACAGGTGAAAGTGGAAAATAGACTTGTTTATCTAGCTCCTTGAGACCAACTCATCCTCATCCAGCCAATTAATCTTGAACACTGTCTCCCACTGACACCACGACGTCTCACCATAGCACTTAGCTCATCATCATCATCGCCTTCTTCCTCTCTCTATCTATGCCATCAGATCGGTGTGAAAAAAAATGTTTTTCACAGATTTTTAACCAACACACTACTAAATTACGAGACGGATTTATTTACGGAGCAGGGATTTATTTACTTCATATTTCGATTGCAAATTTGACTCACATCTCGAACCATGCGTATCTAAGTATTTCAAAAAAAGACCAATTTACCTGAATCCACATCATTTCATTCAAGCCATACATATATTTAGACACACGTAATTGAGAAATCTATGTATGCGACACATTATTTATTTTTGCTGACTCTTTAGTTCCATGATCTCTCCTCCGGTCTGGGTTGCATTGGTTGCTTATCTATCCACGTATCCACGTATCTCTCTGTGAACCTCATCACATCATCATCAGCGCAAGATACATATTTTCCGGTTTCATTCCTCATCCATCCCTCTTGTTGACTCAGGCAAAATACTGGTTCGCTGAATTTGAAACGAATCACATCAGAGCCGCGTCGCTCTTCTTTTTTTTTTATATCCGGCGATATCGTTTACATATTAGGACGAACGAGCATATGAGCGACTTATTATCATAATGAATGAACTGTGGCTGACTGGCTGGTGGTGTAACGCTCTCATCAAAAAATTAGTTTAAACATTGCAATGAGTTCACTGATACTGATGTCAAATATTTGCTTTGTTTTAATAAATGTTGCTGCAAAAAATACCGATGGAGAGTCACACTCGCAGATAATCAGTCATTACTACGTTTGTGAGAGAGAGAGTGAGAGCGAGAAAAAAATTTGCGTCGTCGTTTTGTCGTCGACATGTCCTCCCCACCCACACACCGAAATTGGCGAATTGTTGCTAAAGTTCAAGGTGAAATGGTGGTGAAACATATTTAATAAGTGGTCTCGTCTCGGGTCGCTGGACTCTTTGTTACCGTCCGTGTGGTAACTAAACCAACTTAACGACTTAACGTTGAAGAAAGGGCAGACTGATAAGAAAGCTAAGAAAAGGGAGCAGAATAGCGACACAACGCCACAGGATTGGATCAATCAATAGTTGTGAATTAATTATGTGTCACGTAGTGAAAGGACAAGAAGGGAATTATTATGACAGCTTGGATGACAGTCATTTTCATTCATATTATCCTCATCGCTGCTTATCCCCCTCACTTTGGATTAGGTAATCACAACAATGCCGAGTGTGGGAGTATGAATGTGGAGTAATTCATAAGAATTCGTAGTTATTATGGGCACTGCATGATTTTACTTACTTCTTGTTTGTCTACTACCTGGATGCGTATGTAAATTCTGAGTAAAAATATCTAGTTATGCAATTTGTGAATGAATTATTTTCTTCATTTTTTTACAGTTGGTGGTCAAGAATTTGTCCAAGTGGACCTTTTTGACAGTCTTCATCTCCACAATAGCACATACCAGGGTGTAAAACTAGGGAAAGGAGTTCGATCATTGGGCCCAGGCGTGGTATTCTCAGGTATTTTTGACTTGATGAGATTTTTCCTGGGTTGAATAGAGGTTAATTAATTTGCATAATATGTAATTATTTTATGGCGTGTGCGTGGGTGTGTATTTTTCAGGTGACTTTCGAGACGTCATCATATCCAGCGAGTGGGTGGATCGCATTCGTGGCCATCTCGAAGAAGTGAACGACTTCACCATCTCGGCCAGCGTGAAGCAGAATCCAAACAATGTGGGGACATTGTTAGCATTTTCTAGAGGGTTAATTAGGTTGGTTTTGTCATTTTTATTAGCATCCATGCAGTGCAAATAATGTGGTGGTAGCAAAATTGCAAAATTGTCAAGTGGTGCCAATTTGTTCGCAAATAATTTAAATTTGCTAGAATCGCCTGCACCCTGACAAATGTAAATATATTCCGTTCCCAATTACTGTTACGATTCGGTAACAAATTGTGCAGGCGGTGACAATTTAGCCAGCCCCACATTATTTGCAGCTTGGACTCTGAAATGATAATGAGGTTGAATGACATAATGTTCCCCCAGCGCACTAGAGATTCAGTCCAGCGGTCGAAAAAATGAGCTGAGAGTAATATCGAACTCGATAGTTGAAGCATTCCCATTCCGTTTGGCGGACGGCAGTTGGCATCGACTGGCCATCTCATTTTCTGCCTCACAAGTCGAAATCCTGGTGGACTGCAGGGTCGTGTACAGGCGCGTCCTTCGCTTCGATCCTGCCTCCATGATCCACAATTCTCAAAACATATCCGTCTGGATTGGACAGAAAGCTCCTTCTAATTTCCTTTACCAGGTTAGAGATTGACGGACGTTGAGGCCTGTAATAATGCCATCTTGCAAATGTGAAATATGTGACATGATTTGTTCTGCAGGGTGTAATGCAAGATTTACGACTCACATTTGGACCTTATGGCTATTTGTCACAATGTCCCCAAGTGGACACACAATGCCCGACATGCAGCGAATACAATGCCTTAAAAATGTCTTTTGCCTCGTTGCAGTCTCAAATAGAAATGTTAACGGCGAGGGTAAGTCATCATTATGAAATGCATACTTGACTTTCACCCCCACCCACCCGGCAAACCAGCAGCTTGCTTCTCCTTCTTTTTAAAATCGTGGTACACCCTACGACTAATTTTTCCATTCCAGTTAAGTGTGGCGGAAGCACGGCTGACAAATGTGGAGCAGTGCGAGTGCAAGAAGTCGTGTAAAGTAAATGCCACATCCGTTGTGGGAGATGGATCCAAGTGGCTTCAAGACTGTCAAGAGTGTAGCTGCAAGGTATGTAAAAAATCCATACAAAAAATATGTCTCATCATGTCGTGTTAGCTAGATCATTTCGGAAGAGAAGTGAGTCCTCGGGTGTGAATTTTATGTCTAATTTAGCACGTGAAATTTAAATAGCTCACATATTTCTGGGTGCACATCGAATAATCCGAGTTGTCGAGTGTATGTATCTACCTCTAGCTGTCTGTCACTCCATTTCTGGAAGATCGTTAACTGTTTAATGGCCCAATAAATTTTGAATTATTAGTGATCTTCTGTCTCTCTTTTTTCTTTTCCTTCCCCCAGTTTAATTTTTGTTCACATTTGGATTTTTTTCTCTTTACAGAAAGGTGAAATTCTGTGCCAACACATCCAGTGCCCGGCAATAAACTGCACGAAACCAGTCACTGCTCCTGGCGAATGCTGCCCTACGTGCCTCGGTGAGACGATTAACCTTTCAATAACGGCATTTCTCTCTGTCACACACGGTTCAATTTCGATATCACATACACATCTCGTAATCGGGTTTCTTTTTTATATGCATGGCTATGCAACCACTCATAAAAAACTGTCTTACATAATGCGGGCAGAAATGCCCGCATTATGTAAGACACACGAAACTTATATTTGTGCATTAATTTTTGTGGTGCTTGGCTCTGCAGAAACATGCTACTTCCGAGGAAGGACATACGACCATGGTGAAATAGAGTCTGGTAAGAAGGAGGCAATCCTCATAATTTATTAATCTGAAGGAAAGGACACATTTAAGGAGCGATGCATTTAACGAGTTGGTTTAATAGTTAATTATGCAATTATAATTAATCTGCAGGTATAAACATTCCCATGCCCGAGTGCACCGATTGTGAGTGCATCCATGGGTCCATGAAATGCAATAAGCACGACCCAGACAAAATTTGTCCACCCCTCTCATGCCCCCTCTCCGAGCAGATCGTCGTTCCCGAAAAATGCTGTAAAGTCTGTCCTGGTTCGTCCCCCATATAATAAAATTGTCCAAAATTTCATAATGTTTTTATTATGAAAATAAATATAAAATTCTTCAGGGACGGATTACTGCGCTACGCACAAGAATCAGTGCCATCCAAACGCCACGTGTGTTAATTTGCAGACAACTTTTACTTGTCAATGCAACGAGGGTTACTCCGGAGATGGTGAGTCTCAACTTGTTCCGAGTTTGCTATATGTGTACTTTTTCTGCTTATTTATAAATTTTTGACGAGTTATTTTTTAATTTCTACAGGTCTTAAATCATGTCAAGATGTAAGTTTAGCATAATTACGGATATTTTTGTATCAACCTGTGTATAATTTCTTATCCACGTGTACCTCTAAAATTGTGTCTGCAGCTGGACGAGTGCCTTTTAAAACGTAGTCACTGCGCACGGGACAGTGTGTGTGTAAATCTCGACGGAAGTTATGACTGTAAATGTATCGATGGATTTAGAAAACTAAACAAATTCCAGTGTGAAGATGCAGGTGAGAATATGGGTTTTGGCGAGTTTAGGTTGTAAAAAATGGCCCAGTTTCTGCACTCCAGACAGAGGAAACTTTGTACCCAATTTTCCCATGTTTATGCTAAAAAAGAGAATTATGTGATCCATTTCAGACGAGTGTGCAGATGGTTCTCATAAATGTCATAAGCAGGCTACCTGCACGAATACCAGGGGATCGTATGTTTGCACCTGTAATTCGCAATATGAGGGGAATGGATTCCAATGTTCTCGTGAGTACATAGATTATTCCCGTCTCATTCATCTCTTCCGACGTCTAAATAGACAATTGTCGTCCATGTTTAGCCGTGTGCAATCGAACCTGCGAGAATGGAGGATTCTGCATAGCTCCGAATGTCTGTTCCTGCAGGTCACTACAGAATTTCGGAAATTTATTTCAGAAATACGTAATGACTAGTATTTTAATATGCATTTGGTATTCATTCTGCAGGTCAGGTTGGACGGGAGACCTGTGCCAGATGGATGTCGACGAGTGTTCTAGCAGTAGTAGCAGCCTGCCTACAGGAAATCAAAATATTAATAATAATAATAATGGCAACAACCAAACGATGAGTGGTGATTCAGCGGAGGGAGCCGTTTGTCCAAAATTTGCAATATGTGTAAACAAACCTGGTTGGCATTTATGCCAGTGTAAAGAAGGCTATCAACTCGTACTCAATCAGAACGGGGATGCTCATTGTCAAGGTATGGGAAAAAAATTAATATTTATAGATTATAATTACGTACATGGTTAAAAAAGAGTCTGGTGCACTACGGGGAAGCTGCTGTTGGTCTGATGCATACTAATTTCCCATTGTTTCAAACCTCCTCTGTAGATGTTAATGAGTGTGAAGAGGACAACGTGTGTTCTGACGGCTTGACCTGCATCAATGTCGAGGGAACTTATGAGTGTCGCTGTGAAGAAGGAAATCCTCAATGTTCTGCAGGTAGAGATGCCAAAGTGTATACTTTTCCCCGTAAAAACATGAATCTCATCTTTCTCCTCGTCAATTTCTAATCTCATTCTCATTCATGGCATCCTGATTTCAGGCTGCATCGAGAACGACACCGTTCACCAGCTCGGTAGTAAATGGATGAGTGAAGACTGTCACGTTTGTACTTGTGTATCCCCCGGAACCACGTCCTGTGTATCTGACACGTCCGAGTTTTGTTCACAACATTGCAGTTTGAAATCAGGGATCAGTAGTAGTACCACCACTGGTGGTGGTCACCAATGTTGTTCAAACTGTAATAATTTAAATGCTACGCTACGTTACGAGAGTCACACGAAACTTAAGTCATGTCGGCATCAGGTCTACTCTGAAATTGAGTACCAGTCAGGTAAATACGCGTTTTCTAATGGCTGAACTGTCCCTAAATAAATGGGGTCCCGTTTTTAGGAGATGTTTGGTACTCCAACTGTCAGACGTGCGAATGCCTAAATGGAGAAACAGACTGCTGGTCGATCGACTGTCCTCCGGCGAATTGTCACAATGCCTACTTGCAGCCGGGAGACTGTTGTTATCGGTGTCCAGGGGAGGAGAGGAATCAAGACAAGTGCACCCACTCGCATCGCAATGGGACCTTTTCAGAGTGCCACCTCCTAGAGGAGACCATTCAGTCGGGGACGCGTGTCACACTGCCACAAAATAATTGCATATCCTGCAAATGTCAAGTAAGCAGATGAACCATTTTTTTACCCTCGCGCATACATAATTTCCTCCCCAATTCGAGAGTACAGATCCAAATGGCAGATTATTATTACTCATGCATGGCGTGTGCTATAGAAAAAGTTACAGTTTTTTATGTTAAACATTCTTTATGTGACTAACAGTTAAGCAGCATTATGATTATGATTATTATGAGCATCTATTACCAGTATGAGTGTCAAACTTTAGTGCTTTCCTCGTCGGGTGATTAACAAAAAAGTTATGTAACATTATTCTCTGCCACGTATGTAATATGTACTAATTTCCCCCGATATTAAATTGAGGGGGGTAACAAATCATGACTTAATAGTGAAAGTAATAATCATCGTTCAGTCGGAGTAAAAAATGAGACTGGAATAGAGTCCAATCCTTCCAAGAAGACAGCATGCATGTCAGTTTTGTATGATATTAAGTATCATCATCAGGTCTTAAAGATTTAACAGTTTTGTCAATATCAGGAAGAAAAAGTGCAGCAGCAGGAGGAAGCAAAATTATCATGAATTTTCATTACACTCATAAAATGATTACGTTTAATTTCCTTTAATACGCATCTTGGTTGGTCGTTGGTAGGTTTTAACTCAATTAAATTTTAATGTTGTTATAACCCTATTAACCCAAACAGGTGCCGCTCTGCGCAAAATTGGTGAGCAAAAATGATGGAATTTGTGTGCTTCGGTAATTCACCCTTAATTTATCTCACTTTATAATATTACTTTGCTAATTATAGTCTATTATTTCCTCCCCCTTGAAAAAATTCTCATTTCGTTCCCAAAATCTTTTTATGACATGGACAAGAATTTTTCAATGCTCTTCATTAAAGTATTTCGTGCTAAAAGTAAAACGTATTGTAAAAAGTAAACATGGTCCGTTCGTGATTGACTATTGATTGATAATGTTAGAATTTAGTGTATTTTTTCATTCTTTACTCCCCTCTCTCTCTGCTTTTGTCTGTGACGACGGTCAGAAAGAACTTCTCTAATGGTATGATCCCCTCGTATTGATTTATACACACAGTATTTCACTCGTACCAATTATTTATAGTTTGTTTTTCTCGTTTTAGTTGTAGTTTTTTTCGGGCTTTTTTGACCACACGTGTGCATGCATGTTGATATTTGCATAAAAGCTTTTCTAGACGTTGGCTGGCACGTGAAGTTTGCATGGGTGCATTTGCATGAAGAATTTCGTGTCAAGTTCTACTTTACTTGTTGGCTTTGTGTTGCCGTGGGTGTGGCTCTGGTTTGTTAACACCACTTAAATATATTTTTATCCACAAACCACTTTTCTCTGTTGTATTATGCTTTGTACTTGTCACGACCTTGATGGAAACCGATTTTGATCACCTTTTACCTTCACATGTATAAAATTATATATATTTTTTACACTATTTATTATATCATTCCTTCCCAGGATGGAGAACTCTGCTGCTCTTACGATTATGATTGCGTTCACAAGTCTGAGACTGCTTTTCTGACGCCAAGTTCTAATCTCCGCGTCACGACGACGACGACTAAGACGACAACGACGGGGGACAGCACTACCGTCAGTAGCATCACTCTCGGTGGGAGTGGAAACTCGAGCAGCAGACGACTCTAACGACCGGAAGGCGGTAGTAGAGGTCACCCCGAAAAAGAGGGTCGTCACCAAAGCAATAATTTTCATCGGGTCAGAAATTAGTAACCGGCTACCTCTTGTCCTACTGCTGTTTGGACCATTGTATCAAAACTTATGATCATGGCTACTACTGCACCCAATTAGCTACACGTACACTACTCCTTAGAAAAAAGGACTTTTAGAATTCTGGAAAATTGACTGTTATATCAAAAGTTCATCAAGTACCGGTGATGATAATGATGACGATCCTGATGATAAGTTAGTGGGTGGAGGTCACCATCCACGATCATCGGTCTCATCTGCCTACCCTCAACCCAGTCCAACACCCACTTCAAAAATTGTTCAAAACACGGTAGTTATTGGTTTGAATAATACGACTACTTGTTGGACCCTCCCCCCGTCGAGAGATGATGACAGCACACTAAACGGAAGAAGAAGACCAAAAAGCAAATCGAATGAATGTACCTAAAATATGTTAAACTAATTCACAAGACTCAAAAAACCAGGATGCGACGAGACACTAACTACTACTATTACTAATACTACTACTATTCATATTTGTATAAGTTTAGTAAAAAAAGAAGAGAGAGATAAGAGATCGAGGTCCATTTTCTTCTGCGATACTTACTAAATACATGATCAACAATGAACATAATGATGATTATGACGCCGGTCCTCCTCCTCCTCCTCATTTATATACACACTTACATAAACCATATTCAATTATTCATGCCATAATATGATCGATGGACTGTAACAAACGCAATATATAACAAAAAAGAGAAACCACTACTACTAAATACTACTACATACTACTTACTACCAAGTACAGTATACATACATTGTTGGGAAAATGTCATTATGTATTCAAAAGTATATAAATATCTATCATCTATCATGATTGATTTGGAGACTCACACTTATTGCGCATAATGTTTACTCCTATTATTTATTATGATTATAATTATCACTTTGTTGTCTTGAGAAGTAATTTAGTTTAAATATAAAAAAGTTAAATTACAAGCAAGCCATGTTTTGTTTTAATGTTGTTGTTATGTTCATAATTATTAAATATTTGTGACTTTAATACTTTGTCAACGATTAAATAAATCCTTTCTAGTCCACTAGATCGAGGAATACTAAATGTTCCATGTTTATTGCGTCTATTTGTACGGTTAATTACTTAGTTAATTATACATATGGTAATAAAATTTCATATTTCGATTGGAGTGGAATAGATATAAAAAGATAATACAAGAAAGGATAATACATGTCTGAGATTTCACATTTCATTCGTTTGTGTATAATAATCAATTTATGGCAGTCTTTGCTCAATGTTGTGGAAAACATATAAAATTACAAATATCAAAAACAAGCATATCTCCAGAAATGGAGTTAAGACGAGAAGAAGAAGTATTTTTCTTAAATTACAAGACTCGCTAAATAAATGCATAGCATGACTACATGGCTCAGGAAATTCAAGTCTTTCCATTTTTTCAGATCATCGTTGATTGATTCCAACACGGTGGGAGGTACATCTGTGTCAATGTGACTTTTAGAAATCATAACGCCCAAATAGGCCAAATTAAAAATAGCTAGCAGTCCAAAAATAACGTTGATCATGAAGACTGTAAAGTTATCCGACTTGAACGTGTGTGAACAATTTGCTGGGCATTTACGACTCCGAATGCATGCATTAAAAATAGTGGCCAACTTCTCACGGAGGGTGTGTTCCACATACGTGTACAATCCGAGTGACAAAAGAACAGATGTGAGACCGAAGTTCAACCCGTGAAGCATGGAACTAACGGCAAAGGTCCAGAGTACAGCTTGGAACGTTCCCCATTTTATACTTGGGCGAAATATGTCTGGAAAAAGAGTTTAAGGTCTCAGTTTAATAGCTTCTCAGAAAGAATTCGTCCTATTTCTTTTAGTAGAACTAAAAATTATGTCATAAATTGCTTACAAACTCTTAACCACCGATGCATTGGCTTGTTCCAACATACAACGACATCCACTAAAGACCTCGGCATTTCAATTCTCCACGGCTCGGTCACGGTTATTACAGAGTCATTCGCAATGCCGGTTAGAAGACAGGATAATTCTGACAGATATGAAATAAAGTAGTGGCTAAATCGAACGGCCATAGCGTCTCGAAACGTCAGCAACCATCTAAAATATACACCGCATACCACAACCACATTTACTAAATTCAGTCATAATCATCACTTCTCTGAAGTAAAGAAAACAATCAAACGCTTACCTTGACTGGGTGCCAAGAAATACCCAGTAAAGGAGACAAGAGCTGACTCCAAGACTCAAGAAAGAACAAACTGCTGCCCCAAAAGCCGGCAACACCCACCAGATCGTCTAGTGAAATTCATATTACTTTAAATTATTACCACATTTAACACTTTTTTTGCATCCCAAAATAGTATCATTTTATCGTTCTCCATAAAATATCCTTCTTGACACTGCTGCTGCATAAAATCTCTCATCACCTGAGTTTGTCCCTCAAATAGTCGACAATATACGTCAAAAGGAATCCAAGGTCCAAAGATTAAATTTGCTGGGCAAAATATATAGCCCAAATACTGGTCAAATGATGGGAGTGTGGTTTGATATCCGATCCCCATGTCGAAACAGAGTGAGAGAATTTTCATAACGATGATCATTTGAATTCCTCTCACCTGCTCCCAAGATTCAGGTAGAATGCCAACATACTCTCTGTAAAAGAATAATTAAAAAAGTATGGAAGGACAGTTCATCTTTGGACATCATTTTTTAAGTAATATAATAATGCATTCATACCTTACAACCAAATAGCAGACCAAAACAATTGTAGCGATTTGAGAATGCAAAATTCCCGAAGATTTGGCACAAGTGGATACCATAAAGTATCCCATTACTGCTGGAACAATGGTAAAGATGGCATTTCCCCCCACCACTGACACCAAAGCTACCAATCCTAAACATACTGAGAGAATGTGATCAACCCGCTGGCCCACGTTCACTATTATTTATAGAAAATAAACGCAATTAATTAGTTAAATTAATTATCTCCTTTTTAATTATTTGGTGGCCACTACCACTTACAAATTAAAACTTATAAATTCCACTTATAAATTAAATTAAATTGATACTATTAGTGACGATGTAAACGAATTTGGTTGGATGGTAGCAAAAAATATTGTTAGCTTTGAATTGGCCAAATTTACATACAAAATTATAAATGAATGTGCTCCAACATTTTTTATAAATTACCTAAACCTTGAAGGTCTTAACTTTAATACTAGAAATAATACTTATTGCAAGCCTTTGTCATGTCCAAAAACAACAATTGGAAAGAAATCTTTTCGATATCGTGCTATGCAAGCTTGGCTTAATTTACCAGAGAAAGTGCGATCTTCAGCGAAACATGTTAGCTTTGATGTATTTAAACTACAAACAAAACGTATACTTATGTGAAAGAATGATTGAAATTTTTGATTTGATTGACGATTATGAATTTGAAAATATACTATTATAAATATTTAAATACTTATTTTATACTTTGTAATGTGAATGTATCCTTGAGGTGTAATGTCCTACATAGTAGGGTGCCTTATTGTATGAATAAATTAAATTAAATTAAATTAAATTACAATGATGATTTAACAGTCTTAATGCCAAACAGGCGCACAACATCCAAGCTACTTGACCAAACGCTTCGGTCAACGTGGGTTCCAAACATTGTTTGAAAATATCCGTGATGCTCATGTATGTCGCATCGCCTTCTTCCACGAGCATATCGTCATCCTCGTAGTCTCCGTAGTAGTCAACGTCCTCGTCTGTCATATAGTCCATGGCCATCAAATTAACCTGCAAATTTCCCCAAAAAAACATAATTAATCAAACAGCAGCTTAAAAACTATACTGGAGTGCTTATCAGGGTAAAATTTGACCTGACCTTTGTCCCTCAAGTCGTCCGACCTGCCGGTAGCTAGTTTAAACGTCGACGATGTGTCGTCAACCCGGGACGACGACACCAAACTAAAACAACTAATTCACTTCCGTCTCGTCACCGATTTATTGTTATTGACAGCGTGTAGCCGCAATCCATTTAAAAGGAGAGAGGGGCCTCGTGAGACATTTCCGTCAACTGAACCACGCTCGAATTATTCGACCGACTGGCAGTGATTTTTTAGCAAATTGCATATTAATTAATAATAGAAATTGAATAAAAACTTTACTTTTTTAAGGTTCCAATTTCCAGGTAAGAATCAATATGGTTAGAAGTCGTAATATTGTGATGGATAAGTTTTTCAGATTTTTGCGAGAGGAATGAATAATTCATTATGAATTGACAAATTTCTCATTGGGTTAATTTTTAATTTCTGGTTTAATTTGACTGAAATATAAATTGATAATGATTGGTCATGTTTTTGTTTAGGTGGCTGGAATTGTCAAGATGATACGAAACTTGGCGAAGCGATGTTCCATGATTTATAATGGACTTGGTTCAATTGTCGTCACACCGTCAATCTTGGCTCCGAGGATGATTTCCACAAGTGTTCCTACCCTCATGCCGTACGAACATCAGAGAGGGCCCAAAGACTGGCCCAGATACAACAAGAAAATCTTTCCCCCACAGGAAATTGGCGAGAAACCAAGGCCTGCCGTAAGTCATCCTGGCCGCGGATCATTACTTCGCTTAAAAGGTTTGGTTTAATTTGTACTTTCTCTTTCAGTACGTTTGTCACATGAAGTGTGATATCAAATACTCTCCAGACAAGATGTGGTGGGTGGCATGTCTCGTTAGAGGGATGCCCGTGGACGAAGCCGTTAAACAATTATGTTACGTCAAAAGGAAAGGGGCAGGTTATGTGAAACAAGTCATTCTAGAAGCTCAAGCATTGGCTGTTCGAGACCATAATGTAGAATTTAAGAGTAATCTCTGGGTTGGTAAGTCTTCATTCGACAGGAATTGCACATATTATTCTATTACAAAGGCTTCATCATTAAAAAATTGATAATCTTTCAGCCGAATCATTCGCTTCTAAAGGCTACGTCGTGAAAGGGGTTCGTCGTCACGCCAGGAAGAGGTTTGGACTCGTTGAGTATAAACATTGTCATTATTACGTAAGATTAGAAGAAGGACCGCCACCAGAAAATTATTATCTTCCTAATCAACCCGACGGACCAACTCTTCTTCAAAGATGGATTGAAGGACGACGACAGTTACGCGTTGCTGGTGCCTTATAATAAATAGAATAAGGTAGTTCATTGTTCTCATTGTTCGTAGCGATAAGATATATTGTTATTTATTATCATTGATGTGCTAGCCATTGTTATACATTGAAATGTGTAATTTATAATAAAAATTATAATTATATACATTCAAATGTGTCACTTTTAATAATAATAACTATAATTGTACAATAAAAATTGAAATATTGCACTTTTACCGAACTATACGACTATACTAATAATACAAAAGAAAGATATAACATTTTAAGATATAAATTAACAAAGGAAATTCCACTGTGGTCATAAAACGTACATATGTAAGCGATGTTCGTATAATGGAATTCTTTATCATCCTCAAGCGTCTTATTTATCAGACGTCTTATTTATCAGATTTTCTAATTACTCATTGTCAGTGATATATGTATGTACTTACTCTATCAGTAGCACCTTACGTAGTGAAAGCACGTTATTTTATTATGTCTGGTTGCCTTGAAAAAATGGTGTGATACCTGAGAAACTAGAGGGCTAAATAACTTGGTTGCAGTATAAAGTGGAGTGTATGTATATATGTACTGGACTGAGATTTATATTTAGTAATAATTTGGCAAGCTGTGTAGTAAGTCAGGCATCTTAAGTTTGTACTGGTTATAAACGGTTGCAACTGCCTCGTCAAAATGGAATTTAAGATAATATCATCGATCGATGTAAGGTATGGCATGGTTGGAAACCATTTAAGTTGAAGGAATTGGAGTAAGATGCATCATTATCATTTTCATCATCATGCAACCGGTCCCCAAAACGAGGAAGAATTGCTTCGTCCATGGCGATGCCGATACTGGAGCCGAGTTACACAGATTGGAATGGCACTCACATCGGGACAGGTATTCAAACTTATCTTCAGTATTGTAACATCTATCGGTCGAATGGTCACTCTTTGAATTCAAGCAGTTTCGGCTGAAGTGGTAAATCTCTGGAAAAGGAAGCAAGTTTTATTTAAATAGCTTGCATCATTCGTTTCATTATTAAGAATCCTCGTTGTTGAATATGCATTCGGCCACAAGTCCTACGTATATCTCCAACATTGAAAAGTGACCAAATGCAATGGTAAAAATTAGGGTTTCTGGCCAAATGCATATTCAACGACGACGATATTTATATCTCAAGTGTGGCCTACGCCTACCATCATTCTTGGAATGCCTGTAGGTCACCGCTTCACACCCCTTGGAACAGTTAACGATGGCTGCGTATCCCTCCACGAAATTGTTGTGCGTACAGTTGTCGACCACGCTAAAGTTTCGGGATGGTTTTTGCCAGGAGCAGACGTAACACTGGATCTGGTGACCTTCGACCCCACGCGCAGCCAAGACGACGAGGAGGACAACCCCCCAGCCCAGCAGCACCACGAGTGGAAACAAGCTCCTCTTGACGAGACTCATGTTCAAAGGATTCTTTCCCAACAACAACAACAACAACAAGTCAACTGGATGGTGCAAAGGAGGATAAAATTCGTTTAAATCCCGAGAATTTCTGACAAAAGAAGTGCTTGAAAGTTAAAAAGATTGACAACTGTGGAGGAAGGATTGAATTTGATGGGAACGAGGAGAGGGAGCGGATTTCTCTAGTTTGAAACTTGCAAAAAGGCAGATGGACTGGGTCTGGTGGACATCGATCCGACCGAGTTCTGAGTATTTTAGCACGATGAGAGTCAAGTGAGTGAGAGAGAAGAGAATTCACTCACCAACTTTATGGTTTGTGTAACAAAGATAACCTTCGCGAAGAATACGTAGACTTTTTTTGTCAATCTATGTTAACTCTCAATCCACTTAACTGTGTTAAATTCTGGACAATTAAAGATTCTCATAAGCACGATGAGGGTGGTCCAGGTCCCCACAAAGTATATATACATTCTGAATCCCTTGACAGACCTTAACCCCACTTATGGGGCAATTTGGGACCTTGACCTTTCGACATTTGGACCCCAAAATAAGGTCACGCAGGTCGATTTTGATCTTGATTGTAACTAAATTTTGCAGGTCCACAATGTACCAAAATTTGGGGAAAATTTGTATTTTTATAGAAAAAACACTACTTGTAACAGTTGATGTTATCACTCTAAATAATCCATGATATTTTTAATTAATCCAGAGAGTTTCAAGCCATGGAGTTGGTCTACCCTTTTTACACAAACCATAGTAAACCGTGTCATTTGTGGGCATAAAGAAAGACGTAACAACAACCAAAAAGCACAGAACTTGAGAGAGTACTCGGGACTTGCAAATTATATAAGGTCGGAATTCGGAATGCTTCGCGTTTCATGCGTTATTTGCGGACCCACTAAAACTTCTCCTATGCTTATTACTTACTCTCTGCTGCTCTTTTGAATGATATATGGTCGCCTCGTCTTCTTCTTCTTCTTGTTCTCTTTGTCCCACAGGCTTGCGTTCGTCAAAGTACAATAAAAACATTTACCAGCAATGCCACCACCCACGCTAAACTCGCTCTCCGTTCTGGATGGAGTACAGTACGACATTTAACTTTTTTTTATTAGGAACAAACTAGGTTAAACAATTTGAGACGTTGTCAGCAGCGTGATTTTTACTGTAACTACATTTCATCTCCCCCATTAGTGTTTAGTTCGGGTGACACATTCTTTTGAAATTAAGTGTCATCAGACACTATTGCGCTCAAGGACAGCAGCAATTTAGATGTAACTACTTATGTATACATGCGGGTCTGTCCTGTATTTATGTATCGTGCCACCACGTCACATCTAAATGGGGAACCTCTACAATTTTGAGGTTGTGCAGAAATTGAAAAGTAAACGTATTATTTATTCAGGAGGAGGAGGATGTTGATGAATTCGCTCTCTCTCCCTCTCTGTCTGATGAAAGTAGTAGAATGATGATGACGAACAAAGGAGGCTGCAGAGATAGGATCAAGTTGTTGGAAATGAGATGAAAGCCATTACCCAGCCCACCCAGCAGTGTGGGGAATAATGTGTCAATTGCAGTTATTTCAATGGATGGATGTATGTACATATGTATATAAAAATAACAGCAAAAAGGTCTTCATTCCGTCAAGGGATGTTTATCCGATGAGATGAGATCTCTGCTACCTGCTGCTGATGAAAAGATATGCCACGTACGTATGTACATACGTACACCTCATGTTTACAGGTGCCCGTATGTGATGAGGGATGGACGTGTGTCGGTATTATCGGCATTTGATGATGGAGAAAGTGGCAGTTTGTTAGCAGTTAGTTGGAAAATATGAGCTCAAAGACACGCTGCCTGCGTGGTGAGTCCGTTGGGAAATCATTTTTCTCTAATGACTTGTGTACTTTCCATTTCAAAGCGCTAACATTTCTCCCAAAAAGAATGAATTTCCCATTGTCGACAGGTTGGTTGTGTTATGGCTTCAGAAATCAAACAAAAAGTTTAAATAAACCGTATATAGCCAGCCGTGGAAGGAAGGAAATGACGCCAGTTTTCCACTTTCCCCGTTCTGGGACACCAACCAACCACGCTTATTGCATTGCATCACAATATATTTTTTATGTATATACGAACGAATGTACTACATGTATCAAGCAAATAAAATACTAAATATTGGATCTTTATTATTTTACGTTGTTCTCTCTCATCGTCCTCCTCCCCCTCCGCCCAGCAGTCTCACGAAACCATTTTCATGCTAAATCTCTCTCTCTCTCAACCCCGTCTCTTCTTCATCCCATTCGTCTCAGATACAATCACATTTCAGCATTTTTGACGTTAACCAAGTAATTTTTTTCTACATTTACTTACAGAGAATCTTCTTTTTAGAACAAGCAAAAAGTAGTGACTAAAATTCTCTCTCTGCACGATTTTTTTACTGCTACGTATCATCACCAGCGATCCGTTTACACAAACTTTATCGCTCTCTTACTACATACCATGTTCCTCTAATAAATATCGTAATAGTAAAGAAATCGACGAATAATAACGAAGAAGAAGAAACGCGGATGAATAAATATATACTCAAAGAAGACCAAGTAAATTGTATGCACACAGATATAATAAATTTCTCTAAATTGGTTCCATACTCGGTGTAACAAGAACTTGATGAGAGGGAGAAGAAGATAATTGTTGTAAAGACAACAGAGAAATAATGATGACATTATTATCGTACATAGATATTTCTACTAAATGCTATGCTACATACTACTAATGCTAATAGTAATAGTGATAATAATAGTAGTGATAACATCCATGTGTGGTTTTCTCTTAAATATTTACGCTAAGTACATATACACACAGAGAGAAAGAGAGAGAAATAATATTATTTTAGAATTACATAAACGACCACGGTTACACGCAGAGATTGAGGGACAGAATATACGTGTTAAGCTTGAAATGATTTACTTTTTTTGTGTGGGAGACATACATATTTAGTGCATTTCTTATTAACAATTAGGGATCAGATAGATAAATTTATATGACAGATTTTGATTTCGTTAACTTTTTTTGCTATGAGCCACACTATACTTTTTTTATGTCTATACAGCATGTGCGACTAATAAGTAAGTGATGTGATTAAATTCAGATTTATAATAGGTATGAATTATGAAGTGCAGTTACTAATATTTATTTCTTAGTGTGTGCATGTATTCTACTACACGAGATCACTATTCAAGATTTTAATGCCAATAATAATGTTAATTAAATATGTTGTCCAATTTTGTCTTAATTTTTTGCAACCATTTTACTACACACGTTTACATATTTTTATAATATCGAATTAATAGTTACTCGTAAAAATAAGGTTAATAAGACTACACGGATCTAAATATTCTAGTAGCATAACACGTACTGCTAAGATTATCCTTGTTACCCGATTAACTATTTTAATAAGCTACATATTTTTTTTACAGTCTAGAATAATTTAGAAATTTTGCAATTTTTTTTCACCGTATATGCTCAAATTTTGGGGGGATAGAGATTTTTTCAGGTTAATTTTACCACTACAAAAGTGTGTTACGTATTTATTTATTTAGCCTGTTTTTCCAATTGGGTCCAATTTATTCGTCAAGTCAAGACATCTCTTTCTCTCTTTTGCTACGATTTAATTACAATTTTGGTTTCCGTGTTGTGCAAGAATCCATTTACGTCGTGACAAATGTATGTATTTACCAAAGTGCAACGTACGCGAAATGAATGAAGGAATGAAGGGAATGAACTGCTATGTGCAACAATTACGAGTAATTAATGACCAGATCACGCAGAGAAAGTGAGAGGCTTGTTGTATACTAATTTTATTGAGAAGAAGTGTAAATAAACCCTGGATTATGTAAGAGACCAATTTTGAGGATAAATCAATTAGGTTCTGGTGGGTGGGGGGAAGAAGATACATTTTGGAGCAGGAGGAGGAGGAGGTGGTGGAGGAGAGGTTGCAATCCGGTTGACAGTAATGATGGGTGTTTTATGTATGGTTGGTGGTGTGAGCCGAGGTGAGAAGTGTCCTTTGAGGATAATTCCTACCACGGCATGAGAAGAAAGCACCTGCTTAGTCACGTCATTTCTTGCCCGGCGTCATGTCAGAGCCCAAGTACATCCCTTCATGAATGGCGTCCAGGGTGTCCTTGTAATCACACGAGTGAGACAGGCCAGCGTTGAGTCGACATGTCCGTTTCGCCCTGAAAATTTCAATCCAGCCCGTAAAATAAAATAATAATAGTGCTGCATCACGGGACAAATGTGGGTAAGCTTCGAGACCCAATTCATCACATCTTTGTCCCACCAAATGGCTCCACCCACTCCATTACTCATCATCAAACACGGACCCCACTGTCAGGCAATTTCCTAGAGCTCTCTTGTGTGGCAATGAATTCATTTTCCTCCTCAAAAGCTACACTCTTCTTGGAACGGGGACGAGAACAACAAGATAACAAGAGAAATTTCTCTGAAAACCTGGCCAGACATGAAGAATTTATTTTCGCGAGTAATAAATTTATTTCCCTTCACTCCGTTTCTCTCTCTTCATTTGCAAGCATTAATTAGTATGCAAAACAAATATTAACAATTTAAAACGAAATGTGCACGAGCTGATATTATACAAATGAATGATTCATACGGCATAAACATGAAGAATGAAAAGGAAACGCGAATTTTTTTCTCCTTGGCTTTCTTTGTTGGTACAAAGTGGTTGCGGAATTGCATACTTTTGAGACCCAAGACGCACTCGAGGCGTTCTAGGAAACCGTCGTCGTCATCGTGGTCAAATATTTCTCAAAGGACGATTGAAATATGTATGACTTACACATTTTGCGTTTTTCCGCAACAGGGTAGAAATTCAAAGAACTGCTAAAAAGGCGTACGTACTGTGGCAGCAGGAAAAAGTGGTAGTTTGTGCTCCGCAACCTTTTCACTTTTCTCACAAACCACTAAATACATACGCTGCCCAGCAGGACCATATTCTAGAACACGTTGAAATTTACAAGCTATATTTAAACGGGAGAGAAGGATGAACTGTCACAAACATAAAGTCCTCAACTGCCTCCTTTATTTGTCCAGCGAAGAGTGTAATTGATTCATCTCCACCAGCACCGCATTCGCCATTTTCTCATTTCATCTCTTCATGGTACTTGGTTTCGCATAAATTTCCAGTTTTTGCGCAAACAATGCAAACGTGGTTTGGTTTCTCTGCTTGTGCGGGTATGTGGTAAGAGTGGTCTAAACATAGAAAGCTACATTGCGAAAGTAAAGATACAAGTGGAATGAGACAGAGTTGAGAAATGGGGCAAGTTGAGATTCGTCAAGAATTGGGCAACTTTCTCCATTACTTTTACCCTCATGAAACTAATCGTATTTAAGTGGACCTTCTCAACCAAAAGAAAACATGATATGCAATCAAAATCATACTTGCTACAAATTCCTTGAACGGGCTGGCACGACATTCATTTGTCGCCAAAACCACCCTTCCAGTCCATTGAAAAAGCAGCTTTCTAGCATTATTATCATAACAATGGTAGAAATCCTGACATTGAAAAGCTGTCAAGAATAGGGAAGAAAACGTATGTATGCAGACGCTGATTGCATTATTGCATTAATCGATATTTACTTTATCCTTTTCCCCACCGCGACGGACAGACAGCTAAATGGACGGAATGTTTTTAAAAGAACGGAACAAGAAGCTAAGTAAGAAGCCTGGCCGCCCCACTCCTCGAATCCAATCCAATCCAACAATGCATCCACACAGAAAGAAGAAGAGACGCCGCGTGTCCACGAAATGTAAGATAAGTACGTCTCTCGGAAACCTGTTGGCCTTGGGCAATGTCACTTTCTCAACTTTCTCCTCCAACCATCCGTCCAAAGTGAAAGCTCGTTTAGCCCCAAACATGCGAATCGCTTTGAATTGTTAATGTTTAATGAAGGGAAACCACTTTTCTCTCCTCATGCCACGTCTCACAATAGCTTTTCCACTCGTACATTTTCCTTAATTCAATTGGAAAGAGCTGCTTGTGAGTAATAAGTGTCAATCCGGCAGGGAACCGGGCTACCTACGGCCTACCTGCGTAGTTTGCCCTACTGCTTACGTAAGTAAGTACTCAAGGAAGGACACACGTGTGGTGATGCCATGTGTAAAATGAGCCGCAAACTTCTTATCCACCCAGTTAGCACAACTTTCCACTCGTCGTAATAACGATAATGGTAATAAATAAGCAAACTTACTTTGTCCGGTAGTCGTTTGGGATATTTTGAAGGGCTCCAACATTCTGCAGCCATGAGAGCAGGTAGAGTCTCATCCTGGACAAATTGGAGGAAAAAAAGAGAGATAAAAATTCAGACAAACATTTCCGAGAAGAAAAAAAGTCTTAAAAATGTGATCGGATCGAATTATTTGATTTATTTCGTCTTTAAAACACGCTCCAATTTCACCTTTAGCTGCCTCATTATTAAACTTCGCCCACTGCGGAGTTTCATTTCAGGGAAAAAATCATGCAAAAGTTTGTTTAAACAAACTTGTTATTGTTGATGATCGGAGAAATATGCTTCTTGAGCCGGATTCGTTTTGATTTGATCGTTATAAATCATTTCACACGTCTCTGGATGAATTTAACAAAGCAATAAAATATATACGCCTCTCACTCCACTCCTCTCATGCATCAAATGGGACGATTTTGCTGTATCACTCACACAACAAACTACTCACTCATTCTCGTTACACTTTTCCTCTCTCTTCATTTCAAAACTTTTCCAGCTCACTTTTATCCCCTTTGAAGTTAAAAGTGCTCCAACTTTAGGTCCACATTATTCTGGGTGAATAATTCATATAGAATTTACAACTGCTCCAAAATCCAACCCTGTAATATTTACGGGGGCCGTATGAAATTTTAACTAGTTGGAATTAACAGTAAGTATTGACATGGTATATACTTATGGACGGGGAGAAGAAGCTGGTGCTGACAAGGTCAACTATATGTCACGACGATGGTGGTGGTGGTGACGCTTTCTCCAGAAAATGAAGTGCAAACGTCGATGAAGAAGATGCTTCCAGAGCATTCCTACTTTTTACGTGGGGGCAAAATATGTATGCGATGTCACGCGGAAAGATGTTTGTGGTGGAACTGTTTAAAGTTTTATTATGCGGAAGTACAGAGGAGGAATTATTCATGTGCAAAGTCATTGTTTCATCTCATTCTATTTCCACAACTTTCTTTGTCCATGATACGACTGCGACAAAATTATTAAAATCGGCACCTTCTCTACACCCACCACTCTGTCTTGTCGTGATTCTTCTCTCTCTCGAGGACAGAAGAAGACGGGGGTAGATTTGATTTTTCATTTAAATGAAATTCGAGTCTAAATGAATAAAGTTAAGCTACGAGGGATTTATGTCCTCTATAGATTAATGCATGCACACGAGGAGAGGCTTCCGCGGAAATGTATAAGGAACCACCGCGGTCGGTCGGTAAGTCATTTGGGACGACGGGGAAGGAATATGAATCTATGCAAAACATATTTTCTGAATGTAAACCGGCCGCCATTTCGCCTGCCGGGTACGGAAAAAGTAAGGCAGCCGAATTAGTTGCATGGAACAAAGCAAAGCCCTCCGCTCTCTCGATCGTGACGTTATTGATATAGGAAATTTATGGAGAAAACTCTACAGGTAAATAGATACTGGATTTGGTCTAAATGACGTCGTCGACGGTGGTGGTGGTGGGAGAAGAATGGGATGAGGGACTAATTGGAGTTTGAATATGCGAGAAAGAAAATCCCAGTTTGCTACCACCACCGATCTGCCCAAGCAGACCAACTATTAGGGGAGAGAAAGCCCTGGATTTCGGGAATTGAATACATCTCACAACCACCACCACCACCCTCCGATCTCTCTCTCCTGCTATCTTTGTTTGTACTTCCTCCTCGTCCTAAACTGGATCCGAAGTGGTAATAAAATACAGGCCAACTTTTCCTTGCACCGAGAGAGAAAACCCTCGGAGAAAGTTAATCTTGTTATATCTCCACTTGTAATCCTTGCCGACAGCCAACTTTCCCCCGTCTTCTCCGACCAGGGCCAGGACATTTTACCTTTGCGGATACTTATGCTCACCAACTCACCTGTGTATTCGATACAATGCGATACATACATGCCTTGGTAAAGAAAGAAGAAACCCCCGTTTCCACACTGGTCAACATGTTATTGTTGTTCGGATGAGATGAACTGCTTTCACTAACTTACTGCTTATGACTTTCAAAGAAATCATAAAAGACGACTCGAGGCAACGATGCGATGCTATTCTGCGGTTGTAGTAGTCTTTTGTTCCGCAAAACAAATCACATCATCATTTCATGACTTGGGGCAACTCACCGACCGGCAGAGTATCGCTTACCTTGTAGTGGTCGGAATATGATATGAGATGTATGCCTTCCCCTAATTATACAACCATTAAGCTCCTTATATACTAAATAAATTCCAGATTTTGCAAGATATTGTTCTACAGAGTGGGGTCGTCGTCGCAGACACGAATTATGCATGGATAGGACATGAATCATTCAACGAAATTTGAGCCAGGTACTCATGCAAATTATGCATGGGTGTACTCACCAGTCTCAAGTTGCCTCATATGACTAAAATAACCCTTGGTTTTTCTCTTTTTTTCCTCTCTTTACAACCTCGTTATAAGTTCAATGTCAACAATTGCACCACAATCGCTACGAGGTAGAAAAGTCTTGAAAAAAGAGAGATTGCAATATTGCCCAGCACACCCACCCACCCACGCAAAATAGGTAATCCTGTCCTCATTCTACGCTTTCTCTACCGCGTTCTGATTGATATCGCAAAAGTGAGCAGATAGATATAAGTTATGTCGCACGAATACCTAATCACGGATCTCGACCAACAGGTATATACCTGTGTAAATATACTACATTTTCCATATATCGACTTATCGGACAATAAAAAATATCGGAGTGAAATGAGACCAAAAACGGGTGAAAAAAAGACTCTACCTGGCATCTATATTTGACTGTGGGACGTAGGATGGCTCCTTTCCAATCTCGACCTCGGCATTGGGCTGGAGATGAACGAGGGACGCTTCGTTAGGATCTTGCAGCGGGTAAGGGGCCACGTTCGGGAGGAGGAATGCTGCCAGGACGAAAATCGTCGCTACAAACAGTTGGGTTCCAAAGGTGTCCTTCATGATTTCAGATTTTTTTAGGTTTTTTGAAATTTTAAATTTTAACAAGGTAATCGGCAACTGGTTTCTTCTAGACTCAAAAAAATCCGAATCAAATAGACTACGAGAAAGCTTCCAATCTTTGACTGTGCAAGTGACTGTTCTTTCCGTGGAGTGAGAGCGGAGGTGAAAGTGGACTGAGACTGAAACTCTGCTGCCTGCCTGCCTGTGAGATGAGATGTGATGGGTGGAAGAGTTTTCCAGAGAAAGCGACCGTGTTCCAATTTGTAGCCAGCCTTTTATAGGCGAGGCAGAAAGAGAGGCGACGTCGACGACGACGACGAGTTTTGGTTTGTGTGTGGTCTTGTCGAACGAAACGGACGGCGTCGCTCCAAACGGACGGACGGGGGAAAAAGTACGTAAAAGTATGGACCCACCTGGCGTTAAACGTATCTACGTATGTACTACTGGACTCATTTTAATAACAGTCTGTCGTCGTTCTGTTCTTCATCATGCAGTAACAGCATCAGCATCATCACCATCATCATCTCTTTAATGCTGCCACTGGTACAGATCGCCATCCAACTTTCCAACCCCATCCGCCCCGTTATTATTCACGGGTCAAACAAATTATTATCGTTATTATTGCGAATTTCAGCCTGTGGACATAACTCTTTCGCGTATGCCTACTCTATCTAATCATAATTCTATTATATGAATCATTTTCTCATCAAAGAACACAACATCGGCAGATCAACTTGTTTCGTGGGATGATAGTTTCCCCATTAAATGTTTGGTGGGTGCATCATTCAGAAAACAAACCAAGTTTTTCGTACGTGCTGCATGTGTAAATTAAATACATGCAAGAAAACGGGATACGTAATAAGTAATGCACTGGTGAAAGCACTGGAGGAGCAGGCTCCTCCTCCACCGCATGGCTTGATCGTCATCAGGGTTTAAAATCCCTCTTAAAATCCTTCTTTATTTTGGTACACACTTCTTGGAAAAACGTAAGAGGAGGAATTGCGTTCTTAAAAAACGGCACGTACTCATCATCCGACCTTCCAATCATGCCAACTAATAACGCTCCTGATCAGTCTGATTTCTCCTTCAACTTTCTCAACCACTTGCAAGTTAAATGAAACGTAGGTACTTCACTTGGTTATTCAGTGTTGCCTTGTTTCTCAGGTTAAAAAAACATATTTCCCAGTCACATCCCACCTGGGAAATGAATGGGAATTGTTAGAACTTTGATAAATTGAAAGGTTATTAAACCTTAACAGATACAAGCAAGCTATTTATGGCACATTCTTTTTTGAAAACTGAACAAATCCAATTATAAAATTTTACTCAAATACTTATAACTTTTGTGATTTTCGAAAAATTAAAAACTTATTATCCCCCAGGATAATTTTTTAACATTATTTTTTAATGGGAAACACATTTCTCGGGAGCTTAAATTTGCAAAAGTATAATTTCATCAATTTCACAATATTTCCCAATATTTTTAGCACGGGAAGTATCCACCACTTTGGAACACTGTCGGTATGCATGCATATATATTTTCGAGGAGAAAGAATCTTTCCCGATGAAAAGCAACATAGGAGAAGAAGAACAATGGTGAATTAATTTCTGTTACGGAACAAGGATTTCAATTCATGGCTGGATTATATACTCGAGAATCAATCATATCTCTCATGATTGAATTCCAAATGCTCCTTTTGAACCAAATCCTTCCCTGCGCTGCTATTCAGACATATTATTATTGCATAAAATCCTTGCCCTGATGGTGACCTGGTTCTGGGATGAATTGAAGGATAATTCTTTTTGTCCAGTACCAACAAGACCAACTTGATTGGTTTCTACTTGATATAAATTAAATACAATAATCTCAATAATAAGATGATCATCATTTTATTTCATATTTCATAATTCCTTTCATACGTAGGAATCTGATCTTCTTATTATGTTATGCATGCAAGGCGAGTATTTACTAAGAAAGCGGATCGCTGAACACGTGGCAAATGGAATGACGCTTGTGAATAAGTGCCACACTTGCAGTTCATAAAAAATACCATTGTACAATTTGACTTCTTCTACATATTTGAACCACTTTTAAGACAAAAGAGAACGTGGCATGCTTTCCGATCAAGTACAAAAGCACATGACCCTGATCCTAATAAGCACACCCTTAGCTGAAAAAGCCTCGATTTTTAAGGATCTCAAAGAGTGCTTTATTTTGGCATCACTAGATTCCACAAATCTGCACAATTCATTTTTTTATCCTCTTTTCAAAAATTATTCTCCACACGGGGGAATGAATTAGGTTGAATGAAAAAATCCTTTGTTTCCTTCTCCCAAATTTACTACCACCACGCGTAAAATATTTCTGGTTATTAGTTCGACCTTTCGAAACAAAAGAAACGGAGTACATAACTTTTCGACACGAGGAAGGAACGTATAAAGTGTGACTAATTGGCTTCTATTCTGTTGTGAAAGTCTCACTCAATGTCAGTCAACCTCGAACAAAAGGAAACCCAACCTCATCGTCAACAAAAACAAGAAGAAGGTGAACAAGAACAAGGAAAAGAACAATTCGATTCGAGAAAGTTGTGAGAAATAGGAGCAGTCAGGATGTGGGTGGGGAAAGTGAGACGAGAGAGATACAGAACGCCCAGGCTACAGGTGGTACTTTCACCGTTTTCTCTAAGGAGTATGTACACTGGGGTGGAATGACACAGGTCGAAATTATCTATACTGCTTGTTTTGCATGACATTTCTCTATTGTTGCACTACATTCGCATTATGAACTCATTCGCTCCCCCTCGTTCTCAACAATCGGCCACCAAGGACATTCTGATTTTCAATTGTTGCCGATAGTAAACGTTGCACTGCATGAAAAACAATCTAATGCGTGAGGGCATATAAAGTGCATTCAGTTCGCCATCTGTATGTCCTATCTCTGTGCTACACCAAATCAATGTAATCGTCCTATATTGAACAGAGTAGAGCAATAAGTCCTATACCCTTTATGTATTTGTTGATCTGGTTAAATGTAAAGGGACGCTGAAGGGACGCAAATTTTGAGAATCGATACAGACAGAACCGTGTAATACGTTATACTTATGAAGGTTATGCACTATACATAATGCACATGCTTTTGAAACCTAGCATTACTGAAATGACCCAAAAGAGACCACATTTTACTCACCCTTTCTTCCTTGGACTCAACATACACTATCTCCAGCAGAAGGCAATTCTGTACATCAAACGGCACAAATTGAAAATGGGATATCCTGAAGAAATGGACGTGGTAAGATAATTTTCGCAATTCCGTTTGGTTCCTCTTGTTCAACCTATCGGCATTACTAAATAAAATAAACTAGACTGCTTTACTATGAAAAACCGTGTCAATCACTCTACCGATCTATATTCTCGCCTTATTTACAACTACAAAATTTATTGGGTTTTAATTTATTTTAAGTTAATCGGTCAAGCCGTTTTACCTCTATCGTGTCCCGGACGGACAGACATCACAAATAAATAAGCCCTGACTCGGGCTAAAAATCTGACTACGTTACAAATTACGATATATTAAAAATGCATTTAATTTGAAATAAATTCCGGCATCTGGAAGCATCCCACTGGAGATAACTGTGAAATAAGGCATTTATTTATACAGACATTTAGTGTACACACTCATGTCATCTTAATAGGAATTCACATAGTATTAATATAATGCATGCGGATATATGTATAAGTGGATAGAACTTCTTATTAATTCACCTGTAAATGTAGCATATTCTATATGTTACATTTCATGGAAGAGTACATGAGTGGAAAGATTATGCATGCATGATCAGGTATACTCTTATGGCAATGTATGAAAATTAAGCATAAATTCCAGAAACGAAGTGATTAGAATATTTAGTTTGTGAAAGATGTGTGCAAAAATTTACATCGTAGCCATTTTCCATCTCTGCTAGACGACATTGCAACATTAGTGTTCCGAAGTATTAATTTAATTTAATTAATTTTGAAAGCAAACGCGTCTCGCTATGGATGAACTTAGGAAACGGTTCGATATGGCTTCACTGCTTACTTTGGGTAAACATAGATTTTTAACTTTAATGAAACTTTAGATATAATTTTTAAATAATAATCAAGTAATTGTGGTTTAAGATACTTTACTCACATTCATCGATGGACAAATGAACATCCTCCACCGTCACATTGAGAACGGAACGAAGGAGGTGGAAGGTTAGTAAATGACTTTGTGATGCAATTTACCTTACTTTTATAAGTATCTATATTTATAACATACCGTAGAACATCTCGATAAAGAAGCCAAGAAAATTGATCCTAATAAGAAGAAAAACCCTATGACTTTTGAGAGTGGTAATTTTTTAGATTATTAAAGGTTATTGCATTATCTAAAGTGACGACATGAATTAATTGTCATAATTCATTTCCAGAATTAGAATCTGTTGTTGGACCATTTAATAAAATGCATGGAGCTTTATCTGAGGCTAAAAAAGAGCTTGAATCCACACGTCGAAAATACTTTCCTTAATTTGGATATGAAACTTATATAGATGTCATTCTATTCTAAATTAATAATAATCTGAATTAAATGAACACATTGTTTGTGCAGATATTATCAATTTCGTGTCCTTTGGCATTGCAAAGTTGAACCCTTTTGGTGGCTTGATTTCAGTCGAGAGTTTAGTCTCATGTCCCCATCGCCAGTTACCTACTACATAATGTAAAATGTTTTTCGTAAATGTGACAGGTTTTCCGAAAAACGCTTCATCAAAGTAATAATTGATTCATTCTTCTTCCTCCTCCTTTTCAATTTCCACTTGATTTTGATCCGCCCATACACAAAATTGATATCTTTGTGTCATCTACTTCCAGAAAGGGGTACCTACGTCATCGAGTCGTGTCGAGTAGTGGTAAGCCTCGTCTCGTCAAGCGATATTCCCCGTGACAGACAACAACAACAATATGGATGGATTCGATTAAATGACGAACATGATGGTAGCATTTTCCCGAAACTATCATCCTTCCTGCATTGAAAAGCAAACTAAGCAGAATAACAATATCTTGTTTACTTCTCCTCCTTTCACCCATACTTATTATACTCTCTGGAGTGAAAGTAAAACGGCGGTGAGGATCCAACTGTCCGACCACGGGCTTGTGATGATGATGATGAAATGAAACCTGCAATAGGAACACATATCACCTTTTTCGGTTTAAGAGATACTTCTGTCTCGGGTTTTTTGGTCTGTCTGTCGAGATGATGATGGGATTTATCTCTCTCGCCAATACGTCATTCCTTTACGTATGTATGGACACGTGTGAAAGTGCTGGTCTGAAAAATTTGGTTACGTATGTATTATGGACAGACAGCAGATCAGGATCAAAGTTGGTTTGAATTTTGAGGAGAGATAATTGAAAATAAAATGTTTGTGTTTTATGCAATAGAAAGTAGGTGAGGGATGCGTGGGCAGGTTGTCACCTTGATCAAATCACAAGAGACGGTATGATGGATGAAAGTGTGCATTCGTACCTTGTTTGAGGCAATGAATGAAATTCAACTTTACGCATAATTAACAAGTGTTACAGTTTCCGGTTATCATTAAATTTGTGAAGCAGTTTCATATTGTAGGGGAAGATCAGGAAGATCACTTTCTCCGTGGGCGACGTGCGTGCATCATTAAAAGCGATTTGTACAAATATGTATCATCATCACAACATACGTAATTGGTTAGGTTTGATTTTGTCCTTTATTATTCTACAGAATTATGTAGATATTATCTTTATTTATTAAGGATCACGAGTGACAGTTGGTGGACGTGATGAGTAAACGAGGATGTTTGCCGAATTCATGATAAATTTGTAAAAAAAGACAATTTTCGGTGAATTGTGACATCGTTTTCTCCCTCGCTTACCATTATTTGTGTTATCTCACTTTCCCAAACAGTAGTAATCCTCTTGATACGTGTGCAGGAAGCGATATCCTAAGTACATGGAGATCTGTGCACGTAGGACACGAACCAAGTAGGCGTATAATAACCACCCCCTCCCACACCGACTGCATGCAAAGTTTCATTGACGGACATCATAATCACCAATGGGAGAAGCAGCTACCACTCTTTCGAACTATTTATACCACCCCAAAGTCCTCCTGGAACATGGTTAATTAAGCAAAAGCAATTAGTGACACACTTGCAACTTTTTTATGCAGTGAGTGAGACCCTAATTTGATACTTGGACATGTCCCATCCCATTCTTGATAATCCGGGCTGTCAGGTTTTGCACTGTGTGACACTTGTATTATTTTGAGTACTGCATTATTTCACTCTCACTCATTAGAAGCATGCAATATTTGATGAAGAATGCCTACTCATATATAAGTACTTAAGTTGATGTCTCTACAATTTCGGAGGTATGGCGTGTGAAATAAGCCCCCATTTCAAGAACTAGTACTTAATTACGTATGCACAAAATACCTACTACGTCGTACTTACGGCTTGCGTCTCACTTTCTCTCTTCCGTTTCCAACTGCTTTTCGAATAATAAAGCAAACAAGCAGATTAGACGAATCACAAGGAAAAAGTGGAGAAAGGAAAAGGAAACTTGTTCACATGAATGATTGCTCAAAGAACAAACTATCCTCCAATCACAAATATGCGGAAAATAAATATGTATGTACCCGTGCAAAAAAATCAATCCTCTAGGTATAAAGGTAGGTAAGTTTCTGCACATGTAGGTAACAAAAATTCGCAAACATGTAATCCTTTCAATCAAGCGAATTCTTGGTGAAACAAAAAAAACTTGCAATGTTCCAATAAATTTGGTTCATGTTATGTGTTTTCTATATTACGCAAAAAAATGAATCGCCCCCCAACGGCCCGATGAAATTAGAAACTGTCAGCCACACAGTTCAAAGTCTAGCAGAAGACTTGTGTGATTGATTGATCACACAGAATCCAGAGTTGAAAGTAAAGTTTTTTTTGTTCAATATTTTCCTTATTTTACAACTTTACAGAGCTATCTCCTCCACACGGGTCGGTCGAGGGAGGAAGAAGAATAATCAATCGAGTTCTGAGAAAGTTATATAGTGCGGATTTTTATAATATTAATATTATGTTTCGTCTCGTATATTAGGAGGGTATGCACAAAGTTGGGTTGAGATTTTCCATCAAATCATGCAAATACGAGAGAGAGAGAGAGAGAAAGCTTAGGCCATACTTTCTCTTCACCTTAACAAACTTGTAAACTTTTTTCTGCTGGAAATGCCCTGGTCTGTCTTAGATTAGTGAAGAAGAAAAGGTGCACATTTTAGTGGGGAGGATATTCATATAACCGTGTCGAGAATAATAATATTCGCCATCTACTAATTAAGTACTTTTTAACCGAGCTGTGCGTGACATTGACGGATGACAAAGTAATTATAAAAAGGAGCTCGTGTAGTTATAAAAGATTGATAATTATGCAATTTGTTTCTCTCTTTTAAATACTGCACGTAAGCCGTTTTTGTGAATAAACGGTGATGATGATGGCGACGATGTCCTCTTTAATTTTCGAGTCGTATTGAATTGATGTGAATTATCCAATTTGAACCTTTTATTCGAAACAAATCAAAAACCAGGTTTGATTGACGATGTCCATTAATTAACTTGGTCATAATTAAAATGCCCATAATTAAAAGTGAAACACCCAGTTATTAATTTGTCATGGAAATATTGGAGCTGGAAACTTGCGACGAAATGAGACTTTAGCATTTGAGACAGAGCAAACAAGCAGAAACCACCGACCAACCAATCCATTGATGGAAAGGAAATGTGAACACCACACTCTCGCCACTTTCGTCAGCAATCCAGCTGGACGTCGGAAAAAGCCGGTCCAACGTTTCTCTGTCCTGTTCAACGTTCCTGAAATTTGAAACTGAAATTTAATTGAAGTAAGTTTTTGATTTGAACATTTGCAACAAGGTTTTCGCTATGTTAGAAATATATTGAGTAGATTTGACCTTGTGTCATAGTTTTAGGAAGAGAAACATTTTTCGCTTAAAAATAAACTAAAGGGTAGGAAAAATAATTACTTATAAGTAATGGTAATTGGTAGTATCATCAGGAGAAAGGTCAAGGTCATGTAAAACAGAAAGATTAAACTATTTAAGCCCGGAATTTATAGTTTTCGAGTCATCTGCGTAGATGAACTTACTTTTTTGAGAAGTGTTCGAGGAAAATAGTTGAATAATTTTAGCCCTGTTCTGGTAGACAGATAAGCCAAATATAATGCCCAACTAGGTCATGTTGACAGTTTGATTATAAAATTACTTACACTTGCTGTACTTATTTGATCCTTAGGTCGTTCATCTCCACCCACTGGAGAACAAGGATGGAGCGGAAGAGTAATGTGAAGCTGCTTGCTCTGAAGAAAATCGAACAGGAGGTTCAGGCGAGATGGGAGGAAAACGATCTCTGCAAAAAGGACGCACCAGCGTCCGTCAAAGCCTCGTACATCAGCGTGGACACGGATGGAAATTTTTTCTCTCTCGTGGACCAGGCCAAAGCTAGACGAAAAGCGGCCGATCTGGCTCGTGGGAAGGAGACGAAGGAGGGAGGGAAGAAAAAGAAGTGGAAACAAGAACCAAAACCGAAAAAACCAGAAGTTGTCACGACTTTAGTTGACTACCATCCCGGAAAGAGTAAGTTCTTCGTCTGTTTCCCTTATCCGTACATGAACGGTAGGCTCCACTTGGGCCACACATTCTCTCTTTCGAAATGTGAATTCATGGCGAGATATAAGACCCTGCGAGGTTACGATGTCCTCTTCCCGTTCGGATTCCACTGCACTGGAATGCCCATTAAGGCTTGCGCGGACAAGTTGGAGTATGAAATGAAGACATTTGGAAATCCTCCCAATTTTCCAGAGGAGGGGGAAGAGGAGGAAGTAGTTGTGAAGGAGGATATTGAAACTTTGATGAGTAAGGATAAGTCGAAAGGGAAGAAGAGCAAGGCTGCTGCAAAAACTGGGAGTTCAAAGTGGCAGTGGAACATCATGCTGAGTATGGGTATTCCCAGCGACGAAGTGGCGAAATTTGCAGATCCTCAACACTGGCTGACGTATTTTCCTCCATTGGCGATTCAGGATTTGACCAGGATGGGAATATATGTATGTTTGTAGTTTAACAATTTATTATAGTCGTTCATGTTTCACGTTATAACTTGTATACATTATTTTTTTTAAATAGACTGACTGGCGGAGATCATTCATCACGACTGATTCGAACCCATATTACGATAGCTTTGTTCGATGGCAGTTTAATTTGTTGTACCAGCGAAAGAAGATCGATTATGGGAAGCGCTACTGTATCTACAGTCCTAAAGATGACCAGCCATGTATGGACCATGACCGTTCGACTGGAGAGGGTGTAGCTCCTCAAGAGTACACATTGATAAAACTGAAACTGGAAAATCCGTTCCCTCCATCCCTTCAAAGTTTGGTGGAGACTGGAGTTTTGAAACCGAATGAGGAAGTTCATTTGGTCCCAGCAACACTGCGTCCTGAAACTATGTGAGTCTTGTATATTCTATTTTAAACAAAAGGAGTTATTCCTCATATTCTATGTAGCACTACATACTAATATGACTGATGTATTTTAATTTAGGTACGGACAAACCAACTGCTGGATCCATCCAACTATTCAATACGTTATTATTCGAACGATTTCTCATGGGGTATTTATTTGCTCCAAGCGCAGCGCCAGGAACATGAGTTATCAAGGTTTCTTCGAAAAGCCTGAAGCTGGTAGTGGTGGTGTTCCCACTCTTGGAAATATTTTGGGAGTGGATTTGATCAATTGCATGGTCAGTTCAAAACTCAGCCATTACAAAACCTTTCGCATTCTGCCTCTCCTCTCTATAAAAGAAGATAAGGGAACGGGCGTAGTAACTTCCGTTCCTGCAGAAGCTCCCGATGATTTTGTTGCGTTTGAAGACGTGAAAACTAACAAAGCTTTCTGTGCCAAATACCAAATTGATATGAAGGACTTGGAATCAATAGTGCCGGTAAGGACTAAAGAGAATTCTTCATCTATTTCATGCGGTTTCTAATGTTTCAATACGAATTTAAGTGCTATTTTTATTATAAAAAAACTTAATTTGTAGGTTGCTGTTTGCGAAAGTGAAGAACTGGGAGAATTTCCTGCCGTCAAAGTCTGTACTGAAATGGGAATCACTTCCCCAAATGATAAAGAGCGCCTTACTCTAGCCAAGGAGAAGGTGTATCTGAAGGGATATTATGAAGCAAAGATGTTTGTCGGGGAGTTTAAAGGGGAAAAGGTTCAAGATGTGAAAAAGAAGATTCAGGAGAGCATCATCAAAAATCAAGACGGGGTCAAGTATATGGAACCAGAGAAAGAAGTAATTTCTAGGTATGCAATTTACCTATGACTCAGCAGAGGCAAATTTCGACTTGAATTCTCTTTAACTGGTTTCATTTACTAACTGTTAAAATTTTAATTTATGTTATTGTTTAGGAGTGGTGATGAGTGCGTGGTCGCTTTGTGTGATCAATGGTTTCTCAATTACGGTGATGAGGAATGGAAAAACCAGACTCGAACCCACCTGACCTCGGTGGAACTCTACCATGACGAGGTTCGCAAAAACTTTGAGGCCACCTTGGACTGGCTTCAAGAGCATGCTTGTTCACGAACGTACGGACTCGGAACGAGACTTCCGTGGGACCCAAAGTGGCTCATCGAATCACTTTCTGATTCCACAATCTACATGGCGTATTACACCGTAAAGCATTTGGTTGAAGGAACTTCCATTTTTGAAAGGAACGGTCTCCCGTAAGACACCTATCATCTCATATTAGTTGACAGGATGAAATGCTAACGGTATTTTTTTAGCCTGGAACTTTTGACGGACGAAGTTTGGAGTTATATTTTCTTCTTCGACTCCCCCATCCCCGATAAATGTGGAATTGATTGTATGGTGCTGAATAACATTCGAAACGAGTTTCATTACTGGTATCCGGTGGACTTGCGAGTCTCGGGAAAAGACTTGGTGCAAAACCATTTAACTTATTTTCTGTATAACCATCTTGCAATTTGGCCCAAGGATCCGTCCAAGTGGCCAAAGGGAATCAGGGCAAATGGGCATCTTTTACTCAACTCTGAAAAAGTAAAAACAAAAATTCTATTACACAATCAGCTGCAAGTTTGAAAACTTACATTAATTATGCATTATTTCTTGAATTGTAGATGTCCAAATCAACCGGAAACTTTATGACTTTGTACGAGGCTCTGGATACCTTTGGCGCAGATGCTATGCGATTCTGTTTGGCTGATTCTGGCGACTCTATAGAGGATGCCAACTTCGTATCTTCCATTGCAGACGTCGCCATTCTCCGTCTCACCGCTTTTATCGATTGGGCATCGGCATTTTACGCCGATAAAGAAAAGTACCGGAAAGAAGAAATTGAAGAAGAAGTAGAAGAAAAAGAAATGGAAAAAGAAGAATACAAAGGATTAGTGAAACCAAAACCAAAACCAAAACCAAAAGAACCCGAGTACCTCTTCGCAGATGATTACTTTGAAAAGTAATCCCATATCTTCTTTTCAACTAAAATTAACACATACTTTAGAAACCTTGCAAATGCTAATACATATGTTCTGTTTTGTTGTCATTATTAGCTTAATGCACAAGTTCATTCAAGATACGGCGGCAAATTACGAGAAAATGTTATTTAAAGAAGCCTTGAAGACGGGATTCTTCGAAATGCAAACTGCTCGTGACAAGTACAGAGAGCTGGTTGGTGGCGAAGAGAAGATGTACATGGAGTTAATTGAACAGTTTATTACGTTCCAAGCACAAATTTTGTGCCCAATTTGCCCTCATGTCGCGGAGCATGTTTGGGCAAATATTTTACAGCTCGTAAGTACAGAAACATTTCAAAAATTTTAACAAAACTGCGAAATTTTATTAATAAATTGACACTTTATTATTGCAGGATACCTTTGCGGCAACCTCAATTTGGCCGATGGATAAGTTAGTTAATCAAAGTATTCTCGAAGCTGGAGAGTACGTCTTCTCGTCTGCGCGTTCATTCCGACAACGTTACGGCGCTTATATGAATACACTTGCGAAGAAGAAGGGTAAAGATGGCGTGATGGAGAAACCAACTCACGGTTATATTTGGTACGCCAAGACATATCCCGCATGGCAAGCTACCATTTTGGACCACCTTTCTCAGAGTGTGAAAGACGGAGCACTTCCCGACAACCGAACTATTGCTGTCGAATTGGGAAAGATACCTGAACTCAAAAAGTATCAAAAGAAAGTGATGCCATTCGTTCAATTCGTGAAAGAACGAGTGGAGAAGACAGGAATTGAAATCGGACTGAAACAAGCCTTAGATTTTGATGAAAAGAAAGTCCTCCTGGACAATCGGACATATTTCTTGTCTAACCTCAACGTATGTGTTGGTTTTTTGTCTTTCAGTGTTATTAGAAAGTTTTTGAATGAATTATCAAGATAATA
This sequence comes from Folsomia candida, assembly GCF_002217175.1. Classification (NCBI taxonomy): domain Eukaryota; kingdom Metazoa; phylum Arthropoda; class Collembola; order Entomobryomorpha; family Isotomidae; genus Folsomia; species Folsomia candida. The sequence goes on from NW_019091209.1 coordinate 3,455,241, forward strand.
ATAAGTTTGCAATTTTTAACATAACTTTTTGCCAAATAAATTTTTACAGCTTGAGCGGATTGAAGTTCTTTCTGCGGAGGATTGTAAAGAAGAGAAAATCAAAGACGAATGTATTCCTGGACAGCCTTATATTACTTACGCCAGCGGATTCAGTAGAAACCTATACTTGACTAATCCCCAGCCTCATTCAGCTCGTCACTCTGGAAGAATCATTATACTCGATGGGGATGATATAAGCCATCTCAAGGCACGCATGGTGTCTACGAAATTAGTTAAACGTAAGAAACCATTCCATAAGATCATAGGACTCTGTGTCTCAATTTAAGGTCTAACAAATAATAATTATTTGCCCAAATCTTTCAGCATCTACTCAAGTCGAATTTTTCCGCTACAAATACCCGGACCTTGGCCCTCGTAAAATCCCCGACGCTCATCTCATGAAATCGGAAGATTGGCTCTGCAAACTGGAAGAGTCTGACAAGATCTCTTTCACTCCGGAAGATGAAACGACCTACGTTACAGTGACGGTCGATGGGAAAGAAACCAAAACGGTACTGGGAGCTCATGCCGTCTATCGCGTCGAACTTATCCATTAATAAGGCATATTTTGTTACTTGTTAAATCCAAAACTAAATTATATGTTAAGGATTTGTTCACTATATCTATATTGATTATAATCTAAATTCTGTATGTATGTATGTAAGTACATATAAAAAATTATTAGTATTGTATGTTTATGTACATGTATGTATACATTGTTTGTACCGGTAAGATGAGCCCTAAAACACTTGAATAAAAATTGAAAAATTAAAACTTTATATTGATGACTATTGTTGCACTTTTTCAATTATTTGCGATTTATTTAACATCGTTCTGCCACTTTTCGCCCGTTACTCGTCAAAAGTCCCTTATCGAATTTTGACAACAATCTTTGACGAATACATTTTATTTTTTCTTCTTGTTCAGTGGGCAAATTAACAAAAATATTGAGGAAGATGGTTTGAAATTGAAATAATATTTGTTACTCTTATGGACAATTTACGAGTCCATCCATAAGGATTGTCGTCATAGATAACATGACAAATTATTAGCAGGGAAAGACAAGTGAGACATTTGACACGTTGAGAAAATGGGAAAAATGAGACGATTGGCCTCAAAAAACCAGCAGGTAGTTGGTTATTAGTTGGTCTCCAGCCCCGGCCTCCCATCTCGTGGCCGCCGTCTAAATCGTGCCCATGCTGCTGCAAGTCTTCTCACTCACAAGCAGCAGTTCTCTCCCTCGATCTACCATTCAGGCCTCCACTCATCCACACTTCTTCAGTTTTTAAATAATCAGTTTTTTGAAAAATTACAAGAAATCCGGAAACATGACGAGGGACACGAATATCCAATCTGTCCAAGTCTTTGGGCGCAAGGTAAGCAGTTATCTTCACTTATCAGTAGGAGGATAAAGTAGTGAAGAAAGAGAGATGATTTTGTATCATCCATGCCGGTAGTGTGCGACACGACTTAATTAGTTTGTTTCTTATTTTCTTTTAGAAAACAGCGACGGCGGTGGCATATTGTAAAGCTGGTCGTGGACTGTTAAAGGTCAATGGGCGACCATTGGAATTGGTAGAGCCAAGGATCCTCCAAGCAAAATTGATGGAACCAATTCTTCTTCTGGGAAAAGTAAGGGCTGTTTAATTTAAGAAAGAGTGGGAGAGGGAAATAATAACTAATGAGCGAATACGTTGTACTAATTAATTGAATGTTTTTTTGTAGGATCGCTTCGCAGACGTTGACATCAGGGTCCGAGTAAATGGTGGTGGTCACGTCGCCCAGATCTATGCTATCCGTCAAGCCATCTCTAAAGCTTTGGTTGCTTACTACCAAAAGTGTAAGTGTGCATAAAAATACTTGCGTCTGTCAGTCTTAATAATTATCTGAGAGATTTTCTGACATTAATTAACATTTGTCCCAATTTTTGCTCTCCAGATGTCGACGAGGCTAGCAAGAAGGAGATCAAAGACATTTTGGCCCAGTACGATCGTAGTCTTTTGGTAGCTGATCCTCGAAGATGCGAACCTAAGAAGTTTGGAGGTCCTGGTGCACGTGCCAGATACCAGAAATCCTACCGTTAATATCTTTATTATCAAATTCCAGGATGTTTGGACTATGACAGCCGACTTTTTGTTGTAATAAATCAAAAATACCTGAAACTTTTGACTTATGAGTTTAATCTTTTTTATGGCATGGTTAGTTTACAGGCAGGTAGAAGTAAAACGTATGTATGTATTTTTTCCGTCAAATATTTTATAAGCAAAAGCGACATACTGAAATTTTTGGTTGCATTGTTCTTATCAAGTTCAGGAATTTAAATATTTGGTAGGAGTAGGAAAGATACATCCATGTCTCTGTCTCTGTTTTCGACGTTATTAGTCATCGTCTTATCGAATAATACTGGTTTTAATGTGACACGCGCAACAACAAGTCGTCTCTCCTCATTTATTTAGCTGGCAATTACATCAAGACGACAAATCTGGGCGATTTATTCCCTGTTGCACAATTGCTGTGCAAATGAAGGACGACGAGACAAATGTGTTTTTTTTCACAATGCTATTCCGCTTTACGCTGCTCGACTTATTTAATGGTGTCTTTTTCTGTTACATTTTTAGCCAAAAAAATCTTGCCGATTCCATTAGTTGTTGCGCATCATGATGGGTAACATTCCTCTGAATGCATTTAATCTGGGATAAAAAAAAACAGAACACGAGGAGTATGGAATTTTTTTATGGAATAGTTCACTTCACTCAAGGTTTCTCCACTTTTCGAATTTTGGCAAGGGTTCATAGTTCATGTGCAAGCATCGTGAGAAGCGGAATTGATGCATTAATTATTTTGTGTAGAGATGGGCACGCAAACATAAATATTCATACATGGACATTGGAATGTTACACAACATTCCAATAAATGAATGTGACCCGTGTCATCTTCATCTCAAAGTTTAGAAATATGTACAATATTATCCAACAAACAAAAAATGATTCGCGTACAATTCAGTCCATTTTCATTACTCGAAATGAAATGAAACTGATTTCAACAACGTTATTGCTGTTACGTATGATCAAGTCATTTTACGGACAAGTGTTCAACAGGACAAAACATTTTAATGAAACTAATTGAATTAATACATTTCCAACCTCAACACTCTACAAGTTGTTGGGAATCAAATTAGTTTGATGGGTGCTAAGAAATAACCAATAAATTTGTTTTGTGTGCGAATTAGTGCGTTATTGTGCTAATTTCACGTGATTGCCAAAACTCACGAGCTAAATGTTAACGCCATATGAATCATAATTCTTCATCGTAGTCTAAAGGTTGGAAAATAATACTTTGTTAACTTTTTTAAATCGCAATAACATAAATATGCATATTGTATGATTTTATAACAACGTACGACACATAAAAAAGTTTGCCTGCTGCTAATCATTCGTCATCCAATCTTTACACTCATAATACTAATAATTAAAATCATTTTCTCAACTGCGGAGTTGTCGTTTGCATGAATTATCCGACACGACGCGAGGGCTAGCTCATCTTCTAGGACGACAACGACGACGCCTGGGTTCATGACAAACGAATGGGGTGAGCTCCTGGTCTGGTCGAAATAACCAAGCAATAATATTGTGTATTATATAAAACGAGCAATCGTGATCATGTTGTGCTTTTGCCACGGTGGTGCATTTCACCTCATTTAATAAACTATGTGCATACATACATAGCTTGCCTTCCATCGTGTCGCAATCGTGGAACGATTCCCTCCCAGCTCCTCAGTTCGACGCTTGCCCTTCTGGGACATTGATCATTGTGTGTGTCTCCTCCTCATCCCGTCGTTTCTTGGCTTTGTTCCCCGAAATCCGGACCGGGCTAACATTTTTTGTGCAGTTCTTCATCGGCGCCAGCAAAATTCTTTCCTCCTCATTGCAGGCAGTGGTTTAGTTGGCATTTATTATCCGGAACAGCGACATGGTGTCCTAATCTGATCTGATTCCTTCGTCGTGAAATTAAAATTGTAAGTTTCCAACAGTGACTTTTTTTTATCTCAGAAGAAAAATTTACAATTGTAAACGAAATCATTTCTGTCTGCGCAATTAGAAAGTTACAGACATACAAATCATTAAGATCATGCAAAATTGGTGTACATGCTAAGTAAAAACAGATAGAGCATATTTTGTCAATGTGCGAATTATACGGAGCTCCGTGCTAAAAACTCGTCTCAGCACCAAAACTACATCGACATTCATTCATTTCGTAATAATAATCTTGAGTCAGTCCGAGAAGCAAAGTTGGAGTGAAAGTGAGTGCATTTGGCATGTGAGCAAAACCCTGGGTTTAGGATTCATTCATTCATTCATAATCTGGTATGAAATTATTTTTAACAGTTTTCTTATTTTAGAATTCATCCTGTTTACTCTCCACATAAATAGAATCAGATAAATTCCGTACAAGTGCATATGCATAAATTCCATATTTTATACGTATGTATAAACTTGTTGCATAATCGTATTGAAAAACGGAAGCGAAATATTTTAGACGGATACAAATCGTCAAAGTTGGAAGTGTCATGCATCACGATTTAATTTATCGTGAGCCAAAAAAAAATGAAATATTTTGCCTGCGTGGGTTGGCAGTTGGATCGGTGGTTATTTAAAAATTGTGCTTATCTGAATTTCGTCCACCCAAACACACCCTCCCACCCACAACAGTCGGCCAGAGTCTCTAATATATCATCTTGGTGCATGACATCCACAATTATATTTATTCAAGTCCCATTCCCATGTGCATAAATATTTCCTGTCATGAAACATTCCAAGAGAAACAAGGTTGACCAACTTTGCCAAAGTTTTTTTTTCTAATGCGGCACAACCAGCATTTTTTTTTATTCATGAAAGAACTGATAAATTTCTATGAGGCTAATTAAACCGTGTTAAGACAGGCTGCTGTTACATAAATCCACATTTTATCCACCAACCATCCATCCATCCATACCTACAATGAACTTTGTGCTACTTGAGCCACCTTTATAGTTATTCTTGCCAACAACATGGTTTCATTTCTATTCAAAGGATTCAAAATTAATGAGAATCGTTCTTTATTGTTGTTTATTCATCCTGTAATTCCGTAAGGTGAGCGAGGATGTGGTTCTTGTCAGGTTGTTATTTATGCATCAGAGTTGTTCCGTTCTTGACTTTTGTTAAATTATGATGACGATGCGAGGATGATCTGAATCAATATTTACTTCTTCTCAACATGACCTTTTTTTCAGGCAGATAATTAATGTAGATAATTCCCTCGATTAATTTCAGTCTTGCATTCTAAACGGACCAATATCTGCATTGCATTACGGTATCCTATTCCAATATATGCGTCACTAATTGTCTGAAAAACTCGATAGGAATCGTTTTCATAATATTCGTGGCATGGAAATCACTAGATATTTCATAATCCTGCCTTTTTATTAAACAGATATCACAATGTCAATTTTTGGTATTAATATCAAAATCTGCATATTAATGATACTTACTTTACGTGCAATGACGTCGGGTCCATGGGGGATAAATTGTATCCGACACTGCGAGATTTATTACAAATCCAGATAGATAATACTTTGGTATATCCTGATAAGTGTGGCATATACGTAGCGTGGAGTCCCTGATATCCATATATTCGTAAACAATTAGAGAGCGATTATAAACATGCTCCTACTTTTAATGACGCAAATTATTATTCTGTAACACGTCTCTCTCTCTCTCGGGCAATGTGTAATAAAAATTCTATTTTATCCGACCATGAAAGGACAGAATTATATACTAATCACCCTCCCACATAATGCATATCAGATCATTGTACTATACATACATTTCAACATATTTATTTATTTATGTATAGAAGAAACAATTATGTATGCAGAAGAAACGACCAAATTAATTCGAACGACCAATCTTTCTGGGAGGTCTGCCAGTTTATTTAATGTAGAATTTGGACACTATTCACTCTCACTCAATGTCAAACAGGGTCGTTTTCATGGTTCAATTTAAATTTGAAAAGTGAAAGCGTTCGTGAATATTCTAAACAGATTTTTTTTAATGAATGGCATGACGAGTTTCAACTTCAATTTTTATGCAATGTTTATGCATTCTGATTAGAATTAGTTACATAAATATGCCCAAAATGCTGGACATTTATTTTCATGTAATTCATTTTACAAAGCTTCAATTATGAGTTAAAATTATCGAAAAGTGGCTATAAAAAAATTCCATGCTAAATTTATAGCTTTTATTAAGGGCACCATAAATACTTTGGTCTGTTAATATGTCTGAGGTCAACGTCAACGGTGCTCATATAAAATGATAACCGATGCATCCACGTATGTACAAATATTGACGCTGTTTTGTCTGCAACTCAGTGGGTAAATTGCATTTCCTTCGTATCATTAAAAACAAGTGATCCTGGTAAAAACGTAGGCTTTACTTATACGTGATTGATAACTGGCCTGAGATAAGATTACAGACGGTGATTCAGCCTTTTGTCATCGATGCGACGGCATGTAAATATCATGTCAACTAATATTTTACAAAAAAAATCTTGACATTTTTATGCAAATTGCTGATAATGGGACATTTCAGTCGCATAAAGTTCTTGTATCGGACCAATTGTAAATCGGGCGTGGTGGTAAATTGGTAAATATCCAACGGCTCAATGGGTGGTGTTTTAAGGTTGCAACCTCTTCTAATTTTGAGCATGCAATTGCAATGACGAGTAAATTGTGATGATGAAGCGATCACGACGTAAGTAGCAAGATAACGTCTCACTTTACCTGGTACGTATTATTACACGGAATAATAATCTCATCAGTCGTAAAAAAACGTGCATCATTATTATTTCTTGGTTATCTGAAAATGCTGCGATTTTTGCAGTAGTGTGGAATCAAAGTAAAATTTTCACACAATTACAACATCATTATTCTTCTTCTTATTCCAGCAAGACGCAGTGTTCACCCACCGTAATTGATAAAAGACATCACTTAACCTTATCGACATGATTATCGTGGACGAGTCGGAACCCATCGGAGGTACTCAATTTGTCTCAATGTAACCTTCCCCCAGTCAACAATTTATCCATTAACACCAAACTTTTCACACTAATTTGTGTTCAGAACTCGCCCCAACATTTGCCTACCGAGACGTCGCCCTCCGTCGCGACACGCCGATACGGGACGCGTACGAACTCCTCAATGAAATTGGCAGGTATCTAAATACGTCTCGCTTGCCCCCAATTTCAATAACGTCCTCGCCTCTATTTCCTAGCTTGTGACTTTGTCAAATACTTATTTATTTATAGCACAACACATTTACGATGGTCATATTACTCATGTTTTCAAGTTAAATGTCACCCCTCTCTTAAATCTTGAGTGGTACAATGTTGACCAAGTTTTCGACAGGCGTGCCAAGAAATGATCCATAATTTATGTATTTTTTTGTCCCGTCCTAGGGGGAAGTTTGGTCGCGTGTACAGGTGCAAAGACCGCGGGACGGGGTTGCTCTTGGCCGCAAAAGTGGTCTGTGTCCCCCGTCGGGCGCGGGAGGAGCGTCAAAATGTGGAGCGAGAGATGGAAATCATGCGACGCCTTCATCATCCCAGAATCATCCAACTCTTCGATGCCATTGAGGACGTGGAGAATTTAGAAATGTGTCTCATCCTTGAAATGTAAGTGTTGTTATTGGAAGGAAGAGAAGGAAATGAACCATTATTCACATTTTTTTACACCACTTATGACAGAAACAATTACAGTTTGTAGAGAAAAACATTTTTTTTGCGTAGTCAACCTTTAAAGGAACCAAACTGCAACAAGTTAACTTAACATGCAATGAACGAATGTGTGTGTGTGTGCAAGGCAATTTCAAACTTAAAATAAATAACTCTGAAAATAACTTAGTGAGGCTTGAACTTCACATTATTATTTTGGATGATGGAAGGAAGCTGGTCGGGTGCCAAGAATAGTAAAATAAGAAACTTTTGGCAATTGAATGAATTCACACCATTCTGCAATCTGCTCCATGTCCTGACCTTTTGTCAGCTCTCCGTCCTTTACTTAACTTTTTATGTATGTGTGTAAAACGGAAGAAGAACGGAAGCAGTGTGTGAGGATGAGATATATGAGATTAGTCGTTAGTTCGTGGTGGATATGTTTGCTTGGTATAAAACACACCTGCTCCCACGACAGGCAGTCATACGAAACAAATATGTTAAATGTTCCATAGTACGTTAAAAGTACGTTAAACTTAAGCTAAGTAAAAACGGATGGTGATGGTGATCAAGAATGAAAAAAATGTCCTCGTTACTAAATTTTTTCAGGGTTGAAGGTGGCGAACTGTTTGATCGGGTCATTCAAGACGAGTTTGTCCTCACGGAGAAATCCTGTTCCATTTTTGTTCGACAGATTTGTGAGGTGTGGAAATATTCGGGATGAAAAATAGTTCTGAAATTCTTGAGCTGTACTAATTGGGGAATGTTTTTTTTCAGGGGGTCGAGTACATACATTCCAAAAATATTGTACATCTCGACATGAAGCCGGAAAATGTCATGTGCGTATCAAAATCTGGAAACCGCATAAAAATCATAGACTTTGGTCTGGCAAGATTTTACGACTCGTCTAAAAAGCTGCAGGTATAAAGATGGTAATTTTTTAGATGGTGTATGTACACATGTCAAGCAATTTTATGGTGTACTTCAGGTTCTCTTTGGCACCCCGGAGTTTGTGGCACCGGAAGTAGTCAATTTTGAAGAGATAAGCTACACGACGGACATGTGGTCTGTCGGCGTCATTACGTACGTCCTCCTCTCCGGCCTCTCACCCTTCATGGGAGAAACAGATGTCGAAACAATGGCCAACGTTACCATTGCAAAGTATGACTTTGACGATGCTTGTTTCGACGATGTATCCGATTACGGGAGAGATTTCATTGAGAAATTGCTGAGGAAGAGTAAGAGGTAGAAAAAATGAAGCAAATATAACCATCTATTTAGAATTAGTAAATAAAAATTTCTGCAACTTATTCCTTATCATTTAGCGAGCGAATGTCAGCCACCGACTGCCTGAAGCACTCGTGGCTTCAAGCATGCACCCACCAAAAGACGACCAATTCAGCGGAGAGTGACGGATCTGAGTGTGAACTGGAACTAATCGTGGACGACCTTGACCTCCCCGACCTGCAAAAGGAGGACGAACTATCAAGCTGTTCTGGAACACCGGACAGCATCCTGCTCTCGACCTCAACCAACCGCGAGCCTTCTCCGCGACCCTCGGCAGCCTACCTGTCCACCAAACGCGCCAGTCTCGACATGTCCAAGGACAACTTGAAAGAGTTTGTCACCCGGTATTCGGACAACCCCTACGTTTTCGACAGTCCGCGAGGAATCATCAGTCACGTGAATGGAGGCGACAGGGCCACCACGCCAAAAAGATTTCACACCTTGAAAACGCCCGAGAGGAGCAACTCGTCGTCTCGATCTCTACTTAAACAAACGTCGCCTCCGCCACTCGCGGAAGGGAAAACTGACGGAATCAACTTGGTAAATCAAATCAGACGTTTCTCCAAACAACTTCATGAAGAGTTGGAAATCATGAAGAAACAATGTCATCAAGACTGCACGGTGAATGGTAACAACAATAATGCTCTGCGCAAGTGCTCCTGGGGAGATGTTTCGGTTAATGCCCACTGAACTGTATTATGAATAAATTGTAGTCTTAGGTTATGGTATATTTATTTATTTCGATAAGAACACATATCTGAATGAATTGTCACAAGGTATTACATCAATGAGACATTATACATAAGTATCGATTTATTACTATATTGTTATTATTATACGTATGATAATTACTGTACAACTTGAACAATTAAATTATAAAATATATATATAATTTGAGAGAATGCAGCTGAACAAAACATTTCAGTTTTTAACGTATTTATAGTCCTATAAATACGACAGTTCTCATTTACATATACTGAATTTCATTATGCCAAAATGTTTCAATATCCCTAACTTTGTTTACTTTATATCAGGAAGGAATGTTAAGTAACACAGATATTTACTGAAATTTCGACACTTTAGAAAATTTTATGAAAATTTCACCCCCGATTTTACAAATCTGCCCAGAACACTTTATCAATTGGTTTGTCATGTTCATCAGTTGGAATATGGTCGACAATCTGTTCACGATAAGCGAGACCAATCGTAACGGGTGGGGTTTTTTGTTGAGATGTGAAACATTTAGCAAGGTATGTATCATAATATCCTTTCCCACGACCTGGTCATACACAGATAGGCTGTGTTATCATCATAATTCGCAATTATTTAAATTACATCCATACCAAGTCGGTGTCCAGTCGCAGAAAATGCTAACCCCGGAACAAGTATTAAGTCCAATCCTCCTTTTAGGTGTGCAAAAAATAAATATTATTATTTTTTCTAGTGCACAATTGACAATTTAGATAGTATTTTTGTTGTGTATGTATCAGAATTTTTCATCAACCTGACGCGAGAGCTTCCACCCTCCCCTCGGTGGCTTCCGGTTGCTTGATATTCCACTTGGTCAGAGGAAGGTTGAGATAATCCTCGTAGGAAAACAGGCTTAACATTTCCATCTCCGTTTTTGTGTACCTATTAGATTTGTGTGAAAAGTTGTTTAATTAAGAGATTATGTAATTAATGACAATTATAAATTTACTCAAAACCTGGGAACGAAACAAGTCTTTCCGGAAGCAAATACATCCTTAAGGATATCGAGAGTGGAGACTTCATCGGACATGCTGAGGTAGAGGCAAACCCTCCCACTTCGCTTATACTCGGGACATGATAACACCTAAATAGAAATAGATAAGCATTGAATGGTTGGTTTGTAACTTGTGCGTTAGTCTTTTCCAGCCCTGAACTCTATATTCAATGTAATTTTAAAATACTGACCAACTTAAATTAAATGGTAAAGTACGTGAAGCATGAAAAAATGTCTCAATTATGTGTAAATCTTTGAAGTTTGAAATAAAACATTGGGAATGATAAACTTTCATGAGCCCACCGTTTACGATAATCAATAACTAATTTTAAAAGTTATAAAAATGAATTGCAATTTGTCATAATTTTATTATTGTTACCTTCTCAGTTACAATGGAAGATTGTCTTGACCTCTCCTGCACCGTCATTGAGCTCAACCTTTGTTTAATTTCTTGTCGCAGTTTAGATTTTGCGACGGAATTAGAGAACATTTTCACGGATAAGTTCTTCGGTCTGCTACAAAATATGTAGTTGCAATATAATCACAGAGACGCCTAAATAAATATCTAATGCTTTCTGAATCAATCTATCTGACTGATTTCTTGGTTGGTATACACTAAGATTACAAATTAATATCAACAGCGTGATGATGATATGGAATTAGTTACTCAGATGTTCGTCTGATAATTTAATATTCATCTGACGAGGATTAAGAATATTTACATACAAGAGCTTTATATGTTTAAGATATATGCATACAAAATTGAGACATCAAACACGTGCATATTTAGACAAAACTGGGCCCAATAAGAGGTTTAGAGGTTGTACATAATTCCACTTGCAGCATAATAAATAACATTCCTGCCTGACTACTTGAAATTTCTGCATGATAAATTTGACACTTTCACCCTGCAACAGATATGCTTTCTCCAAATGAGAAAGAAAGCAGGATGACAAAACCCATGAAAAACCCGACGTTTACATACATGTGGTTAGTATGATGTAACGAGTGATCAGCTGCACAAAGAATTCTTACAAAAGTAACAAGTTTAAAATTTACAAGAACAAAATACTGAAAATTAAACATTCGTTATGAAAAATTAAGAAATCTTCCTTCTTGGAATGTCATGCAGCAACAAAATTTACTAAAGTAAGTAACGCAAATCCTTAACAATTTAAATTGATTTTCGCAATTTATATTATTCCTTATTGTACTTTTATGGCAGGAAATTTTGAGGAACTTGGTGAATTGAAACGTGCCGTTTGAAACTATGTTCTCCACTTACATTCACAATATTGACGAGCAGGCTGTGTAAGCTCGCTAAAAGTTAAACGGACCATGACGAGAGCGCCGGAACAGGTAAAAGAAATGTCGTACCGTGGCCTCTTTGACGGACAGGTAAGCAACGAGTAAAACTTCGCGAGGCCACGGTACGACATTTCTTTTACCTGTTCCGGCGCTCTCGTCATGGTCCGTTTAACTTTTAGCGAGCTTACACAGCCTGTTGACGAGGCCAATGGAAAAATCTGAAAATTCGCAAAATGGAACAACAACATGGAACGAGTCAAAGTAGTCAAACTGCAACTGCAGGCGTAGCTCCGAATAAGTGTACCGTTTATGTCTCCAACTTTTCATACAGTCTGACGAGCAATGATCTACACAAAGTATTCGAAAAAGTGGGCAGGGTTGTCAAGTAGGTTTATTTTCATACATTTAAGTATTTTGGAAAACTTTAATTAAGACCATTTTGCGTCTATTATTACAGGGTCACCATTGTCAAGGACCGTACCACTCGAAAAAGCAAGGGCATCGCTTTCGTTCTATTTCTCCGACAACAGGACGCTATCCAGTGCGTAGATCAATTTCATGAGAGTGAGGTGAGCAAAATAAAGACATAATTACTTAAATTTCCAAGATTAATTAAATTACAGTGGTCAAAATCCTTTGTAGTTATTTGGGAGAACAATAAGTTGCAGAATTGCGAATGACAATGGAAGATCTGCTGAATTTATTACGAAACGCAAGTACCCCGACAAGTCTAGATGTTACGAGTGTGGCGAAATTGGTCTTCATTTGAGCTACGACTGTCCCAAAAATTTACTGGGTCCGAGAAAACCTTTGAAATCCAAGAAACCGAAGAAGAGAAAAGATCGGGATTTTTGTAAAGGCTCAACTAGTACAAAAGAACAGGATAGCATTTCCAATTCATCCAATAATACTGACAGCGACAATGATGGAACGGACGATGAAGATGACGATTCATTAAGTGCAGCCATTAAGATTCAGGTGAGAAACTATAAACCTTGATAGTTTAATTGCAAAAATTTAGGTTAGGATTTTGATGTAATTTAATTTTACAGCAATGTAAAGAGGAACAAGAAGAGTATCGAATGAAAGTTGCGACTGGTAATTATAGTTTGTCGGACTGTGAAATTTCCACCACAAGTAAAAAACGTCGAATCAAACAAAGTGAGTATTTCTCCGACGAAGAAGAAGAAGAGGAAGAAGTGGAAAAATTATGATAGGCGTCGATAAAAACGGGCGCCGATTGGTATTTCATAGATCTCCATCTTCTAAAATTCGGTTATTAAGTATTTATAGAAAAAGCCTAGCATTCCCCACGAATTCAAATCACTTGAAAATAAAGTATATTCATAAAGTTAAACAAGCTTTACGCACAATTAACACCGGTAATCAGTTTGAAACACCATCTTCATATACTTTGATCCAAAAAGTCTTATACACCAAATAAGCAAAAAAAAAAATTATAAAAACTCCGTTACATTAGGAAAGTTTGCCCAGAAATTTTATCGCATCGATGTTGTATTACAAAAAAGTCTCCATCTAAATGAGATGACCTCTCCATGTAATTGTGAAAGTTTAGATTTTTATTACGATTTTAAGCCGTGATTCGACATGGAATACATACATTTCCTTCATTGTCCATTAATCAAACTCGCGTGTGAATTCTTTAAGTGACAGCCAACCTAATTAACCTAATTACTGCATGCACAAACTATCCGCATATATTATCCCCCACAAAAAATGAGCTTATTTTCAAATCAAATTTCCCATTCAACAATTGCATTCAATTCAATTCCAGCTTTAAAAAGCTTTTATGTATTTTCAAACGTCTGCATTTCCATGAAATGAAAAATCTAGCACATTTCTTTGTTCCCATCGTTTGTTCGAATAAGTGTCATGAAATGGTCACAATTGAGCTTAAAACTGACACAAGAAGAAACAATTGCATCCATCCATCCATCCAGACTCTCCTCAACCCACATAGCAAATGCGGAAATGATTATGTGTGCAGTATTATTCCCCTCATCATTTCTGTGTCGAGTTTCCGATGACAGATAGCTCAATAGCTAAACCAACTAACCAAACCAGCAAAGAATATTAAGAAGAAGGCAGCAGCCGCAGCAATCACATTATACATTATTATAGACTCTTCTCACATTAATAAACTAAAATTGCCTGCAAGTTGCAATGCAACCCCGTTTTTTTCTCCTAAATGTAGAACAGCTCACGCCGGATAATCATTCTTTGCATGAGTGACAACATGAAACACAGCACACAATGCCAAAAATGTGGAAACAAATGTAATTTCGAGGCCACCGAATGAAAATGATGACAGAATGAGTAGTACGAAATGAACCAACAGTTTGGTTTAATGCAAATTTATTTTTCTTTGTCGTCGTCATCGTCCTGTTCTAACCATGAAATATGCACACAGGTGCTGCTGTTAGCCCGTGAGGGTACATTTATCATGCCCAAAAATAACACTTAGATATTTATAATAATGCTGCATTAGTTGGAATTGGAATCCTCTTCTTGAATTAGCATGAATTGCATCCAGAGCCGTTTTTATGATGTGAAGTATTTGCTTTGAATTCCGTAAAAATCAGGTAATCACACACACATACGCGATTTCATATTAAATGAGTTCCGGGTTAAATATTTAGCGACTGGTTAACCTTTCTCTGTGACTATTTATTTTATTCAGTTATTTTTTTTCTAACGCTAGTTGTGCTTATGTACTTCCGCAGATAATCTTTTTACTTTTTACGGCTGCAAAAAAAAAATTATGGATGCAGGCACCAGTCTCCAGTTACTTACAGTTAGAGGAAAAAGTTTGCGTACGAGATGTTTCAAGAATTTCAATCCGTTGTCATTTATTCATTTTTTGGAGTATGATGTCCAAATTTTTTGGTAGCATGCTAAATTTATCGTAAAAAATCGTAAAAAAAGTTTCAAAGAAATTATCAGTGGTGGGGCTAAAAATCAATTTCTCCATCAAAATATAAAAGCACGCGGAAAAAGTTTGCGTACGATTTAAAATTAATTTTATCTTCGAAAATGTGATCCACAAAAAAATTAACTTAGTATTTTGTATGTCCTCCATTAGCACTGATAACTTGTTCAAGACGTTTGGGCATCGAAGAAACCAAGTTCCGGATGACTTCCGGGTCTAAATTATCCCATACCTCCCGGATTCGTGTTTTTAGCTCGGATTTATTTTTTACATTGGTTTTGCCGACTTCTCTTTTTGTCACGTCCCAGAGGTGTTCAATGGGATTAAGATCAGGTGATTGTGGACACCAGTCTAACACTTTTACCTTGTTAATTTTAAAAAATTCCTTCGCAACCTTGGATGTGTGCTTGGGATCGTTGTCCTGTTGAAAGGTAAAACGGCGACCAAGTCCAACTTTTCGTCCAGATTCAAAAAGATTCCTGTTCAATATCCCTGTGTAGGATACCCCAGTCATATTTCCCTCAATAAATTCCAAGTTTCCTACGCCTTTAGCACCAAAGCAGCCCCACACCATGACTGATCCGCCGCCATGCTTAACAGTCGGACGGAGATTGCTGTTTTTTAGGGCTTCCTTTGGTCTTCTCCACACTTTTTGGTGTCCATCGGAGCCAAAAATGTTCACCTTTGTCTCATCAGACCAAAGTATTGATGACCAAAAAGAAGGTGGCTTCAATACATACTTCCGGGCAAAAGCTAGTCTTTTCTTCCTGTTTACTTTGCTTAGGTATGGCTTCTTCCGGGGTATTCGGCCATGTAAACCATTTTTGTTTATAATTTTTCGGACTGTGCTGGGATGGAGGGTTTTCCCTGACTCTTGTACAATCTGTGCAGCCAGCTTTGGAGCACTCAGAAATGGATTCCGCTGCACTTTTCTTACGAGCTTGATCTCCTCTCGTGGTGTCAAGATTTTCTTTCTCCCTGTCCTTTTCTTGGTTTGCAATCCACCGGTCTCCCGATAACGCTGAATTGTCCTCTGAACTGTACTCTTTGGGATTTTGAACTTTTCGGAGATTTTTCCCATTGATAACTTCACAGAGCTCTCCCCTTTCCAGTCCTGAATAATTAAATCCCGTAGTTGGACGGGAATTTCTTTCCGGGGTTGACCCATGACTTAAATCAAAAAGTTTTTGTTGTAAACTACAGACAATAATCTAATCCACAATTTATAAAAAAATTGCTTACCGAAAAAAATGGTCGTCGCGAATATTAAAAATTACCCAACTCGTACGCAAACTTTTTCCTCGTGTTTTTCAGCCTTCATGCGGAAATACATTAATGGCGCTAAAAGTGGCAACTTTGTGGGGAAATTTTGTACGTAGTGAGAAACTTAGATAAATTTAGCATGCTACGAAAAAAAATTGGACATCATACTCCAAAAAATGAATAAATGACAACGGATTGAAATTCTTGAAACATCTCGTACGCAAACTTTTTCCTCTAACTGTACACGGCTTGTTCTAGATACTTGAGCTTAAAAATGTAATTGGATATCTTACACAAAAAAAATGTGTTCTGGAGTCAAAACAAGGCCTCTTTTCCAGGTACGAGGCATATGTAGTTACCCTTTTTAGACACAACATCCCACTTCTCTGAATAATATTTAAACATTTACATAAACACAATATACATACGTCAATTCAACTTTTGCATTACAAAAATTCATGTCCAGCTTCAATACAATACAATACACAAGACTTTGTACTATATGACTTTGTAACATATGCACCTCGCCCCAGTTTTGTTCTTATGTATTAAATGTCACACAACTTACTTAAATGTTTGGTATAACAACCTTGTAAAATGAAATTGATAAGAAAATAGTGCTGAGTTTGAGAGATGTAAGCCTAACTCTCTCTCTCTGAGGATGAGCTAGTAGACGCAGGAACAAAAAATATATGTACATACGTGCATGGACCAGTTAAAGACATGCTGTGTCATCACTTTTGTTAAAAATTGACCTGCAGATCCAGACGATAAAAGAATAGTCTTATTGTCTCTCACTTGCAATAATCTCAGCACTTTTTGTCCCCCGAAGTGCTGATGACACGATACTACGATTGCTGCCGATACCAGTTTGAAATCATAACACTGATGACCGGACTTTGGTCTCGGATTTCAATCATCATCGTCGTAAAGGGCAACTCATGGTCACTCTGTTTGATTTATCCTCACATGTGGTTCATGTCCTCGTCTCATCTCTTCTCCTGCTCGCTCGGCATCATGATCTTCTTGTCGGCGAGAGATAGCATTATATTTTTGGTTTGTTGACATTTCATCGTATCGTTACGTACGTTACACAAGAAAAACAACAACACGCGACTTTTCCTTAGCTGGCATATTATTACGTACATGTGGTTGGTTATTATGATTTGGAAAAAAAGCATGGCACACGACGACGATGCATACATACTTTGTGCTGATCAGAATTACACACTCTTGACCTCCCAGCACTAGAAAGGTTTTTGGCATGTTTTGGTTTAGTGGATTGGATGAGAATAGAATTGGCAATCGTCCGACCATTATGTATGTACCGTAGTTTGCATGTCATTATTATAATTATCGATATTATTGAATATAAAAAAACCCAGGAAAAATCGTATCGTAGCGTTACTTTAATTCTGGCGAAATCACACACGTTCATGTATGTTTCGCTTATTTGTTTTCCCAATAGGTACACATTTGCGAATAATAAACTTGTCCTGCCAGCCAGTGCAGTGCAGTGGTTCTTCTGTATGCTCGTGTATATATATATACTTATGTTTGCAAGGGTTGATTATCCTCTTTAAACTTTACTGCGTTGTTGCAAAGAGTTCAACGAAATCCAATCCAGACCCGATCCAACGTATTCATTTCATGCCATGTATTCATGGATATTGGATGGCAGATAAGTGAAAAGATGTACTTTACTTGTATACACATACATACGTGCATATCTTCTTGGTCCCTCGACTTTCGACTGGGCATGTACATATGTACACTCTTCTTGAGTGGTATGAGCTTTATGATAATATTGCATGCATGCATCCTATTTGCACGAGTGGTAAAACGTAAACACTTAACTTTTCGACTTGTGCTAATAAGTAGAAACAACTGTTTTCAATTATCTCTCTCTATGGCAGGAAGGTTAAGAAAGGTGGCAACCTACGGAATATCGTACGATAATTCAATTAGCGAAAACAAACAGACGCTTTGTACTCATCTTTCATGATGATCAATGCAATTCGTCGAGTTTCTTGCTGACGGAGGGAAGGTGACAATAATAAAGTAGTTGAAAAAACGGAAGAGAGAAAGATTGATCTTGCAAGCAGTATCACGTGGATGTGATACTTAACAAATTAATAAAAATGATTTTGCCTAGGTCATCTCTCTCTTCTGTTCTCGTTAGCCAATGGACCATTCCATCCACGACTAATTATCTAAAGAGGAATATTGTGCAATAATTCATGCATGTAATATTTATAATTGGCTAGTTTTCGTCGTACTGTAAGCAGGCTTTTCTGTCGAGTTGGTCAGTGTGTGTGGGTGGGTGGTGGATAAGATTATTATTTATTTATTTCTTAATTATAATTATCTCTTCTAGACGCTAGCTCAGCAAAATAATAATATTCAAGATAAGGTTTTATCCTTCTGAACTTTTTTACTGAAAGGTTTAACAAGTAGTAATCTAACTAACTAACTAACTATTTGCTGAACCCTGCTTTTTTAGTCATGAGGCGACTGTGAGACAAGTTATGTAAAATGAACGTACAACTAGCTGCACTGCCAAATAGTGCGTATCGTCTCACCTATTGGTAAAAAAAACAATGCAATTTTTATGCAATTTGCATCACCAGGAGTAAATCAAGCATGAATTTTAAACTGCATTCTCAACAACAAGACGTTTCTTTCGTAGAGTAAATAATAATGTTATTCACAGCAAACCAGCCGGCGTGTAACACGAACGATTTATGTACACCACTTGCTAAACAGTGGAACCATATTGAAAAAATGTAATTGTCTTTGCATCATAATAGAGAAAAATGCCTGCCTGTAAGTAAACGTTCCTCTTGAGCTATCCGACGCCACCGTGGTAGAAAAAGAAAAAAATGGATTTCGACATGCAACGAAACCCAACTACCGACTTCAAAAACGAACCGGATATTGATTGATTGGTTCAATAATTGGAAAAACCGTGCAGATTTTTTTTTGTGAAGGGGGAACCCAATCAATAAGACAATGCTTGTTTGTTATTTGTTCGTCACAATATAGATGTAAACGCGTGTCGCTATATATAATTATCAATTTGTAATGGTTTGTGGAAGGCGTGGTGGTGGTGGTGCATGCTCTTCTGATAAGGAGTCATTTCCGGTTTGATATCGTGGCAAAAATGGGGTGATGTACAAGGGAAAGCACACGAATATAGATGATACATGAGGTTTTACCGCTGTAACGATGCTAATTTTTTTCTTGGCACATTTCGGACATTATTTATTTGTAAGAAAAAAAATATGTATGTAGATGCATTTCTGTTCAACTGCATCAATCAGATTTAGTTTTGCTGCTGGTGTTGCTACCAATAAATGAACTCTGCTACATATCGTTCATCTATTTCAAATCACACAATAACAATAACATGGTCACTGATGACAGATAAATTAATTGATCGTTGGTTCACAGTGTGACCGGTCACCCAACCACTTGAAGGTAGATAAACCAGTACGTTTACACTTAAAAATATGTATATTCCCATTCTCCTAGTTATCTAATAACTTGTTACATTATGAGCATTTCCGCTTTTTTAATGGCTTATTCCTATTTATTATGTGTACATGATCCAACCAAACCACGGTGTGTATGTGTTTACGTGATGATCCTGATTTTGACAGATAAAGACAAATAGATAAATAAATAAATAGTTTTATGACACTTCATACCCCACATTTCATTCCCCCCACAGTTGATAAGTTGCCGCTGCTGCTACTACGTCGTCCTCGGACGGAAGTGCATATCGCCGTCGTAACAATACTGACATAAAGATCTGACAAGTGTTTGATTTGAGGGAATAAATCTGTTACACTCAAGATTGATACTTAGCAAATATACACATGTATAAATAAAATATGGAAAATTGAGCCCTACTTCCTGGATTGGATTATGGATCAATGAGTCCAATATTTATCCTGGACAAATAATTAGCTTCAGTCAGTCATGTAACCGAAATAAATACAGAATCATTGATTTGACTCATCCAGCCAGCCAGCATTGCACCCTTTCATTTCGTCCATATTTATCTAAACCACCCACCCATCCAGCCACCCACCCACCATAAAATTGAACCATTGGGTAAGTAATGTGTGCAAACTTTTGCAAAAAAAGTTGGTAATAAAATGAATGAGAGGTAAATAAAATCCATCAACAAATATTATCTCACAGTCGCTCACTCACACCATTTTATTGAGTATTTATTTTTTCGCCAATATTATTAAGAGGCATGATGATTGATAAGAAGTCCAAGTTCTTGAAAATATTGGAAGGCCGTGAATATTATTTACGACCATTATTTGCAATTTATTTTATTTTCCTCCAATTTTATCCTGGTAATATGGACGATTTTATCCTTCAAAATGGTCAGAAAAAAATACTTTTATTTTTAAATCTGCATTTTACAACGTGACGAAATTGGAGAAGAATAAATAAATAAACAGTTTGAAAAAAAATGTGAAATATTCATCCCATCTGCAAATATCATTAAAAAATTAGCGTTAACAAATTAATTCCCCCTCCACCGCACTAAATGTAGGTATTAATTATCATTATTGTAACTATTATTCCGTCAATTAAGCACATATTTATCAGAAGATTCGCGTTATCAGCATCAGCATGTCATGAAATCATGCTTTATATAACCGCGTGCCGTGGTGGAATACCTGCCCGTTTTTAAATTACGGCATCACTCGCCTTGAAAAGTTTGATAGTGCGTGTGCAAGATTGGCACACATAAAATAATTGCAGCGAGCAGAAAAGATAACTAAATTGGCACCCATTATTAGTCAAAGTCTGTCAATTGCGTCAGTCAAAATCAGAACAAGACCGACAGACCAGCCAAAAACTCATGCATGCATAAAAAATAACCATTCAAGTAGGTGGTATCATGGTATCAAGCGATTATTGAGTCAATTGGATTGCGGGATCAAAAACCACACAATTGAAAAAAGGTTTGATTTGAGGATTCAAAATGGTCACTACTTATGGTGCAGTTTATATGTTTTTTATTATTATTACAAGTGCAGTTACACTGCAGGTGTACATACATATGGACTCATTCACAAAAAAGTCAAATAAGCACTTATCACCGTCGGTGTCGGTGTCGTCGTCACATAATCATCATTATCATATCGAAAAAACTCTGCTGTGTGATGCATGCATGGTTCAGTGTGACGGATTTGTCTGGTTAATAGCATAATTTACATATCCTCTAACTATTTTAGGGTATATACAATTATAGAATAATTATTGCCACACACGCCCCCCCAATTCTCTGTACTAAATAATCCTATAAATGCACACGTGTAATTATACAAACGATTTCAGTAATAGTATACTGAACTTGATTCCATACCAGTTTTTGTCTTTTCACATCCGGTGTGTGTTCACTCACACAAAAATTACATCGTCAATTCATTATGAAGAGATTAGGATGGGAGGAGAATGGCATGACACAAAAATATTTATAGGGCTCCGCAATTTGTTGTTATTACCTCTCGTAATTATCGTCAACATCGAGTTCCTCGTATTATTTTAACGGGCTGTAACATTTTCTTTTCTCGGTAATCACGTATCAAACATGCCCATCAATCACATGATGAACCTTCAAAATAATTGGAGTGGACAAGAATTCAACGAATCGGTGGTCAAGTCGAGAGGGTGGTTTGGTTATGTGCATGAACGTGATATTTACTATAAGTACATATGGACGTAAATACCGCAGAGCATTAAAATTCCATGCAGTAGCCTCATCATCATCACATCTTATCCAGTAATTTATGATCCTCTCGTGCTTATCGTATGGTTATGATATGTGAAACATTATCGTTTCATTGTGGTGGTGCATTTTTAAGTTTTTTTTATATTCGTGTAGTGTGACGCAATAACCATTATTTTAACGCTTCAATTACCTTACGAAGTAAGAGATCGATATTATACGAGAAAAAAATTATATTTAAGGTTTGATTGCATAAGTACATAAATGATCTCTCAAAGAGTAAATTACAAGGCTATTTCTTATTATATCATCATCATCTCGTACATACTTTAATGACTCAAACTGTGGGATGATGTTGATGATGATGATGATGCTGCTGGCTACTTGCGTATTTGAGTAGTTCGTTAGAATTGCAAGAGCCAGCCAAGCACTTATTTAATAAATATTTAGTCATCACGTAATCATAATAATATTCTCGCGACATGTATGAGATTCATTCACGACATGACCGCACCATGTTTCTCGATAAGATAACTCGTACTTATTGGTTGTGTCACTCGTGTCAATTTAGTTTATTATCAGGATGGGAAAAAAGAACAGGACAGACTTTACATGTTCATGAATTAATTGAATGAGCTGGGTTTTGTGATCTTTGGAATTGCCATGAAATTTCATACCAGTATCAGCCAGCATCATGAGATAAATGTGCGAACTGAAAAATGCGTCATATCCCACCCGTCGTAACCCAACCCAACCTTTGTGAAAAACTGCAACACAACAGAACACAACACATATTTTGGCACTATTTGGCTTTGACTTTGACATTAGGATTTAAAATAATAAAAAAAACAATTAGATTTTTCCTTGTTACATATTCTATTCATGTCGTTACGTCATGAGGACTTGTAAACAAAAATGTGTATTATGAAAGTATTAAATAAGAGTAAATTTATATAATGTGTGTATATTTACTTGTAGTAGAAATTGGCACAATTCTGTACTACGCAAAAAAATATGTAGTAAATTGTATGACACTGACAATAATAATAACTCATCAATTCAAGCTAGTGACCGCAATGTGTCTGCAATTTCCTGCATGCATTTCTCATACCGGGCTTATTTTCCGTCGGTCTGTCTCGTATAATAAATATGAGACCAGTCATCATCCGTTCCCGGAACTAACTTCCAAAACTTCGTCGTGCTTGTTGTGACCCAAGAATGGAATGGGAAATGAGGTGGCATTATGGCATTATTGTCAGTTGTAGTATTGAGAAAGGTAAAGGTTTAGAGAAAAGTAGACTAAAACGACATGCCACGTGGATTACTTACTTAAGCACCCAATGGCCAACTCCATTACGAGAAATATGTAATAACCACCATTCCCATTACGGCAGGAATTTTACAGAGAGGAGGATGTGCACCCTTTTGGCTGGAAGTAAGTAGTTTATTATGAGCGATAAAGACCTAATTTCTTGTAAAATTGTGTTACAGGACTTTTGCATGCGTTGCATTGCATTGCATTTCATTGGGATATTCCACAAAATATTATCATTGTCAACAACTACTTCCACGCGTTGGACTTTCCACATGTGTTGATAAGTAATAGGCAGGCAACTAATATGCTCGTGTGTGCATCATCATCATCTCCTTAATAAAAGATTACCCTCCTTAATGCATTACTTACTACGACTACTTTACTTACTACTAGTTTTGTCCACGTCAGCATAATACTTCTTATTATTGGCTCACAGGATTACGTAGTCTACTGCCTGACTATCCTTCGTCATCCAACTATTCTGTGAATCATCATACATTTATTGGTCACCATACACCACACAGTTTTTCATTAAACTTCACTTTACAATGTTTTCTGCCTTTATCATTATTTGATCCAGTTTTGCATACATTACATACTTCAACACTCTCGTAAATAACTGAATTAAAATGATGACGAGAAGAAGCTATTTATTACACACGAAGAATAATCAGTGCAAAAGAGAGAGAGAGAACTACGTAATAATATTGCATTAACATTTATGCTTTACTCACATTGGATAAACGAGTGCTTAATAAAATTGTAATTGAAAACCTCACGTTTAAGCTACATCCATCCATCCATCCATAAGTAATGTATGCCATGAAAGACCAGACTAGACCAGACCAGTCACAGTCTGCTCGTATAGCAAATGTACTGCATTTAAGGTATAATTCTTGCTGAATGAAGAGTGTAAGTAAATCAAGTGCTTTTAGCAATAAAATACAATACGATAATCCAATCCACCATACACTAAATAATTATTATACCACCAGAAATTGTACGTACCACAGCACAGCCTTCAATATCTTGGCTTCTTTAACATTATTTTCCATGAATGCGAATGCAACGTGGCTTAAGTAGTGGTTTATACCATACGTTCGCCATGCTACTATTATGCAATGCGGCGCGCATCCAATGATGATGACACGAGGGACGGTGTGGCACGGCGTGGTCACCTCACTGCCTGCATTACATGGCTGGGCGATGCAATATTCCAGGAAAATTCGTGATGGATAATGAATAATGATCGTCTCGTAACTCGGACTTATCCTCGGCTTAAAAAAGACACACTTTTTTTTAAAACTTGGATTTGCCAAGTGGTGTGTACACATAATAATAATAAATATGATGATGAATGGTTTAGAAGTTACATTACATTACACGCTATAAACTTGACTTGGGGCTTTTCTCCCATTATCTCCTCTCTGGGACGCGTAAACCCCACTAAAGACAGAAAACCCATGCATGCCAAAAGAGCCATATGCCATGAGAGTAGTGAGTATCAGGCCGATAATATGCATGCACTACTGCGAATAGGAGATTGTAGTTAAAAAACCAAGTGCATTTTATTTTACTTGACTAAAAAAGAAGTAGAAGCATTCAAATTCATCCCATCTGTTAGAAAAGAGAGAGAGAGAGGGAGGGAGATCCTATCCTAACAATTGTCAAGCAAAAGGAAGACATTCATCCTTCTTCATCTCTGTGTGAATGATGCATTCATTACGTTATTTCATGAGATTTTATATATAACTATGATCCCCAAAGTAAGTCGACTTCACAGTCACCCTGCAGCTTTGCACCGTTAAACAAGTCCACGTCCACCATTTCTGCATGTATGGTAATTATCAGTGCAATTACTACCTGTGTGTACTACCTGTGTCGAAAAGCTTAACCTTAATTCTTTCTGTTTCTTAATAAGCCGGTCGTCCTGGTATAGTTCAAGTGTCGTATTGTTCCAGATAATACTAAATAGGCGACGAACTAGTCCCAATTTGCCTCTTAGTCAAATCTTGGGTGAAATCGAGTCCATGCCGAGAACATATTACATTTTTAGTGACAAATACTACTATCCCCCACAAATTGATTGAAATAAGTTTCAAAGTTTTACATATTTCATCATCACCATCATCACGAAATCGCAGCACATGGTGTAGCAATAGTGAAGAAGACGAGAGGATTTTATGAGTATGATAATTATTACGTGGTTTGCTTTTGCCATGTCCTATTCCCATGCATCATCATATCTGCATATCCATAAGTAAAGTGTAATGTTGAGGAGGATTTTAATATTGAATACTTAATGTGCCAGACTAAAACAAGCAAAGCAAGTAACAAAAGTATAGTATGATGATGATAAAACCCACCAACATTACGACGACGACGACAAAGCAGCAACCTTCGTAGAGACCAGACCACTCGCAATTCAATCAAGTATAAACCTAAACCACAAAACTGGATGATTCAGTACAGTTGAGATTAGTGAGTAAGAAGAAGCAGAATAGAAAGAACCAACCATTTAACACGGAACTTTTACATGCAGTCAGTCAGTTACACATTCACATAATAGCCGTTTTACATACATACATTTACTTGGTGTTATTAGAGCAGCAGCAGCCGAATACATACGCCAACCAACTAACTAACTACGTACACGAATAGTATGAGCAGCAAAGTTATAAGTCGACGCGTTGTTAGTTATTAAACATATGAAACCACGGTTCAAAGTCAGTTCATTTTAATCGTTTGAAACATCCAGTCCTCTCCTCGCCTCGGCTGGAAGAAGAAGTGTATATTTGACAATAGAGAGAAAAAAATAAGCCATAAAAATAATAATATTCCGTCTCCCTCAACCTCCTAGAAGAAGGAAGGAAGGACGTCGTCGTGTCAGCCGAAGAAGAAGAAGAGAAGAATGTACCCTTCTTACCATTGTGGAAATAAAGAAGTCAACTATTTAAATAAACGTTTAAAACGGATCGTACTAGCGCAATCTTTGGAAAGTGGGGGTTCTTACAGAAGACAGAATTACATCATTCATCATCCCAACTCTGAGAAGGTGATTCTTGATAATATCGAATCCTATATTGAACCTCCTGGACGATTTGGTCTCAGTTTTTTTGTGGGACAATATCCTAACACAACGTCTTAGCGAGATAGAGACGGTTAAATTTAGCATTATTTTATGTATAACTAACTACTGATCTCGGATATCATCGTAAAAGTAACTATTTTCGAGGGGTGCATTAATATAACTGTTTAGTTAAAAAATAATAATTGTAGCAATAATAATTGAAATCTGAGACTTGAACGAGTGATAAAGTACATACAGCCCACCAGAACAACACACCAACCACACCACCATCGTCCATCCAGAGTGCAGACAAAGCAATTTCACGATAAAAGTGTGACTCATATTTTTCTCTAACCAAAGCCAATGAACGTCAATCCGAAGAAGAACACACCACCAAGTTGGACATAACATAAAAAGAGTGACGAAGACGAGGACGAAGACGACGCAAAAAATAATAAAACTTGTTTTCCAAACAAAACTCTTGCGATTTCTCGAGTCCAAGAAGAAGTTACTCAATAGTCCAGTAAACTCCAGAGCAGTCGGATTTCATACCAACCACCACCAGGCACCGATCAACCAACCACGCGGCCGATTTTGCCAATTTTTCTTCAAGTTCAATGAACAATCAGTGGGAGCACAATAGGTTCACGATTTCTTCATCACCGAGTAATAATTAATTGCACAATATTAGTGACACAATCAAAATTTAGGAACAATTAATAGTTAACAAAATTATCAGTCGAGAGTAAAAGTTGCTACGAAGATGGACAAGTTTTTTCCCTACATGTTTGGAGCCGTGCCTCCCCCAATGAACACGTATACTTATTACGACTCTCTCATCGTGGTGGATTTCGAGGCCACCTGCGACGACGCCAAGACGACTGGAGGCGACGCGGCGATCCGCCCGCTGCGGTCGGAACGGCAAGAAATCATTCAGTTCCCCGCCGTCCTTATCGATGTTAGACAGATGACAATCGTTGACCATTTCGATGCCTACGTTAAGCCTGTCGAGAAGCCAGTGCTGAGCGACTTTTGCACATCTTTGACCGGAATTACACAGGTATATTGGCAATCATCATACGTTTTCTTTTTTACGAGATGGGAGTTTTCGAAATTCATTCAAATCGTGGTTTCTTCAGCATAGAAATAGATTGAGAATAGAGTCAAAAATGTAGAAAGAGAGAGATACTTTTCAATTTAGATAGAGAGATGCGATGAGGACAAGGAGACGTAGTTAACTGTTATCATTTCTTTCTTCATAAACAAAAATAATTAGTGAATTTTCCTCGCAAAGTTCATGCAGATTCAGTTACCTTAACAAACTTGGGAATGAAACCCCATGCATGAAGCAAAAGCAGCAGTAGCAGCAGGACACCTTTTACTCCAAGCCTTATTGCATGCCTTCTTCTGCTAAAAGTTTGAATAACGTTTAAAACTGTACCCTTTCGCATTCGGTTACAATCCCATTGTTTATTTGTTATTATTGACATCGGTGTGTGTGTCTCTCTCTCATTCGTATATTTCGAATAGGGAAACAGGAGGGTGCAGCATAGTATGATTTGAAACTCAAAAACGTGAACATATGCATTGTAAAAACGTCTTCTAGTTGAGAGGGATAAGTTTATGTAAGGAAGGCGAAAGATGATGATGATGATGACGATCGTGTATTTAATCCCTTCTCCGTTGTAACTTTTATTACAGGACATGGTCGACAAAGCCTCTCCGTTTCCAAAAGTGCTCCGCAAATTTGAACGCTGGCTAAAGAAACATGGACTCAGCAATAGTGGAAATGGGAGAACATTCGCAATCGTTGCTGACGGTAAGAGAGAATAATAACAATCAGTATAAAATAACACTAAAACTACTTAAGTATGAATGCCTTCTCTTCTTTTTCTTTGTTCTTTTTTACCTAATGTGAAAATGGCTAAACTTGAGAAGAGGTTTTGTAAATATTTTATTGATAACAGATTTTTTTCCCCTACAGGTTCGTATGATATGGGACATTTCCTATACAAGCAGTGCTTGGTAAGTAAGATAAAATAACAAAGATGTTTTTTTCACGTTATTGTACCCACCACAAGTTAAACTTTCATTTTTGCGTCTCATTTATTTTATTCATGCGCCTTTACTTTTATTTATTTCACACTATGTAATAATATGCACTTCCTCTCAGTCCTCCCTTATTCTACAATTATTGAGAAGCACCAGCAGAGTTTGTTCTTCTTCATGCATAATCATCTCTTCTTTTTCTGTAAATTGGATATATAGGTAGGGAACAAGAGAGAGAGGGTGAGGTTGGTGGCAAATTGTTAGCATTGTCGTCGTGACGTAGTTAACATTATTTTCCACCGTATTCATCTAACCCTCTCCCCCCCTCAAATTTCCTGCTGGTGATAAAATGCCCAAGGAACAAAGGATCTAACGAGAACGAGCAAAAGAACAAATTCTTCGAGATATTCCATTCTTTTATTATATTCCATATTTTATCTACTAGAAGAGTTCTACGAACTTCTTTACTAATTACGTAGGAAATTCGTTCTCATTTTATATTTTATTTAAACACTGCATAATAACGTGCCCCCCACTACTGGTAGTAATAGGAATAATAGTAATAACCATCCAAATACCACACTCCGGGTCGAATTGCGTAGTAAAACGATGAGGATTTAATGAAATTAGTAAGTCGACTGCGGTTTTACTGTTTAATTTTTTAGCCTTGGAATTGATGAGCATATTAATTTGACACTTTTTTTAAATTGGTCATCTCTCTCTCTCTCTCTTTCCCTAAGAGGGATATGAATATGATGACTGATATGAAATGCACGTAGAAAGTAGAGTGGTATTTAATGTGGTGGTACATTTTTTGTTTTGTTTTTACACATCGTTCTTTTTTACGAGTAAAAAAATAATAATTTCAACGCCTACTTCTTTATTACTTGCAGATATCGAACATCCCTTTTCCTACGTACGCGAGACGCTGGGTGAACATACGGACGAATTTTTCCAAGTTTTATGGACAGAGATGGGTATGTATAAATATATTATTTTCATTCCTCTTTTTGTACATCTTATATTTTTTATTTTGTTTGTTTACCCCCTTTTTCTATTTATTCACTCCTTCATCACCAAGTGAGGCATGTTATTCATGCACGTATGTAGGTACACACAGAGATAAAGATAAAGAAAGCATCATCAAAAATAGAAGGGGAAAAATGATCAGGAATATTACTATATCGAGATATTCTCTCACCTTCATTTATACTTAGGGTTACACATGTATAAGCAGAGCTGGGTGATTATTGGTTTTTGAGGGTGGATTAAGGATTATGGATTAACCACAAAACAATGTGGATTGTGATTAAATTATTTTCGTGAGATTAATTCATGTCAGGATTAATCCGGATTAATCCATAAATTCTTAAAATTTCGGGATTATGGATTATGGATTAATAATCCGGATTAATTTGGTGATTAATGATTTTTCACTATATCTAGCGCAAAAAATTTCAACTACGTGGTTTTATATAAAAATGACGCCAGTTTCAATTGATATATGTATGTAGCACAGGGCAGCGAGAACATGTTGATTCTTCAAATGGTAGCTGACAGAACAACATTATGAGAACTTGAGACTTCAAGCTACACTGTGGGATTAGGAGTGGCAATCCGATCCGATCCGAAATCCGCGGATCAATCCGAATCGGATCGGATTGACTGTTTGATCCGAACACCTGCTTAATCCGAACCGGATCAATCCCATGGCGTCATAATCCGATCCGATCCGACGGATTGCCACTCCTATGTGGGATGAATGGAACTATGGGAATTGAACTGAGTAATCCAGATTGAGAATTAATCATGAATACGTAATCATGATTAGTAATCATGATTGGGATTAATCAGGATTAGTAATCCGTAATCACGATTATGGATTAATGAAATCAAATGGGATTATTCCCGGATTAATTCTAATTCCAGAAAAATCGGGATTATGGATTGGGATTAATCTACAAAAATCTCACATTGCCGGATTAGGGATTATGGATTAATAATCCATAATCCGGGATTAAAATCCATAATCCTTAATCAGGATTATCCCAGCTCTGTGTATAAGAAAAGATTCGTTTCGTGAGTCGTTTATTTTATTCGTAGGGTAATAGGTAGGCAAAATTTATTGCTATTTTGCAGCCGTAAACAGATTTTTGCACTCTTTTACAGTTTTGTCAAACACATACACGAGCGAATGCACCTATATAAGTAACACAAAAAATGGATGGATGGATAGAGTGAGAGAATGAATTATGAAAATGAAGGAAAAAATTTCTCATCTCGTAAAAAGAGAGAAACTTTAGAAAAAATATTATTGGCATCTCCTCGTCCTTTAAAAAATGGACATGTTTAACAGATTTGGGTTTGTGCGACATGCACACACTTGAAATTTATTAATGTATCGGTGGATGGGAGAAATAACAGTTTAGTTTCACCAACTGATTGTTTAACTGCATTATTATTATGATTATTATTATTATTATTACTGCAAAGAGGTGCAATGTTATGCTATTATTATATTTATGTTGTTGGCAGGAGATGATGATTATAGGTTGGGTCATAAATAAGACATACACAATTTTATTTGCATAGGAAATAAATTGAAAAAACTGATGTTGAGTCTGGTAATAAAGAGAGTTCGTCACGAATTAGTTAGTACGAGCAGCAGCATCTCAAGTTATAGAATAGAACAGTAATAATAAATAATAATAACATAATATGCATTTTCAAAGAACAAAGGGAACCCACTCACTCGCTCGCTCGCCCCACAAAGAATAAATCCTTGCATTATTATTATTACATGATTTTTAAACATTAAATAAGACAAGGATGTAATAATAATAAATAATAATCAATTTTTATTTCTTTCTTTCTATTTATAGTTCAGCCTAAAGTCCGTATTGGAAATGATGGGACAACCGTTTGAGGGCCGACAACACAATGGGCTCGATGATGCTAAAAACATTGGAAAAGTGCTACTTCGAATGCTCATGGATGGGTGCATCATCGCTCAAACTGAGAAAATCATACTCGATTTTGAAGACCAGGAGAAAAACGAGATTCGAATTTTGAATGATAAGCACGCAGGAAAATATGACCTTGCTACTGTAAAACCTGTCTCGTGTAACGAGTGCATTTATATGCTTCCTCCGAA
Organism: Folsomia candida; assembly: GCF_002217175.1. Taxonomy (NCBI): domain Eukaryota; kingdom Metazoa; phylum Arthropoda; class Collembola; order Entomobryomorpha; family Isotomidae; genus Folsomia; species Folsomia candida. Next base: position 3,486,927 of record NW_019091209.1, read on the forward strand.
CGTGATGTTCCGACAACCCCCAGAGACTGATCCAATTTCGTGCTATTCGCTAAAGTTCGATAACAATAAGGAAAACTTCCCCGCAAAGTCAGAGAGAAAGGGAAACAAGGGGGGTTCTCACGAGAAGAGGGAAAGGCGAGGAAAAAAGAAATCGTCAAGATCGACGGAATTTTCTTCTGCCCTTCAACAACAAGGGTCGATGATGCCCCCTCGATGTGGGGTGTGCAATGGTATGAAGCAGACGGTTGCAGTGTCATCGCCATCCACCGAGGATCATGTTGTCCCTAATCATCATCATGTCCCGGATGAGGAGTAGGATAATATATAATATAAAGATTGATTCATTTACATATACATCATAAATCTTGGTGGTTACCATATTGTTATGAATTATAGTTAGGTTTGATAAGTTGGTTTATTATGTCACCATCTCCTTTACTCGACGTTCCTAGTAACTAAAATTCACAGTTAAAAAAACCTTCCTTTGTGTAGGTCAAAACTATTGAAATTTTGATTAAGCATATAACACTTGTGTTCTAGTTTTATTGTTCAGAGAGATTATTATTATAGTTTATTAGTTAGTGCGAGTCTGAGTAATTATTATTACTACACATCCATGGGCAAAATTAATTGGGGACCAAGCGTATTTTAATACCATTAACAACAAAATCAATTGTTTTTTTTTTATACCGCAAACGAGATGTTTGTTTTGTTTTTCTTTGTTGTAACTTGTTTTATACTGTGAAAGAGTGCAAGTAAAAGATTTATATAATTATTATTATTGCAGAATTATACGATCATAAGTCTCGGTAGAAAAGCTTGTTTGTTCTTATATTAATACTGAACTAAAGCTACATTTGCCTTGCAATAAATGAACTCGTTTTTATGAATTTTTAAACTATGAAACCAAAATTTGTTCAATACATATATGCGCATTTGAATTGATTGTTCATAAAATTGCGTAAAACACTTAAATTTATTGTCATATTATTCAGCATCTCTATTTTTTGGCATTAAATATTACAAAACAACTAAACTTAACTACAATCTGTTTGGTAACTCCTAAAAATAGAAAGCCATATTAATTATATTGCTGATATCAAACCGGTGGTGGGTACTGAATTCTACTAGTCGAAAGATCTGTGGTAACATTAGCTATGTCTTGTGGTTTGTCACTATTTTTCCTCCCGAGATAAACCCGGTCGTCTTTATCTATCGCGAAATTATAATCTGTTTGCACAGAGAGCGCCTTTGCAATCGCTTCGTCCAGTTTATCCTCCGTGATTATGTCTTTCAATTTATTCTGGAATTATTAAATTAAAAACTCATTTAGGTGCTTCCTCAACACATCATTAAAAATGTATGTAATTTACCAGTTGATGATGCAATTTTTCCTCCGTAATTTTCATATCTTGCAGAGCTTTGTCTTCCAACAGTGTTTTTTCTTTTAATATGTCTGCCTCGATTTGCCTCCATTCTTCAACTAATTGTTTTTCTCGGATTTCTTTAACAATGGCATTATCGCGTTCCGTTTCGGCTAATATTCTCCCCCACTCATGCTCCTCGCTCCCCTCGTTCGTCGCGGTAAGACTTCTGGCTGATTCTTCCTCGGATATTTTTTCTTGAAAGGCTCTACAAGAAATTATAAAAAATGTGAAATTAGTGGTAATTTTCATGGCTTAGGTTGCTTTATTATATGATCTTTCTTACACTAGCGAACCCGAGTATATTCGGTAATTATTTTGCAGTCGTTGAATTTCCTCTCCTTCCAAAACAGGACGATAAGGCATTTCTTTAATTTTATACATTTTCGATTTTGCCATCGGCACCCATCGAGGTTTTCGAGCGTAGCGGACGCTACACACCAAAACGGAAGAATTAACACGTAACAAAGCACAAGTTTGTGTTCTTATAGCGTTCATGGTTTAATATTTTAAAACCACATCAACTGATAACCAAGAGAAACCTTATATTATTATTAATTACGTATTACAAGATGATAAAATTTAGAAAATATAGTTTCACCACCAAGAATCGTGCAAATTTAACTGAATTTCAAATCGGATATTCTAAATAATTCGTCAGAAAACGTAATTATAATTAATGTTGAAGAACAATTATTTATTTAGAACAATATACGAAATTATGGCGAAAATTGTAAAAATCAGTAGCCCACCCGGTTTTTACTACTCGTTTATACACATGCACATTTATGCTGCGCGGAGTTGAAGTTGGTTTCTCGTCTCACTCATGAAATCAAGAAGAATGACAAATTTTACATTTTTAGTATCAAACTTTCGATGATCTCACTGGTTTTATTTTATTTCGAATTTGAAGCAGTAAGATTCGAAGATGAGAAACAGATTAAACATAAAAATACAAGTTTGTTATATCAACGAGAGATTAATCATCGTGTGGAATTCCTGTTTCCGGTATAATTATCCCACGTTCCTTAAATGCCTTAATTCGACGAGCATCCTTTATCTTGCGTTCTTCTTGTTCTTCTCGTTGAGCGGCCAAAATTGTTTCGACAGACACGGAATGAAGCGGACTGTTGTCTTCTTTCTCTTTGTCCTGCAAATTGCAATATTTATGTATAACGTAAGAATTATGCAAGACACGCAGTTTTATAATTTTTTTATGACTCACAATTTCGCCGATAATCGTAATGTTATCGCCTCGAACTAAAAAGACTCCGCGAGGAATATCACCAAAATTGCTTCCGACATGAATTCTTTCAACGGCTTGATGAAGAATTAGATTTGCGAATTGGTCAACCGAACGAAGGATTCCAATCAACGTGCGACCATCTCGCAAAACTACGAGAATCCGTTCTGAAATTATGATGAATAGGATATTTTTATATAAATATATTGCTTATTATTGTGTATAAATTCACTTACTGTCAATCTCATTCAACAAATTGGCACACCCTTCAATGATTGTTGGATCCAAGTCGGACGACATAATGTGTAATCTTTGTGGTATTATTATTGCCGATTTTTTGAAGGAATGTGGGGTGGGCGTGGTTCGTCAGATGGGATGTGGTCCTAGTCAATTCTGATCATTTTCTTCATGCTGAATTTAAAGAAAACAAGAAGTATTTATAAGTTTCTGGTTACAATTTAATGTTTCATATTTTTAATGTCAAGATCAGGGCAAAAAAGTACTTACCAAGTCGAAATATTGATTATCTTTACACCTCAATATACAATGTAGAAACGAAACACGAATTCGAATCGAATTCTACCAATTTAAATCCAATTATATAGCCACTTGCGATTTTCAACAGCTCCGGCGAAATTTCACAAGCTTTTTGATGCAACTACGGTTCGCTCTGGATTTGGACGGATTTGTACAAAAACGGATGGGGCAGTTTGCATGCAGAGACGAGGAGAAAGCTAATATTACAATCAAACTATGTTGCAAATTGCAAATTCAATTGTAAAATTTCTTACCAGGTATGATTTGAAATTTCTAAATTATAGTTCGCCGCGACTATTTTTAACGAATTTTGATACTAAATTTAGGATAATATGATGTCATGAAAGGTTGCATAACCTTTGCAAGATATAATTCTTGTGATGGTCGAAGGTTAAACTACCGTCGGTACAAAATAATAGGTCAATTGAACCCTACTTAAAATTATATAAGATTACATTCAGCACAAAGTCATTTCAGACATTCCCACATCTGATAAAAATTACGTAAATACATAAAAGTCAAGAAGAATGCTGCCCCTTTTGTACAAGTTCTTAACCAAAATATGACGATAAAAAACAATTTAATTGTGTACCCAACCGTTAACTTAACCAATTTAGAGAGACATTTTATTTTACGACATTTTCAGTTTTTTTTCCTTCCATTTAACATTGTCTGGTCACGGAACGTCGTTGCATTCACCGCACGGAGAAAGCATGACGATTGCATGTGTCACTTTTAATTGAATTTTTATGCCATAATACTCCCATCAAAAGTGAATGTTGTGAATCCAGGTTGATTACTTGCACCTGTGTCGTGTGAGTTTTAAATGACTCCACAAATGCTGCTATCACTTTGGTTGGGGGTGCACGTTTCAGGAGAAAGCAGAGACAGAGGGGCACTCTTACTCACCCAGTCTTTTAGCAGATATCGGTCTGTGTGTGTATGCATTTCTTTATTACTCTTTGTTGTTCGTGGTGTGTATTTAATTTCTGGGATGGCAAAAATCTTCCCACTACGTGTAAAGTGATTGCATGATTTTCTCCCCAAAAATTGTGGAAGGAATTTATCCTTAGTTTAGTAGCGCATGTGAGAAGTGTTTTGCACTTTATGGGAGAAAGTACATAAGCAGTCAACGTGGTGGTCGTGGTCGTGGTGGGTTGTAACCGTTGAGAATGGTGTCAGTTGTTGGTGGAGCTTCTGCCTGCCACCAATGTGACCACTTTGCTTGTCCTGCTGCAAAATAAGCGAGACCAATTCGGTCTTTCGTACGTCATACATATCTCTTTCTCTCCCTCCATTTGCGTATGTATAGTTATGTCTTGGCAGAAAAAGAGTACAACAACCCCGTCATCGAATCAACCGCACGGCGAAACAAATATTAACCATTCATCATCCATTTCATACGAGTCACCAAAAACGACAAACCCTAAAAAGACAAGTTTGACGATAGATATTGACGAAGAACTTGCCCGCTTAGAATTAGATGAGTTTGTCCATTCGTTGGAACCTCCTGCCCCCACGGAGACGAGTAGCAGTGGTGGTGGTGCTGTAGGTGGTGGTCATAAAGGACACAAATCTGAGGTGACTATATTATATTGAGTATAAAATATGAAGTAGTGTAGGAGGTGAATCAAGCTCGACCTTTTAAATCTATCAATCTGTAAAGGATGACGTGCTGCCAGTCCACCATCAGTCGGATTCGAGACGTCACCGTGACCATGAGAGCGGTACTTTCTCCTTCAGTGTCACTTCTCTCGGGCCAAAGCAAAAATCTCGCTTTTTAGTCTAGTCTATCGCTTCGGATAGCTTTTTTATGATCAGCTTTCACTTTTCGTCACACTCTTCTTCTTCTCCTTTGTCGTGTATGTACGATATCTAGAAATGGAAAACAGTAAGCTTCCCACAACAGTGAATGGTTCCGTCGTCCAGCAATCTGGTGGTCCTCCCCCGGCGCAGACTGCTGGTGGTGGTGGGGGTGGGAGGCGTGAGGGCAAAAAGGTCCCGACCGATCTCACAATTCCAGGTAAATTATCGCTGTAAATAATCTGTTCATGAAAGGCATCCCTAATTTTTTCCATGATTAAATTCAGGATCTGTAGTCGACACGCCCGCACTGCGATCCGAACTTCTCGTCGCCGTGGAACAGAACAAAGTAGAAAAAGTGAGACGCATTCTTAAAGCAGGCGTGGATACGAATGCCATTTGCGACGATAAAGGTAGATGGCCCCTGCACATTGCGACATTGCTCGGCTTCACGGAAGTCGTAAGTGGAGAGAATAAGAAAAACATGAAAAATTGCGTCATATCACGTGTTTCTTAACATTTCCATCATTTATCCCCAGAGTAAACTACTTTTGGAGCATGGGGCACAAAAAGATCAACCCGACACGGCCCTAGAACGCACCCCACTTTTGTACGCGGCTGCCACGTCTTCTGAAATAGTACAATTATTACTCAATTACAAGGTTGATATCCACGCCGTGAATAAATTTGGAGCGACATGTCTCCACTATGCGGCTGGGTCAGGTAACAATAGCGTCGTTTTACGTATTTCATGTCATACCCATTGTCAAATTTTGTATGAGAACGTATGCATGTATTCATGTCCTCCTCTCATGTCATGTGCAGGCCAATCGGAATGTTGCAGAATTTTAGCTTCCGTAGGATGTAACGTGAATGCCAGAGACAAGCAAAAAATGACGCCCTTGCACATGGTGAGATTGACAACCTTTCGAGTTGTTTTTCAGGAAATGTATTAAATTTTATATGTGTGTTTTGCATTATTGTACAGGCGGCCCGAGTCGATGATATCTGGAGTATTGAGGTAAGTCGAAATTATTGTCATTGACTGTTTTCATTATTATGTAGTGTATCTAGCTTGTACATGTGTTGCGTATGGGAGAAACTATGTCGTAGTAGCACAAAGTTATTAAGTTTTATTATACAACAATAGCAAGCAGTATAGGGAGTCCAGTCGACTTTTGCTTTGCCAAATTCCAGTAAACGAGTGGGTTGTGTCCACATTTAAAACGGAAGGATAGGAGGAAAATAAGCAATCATCCCTTCTCGAATAATTTATGAATCCTGCCCATTGATTTTCCACTTTGCAACCAATAAGTTGTTGACTCTGTTTTTTGAACCGTGCTTTACATGAAAGAGTGAAAGCAGCTGCTGTGTGTGTTATGAGCGACTGGGTGAAAGTGTCCACCCGAATATTCACAACTTTGTTGGTAGCAGAGTAAATAGTAAATAGGGAGGAAGGAGCAGAAGGCATGACAATTCTAATTATCACGACGAGCAGACCCACCCTTAACTTTTCGAATGTTCGATGTGTTCATTAAATTCGCATGGGAAAGAAAATGTGTGCATATGTAAAATCGAGGAGAAAGTCGTTTACTCGATTTCATATCAAATTGTATGCACACGAGTCGAGTGAGTCACTTTCAGCTCAATGCGGAAAAAATGAGTGGTGTTATATATGCTTGTTAGAAAATGGCAAACAGTAGAGTTTGTCACTAAAATCTCCGTAATTATGAGGCATTTCGAACTACTTGCTTACAGGTGCTCCTCGAATTCGGAGCAGATATCCATGCAAAAGACAGCGTTGGCAAAACAGCCCTTCACCACGCCGCTGAAACATCTGAGGGGATGATTTCTGACCACAAAAAAATGGGAGCCACCTTCCGACGCCTCGTCGCCGCGGGTATTTCCGTCAACGCGATGGACAACGATGGGAAGATTGCCCTCTACTACGCCATCCAGACCGGATCCCCCGAAGCGTGCACAATCCTCCGAGAACTTGGAGCCGAAATGATCGACGGGGTCTCGATGTTGGTCATGGGTCGCAAATTCCCCAGCCTGATTCGACCCTTTCTAGACAAATGCATCTCCTCCAATATTGACACGTGTGACCCAGAGTCAAAACATTTCTACATCCAGTTCGACTACACCTGCCTCACATTTTACCCCAAAGACATCTCGGACGACAAATTACAAACGATGCAACATCGTGAAGAGACCGAGTCCATTTTACAGGAAATGGGCGTCCTCTATTCCTTGACGTGGTGCAAGGACAGCAGCATTTTGAGCCATCCGGTCTGCGAAAGCCTCCTTCGCCTCAAGTGGAAGAAGGTCAAGTGGTATTTGTACCTGGATATGTTGCTTTTCGCCGTCTTCCTCGCCTTCCTCACGGCCGTTATCTTCATGGAGTATGAATCGGACAGCTCTGCGGCCGAGTTGGCGGCAGCAAACTTGACCGAAACGACGGGTTCGGGTGGTGTTGATGGGGACGGGATATCGGAAGATGCTCGAGCCCATATTCACAATCGATCGAATTACTATTGCATGGACACGACGAGGAATATCGTCGTGTGGGTGATTCTTTGGATTTTAACGGCATGCCTGGGAATTCGGGAGATGATTCAGCTACTTCAGGCCCCGCTGCACTATGTCGTTCAGGTATGTAAAAAAGGAGGCTATGTATATTGCTGGCCATGTCTTAGTTTATTATTTAATAAGAGGAATTTATTTCGCAGGTGGAAAATTTATTGGAGCTTGTTCTCGTATTCTCCGTCGCAATGTTGAGCCTGGCAGAGTGTGGGGTTCAAAGCTTTGTAAATACTCGCGATCATTTCGCTGCCGTTTGTTTAATTGTGGGTTGGACGATTCAGGCAAGTTTTATATGCGTTTTTTATAGTTTACTTTTTATTAGTATTATGATAAAATGAGAATCGATTAGGAAACATAAATTCACGCATCGTAAACTTTTGACGTCTTCACGTGTCGTACTAAAATATATGTTGCTCATCAATGCATCAACCTACTTATTGCACGACGTATGTATTGCAAATTCACTTTCTCTCCATAAACTTCGAAACCCATTTTACTTACTATACGAATTTCCATAAAGTTCATCATCAATCGAAACCACGAGCCGACATGCACCTTCCTTCGCCCACATGCATGGATATATTTTCCAACCGTCCCAACCTATTTACCTGCATATCTATCTCTCTCCAACTAGCACTTTCTTCCCATCACGAACGAACGTATTTATCGTTTATCGATTTGGGGTGGAGTGGAGTGATTTGTTTGTGATGACAATAAATTTACGTGTTTTGTTGTTAGGTCACATTGTACGGCAAAATTCCAGTCTTTGGCGTCTACATTCGGATGTTTGCAGCAGGTAAGAAGACAAATCAATGCTGGTATTATCGAGACAAGTAGATACATATTTAGTATATTTCTTGCAGTGGCAGTCAATATTCTCAAGTGCATGTTCACTTATTTGGGGCTCCTTTTCGCCTTCAGCCTCACACTTCATTTCCTTTTCCGTTCCCAAAAAGAGTTTGACAGCGTCGGCTTCACCTTCCTCAAGGTATTTACACCAACAAACACTGACACGCCATACGTACGGTGAACCTACATACATAAATGCGAGGAGAAAGCCACTCTATTTTTTATGAGGGCAAATAATGTCACATATTTATTCAGTTCTTCCTTCCTCCCTACTTATTTACTTTTGTGTCACCAGACATTCGCCATGATGATTGGGGAGATCGAGCTGGTGCGGACGTTCATCGAGAATGACGGGACATACATCGTTCCAGTCACGAGTCACTTGATGTTCGCCTTGTTTATCATTTTTATCTCCGTTATTCTAATGTGCCTCCTCATCGCGTTGGCCGTTTCGGACATTGCCAGCATGCAGAGGGAGGGGGAACATATGCAGTTAGTGCAACAAGTCAAGGTACATCTGACCACGTCGTCGTGAGACTATGACTAATACGCTTTTTATGAACCTAAGGTCGCAAGTCAGTTGGAAGACGCACTACAACACAGAGCCCTTTTATACCCCCAGTTCGGGATGAGGGAAATAAAATCCCTTCATCAGAGGAAGGGGGTGATTTTTCCTAATTTGAAAGATCACGGGAAACTTGGGAAGGACGCTTTGGAAATCGTGATCACACAGCACACTCGAAAAATGGATGCTTCAAATACAAATGTCATATCGCAGCAAATACATCCCTCATCCTCAGAGGAAAATGAAACAATTAACAAATTAATTAACCAAAATACCCGCAGCACGACGGAGTTGACGGATGATTTATTGCAAAAGCTCAAAACACGGATGGATTTGTAAGTCTTTACCACAACTCAATTAAACAGATATGATTTTACGTAAGGCGATATTTTCCAGATACACGTTGGAAGTAGAGCGAAGAAATGACAAATTAGTCCAGGATGTCCGTATCCATAACGAGCATGGAAATAGTGTCCTAGCCAATGAGATTCTTGTCCTCAAGAGTCAACTGGACCACGTGACGGCCTCCCTTCGAGAGATAGGTTCCCTCGTCAAGAACATTGCGGAACGATCGTCCCCGGAAGGATCGGCCTCACCGGTGGAGGAAGAATCACGACGAGACGGTCGTCACCACCACCACAAACCCTCCACCACCGGCACCAGTCCCACCAGCCCGGACGTTGACGTCGAGGGGACTGACGCGACGTCTTCAGAGTCCACGCCGGAACGATCAACCACCTCCAACACCCATGCTCAGCAGCAGAACCCCACCAACAATCCCTAGCGACACGAATAAAATTATCTATTTAGAAATATATCAAAAACACAAAAAGTTGCAAAGCATAGTGCAAAATTGTTTGCATAATTCCGTGCAAAATCATCTCCTCAAGTATGAATGTATGGTTTAATAAGGAGGTGAAATATGTATATTTATCTGCTGTGCAGTCGTAATACTAATATATTTTTCAGTTTTACATGGCATTTTAGGCTATAATCTCATGATTCATCTCATCATCATGATTTAAAAAACAAAATCTTTTGTCAAAAAATTATATGTCTTAAAGGTTTATGAAGAAAATAATAAAATAAACTCAGTATAATTTCGTTCACATCTCGAACTTGAGAAAATTCTTGGAAAGTATTTGGCATAAAATTCTGTCAGACTTTTAGCAGAACGTGAAGAACGGAGAAAGTCTTGCGAATTTCTGTGCGTGGTGAAAGTGCCCCTAGAATTTGCACATCTTACGTGAAGCCAAGCGGGAGCGGATGCCTCCTCAAAACCACAGAATCCTCTTCTCACACAAAAAAGTAGGTCATAATCCCAATTCTGTGCGAAATAGAGGTCATGTTCGACCACCGAGAGTGCAAAATTATCGAGGCTAACATACCCCACCCACCAACATGTAACTAGTGAACTGTTCTTCTGCCCAAGTCTGAGTTGAGGAGGAGGTCTGACCAAGTCGTCGTCGTCGTCACGAAGAAGAAGAATCTCAAAACCCTTTCACCAATTGATCTCCTTTTTTGTGGCGATGAACATTGTGACCTCAAATGGGAAACTTACAGCAGTTTCTGTCTCTGCAGCCACCACGTCGACAGTGGCACACAAGGGGGGAGCAAGTATCACCATGGTTGGCGGAGGTACTTCGTCAGCTGCTACTATCAAAATTTCCAACGCTACTGCGACCACATCAGCATCGTCATCATCAACATCAGCGGGGGGAGGATTACTGTCGCCATCACCAAATATGAGTGTCACGTCGACCGGAAAACGTGTCGCAGGTTCGAGTAGAGGAAGTTCTAATGCGAGCAAAGATCGGGCCACGAATAAGGAAAAAGAGGCAGCAGCAAGGAGCAAAGAAAGCAAGGAAATTTCATTGAAACCAGGTGGGTGTGGAGGGTTAATGATTGTTCAAGTGTTTTTATATTAAGTGAGATGTGTTTGTTCAATACTTTTTTCATTTAATTGTAACAGATTTGAGAAATATCATGCAAGCTTTTGGAGATGGGACGAGTCCTTCGGAAGATTCTGTACAGTTGATGGAACTTATTTTACGTCAGGAAATGACGGCATTTATATTTCTTTGTGATACTGCGGCGTACTGGGGTGGATATAAAGTTTTAGGAATGCGAGAATGCATTTACACTTTAAGAAATGATAAACCCTTCTTGTCACGACTCTTCAAATATTTTAGTAAGTTCCGATACAACCAAATATCCCTGTTATAAATTATTTCTTAACATTTTTTAAATTATTGTTTTCTTAATCAGTTATTAAAGATCAACAACAACAAAAAACAATATGCGTAAACTACCACGGTCATACGAAAGTAGTCAGCACACAGGGCAACTATTTGGGAGAAATTCGTGAAATACTGGATGACTTGGATGGATCTGGAGAATTGGAAAAATTGTTGGATCAAGATAATAGTTACGATAGCAGTGGCGGAAAGTTGGATAAGGCTCATCAAGCAGAGAGCAACACTCATAGACTGATTAGTCCTAAATATATTAATTATGTGAAAGCCCGTTCCATTTCTTTTGCGAGAAAGTTACCTCAACTCCAAGTATGAGGCTAATTTAATTGACTAATTAGCTAGGTATTGGTATTGATTGGCTAACTAACTCTTTTTCGTTTGGTGTGTTTTAGGAATGGGTTTCACAGTACCTTCATTCAGAGTACAAGTTAAGCCAAAATTTTATGGACATTTTGGCGTTTTTGATTTACGATTTTGTGGCCCAAATTGTGGATCTCTCATTTATAATCAAACGCGAAAGAACCAACGGATCTAACCCTTTACTCAAATTATACGACCCAAGAGGAAGTAATCCGGATACATGCATGTCTGCCACTCTATTTCTGGTAATAAATAGCTAACTAGAGAAATAAATACTAAAAAATTGTGCGCCACCATCATATAAATTCTAATCCTAATGCGTTTTTTCCTCAGAGGAAAGACGAAGAGTGTAACAATGTCTCAGAAATGTTGGTGCTGGCCAGTGAATTGGAGGCCAAACGGCTTAAAAAGGTTTTTACTTTTGCATTATCACAATATGCGAACAAATATTACCATAATTTTTATTCATATGCACAGGTTTCGACATCCAACAGAGAAGTAGTCTCGACCAAAAGTGTTCATTGTTTATCACCGAGTGAAATTAAAGAAGCATACCTTCGAATGCAGAACAGTCAAGCTCCATCAATCTCTTTTCGGACCCGTGCCGAAAAAATTAAACATTTTAGCTTTCAGTATTAGCATCGATTTGTTCGTAGTTGTATGTAACGTAGTCGACCTACCGTATCTTCTTTAGTAATATTAGTTGTAGAAACTCTTTATAAAGAGATGATTATGATGATGTGAAATAATATACAAACAAAAAAAACTACCAACAACGAATGTACAACAAATCAATGCAATTTTAAGCTAACATAAGATTTTGTGTATGTACTCGTAAAATATTTCGTATTTACCAACCATAGTATTTCAAACTTTCGACGGAGAAGAAAGATTACGAAGAAATATCTTAATACTCGAATTGCATTTATAGTTTACATTGTACAAAATTCTATTTTGTTCTCGTTTTGCTATGACCGACTATACGCATACATATTTACATATTATATATTGATTATTATTATTTAGCTGGGCTATGTAGAGAGATTTTAATTAATTAATTAATTATAGAATCAAATAGAATACAAAATAGTATGTATTGCCGCTGTTATTCCAATGTTATGTGACTTATCCACATAAAATGTTAAGTTATTATCTTTACTTCTTGTTACGTTACGCAAAAAAAGTACACAGTAAAGGTAAATAAATAGTTGACAAGAGTATTTGATTTTTGTTTAATTTAATGAGTGATTGTTTATTCATGATTGATTAAGACTTGTTCAAGTGTTACATTTTTCATTAAATATTTGCGATTGCGTGCAGGCATGAGCAAATCGGATTATTTTGGATTTGTAAGATTAAAACTGGTCGCAAATTAGGAGCAATATTATTATTGTAAAATATCCGAAAGAATTCTGACGTTATTATTGTTTTGTTCATCAACACAATTAGCAAAACCATACTTCAGCCCCACCTCCTCCTTAACAGATCGACCATGCATAATTATGATCCAGTATTAAAAGGCTTCTTGAGTTGAATAGGCGCGTGGTGTATAAGACTAGGAGAAAATACTCGAATCGACTTGATTAAAAATACTATTTTGTTGTCTTCTCATCAGTAAAAGGGTGAGTGTGTGGTGGGTAAAAGCTGCATACAAAGTTATTAATACAATTCGTAAAGTGTCGAGTCGAATTTGGAAATAGATGAAAATTTATGGAATGTTTTGATATATAGACACGAATATTTTGGTATTTGGTAATTCTTTGGCTGCGTGAGAAAAATTAGTAATACTGCTTCCTCTGTTTTTTTTTGGATATTGACTACAGAATAAATATTATACAGACTCAGGTATATTTTTTTTACATAAATAATCATCCACAATCATCTCTCTAATCTGCCTATCTTGGTGGAATCTCTCTATAACTAGACGTCAATAAATTCTGTCTCACTAAGTCGCTTTTTTTCTTCGAGTTCCTTATCTTCGAAAGAATCCTGTTTTACGATGGGCTTCAATGATTCTCGGATTTTTCTGGGGTCCAGATAATTTGCTCCCAAGCTTTGCATTCCTTTCGCTAACTTTCCTAATGGAGCCAGAACCATTTCGCCTCGTTTTTGAGGTTGCTGGCTAGATTGAAAGGGATTATCTCGGAGAGCATTATCACTGTGGGATCCTTTCAAACCGACAGAATCAAAGATGTTTTGATTGGAGGAGGATCTCTGGTCTGTTTTAGATGTCCCGAAAATGTTTGGTAGTTTGAAACCGGTAGTATTTTGTGCGTTAATTCGTGGCATCCCAAACCCTCCAAATCCTCCAACTTTATTTACATCTTCAGATGAGCGACTAATTCGACGCATTGCTACTTTAAGAGATGATGATTGTTGTGGAATAGAAAAAATAGTATCGTCTTTTGTCGAAGGTGTAACTATTCCTGCAGACGACAATTCTTCCGTAATGGTTATTTCTGGCGTTCGAGATCTTTGTGGTGATGTGGTATGCATGCCTGACATTGTAACGCCAAGACTGCACACGGGAAGTGAGTTTCTGTGACGTTGGAGAGAGTTCATGGTTGAGAGTCCGAGTTTTGGACCTGCATGTCGAGATGGGCTGACTTCCGTTGAACTTGAATCTTGAGATAATGGTAGAGGTTGAAGTTCTGATTTGTTTCCACTCCTCCCAGCTTCCGTCATAACAAGAAGAGGACTCGATATCATGTCGGGTATCGTCTGAGAAATGTTGTTTCGACGTCCGGGGGACAAAATTCCACAACTAGGTAAGACTAGATCGTTTTCCAATGGAAATAATGATTGGATGTGAAGTGGATCTGGAGTCATTGCGTTCAAATCTATCAAATCCTGAAATTCATTGTCGTTCTTCATTCCTTTACCAAGATGTAAAGTTGGATCCTGATTCATTTGAGTAGATGCTTGAGTTCCTAATTTGGGTTCCTGTAACAAAGTTATTAAAATTTAACCCAGATCAGATAAACTCTGCGTACCTATAAATCTAAGTTAACATGATGTAAATAAACCCACCGATATCGCCTGTGCAGTTCCATCAACTTGTTCACCACTGTTCAATTCTCCATTCGGTAAAGTGCCAGATCCTCTTCGAAAATATTTTAATCGGTCAAATGAAGCAGCAGAGATTTCTGAAAAAGCAGCGGTTCTTTAGAGTGAAAAATATTTGGTCTTGAAATATATGTATGTGAATTATAAATACGACTATACTTTTTGTAATGCTCGAATCTGCAGGTTGAGCCGTTGAGAGGTATTTGTTCATAAAATTACTCGCCATTCCCGGAATCCGACCTTTATTGCTGGAATCTTTTTGAAATAATGGAGTAGTCGTGATATCAAAGTTATTGCCCAGAGAAGCAGAGGCGACTTTCACAGCATCAGACACCATGCGTAGTGCTTCTGTAAGTCAATAATGATTCAATTTGAAATGACTTATTAGGTCATTTACTTATTTTATTTTTTGTATTTAATATTATTATGTCATGCTCACCATGCATTTCTTCCGGCTGCTGAATAGGAACTGCTACATTATTGAAAAACCGTATATTTGAAGATCTAAACTCGTGATACTGGGATTGGCCATCTTGACAATAATTTATCTTCATATTCGGGACCATCGTTTGACTAGAATTGTTACTGGAAAAAATACTCCAAACTGTGGTTGTATGGGTTAATGCTTCAAAGCTTAATTCAATCGAGGCTATAGAGGTAAGTGGAGTCCTTTGAGTTTCTGTCATCGTGTCCAGAGAACAATCATACCTTTAAAGCATATAAATCAACAGTTAACAGTGGTAAGTTTTTAATAAATAAAATAGATAAATGTGTACAAAATCATTAATATTTAAATTAACTTACTCGGTTACGTAATAATTACGCTCGGTCAAGACGAAAATCGAATCCACATCGAGACTGTCCAGCTCATTGAGTCTAATTAGAAAAAAATGTAAAACTGTTTTCGCCAAAATACAAAAAAAAGTTCTTCTAGCACTCACTTTCCATTTACTAGACCCCATGCTCCCAAAATAACCTCATCTGATGGAATCATGCACCGCTTTACATCCTCGACTATGGATTTTATTTGTTCGGTTCCATTCTCTTTTTCAAAAGGTTGTTGTTTCTCGTCTTCGTCAAAATCAGCCTCAGAAACTGATTTTCTGATACCTGCAATAATTTTATTCTTACATTTGTTCCTCCTTTCTTTCATTTGGTGGTTGTTACTGCTTGATAATCTCACCCAACATTAAATCAATAGCGGCTTGACGACTCGTATCTCGAAATCGGTTCAAATAATACCTAATCAAACAGACAATACACTAATATGACAAAGTCATGCTTTACTACAGACGAAATTACTCATACCGATTCGCTGAATTCATCCCGTCTTTCATTACACCAGCAAATTTTCTTTCTCCAGTTCTTGTGAAATCACCCTAAAATAAAAATACACATTTATACATGTAAATTCATTACTGGAGTGAGTCAATTGTTCAGAGTAGAATTAAAGGTTGATTCGCTTACCTTGAGAGCATTCGTGCCTGCATATTGCTTGCTGAGAGTATCCTGCAAAAATTAGACGACAACACAAGTTTATTTGAAGTTGGATATGGCAAATAGAATTGCTATCAGTTAATTAATTGTAACTTTGTAATTTAACTCACCCCATTGTTGGCCCATAGGGTTTGCAAAATCATTCTAACGTTGGAAGGAAGGCCAATTTCTGGAGCGATGAGACCAACTTTACTTAATTCAAAGGTGAGCATCTCCTTGGCTAAATGGGTCTGAATATAACGATGATTAATATTTATTTATGATTGCAAACACTGAAATTTGTCAATGATTACAATTTCAGCCCACCTGTACCACATTAGTGCGATCCAAACAATCGACACAATTAACACGAAATATCCCTTCCTGTTGTAACACCATTCCATACGGATCAGTCCAACAGTATCCCATTTTACGTAGCGTATCACATAGTCTGTTTGTTAAGATGGAGACGTTATCGAATTTCATTCCTCGGCTGTAATTATAATAATTAAGCTTGATTAAGGACTTAATTTATATTTTATAGTGACAAAAGTATATTTTGTGCCGGCCATATATTTATTCAAAGTAAAGTAAGGATAATGGTTCTCACCACTGAACATGAAAGTCAAAGGAAACATAAGTTATCTTGGAAGAATTTAGCTGCAACACGTTTTTTATATACGCATCTCCCAGAACTTTCTCCTTGCCCCCCTTCTCAACCAAATTAATGATCAGAACGCGGTCGTAAATGCCTAACTCTTCTTCAAAGTGTTTAGTAAAGGCGTCGTATGTCTCGGCGTCTTCTATAAAACCAAAAACAACAAGTTTGGAATAATATTAATAAGAAATGGAATATATAATAAAAATTAAACTACTGAAGATTACTAAAAACAAATTTTAGATAACCATTTTATATACCTCGCTCAATTTTTGGTGGAGGTCGATACCGATAACTATTGGATTGACTCCAAAAGACTGGAATTGAACCTCGAACTTGCACAAATGAAAACATGTGATTTTTATAAACGACGATTTGTTCCGACTCTACATAATTTGCCACTTTTCCATTATCATCAACGCCACGTCGTAAATATCGAGTTCCAGCTTGATATCTACTGCGTCTTGATATCAGCCACACACCAATAGGAGCAGAGATCTGTACATAGGCATGTATAACATAATTAATTGTTGCATGTCATGTACGAAAGTTGGATAAATTGCTTACCGTAGTCGCTTCATCCAGACCCATGGCATCAATTGTGTGCTCAATAATACACGGTTCATATTGAATAAATCCTTGAATCACAGGTACAATCCATCTATTTAATTTGTCGTTCTGCAATTTAAAGAGATTGTTGAACTTCATCATGTATGCACTCGATCATCCAATTGGACACAAAAATAATTAAATAACATCTAAGATGCTTACTTGTGCGTTAATTAAGGATTTAACCATGTACCAATTCCAGAAAAACCTTTTGTCTGCCATTTCCCATAAGGGTAGTTTTGGAGTTATTGTAGCCGATGCAACTTCTTTATCTTTTTTCTCGGTGGCAACTGGAAGAAACTTCTGCCGTCTTTGAAGACTATTTGTTATATCTTGTTCAGGAGAATAGTAAAATGACTCTGCTTCCGTAAACATTTTATGAAACTCTTCCAACATGCGGCGGTCTACTTTACTGTAATTTAAAATATGAATAAGTAAAACAAATCTACGTCTTTCAAGATAACTCAGTAAATTGCTGCAAACCTGTCAACTTTTTTAGAAACTAAACCGCGTATTGGAGGAACCTTAGCTCGGATTAGGGGTCGCCCTGATAATAACGAAGAAGCTGCAGAAATATCGCTACTCCCAGGTTGTGCTTGACGGGTCGGACTGTTAGGCGCATTCGTGATTGTAGCAATGTTGTCATTTTTCCAGGAACAATTTTCAATCGCAATTTCTAAATCTCCTTCTAATGGTATGCTCAATACAGAAGTTATTCGAAATATTGGGAGATTATTCATGTTTCCGACTAAAACCTGTTGCCGAATGAAGACCAATCTTACGTCAGATGCTGTAAAATAAAAAAGTGTATTGGGTATGATTTAATTTTTTAAAACAAATCACTAAACATTTCTGAATCTAGCTTACTGAAACTGACGCGAAGTTTCCCAATGTACCCATAAACGGTTCCGAGGACTTCTGCATCCCCCAAACATTCCACGGACGTGCCTAAAAAAATTCCAATGATATATTTTTAAAACATTGCCACCTGAGAAGAACTTTTCATGCAGGTTTTTGTCGTACCTTTCTTCGCGTCACACCTCCCATTGCTACGATCAATCCATAAGGAATCTTCTCCATCGAGTAAAATAAAGTGACTGTCTGTCGCGAATAATTCCATGTTATTGCCAAGATTATGATTATGTGCATATAATCAGGAGTTGAGATCTGTGTTTTATTTTATCAACATGTAACCCATACTTCTTCGTTTTTGATGCCTGTAATTAAATTAAACAAACCGCAAGTTAGTTAGGGAAACAGTTATTTTGAATTTCTTCCAACTTCCAACTTCTTCTTCTAATAACTTGTATTCGTCAAACTTTACAAGTAAAAACACGCCCATCTACAATCTCTCCATGAGAAATGTAAATGTGTATGAGTTTGGCTTAACTAGGAAGATTCGCATACTTAATAAATTATTCATTCCACATTGCAAATCTAGAAACAACGTTATGTCCCTGCCACCAAACCCGGTTAACTAGTACTAGTTAAAACTCCAATCATCATCCTGACTCACATATTCACATTACAAACAACCCATCACAATTAAAACTACATCTCATTACGTATTACAAATTATTACATAGCGCCACTGAACTGATTTCCCACTCGACTCTTCAGCTCAAGCTGTATATCAGAATAACATCTCTTTGTTCATGTTCTAATTTGGATGATAAACACGCTAAAAATGTGGTTAGATATTGTGGCCACATTTTGAAATGACTTTACAAAAATTGTTAACAAATTAGAAATTAGAAGCGACGCTATTTTAAAACGGACAATCTTTCCCCAGTTTTTATTCCTTATTATTAGCCTTCACCCACCCCAAAAGTATTTCTCAGCCTTTACTCCTAATTTTAATTACCTGATTCATAACGTAATTAAAATTACAAACCTTTATTTTGACATCATCACAGTGCACTAACCTCGATCAAAATTTAAAACTGCTTTTCACCACCTTCTCCTGACAACTCATGCTGATCGAGTTATCGAATTAAGTAGAAAAGAGAAAAATAACTAACTAGTAATTACTGGCCGATAAAAAATTAAAATATTCAATAAATATAAAACATGTGATGAATGATGACAAACTCACCACCACCACATCAACTTGCACAATGTACGTAGTAGCAGTTGGTGCTTTGTGCTTAAGAATTTTTAATTTTTAATTTTGTTCGAATCTAAAACTTAGCAGGATTTTTGGGTTTCCTCGAATCTAAAATAAATTGGGGAATAAATTGTATCATGTCATAAATAATTGGCGTAAACTTGAATAAATTGGCATAATTGGCACCAACTTCCGAAGTCAAAAGCACCAACTCCAGTCGACTTCCTCGCGCTGCTGGTTCCAAAATATATGCATTCAAAAAGTTCGTTCAAGTGTATAAATTTAGTAAAAACTTCAACTTTAATTACTAAATTTAGGTTTAATTTATAATAAAAATGTAATAACATTTTGAGCAATTGTAGAATGTTTTGCATGTTTTGCTACAACTCTTTAAATTCACGGTAGGAAATTGTCCTATAAGGTAAGGAATTTTGTTGGTTGGGTTGAATTGAATTTGATTAATAATTATGTTGATATTTGACAAAGTTTTTCATACTTTGGGCGCAGGAGTTAGGATTTCTACCAAATGTCGTAAATACTTCCCTCGCGACAGAGATGCGTCGAAGCTACACGCTGCGATTTCTATTTCTAACTGCGACGTGTGCCGTAATCATAGTTGGTTTACATTTTTACATGTACATCTACAATAAGCGGAGCAGTCAGGACAATAGTGGTCAAATTATCGTGGACAAACATCAGCCTAGCAGTTTCAGATTGTTCGAGGAACGCTTTAGCAAAACGGACCAAGTATCATCCCAAGAAGGGCAGGAGGCGGAGTGGAAACATGATCCACGAGGCAACTTGAAGCACAAGATTGTGCACCTGGACCTCAAAGGGATGCCTCTCACGGTCAAAGCGTTTGAGAGTCTGTTCCCATTGCTGGCAAAGACTGGAGCTACCGGGGTTCTCATGGAGTACGAAGATATGTTCCCGTATGAAGGAAAACTCGAGTTAATTTCAAATAAGGAAGCCTACAGCCGAGATGATATTACAAGAATTTTAGAACTGGCAGAGTCAAGCAATTTGAAGGTACGTCACAGTAAATATGAAATAATAAAAGTATCTCAAACAACTTTGTTTGACTGCTTAGCTAATACTTACTAATTTTATTTCTGTGCATATATTTACAGGTAATTCCTTTGATTCAAACATTTGGCCATTTGGAGTTTGTGCTCAAATTGTCGGAATTTGAAAAATTGCGTGAAGTTCCCAAGTACATGCAAGTAATTTGTCCAACGAATAACGACTCCGTCATTGTACTCAAGGACATGGTAGATCAAGTTATGGCCCTACATCCAAAAATTGAATATTTTCACATCGGATCGGATGAAGTCTATCACATTGGTCAGTGTCCTTTGTGCACGGGGCTAATGAACAAAATTGGGATTGACGAATCACAATTGTTTCTGCGACATGTGTCATTCATTGCGGAGTACGTCAAGAATAAATACAAAGTTCAACCTTTAATGTGGGATGATGAATTTCGAAAGCTGGATGAAGTTTCTATCCAAAAGTCTGGAATAGGAAACTTGGTCGAAATTGTTGTGTGGAACTATAATCCAGGTAAAATGAATTTTAAGATTTACTTGGTTAACTAGTGCTGTAATTTTCTAAAATATCTATGTTTTTTATATAGATATTGAAAACCATTTACCTCGGACAATGTGGGAAAAATATTCTCGTATCTTTAAATCCGTTTGGGTTGGTAGTGCTTTCAAGGGTGCCAATAAGCCAAACTCTGCCGTCGTGAACGAAACCTTATATCTCGGAAACCACTACGCATGGCTTAGAACGATGCAAGACTTTGAAAAACTGTTGACATTTAAGGGCATAATTCTAACCGGTTGGCAGAGATATGATCACTTTTCCGGTTTTTGCGAACTATTACCCAGTGCAATCCCTTCATTGGCAGCATGTATGACACTCTTAACTGCGCCTACTATCCAGCCGATGAGCAAAATCCTTATGGAGACTTCATTGAAATTGCATTGTGCAAATTTTTTAAATATTTGCAAATTTCCTGGGTCCATACTCCACCAAGAAATTATCCAACTTGAATTTTATAAGGTAACCATTTGTATATAAACATCTTGCTTTTGTGTTTTTATTGTTTATTCAAAACATAATTTTATTATTTTCAATATGCAGGAAAGCTTTAAGAAGCTGAAAGAAAAACACGTGTTTTTGGGATGGGCAGAGGAATCAAATTTGCGACACCGTTTTTCAAGTCCTTCTCACATCGAACTTATCTTCCAAGAAATCAATTCCATAAAAGTGGACCTTGACCGATCTCGAGTGACTCTAGTTCAGGCCTTGCAGGAATTGTATCCCCAGTGGTCCGTTGATGAGTGGATGTCATCCAGATTTGAGCCATTCTTTAATAAAGTCCAACATGTTCACACTGGTCTGACAAACATACTGGAGATGAATACATTCCCCCGCAGGCCGCTGGAAAACCAAGTACAAGACCTTTAGCAGCATATATACATCCTACCGTTTTATTCATATATAGGTAATTTTGATAGCTAAGTATTTTTTAATAAACATTTTGTAGAAAGAGTCAGCTTATTTATATCATGAGAAAAATGTTATGCATAATATTATTAGACATTCCTTGTGTACAACCTTCTGTTTCACTCGCTCACAGAGTATCCAATTATTTAGGAATGTGAATATAAGTTTATCTAACATTTTTTGCTAATTAAAATCTTGAGTCGTCGTATGAAATATTTCTCTTAAGAAAAATAAATTTTTCCAATTCTGAAGTCATGAACCGAATTTATTTGATTATTTCAAACCTTGATTTTGCAGTCAGTATGTTTATTTAGTAACTGTTTAATAATCAGGATGAAACCCCGAACCCCAACCCTGCAACTAATTCTGAACAATGGATTTCCTTCAACGAACCTAAATGATGCATGCCAAATTAGAGGCAGGACTATTAAGGAATCGATTGTAGAAACTAATGGGACTTGTTCCGACGACAAATAACTTAAATGATGCATACCGGGCAATAAAGTGATAACACTCGTCAAATGTATACATACGTTTCTGTATTTGCTAATTTTAATTGTATGAAATATATACAAAGTTTTAAGTTTCTTAAATGAATCTTCACAATTCTGCATCAACATATTATTAGACTAAAGTTGCATAAAAAATACTTAGTTTGACTAATGACAAGTTTTTTCAAAATAAATAAATACAAATAAGTTTTAAAAAAATAAAGCGTTAAAAAATAACTGAATTCCTCTCAATAACAACATTAAGTC
Source organism: Folsomia candida (assembly GCF_002217175.1). NCBI lineage: Eukaryota > Metazoa > Arthropoda > Collembola > Entomobryomorpha > Isotomidae > Folsomia > Folsomia candida. The sequence goes on from NW_019091209.1 coordinate 3,509,737, forward strand.
TATTTTACATGCACCAATCATTTCTTTTTCTTTTCACTATGTATCACTTTTAATGCATATTTCGCCGCCGCATTTTTGGCACTCTTCTTTGTCGCTCCACACCCAAGGAATTTTCTGCGCCGAGAGATGACCAGCTCAACAATAAATTGTGGTGTGGTAGCGCCAATAGCATCTTCTGACACAACACTGGAACCAAACAGATCAACTTGTAGCGATTAACTGATAAAATGATAGAATAAAAATACATTATATGTTAATTTTACTTAAACTCTATTCCTCTAGTGGTAGGAAATTCCTCATGAAGTTGCCTAATGGGCTGGCGAGGAATCTTGGCAGAGAATATATCTGCAAACGGATACGATTTATATTTAAAAAAACGCGTTTACGTTTGTACGTGTGTAATGTTCAGTAAAGTTGTTTATGTGGTGTAAACTATTACCAATCTCATTTTTCATGAGCCGATAGAAAACTGTCCATACGGTGTCTAGGCTCATTCCAGAGTCTATAAATACGGCACCGGCCAATGACTCAAAGATGTCCCCAAGTGCCTTTGGCACGTCAATGTCTTCCGCCATGACGCAATCATTGTCCGTCAGTAGTTCGAACTGCATCACAAAATAATAACGATATATTATAATTACGCATATCTCAATGCACTCCGCTTCCGCGAGTTTATTCTATTCGTTGCTGGAGTTGATTTTTATCATGACTTACGGAATCTGAGACCTCGTGATTATTCCGTTCTTGATACTTAACAAATTTATCAATACTTTCTTGCAGTCTAGGAGAGAATTGGAGCAGCAACTTGTGAAATCCATAACGCACTGCTTGAGACCCAAACGTAACATTGTTTACTAGGGCCGATCGCAGATCAGTCAACGACCCCGCAGTTACTTTCTTTTGGGTATTGTATATATGATGGGTCACGAGGAAATCTGAACAAAAAATATTCAACTTATACACATATACATACATTACTTTGATTAAAATAAGTAGGCTTAAAAAGCAAGATAGCTCTGTACCTAACACAGCATCTCCCAAGAATTCCAAACGCTGATATGCATTTGTTGAGCCATTATGCGTGTACGAAGGATGTGTAAAAGCTTCCACAATGATCCATTTATTTTTGAACCTGCTCATAAGAATGACAGCATGATTAGTTTTTTTGTTTTGTTTTTCAAAAAAGTTTAGTTCCTGTAATGTATTCATACGTACTTGTAGTCCAAGACTTGCTCCAGGTAATCCACTGAAGGGCCATAAATCAAATTTTGAGGTTCCTTAGGATATACATTCTTTAAACGAGGTAAATCCTTAATGTTTTGGTACATTATCTGATTAACAGGCTTTTCGTTGGTTGGAGCTCGAAGGCCTATGTAATTCATCAGGTTCAAAGCCCCAGAGATCCCACCGGACAAGTAATACGCGCCAATAAGAGCTTCAACGCAATCTGCGATACTCTTGTCTCCAAGTCGTGAGTGGGTGTACGAAGTGTGGGTGGGTCCCAGCTCTTGGATCTCTCTTTTGCAGTTCTCTGCCCGATCTTTCACAATTTCACTTAATTCCTCTTCCGGAATGGTGGAAATGGACGAATGGTCATCCATCACTTTGCTAGTATTGCGGTTGGCAAGTCGGAAGACGTTGTAGTTTACCTCGTTCTCAACTGCCATTTTTGTTAGCTTATAAGGAATAGATTTGCCAGGCGGAAGCCAAGTACTTTCAGGTTCGAATAACCCACCAGCCAAGAATTCTCCAAGATTTTTCTTGCTTCCAATGGCGTAGAGATGCTTATTGCTGATGAGTTTAGTTCGGAGACCTGTCAGTTGACCCTCGTGAAACTGACAAAAATGAGTGAAGATATGGAGAGTGACTACTAGTTTGAGGACGGAGTCCCCAATCAACTCCAATTTTTCAAGATCTTGAAGATCTCGCCCATTTGCTAACGTTATTGCCTATATGTATATTAGTCAAAGTCAAAATAAACACTCGTGATGCAATATTTACGTGAACAATCACTAATTACCTCCATAATCGAAGTTAGCAGAGGTTGCTCTGGAGCGTCATTATATGCATCGAAACTTGTTAAAGGAACTTGGCTGCTTGAAATTAATTCTGCGAATATATATAGAATATTATTAGTATCACAGCAATTACAAATGATAAGAGAAAGGCAGCCTTATAATCTTATTTACTTACCTATCCCAGTTCTAGTAGAAAGGGAATCTGCTGGATGACCGGAAATCTCAGCCATTTCTTCATCGTCATCATCGCTTAGATATGGATCCTCTAAGTCAGTACGTTTTATATTTTTTGGATGAATATATTCTATCTCAACCCAATGCAATTTTCTTTTCAAAGAAAAGAGCGTCATTTCATCTCGAGGGATGGTAGATTTGTCCGAAGTTTGTTTGACTTCAACATCACGTGATTTAGTAACGTCGGGTATCATGTTCCCAAGATTCATAGAGAATATCGCTTTCTCCTTTGTACTTTGATTCAAATTTTGGAGCTCTAGACGAAAAACATAGGGTTCATCGTATTATACGTAATTATTGATATCAAGTATGGGCTTAACGTTTTCATACCTTCCTCGTGTCGTTGCTTGTTGAAGAACGTCAAATCGTCGTCGCGCATTTGAAGAAAATTCTTCACCGAGGATTGAATGTCGTGAGCAAGGAGGAGTCTAAAGACGCGATGCATGCAAGAGGGAAGCAGCTTTGATTGGACGAATAAGGTCGCAGGCAAAGGATGAGTTCTCATCAATTCCGCAATGAGAAATACAATAGATGAAGAATGTTTCCCATCTCGCCTTTCTTCCGCAGTCATCTGAATGAAAACAAAATATTAACTATTCTTATCTCAAATACACTAATTGTTTGTGGTGTGTTCAGCTTATGCATATAATACGTACCTTCCAAGAATCGTATTTAGCTACTAAGTAATTCAATTGTTTGGAAATTGGCTTCGCTTTTAACAATGGGTCATCTTTGTTAACGATGACAATCCCATGTTTTTCTTTGTAATATGTTACAAAACTATCAAACTTTGGAGAGTCGAATGAAGACTTTGAACTACGGGAAGGATCCAAAGCCAGAATGCAATACTTCTATAAAATGTAAAATTAAACATTACTGTTCCGACCTCATACACACACATATTTATTTATTAAATAGTAATACCTGCCGCTCATGATGACTTGGAGAATAACTGGGAATGACTAATGCATTACTAAAGTTTTCTGGTGCAAATAATTTTTCCCTGCGGTCAGCCATAGATATTTCTTCCTTATAGTTGACACTTTGCCCATTTTGCATACTAGTAATAATACGTAACGCCAATTCCATATTGCCTCGTTCTGCAAGAATAACGATTCATTCATTCTAAAATGAAGAATAAAAACAAATAATTGAATATAAAATAACGAACCGTTTCTTTGAAGAGGAGCAATAAAGTACGGATTCTCAACAGCATCAGAAAAAACCAGATTTGTAAAATGCAATAATTCTGGATCATTACAGAACAATAAGTTCTGAAATATTTTAATATTCTCCAGCTTATCGCCTGAAATGTTCGTAGCAATTCCGTCCTCATAAATTTCAACTTTCTCAAGATGCACGCGGAAGTTCCCATCTCTAGAAAATAAGAGAAAGTCTGGTACCTGTTGTGGAGAATATTTAATATTAGTGGAGAAAAATTATTAGCTATTCAGAATAGCAACTCTTATAAGCTGTACTCTTACTTTACTCAAATCCGCGGCCGTGATAATTCCAAAGGAGAAATTATGATTATCAAAATCATAGAGCGATTTAGTGTCTTTATCCGTAGTGAAATGTTCTTCCACTTTGATTTCAATTAGGTATACACGAAGATCATTTGTTTCCGACTTTAGAAATTCACGAGGAATCTAAAAATACGAGACAAATAATCATTCCAGAATGCAATAAATATTGACCGATTCACAGTAAACATCATACTAGTGGTCATAAAGAATTTCACTTTACCATTTTATTGTACCACTTGGTACTATTTTTCGACCCAATTTTCTTTCCTTCTTTGGGCACCTCCAACGTGTCCTCCAAGTTGTCAATAAAGTCGCTCAAATGTGTGGGAACAAATCGCGGAATTGGGAGTAACGTGTCCGGATGCAGTGCTCCAGCATAATAGAGCTTTTTGCAAACTTCTAAAAATGCTGCTTTTTTCGCAACCGACTTATTAGAGTACCAATCACTCTGCACAAAACAATCGTGATTATGTTTTTTGTTTCAAGAAATTTATGCAAATTGAGTAAATATTTGTAGTCACCTCTGCAAACTTAACACACGAGCTGGGAGGAAGTAGAACCTTAACTTTGAACTCCCCTTTATCATTCCCAATCCATTTCGCATATGGAGTCAACGTTGACAGTTTGTCGGTACACAGGGCTTCACAATATCTGATTACAAATGAAAATCCAAAGACAAGTTTTACTTGATGCATAATTTCATTATTTCAATAATTTTTAAGATTGATTATTAGTAAAATACCTGTACACTATTTGAGTTGATGAACCTGCAGTAATCATCTGAGGTCCATTGGAAGGGACGAATGGTGGAATAATCTTATTTAAATCTGAACTATCTTCAGTGTCATAATATCTCTCTGAGAGCTCCGCCTGGTGTATTAGGGCTTCGCTTAACGAATCACTGAACCTGGCGTACTGTGCCAACTTGTTCACTTCTTCCTTTGCTGAACCTGTTGGCAGCAGGGTGAAGAAGTTGGCCCCCCGTTGTCTAGCTGAAATTTTGAGATAAATAAAGCAAGGCGATCATGTAATGAACGATCGATCGTGTGATATTTAATTTATGAGTGATAAAATGCTAGCTCAGAAATGCTTTAAGTCAAGAACGGAAATGCATTACTAAAAGAAACTAGTGAGTGATATACAGAGAACGTGGATGATTTAAGATACAAGGGAAAATTATTGGAATTTTCAACTCGTCGTTTCCTGACCGTTCGTCACTTTCAATTTATTTGAGTTATATTATTGAAAATTTCGTCATGTTGAAACAAAATGGGAGCTTACCACGGCCCATTGATTGAACATACGACGGATAGGTCAGGATTGGGTCATAGCGGCAAATGAAGTTGCAGCTTGGCACGTCCAATCCCTCCTCTAACACCTTAGTCGCCGCTAGAATATTGATCCGTTTTTGATGAAAACTGAAAGTTGATCATTGACATGTATCAGTATCTTATCTCATCTCATCAATTATTATCATATGGTTGCCTATTAATGTAGTAAGAACAATGCCAATAATAATAAAATTTCACTTTTCCAAGACGTCTGTCTGTTTTCTTAAGGCCACTGTCTGCGTGATTCCAGTATTATTTCCGGAAGTTCCCAGAGCAAAAGAACAACTGAGGAAGCCATATTCCGCAGGGCAGTATTTGCTAAGATCCTAAAACAACATGCCATATTTTTGGTAAAAGACAACGATAAAAATAAATACATCAGTATTTTGTCTCTGCATGAAATCTGTACCTGTAAAAAGTAACACAGCATTTGTGCTGTAATTCGCTTTTGGCAAAAGATGATTCCACAGAAGTCTTTGCTGTTTGTAATATCTGGTCTATATACAGCATAAAACATTTAGTTGATAAAATTATTACGAACTAATAGATCTACAAAACAAACTTACCTCTGGGTCTTTAACACCTCAACGAGTTTTTTCAGCTTTGGTGTAATGAAAGTTACAACGTAGTGACTTTCATTCGAATTTGAAGGAGACGCGTAAAACATGAAGTGTTTTAACTGCCGTGCAATATATTCAAACTGAGTTTCAAGCCATTGCAGGGCGAATATTTGGCTCGATATTGTATTGTTAAGAGTGTTCGGCTTTCGTTTTTCTATGTAGACTTGGTAGCGGACATACGCTATTTTGTATAGTACTGCGTTCTCGGCGCAGAACGGACCTACCCAAAAAAGTAGTAAATAGATTAATTATAATTGGAGAGTTATTGTAGACAGAGTCAACTACTCTCTGTATTACTTACCCATTTCTACAAGAACGTCCATAATATCTTTAATATGTCCCACGAATTCTTTTATCGGGCTTTCTGGCTTCCAAAAGTTGGTATACCCTTGTTCGTCCCTGTGATTTTTTAGTCTGACAGGTTTCTCAATCAGGAATTTTTCCAAGGTTGTCAATTTGTCTATTACACCCATTAAAAGGTCTGATAACCTTATTGTAATATCGATATCTGATATTTGCCACTCAGATGTAGGGGTGTAAAACAAATGGGTGATGTTAGCTTGGGTGGCACATCTATATTTGAAAATATACAACTAGTAAATACGATCACATAAATCACATAATATTAGCATTATTTATTTATCCATTACCTTGATACTGATTGGTAATCATGATATGTCACGGCCTTAGAGCAAAATCTAGTTTCTATCTCAGAGATGTTTTGCGCAATCCGATTCACTTTGGAATTTCCAACCACAATTGTTGCGGATAAGCCAATCACTCGAGGTAGCTCTTTTCCAGGTCGTTTCCCTGTTTTAAATTCATCTCTATAAACCCCCATTAGTATCGCCATGGGATGATTTTTGGTAGCGTTGTGACATTCGTCCACAACCAGAAGGGACACCTTCTCCCATCTAACATGTCCCCGCTCCACAGCTTGCCGAAGAATTTGATCCGTCATAGCGAAAACCTGAACAGAATTGCAATCTTTACTTTAGCATCTAGTCTTAAGTATATATTTGCATCAATATATAAACCAATATAAAAATATTCATACAATGTGTTCGGACAGGATTTGTTTCCATTTGCTACCATCCCAGTCTTCTGGCCTTATGTCGCCAGTGACGATTCCAACAATATCGTTCGACCCATTTCCGAGATGTTCTCTCAAGTATCGCCCTTGTTGCCGCACAAGTGGCACGGTCGATGCGATAAACATTATCTTCATATTGTCACTTCTAAATGAATAATAATAATAAATTTACTACAGTAAAAAATTGTTAAACAAACTAAATTACTTATATATCTGAACACTTACTGATTTGCTTCCTTTAGATAGTGCGAGATGGCTTGGACAGCAATAAATGTTTTCCCACATCCCGTGGGGAGACAAATTATGACATTTTTCTGCAGCGCACATTCATACAGGTAAGTCTGTAATAAATTAAATACAAAATTGACAAAACTGCTAAACACAAATGCGTAATGGACACTGAATACATCTAGTTAATTGCATATAATATATATAAAATACCTGGTACTCTCGCTCCTCATATTTACTCTTACGCTCCTCCTCAGTCGGTGGGGCCATTGCGGCCAAAGCTTTATCGACAAAAAACAAATTCAAATACTTGAACTGATAGTAATAAATATTGGTAATATATTATATAATATATATATAATTAATACATACCAGTCTCTTGCCCGTCAGTCACGTCCATTATACCGCTCATTTTAATCGAATCTGAAATATAATGTAAAAGTGAATTAAATCCTATTCATTATCTTAAATTTTACTTTCCCACAACCTCACCTGCTTCGAAATTTGTTCCTTTGAAATTTTTGGAAGTAATTCCAAAGCGTTTCCTATTACTAGTCAGAAGACGATGATCAGGAGAAGGAAGTTGAAGACTCTGTGATCCTCAGTCAGGGAGACAGAATTATGAATCAAGATATAATTTCTACAGTAAACGTTTCACCTATTATTTAAATATCGACAATGCGCAAGGCAGACTCAGATAATCACAGCTCTAGTTATCACAAATTTGGAAGAAACGTTTTCCGTGAAAAAGGCACCGGTTGGAAGAGCGGTTGTGGAATGACACGATCTCGCAAGAAGAGAATCGAGAATGAGAGATACACGTGTGGTGGAAGAAGAGAGCCGAGTTCGCTCCACGTGGTGACGCGTGCAAACCCAAGATCCAATCAGAGAGGGCCGTCAAAGATCCAATCAGAATTTGCACACAATGATGCGTCCTCTCAGCAAAATTTGCATATGCAAAAATTTCATATGCAAATGGTTTGAATTGGGATATTTTTAATTGTGATGGTTAAATTTAATGTGTTAACGATGTATTTATGGTTGTGATAATTTGATGTGTTAAGGTTAATGTGTAGACATTTTATTGATAAGGTACTAGCCGCTCCCACATGAGAAGTGAAGACTTATCATATTTTTCATATCAAAGGCTCTCCCCGTGCATGTTTTTAGTCTGATTTTAATAGTATTACATCCGCTACTGCTAGAAAAATGATCTTCTGTTACGTAACAGTTATCATAATTAATTGGTCGCTCCATAATTTACAAAGATAAGGCAATTTTGTAATTCATGTAAGATTTTTATCTTTCATTTCATGAAAATCATGCTGGAATTGAACAGGTTCAAAGTCCATGCTGCATGGAAGATGGCTCTCTGGGTGGTGCGGAGCTCCCGTCGTGACTCTGGCCAAAAATAAACCAGCCACCGTGGCCCTTGAGAAACTAGTCTCATTCGCCCCCATGGATAATCCTATTTGTATAATTGGACTTTTAACTAGTCTCAACTTTCCCGTCTACTTTTTCCTTGATTTCACTTGCATCATGCAAGTAATTAAATTTATGTTGGATTAAATTTCATAATTTTTTTCTAGATCGTATCATAATTCCAGAATCGATACCTGGTGTTTTTTTACTGAAAACGTTTCTTGGAAATTTGTGTTAAATAAATTTAGGTATGCATTTTTATTCCACTTTTATCATCACTTTACAATCAAGCATTATTATATTTCTGTGAAATAACTTCTTTTCTAGGTCAATTTCTTACACACTTTTTAATTCCTGACTTCTCAAATGGAAGAGAAGAAAGTTGGCTAATTGGGTTGCAAAATTCTTTCCTTGGTTGGTAAAAAGTGTGAATCCCGCCTGAGCCGCCCCCCGTGTCGTTGTCGCTGGCTTATCATTATTATTGCTATTATTACTGACAATTAGGGAACAACAAGTTGGGGGCGAGGAAAGGAAATTAGATATCATCCGCCGGGATTGATTATTTCATGTTCATTCATGAGAGCATCTGGAGCTGATTTATCGGTGCGAGGACCATGACATTTTTTCACGGTGAAGTGAACACACGTCAATAATTAGACTGTTTTCGTATGCACCCTTCTCGTCCATGGGTCGCTTCCCCGTCGGTCCGGCCTTGTCAAAGGCAAACACATCCCTTTCATACATACATCACAGCCTCGCACACAAATTGGATTTATGACCATTAAATTGGGATGCAATTACTGACACAGACCCGCAAATGATTTTAAACGGAATCCATCCAACTGTAATTTAATCGCTTGTTGCAAACGGATACGCGACAATGCAACACCATATTCGCCACGTCGGTCCTCCTCCTCCTCATCAACGGCACATTACATACGGAGACAAATTCAGGAATCATGTCGCATTAAAATTATGGCTTCATAAGTTATGAAGCCATTTAAGACTGACATTTGGAGGAAGGAAACCACTGCAAAATCCAATCCGAGCAATGAAGCAATCTAAAATCATGACTTGTTTGTTGGTGAAATGCATGTAGGGAAGTATTCGTGTGGTGATGTGAAATTGTAAAAGCGTGCATGCAAACCAAACCATCATACTCCTAAAGACACACCATAATTGCATCACATCATTATTATTACGATTATATTATTCAGTCCGACTCATACTTGGCAATGATGGAGTTGTTAATGGCAAATCGGGAATTCATTATTTTACAGGGACGTTTTTCTTACGTGTTCATCGAGTCGTAATAATGAAATAAATTGTGTGACATAATAGAGAAAAGTACGTATTTTTGTGGAGGTGGGTGAAATTTGTGTACGAACAGGTGAATGGGAACTGGAGAAAGTGTAAAGTTTGTTGGTTGGTTGGAGGATGAAGAGATAATGGGAATATGGCGACGTGCGTCGGTCGGGCGTGTTTGTGGATTGGATGCTGCGGTCTGAAATTTGAGCTTATGAAGTGATATGAATTTTACAAAATGGTGAAGCACTTGAAGGGAAGAGCCCGACGGGGACTGCGGGCATGCATGAGAAGAAGAAGGCATAAAGATGAGTTGGAGGAGTGGTGCGGATAGCCTTTCCCGACAGTCATTAGATTTTCTCCCACAATTTATTTAAAATTCCATCCAAGCCATGAAAAACTTAGACCGAGTCCGTATCAGAGGTGATGAATATTGGATGAAGAAGAAAACCCAAGATATGAACCGAAATTCCCCAGTGGGCCAAAATTTAGCCAGAGCATCACCACAAAACTGCTTTCTCTCCGCACAAATAAACTCAAATACCCCTTCCAATTTTGTTCTCTCTCCACACAAAGTAAATCGCATCGTTTATAAATGGCGACTTGATTCGACTCCATCTTCTTCCTCCCTTCTTCTTCTTCTTCTTGTTGTCTTTCCTTAATCCAACTTCTTTCCCCCAGCAGCAACCCGCTCCACCTCCTCGCAGATCTCTCGTTCTTTCTCCGTATTCCATCCTCCTATTCTTCTGCTCCTCCATACTTTACAATTTAGGAGGAAACATACTACTCAAGTGGTCTGATATAATTCCAACCATGCCGTAATGCTTTCCTTCCTTCCTCGCAGTTTTCTTCCATTCCAGCCCCGATGCATAGCTAGCTCTCTCTCCGGTAGAGGAAATACTAATGGTGCAGCATAAGTGCCGCTTCACTCTATCTTGGGGCTCCTTAAAATTGGAATCTAATCATTGCCAGACCTTCTCAATTTTTAAACAGGGGAAAAGACTCGGAGCAAAATGTGCCCAGTGCTCGCCTCTTTCCACTTCTTCTTTCCGAAATAATATGTAAGAAGGGAGGAGGAGGAGGAGGAAAAAAATATAAAAAAAACTGTGAATAGATATCGCATAGTTGTATCAGAATCACAATGCACACGGGATAAGCGAAAGGGAGACTGGATCTCATGCTTCTACATTATTTCACTCTTTCCGAGGACCAAAAGTCTCCTCCTCGGGAACATAATATGGATTAGATAAGGTTTCCCACCGTGCGTTGTCGTCGTCGTTGAGTGAGTGAGCCGGGCGAGAGTGGGTGGGTGGGAGGCAAAGTGGCGTGGCTTAAGTTGAGAGGAAGACAGTTGCTGAGCTGGGCTTTCTCCTCAGTCTGGAAATCATTTACAGAATCATTAATGAGCTCTGAGCTCTGAACCTCGTCAAATTCCCATCGTAATTGTCTCTTAATTAGCTTAAATCTTTCCAAGATAAATTGACACAAAGGATATTTGTCTCCTTCGAGTCATTATATTCCAGGTATTTACTTTCCTCTCCAGAAGTCTTAGGAAGAGATACAGTCGGGATCATTACATACTAACCAGAGGAGGACGGGTTACGTTACATGCCAGCGGATGGAGAGACAACGGGGAGAGCAAACTAGAATTTAATTAATCATGAGCCCTTCCTCGGGATCCATCCAATTGCTTTCCCACAACTCCACATTTCCAAACAGTAGTGGCACCACATTTACCTTCAGGGAGCAGTGTAGATAGATAGTCCTCACTACTGGAGGGGAGGGATCGGTGAGCCTACTGTTTTGTGTGTCCTTCGAGTAAATCCATCCTTCAAAGAGCTGCTGGATACTTGTCACAACTTTGTCTTTCTTGATCCAAATCCGTCAAGAGGTATTATCCAACAAGTACACGGATATACTTGGAAACTACTCGCAGGAGAAAGTTTGCTGCTAGTATATCTACCCCTTTAAGTTGGAGAAAAGACAATAATGCATCAGCCAAGCCAAGCCAACAACAGAGAGCACCTGTCGATGATGGAAGCCTGTCTACCTCCCGGGGTGGTGTATCTAGCAAAAAAAGCTTCTTAAATAACTTTCCACCAGAGAGAGAGAGAAAGAGCTACTTATGTAAAAGGCTGCCTCTCTCGTGCATCTCGTCTCATACTGAATTTGAGAAGGAGAGGAAGACGTCTCCTAATTGAAAGGCGGTCCTGCTGCAGAGAAAGCGAGATGATAATGGGCCACGAAGAATGACTGCTGCTCTGTTACGTATAAGGAGTTATATAAATTCTCCTTAATCCACAAAACACGGTATTATGCAATGCTATTTATGTAGCATTGTTACGTTACGGCACAACCGTGCTTTAATATATAAGCAGAAATTAGGGAAATTAACTACTACAAGGTTTTGGTCGCATTTAAGATTTTAGCTTTTTTAATGTTGATTTTAATAAAAATTGAGTAGGAGATCAGATTGTGACGTTGTCTTACTTTTTTTGTGCATAATTATACAACGAGAAGGAGCCTGAGAGGACTCAGGGATCCCGATTTTTTGAGATTTCGTCCCTGTCAGTTTGGCGTTGGAGAGGAGGGAGAGAAAGGAGGCAGAGAGAAAGGAAAGGCAGGACGGAAGCAATCTACTACGACCACCACCACCTGCCTGACTATCTCACGTACTCAATCTGAATCCTCATCCGTCGCTGTCCTAATGTACTTAATGCACCAGCTCACATTTTTGGTGGAAAAGCAGGCACCCTTTGATGGAGAAATGCATTTTTTATGCAGTGTTTCATGCGACTCCGACTCCTGGTTCAATCATCTCTCTCAATCCCTAAATGCACAACCACTCAGCCAAGCCAGCCAACCAGGCCGTTCGGCAGTGATTTTCCTCTCACTCACTCAGCCTGACTCCGACAAATGTATATAATAATGTGCTTAGAAGAACCCACACCCTCTTTACCCCACTTTTCACACGTATGTTCCTTTCCCATGAAGATTTACGGCCTTTTTGCATAATCGGGGAGTCTATGAAAGCTGGCACCCATTTTTAAGTGGAATTGTCGTCCTTGCAGCCACGTATTTTCACAAAATTTTCATCCGCCTAAACTAAACTTTTCGTCGTTATTCTTTCGAATGAGATGAGGAGGAGAATGGAAAATCGCTTTTTCCACCACCACCACTTTCACCTTCTCCAAAATGGATTATGATGCGGAGGAAAAACGCTCAATAAATATTTGTGACACTTTTCTCACTCTTTGTAGGACCGTGTGTGAGGCTTTCTTTTTGGTTGGTGCTCAGGTGCTCCCCCCACCAACGGCCATTCTCAGGGCGAAATAATGATGTCAGTTTTTCCAAAAAAAGTGTCAAGAATTTACACATAGTCATGTTTTAGCGAGTACAGAAAATCATTCTGCATCTTCCATGTCCACATAAAAATATCTAATTACATACATTTATTACATAACTGAGCACGTAATCTCATATGTGTTGCTAATCTATGAATAATTAGCTTGTCTCAAGAGTTGTACCCTAAAAGGTAGATGTTGCCTTGCACATATATACATGTGGATACATGGATATCTCCGGAGTATTAAGAATTGTACTGTACTACCAATTTGTGCAGCGTCGGTGGTGGGGGACCGGCAGATAATGGGAAATTGTTAGCAGAAGGATTTGATACATTACAAATGGGTTTGGACCCAAGTGTTTCTTAAGTCGGAGTTAAACGTATTTACCAAGATCTTTATCGGAGAACAGGCACGATTACAACGAACAAGATTAATGAGGTCCACATAGTTAGCAAAGGATGAGTCTCGTACCGTGGTGGCTGGCATCGTAGTTGAAATAATAGGAGCGCATTGTGTGGTGGTGGAGGAAGAGAAGAAGTCTTAAATCTGCGTGACTACTACCGAGCAACATTTACAAGGACAATTAAACCTTGATTGCTCTACTAATTTGAGTCCGAGCCAAATCTTTATCTCAAGCCTGGCATCTTCTTCTCTCCCACCACCACCAGAACTACCACCACGACTTAAACCATGGTTCTACTTGAGCCTGAATCCGGGGATGCCCGGTTGGTTAAACTCCTCTCTATTCGGTGGCCTCTCTCGCTCTTTCTCTTTCTCCAGATGAAGTCAAGTCAATCTGGTCGTGAAGAAGTTTAAAGCTGGTTTTGGAGGATGATGCTGTTACGCCAAGACGGATGAACGGACGCGAGGTGGGTGGGTGGCTGGGTGGGTTATATAGCGTACAGTTGCCATGGGAACCCAGTTACATACTTAGTTAATGCAGGAGTAAAAGGTAAAAGGGATGAAGCTTTTCAAGAACCGCAGCAGGTTTGTTTCTTTCTTAATACCGAGAAAGACGTGTCGGACAGATTCACGGGTTGCCACTCGTAGGACGACGACGACGATACGATACTTTTAGAAGAAAGGCCAAGTCTTCTTCTTCCAGACAGGAATTACAGAGAGAGAGCGATGGTTCCATTTTCTGGGTGAGCAAACACAAGACTTTATCTCTGCATTTCGTGGGACACAAAAAATCCTCTGCCCGATATATTCTCTCATTTGATTCGAATGCAGCTAATGGGGCGTTTAAACTCGTTTAATTAGGACTCCCATTGCCTCCCATTACTATTCCCTGCTCATCCTCGGCACGTCTTATCCACCACGGGACAACCCGACCCCTTCGTCGGTCGTCCTCCATCCAGGACAAAAAAGACATGTCAACCTACTCAGATTGACATGCCTTCATTCATTGTTCCATGCATCTCACCCACGCTTCTCGGGCAAATCTCCTGCTAAATCTTACTCTAATTCCGCTTAAAAATATATCCAGCAAATGTCACAACACATCTCGAACCAAGACCTGCTCCTTGGTTTGGTTGGTGCTATTTGCACCATTAGTCACCCGGATTTATAAAACGGATGACTAAAACGGATACGAGACACTGACTGCTCGGCGATATACATATGTACATTGATAACACGCGTTTTACTCCAACTTGGCCAAGGCCGACCCTACCACTCAGTTTGGAAACGGGTTTTATCCACTGCAATATATTTTTTCTCTCCTCTAATTCGAACCATGGATGAGTGGAGGGAGAAGGAGGAGGAGGAGAAATTGGTGGAGAAGAAGTTAGACGAGGAATGGAATCTTTTCCAGAGCGGATTTTAATTCGCTTTTAGAGAGGAAGAAAAAGATTCAACTGTCTCATTTTTCACACAACTCTTTTTTAGAACAGAATTAGTGTTTTCATTCCTTCTTCCATTCGTTCTGCTCCTCCTCGTGTCCAAAATCCCTTCCTTTCTTTGTCTCCAATCCTACAACACATTAAATCCCTGCCGCACTTACTTAATTGACATCGCCGTATTCCATTAAGTCCATCACTCTCCGAGTCTAAAAAATCCTTTGCTCCCAGCTTTCTTCTCCCATTCTTCATATCCGTGATAGAAATATAATGCCTGCCACAGGCCGTGCTAAGCTCAGCCTCGGCATTCCCCTCGCAAAAGTACGTATATATCGCATAGGAACGAACCCTTACACAAATCGACCCCACTTTCTTTCAAGTTTACTCCACCAAAAAAGCAACCGCCAGCTTAATTTGGATCAAGTTAATGCAAACTATGATAATTGGATAAATGTGTGCACAATGGGATGACGGCCGCGTTCCTTCAGGGTGCGCATGACACCCCATAAGAAAAGTCGAAAAGAGAAGAGAAAACGGTTAATTGACAAGGTTTAGTTAATGATGGGAGCACTTTAGCAACACCAGGATGGCAACCTTTTTGTGTGTGAAAACTATGTAGTGACGAGGATGAGGAAATTAGTGCGCAGTCAAGTTTCCAATTTCTTGCTCAATTCCCTTGTCGGGTGAAACGATCATTTTTCTGAGAATGCCAGAGCGTTCGCGTTCCACATGGGTTGCGCCAAAGTGGTTCCAAAAGCAGCGACTTCGGTCGTCTATACGGTTTCCTTCGATGTATGTACGTGTGAAATCACGTAGGGATGATTCCCCATTATTATTTGTGAGGAGAGAGATGATCCTGTCTTGCCAGGCTGATGGTCTGATGGGGGTGGTGGTAGCCACTCTTGTATATTCTCGCTATCCGGTCAATTTGTTGGCCGGAGAGAGAAAGAGAGAGTGGGAATGTCTGATTCAACACTGCTTGCTACGACATACCCGGGGGAAAGCACAGTTGTTGCCGATTAAGGCGGAGGAAATCCGATTAGTTGAAGGCGAGATATTGTTACAGATAGACAACAAGTTGAATTCTCACTTGGCCACCCATTCCCATCAATAATAAGAAAGGACAGCAGACAATGACGAGGCTGGTTTTACAATAGACAGCCGGACGACGTTGTGTGATTCTTTCAAAGTGAGTCCTTCAATCTTGCCTTACGTGACGACTTTCTACGTCTCAAATTCCCACAATGTGTGATCTGATCTCCCATGTTATATATCATTCTTGGTAATGATTTTGTAATTAATTTCCATTCACCTTTAATTCTCCGAATGGCAGAGTGACACTGGTTGGTTGGTGGACGGGGCTGGGTGATATCTTTGTGGTAAATAATTTCAATCGAGAGATTAGCACGGCGACGAGGGAGGAGGACACGTGTGTGGTCCGTATAAATCTTTAAAACCCCGTAAGCTACGGCTGACCGTGGGCACACACATCACTTGATCATCATTCCACGTGAGGACGGGATGTCCTTTTCCCAGAACGATTACCCAATGCCGGATTCAAGGGCAACAAATTAAATACAAATAATAGGATTGGGTCTGCTTTGGAGAAAACAATAATTTCCCTTTAATTTCTCCCAGTACTTACAATCTCGCCACGCAGGCGGTTATGTGATTCGGCTCAAAAACGGAAACAGATAAGGGCACAATGAATCTCACAATTTTACAGACTCATACATACAATGCGTCTAATAATAAATGATTAAGTTTGTTGGTGGGCAGCATGTCGGGTGCTCATCTATTTATACACATGTAGCAGTTGGACTTATGCCTGCACTCTGGATATGGTTCGACACTACTACGGACTACGGATCCCAATATTTATGACGGTGTTGAGATGGATTAGGACACTACAAAGGGTCGGATAGAGAATGGCACTTAACTCAATAATAATTGAATGCTGAAGTGTGTGAGACTCGATATAATGTGATTAGAATCATGCATATTGATGAATCCTTTATAATTTCCTCCCTTCGTTCAGGCCTTACACAATAATGCGTCGCGTAGAGTGTCACCCACCACCACGACGATCAAGTGGTGGTGGTGTCATCATCCATCTCCGTCGTTCAACTTTCACCAGGCACAAACTCCTAAATATGTACAATAAGGAATAATAAATACTATCAATTAAACGTCACGCAATTCAACCCAATCTGCGCCATCCGTTATGAAGTAGATATGAGGAATAGACCAGCTATTCATGAAAATGAGACGCATTTTCGCCTAAAATGCTCCCAGTTTTCGGAAACTTATCCCCGATAATTACGCCAACTGGAGGAGATACCTAGTCCCACGGGGGAGTTGGGGAGCATGGCAGTGGAAACTATCCCCTCAAATTATTCTCCCACCCAAACCTAATGTTCTTCTCCGCCAGGGATTGAGACGCTTGAAAAGATTCTGCTCTCCACAGGACGACGGATACATGGCGTGTGTATGTTTACGTACGTATTTATAAGGGCACGGTGCTTGTGGTTGGATGGAATGTGATACTTGCATTGGATGATGATGATGATGATCTGCAGAGGGGATTGGGAATTGAGACTAAAGAAGGGTGGCTGCCTGGCTGGCTGGCTGGACAATGTATTTGGAACGCTATTAAGTATTGATGATTGAAGTTGATTGTGGTCCACCAGCCGCCCTGGAACGGTTCACTCTTCACCTCCAGAGAATTACGGGATTCAAGACATGTCTTCAACTTGTGGTCAACACGGCTGCTGTCCGGATGGAGGAAATTATGGAACCATTTTCTATGTGAGGAAATCACTGTCAGATTTATTCGTCCCGACCACTACTCGATTGGGAAGCAATAAGAATAAATGGATCCCCAGATTTCAGACATGTCTCGCCTCCCAAACAGGACTCGTAGTGGTCGTAGGTATAAAATTTAAATCGGGGTGAACGAGTAACTTGATCCTCCTCTTGGCCACAAAACCACCAACACCACACCACTCGTCGTATACATAAATAATATCCTTGCACTCGGTTGTTTTGATTTTACATAATGATGCAACGATACGATAGGAATAAATTAATAGGGTCGGTGGCGTTTTACATATCCAGTCGAAATTTCGCGACGACATGCGAAATTTGGACGGGATTCAGTTACAACAAGTCTCCCCAGATTGAATCGGTTTGGAGGAGGACAATCAGTGGTGGCGACGACGGAGAAGGAAGAACGAACGGACGGACGGATGATATGAGACAATTCCTTTGAGATTAATGTCGGTTGCAAGCGGAAGGACGGGAATAGGCCATTTGTTCATGTTTAACTAATTGTTAAAGTCATTACTAATTTCCATCAAAGCTGAAGAGCGCAATATCAAACCGATCTTCACTTTCCATCTCACTGCCGTTCAGTTAGACTTTATTTTCTGGAGAGCTGAACGTCTACAAATATTTGCACAACAATCCCACACACCGAACCAACCAGCGAACGAACGAACCCTTTCCCTCTACAAATATAACCTTCACCAGAGAAGCCCCTCGTCCACTGAACCACGCCACGCCACGCCATGTGTGTACTTGTTGGTTCTCCCTGTGTGTGCACTTTCATCGGCATTATTCTCATTCATTTTTTTCCATCCCGGAAGAAATCAGGGGAACGAATGAAATGAACGAACCACTGCCAAAACCTTGGCCCATTGTCCACTTTTTAAACTCATCTCTTGTTAGGGCATTAGGCAAATAGTAAACTTCGCTACCAAATGGATACGATTCCATGAGGTTGATAAGTGATCGGAAAAAAGTCGCAGATACGTTGGGACCTTAATTTAGGGAAGAAAATTTTTAAAATCTGAGAGTTGATCTCAGATTTCAGGTCTAGTGCACTATGAGTCACAGTTTAATCTATGTAGCCCAAAATGTATTTATGCAAGGCTTAGGTTTTAAATATTTGCTAAGAGTGATTGAGACCCGAAGTCAAGCAGTTCTCGACAAATTGACGCAGTGTCAATTTTGATTGAGGAATGTTTCAATTTAATTATCAGTATTAGCAAACACAACCCATTAATTAAGTGCAGATCAACTATTGTTCCGCATTTTTACCAGTATAACAACCTTTTTCTGCGAAGAGCTGCTGCTCGTGGTGGTGGGTAATTGATTAATTTATTTTAATCCATTCGTTCATATTTCTCCAAGTCAAATATTAGCTGACGCTCTGAAAACGTGTAGCCGGGTTGGTTTCGTTCGTGGTAATTGATTAAAGACAGAGGAAGCGCAAACATTGCGGAAACGCATAATATGTATGTACACAGACTTCCCTGGCTTAATTACTTTCCTGAAAATTCTCCCCACTAATTGAATCGATCACTTAAAAATTTCATATTTTTGTCAATACTTATTTACACAGTGATTGGTTGGTTGGTTTTTGGCAAGGTTTTACTTTTTTACCCTGCAGATCCATATAAATAACGGAGTTTCTTGGTATATTTGTAGTAGTATTTATAGCCCGGGAGTAAATACATCGATACTTTCAGAAAGTGCACTTCAATTAGCGTAATCATTCATGGTTGATTTTGTGAAGATGTGTAAAATGAGTTTCCTTTCTGACCAACTGCCAAGAAATTTGTTTCACTTTTAAAATCAGGCTCATTTTGACTGAGGAACGGGTAAATACTTACATGGCTATTATCCTACTGCTACTCCTATTCCTCGTTGCTGGTAGTAAATGATGAGGAAAAAGGGAAACTGAGATGAATCACGGTGAGGACGCACCGAGCTGAAACTTGAGACGAGAGGATTCATCCGACGAGTGAGCTCGAGAAGAAATTGGAATTGAGACGACTTTTCTGCTGCCGAGTGAGTGAGACGACGAGCTGGTTGGGCTAATAAGTTTAACTACTGTCATTAATCTGTTATCGTATGATACTACCCACCATTCATGTAATATTGCTTGTTTAACAACACCTACTTGGCTGCGTTACTTACTTACTTACGGTTCAAAATCGGAGCAGCAGCACCAAATTTTGAAAGCAGAAGCAGCAGAAGAGTTGAAATAAAGACTCGTGATTTACGACGACGATTCCTTGCCTTCCCCTGTTCTTGTTATTGGACAAATAGGAGTGTAAAACATACGCCGGTGAGGAAATTTGCTTTAGTCTCGCGTTATTATGTGAGCGATGACGAGATTACGGGGTTATTTAAGTTAATAGGAGAAAGAGTAATAAGTAAAAAGATGTCGATGTGGAGGAGAGGAACGTTCTTTTTGTTTTTGCAATGTCGTGTCGTCCTCGTTTCCTCTGCTTTCCTTGTTCTTTAATTCTTTGGTTCCTTTGGCACAGGGCTGGCGAAACCCAGAAAGTATAAGTAGTACACGTAATAATAAATACATACATACATAATGCGTAAAGTGAGTCAACTCCAATGTTGACTTTACTCCGCGTGTCAGCTTGCTTTTGTTTATTGCCTGTTGATATGCTAAGATTCTGAGAGGGGGACTGCTTAATGAATTACTCTGATGATTTCCACTTCCTGGAAAACATTTACCATCATCACCACCACCACAGAAGTTCACTGTTTTGGACCATCGGTACGTACGACGAGGTTTGGAACATAATTTCTCTTTTGGTTTGCTCATCTTCTTCTTCTTCCTGTTCGTGGACGTTGGTCTCAGTGCGTGAGGTACGAGTTGGATGTTGGTGTTTCGTTATTCCGTCCTAATAAGCAGATAAGCACGGTGGAATGATGATAACCTCCGTTACTTTACCCATGACCTGTCTACGTAACTTTTGCAGGCGTTATTCGATTGCAAAACTACATAGCAGTGATGATAGAAAACTGTAGTCTGTGTCGCAGGTTAGTTGCTTTACGCTTTAAATTATGACAGGATGCAGTCCCAGGAAAGTTACATGAATGAATGACATTTATGTCATGCCGACTCTTCTTCGGTTATTAGAATTTTGGAATATCTCCTGTAAAACGGTTCAGCCTGAATGAAACGGTGTGGTGCGGAGTGAGTGAAGTGATTCCTGGAGGAAGGCAGGAAACCATGAGAGTGAGTGAGTGCGGAGTCAAAAGCTTGTTCTCAGTTAATGATAATTAGGCAATATTATTACCGACTTCTTCTTCTTTCCTTGTCAATTAGTCTCATTATGGGTTGTCAAATGTCGGACTCTTTGGTGTCAGTGAGACCGTGTCAACAAGAAATCTTGCCTCATTTACGTACTCTCCTGCCGCAAAGGCGCACCATATGAAGTGGTTTCCGAGTGACTGCATTCGCACAAAGGCACGCCACAACTTTTCGACTAGTTTGACCCACCCGCCGCGATTTCAAACCTGCATCGCCTAAAAGAAGCATTTTAAAGGAAACTTATTTCCAGAGAACCGACCCCAGATCATCAGAGTTAAATTGTTTAAGAGCATTTTTACAGACAAAGCGTGCAGTTTATTTTTGCTTTTCCCTGTATTTGTGGGAGGAAATTGGTGAATTGACCATTTTATTGTTGGAATGCGGCTACTTTGTGTTTGACATCATTACCGCAGAAACAAGGGCTCCTTCTTATCGGTAAGAGGAAGGAAGTCGAGTATGCGAAATATCAAGTTGTCGGGCAGGACAATTAAGTCTTTATCCGAGAAAATTATGAATGAGATATTTCATACTTGGGACAAGTGAGGCACCAAACTAACCACCACCCACGTGATGTGATGTGGTACTTCCCAGGACTGAAGGGACGATTATGCTACTACTACCTGCGGATGTAGTGTTATAGGTTATTTGAGGAAAATAAACTCACCACACATTACACATTTATTGCACCATTTCACGTGGAAATGTGTGTATGTACATACATAAATATATTTCTATGGCGTATAAAACTCTAGTCTCGCGCTGCAGTTATCCCCACTCACTTTATAAATATGAAACTAACGCTTCTAACCATTAATTTTGATATGGTTGAATTCAAAATAAAGTCGTTTAAATTTCCTCCAATTTCTTTCTAGTCTGTGGAAAATGTTAAACGTTTAATAGAAGTTGAAATAATAGTGGAAATTTAAAAAGAGCATAAAAGAAAGTAGTCGTACCTACATCTCTTCTTGTGTAATACGTAGGAGTTTGGAAGGAAAAGAGAGAAAGAAGACGACGATTCAGACGACGAGATATTTAGTTATATGGGTTTGATCGAGCATTTTTATTATCATCATCTTGTATCTTGCAGCCCAATCCCCCAGAGTCCCATCTACTTTGATATCGAGAGAGAGAATGACAGTAAATTTGTTCATATAAAAGTGAGACTGTGTGAATGGGATGTGTTTTTCCGTATCAAGATGAAATTGTACCCATTAAATATTCAGATTGTTGCTACTTCACTTACTTTACGTACTTTACTCTACGAACATTGGACTCGTGTTTTCTCCTCGCTTTCCTTCTCCAGGATGATGGTGGTGGAATGTTAACTGGAAATTTTCCTGTAAATGGGACCCTTCATTTCGAATTATTTCATTATCCATACTTTTTAAAAAGTGAGGAATTTTAACCGTATTTTCAGACTTTTTCCTAGAAATGATTCCACTCCTGGATATAAATCCATCCATGATTTACTTTGATTCTCTACATATTCAATAAATTCATATATAAACTCAAGTAGTGGAACATTACGCGGATCTCAATTATGTTTTAATGTTGTCGAAATAGTTGGTTGGTTGGGTGGGAGTCGGACGTAGCTTCTGGTAACAAAGATTAATAGGGGCTGGAAATTGTTGCCGAGTTATTAGAGAGGGCACAGGAAGAAGAAGATAGGAGGCATTATTAACTGGAAATGATAAAAGTAGTTTGACTCTTCTCTTCTGTGTGTAATGGTTGGCAGGGAGTAGATAAGTTGTAATTTGTGCACAAGAGTCCCCGAGGTAAACTTTGTTTCGTTTTTTGTCATGAGTCAGTTATAGTTTCATTCGCACTTTGTGAGAGCCATAATTGGGCCATGTGAGAAGGCAGAGAGGCAGAGGAACACCACCCTCGGAGCTCTCTCTCTCTCCACAAATTTATGTCCCTCTCAAGGGACGCTCATTTATTAATAGGCTATATGCAATTCCACCCAGCTCGTGGAAGAGTCACACGAGGACGAGCAACAACGCAATCATCATTCTCATTATCATCACACATGTTCATATTATGCAACGTATTATCCACCACGGCCGGTCTCCTGATCATATCGCGGCCTCCATTTCTCCGCGATTTCGACACTTAGCCTCCCAACTCGACTAACAGTGTTATGATGAGCTTCGTAATAATATCGCCAAGCCAAATTACCTCTACAGTCTCTTTGTTTCGGGTAATTTTCTCTTTTCATGACGATACTATCCTCATCTTCACGTGGCGTTTCGGCTGCATTGTTGTTCCTGCCAGAGATAAAATACACGGCACGTAACCACTGGCCCCTAAGAAGAGGGGGAAATTAAGAAGGTATTTTTAGTCGGGCAATAAGTTATGCATTCACAAAGGAGAAAGCAGCAGGATGGAGTCGAATATAATGGTGCGAGTCGCCTCATTCCTCGTGCATGACCAAGTCGGCTGCTTAAATGAAAGGAAATTATTCCTCATTAGGAAAGAAACTTATTCTAATCCGCGGAGGCCATGGTCTCCGCGTCGTCGACGAGCGAGTAGTCTCATCATCATTATCACGAGTCAAGTAATAATGTGAAAGTTCTCCCTCCTTCCACCACGCAGAGAGAGTCCCACCTCCAGGTAATTAGGGATTATTTTATACCTCTCCGTCTGACTTCAGGTGGGTGGTGGTGGTACTGGTGGTGAGAAAGTAGGGTCCCTATATTCTCGTACGTAGTATTAGTTTGCTTCTTGGCTGAGTGAAGTGGTGCGGGGGGTGACTTGCTCTGGATGAGAAAGTTGGTTTGGTTCCGAGAGAAAGTTTTGTTTCCAAATTGTGCCAAGCATGGATGGTTGAATGCGGGGAAAGTGCAGAATTGGGAAAATGGGATGATACATTGAGCCAGCAGGGCTTCCTAATTAGTTGGAAATTAGTAACGCTGAGCCTCATCTCCAATTCATGGGAAGTCCTACATCTATCCCGCAGGTTAGTGTGTAATAAGGGAGGTGGGGAAACTTAGTTGTCCGGGAATGACAGGTCGCCGTGAAAATTTAACAAGCAAAAATATGGCACCTCAGCCCACTCCTTATTTATACGTGTATAAATACGCTCTGGTCGTCGTCCTCGTCGTCGCCCCCTTGATTGTACCATCTCGGGATCTCTGTAACAAAGCAAATCGTACAAACCAAACCGACCAAGTCAGCCAAAAACAGACTTAATAAGGGTTAGCTTGCTTTCTCTCTGTCTCCTTGGGCGGGTAAAGTCTAGAGAATCGACTACTTTACCACTTGACTCTCCCCACCAACAATGCTTCCGTGTAATCAATTAGTGTTTGATGGTTCTGGTGAGGAGACAAGTTTTATAATTAAAAAGTACTCCATCTCCTCGAGAAAATAATGGAATGACTCGATGCGATAAGGACAAGAACGTACGTTTCAACGAATAATAGTATTGATTTATTTCATGAATGATACAAAGGATCCAAGGACAACTTTTTCAATAATAAAACGAACAATCTTATAATCTTATTGATATATTGGTAAAAGACCTTGGTTTCTTTTTTATTTGAACAAATTCTGTCCGACACGTTTCACGTTGACATCGTCCCTTCACTTAATTGGAGCAACTTATTTATTTGCAGCAGGTTATTTACTTATTACAGTCGTCGTCCTCGTGTGGCAGCCCAATTACTACACAATATTTGTCTTGTTTAATATGTAGCAAAACTGTAATTACACAGCGTTGATTGTAAGTATGTAGATATTTTTGCCACAAAAAAAAGAACTTCACTTTGTCCATGTGAAACAAAAACATGTCTATTTTACACAATTCCTTCTAGCCCCACAACGGTAAAGTTTAATATGTATTTTATGTATGTATACGTAGCGTAAAAAAGTATTCCTATAAATATATTTGGCATACGTTGACTTGTCACCAACACAAATAATGATTGATTCTTCTTCTTCTTGCTGGATTTTTAAATATATGTATATTTAACTAACAATTCCTAATTACGAGTTGTGGCTGAGGTGAGAAAAGTACGAGGAGGAGAACGAGTTGGAGGGTGGGGTACCGTTGTGATGGTAGGAAAGCAGTGATCCCGACGCCCCGGAAACGCTGCCCCCGGTGAGATACGCCGTCATGTGGGGGTACAGGAGGTGGTGCGTGGCGGCGGAGTAGGGTGACCCTCCCGGACCTCCGAAGGACCCCAGTCCTCCCGAGTTGGGCGTGGGGACGGGTGGACTGTTGACATCCATGCCGGGATTTTGCTTCTTCCACTTTGTCCTGCGGTTTTGAAACCAGATTTTGACCTGTGTTTCCGTCAACGAGAGGGACAGGGCGAGGTTGAGGCGCTCGCAGACGGAGAGGTATCGCGTCGTCTTGAACTTGTTTTCCAGTGCGACTAACTGCTCATAGGTGAATGCCGTCCGGGCTCGACGTGGTTTACCTGCCACTCCAAAGAAAAGTCCCGATTAAAATCAAAAGTAATGTGGACATGCACAATTTCTGGGTCAATTCGGATGTATGACAAGATTTCTTCGTGACCACATTGCTTGTGACTATTGACTTGAAAGTCATAACGTAAGTATCAAAGAGGCAAATAAATTGGACACTTATTTACCGATCAATAATTCATTGAACATCTCAAGCATCTAGGTTACAGCATAATAAATATGTATTTAGTTGCATAACAAACACACGCCACGCAACACCGCAGGAGGGGAAGAATGTTCTGCACACATAACATGTTTAGGACGTAGGAAGAAGAAATGAAGGAATGAGAAATGACTGTGTACTCACCAGATTTCGTATCACTGTTACAACTCTTGGATGATTTTTTTCTAGATTTTGAGTCGTCCTTGTCAAAGGAAGTGGACTCATCCCCGACAGACTCGGATGAGTCACCACGGAAAGTGTCATCCTCGAGTAAGAGATCACAGGAGTTTTCATCATCCTCCAGACTCGTTTCACAGGGGGACGTCTGGAGGTCAGAGTTCGGCGGAGTTGTCGTCGTCGAGTCGGGGTCCGCATCTATAAACAGGAAATACGTACATGGAATGTCATGTGTAATATTATACACACTTTAAGCGTGTGTACACACTCAATTTACGTGAGCTATGGATGTAAAGAGGGAGGAGGGGAGCTGCGGGGGGGAGTGGAATGTATATAAATGCACGTAAATGAGATAAAGGGGCCTCCGCAGGGAGTTGATTCAAGAGCCAGAATCGCTTTCTAAACACATTTTTCAGAAAAGCAATCAGGGGAAAACTGTTTGCCTTGTCTCTCCTGGATTTTTAATTTTATTTAAAGCAGAGGCAGAGTCACTTTTGCACTCCTTGCCCCTCTTGGGAATAGACCAACAAAGTACATAAAAATCAAGAGAAAGGTAAAGAGACTCTCCTCCTCCTCCAGCCAACCTTCAACATTTAACTGTCAACAATGATATTTCTTCTTCTGCTTATTCTTGTATCTCGAGAAACGTACATACAACCTTTTCCATCATCATGAAGCCTTGTGTCTGAACAGCAAAAGCAGCAACACTTCATGTGAGGAAAACTTATTTCCGAGCAAAAGTATGCACGTACTTTCACTTTTCTTAAATTTTCTCCACCCATTTTGCCTTGCACTCCGCTCATGCAGAGGGAAACGTGTTTATTCAATTTAATTGCATTCTGCATTTCCCCTTCATGTCGGAACACTTCTTTCAATCCCCAATTACCAAGGTGCATAATGGAGCCGAGAGAGATTGACTGACTAGCTTTGTGACAGGTTTAGGCATACAAGGTTCGGTTTAAGGGCCAAATTTAGCTCGGAAAAAGTCAAATGCTACCTAAAACCAGGTCTGGCCTCAGGATTTGCATGGGTCCAATTAGACCAGGAATCGAATGCTAAATTTGCACGGAAATTTGTCGACTTTGCAATAAAAGTGTTTAAAATCGAAAATTGCCAATGTTTTTATAACGACCAACAATACATGATTAATTTCCCTTTAAAGAAATTGCATACAATATTCATAGAAAACCACAAAACGCCCGTAATGATATAATCGTTTGAAAATTGTGTCCAAAATCTGACAACAAGCCTTTTATCCTCGTTCTCTCTCGTGTCAATCCTTATTGTGGAAATGGTGTCATTATGCTGCAGTGAAAACATGGTGCACAAAGGATGCTTAGATTTTATTTACGACATGAAGTGGATTTGCAGGGATTTACTTGAAAGCAAGGTGAGTGAGTGAGTGAGTGAGTGAAAGCAGAGAAAAAATGTGCACACATACAAACATGCACGACTAAAACCCTTTGACTTTTGAGTTTCGATTTAGAAAATCGAAAATTTATTGTCGTGGAAAAAGGAGCGGAGGAAGGAGGAGGCGGAGAGTGAGGGCCATAAGATTACCAGGCTGAGGACTGACTAGGTATGTATGTACAAGACAAATAGAATGTACCCGTGGTGAGAGCAACGTACCGTGAATATCTTTAAAAGGAAATCTGAAATTGGGAATCGGTTGATGGCTGTGCAATAAATCCGAGGGCGACAGGACCCCTTTACAAGTTGGGTGCAAACCGAATGTTCTTCCAGTAAATTTGTTGGGATCAAGAATATTTTCCACGGAAAAGGCCAACTTTCTCACGGAACCACCACCTCCATTGCAGTGCGATGAGTCCATGGCGTTGTTGTCACTTTCACCACCACTTAAGCTACCACCACCACCACCACTGTTCCCGTTAAATTTCTTGTTCCCCAAACCCCCCACATTGTTATGTTCTTCCTCTACATTATTGTTATTGTTGTGATTGTTATTATTGTTGCTGAGATCGACCGGTTTCGCAAGGTCGGCGGATAAAGGTGGTGAGAAGTCCATTACTTTGTCACCACCACCACCACTGACAACAACAATTGTACTGCTTTCACTCGTGGCACTCGTCCCAGTGGGAGGAAGAAGAGGATGACAATTGAGACTGGCTTGATGTCTGTGATGACTGTCTGATTCGTCGTCTTTCGTGGTGCAACACTTGAGCACTGATGAAATCACTTCCATCCTGTCCCAAACCTATGTCGACACAAAAAAGTCACTCTATTTCCGCTGTGGCTTCTTGCTATCTCAGTTTTCACTGGACCGGACTCCTGGGGACATGCAGACTCCTGGGGTCGTCGGGGGCAAAGTGAGTACTTGGCTGAGATGACGAGCAGTGACAGTGGGAGCAGGAGCGTGTGAGGCGTGCATTTATGGCGAGAGTTGAGAGAGCGAGTGGCGTGTTGATAAGAGAGGATCATAGCTAATGTGAGGAGGCATTGGAATTGGATTACATTGCGCGAGGCGAGATTAGGTTCGGAAGTAGTTTAGCGTGTAATAGCAGGAGAGAGAGAG
Organism: Folsomia candida; assembly: GCF_002217175.1. NCBI lineage: Eukaryota > Metazoa > Arthropoda > Collembola > Entomobryomorpha > Isotomidae > Folsomia > Folsomia candida. Next base: position 3,538,166 of record NW_019091209.1, read on the forward strand.
GAAGAAGAAGCCAGAGCGTAATAATTTTTCGAGTTGTTTGCCTCGTTTTTGTTCCCATTGATGATTGCGGAGAATAGGAGGAGATTCTTGATCTGCTTCGGCCAACCCGACGTTCGGTTCGACGGCACAACCTCCTCTGCGCTGCGACGACCTACTCCCCTTCCTGTGCTTCTCCTCTTCTCGGATGATCCACCAATAGACCCTCCACTAATGGACCTCTCTCTCTCTCTCTCTCTCTCTAAGCTATCCTCTCACCTGGCCCCTCAATTTTCACTCATTAACTCACCACCACTTTCCTCGCTCTCCTAATAACTCTCCTTTCATCCGGAATCATCAGCACCCAGCCCTGCTAATCTCTTCTCTGGCTGCGATACTACCCGGGAGTGGTGTGACAAAGTCGGGCTGCGCAGCTTATTAACGTCCTCGCTCATAGCGAACGACACCATCATTATCATTCCACCTCATGATAAATCGACTCTTGTCTTCCCATACAACGCTCTAATTAACTAATTCCTCCCATTTACATCACGTCCTTACCTCACCACCACCACCGCTCCGGATGCTAATGATGATATGCTAGAGTAGTTAGGATACGTTTGGGAGGAAATAACTTGGTAAAAATTAGTGGTGGAAATGATGAGCCAATTGATCACTTCGTGCATAATAGTCAATTTTGCATTCCATTGAGAATTTCTCTTGTCAAAAAAGCTTAAGCACGGCAGAGTCAGCAGATCATTATTATTGTTAGGATTGGTTATTAGGTGGGCTAAATTAAGACTGAAATATGTATATGAGTAATAAATACGTCACGTGGGTTATACATGCATACATAAAAATACATAATTTGGTATAAATTGTTTAATTTTGTAACGTCTCATTCCGTACTCAATTGTCGTGTCGCGTTACAAAAATCTGTATCGTAGGTATCTTGTATCGTATTTGGGGTTTAGTTAAGAAGATACTTTCACTTATTGGTAGAGATACGATACAATAACATAATAGTGCTGCCGGTTGGTTTACACACACGTGCCCAGCCGTCTTGCGTTTCCGTGCGTGGGCACTTTCTGATTAAGAAAGTCTTGTCCTGCTCTCTCTCTCTCTTATTTCGGGGCGAGCTTGGCGAATTTATTTCGGAAAAGCAACGGGAAAGAGAGATAATAATCGGTTTGGAGCGGACAAACACATTTAAATTGAAGGTTTGAGAAGAAGATTTCATGTGGAAGAGTTTGTGGAGAATGGACTCTGGGGAGTGGAAAAGTCCACAGGATCATGAGAATCCGGGGACAACCTTTGCCCCATTATACAAGGTTGTAAAGAAGACTTTACACAATACGAGGCTAAGCCAAGCCAACGACTCTTGCAGGGTTTTGAGAGTTGTCTGTTTGTCCGCGGTCTCTGCGCCCGATCTGACTCTCTGCTGCCTGCTGGACAAACTTTTGAGGAATTGATCCGAACCGCACCACTTTTGTAGTGTATAACAAACTGGATGGAGGTTGATGATGATGACGAGAAGATGGGAGAATATATCGGAAGTGCAAGTGGAGTGGTTGGTTTATACGGAGGGTAAAAGGGTTCATCATCATTCGTTTTTAGCGTTTGTAGCCCTCTCGTCCTCCTCGTCGTCTGGGTGGCTGAACACAATCGCAGATCGAATCCCAATTAATTTGTCCAGATTGAGATGCAAATAAGCGAGTCTATGGTTATTGACCTCTAATTCGCGTGAAATTTAACGGAGGCATTTCCTTTCAGTCGGATATAGCGATTTTTCTGGTGTGAGACAGGATTAGAGTGGTTGGGAGCAGAGGAGGCGTTCAAGCGTGGAATAAAGTCATTTTGGGATAAATAGGGTCGGAATTGGACAAGGGAACCTCGATCCAGTGTCGGATGGAAGTTTTGCCTCCCTCTTCGCATCCTCGTCGTCGTCGTCGCCTATCCAGCCGCCCAAATACGAACAATCGTGGTGGTTATTGTTCCTCTAAATAATCCTGTCCTCCTATTCCCGTTCCAAAAGATATGCATGGTTTAGAATACAGTAGATTTTCCTATGAACTATTACCCCTATTTCTCCTTCTCCTGATATTAACACGGTGTCTGTATCTACAGGGTTCAGGTATCATCGTCATCCGATGAAGAGTGGTACATATACCGAAGAAAAAAGAAGTTGTGCCAACGTGATTGACACACGGGAGACCTCAAAGCATTTGTTTCTAATTAAAACGTCAGGCATGTTTTCACTGTGGGAAGGATGCTGGTTGGTTTGGTGGATTGGATTATTGCTCCACATTCCTCATCACCTCTTATTTTGCCAGAAGAGTTTAACTTTCGTCTATCGTCAGCTTGTCATTCCCAGTTCAATTACTTAGTGAGCCAAAATTAATTACCGAGAAAGAGCGAAGATGGTCTTGGGTGGTGGTAGGACAAATAGTGACGACGATGACGAGATGATGGTACAGTTGACTCAAATAACTACACAGAGACGCTTTACTTCCCTCCTTATTAAACTTCCGTTTTATTACCCTCGTACTTTCAAGAGGAGGAAGAAGAAGAAGAGTGTTTTGTCAAGAATTTCTGCCCGTGTGTATCCCGTCCCATGAAATGTCTTCTCGGAGAGAGAGTGATTATCTCTGCGGGTTGAGAATGGGACGCGTCTTCTTCCTCCTCCTCCTCCGAGAAATGTATCATCGTTCCTCTCTGAATGAATAACACAGCCCACAGAATCTATCCACAGTTCATCTGCAGAGACAAGAAATAAGTGGTGCAGGAGGAGCAGCAAGTTGATTAGCTCGCCTTTTATTGCTATTATTTTACAAAGAAAAAAAAACTAGCTCGTTTTGGTAGGATGCCTAAACTTTCCGCTAAAATTAGATATGCACAATTCACAAAGTTAATTTGGTGTATTTGGTGTGAGACAGGGAGCTTATTACATGGCTGAAGTAACAATTTCTCTATCTCTCTGTATCCTACCCACGCGTTAGGTTTCGGAGTGTAGATGACTTTTTTCACGCCCTTTACAAATTTACATTAAGCGTAATTACGATTGTTCATCTTTCCTACACGGGCTCATTACAGGACGGAGAGAGGCCATGGAGCAGATGAGCATAATAAGTAACACCCCTCGTCGCCATGCACCATCACACGAACCATTTTCGTCCATTTAAACCACAACTTTGTTATTGCTGCTGTGCGACGCTGACTTTCCCTCGTGATTAGATGGCCACCTCAATTTCCTGAAATGGGAATTATGATGAACTTGCCTTCACAAGTCTGTACCGAATCTCGTTTTTACTACTCAAGTCTCTCGCTGAGAGGAAATTTAAAGGGGAGGGTGGTGTCCTTAAATGATGCGATTTACGCAAATTGGATCGCCTCTTTCCCAAGTTCGTGTTTAATTTAAGGTTAAAGTATGATGATACTCGGAGTGAGGAAGTATATAATCTAAGTTAGTATATGTCATACTCTGACAAACTCATCTTCCACACCACGACAAAATGAGGGCATTATTATTGTCACCTTCAGTCTCTGGCTGTCATCTCTGGTTTCGTAGTTGGTTTCGAGATTTCGAATAAATTCTGTTCTTGTTCAACCCACAGAGCCGTATGTGTATATTCAAATAACTACATACATATACACGCGGAGTGAATATATGTAGGAGTTGGGCCACATGTGTCATCCTCGCCAAACGAGATTGCTCATTTATTTCACAATTGACCGACGAGTGATTATAATGGGGGCTTGACAAGATCCCAACTAGTGGAAAATGTGCCCAATTCGATACTTTTAAAGTGGATACTTAAATATTTCTTCTTCGCCTTAACAAATTGGGCAGACAAATTAGACAAATTGCTCCACTTCTGCTGGTGTGGTGTCTTGTTGTCCCATTACATGAAGATATTAGATATATGTATGTACATGCCTTCGTTTGGCTGGGGATTGGGATAAGATTTGAAATAATTAGTGGGGAAAAAACAATCTTATCGCCCTGTGGACATCCATTCCGTGTGTGCAATGTAATCCCATCCCATTTCTACTACTGTCAAGTCAAACTGAGCTTGAAGAAGACATCTGGTTTAAATTTAATGAGTTTGACTTGTTCCTTTAAAATGACAATTATCACTGGTAGTCAATAACGGGGTACACATCTCTCTTGTTCATGCCTCATTCTATGCCACATTAACTGCGAATTACACAAATTACTCTATTAAGATGGTCTGAATTTGCAAAGTGTTTTTCTCTCTGTGAGTTGTAATAGGTCCTTGCTGGTTTAGCAATTACGGGACAAAAAGCAAATCTAATTGGGTTTTGTATATATTCTTCCACTTGGGCTTATCAGCAATTAATGATAAAGATAAAGATGAATTTTAGCAGGAGGAAGAAGAGTTTCGGAGGCAATGCGAGACAAGGAACGAGTTTGTCCGTCAAATGAGTTTGTGTGCTGCACATCACAACAACGAGGAATTTGAGACGGGCTGGATTCTGTTCTGCTGACGATGAGTTGCTCTTAGGAGGGGAGCTTGCGAGGTTGATAATAACAGATCTTGGTGCCCTTTGGATATGTGGTAGGGTCCTATGAGTGTATTAAAACCCTGAAGTGGTTTGACTCCATGGCCACATTTGCGCCGGCCACACCCACTCAAAAATGTCCAAAAAACGCTTTCACCCCAGTTTTCACTCACTCAAATCCACGCCAAAAATCCAATTTTACTCGGATTTTGAAATTTCTTTCACCATTATACTCCCAGATAGTTGCTTTCCTCAATCCAATATCAAACTCAATTTTATTGATGATTATTTCGCAAACATAATTTGTTTTGTTGATTACTACAACAATGCTCATTCAGAATTTTAAATTTTAAAAATACTTAAAATTTCGAAAAAATTGAGTTTGATATTGGATTGAAGAAAGACACTATCTGGGAGTATAATGGTGAAAGAAATTTCAAAATCCGAGTAAAATTTTATTTTTGACGTGGATTTGAGTGAGTGAAAACTGGCGTGAAAGCGTTTTTTGGGCATTTTTGAGTGGGTGTGGCCGGCGCAAATGTGGCCATGGAGTCAAACCACTTCAGGGTTTTAGTACACTCATGAGACCCTACCACATATCCAAAGGGCACCAAGATCTGTTATTATCAACCTCGCAAGCTCCCCTCCTTAGGAAAACCGTATGTCGTTCAATTGACATTTTAACGCATTCCAAGCTAATTATTTCCTGTTGCCTCGTATATAAATATCTTATTACATCTTTTCTTATGCTCTTTCCAATTCCCCGACTTTGAAGAAATGAAGGATTAGTTATGGGTGACTGTATATGCAGTTAGTTGTGGTGGCCTGATGCTGATTATGTGCAGTTGTGTGTGTATTGTCTTATTCGGAAATTGCATAAAGATGGTCAGAATGGATTTTAAAAATGCAATCGGATCTTATATGAAGGAAAGAACCTTAAATTTATGTTTGCTTTATATGTATTTGAGTCCGTTCACATATTATTATGCAATGTTTTGTTTTAATTAGTTACAATAAAAGTTTGTGACGTTAAGTGTCATATTTTTTAATAGTCCATAAAATAAATCTTCCCCTTTTACATTATCAGGCTTATCTTCCCACATTTCTCATGATCGGCCTGAGATTTATTCGTGGTGACGAATAATGGGAGTTTCACTGGTTTCTGCTAATGCGACAATTTAATTTATACATCATTACATTAAATTTAGTCAGATTAAATTTTAAAAAATAAGCAGGTACTTCTAAAGAAACTTTGAGGAATAGCTTCTGCAGACCAATTGATGTTACTAAATATGAAAGTTGTATCATTTTGAAACTGTGCTATATACAAACAAAATTCTCAATTATTCAGAAATTCCAGAAAATACTTATCATTATCATTATGCAGCAAATATATGTAACTCCATTAAGCATTATCCATATTAAGAGAAAAAAGACAAGAGGAACCGTGATTTTCAGTAGAAAAGGTTTTAAATGCATTCTTACCGAGAAACTCTGGTCATGTTACGTTTATCAAGTGAACCTGCGCCTCTGTGTAAGATAAACGCGGCGTCCTCTTTCGAGCCAGTTTTGAAGTGTTTCGAAAATAGATTCAGTTTTGGAATACATGAAAAAAAATAGATTCGAAGCATACACAGAAACATATTATTATTTGCATATAAATGTTACTAGATATCTGAATGCATATACACATGTACATCTTGAGTTAATTTACATTTCACGTTTATTATTGATAAAACTAGAACTCCACTTTACCAAATTATCTTTGATCTCTTTACTTCTGAGGATTTGTTGAACTTTGACTGATACGGAACATTCGGTGGTGAGACTTTGTAATAAAGACCCCAATCATAACTAGATCAGGTCGAGAAATGTCTCACAGACAAATTGGTTTATGGTTCACTCACGTCCCAGACATCACATTTCTCCAATTAGCGAATATCGAGAAATTCTAGATGTGTAGGAAAGTTTTCAAGAAATGAGTATTGTTATTGGTCCACTCATTAAGTAGTCGAGTGAACATAGCAAAGTTTTAATAAGTAACTGTTATGCTATGAAAAGAGAACATTGCACTGATTCAAGTTTGCCACATCTACGTTTTAGTTTATTTCGGAAGTTTAGTTTCTGAACAAAGTTTCAAAAACACTTTCTACACTCTTACAGGATTATAAAATTAATAAAAATTCGTATTTCATGAAAATACAGTAAAGTATAGATTTTAGTGGTGGTTGGTTATAGCATCAGCGGAAATAATATCAATTTTAGTATAATTTTTATATAAATATAATTTTAAAATGTAAGCTGTAAATCCTCCCATGCACAAATACACACATTGAAAATGTATCAAATTTTTGGATAATTTATGAAATGCATAAAAATTTTGTCAAACATTGATGTATAACCAACTTCTTTGATAATAATCAAATGAACAACCCGATCCGAATTAGTCTATGAATTAATTGAATTCTTTGTATTATTACTACATTTTCGTCATCCGATGTATGAAAATTACACGATGAAACTTGGCTCATCAAAACTTGGCTTATGAAAAAATGATGTCCACATAATGAGAATTATGAACATTACAAAATCATAAATGTAACGAATGAGACGACGGCCAGCTTTGCAACTGTCTCATTTTTCTTGCATTACCCCGGCGTCCAGAAAGAGCATCGGAACGAGTGAAATATTTGCCCCAGCTCATTTCGAGTGGCGGCTGTATTGTTATCCTGCTCAGTTAAATAGACCGAATTATTGTCAACTGTTCGGCGTCACTTAAAAAATCGGGATAAATAAAGCCAATAAGAGACACAAAGTAAGAGAGGTTATCCAACTTATTGTTATCCAAGTTCGGGAATGGTAGTAACTTTGGGGTGGTTAGCGTAGGACAAAAGCAACCCGCGATCCAGAGGCAACTCAACTTACTTACGGCACACATTTAGTTAATTCTACGCGCTACTCATTTCTGTTTAGTTTTAAAGTCTTGGAGTGAAAATGTCTTCAGTTAATAATCATGCAACGAAGGTGAGAGGGTTGTTATCATGGTTTGGTTTGTAGTGTACTGAATTTTGCTTTTTATTTTAGGTCGGCGAAATATTCACTGCGGCAGGAATGGCTTTCAGTAAATTGGGGGAGCTGACGATGCAACTTCATGCACCGTTGGATTCATCTGGAGGGTAAGGATAGTTAGTTAGTTACTTAATGGTTCTGACCAGTGGTTAATAACTGTTTGAATTTGTTGGTACAAGTTATTTTTGCTTAGAAGGATTTAAGAAAGCGAAAATATAGATGATATTAATGTAATGTAGTGTAAATGAGAGTGTTTATCTTGGGTAGAAAACTTAATTAAATTTGATCCTCTCTCTGTAAAACTGTGAAATAAATTGTATGTTATGCGTATGTCTTGCAACCTATACGACAAGTTTGAAATTGAGTGGCTTAATTGAATATTGCGTGTATTCCTTCATTTTTTAACCTGAGTTAATTATATGTCATCTTGATAGATCAATATGGACGGACGAAGAAATGGAAATGATGCGCTCTTGTATTTCAAAATTTGGAGAAGAATTGGACGTTATTTGTGAACGCGTCAAGTCTCGTAGCGCGTAAGTTTCCTTAATTAAATTCTTGCAGACCAGTGTGGAAATATATGTATACATAGTACTTTGTGAAATTGATGGGGGTTACTGGTTGTTCATAGGTCACGCCGCCGAGCAACTTTGAAAAAGAAAACCTATGAAGAGATGGGATTACCGTTACAGGGAACCCCACCATCTGCAATTGTGGTCAACTCAGTAATGGGCATCACTGCGTCGTCGTCTCCATTACGGAAAGTGGTTGCAGCTAGTACACCCATTCAACAGAAACCAATCACCCCGACGTCCATGAAGAAAAACTCTGAAGTTACTCTCAATATGTTGAACGCTTCCGATGGCGATGTGGAGAATTTGAATGCGAGACTCGACTTTGATCCACCTTCAGTATCGTCTTAAAGTAGCTTAAAAACATGTCCTTATATTGTATGTACAATATTACTCGTATTTTTTGAAAAAATATAGCGTGTAAGCCTAACTGGTATTTGTCTTTTATATATATGTTATTGTTGGCGTAAATGTTGTTATCCTCGTCACGTATGTAAAAGTTGCGTTCAACTCATTGAGTTGAGAAATAAAACAGTATATAGAAGTACAAGTGCTCGTTGTAATAGTATCATGGAAAAGTTGTGTTTATTTTTAAGAGATCGTTTGAGCCCAATTACCATTATTCGAAGACAAATCATCTAAATAATAGATGCATACAATTTTGATGAAAATATTATACTGTAGTAACATAAGTTAAACTATATGATAGATTGCTGCAGTTAAAAGTTTCCAGGACCTTGATCGATGATGTCGTTGCAGTTTGCATACGTTCCTGATAATCCATACAAATGACCATTGTACTTTGTGTCATCAACGTTATCTTCGAAAAACATCTGCAAAATTATAAATACACAAATTACGTATCATTACTATATTAATTAATTTTCAGCATATATAGTAGAGTAATAGTACTTCTTTCATTTTGAAAAAGGTGAGCCCCGTCACCAAAGAATCACTTCCGGCTTGATGTTGTTGGCCCAATCGTTCGATTTGTAACTCGTCTGCGACCTCTTGAAGCCCGCCTTTGAGGGTTCGACAGCTCTTCATTAAATACTGCAAGTCAAGAGATAGTTTTAGATTGATTAGAGTTCATGTCATTTCATCAGTTATTATAATATACACCGTATATATTATATACAATATACGACTCGTATATAATATACGAGTTGTATATAGTAAGTAATAAAAACTCTGTCCTCTTACTTTAATGTCATAGACGAATGGAAAATGCAGCTTCAACATTTCAAAAAACTCCCCTTCGTTTTCTGGGAGGCGACGATCGGTGAGGATGCGGTATAGGTATCCGAAATCATACCCACTAAATTCACATTGAAGATCATTTATTGTTTACATTATACTTATTTATACTTGTTTATTATTATAAAAGTACAATTAAAATGTCAATACTTATTTACCTGTGGAATGATATCCATCGCACATTTTCATTCAACACCAAACCTGATGTGATCAGCAACTCGGAAAACGCAATTGGATCAATACCATCAGTTTCGTGTTTTTGAAACTGAATTCCACAATTTTGCAGTAATTCAATGCTATCGCTAGCATACATGTCCTCCCTGATAATATTATAGGAATTAACACATTACAACTCATCAATGAAATTAATGCATAACTTATAATAACTTACGACAAGCTAAACTTGAAGTTAAACTGCCAGGTTGTAATTCCTCCTTTGGGCAATTGACCATGCTCATTTAGCAACGTAATTCCGGCTTGAATCAATCTTAGCGCATCACAATTTACTCGAAGAACTTGGTATTGAAATTCCTGCGACGTCCTGAACACGCCGAGAGGTCGAGCAACAACGCCTGGAAATTCGGTATCCTGTAATAATAATAATAAACAATATATATCACTGGGTCCACTACTACCTAAGAATCATAAATACAAGGTCGTCTAATTTACAAAGCATTTCTTACCATTGCCACATAATTGTAATTCTGTCTAACCAATGTTCGAATAGACCTAAATTCCTCGCGAAGATTGTGCGCCCAAACGTCCCTGATTCCTGTTTGCTCTTCAGACTGCACTGGAGGGTATGCCATGTTGTGATGACCATTCAAATGCTCTCCATCTAGGAAAAATAAATCACCAAATTAATACCAATCTTCGAACCACGGTTATTCCAACAAAATATAATACATATAGACATACTTCTACGTCTATAATTTTGCGTACGTCGATAACTTTGCTTGTAAGCATAATTATAATACATGTTAGATTTATTTTAGCCTAATCACTATCTACTAAGATAAATTTAATATATATTTTCAAAATATATCTCCAAAATATGTTTCCAAATTATTTTATTTCGAGGAGCACAAGTTCACATGACCTACTTCGAAAAGCGTTTTTGAAAAGTGATTCAGCAATTAAAATGGCCGGTGTGAACTTTGCAATTATTTTGCACGGTTGCTATGGAAAATGCATAATTTGAAATGTAACCTGGATTTATTAAATGTTGTACCTGAGGAGTTGAGCTCTGTTGGCCGTCGAACCGTCATGATGCAAGCTGGACTAAAAAACACTTTGAAACGATTGCCGATTTAACTATAGGACGACATATTTCTTAAAAATAAATAACAAATTGGCAGAAAGTTAATATTTTCAAAGCTAAATGACAGTGTAAAGTCGCGTCAAAAAGAGGCAGAATTCGCCCAACTTCGTCACTACACACTACTAGTTTCCTTCCACTAATGTTTACTAAAATTATGTAATGTAAATCTATAATATATAAAGAATATAATAAATATGCCTGTTTTCTACTATATTTTTTTTGTCATAATATGCAAATTTCGGAGGAAATGGAGTCAAAGTTGTTTTTAAAAATAGTAGAAACTAACAACTACTTCTTCACAGAGATTGTTGTGAAGGTTATTAAAATGTTATCGTTCGAGAAATCTACTAGATTGCCATTTGTAGTTAGTTAACTAGATAAACAGCAATGTTGCTGTGCAAATGGAAGCTGTGTGATGATACAAATTTGGGTGTTTTATTGTTGCAATCCGCCCCAACTCCAATGCTGCTGCTTAATAACGTTGGACATGGTTTTTTAAAAGTATCAAGAAAATGCTTTGTTCTTCTGCTTTGATGCATGCGAACTTAAAGTTAATTAATTTAATGCTAATTATGAACTGGCAATGGTTTGGTAGCATGAAGCATATTATGCTGTTGTTAAATAATAATCCATTACATACATAATTATTTTTCTGAACTCCAGATTTGACTGGCATCATCATTATTATTATTGCATGCCGTATGCAAGATTGTACACACAAATTTGAGCGTTACATAATAACATCACCTTCAGCAGGTGATGGGGCCCTTTATAAGTATAAAAATAGTAGATGTCGTTTATTTGTAATACGAGCCTAGCGTGTCGCTGAAAAATTAAAATATTCTTTTTTGCTATTACATTGACGGGTAAAAAAAAAATCTTTAAACTAACGACACATGTAACAATTTCAATATCATGGAGGAAATGAATATTTAAATGTATATAATACATCTGTAATAGTATGACAATGTAAAAATAATAAAGTGTTTAAGATTAAGATATTTAATCAGAGTCGGAGGAAAATCCGAATAACTCTTCATGTGCGTGTTGTTCTGAAGCAGCTCTGGCCATCATGGCTTCATCCACCTCGACGGTATCAGCGTAGTCAACTCGATAAACTTTAATGATCAAATTCGGTAGTACCTCATCACTGGTGATAGGTGTAGTAAATTGCATTTCCTTAGGCTTTGCACTTTGATTGGAAGAGCGTTCTTGGTCTTCTGATTCGTCAGATGAAGAAAAAAATTCCCACTCAGGTAATTTAGGTAAGTCATTAAATTCAAAAATGGCTTTCTCTTTAAGCGCTTTAAGGCTAGCAAATTCTTTAGATCTGAGTTTCTCGATAATGTTCTTTACCGCTGAAGTTGGAATACTTCCATCCGGGTTCTTTGGAACTTTCCTATAGTATCCATTTTTCGCGGCTTGCGATAATCTGGCACGTTTCTTAAACGGGAAATAATCATTGGACGGATTTCCAATGAATGGTGCTTCTAAATCTTGAATTTTATTTAACCTCAAGAGATCCATAAATCGGTGCTTTATGCCGATAGAAATATTCCATTGCGAAAACCATGGGCATTTCGCTTCTTCCAAAGGATGTTCCGAAATAGTCTTCAGCGAATGTGACAATTTAGTTTTCATCAGTTCATTTATTTTAAGCATTCTGAAATATTATCAAATCATGAATAACAATGTAATACATAACAGTTAAAAACTGACTTTAATAGTTACATTATGTATTGTATTGTGTAGCATACAAGGCAGTTGCAAAATCAAAATAATTTCTAACCTGGCAGTATCGGCAATGTCAAAATTTTCAGCAGAAAAGCTTCCAACGGATTGAAATGCAAACCGCTGTTGCGTAATTGGGCAGTGCTCTCGATTTAACATGTTAAAATGGAACACTGCTCCATCGAGAGCTCCCTTCCGGATGAAGTGAACTATATTTTCACTAACCCCTCCGACATATTTTCTTGAGTCTTCGTCACGGAAAACCTTGTAAAAAATAAAAATTAACCCACATTGATTTAAAATTGAGGTCAATAATCCTCCAGACTAACCTGTACATCTCCAAAATATATGTGCTCCTGCATTTGAAAAGCCTGTTTGGGTTGAAGCCCAATCTTGTACACAAGCGACGTTAAGGCACACGTGAAGAAATCTCGAAGCAAGGAGTACACCTCATCGTCGAATTTGTCACGAGCTCCTTTTAGGTCAAAGCGATCGTATGGTTGATTTATTCTGGATAAAGGGCCTGTGCTGTGAAATGTTCCAGCATCAAAATCTGTACGCGCAAAGACGTGTCTCCTTGTTTTATTTCTTCCTGCTCCTCCTTCCAGCCGGACCTCATTTTCCTCCGGAACAGACTTTTCTTGAAGAAATTTGGTAATCTCCTTTTGCTCAGGAATAGACCGTCCTTGTTGAACTTCCTTATCTTTTGGGACATTTATTGCGTTGTCCACTGCCCTGTTTTCAGAGATTAAGTATAACATTAGCATGTGAAGTCTCAATATTTGTGGTTATAATTGGCAACTTACAAAACCTCAGCACCTCCAAGTTCCTCACAGGCACGTGTCAACGTTACTCCGTTTTTGTCATCAATTCTGACTCTCAAACCATCATAATCCTGCGTTAACACGCATCCAAGGTATTCTATATCATCTGTATCTTCACACTTATCTTCTATAACTTCATCTTCTAAATCTTCGTCTTTAATATTTTCGTAGGTACGTGCCATATCGTCTAAGTCATGCTCCATAGCTTCGTAGTCCTCTTCAGTATATTCATAATCATCGTCCTCTTCATACTCATCGCCGTTGTCAATAGTAAGATCAATAACTTCAATCGGATCCTGATTTGTTTGTGAACTGCCTCTTTTTAGTATTTGACCATCACCTGGTAGTGGTTCTGCTTCATTCCCCACATTGTTATTGTTGACGATTTTCCCCTTTCCTTCACCGTCTTCTTTGACGTTCGGACTTTCCTCCCGCTCGCTTATAATTTCCTTGAGTATCTCCACGTTCCTGTCAATTTCCTCATCAGTTATAAACGGATGCTTCAAATTCTGTGGGTTAAGCAGTGTAAAAGACGGTGGATTCTCCCTCTGCTGGAGTCTTCTCATGGCCAGTTTAAAAATCATTGTGGCTCTACTTAAATCATCTCGTTTTGAAGTACTCTGCAGTAGTAAAACACAAATTAGTGACAGAGTACAAAAAATATAACCATGCAATAATTAAACAACTTAAAAATCACAAGTTGTGATTCACAACCAACCTCATTCTTCTCCCCGGCGTTGTTCCCATTGTTGTTTCCAGGTCCTGGTTCCCCTTCCATTGTGAACACCTCGGTCACCACAAGGAATCCAACTTTTTATATTGTTTTTTGAAGTCTCCTTAAAATTAGCGTTTATTAAACGTTTCTTCACAAATTTTTAAAAACGTTTCCTCAAACCAAAAAACGTGCGTGTCTTTAAAACCAAGGAACTACAAAAATTTCCATTCAAACTCCAACTCTACGTTGATTCGAGACCCTTTTTTGCTGCTCAGAAATTCCTTCTTCTTCACTTCAGAACCTTCTTCTTGCTTCTTCAGAACTTCAGAACCTTTTCCACCACGACTCACTCCACCAAAGGCACCTTTTATTACCTCCTCAAGATAAATTACATAAATTGTAAAGATTAATTTGCAAATTGCAATCAACTCGAACAGAATTCTAAAACTGTGAACTGTGAACTGCAACTCATCCTCACTGAGGATTCCGCAGGGTTCAACACTTCTTCTCAGGTCAGTGGCAGGCAAAGTGGGAAAACGTGTTGGCTGCCTGGTGAGACTTGGCGGTGAGAAAAGTCTCAAAATCCTTATCGGCCAAGCGACGTAACAAGTAACCAAGCGGCCTCATCTTGAGACAAAGCCTTGCGGAACATTCACTAATTAAATGAACTTTTTAAATTATTTTTTTTAACTGACATGACCCAACCTTTGATAGGTGATGTTGTAATTATAATATTGGTTTGATTGATGTAATATCTGGACGAGTCCGCAAAAGAATCACTAACGAAAACTTGACTCACTTTGCCGCCGCCGAGAAGAGCAGCAGCAGCCGTGCAACAAATTTAACACCATTGTTGATGTTTTTAAAGTTTATAAGGGCAAAGAACGCCAAAAATACCGGGACAAGTTGAGGACAATTAGGTTAAGAGGGGATGAGAAGGAGGGATTAATTGGATTACTGGAGTATGATGGTTGTTGTTTTCTTAAGTTGAGAGAAATTTGGACGATCAATTAAATTTTACTGACTTAATTTTAACTGTTGTTTTAACTGGTTGGTTAATAAGTATTATCATAAGGGTGGGAAGAATTCAAGTTTGGGGGAATTACGAACTAATTATTTAGTTTGGGTACAGCTTAACGGTGATAAGTGTGAATAAATAAATCCAAAATGCCGTTGGAGGAGGAAGGAGGGGGTGGAGAGGAGTTGGGAAATAATGGGGAGAATTCGGTAAAAAAGCATGGATGGAAATTTGTAATGAATTATACGTTATTTATGCGTAATATTTATTTTTGTATGTTTTTAACTTGTAGAGCTCATCATCCGATACTGGGACCAGCTCGTCAAACTCGAAAGAAAAGTTGGAAGATTTTCAGACAAAACTGGTTAGTTTATGAAGGATCGATAATATAAGAAATTGAGGATGAAGAATTGTTTATTGCAATATTACAATCATAATTCTATTAATTTTTAGGAACGGGACAATTCGAAACGTTTTGAGTATCTTCTTAAGCAGACAGAAATCTTTGCACATTTTATGTCCGGAGGGGCTCGTGACAAGTCACCCACGAGTCCGTTGAAAATCAAGCCAACCAAAGAAGAACGACATCGGAAAAAGTTGGAGAATCGCCGCATGTCGGAGGCTGGAGAGTAAGCTGGAGTTTAGAATAAGCATACATGCATGCAGTTGCATTAATAAATGATTATTAGTCTTATGACTAATTTACAATTTATTAATTTCAGTCATCGTCACCGAATGACGGAACAAGAGGAGGACGAAGAGCTGATGACTGATGCCAACGCTGCATTAAAAACCATTATAAGTTTTGATGTATCTCCACCGTACATCAAAGGAGGAGAAATGCGAGATTATCAAGTTCGAGGATTAAATTGGATGATTTCACTGTACGAAAATGGCATCAATGGAATATTAGCAGACGAAATGGGTCTGGGCAAGACTTTGCAAACCATCTCATTACTGGGGTAAGCCCCATAATATTTTGTTTCCTATGTAGAATCCATAGGTGATGAATGGTAATTTAACAAGATGACAATTTTTTCATTTGTTCAGATACATGAAGCATTATCGGAGTATAATGGGTCCTCATTTGGTAATTGTACCAAAGTCCACACTTGCTAATTGGATGAATGAATTTAAAAAGTGGTGTCCATCTCTACGAGCAGTATGTTTAATTGGAGATCAAGAAAGTCGAGTACGTTAATCGTTATTAGTACATATTTATTATGCGTTTTATTAACTAATCAATTTACACAAATTCAATGTTTTTTTTTTCATTCTATGCATAGGCCACATTTATTCGAGATATCTTGATGCCAGGCGAATGGGATGTGTGTGTGACATCCTATGAAATGGTGATCAAGGAGAAAGCTGTTTTCAAAAAGTTCCAGTGGAAGTATTTAATAATTGACGAAGCCCATCGAATCAAGAATGAAAAATCCAAACTTTCCGAATATGTGAGGGAGTTCAAATCTGGAAATCGGCTTCTACTAACTGGAACTCCTCTTCAAAATAACTTGCACGAACTCTGGGCATTACTTAACTTTCTCCTCCCTGATGTATTCAACTCTTCCGAGGTAAGCAAGTAAAATAATGTGCAAAGTGATGATGGACGTGTGACTTGTTATATATAATTAATTAATATTTAAAATAGGATTTTGATGAATGGTTCAATACCAACGTCTGCTTAGGCGACAATGCCCTTATTGAACGGCTTCACTCCGTACTTCGTCCGTTCTTGCTTAGGCGATTGAAATCAGAAGTGGAAAAACGTCTCCCACCTAAAAAGGAGTTGAAAGTGTATGTTGGTCTCAGCAAAATGCAACGTGAATGGTAAGTATAAGTAAAACTTCTCTGCTTGTCCAGATGCAGGCTTACTTATTGTAGCATGTTTTTATATGTATGTTTTACAAACTAATCAATTATGTATCTCAATTTTTAGGTATACAAAAGTACTTATGAAGGACATTGACATTGTCAATGGGGCTGGAAAAGTTGAGAAAATGCGGCTTCAAAACATTCTTATGCAGCTACGAAAGTGTTGCAACCACCCCTACTTATTTGACGGTGCCGAGCCTGGCCCACCATACACAACTGACATGCATTTGGTCACAAATTGTGGAAAAATGGTTATATTGGATAAATTGCTCCCCAAACTCCAAGATCAAGATTCTCGTGTCCTGATTTTTAGTCAGATGACAAGAATGTTGGACATCCTTGAGGATTATGCTATTTGGAAGAATTGGCAGGTAATTTTAAATAGTTGGTTCATCGTTACTATATACATACATATATATATCATATATATCATGCGAGAAGGTCATGGTTTAATTTTGATCTGATAATTCGCACAGTACTGTCGCTTGGATGGTCAAACTCCACATGAAGATCGCCAGACTCAAATCACAGAATACAATTCTCCCGGAAGTAAGAAGTTCTTGTTCATGTTGTCCACAAGAGCTGGTGGTTTGGGGATTAACTTGGCCACTGCTGACGTTGTGTAAGTAGAATTTTTTTTGCTGTGTTCACAAAACATGCCAACAGCATGATTAAATGATTTCTACGAACTTTTAGAATCATCCTTGACTCTGATTGGAACCCCCAATGCGACTTGCAAGCAATGGTAAATAAATATTTTTGTCTTGATCTTAATCTGTACGAGTTTTGATCTTGATCTATTCCTTCAAATTAGAAAAATTGTAGCGTTCTAAAAACTCTTGACTTTGCATTTTATAAAGTAATTTCTCTATTGTCCAGTCCGAAATTTTTATGGTTTGCTACGCAATACGAACCAGTTATTCAAACGACGGTTTATATTCCTAAATGCTAAGTGCGTTTATGCTTAACTCATGAGCAAATTGCACCAGTCTTAGTTTATCTATTTCGCAAGTTACAGTTACCTAGAAATGAAGTATGGACGCAGCTTAAACATTGTGTTAAATATTAAAAATTGTAATTATTTTATTCAGGACCGTGCTCATCGAATTGGACAAACCAAACAAGTTCGTGTGTTTCGCTTCATTACTGAGAACACAATTGAAGAGAAAATTGTGGAAAGAGCCGAGGTTAAGTTAAGATTGGACAAATTAGTTATCCAACAAGGTGAGAATTTGATATAAATAGAAAAGCTTGGTTTCAGACAATATCCTAAAGTACTGGCGTACGCCGCTCAACATTTTCTAATGTCACACTCACAATTGAGGTCTCCCAGCGTATGCTCTCATTGTCAGATTTAGATTAAACTAGGGTCAATCAATCTCAAATTTAATTAAGATGATATTTGCAAAACATACTATCGACTGCCTTTGAATGGGTGATTATATGGGAAGCGTGACAGATGTGCTCACTGCTCACCGTATCCGGTGCACAGTGCCAGGAACATCAGAAAAGCGAACAAATTATTTTAACGCCTCGTAGGTTCGAACCCCAGTCGGGGCATTTATTTTCTATTCATTTTTACTGACTTTTTAAGGGTGGAGGGTTCAGTAACCACCATCCATTTGACCTACGATGACCCGGTGACCGTGTGGGCGGAATGAAAAGTGAAAAATATCAAACTTTCGTACTTTTCATTCCGCCCACACGGTCACCGGGTCATCGTAGGTCAAAGGGATGGTGGTTTCTGAACCCTCCACCCTTAAAAAGTCAGTAAAAATTAATACAAAATAAATCCCCTGACTGGGGTTCGAACCCACGAGGCGTCAAAATTATTTGTTGGCTGTTTTTGATAATCCGCACACCGTGCATTTGCTCTGCATCATCTTCACGCTTCCCATACAATCACCCGGATCCATTCAAAGGCGGTCGATAGTACGATCACGTACCAAATTTATTGGTAAGTGTAAGGGTATTTCTCCTCTTTGGATGCAAATATCTCTGCCAAACCTGAGCATTGATAGACAATTTGTTTAGCAAATGTCATATTAATTAAATTTGTTATCGATTGGCACGTTTGGTCAAAATAGGAGAGCATTTGCTGGTAGACCTCCATCGTTAGACAAATACCTACCACGCGCTACCAACCACGTGTAAGTAAATAGGAATGCAAAGTACATGTTTTTAATTATTCTATAGGACGATTGGTGGACAGCAAAACAAACCAATTGAACAAGGATGAAATGCTAAATATTATCCGATTTGGGGCAGACCACGTTTTTGCGTCAAAGGATTCAGAAATCACAGATGAAGATATTGATGCCATTTTGTCAAAAAGCGAGGTGAAAACAAAGCAACTCGACCAGAAACTTGGAGCCCTTGGTAAGTAATTTCAACTATTAGTACCTAATTTTAACTAATTTGTAAATAATAAAAAAACATTTCGATATTCGAATCAAATTTTTGACTGAAGAAGAACTTTTAGATCACGTATTAATTTAATTTAGCAAATAATATACACACAATGTTCCCATTCTTGCTGAAATTTCGATTCAAGTTCTTAGCTTATTTGTGTGTATTATGTACTTGTTAGGTGAATCATCGCTAAGAAACTTTACAATGGATGCGCCGACAGAATCTGTTTACAAATTTGAAGGAGAAGACTATCGGTAATAATTACGTCATTGTGTATGACTTCCTATGACCGAACTGGTTATTATACCCTGATTACGATCGTTATGGGCTCTCCGGGTGGAGCCTAATAGGCAGAAACCAGCGCTCTTCCCCTCATTCTTTTCAGCAAACTGAGGAACGTGGCTGGTTTCTGCCTATTAGGCTCCACCCGGAGAGCCCATAATGATCGCAATCAGGGTATAATTTGACTTCTTCTATAGTGAAAAACAAAAAACATTCCTTGGCCACTGGATTGAACCACCAAAAAGAGAGCGTAAAGCAAACTATGCGGTTGATGCATATTTCCGTGAAGCACTTCGAGTCTCTGAACCTAAAGCGCCGAAAGCACCAAGACCACCAAAATTACCAATTGTTCAAGACTTTCAGTTTTTCCCTCCTCGACTTTTTGAACTCTTAGATCAAGAAATTTACTACTATAGGAAAACGGTGGGTTATAAAGTTCCAAGAAATCCGGAGCTTGGTGCCGATGCTCCAAAAATTCAACGAGAGGAGCAAAAAAAGATTGATGAAGCTTCTCCACTATCTGATGAGGAACAAACTGAAAGAGATAGTCTTTTAAACAAGGTAACATTAACAGAACTGGGCCTTAGATATTTATATCTAGACACATAATGTGCACTTGGTAGCATTTTGTGATATTAATTAATTAATTATTCTTGTTTGTTTATAGGGATTCACAAGTTGGACAAAGAGAGACTTTAATCAATTCATCAAAGCCAACGAAAAGTATGGAAGGGACGACATTGAGAACATTGCCAAGGAAGTGGAAGGTAAAAGTCCTGAAGAAGTTATCGAGTATAGCGCAGTCTTTTGGGAACGATGTCATGAACTTCAGGACATTGATCGAATAATGGCACAAATTGATCGAGGCGAGGCTAAGATTCAACGACGAGCAAGTATTAAGAAAGCATTGGATGCCAAGGTACTTTGACCCTTTGCAGTGCTTATTGTTTATGCCTAGCTAGTGCGTTTACTTGCATGGCCAACAATGTTATAAATCGTCATATTATTCCTTCTAATAGATGACTAGATATCGGGCCCCATTCCATCAGCTCCGAATTGCATACGGTACCAATAAGGGGAAAAATTACACTGAGGAAGAAGATCGTTTCTTAGTTTGTATGCTTCACAAACTTGGCTTTGACAAGGAAAACGTGTATGATGAGTTACGAATCGCGGTTCGGTAAGTATCCTTTATGCATATCTTTGCAAGCATATTTAAATATTTTAAATATTTTAATAATAATTATCTCTCCAGAGCTGCACCACAGTTCCGTTTTGATTGGTTTATCAAATCGAGAACAGCGATGGAACTTCAACGCCGATGTAATACACTGATCACCTTAATTGAGCGAGAAAATCAGGAGTTAGAAGAGAAAGAGAAACTGGACAAGAAAAAGCAGAAGAATAGCAACAAACCCACACCATCTCAACCCAGTAAAGTGGGGGATGCGAAAGGAAAGCGAAAGAGTGAGTTGTCAACTCCTGACCAAAAATCCTCTGCAAAAAAGAAGAAGAAGACGGAGTAGAAATATCATTCTTGTTTATCAATTGACCTAAAATCTTACAGCTCTTAATTCTTTTTGTATGACATTGACTAGACTTTCGAGAAGTTTCATTGTTTTTAGCCATGCGTAAATAACTTGTTCAGACAAGTACGAAATCTCATGTGAAAATTATTATTAGAATAGACAGAATATTACATTGACCGATTTTCTTGTTAGTGATTAAATATAAGATCCACTATTATGATCCATTCACCATTGTTATTATGTATTTAACGTTTTTACCAATATTTTATTTGAAATTGCTTCTATAACTTGACATTAAATCACGTGGTATTTAATTTATCATGTCTATATGATTTTATTTATGACTCAGTGCAAGGCACATTGTATGTAATAATATACTAAATTGTGTTATCAACGAAATTAAAGTTTGACTGGTTAACTAAATTGTAGACATCAAGTCATTTATATCAAATATGCCAGAACTAATCTCCATTCAAGACAAAGGACAAACAAGTTTGTTTATTTACTCAAACTAATTTTGTAACACAGATTCTCCAATGTGTAAATGTCCTCAGTGATGGGCGACCTCACATGGCCTCGACCTCATACATCCCAAAATAGGTCGTTTTACCCCGGCCTTAGGTCGGGAACCTTAGGCCTCAGCTTGGTCGGCCTCTCCAATTAAAAACCTCCACCCTCTTCAAAAAACAAGACCTCTGGCCTCCCCAATTAAAAAAACGAGACCTACGCCCTCTCCAGTTTTAAAAAACTGAGACCTATGGCCTCACTGGCTTCTGCCTCCTCAAAACCCTAAAAAATAGAGTCCTGATGCCAAAAAACGGCCTCAACGAGGCCGAGGCTGCCCATCACTGAACGTCTTATGATTGCATAACGACTACATAACTTTTAGCATACTTTAGTTATGCTGCTGCTGTGTTTATCCTCTAGCAAGAGTAGTTTAACGATAGAGAAAAGAGCTTGCATAAGTCAAGGATGGCTTGGCATCTGCATATGACAATAGCCACCATAATGTTGTTATGAACAGTATGCATGTAAAATTGATGGTTATTTTAATATGCACAAACTGATTCTGCACATCATTGCTTTGCTAACTATTTCCAGTCCAGCAGCATTTTTATTACTTTACTTACACAATCTCCTCCTTCACCAACTTATTCTGCTAAATTATGTTTGTCGTTGGTGTTATGCGGATAGAAAAATCATTCTCATTATATTATGTCATCCCAAATTCTCTTAAATATTCATTCCAGATTGTTCTCTAAACAGTTTCACACCTCAGCCCAATCAAGCCACCTGACTCGATGATAAGAAACCTCGTCTCATTGATTCATCATCAGCATCATAAGGTCACACATCACACATAAGGTCAGGAGGGCATGTTGGACGAGATGACACCTAAAAAATACGACAAACGACACTATCACTGGATGGCACCCAGCAAGCTACAACCTTGCGAAGCATGATGATCGCATGTGAACAAAAGTCCATGAGGTTCGTCCACTCTCACCGTTGCATCGTAAATACGCTTGTCAGTGAAATTCAACCCCGTTCAAGTATTTATTTATGCGATATCATCATCATCATCACCCACTAACCCACTCCAGTATAAGTTAGTAAAATAACATAAAAACCAAGGTATTTAGCATCCCAAGTTACGATAGCATGAGAAAATATAATAGGACGTGTACTTCTTCTCGTCATCGTCATCATCGCTGCTGCTGCTGCTGCTATTAATTGGTCAGCACGGTTGGATTGGAGCAGAGTTTAAGTGTTAATTGTGCAAGCGGAGCAACTAACTTTAACAATTTCGTTAGGAGTAAAGTTAACTTGGGATTGAATTGCAACATAATTTCCATCTCCTTCCGTATCCATGGCAACGCAATAATACTCGGAAAAGATCACCTGACTGGTCGCATTTTCCCACTCACTCAGAGAGAGGCTTCTCACTCGCAGAAAGAAAAGAAAGAAGTTGGAAGTCGAGAGGGGAAAAGTTTGTAGAGTTGTTTTCTTCCGTGGGGAAAGTTTTGGTCGGCAGCAGGAGGGAAGAAAGTTCGAGGAGGAGGAGGAGATAAGGCACTTAACGACAAGACTAGTTAACAGCGAACGATAATAGTGTCAAAAAAGACAAAGTTTAGTTCGGAAATCCTCAATTGAAATTATTATCCAGAGATCCATCCGATCGGCCTCTTTTTTTGTCGTGGAGTTGACTATTTTACTTGACATATTCTTGTTATTCTTGTTTCTTGTTAACTGAGTTTTTTATCGAGACGGAAAAAATATAGGTAAGTTTGAGTTTGAATTACTTTAGAAATTGGAAGGAAGAATGAGTATATGAGAGTGAGGCCAAGGGTTACGTTTTTTGTAGTGACAGTAGCTTTCGTAAAGAAATTTAAATAGTCTCCACCTAGCTGGAGTGATTTTAATTATTGTTATACTATATTTTTCCCAAGTAACTATAAATGATTCATGAGTTATTGCTATATTATTGCACCACAGCACGAAATTCACATCTTCATTGCCGTGATATTAGATGTTTGTGAGAAATAGGGCAATGTCAATGTCATAAAATATAAATTGAATTTGAGTTTGCATAAACATGCAATCTTAAGAAATTGACAAGACACTGAATTCTTGAAATGGTATTTTGTAGACATGGACGCTGACCAAGCCGCATCCGTGGTAGAGGAGGGCAGTAGCATCCTCGGAGACCTATACACCGAAATCACGTCATCCACCCTCAACATTGCATTGTTGGTCGCAATCCTCATCCTCGTGTACAAAATATTCAAGGGAAGGTCGGACGATGATGGAGACACTGCGGTCAAGGTGGACCCTCCACTTCCAAAAATGAAGAAACAGGACATGACGCTGGAAGAGCTTCGAAAATATGACGGGACTCAAGCCGATGGGCGCGTCCTGTGTGCCATCAATGGAAGGATTTTTGATGTCACGAAAGGAAAACGGTTTTATGGTCCTGGTAATGATTTCGCAACCATTTAACCACTCGAAGAGTGAAAAAGTGTAATATTAATAATATAATTTTATTGAATGACGTCTTTTGGATAGGTGGTCCATACGCTTCATTTGCTGGACATGATGCTTCCCGAGCCCTGGCAATGTTTCAGACAGACATGGTAAAGGACGAGTGGGACGATTTATCCGATTTGGACAGCAGTCAGGTATGGTATAATGAGTTTCTTTATCTTATATAAAGAAAATCGGGTGCAAAGAGTTCTGCAAACTCTTGGCAACATTAAAAATAAATGGATGAATGTCTTATGATTATTTTAGATGGAATCTGTTCGAGAATGGGACGCGCAACTTGCCGGTATATACATATACACATACATACAAATGAATCATGATTCATGAATAATGCAACGCTGCCGAAGGTTTTGCAATAACTTGTTCATATTTATACTCCTGTAGAGAAATACGATGTCATTGGACGGCTGCTCAAGCCTGGTGAAGAACCGAGTAATTATTCCGATGATGAAGATGGAGAGAAGAGTAAAGATGACTGATCGTGATCACATTTCAAATACGCAGATTTTCTATTTCTTTCCAATCCAATTTCAAATGTCTTCTGCTACTAAACCTAACTGAGAAATACTTTATCAGACTTATTATCATCATCATCATCGCTTCTACTACGGATAGAAGAACCTGTATCTAAAATAACTATATAGTTTAGATATGTATAAAAGTGACGAAGCAGCCGAGTACTGTCTAGATTATAAACTTTCATTCCGTAAAACACAGCAACAACTCAACGAGAGAAGGGACGAAGAGGAGAGGTTGTACGTATTTTGATTACAACCAATTGTTCTAAAACTTAGCAGTGTATGTAAACAAGTAACTGCAATGTAATGTTAATTTCTTGGGCGTTATACATTATTTTCCGCTTTGACAGCCATGCCAAACTTATGCATAATGAAATGAATGTATATTGAAGAAGATGGACAACCTAAAATTTGTCATATTATATAATTCTATTACATAACAAAATATATGTACGAGTTAAATAACTTCCTATCGATGTGATTATTATCATTGAAGAAATAATTAATAAAAACAGACATATTTAAGAAAACTTTCCTGTTTATTACTCAATTCTTGCAAAAAATCAACATAATTGACAGCATGAAAAAAGTACAAATATTGTATATTAAATTGTCCATATCATAATAATTATTAATTTAAACATTGATAAAATCCGCCGTACAAAATAATTAAAACATGAAACAAGGAAACGTGTACTTAATAATAGATAAATTGAATTTCAAGAAAATTGCTGGCGATTTTTATGCCAACAAAGTTTTACGTTTTTTTTTATAGAAAAGAAAAACAATTATACTCATTGAACAAGGATTGGCAAATTGACACATTTAACTCTCGATTGAGGAAAAGCTGATTTGTTTTCTTATATTTATAGATTTATGTAATAGATAATAGATGAATTTTTAATATTTTAAAATTTCTACCCAGGTTTGACTACCAAAGTACATTACATTTCATCATCATCACGGTTTTTATCCAGACCTTTAAATCTCAGTTAAGTAAACACCCGACTTTCATATTACTACATATTATATTATTAACAATAATAATTTATTATTATGGATTGAGATTGAATTAATTATTATGCAGCGATTTTTGTGCGCGTTGTAATTCAACCACATACAGCTCGCTCCATTATTTCTAATTATTCTTATTATCAGGGTATATTGTAAGTTGGACTTTTTCTAGTACTTAATAATCTATTATATTTAATTCATAATTGCATAAGGAATACGTACAGCAGTACAAAATTCAAGACTTGAATTTCAAGTGGTAGATTTATAGATTAGGGATTTAAAACTCATAGTATGTAGTATTGTATCATTGCATTATCGCTTTCTATATATATAAAAAAACGAAATATAAAAGCTCAAACGAAAAGTGTAGTAGGGTTATGCAGACTATTTGATGATTTATGATGCTTTGGAGTGATGTATAATTGAGATGAGGTGGGTTTGTAACCATTGTAGCAGGGAACATTCATGAGTTAATGTTTTCCTACTTGTTCAGTACATTATGAATTGAGTGGTGAAGCGTTTAACAAATTGATTTCCTACCGTAATTGACAAATTTGTAGTAAAACTAATATTTATAATAACAACATTGTAGAAAAACTTACAGACTTTTTGTTTCAAAAATGAAAGTGAATGATGGCTGGTTTGTTTGTTGGTTTGTTGAATTGTCAGATCATTATAGTTGAGTTGAGTACATTAATATTATGCTTGGTTTCGTTCGAATGACTAATTCAGTCTCAGAAATAATTCAGTTTTTGTATGATCTGCGACCACGGTATGCAAAAATTAGTATGCACGTGAACAAAAGACAGATGAGTTGAACAGATCCAATTCCAATGAGTGTTCCAATAAAGTAAGGACTCTTGCTTTTCATCCAGTCAATAAATTTTTCAGCACAGCCCTGAATCAATCAAAGAGATCATATATGTAAGTTATCTACATGTTAGAATAAGAAGCAGTAAGTCAATATTCCTTCCTGTCTACCTCTCTGTAAATCAATGAACTGGTAAATACGTCGCCAACGACTGGAAGTGATGCCGTAAATGGGATGGTCCGAGCCTTGTCACACTGAGAATCCGCAACATCCATGCAGCAACTTCTTGGGACCTATGAAACGAATTAGAGGATTAAGATGTTATGTTAAGATTGTTAGATTAAGATATTATGATAAATGATTGACAAGTACTGTATTTTTATAGTTATACCTCATAAGAAGTAGGTGCGATAGCACTCAAAGTCATGTCGATCGCACCTTGAGCCTCCTGTGGTTTGTTGCCCCGAAGCAAAATGTTAGAACTGTAATCCTTGTATCCGGTGGCTCCGCAGCATTTCATCTGTTCCCATCAAATAATGGATTAGTCAATTATTTAAACACTGGAATAAATAATTCATCAATACCTCGATTTGAATCATGTCCCAAGCCTTTGTGCGATATTCCTCAACGCCATAGTAATTTTGAACCGAGTTTTTCATCAAGTTTCGGAAATGGTTTACAAAGTCGTCCTGATGTAGGTAGCAATACACTCCACCAGCCAATTCCGCAAACGAAATAAGCAAGACAATGGCGAAAAACTATAAAAAAGTTAACAATCCATTCACAATTATGAAATGACTCATTCATCCCTTAATTCTGTACCACCCACGCTCTTGTTTTTTTTTACATTCTATCCCTTTGCCTTACCAAAGTGAGGAGGGTGGAAGACTGTTTGAAGCCCCCACAACATCCGAGCAAGCCTCCGAGGAGCATGACCGACCCAGCCACGACCAGAAACCATTTTCCATACACCAAGTAGTAAGCATCCTGATCCGTTGGACGAGCAAGGTCCATGTAGGGCTCCTGTTCAGCTAAAAGATAAGCTGACAAGCCCACAATAGCTGCTCCAGTGATCTACATATGCATAATGAAACCAACTATTAAAACGAGTCCCTAAGTCCTAAGTACAATTTTATAAGCAAAAAATGTTTTTATTTTCATATAAACTCACCAAAAACAAGAGCGCAACGTAGATAACGCCATACTTCATGCATCCGTAACATCCCATGATGACAACTTTTTTGTTTTACCGGTACACACGAAGATCTTATCTATACAACACAATTGATAAACTCAATCACACCAAATCATGAATACACACCCATTAAAAATATCTTTCTCACCAGTAGTTAGTTAACCTCCTCCAATAAATAACACTGTACTTCCTCTCCTCCCAGATAAGGATTAAATATAACGCTAAAACCTTAACAGATTCTCTGAGCAGTGAGAAACAACCAATGGATTACCCGTTTTTTGCCCTAATTGTCCCTTCTTTGACTTATTATTGATCCCAACTTATTGATTTCGATTTTTCTTATATTTTGAACAACTTTTTTGTACTTTTTGATACACTCCTCTCTTGCTACTAAAACCGACAACTAAAGTGTCAAACCTGTGTAAAGTATTGTATTGTACGTAGGGAAACAATGGAAATGGAGGCGGACCAACTCACTCCAATCCAAGGCTGCTAAATTAAGTGCTCTAAATGTTAGTTTATAAAAGTTGGGGTTGAATGGAAATTAAATGCAAACAATTGTGAGGAGCGAACAATGGACTTTCTTTTGGTTTTTTGTGGTAGGTAGTAATTTTAGTTGGTCGAGTGTCGTACTTATTTACTTAATCCGATCTCGGTTTGTTTATTTTGGTAGGCAGGGAAGTAAGAAGAGAAGAAAGCCAGCAGAAAGTAATATGAGGCATCAATATAACATCACGTCCGGCATATATATCTCTCACAAAGTAATAATAAGAAAGTGATATTGTAGCTTGAGCTTTGTGGTATATTCGTCCAGCGTTAACGACATCTCTCCGGATTCTACGGAAGGACGAGACGCAAAAAAACCGGGACAGCAGCCGGGAAATCTTTTACATGCTTACCAGTTTAGTGTCAGTCTAGTCGGCTCGGGTGATCAGAAAATCAGAATCCTCAGCTTTTGCTATCAATTTGATTTGCTACTGCAACTATCTTTTAGTCTTCGTTACTATTATTTGTTGTTGATATGGGCAAATCCAAGGATAAGGAGTCGAAGAAAGGAAAGGTTCAAATGGTAACTAAATCCGTGAGGAAATCACACGCACGGAAGGCGAAGAAAGGCGGTGGTAATTTTACTTGTTTTAGTCGAGTAGAAATCTTTGATTGATAACTTTTATGCATGATTTTCCAGTCCTGAAAGTCAAGGACGTCGTGAACAAACAGAGAGGTGAAGTGATTGAGGCTGACGAAGGTACGTACTAGTTTTGGACAATATTGAAGTGACACAAGAAACTAAACGTTTTCAAAAAATTGTGCTGATTTTATTTCAGCTCTGAAAGCGGAGAGTATTGTTGGACTGGGTGAGGAAGAAGGTGGCGAAGTTGAGGTGGAGGACGACGGTAAGTTTGTGATGTGACGACGAAAATTTAATTTTTTTCCAAACAGACGTTCCTCTAATTTTTAGGTCGGGCTTCCGGAATCGACATGGCTGCAAAGCATGAAGCCATACTGGATGAGATCAACGATCTTATAGCGGAACATACCAAAAGTTTTGATGAAGATGAAATGAAGGCTTTCCGTCGTCTCTACGCCATTGACGTCTTGTGCTCGTTGATCCCGCCCGGGGCAGAAAATTTGGCCCTTTTGTTCAAAACGTTGGCCACGGTAATTGAACGGCTTGATGCAGCGGCACTGCGTCCAAATTGAAATTACTTCAAAACTGGTGCAAATGGAAATATTTAATTAAGGAAATTCATGTATGCCTTAACTTAATTTAATTGTTTCATGGTTCAGATCGAAGTTCTATCAATCATTTTTTCTGATACAGTAATTGGGTAATGATCGATGAATTAATAAAGGTTAAATTACTAAATAATTGAAGATTATTGAGTACCTTCCCTGTTAAATTTCTAGTGCAATTAGTTAATTACTTTTTTTCAGCTGTTAATTTAAGATGAATTCCAGTCAAATTTCTAGTGCAATGAATGAATAATTTTTTTAAAGCTGTTAATCGAAGATTAATAATTTACAGATAAATCTCAGTAATCTCAGTATCATTATATGATGTTTTTATTAATAAAGCAAACATTCCAATTACGCTTATTTATTCCTCGTAACGTACAAATAAAGTGATCTCTTGTTATGATGTTAATGAAAATTGTGTCCCATGATGGAGATTATTTATTTAGTTACATTTTTTGCATAAATGTGATCGGCTTCGTTCAGAGGACATTTTCTTCAATTGTATTTTATTTTAAATAATATTGTGTAGAAGATTATAATATTATTATCTGATAAATTTTTAATTTCAGAAGAAAAGCTAGCACAAATTATAATTTTAAGAAATTACGTTAAAAAATTAATCCAAATTATCAATTACCGTTCGTCGTGACCCCCGTAGAAGTATTACAAAAAGCATCACCCACAATGTTTTCGCTACATTTGCTAAATAGATTAATTTTCCTCAGTTATAAATTACCAGGCATGAGGACGTTGAATCCTGTGGCGAAGGTGGTGAAGAGAACGCTCTCCGGGATCTGGTCGTGCCAATAACCTCTTTGATAACCTGTTGACCTTGGTGGATGAACAGCAACTGCGGAGGAACGGCCGCCTCCTCCTTATCCCACCAGAAAAAGTTTAACAATCATTACCAAAGTATGCTTACAATTTTTACGAAGATCGAGTCCAAATTATGGTAAAAATTTCTAGAAATGGATCCAAAGATAAAATCAGAGGAGACTAAAGTCTGAAAATCATGACTGTCCTGCCATGTACAACTTCATGGCGATGAGATTGTTGGCGTGGCTGCGTTGTGCCCAAGACGAGGTATGACGTCAAGGGAAATGTCGTTGGCACCCCTGTCGGGGGGAATAATGTCGAAAGAGAGACATGGCGCAGAGGTGGTGAAAGTGTGGAGAGTCGTGTAGGCCGATTCGTCGCAAAACAAAGGTTCCCCCTCAGCGATAAGCATTCCTGGAAGGAAGGCCTTCTTTTTTGGTGATTTACCTATACTCTGCAAGGCAAAACATTACGTAAGTTAAGTAGGTTAGTATTTAAGTACGATACATGATTGTTCGAGTGTATCAAACTAAAAAATATTTCATTTATTTTGATACACCCGACGGATATTTAATGAGAATCTTTTTGTTGTTTGCGGTAAAATGGGTGAATTTTTATACAGCTTTTGACGTAATCTCTACCAGACCATGCACGATGTGCATCATTCAACGCATTATCAATTGAACTACCTTTACCTAAAAACATGAGGGATATTAAACACTTAACAATGAAGAGGAATTTCTAGCCAGGCTTCAAGCTGCGTTGCAGTTTCAGAGAAACGAGAATAAAAGGTTTTTTGGTGCATGTTTTGTTTATTTTACGTAATAAAATGAACTGAATGAAGGTAGGATGCACTTGATCAAGAATGAAAGAAAGGAGTCATTGCATTGCATTATGAATTTGCAATAGAAAATAGCACACTAGAGAAGAATCTCAAGTCCTGTTTTTATTTATTTTCTAGCTGTAGTTTTCGTCGTGTAACGTGTCTTTACAGCATGTGCAGTTTTACAAAGTTGCATTGCATACATAGTGTTGCGTGGGTTTGGTATTATCTATGTAAATGGTGGTTTACTTTGATAGGTTTTTCGCATTCTGCAATTCTCAATTTTTGCGCAATTCTGCATTTTCTCGGTCGGCTCAATAATTCATTTTATCTCGAAAAGTTATGGGTAAATGCTGTGTCGATAGAGTTAAATAATAATGATCAGATTTTATAGATTATTATACTCGGGTTAAGAAATACGTCTCGTGACTACGTGACAATAGAAGAGTTTCATTTTAATCTCAAACTTTAGAATATCCACAAGATAAGCAAAATTTTTAATTGGGTTCCTTACTCAAAATGTAAATAATGAGATTACTTCGTCTCAAATCAACTTTATGTGATGCAAAGGCAGGAAATGTGCACTCACGTTGAGGATGAGGATGAGGAGTCTCATCTCAAGTTCCTCTCGTCTCACATTCTCATCTCATCGCCACAATTTGCAATCTAATCCCTGATGGATGACTTGCTTCAAGTATTTTACAACTAAACTACTTACATTTACCCAACAACCGGATTTTATGGGCCGAGAAGAAGAGATCTCTTAAATGAAAAGATATCAAGATGTGGATGATGATGCACCGAAAAAGTAACTGAACAAAGCAAGGATGCGATGCGGTGATGTTGATCGTCTTCTTGACCCTAGCTTGCTTTTACATAGTTGCTTTGTAGGAGATAATGCTAACTAACTAGGAAAACTCCTCAAATTCAACAAGTTAAACCATTTCTGACACAAAATAAAATAGGTAGACGAGACCGAAGGCATGCATTCAGCTCAGGTGAATTGAATGTAGTAATGAATGCACTTTTTGTAAAATCACCAGTTATCATTCATCTCTCTGTGTTGTTGGTGGTGGTACTGGTGACACGACGTGTTTAAGTAATAATTGTTATTTCGGAAAGGTGGGCGAGGTGAGTGAGTGAGTAGATTATTGGGGGTGTTGTCAGGAAGATGCAAGTTTCCGTAATTTCCGTGCCGTCACTACTTGTGACGTTTGTCGTCGTGTCGGCTAATTATGTCGTGTACGCCAAGGAGAGTGAGATTTTCTCCTCTATTGCCGAATTGGAACGTTTGTACAGGAATGAGGCGGCCGTGGTGAAGCAGTTGGATGAGTATGCGTCAGTTCTGGCGAGGAATTTGCATGTTATTAAAAAGTGAGTGTTTTTTAAATATGTGAAGTTTAAGTATGTTTCTGTGGGGGATAAGAAGAGTTGTAATAATTTGTTTATCTAGGTACATTGAAGATTTTAATAAAATTCCCTCGTTCGATGAAGAGACGGCAGCCGAAGTGGTGGCAAATCCCTTTACAGCGTTCCACATTCTGAAACGAACCGTGGTCGACTGGGAGGTTGTTGCAGATACGATTAAAAATCATACCAAAGCTGCCGGTTAGTAATAATGATAAGCACATTTTTCTGTACATTTATGAAAATGCATGAACGCTTAAAGACGAAAAAACTGATTTTGAGCAGACGTACTTGATGAAGTGATGCAAAAGGGGGACAAGATGCCCACGTTTGATGATTTCATTGGAGGTTCCATGGCCCTCGTTGGTCTTCAGGATACGTATGGCTTGAACTTATCCGAAGTGATATATGGCACCTTGGGGTCAGAATCAGTGCCACAAAGTCCATACGAACTTTCAGGTAAATTAATTATCTGGTTTCTCCCTAAAAATAAGATCCAGTAATTTTGTTAGTTCTGAAATTTCTAATGAAATAAAAATGGCAAACTTTCAGCCCGAGATTTACTATTCCTGGGCAAGGCTGCATTCAACAAGGGATTGTACGACCGGAGCATAAGTTGGTTGGAAATGGCCCTGTCTCGTTCGGAAGAGGAAAGTCAGAGCGTCAGCTTCTTTTCGCCCACAGCCACCAGGGAAGAAATTCTACCGTTTTTAGAGACCACGAAGCGTGTGGTAGGTATTTATTGCTATTATTAGATTATGAATAGCCTTTTATTAAGTAAGAAACATGACGTAGCATGACGACGTGCTGGACAAGCGTGGGCCGACTGGAGAAAATTGGCAAACTTTTCTAAAACCTGTCGATCAGAAGCTGGCTAAGCAAAAGAAATACTTGTCTGTCAAAAAGTACAAGCCAAAATTATACACGCCACTTAATGGGGCTGAAGAAAATGAAAATTATAAGGCTCTTTGTCGCGGAATCAGACTGCGGGTAAGTCATTTATTAAATTGTTTACGTCCAAAATTCAATGGCGCAGTAGTTACTTTAATTGTAATTATATTTGCTTTCTACGTCTCGGAATTTCTATAGAGTCCAAAACTAGACGCGCCACTCCGATGTCGCTACGTCGCACGTCCCCTGACGCGATCATTTATTGGACCTTTTCAAATAGAAGAACATGCAATTGAGCCCTACATCGTCACAATAAATGATTTCATGAATGAGGATGAAATGAAAAGTTTCCGAGACACGGCAAGCTCCCGACTAAAACGAAGTCTTCATCAGGGACGAGACGGTCAATACGTGGCGACTGACATTAGAACAAGCAAGCAGTAAGTTGACCTTGTTGATGGCTTTCCCATTAAATTGCATAAATAGATGTGTGAGCCAATTTGTGACGTCAATAGAGCATGGCTGACTCAAGAAGACGGATCTTTCGTGGACACGATAAGCCGACGAATCAGTGATGCCACGGGATTGGAAATATTTCCAGAAAATTTGGCCGCAGAGATTTTTCAAGTTGCGAATTACGGGATGGCGGGACGCTACACGGCACACACGGATTATCTCACGGGGGAGGATCACATAAGAAATCCGCTAGAAATTAGACGTGGAAATCGAATCGCAACGTTTATGGTTTATGTACGTACTTAAAATTAATTATCATTGGATTTAACGACTAATACGATTTGTAAATTTTAGCTCGAAAATGTGGGGGCTGGTGGCTCCACGGTGTTTCCATACATCGGGGTACAAGTTAAGCCAAAAAAGGGGACGGCAGTATTTTGGTGGAATTTAAAACGGGACGGAAGTGGCGACCCACTCACAAGACACGCTGGTTGTAGCGTGCTCTACGGCAGCAAGTGGAGTAAGTCAACCAAAAATGAATCAAAATGTGCAAAATTTCCTTTCAAAAAACAGAAATTTGACATTGAGCAATATCGCAATTGATGCCTGCCCATTAATTATTTCACAGTTACAAACAAGTGGGTTCGATACAATGCCCAATTTCAGAGAGCGTTATGCATCCCCGAGCCGGAGGATAATCGATCTGCGTCATTTCGACAATTGTAACACAAGCGGAACACGAATCACATCGCATTACTTGAGTCGTTATGAAATCAAAAGTCATTATATTTCCTCTTAAATCAAACCTGATTGAGGATTATTTTGTTATTTGTGATACTTTATTTGTGTAGTCATATTTTTCTATGCAGCAACTTCTTCATCTTCAAAGTCTGTCATTTATATTTATTTAACGATGCTAAATTATTGAATAGTCTTGATCAATCAAAAAACACGCCATAATTTGTAATACAGAGTTTTACATAAAGGAAGCCTTTCAATTTGAAAAATAGGCTTGTTAAGTAAGTAATTGGCTTCCTATTTTACTCAAATATGTAAGATCTCTATATGCATCAATCAAACTTGTGTCTTTTGATGTGATCAATCAAATTTAATAAGGTTTGATTTACCATCAAATAAAATTAGTCAAGAAAAACATGAATAACAAGCAAATTTTTATTATAGAATCACAACAAATTTCTTAGAATAACAAACAAGCAATTGATCACTATTTTTTCGTCGTGGCGTGTGTTATGTAGACCATAATTTGGAGATTCAAGGAGACGCACGTGTAGTAAACACCTATTGAATATTATACCCAAACGGCGAGCTCTGTAATAATGCATAAGCAAATGTCTAGCCGAAATGATTTATAATGTCAAAATTAGGTATTATCATCATCATTATTGCATTTATCTCTGTGTGCGTATTGCTTAGTTCCACTTTAGTAAATAAGTTACGGAATGACTGCGACGTAATTTTTTGTCAGTATGTGATCAGCTATGTATAAATCAAGCCAGGAACATCAAAAGGACGACAAAATATACCTATCAATTTAAAATCACAAGACGACAAAGCGCATATTATTACTAGATACAAATTGTCGACGTATGTCGTATTTTTATATATTTTTTGCGAGGCTGGAATGAAGACTGAATATGAGATTACTTTACAAAATTGTGAGTCTAAAGCAATAATCGTCAAGCGATTGAAAGTGTTTGATATCTTTACATATTGCAAAAAGTCTGTTGATTAAATTAAGGTCGCTAATATGACTATGTTGAATTTGACGGAGTGTGTGTAAGGAATGTCAAATGGTTTCAAATTTTCATGTCACGAACTCGTTTGGCGTTGCAACTCTTGCACAAAATGTGTCCATCTAAAGGATAACAGCCTCGTCCTTCAGCTTCGGATCGGAGGAGTAGTCCACAATCCTAAGCGAGTTTGTAAATATGTAGATTTCAGGTAATACTTTCAACGTTTTTTACCTTTTCTTACACAATTACGTTGAAATATTAAAATTCGACTAACCTCGCATTTGTAGCACTTCACGTGGAATGACCTGTCCAGGGCGACAACTCGTACAGTTTCAT
The DNA here is from genome assembly GCF_002217175.1 of Folsomia candida. Classification (NCBI taxonomy): domain Eukaryota; kingdom Metazoa; phylum Arthropoda; class Collembola; order Entomobryomorpha; family Isotomidae; genus Folsomia; species Folsomia candida. The sequence goes on from NW_019091209.1 coordinate 3,574,074, forward strand.
CATTTCCAGGTTCTGGCATTATGGGAAGTTCGCAAACACTGCAGCGTGGGGCAAATTTCCTATTTTTTGTGTGTATAGATATTCCATTTTAAACTTTGTAATTTAATTTTATAATTGCGGATGGGTAATGCTACATACTTGTGGAAATCCTCGATACAATAGATCCTATTTGCAGCATCGATAGTGAATTGGATTCCTTCCAAGCTTTTTGCACAAATGACACAAGTGAAACATTTGGGATGATATCTGAAAAAATGGAGAGTTTTAGGTATCAATAGTGCGAAGATGACGAGTTGAGACTCAGTTGGAAATGGATTTGTTTGATATTCTGATTAATTTAAATGGATACAAATTATACAGGAAATAACATACGGCTTCCCATTTGCTCTTAAGATCCTGTCCAAAATTGGATCCGAACATACGCAGCATTTTTCGAGTCGACTCTACACAAAAAATATTTATCTTTAAAAGTGCATCTGTTTTTCTTCACAGACTTTTGAAAGACACATCCTAAGAAAATATTTTTACCATGTAATCCTTCTCGCAGTATGGTTTTCCATCCACATGATAAAAGAAGGATTTGCCTTGAAGAAGACAATCGCAAACTCTGCACCGTAAGCAATTAATGTGGAAAATTTTATTCATGGCTGTGCATCCCGTCCCTTCACCGATAACTTGCTTCCCACATTTGCAACAGACACCTATTTACATAGATCGAAATATTCCATTTGTAAAAAAAATACTTCCCAAGCTTATGTACCAAATACATGTAATAATTTTGTGGGGCAAATCGGAATTACCAAAAAACACTTCATTCTTTCTCAACGAGGTCATCAAGAGGTCGGTAAGCGCATCAATTTCTGATTCTGTCGAAGAGGTCGGAATGTATTTATCCGGAGTGTCTAAATTTCTACGGTCCAACGAATTCTTGGATGTCGTCGAGTTGAGAGTCATTCTCGAATCGGTGCGGGGGACGATTGGTTCATAGATTGATTCCGCAGTGGAGGATCTCGCCTGCGTAATGAGTAAAGCATGAGACACAGGAATTGTCACTAGTAAAAAAAATAAATAAAGTACATACCTGAGAACTGCTGGAGGGGTAGAGGTAGGGCTGATAGTCGGCCTGGCTGACCGAATAGTTGTAATCGTTGTAATTATTGTACGATGAAGGAGGGACAATTGTGCGTCGAAGTTCCGAGTAACTCGAGCTGACCGGAGAGGCTGAAGGTGGAGGATGCATCATTTCTACACCTGGAGGCAGTGGGGGCAAGTCGCGTCGTCGGTCGAAAGACTCGGCCATGTTGTCCCGATAATTGTCTACAATTCACAAAATATAAAGTTTCATGTTGGTACAATTTACAAAAATCGGGGGGTCACTATTCCCTGACACTTGAGGGGTACAAGTATGTATATTACCTATTTATGCAAGCTTTAGGCGTCCTTGTCGGATGGATAAGTTCGATATGACAGTGTTTGTATGTATACTCAAAAATATGACACCACTATCCTCCCAGATTTGAACATACTAAGAAATACCCTTAGTCATGTATGTGTTAAAGCTTTACTTGAGAGCTTCGTTCGTAGCCAAAAATGACTAACTGCAAATATTTAACTAACATTTAACCACTGACCATATAAGTAAACATGTAAATTTATTACTGCACATAACATGCTGGACGAAATTTTTCCCCAGTGAGAACGAACATGTACATATTTACGTAGAATGCACGTATGTATACAAATTTCAGTGAAGTTCGTTGATAAGTGGCTCAGTCTTTTTAATGATGATGGCTGGATTCAATTAATTATTATGTAGGATTTGTTCTCGCCATTTAGCAGGTCACACTAAAAGCTTAACAAATAACTATACCAGAGTTAAGTCTCGTTGTTGAATAAAATCGAGTTAAGAAGATTAGCTTTTATTATAACGAATGGAAAATGGTGATGAATGAGAGTGGCACACAGTTGAGATTCAATTATTTTTACAACTTGCACACTATTTTTTTTGCTGCTGCCGATTCGTAGTAATGTGTACTTCTAGTAAATTAATTGACCAGGTTATGAACTTGGCATGCTCTTCTACGCTAGGCTACAGACAACCAAAATCGTATTGACTCCTTTTCTTTTTTAGTCAATCTGTTTCTCCTTGTGTGTAGTCATTTCATTATGGAAGAAGAAGAAGAAGCTGGTCGTATGTATATAAGGATGCATGGAGTGTATGTATGTACATATGTACATATGCATGTACATAAGGAATGGAATGATGGAGCAAGTAGCCAGCCTTGATTCCGATGAAAATGAATTCGTTAAACAAAACCTTCCAGAAAGTCAAAGAAATGAAGGAGTCGATACTCATCGCCTATTCATTTATGGATTTTTCATTCATTTTCATCATTATGCAGGCGACATCAAGTTCGCAGCAAGCAACGGACAAACACGGGGTTTGTTTTGGATATGTATGCACAACGGTTAAATTAGCAGTTGAATGTATTATACTGGTGAGGATTAAGTATGTCATTAAGCCAAAGTATGTAATGTAAATGTAAGTAAGACGAAGAAGAATGGAGATTGATGAGTGAAGATTCCACATGAATGTTCATTTTATCTGTAAATAGGTGCTCGTTGCATCCAGCCAGACGTATTTAATCGCAATCTAACGATGACATCGTGATGATATGATAATACTCAAGTGATAATTTGTGTAATGTGAAGAATGCTGCTTGTAGTTAGATACTATGTGGTTTGGGTTGGTTTTCGCTGAAAAAGTCGGAAAATGAATTCCTAGTAATGTTGGTTGGTACTACCAACTTGGTAGTGGTACACACAACCTGGATGGCTTAACCTTGTGGGAGGAATTGAGATAATGCTTACTAAATTGCTCTGTCGGTTATGTGTTGGATGAGAAAAACACTTGGGTACATGCACACATAAATTGGCATGATTGAGGAGAGAAGCTCACGTTTTATAAAATTAAATGTAAAACGTGAGTTTCCCTTCTCATTCCAGTTTGCAAAAGTTAATAAATTAGGAAGAAATTGATGTGCTAATTAAGAGAGATAAGAGATTTATTTGCAAATGTGCAAATGTACTCGGTAACCTTTTCTTGACTTTGCAAACTTTAGTGCGACTGGCATACGTGTATCGTACAATTTGCTTATTAGTATGCATAGGTAGGTCTTATATGCATGTATTTAGGGAAATGGATAACCTTTTATCAAGTGTTTGTTAAGTGAGTTGTGTAAATTATGACAATGGAAGCCTTTGACAAATTGTGGACGAACTTGAACTTAAGATAAATTTGGTAATTTCAGTTATTAGCTTACACAAAGTATACTTTCTCGGATGATAACCAGTTATTACGTACATGTAATTAACTTTTTAGTTCAACAGCTACTCTGTCTCATACGTATTTTGCCAAGTATTGGGTGGGGCTGTGGTTACACGGTATAAAAGGTATACATATAAAGATACTTATGCAAATGAAATGCACACTTCCTTATTAGACCACAATTACACATTTATATGTGCTCATATAAGGCGTCACCTGAAAAAAGTCTCTAATTGTTACCCTCTCTCTAAACACAACTACCTCCCGTTATGAAAAGGGAAAGCGATACCGGAAGTGGTTTTGTCTTTGTTGAGGCGGAGAGAAAGTCTTGTCATGCATTCGTAGCGGTTTTCTCCAGCACCGAAATAACGACACATATTTCCCTATACTGAGGCATCTCACAACTTTCGTCGCCCATACTTTCCCCTTCCCCCCAATTTGAAGTACCAAACAACCCTTAAACCCAGCCTGCTTTCACTACAAGTTAAACCAACCCAATCTCCCAACTTTCTCCACCCCAAAACCACACCCACTCATGAATCCCTCGCTAATTATACACCTCTTTATGAATACCCATCTCGTAAGTCGGACAAACCCCACGTCGTCTCCCCTTATGCCCCCAGTACTTCCTGCCTTTGCATCTTGCCGGAGGATTATCAGCGACATAATTTCTGGATAACAACATTTCATTCCACCTCTTTCTGACTTCCTCGTCTCCGGAAAACTTTCACATTCGGGACTCCAAGCGAGCCATAGTTTCAGAACCTCTCCTCGAGCCCTGTCTCTCTCTCTTTTAGCATGGTGTTGAGTTACAAAAGAAAGTCGTCGTCCGAGCAGTATGGATGGAACTCTCTCTCTCTCTCTGGAGCTTTAAGAGACCAGGCAAGCGAGGATATAAGCGTTATTTAAGCAGCAGCAGCAGCCAACAAACTTTGTATTCCTTTCACAGCCCTCTTTTCCTCTCGGTCGTCTTGCACTTTCGGACGGACGGCTATGCTGTAACACGATTGGATTGCATTCACACATACACAACATTCATTTCATGCAGGCTGCGTTAAGGGAATAATATAATATCTGCGGAAGAAGGGTTTTATATATCCAGCAGCAGCCAGCAAGCAGCCGACTACTACAAAAAGTGAACTTATTCCACTCACTCATGCTAACACCGCACACAGAACAAAATATTATACCCAGCAGCAAATTAATCACTTAATTTACTTGCTGCTGGACTGGATGGTTGTCGTCGTCGCTTCTTATTGTTGTTATCCACCATCCCCCCAAATAATAACTGGTCTGGCTAATTGCACAAATAATCAAACCACAACATTATATTATATTTGTGCATTGACTTGACATCATCATCGTCGAGAGTGGAACCAAACCACAAAAAAGTTGTGGGCACGACTTCTTCCTCGAGAGTTACTTTCTTCTACGGCTGGAGAAGAATTTACAGGACAGGCCAGCGAGGAATATTATTGGTCTGATGATGAGTGTCGGCTTAAAGAAAAAACGGGAGAAATTGGGACCCAAGTTTAAACTACTTCCGGTGACTTTTTATTACGAGGTGAGAGTAGAAGAGGAGAGTGAAGAGTGACTTGGGTGTGAGAGTCCGGTAAACATTTTTGCGTTGTGACTTGTGAGTAAGGATTTTCTGGACAAAGAGTTTGTTTTTATTAAGAGTGAAAGTGTAAATAAATAGTGATTAAGCTGGAATTTTATATATGGTTGATTGATTTGTGGGAAATGTGCGATATAAAGTATCAATAAAGCTGAAATAAAATGACATGACCGCATAGTACACCCCCACCGCATCACACTTCCGTCTCGACGTCTAAATATATGCGGCCAATTTCCTCTCCAACTAATAAACCAAACCTGGCAGCATCATATAATTCATACTTTTGGAAAATTTGAATCCTTTCGACCACGACGATATTACCTCAGAAACTGGTCATTTTTTTAACCGTTTAAGTTTTAGACTTTTAAACACAAGCATCGTGCCACCCACGGATTATTGAGTATTTATTTACACCAACGAGTAATACCCCATAAAATGCGTGGGTGGATGGGAAGTTAGCTAAATGCGGACTATAATTATGGACATAATAAGAATAATAATAATGGTGTCGTGGACATAGCTGAGACGTTGTTTATGAACAAAATGAAAATGGAAATGGTGACTGGAGAAATTTGGTAGTTCTACCACAACGGGGAACGAACGAACCACGCACATTTTCTGCTCAATTTACCACACCACACCCCCACAAATTTATGTGGGTGGTCATCCCGACTGTAGACTAGGAGGAATGAAAAACGGATCCAAACACAACAATCAAGAAAGCAACGCATGTAATGTAATGGTGTAGATTGTCGCTAGTTGGTTGAGATAGCACCTGATCAAGCTCAAGAATTTTGCTCCTTGTCCTTTAACCTCTGCTCTGAAGAAGATAAACCGGAAGTAGCAAAATGGCTGGTCAAGTAGGATCAAGTTACTTAATGGCAAGGATGAAGCTCTTTTTCTTCGCAGCTGCTATTATTTTTGTGACATTTTTGCACCCATCATGTAAGAATTAATTTTTAAACCCCTGATTATTAATGTGATGGGAATGTTAATCAATAATTTCAATGATTACTTGAACTTTAGGGTGCGACATTCTGAAAATATCGATGACTGGAGAGGGATTAAAGTCTTTGGGACGCCCAGCGACGCTCACCTGCCATTCTAACGATACTTCGATAGCATCCGTAAAGTGGATATTTGAAAACACCGTTTTACCATCAGTTCCACCGAAATCTAAAAGCTCGTCGCTTCATGAAGCGATTCATGTCATTCCTAATGTGACCTTTAACGACTTTGGGAGGTATTTGTGTAGTGCTAATCTATCCACCGGCGAAGTGCATAATGTTACGCATGAACTTTTGTTCAATGGTGAGGAATTTTTTCTAATTGAAAGTTATTTTTAACGTTATTACTATATAATTCTTGATTATGACACCGAATATTAAATTATTTGTTCCAGTAAATGCCAAAGTTACGCTCAATGCAGTCCATGAAGTCAAAGAAGGAAGTAATGTTAGCATGACTTGTGCCGTGACGGGCTACCCTTCTCCGACAAATATCCACTGGCAATTTTCTCATCGACCAGTTGCAAATTCTGAGAGTCACAGCACGTCTGAAACGCGGAGTAATCCTGCAGAGATATCTTCCACTTTGGTGATGATTAATGCAACGCCTGAAATGAATGGGACATATGACTGCAACACGCCGGATGGGACTAAAGAGACACATTTAGTTGTGAAAAGTAATAATCAGAGCTATTTGGTCTTTGACTTACTGGTTAATTTATTGTACTTATTGTATTTTCGTTTTTGTTTTATCACCGCTTTTAGGTAAACCTACGTTGAGATTTCAACTAGTAAAAGCTGTTGGACGGACGCAGATTTTTACCAACTGGACATTATTTAATGGAAACTCGAAAATAAAAAACCTTGAAATGAAGGTAACACAAGAATAGAAATCATACGATTACCATTTTTACCTAATTTGATTAGTATGAATGATAATGTGCAACCTAAATGCTTACAGTACTATCAAAGCAAAAAGGTCGGTCCCGTGAAAATATCCCTGAGTCCTAAAGCAAACTCGTATCTCATTACTAAATTAAATCCTGGAGAAACGTACTTCAATTTCTCAATTTCTGCCATAAATGAAGTTGGCCAACACGAAGATGTTTATGACATTGATGTCGTAACACTTCTCGAAGGTTGGTGATTGAGATGAAAAAATTTATGTATTTCCATTAATAGAAAACACATTAAATTTAACTATCTCTACCACCTCTTTTGTTATGTTCCTTTTTGCAGATCCGCATTTTGTACCACAAATTTCAGTCAATGGATTTACCTCAAACACAGTTACTCTGGGTTGGAATGTATACTCGAATATTTCAGAGTACTTTAACTATTACAATGTATCCTACCGACGAATCCAGTCCGGTATTCCGCAGTACTACACGGCGTATGAGCATCCACTTATGGTTGAAAAATTAAAACCTGGAGCTACATATGTCTTCAAGGTACAAAAGCGGAGCCAGCATTAATCACCTAATTGCATATTATTAATTCACTCAATCAACTCGTTAGTCAACTGATATCTTTATGGATACTTCTAGATACAAGCATGTTCTAGTTACATCAAGACATGCGAGGCATATTCACAAGAAGTAAATGGAACTACGATGGACGGCATGTCTAGCGCTCCACAAAATTTGAGTTTGAATTGTCAATACGACGTAAAGACTCACGAGACTCTTGTCAGCGTGGGTTGGGATGAACCCAGCGATCCACAAGGTTACATTGGTGAATATGAAGTGACCTTGACGGGAAATGCGTCGTTCTACGACAAACAAGGAAAGCAGGCTGAAGATAGAGTTCCGCCAATTACGAAAAACGTATTGGCAAACGCTCCTCGAAAAACGGACTTTCCTGGTCAACCTCCAAACACACAAATATTTGTAAAGTGAGTGAAAGTTTGTTTGTTCAATCAAGTTAATTGGTAGTTTGTTTTCATTTCTGATAATTTGATAATGATTTATCTTGATGATTTACAGCGTTTGTGCAAAAACACGTTCCAAAAGATGTGGCGCTTCTGCAGAGGTCAGTTGCCTCACGCCCGAAAGTATTCCAGATACTCAAGAACTCAGCCAAGCTTCTTGGAAAGCTGTACAACGAAGCAACAGCCAGCAAATATTTTTCATGATCAATGTTCCACACATTTCTCAACGAAACGGGACAATTTGTTGTCTACGCGTCATTGTTGTTAGATTGGGCAAGGATCAATCCGTGCATGATTTGAAACCTCCATCTGAGATGGAGATTTTCACCTATGACGCGATACACAACGGGACTAATTCCGGTGCGTATCTTGCCGAAATGCTGGATGCCAATAGGTACATTTTCTAGTATTTAATGATGATAATGAAGATTTATAGATAATTTTACAAATATGTTACTTTTTTCAGCCGACATATAATGATCGGGGATGGAGTTATGAGCGAGAGGTTGCTTTGTGAGAAATGTTGGCCACAGAATGACTTTAGCATGGGCGCATATTCCTATCGACCTTCGGGACACTACCCGTCCGCGAATGCTATTCCTTTGAAGCATCACCGCAAACGGCACACCAGTTCAAACGGCCAACAACATTCCAACATTCCCCAAGACGGTCCCTTAGACACTGGCAGCACATACACTGCATATTTAGATGCTATCGGTATGACATTGGGTCACATGCATAAAAATAAGCAAATGCTTTTACTTCAAAATTTCCGGCGTAAAAAAATAATTTACCAAGGAAATTTTGGAGTAAAAGCATTTACTTATTTTTATGCATATGACCCATTATTACTTTTCCACGTAGTACGTGCTATATGCAATGTTGTAACTGTTGGTTCACTGTTTCAGTGGTAAATGACAAACATCAAAGGATGCGAGCCCAGAGCAAATATTTTCTCCCCTTGAGACCCGTTGGAGCTGATTCTCAAGAGTCAATAATTCCTGGCGTTGCCATCATTTCTAGCTTGATTGTGACATTAGTCGTCGTGCTAATTGCTCTCATGTGCGTCATGAGGTGGAGGAAGGAAGAGCCCGGAGATCAAGAGTATGGTCTTTCGCACTCTATCCAACAATGGTGCCGCCGATTGCGAGGCCAACAACCAATTCCGAGCGAGGAGCCACCAAACTTGCCACCCTTGTCAAAGGACGAACTTGTCAATGCCTATTTAGAGCGGCATAAGGACTCTGATTTAGGATTTCAACAAGAGTTTGAGGTAATTACTTGGACTAGATAGATGTTTACTTGCTCGAGTTACTTGGGCCGACTTTGATATAATATGCCTTTGATATTTTTTTTTACTGTAGAAATTACCTGATCGGTTTTGTGATCGTACCGCGCAAGCATCCGACAACTCGAGCAATGTTGGCAAAAATAGGTACCCCGACATCAAAGCGTACGATCAAACGAGAGTGAAACTCTCAACATCTGAGAACGGATCTGATTACATCAACGCCAACTTTGTCGTTGGCTACAAAGAGAGGAAGAAGTTTATTTGTGCACAAGGACCAATGGAAACAACCGTTGTGGACTGGTGGAGAATGATTTGGGAGGTAATTTGAAGTTTTTTGTAGTGTTTTTTTTTGTAACGGTGAAAAATACAATCATAAGAATGGTTTAAATTTCAACAGCAACATGCCCACTTTATCCTCATGTTAACAAATGTGGAAGAATACAACAAAACGAAGTGTGCAAAATACTGGCCAAATGAAGGTTCAACCAACTACGCGGAATTCATGGTCACACATTGTTCGGAAAAACGCTACTCTGGTACAATCCGATTTAAACCTCAATTACCAAGTCTTGAATTGATTTTCATATTAATCTTTTGTATCACAAATTTGCAGACTATCTCGTAAGGAACCTGAAAATCAGTAAGGCACGCTCCGGATCTAATGTTGAGGATGGGAATCGGGAAGAGCGAGAAATATTCCAGTATCACTACCTCGTCTGGAAGGACTTTATGGCTCCGGAACACCCCGTGGGAATCCTCAGATTTATTAAAAGATTTAACGAGGCGTATGCTCCTGATAAGGGTCCCATCCTCGTGCATTGCAGTGCGGGAGTAGGTCGTACCGGAACTTTAGTGGGATTGGACTCGATGCTTCAACAACTGAATGAAGAGGGTTGTGTGTCAATATTTAATACAATTTGCGATCTCAGACACCAACGAAATTATCTCGTGCAATCATTGGTTAGTCAAACAAGGAATATATAGAGCTGGAAAATTGTAACGAATAAAATTCGGATTCGTATTAACTACAAATTTGATTTTTGAAAATTGCAGAAGCAATATATCTTCATCTACCGTGCTTTGATGGAAATGGCTCAATTTGGAGACACTGATGTGTCGTCTTCCGAGCTCAAGTCGCATATCGAGAAAATTAAAGGTTGTGCTGTTGGGAGTACAACATCTCGTATGCAAGAGGAGTTTGAGGTACTGTTAATTATTTAAATATTAAGCACTATAAAGTAACCATTATTTTCAAATTGTAATGCATCCAATTAATTAATTAACAGAGACTAGTGCAAGTAATAGAGGATAGAAAGCCATTCACTGTGGGTGCGTCGGAAGACAACAGGCATCGCAATCATCACGAAAATATCATTCCTTATGACAGGAACCGCGTGCATCTATCTCCCATGCCATCACTCAGCAAAGAGATTAACACGTATATTAATGCTACATTTATCGAGGTACGTTTCAACCAATTCTAACTGGAATAATAAAGTTATAACTAAAGTGGTGTTTTTAAAATGTAATGTGTTGCATTTACTCAGGGATATGACAGTACTGAGCAATTCATCATTGCTCAAGATCCCTTGGAAGTAACTATTGGGGACTTTTGGAGAATGATAGTTGAGCAAAACATTCGGAGTATTGTGATGTTGTCAGAGACTGGTGAAGAAAAATGTACAAGATATTGGCCTGAAAAGGACCAGGAAACCAGTCACGATTACATTAAAGTCAAATACATGCAGAGTCAAAGTTTTCCATTTTACTACCGTCGGGAGTTTACTGTCACCGACACGAAAACAGATCACTCTTGTCTTGTCACTCAGTTCCAGTACAATGGATGGCCCGTCGGAGAGGGCGAAGTACCTCAGATTGATCGGGGCATCGTTGAATTAATTGATACTACCTTTAAATACAAAGATACATTGGAGGGCAATGTTGGACCTATAGTTGTGCATTGCAGGTGAGAACATTTTTGTGAAGCCGAAAACAATACGAAGGATAATATTTAAAAATTTATATTTATTTTCTAGCGACGGGGCTGATAGAAGCTGCATTTTTGTGGCACTCGCCATTCTAGTTCAGCAAATGATGAACGAATCTCGAATCGATGTTTTTAGTGTTGTAAGAAAATTAAGGTCTCAACGACAAGGGTTGTTCCGTAATTTTGTAAGTGCACTTAAATTAATTAATTCTTACTCCCAAACTAATTGTGTAATTGCATAATGTTATGCCCCCTGTTTCTGCCATGTAAAAAAAATAATCGTGTTATTTTCGTGATTGCAGCCTCAATACGAATTTATTTACCGTGGATTGCACACATATGCTGAACTTCATGTAGCAAATGGGAACGCTGGACACTGACTGGAAATATGATGATGATGATGATCTGCTTCTTGCCGTTGTCGCTGTTGTTGTCTATTCATCAAATAGTGTTTGAATATTTATAATTTTCATACTAATAGATTTAGGCAGGTTCAGAGTTTTATGTCTTTTACAAAACTGTCATCTCAACTGGTCATTCCGTTACTAAATTGTACTGTTCATCGTTATATATTTATCATTGTTCTTATGATTATTATTATTACTACTATTGTTAGATGACTAGGAACAGAGAACGAGAAATGCGTAGTTTTATAGCCTATTTCTATTTAATAACTCTGACAAACTTTCTCCCTGGAGTGATTACTATTATATACAGCTTCTTGACTCCCAACTTTACAACAAAAACTGTTTTATAACTTGATAAGATTTCATACTGGATATTTTACAATTTTAAAGGAAAAATACTATAATTAATCATAGTATATAGTAGGCACATGTATTTATGTTATGTAACATTTATTATGGATAGCTCAAACAAATGACAAGATATAGTCCTACTAAATCTTACGTTTCTATACAACAAATAGAATTGTACGGAAAACAAACAAAATTCCATTTACATAACATTTAGATCTTTGGAAATAGATCTTTCTCTCCAAAGACGACAACCGGCGATATATGTTTCAGCAAGTTTCTTACCCAGAGAGATGCTGAAAAATGCATCGAAAAAACAGTGCAACATATAAAATATTCCCTAAAACTGTAAGACTACTGCACAATCGCGTCGTCCATAAGTAACAAAGAAAATGCAATGCACTCCTCCTCTGGTATATACAAATATATGATTGCCGATTTGGAAAAAAATTTGCACACACCATTCAGCACGTGGAATAATGTTGTGAAATCCATTTGTGATGAGTGGGAGGGTGAGTGGGTGGATGGCTGTGGTGTATGTACACACTGTACAAAAATCTATTTCCTGTCTCTCCTGAATATAGAATCAAATACCAAAAACTACACTAAAATGTCATTGCATAATTCGCAACGTTAAGTGATATAGGCTAGTTTTATACGTCACAATTTGCATTTTCGGTATTAACTTAATATAAATTACATGCATGTACAACATAATTTAACTAACTAAAAGTAAGTATATATTAGGATTGACGAGTCTTTTGTTATTATATTATTATGGAACAACGTAGACTGACGATGGCGTAAATACAAGCCTTTTAACCAAAGTAAACCGAAAACTATCACTTATTTTTATGTGCTTAATGACGGTGAACGGTGCACATATCATACACCGCTTAATCCTCGTGTCATACGCATTTTCTAACTTGTGACCTATGCTTGTGACTAATAATCATAATTTGCATGATATATTTCCTCTCCTTGAAGTATGACATGATAACCTTCCCTAAAAAAGAAGTCTCAGCTTTTCACCCGATTCTTCCGAAGCTATGAATTTGCATCCTTTTAACACAATTCCATAATTTATGCATAAGCCACAAGAAAAATCATGGAACTCGTGATCATCAACATCGGCCTACTACCAGCTAGCTACTTGCATGGTATCCGACGCCCGGGACGAAGCCAGGCATGACTTGGTGTGTGGCGTGATGATGAAAATGTCAGAAAAATGTAGAAAACCTGACCCGGGCCGACTAAAGAACATCTTTCTTTACACACGGGGTGACTGCAGCCGTATTGATTGATTTCCTGATATTTTTCGTGCATATGCTCAGCAGCGTGTAAAAGGCAAGAAAGAAGAGGAAGAATAAGGTATGAATAATACGAGGAAGTAAAAGAGTTGCCTGGTTTGGTCGGCTGAGCTGAGCAACCTTAAATCCAATCTAGCAACTATTGCGACGACGACGACAAACGACGACGTCGACAACTGCCTATGCTCTCGTAGTGCTGCTATCTCTATCTATGCCCACCCGCTCACTCACTCAATAAATCAATACTTTTTAAATTACAAGGAGTAGATGGAAGGAACAACTGGAATGAGCAGTGAGCTATGAGGGGTCTGTTATGTATGTAGAATACAATTGCCAGAGGTAGTAGTGAGAAAGACAGGTAGATGTAAAATAATACGGCACAGGAGAACCAATCCAGTAATTGAGGGCATACATTCATATATGCAACCAACTATTAAATATATTTCTCTCCCTTATTCGCCCAACATTTTAGTACTTATCATCATCCAAGTCAAATAGTATCGGCAGCATTGCTGAAAAGATGCGACGCGAAGTCTATCCATTTAAATGGTATCGAAATCTGAGAAAGTTCTGTCCATCCAGACAGCATCAGCAGACGAGGAGCTGCATGAGGAGTCTTTTAGACAGTCAGGATTTTTAGATGCCTCAAGAACAAGTCTCACAATCACACAAGTGCTCACTGTCCAGTAGTCGTCTCACATTCCAATGATGCCATTATGTTGTTGCATCTCTCTCCAAGTCACCCTTGAAATTCAGACGATGTGAACTTTGTACGTGTGACGAACTGCACATGTCTATCGCAGCGATGATGAATCTAGTTTAGTTTGATATTTTAAGTACATTTTATACTCATTCATTTCATTCCTCCCCATGGGTAAACTGGACAAACGATTTTACTCGACCTGAATATTTCCATACTTCCACCGGCCTTGACTTCCTTCCGTCCTTCCTTTTCGTACAGCAACTAACTCTAAAACTAACCAACTAGAAAATATCTCTTTGAACCGGTCTCTAATATTCTCGGTCGCATGCACCAACCAACAACAAAAGTCGATACGTGATGAGACATTATGCACATGTACGGATTGTCCTACTGGAGAGAGAAAGCTTAGTGGTTTTGTCTCAAACTACCCGGCGCTGTATTAGTACGCCGTGTCTTATCGTTCCTGTGAAAGTAGTTGATCAAACCATTTTCATACAAGTAACCAAGATATTAAATGGATGATAAAACCGTTGCGGAATTTATTTTGCATGCAAAATTATCTTCTAAAACCTCTGATCTACTAGTCTCAGCATTCGTCTAAAAGTTGAGAGAATGTGAACCTATTATGCAATTCATTTGTATCTCGTATTCCGTCTCGACGAGGCTGGCTGGCAGGCAGCAAACTCTTTTACATTGATTTTTGCATGGGGGATGATGATGATGACGATGATGGTGGCGTCTCCAGGAGAGTGAGAGAGAGAGATTCAGTTGCCGTTGCTTACGAGACGACGACGACGACTCCTCCTTTTGCTCTTTTTACATTCGCTTTTCGACCTACACACAGATCGCATCGGATCAGAAAAAGACCAAGTTGGAGAGAAAAAGCCAGAGCTCTTTCTTGATATTATTATGTACATGTTCTGGAAAGACGCTTCTTTCTCAGCCTCCCCGATCTTCTTCTTGTCGTCGTCGTGCTATATTTCTCTCCTAAAAGTGTGGAAGGAAATGCAAGACTTTGCATCATTCTCTCTCTCTCTCTCTCTCGACTTTGGGGATTTCATCCATAAAAAGTCCAAAGAATTGAACAGCACATAAGCATAGATACGGACACGGACCATGTACTACATAATATGCAATACTGTTTAATACGGAGAATAATAACAAGGTTTTTCCTATCATGGTTACTTCTCGGCTGCCTCGCCGTACATACGTTTTTACTCCAAAAAGCAGCAACCAACCTTTTTACAGGAGTTGATGATGAGTTGCTGGTTGCTGGTTGCTTGGTTGGTTGTTGGGCCACCGTTGCTGGTTTCCTTTAGTTGCGTTGTTGCTCTCTGTCGATTCGATGGTGAGGAAAGGGTTAAAGCAAGCAAGCCACGCTGAACTGAACTGAATGTGGTATGCAAGCAAGCAATGGACGGTATACTAAAACCCAGTGCAGTTGCGTCTCTCGCCGAGTTACCTCCAACGACGACGTGGTGACCGAGAACGAAAAAGATCCCGAGTCGGGTATCACGCTGCCCGATGTACTGTAAAAGGTGCCTTAGAGGAGGATGAAAGTCGCCCACTTTCTCCAGGGCGATGTGTTCTGCCTGGAGAAAGTGGGGAACGTGCGACTAATCGCAGTCGCCCCTTGACTTTTGGTCCTTGTGGGTGTGGTCCTACTTCACCCCGGGGGTGGTTCATTCACATGATGTCTGAATGTATGAAGCCATGAGAAAAACCATGAGTATTGCCCAACCGTATAAAACATAGCAGAATGCACGACTCTGACTGACTGAGAGTGGTTCTTGTAAAGGGGGTTTGAGTTTACTCCGTGCTATGCGAGGACCGACTCTTCTTCTTCCCATGAGCATAGCATAACAATAATAATAATAATAGAGGTCTACTCTACAGACAGAACAGAATACGTATCCTACACCTACTACGGCTGCTCCTAGATAAAAGCTCTACGGCCAACTAAAGCAGTAGTAAGAGCAGAGCAATAGACACTGCTTTTGCCGTGCCATCCTCTCCTCTTTAAACGCGCTCCTCTCTTACTTCTACCCCGTTTGCTTGGTGAATACTTTTATCCGTCAGAGTTACATACTCACGAAACGAAGCAAAGCACAATTCAGCAGCACAGGATCGAGAGCAAGCATCGAACGAATAATGCTTTCTCTTCGTCTCTTACATAGTCCACCACCACCACCACCGCCACTACTGCTTCTTCTAGTACCAACAATTAACGAGATTCTGTAGGAAATTTTTTGAAGAATTGGTAAAGAAGGAGAGACGAACCAAGTTGCAGCATCCCTCGTCGTCGTCGTCGTCGTCGATATATATATAACAACACTGCTTCTTCTTAATAAACTCTTGAGAGAGGGATCCTCTTCTTGCCACCACCACCGACCCACCGACTAAGGCTAAACTAAACTAATACTGCTCTGATTGTTGTTTAACAACTAACTGTTCAATAAGTACCACTCACTCGCGAGGAGTGCGAAAAGAAGAGACCCGCAAATTTGTGCAAGATTGAAAAAAGGCCGGACGGAGGACGATATCCGCAGAAGAAGCATGACCTTTGGAGGAGGAAAAGTGTAGCCCGGTTTATTTTCCTGAGACGGGCACAAGTTTGGCGTCGGGGACTTAAAGAAAGATTGGAAGGAGAAGTTGAAGTTGACAAAGTGTTGGTAATTATTGGACCCGAGTTAAAGGGGGAACGTTAGTTAAATTGTGGGGACTTGTGTTAATAACCTTGGAGTTTAAATGTGAGATGAGACGGGAGAGGATTGAATTGGATTTATGACTGGTTGATGTGATTACGAAAGGGGAGGAGATCATGTGAGAAAAAGTAGGGACATTTTAGGACATCAACTTGATAAGTATTATAAAATTGATGCCTACTACTGATGATGACGGTGAAACTGGAAAGAACGACGAGGAGAACGACCTTATTTGTGGATTTCGAAAAAGGTCTCACATCACCATCGTCATCATCTTTAAGAGAAATTGTTCCTGTGATTGAGTGAAAGTTCTGATATTGACGAAAATGCTTTCGTGGAATGAAAAGTTGTTGTGAATATAAATCATATTTTCAGTACAATTAATTAGTAGCAATTACTATTAACGTTAAGAACGTATTAATTGCTACAGAGTAATTTGTTATATAAAGTTGTTAATACCTATTAAACCCATCAGTATAAAAATGTATGCTAAAGGCAAAGGTTCTGCGGTTCCGTCAGATGCTCAAGCTAGAGAAAAGTGAGACTAGTTTTATTTTTCAAAATCTATTTACAATTGGGGGACGCGATTTTATTTTTATGTTCTGATTTATTTATTTTTTCAGGCTGGCACTATACGTTTATGAGTACTTATTACACGTTGGAGCACAAAAAGCCGCCCAAACATTCCTTTCTGAGGTATTAAAAATCAAATTTTTACTGAAATTTGAAATGCTGCATGTAAAATGTATGCTAATGATTTTGTATTTCGTAATAGATCCGATGGGAGAAAAATATCACGTTGGGTGAACCCCCTGGTTTTCTCCATTCATGGTGGTGGTAAGTGAACAGAAATAGTGCATTATATCGAAACTTGCAAAAAAATGTGTCGATATGTATGCAGGAAATATCTGTCAAGTTTATTGGTTATTTATTGGTACTGATTTATCATTGCAGCGTTTTCTGGGACCTGTACTGCGCTGCACCCGAGCGACGAGATACCTGCGAACATTCTAGTGAAGCTAAAGCCTTTCATGATTACGTAAGAGGAGAATAAATTTGGAAATATCTTCCCAAATTACGGCTTCCAGGTTGAAAAATTATTTTTACATGCATGGTGATTATATTTATAGGGCTTTGTCAACTCTGGCTACGGCGTAAATGGAATCGCACATGTGAGTTTTACTTGTTTTTCTTATTTTTAAGGTTTACCATGTGTGCAAAAATAAGAGTATTAGTGTTGAGACAGTTGAGATTTTAGGTGAAACTCTTGTTTATTAGCAAAGGCTTTCTATTATTGAAAGGCTATAGATTGACATGAAAGATTTTGTAAATATGCATGTTTTTGTGGGTGCATTTGATGAGAACCAATTTCTTTACTTAATTTTCAGAATTCCGGTCCTACCCCCAGTCCGATGGGTCCTAACGACGGAATGGGTCCTGGTGGCCCTATGCCACCTGGATTTTTTCCTGTAAGCTTGTGCGCTTCATTGTGTCGTGATTTCCTATTTATTTCTATATTTATATATGCTGTTATCTGTGATATTTGGATCTGGTTTATATGTGTCTATATATATATGTGTGTCCGGGGGGTGTTTAAACGTCCATTCGACACTGGTGGTTCGTGTGTATTCGTATTTAGTCTATATTCGAGTTGTTTGAAATTTGTAGAACTCTATGAGACCATCACCACCTACGCATCCATCTTCCCAACCGTCCCCACACTCCCAACCCCCTCCACCGCAAATGTTGACAAACCAAGTAAGAATTACTGATGTTTCGTCCCATCTCGATCATATAGTAGATTGATTGATTGGAGTAGTATTTAGTAGTACTTTACTTATGTAGTTGTAAAAAATGTGCTTCCTTCTTTCTCTAATCTTACTGTGTGTCTAAATTTGTATGTATCTAAATAACGTGCGTGTCAAATTTGTATGTCGTATAACAACGGTTCCCTCTTGCATCATGTAAATTTCTTTGTTGTAAATATGCTCTTTCTACCTCCTCCTCCTCCTTTTGTGCACGGGTCTGATAAATAACTACTAAACTGCTGCTGTTGTATCCTCCTCAGCGAAAAATATTCTGCAAAATTATTTTGCATTATTATTATTATTACCTTATTAATGGCAATTCTTGACATATTGCTAATGATGAGATTCTGGTAATTAGAAACCAACAAAATATGGTGAACCGTATTCATTTAATTGTTATTGTTATTGTTATTAGGGGAGCATGCGAGAGAGCTTTTTCGCTTCTTAATATAGAGCTGGAAAAAATTGGCTTTACAGATTTTTGCCAAATCCCTTAATGTCTCCTTTGCATTTCAGCCGTTCATGGGACCCAGGTATCCCCCGGGTGGGCCCAGACCAGGCGTAAGATTGCCACAAATGGGCAATGACTTCAACGGGGTAAGTATCAAATTCATAAAGTCGTACAAGATAACATTACTGATTTTAACAGATCGTATAATAATCATTAAATGTTTCGTGAATGCAGCCCCAAGGACAACCAATGATGCCTGGACCAATGGACCCCAGCAGACAAGGCAAGTTTTACTACTGTATTGCATAATATGTATGTATCTAGCCTTAATAGAATTTTCATTTTTAATTAAAAATACAAAAATAGAAAACACTCAAAAGAGGCTTGTTAAATACAATCACAGAAATGTTAGATACAAATTTAATAGACAGAGAGAGCGAGAGACACGAATAATTACATATTCCACAAAGAAAAAAAGACAAAAAACATGTTGTTAAAGCTGTAGAAGCTGTAGATACATTTTCATGCACCAAATTTCTATCCCTGCTAATGTATAAATTTTTGAATGCTGCCGTGTCCGTGATGAATCATAGGAGAAGGTGGAGACTTTGTAGGATGGCAAGGTATGCTAAAACAATAAGATTCTACATAGTACTATAATTACAAATTAACGTTGTTATGTTTTGTGGTGCTTGCTTATGTGTTGTTGTGCACGTGGCCAATACGTAGTTTAGGTATTAGTTTTTTAATAACTCTGTGCTATGATAATCAGAAAGAGAGAGAGAGAAAGAGGGGAGAGAAAAATATTATGCTTCGTTAAGAAGACGATTTAATTTGCGTTATTGTTATTATTATTATTGCTGCTATTACCAATATTTGTTGTTTTGTTTTCGTGTCTCGATATTCGCAATAGTTTGTGTTGTTGCCCAATACGTATGACAATCAGAGAGGTATTATATCTTACCCGTATGTACTTATGCAAATAATGTGTCTCTGAAGGACCTGGAGGAATGGCTCCCATGGGGCCTAGGATGACGCCACCCCGACCAGGAATGGGTCCCCTTGGTCCTTCATCGTATGGACCTGGACCTGGTCCTGGTATGAGGCCAGGTCCACCGGGTATGCCTCCAATGTCAATGGCTGGACCAGGAAGGCCGCAGTGGCCGCCAAGTTCCTCTGCTGTGAGTATAGAGATATATATTATTCCTCATTTTTATTGTTTAAAATTTTCCGAGATTGTTGTTCATAAATTTACAAACTGAATTTGTAGCCTATGAATTACAACTCGTCGTCCCCTGGGAACTATGGTGGACCTCCAGGATCCTCGGGACCACCAGGCCCAGGTACTCCAATAATGCCAAGTCCTCAAGGTATTTTAATCATGACTCTTGTATTTCCACATGTTTAGGATTGCGAAACCTTTGGTGAGTTGCTAACTTGGTTGTCTTGTTATAGATTCGTCGAGTTCCGGGGGAGAAAACATGTATGGGATGATGAAACCTGTTTCCGGAGGCTCATTAAATGCCGTAAGTTAGCATTTCTCTTATTTCGTCCAATTTTTTTATTACTTCCATTCTAAATGAGACGATATACAGGAATAACAAACAGGATTATAAGACTTTTATGTAAATTGAGTAGCGGATTGAGTAGTTAATTTGAAAGAGAATTAAGGAGTAATTATTTTTTAAATAAGTTTTATAAAGAAAATTCGTAACAGAAAGAAATTTGTGGGTTTTAAATACATTTTTATTATAAATGTTAAGTGTATATATATTGAAAATATTCTGAAAATGATGATTGACAGGATTTCCCGATGGGTGGGGGACCAGAGGGTGGACCCTTGGCTCCTCTCGGCCCCGGAATGACCCCTGTAATGAACGGTAATGATGGAATGGACATGAAAAATTCGCCAGCAAATGGACCCGGGACACCTCGAGACGAAGGTTCATCAATCGCCGAGTACAATTTAGGCGGATTTGGGCCCCCTGAAAACGTAAGTGCAGAGTTTTGAGTGGAGGGTGATTGAGTATCTGATATGCAAACTCACCGAAGTTTGAACTAACCCATATAGGAACCATCATTTATGGATAGATTTAATGATTAAATAGTAGCAGTGATTGAGTTTCAGGTTAGAGTATTAACAACTTATTAAACTTTATAGTAATTAGGATGAGTAAAGCTAATGGACAATTAAATGATTAGGCAAGCAAACAGGGCTATTATTCAAATCTCAGAGACCCCAAGCAAATTACAACACCATAGATTCCCTTCAATAGCGTGGAATTGAACACTAATCGTAGCAGTAGACAAGCATGTATGAGCGAGATAAGTACGAGCGATAGGGATGACGTCGCAAGTTTCTTCCCCATTCGACACTGGGCGACCGTTCAATTTAGTTGGTTTGTCCTTCGTGAACTATCTCTATATTTTATATTCCGGACAAACAATCAGTCTCGCCTGTTTCACAAAGAGTATTGAAAGGGACGTAAGATATCTCAGTGTACTGCTTACTTTTATACACCTTATTGATTAAGTTTTGTCACACAGAGTTTAATTTAACTTCATTTACTTTTTAACCAACTCCTTGTCGTTATATTCCGTTGGGAAAATTGACGAATTAATTCCCGTAGTAGTCATTTCGTAGCATTTTCATGAGTCTGACAAACTAGAGAAGAGAACATTACTTCAAAACTAAACGCATATCAAGTACATGTATTTATAGTTCATTCATATAATAAATCTACCTGCCACGATGAACACCTTGGCTTCCAATTCACCGGCGTCGCAACGTTTGATCCGGGTTGACTTTCATTACTTTCTTTATTTCACAAAGGCTTCAATATTCTTTTCTAACGCTGGCAAATTATTCTTATTGCATTATTTTCTTGTTCTTATCTTTATCATAAAAACAGGCTGTCATATTGTAGAACTAGTTGGCATTATCCATAGTTTATATTTTTCTTTTCCCCTAGTGAACTTTGGGCTATTCTCATAAGCCAAGTATTATTATAAAAGTGTGTTTTCTTTTGTAGACAACAGAGTTATTAGTAAGCGGTATCAGATCATACTTACTTTATTGAGTTATACGGTAAAGAAAATTATAGCAGCAAGACGAGTAAAAATTCTGACAAGAAACGGCAAGGATTAAGTTCTTAACATTTTTTTATAAACGTCCCTTTTTTAATACCTCATCATCATCAGTAGCATTTTCATGGGTCAATCAATGTGAAGAATCGTCAGTCTTCTGCTCATCTCGTTTTAGTCTGTTCGGGGAAGAAGGGTTAAATTACTAATCAATTGTGGTGCACCAATTACTCAGGAGAATGCATAAATATAACGAACATAAATCTTAATCTCGCAATGGTTTAGATTTCTTTGCAACTTTCTTTTGACTTTTTACACTGACTCAAATTCTTACTGAAGTTGCAGCCTAGTAATGAGCTTTATCAGATAGTGATTTGTCACTATCTGATAAAGCTAAAATCAATTATTAGGGCGAAGTTCATTTGGGATACAAAATCTCAATCACTAGGCCTTCATAAAATCCGATCCATCTTTCTTAGCAATGTCCATCTTGATCAGTTTCTTATGATTTAGTTTAGACTATCAAATAGGTTTGAGTATAATTACTATAACTGATTAGTTTAACAAAAGTGATGTACAGTAGAGTGAACTGGAATGCTTTTTATTCCGTAATTCAGCAGATAGTAGCTAGTGCAATGATGGGATAAAATTTTCAAGTATTTATTACTACACACTTTGTTCTGGCTCTGGCCCCAGCAATTAATTATTTCTGCAGCAAGAAGTATTTTCATATTAATATGCTTTATATTTATTTATTTAGGAGGAACCATCTGAGTCTGCAGCGATTTTGAAAATCAAAGAGAGCATGCAGGAAGAGGCAAAACGGTTTGAGAAAGACACTGAACACTCAGATTATTTCATGCAGTAACAAAAAGCGGCACACACAGAAGATATCATAATACAATATCCATTATAGCTTCTTTCCACTAACTCTTTCTATCAAAAGGCGGATGGAAGACGATATTATGTTGTTTTAGATTACACACACACACACACAAAACACAATCTCTCAGAATCCAGGAAGTGGCGTACCTTGTTACCAAACAGGTTCTGAACGATCCTAAGTATCCTCTAATCGATCATTTTCATAGTGTAAAAAGTAAGAGAAAGAAAGAAAGAAGGAACCTTCACAAAGCAGACTTCAGATATAAGAAATAATATATTAGGAAGAAAAAAATGGAATACAATGATGAAAACCAATAGTTCTCTGTGTGTATATTTGTGAGAAGTTTTACCCAACGTAACTACTAAATATTACCATATACATACGAGACACTACGTAGATATTTTGCTAGCTGTATATATAGAGAATCAGAGAATGTTATTACTGGCAACAATAAGCTGTGAAAGAAACAAATCAATCAGAACAAGGGAGAAGCAATTATAGAAGAGTAAGAGAGCATTCGAAAAAGTGGTTGTTTCAGAAAACGACTTACACACACACCACCACCACATCACCACCACCCACTCGAAAATTTGTTCCGAGTATAGATTTACATAAATATAGATAAATATATATATATGTATAGTTTGTGGATGACGAGTCAATATGATATTGCAGTGTACGGGAGTGTACATTTTTTTACAAAAAGTTGTTGTCGTTCGTTGTATTGTTGTGGGTGTGGTGAACTACATACTACTATTTACTATACTACATACATACATATTATATATTTCTTCTCCTCCTCTTCGTCGTTATACAATAATACTGCTGGTCTCTTGTTTTCTAATAAGACGGTCAAGTCAATTGATTGCTGAAAGGCCTGACACTTTTTGAAATCATTCCGTATTTACAACAGTTTTAGTGTATGTGTAGGTGTGTCCAAGTGCTGCTGATGATGATGATTTACCGTAGAATTTAGCCATAGTTTAGTAATTCCAGTGACTGTGTGTGTATATTTAAACAAAACGTGGCACATGAGCTTTATAAATGTGTGTGTATCAAGACAAGAATTTCTACTTAAGCCTTCAGGTGTCAGGTTATCTCTAGATTCTTTGGACATCATCGAATTGCACTGCTACTTTTTCGTGCAGGTATGTCCCTCCCCGTCTCATTTTCTCTTTTAATTAATGCATTCGCTTCTTAGGGTAGTCCACACTACTTCCATGCAACCTTAGAGATCAGTATCAGTCAGTTTCCGTCAGTTTAGTCAGCCAAGTAGAAGTACATGCGTTGTAGATCTGTCTATCTGTGTACATGTTTATCAGTGAGAGAGAAAGAGAGAGAGAATGAAATAGAGAGATAATCAGATATAACTAAGCATCCAGTATCATTTGTTAGGTGCACATTGTTTTGGTATCTATAATTTGTCGTCTTCTTCTTTTGTCAATGAAGAAAGAAAAAAATCTCTCTACTAAAAATACTACTAACACTTTAAATTAACAAAAAGTTCATTCATTTTTATAACAATTCGTCTCAAACTAGTTGCCGAGTCCTCTTCCTCCAGTTAATTCAGTGTCAGTTGACGATGATGTGATATATATTTATATTTGTGTAAAAAGGGCTTTGATAAAGACACACATCATCATAAAGTTCGTGTTATACAATCTATGGAATATTATTGGTAGACCTGCCGCATAAAAAATACTAGTGAAAGTAAAAACTAAATAACATTTCTTTACGTATATATATTTATATTATTGCCGTGTTATGTCCGCATAGTTCAATCATTCATAAATATGCAGCAGCCTCTAGTTTGTCCAGTTCTCATGCAGTTGCTTGTCTCATTTAGTTTTCTGTGTTGACTATATAAGTTTACCATTAATTCGACTAATGCAATCTTAACAATACAATTCTTCTTATTTATTTCAGATGGACGACTTTATTATCTGAACATAACTTTTTTGGACGGAATTTGAATTCGAATTTGATAAGAATATGAAGACGAAGAATAATAAGAAGAGGAGGGAAAAAAGAAAAGAAAAAACTTGAAGGGATGATAAGTTCTATATTTAAAAAAAACTCAATGTATGGACACACACACAACCATTTGATAAAACTGTTTCACATTATCCAACATATTAATTATTCAGCTATTTAAATGTTGATTACATATACTACATAGGTTTAGTTTTTCCAGTTAATCCATGATTTCAATTTATTACATTTACATGAAAATTATTATGCATGCTTTATTTATGTAACTGATGAAAATTCTCCCAAATTGTTGTATCTTCTTGTTAGACGACCACTTATAGAAATTTTGTAAACAATGAGTAAAGATTACGTTGGTAAAATTGATCCTGTCTCCTTAATCTTGCAGCGAGTACTTATTCAAATTAATTACTACTTACTGTTCTAAAACGTCTTGATTGTGTCACCAACCAGCGTGGACTGCTGATGTCACCCAAAAAATCGAGAGTGAGTACATTGCACCAGGAGATGAAGAGACGGAAAGTTGAGACATATGTATTTAGCAGTGGGAGTACATTTAAATAGCTCTGCTGCTGGTTCCTATACATACATATGCATATTATTATTACCATACTTGTGAGTTTTATGAGCTCATGATGCAACAAACGGCACCTATTTAGAAGAAGAAGGGTTGAGTAGCCAATGCCAGGCTGGTAGTAGAAAAGCTGTTGGTTAGTAATTTTATTAAGAATTTTATATGTGAATCTGGACGTTGAAAGTGGTACTGGTCGTAGTACTGCAAAAGTAAGCAGCAGTAAGTACTAAAAGCTATAGGAGGGTAGTAGCTCTTAGCTAGCCGTGATCGCGTAGGGAATGAAAATGATGAAATGTAATTGGTCAAGTGGTGTGTTTCTCTGGAGTGGCAGGCAGCAGTCTCCTGCTTGTTTGTGGCTGGTTTTGTATGTATGTAGCTTGTGCTTGGTAGTTTTAGCTTGTGGCGAATTCGAGGTTATAATAGCAACTTTCTGCCTTCAATTTAGTTGTGTTGCAGATCTCAGTCCGTTTCATCCTGTCCCTGGCGGAGTCTGTTCGCCACATTTTTTAGCCCAGTATTTTGCTTTTGTGATACATATTTTATCAACAACACCGTAGTACCACCGACACCTTTATAGGATCACTTTTTTAGTGTCCTCACTCTCTCTCTCTCCTAGTTCTTCTTATTGTTCTGCACTCCGTGAGATTAAGGGATCCCAGAAATAGACTTCCTCCACCATGGAAGTGGACATGGATCAGACGGGCAACAAAGTGGAGGATGCCGAGGAAGCCAAACCTTTCCACCGATTGCTGTAAGCACACTATTCCTTGTTGCTTTTCCTCCTCGAGTGGTGCATGGGGGACACATAATTGAGACGAGTCTCACGGTGAAATTGGTCAAATTGACTTCGGTTTTGGTGGATTGAGACGAAAGCAGCATTTTCCACTTGTTGATTGAAAGGATTCATTCATCATCATGCAAACTCAGTGGTGTTTCTGCTTACCGTGGTTTGATTGAATTGAACGTTCATGCACATTATCCATCACAGGATTATGATGAGACTCGCAGACAGTAGTAGTTTACCTCGTGCTTTTCATGAGCATTTGTACGGACAACAAAAAGAGCAACAACTCTCTGCTTGGCAAACACGAGCAAAACCCTTCACGCAGAAAAAGCATAATATTGTACACATCCATACTTCATACCCAGCTTACCTGAGCATCTCATTAAGGATGTCGGTGCAAAAAACGGAGGTAATTTGGTGGGCAAGCAAATAATGTTGGTAAAAGCGACGAGTATAACAGCAAAATAACAAGGCCGACAAGTTGTGAAGAAGGGAAGGGTTATACGTAAATATGTGGTGTTGCAATAGCCACATTATACGAGTGGGAGTGCTTTTTTCGAGCCCATGCAGTGGGGAACATATATTAAATCCAGAATCAGAGGAGAGAGACGGACGACGGAACATCATCCTTTAGGGCTACAAAAATATTGTTTTAATGGGTTTCGTTTTTTACTTTGTTGGCTCCTTTAAAGAGCACAAGTATGTAAGCAGTGCAGTAAAGTAGGCAAAGCTCACCATCCTCATGATCCCCCGAAGTGGTGGTGAATAAGTTGGCAATTTACAATAAAGTGTGTTGTACTGTACGAGAATGGATCTAGATACATACATAGCTCTCTCTCTCTCTCTGTGATTCCGTAACAGTTTCAATGTCGTTTCAATCGGCTCTTCCTGTCTGAGAGAGAGAGAGAGATGAGATGAGACACATACAAAAAGTAAGTACAAGTCAGCCCTTCATCACGATGGCTGGATAGTTTCAAGTCATATATCATGACATGGCCTCACTTGAAAAGAGTGTCGCTTTAATTGCTCTTCGGATCATGTTTCACTATCTTTCACACATCTCTCTCTTTCAAAAAAGAACTCTCAATTAGCTCAGTGGCAGCAGAGTCGGGTCACAAAAAGACAAAAGTCCACCAACCAAACCATGCTTATTGTGTCCCTCTTAAAGGATGAATAAGTCAAATCTCTTGTGGTAAACATTAACTGAAAACTTGTCACATTCCAGTACACGTAATATGCAAGAAGAATGAAACTGCTCCTCGTACTTCGTAGAGATGCATATTTATAATTTGAGGAGGAGTTGTTTTGGAGGGAGCATTGAACGAGTTAAGTATTATATTTTTTATCATTCAACTTCTCCAGAATATGTAATTCCGAGTTATTTGCAGCCATCAGGGTGGGGGACACATTTGCTTATTCAATCTCCACATTGTCTTTCTTGAGATCCCGGTGGGACGCGAAAGGAGTGGACAATTTTCAAACTATTCATTACCATAAATAAATACGTGGTGCTCGTTCAATTGAAAAAAACAAGAGCTGTCGTGGTTTGGTTTTACCTTTGTAAACAGATTTATTTAGTATCATGCAGCATCATGATTCAAAAAATTAAATGGGTTTGGAAGGACCGGCGTCAATATTGCTCCCTCCCTTGTCTCCGTCTCAGCAGGATGATGGAGAGATGAAATTATGCATTCATTGTAACTTTACAGACGGTGGTGCAGTGGCAATAAAAACATGAAGTTTTGTGTGTGCAGTCCGTTAAAAGAAAAGAATGCAGACGGAATGGTAATTGGATGAATGTATAGCGAATAAATGCAGCTCATGGAGAGTGAAATGACAAGAAGAAGAGTCGACGAGGCTAATTTCCATTGCAAAATTAGAGCTCTCGATGATGGCATTTGACTTGATTGCTTTCAACCCAAGGACTGGAAAATTTATTCATATTTTCTCAAATCAAATCTCATCCGTAGGTAGGAGAGAAAAAAGTGTTCACAGTAACGTGTGATTTGGTACATAAATTGCGTATAGGGATTCAAAAGGAGGAGGAGGAGGCAAGGTGCGACTTTTTAGAGGAGGAGGATGCCGAGCAGATAACTCATGTATGTAGCGGAGAAAAATGATGATTACTATCTAAACGTATCTCTATAATTCATACAATTCATTCCACATTCATCTTAAGCATTTTATTTTGCACGGTGTTATCGGGGTTTAGTTTAGTTTTAAGAATATCCGTTCATCCCCACCACAAAATGAGAATATATTCTACTCTTAAAGATAAGTAACTGGCAAGAATGTATAAAAACCACTTCTTAACGATCCCAGCACTTTAATAGTTGTACATATCACTTAACGAGAACAATGCTTCGTTCTCGCCCTCCTCCTAGCATTTCTACTTTCTGGGTATGAAATGTTTTTGATTACAAATCGAGACAAGAGGAAACAAGCGGTTGTTGTTTATTATTACAGGAAAACAGGGTGACTGAGTTAGTGCGAATGAGAACTTTTTTTGTTATGCATGCTCTTGCTCTCCACTTTTTTATGATTTTACATCGTTCTCTTAGCTAGTAAGGTGCATAAATACATAAGAATAATCGCATAACTTATGCATGTACATACACTCGCTAAGTTTGGAAATGACATAATATTTTGACCTGGGAACATGAATTTTGTTCATGCAACAGTTGGCAATCCACTGTATCTTAATGTATGTATTTATTTCCATTTTAAATGGCGCTGAATTCTATTTACTTTGAGTATTTTTTTTCTCCACGAGAAGAAGAACGACGACCAACCACCCTGCAGCAGGGAGTAGACAGACGACTCGCAATTAAGTACATCTCGCTCTGTCCATTGAGAGAAGAAGAAGAGTTGTTTCATAAAAGGGTGACAGGTTTTGAATTTGTGGAGGATGAAAGAACTTGAGACTTGTGTCGTAATGATGATGGGATGAGATTCCGCTTTTTCTTCTTGTGAGAAAGAACTAAACCATATTTGATGAAAAGCGAGAGCATTCGCTCTTCATTATGGTGTAGAATTGTAAAATTAAGTATTTCGTCCTTCTTGTCCTCTACCATTTATGGGATAAACTACGTGTTGTTTTAGGGTTCTATTATTAGGCCGGCAAACCATGGGGAAGATGGATGAAATCATCCTCTAATAAAAATGTCACATGGGTTTCATCTCTAATTTTTTAAGATGCTGTTTAATGACAGGGTGCTAATTGGTGTGTGCTCTGTGTCTCACAATTTCCTCCAGCAAGGACGAGACAAGACACTAATCCAGTGTTATAAATGACATGACCATTTTAAAATTTAAGGCCAAATTAGGACATCAAACTGTTTTTTATTCATACAGACGGAGAGAGAACTAATTGGAAAATTAAAGTGGGTTTAGCTGGGCGACGATATAATTTAGTTAAATTTCTGTCTTACTTTTAGTTATGAGGAGGAGGGGAGATTTTTAAATTTGGCGACTTAACACAATAGTGTCAATTAGGTAATAATACGGCGGAGAGAAAGCAATTATGGGAAAATAAATTCGTTCCATTTTATTATGCATAAAGTTCACGGATTTCATGATTCAATGAGGATTTTAACATTACAAACTGGAGTAAAAAAGTGATACAATGAAACAATGAGCACATCATCACCCACAAAAGCATGCCCCGCACCGCATTATATTCCTGCCGTGCTGGTGCCTTTCATCAATTGATCTCTTGTCACGAAATTCAATACGAAAACAAAGCTAGCTCGAATTTCTAACAAGGCATGAAAATCATCATGCCGTGGATGGAACCAACCTGATTTATGAGATGTTGAAAAGATTGCGAACGAATATACATATTTCTAATTCATTTGAAGACTTGAAGACAAGTTTATTCCTATAATTTGCTGATTACACGCAGCGTTGCGATGCCATGAATTGATTTGGCGTGGTGGAGTGAGTAATCGACAACGTGTGCGTGGCGTGAGAGAGGTGAGAGAGAGAGTAATAATTTGGTGGAGATAACGATCCAGGAAAGAAAGGTTACTAGATAACTACAGTTTTATTTTTGTCATATCGGATGCCAAGAGAGAAAAGTGGTAAGATTTTCGCGGAGCATTCTTCCACTGTTTATCGAGAAAAAAAAACGACAATTCTGCTAAATGCTTGGTTACCCGGTTTTGAAGTGTTCAGTTCTTCTTGTGCTTGTGCCAAGAGCATTTCTTCTTGTTGGTAATGTGTAAGGTTTAAAATTCTGATGGAAATTTCGACCAAAGAGGAGAAGAATATATTGCAATTTGGCCGGTTCAAGTGGGCAGTTTTGTTGGAACTAGATACATACTTGAGGTGCAATTAGTGGTTGATCCGGACTGTTGATACAGGTTTGTAATTTTGGTGGAAATTGGAAAAATGGAAACTTGCATAATATTTAAACATGTTACGGGAGGGGAGATAGGTATGTAAAAACGAGATTATTACGGACTTACTACGGGGACTATGAGCCGATTTGTAAAAATTGTGTCTGAGCACATGTTTCTGCAGTTCGAGGTCGACCATTTTAGGAGTGAGCACGCCGAGCACATTTTATTTCTGTGAATCTATCCATTTATCTGTCTATCAGATCAAAGTTTAAATGAGAGAGCCGCGTCTGTCCCGTAAATCTTTTTGGCCTTGCATGGTTCCTCAGGAGCGTTGGAGAAGTACATAAGTGAGAGATGACGAGGATTCGGTAAAATTCAGAGATATCTTCTGCACAATTTTCCATACAGCACAGTCATGTAGATCCATTAAGCATTATTATTTTTTTACATTCCCACATACATACATAAATTCTACCAGAGTTATTACATTCGTGCGCGCAAAACCTCTTGCAGGTGTTGGTTTTGGCTGGGAAGATGAAAACATTTTTCGAACCGAGGGTTTAAATTACGTCCAAAGAGACATCATTGTTTTGGGTGATTGACATCCCTTTTTGTCCAAAGAACATTTTTCATAAACTTTTGTTTCCTGGTTTTATTTTGAAAGAGTGCACACAAAAAGTCACACAATTGACGACACGTGATTATTATTTGTTTGCAACCAGCCCGTCTTATTGGGCGTGTAGTTTTTCTGTTAACTGTCAAAGAATTCGTTCAATGCAAAAAATGGGCAGGGATTTAAGTTGTCTTAAATTAGCCAGGGTGAGAAAAAGCAGAGGCTAAAATCTTGCACAGATTGAGAGTTAGAACCGAGTCATATTTTTTGCATTTAAAAAGGAGCCCATAATTCTGTCAGGAATGAGATTTACAAATAAACAAATTTATTTATATGGACAAAGAATTGCATCAAATTATTGACACAATATGACAATTGGACAGAATCACATTGCTCACTAATACTGTAAATCTCAAGGGTGTGAAAACTTGATAATTTTTAATTGAGACTGATAATCTGGACCAAATAAGAACTGCGACGAAGAGGCAGCCAGAACTGTGTTTTTCCTCGTCTCATTCTGCCTCCAGTTGAGATTATGAGCTTTCCAGTTTCCTCCTCATTGAACCTGCGTCACTTCTCGTCTCGTCTTCTTTTGCTATATATCATTCTACCTTATCAATATTTTGCTTTTATGACATCTTCACAATTTTGTCATGTCAGACAATTTTGTTTGTGTGGTTCATACCGATCCTGTTTTTGTTTACGTACGCTACCATCACCCCTGCACACCACACGACCTTTGTCCTCTTGTGTGATATTTAATTTACTTGCAGGAAAATAAATACCGAGATGATAAGGAGACGAAATTGCAACAAAATATTAACCTAATTCATGTCAATGTCACTCTATGGGTGATTAAAAGTTGATTTTATGTCACGGAATTTAGCACGAGTAAGAACAAGATTAAGTTAATAAGGTTATCTCTTGGTACAGTTTTAACGAAATTGAGATATTTGCTGGTGGAAGAATATTCGCAGTTATACTTTCGAGCTGAGTGCGGGTGGAATACGTATCTTTTTGCGATTAGTTTAGAGTGAATTTTGTGCAAATAACGAAAAAAGAGGAGAAAGAAACATCAAAATCACGTACTTTTTACACTGTGTAAGTAAGGAACAGGTAAGGGAAATTGCGTAAGTGCAGTAGTCCGAAGAATGTGCTTATTTACAATAGTTTGTCATTGGGCTGGTGGTCATATCAAAGATGATCTTTATTCGTCGCCGTCGTCGTCGTGTGCTCACTGAACTTGCCATCGTGTGGTCACGGTTTGAATGAAGCACGACGACGAACAGGCTTGTGGTCTGGTTTGGTTAAATACTTTTACATATTTATCATCTTTTATTTAGACTTTGACAAATAATGGTGATGACGTTCCTTCCCCACTTATTTACTACTCACACTACCAGTAAATATGTGAATTATGATGTATTATGTAGGGAGTTGAAAGCCTTTTTGATGAATGAGTGGTCGTCGTTGCGACTACTGATTTTTGCCAGACTGAAGAGTTGTACACGACCATTTACAAATTTTAATAGAGTGATTATTAAGCTCTTGACTAAAGGAAGTAGAGTTTGTCTACAAAATTATGTACTCTGCGGCACCCACAAACTAAAAAAAACTAGGGTTTACTCATCCCACCACAAGCGTGATCATAAATAAAAATATGATACTTTGACCATTTCTCTAAAGTGTCACGAGGGTTAGGCATGATTTTGAACCGTTTTTCTCGTAAAATTTATGAATACTTGTAATGGATAATTTATGCCGAAATTATCCAGTTTCTGGTACTGAATGCTGGCGGAAATGGTGGAATGGAAACCGGTTCCTTAATTAATTAATATCGACATGAGAAAACTTGTTGATATGCTTAATGAGTTTGAGTGTTTGGCTCACCAGCACCACCACCACGAGGATTTTTATTTATGCATCTGGAAAGATGAGAAGTGGATGTGACTTGAATTGTGTTGATGATTTCAGAGCCTCCTCCCCCATAAAAGCGTTTCGACAGGCGACAGACGGGACGAGGATGGGCAAGAAGTTTAAAGCCCCCACGGCCGAGGGCTGTGCAAAATGTCTCCGAACCAACTTGCTGACCTTGTTGACGGTGGCGGGCGTGTTGTCGGGGGTCGCCCTGGGCTTCATCCTCCGAGGTAAGGGACAAAGATAATAATACGGTCTAATTCCAGTTCATTTTGATGATAAAGATGATTATAAAATAGCTAAACTTTTTTATACGATTGATTTTCGAATACTTTACGTTTGCTTTCTCCCAACTGCAGTTGAATCAAGCGTTTTAATGGTTCTTTCGTGGTTTACGATATTAAATCTTAAGTAATGCACAAAAACACGAGTTATTCAGAATTATGAATTTGAATACTATTTTATAAAGTCATTGGAAATATTTCTGAATCTCGGAACCCACAGTTTTCTAACTGGAACTAGACGTGCCCCAAGTTTCTCGCTTGACGGTTAGAAGAAATTAGAGAAATTTATCCCTGGGAGTAAATGAGATTTCCATGTTTTAACGAGTGAAGATTAAATTAATTTGAAAATAATAGGATCGTCAAGAAAAGAAGCAATAAATATTCGGTTTCTTGTCCAATCTGTGAGGTTATCAAAGTTCATCTCCAAACAATCTCATTTGCTGTTATTTTTTTCAGGATCTCGGGATGAGAAGTGGTCCCAAAGAGAGCAAGTTTACGTAAAGTTTGCTGGTGATATTTTTCTCCGGATGTTGAAGGCCTTGATTCTTCCCCTCATCGTGTCCTCACTAATCTCCGCCATCGGATCACTGGACTTGACCCTGTCTGGGAAAATTGGTGTCCGGGCGTTAGCATACTACATGTTCACCACGCTTTGCGCCGTCGTACTGGGAATCATCCTCGTCGTGGCGATCCATCCTGGAAAAGTGAGCGCAGATCCGCTCGCCTCCGAAAGCAAGGCGCGCGAGGTCACCACAGCGGATACTCTGATGGATTTGATACGGTACTTGAACATCTACATCGTTCATTGCTCACAACCTCAAATAAACTGATGTCAAAAGTTGGCAGGATTTTTTTTGTAGCTTTAACAGTATTATTTTTTTTGGCTTGTGGAGATGCTTGCTTTGCATAAATGGGTTTGGAAGAAATTGGCTTAAAAGTTATGCTGCTTTCTTTGCGTTTCAGCTTGATTTTATAATAATTTGCACTCCTCACGCTTTGCTGATCATGGTTGATTGGTGTGTGTGGTTTGCGGAGTTGAAGCAGCCCCATGTGCTGGGCTTTTTGAGAGACTAGTTATTAGAGTTGGAAACCAGTTGTCAAAGGCGTGGTAGCAACTACTAAGTTATGGCTTAAATGGATGGCTATTGTAGGTTTGGTCGTTTGGTTAGATGGACTCTCTGAAAGCGTTTATGTAACTGAAGCTGTATGAAGAAATCTTTTCGTTGTTGTATATGTAATTCAAACACTTTCGGTTATTGGTTTTCAGTAATAACTCTTTCGTGGTGGCACGACGGCCGAGTGAATGCGTTTTTTTATTATTTGCTCAAACGCTTGTATAATGGCGTTACATGACGCGAAATATGTTAATTTCTGGGAAATAAATGGCCACGTTAACTTTTAGGAACATGTTTCCGCCAAACTTGGTCCAAGCTGCGTCATATCAAGTAGGTCATATATTTACATGCCTAAGTAAAATGCATCGTGGAAATTTCCACTAATATTAATACCATATTTTTCTCTGACCAGTATCAAACCGTTCTGGAACCTCCAACTCCAGCTCAACTTGCGGCAGCAGAGGCAATTGGAAAAAGTGAGAGAAAAATTGGAAACAAAATTTGTCCGTCTCGAAGGACAATTATGCGACGATAATAATATAATTTTATTTAATTTCGTGTCATGCAGACATCACCGTTACGGATTACCTTATGAAGTCCAAGTACACGGAAGGAACTAACATCATGGGTCTGGTCGTATTTTCCACCGTTCTTGGAATCACTTTGGGAAAAATGGGTGCAGCTGGGAAGCCACTGCTTGATTTCTTCACCAGTCTCTCCGGCGCCATGATGATCATTACAAACTGGGTCGTATGGTAGGTCAATTACATAATCACCTCTCTGTCCCTCACAAATCGTGACTAAGACACAATTTGTATTCAAAGGTTGTCACCGGTCGGAGTCTGTTTCTTGATTGCGGCCCAATTACTGGAAGCCGACGACATAGGGCACATATTGGAAAAACTGGGAATGTACTTCATGACCGTGCTGTTGGGATTGTTCATCCACGGTTTCGTCGTTCTGCCCTTCCTCTACGGCCTGGTCACCCGCAAGATGCCATTCCAGTTCATCATGAACATGACACAGGCTCTTGCCACGGCATTTGGAACGGCGTCAAGGTGAGTTCTTAAACTGCTGTGCCTAATCTTAACTCGAATTAACCCTTAATTTCCCCCTCAGCTCAGCCACACTTCCAATCACGATTGGTTGTCTGGAAGACAAGAACGGAGTGGACCCCAGAGTTTCGAGATTTGTTCTTCCCATCGGAGCCACCATCAATATGGACGGTACGGCATTGTACGAGGCAGTGGCTGCTATTTTCATTTCACAAATGGCCAACGTACCCCTTAGTTTGGGAAACATTATTGCCATCAGGTAACAGATTTTGGTGGAGACGACGATTATTCTGGTTGTATGTACATCATAATATGTGACCTCTTAAAATCTGTGCTCAGTATAACGGCAACTGCGGCAAGTATTGGAGCAGCCGGCATACCTCAGGCCGGATTGGTTACGATGGTCATGGTTTTGAACACGGTGGGACTAAATGCGGACTACGTAGCGTACATTATTCCCGTGGATTGGCTACTGTAAGTGAAATTTTTTGATTTAATGTAAATCTTGTCGGATTTTTACATGGATTTTTTTTTCAGGGACCGTTTCCGGACAACGATCAATGTACTTGGAGACTCTCTTGGTGCGGGTCTCGTCGACGTTCTCAGTAAAGCTGAGCTGGATAGCATGCCGGCAACAAATGAGCTCGGCTTGGGTGCTGGGAAGCGTAAAAACACGGCAACTTCTGAAGACGTCGAGTGCCATACAACACCAATTTAAAAAATAAGGAAACATAAAATCAAGAAATATACGAGTGTTTATAAGGTGTAAAAACTGCACTGTAAAATAATTAATCATGATGGTGCACAAAAAAGCTTTATTTATGGGAGTTGTGATTATATAACCTCTGAAATTATTCAAAACATGAAATGATGAATCATAATATACTCAAAACACAAGATTTTAATAATGCAATCTCAAAGTGTTGGAGTGAGAAAAATACAACATTTTGAAAATACGAAGCAGCTCTCTTTCTATAATTTTGTAAATTTCAACCTAGATTTTAAATACCGTACAGTGAATCATTTATAGCGGAACGGTCAGTTATTACTATTATTACTATACATAAATTGTACATAATATGCTTTTATGCAAATAATAATAATTGCGTGGTTTATTGGTTCGGATGGCGATGGATTTCACTCTTTTGTGAAATTCACTCAATGGATCTTGCCCTCAGTTTGCATTATTCCGATTACGTTTGCAACGATTTTTATGAGATGATGACTTGACCATTTGTAATTATTATTCATAATTAGTTACTGCTATTTGATGTGTCCTCACGTAATCTAAATTGTTCATTCTAACAAAATTATCTATAAATGTTGGTGCATGCAATTGAAAAACTTTTAGTAAATTTGTTCACGCGCATGTGTGCATGCTGAATATGCAAATTCATGTAATGTAGCGTCGTTTTAATACACAATAATTTAAATTTCGTCCACCTTTTTAGTTTTGGAATTTGTAATAGTTGTAATTTTAATGCTGCACATTTCAAGAGGTGCATACTTAATATTGCAATTCTGATATGTATTTGTAAGTAGTACGTAATACGTGTAATTGAGCCAGGAATAATCATTTTTTGTGTTTTATTTAATATTTTTAGCCGAACCAGCTATATAACAGATCTGAGATTGAATGAAGCTTTAATCAAATTATTGTGAGGTGACAAGAATATTGTGCGAGGATATAACTGTGTAAAAAATATGCGTTGTTGTTGTGAGCTAAAAAATCTTAAATATAGTGGACCTGTGGATATATTACTATTTGTATCCTACAAAATCTTTTGGTTAAAATAAAGACCCTAATTTTATAATAAAGATTGTTCTCGTGTTCAATAAAAAATATCATGCATTTTTCGAATTTTGAGCTTTTTCTTTCATTGAAATGCAATCGTGATGAGTTGTTTCCATTATTTTCCAGCTTATCACTTAATTTGTTCATCAGTTAAAATTCTGTACGGAAATGGGTCACCGTATGTAATATTGGCATATCATTCATTATACGATCATTTATTACCTCGATGGTATCATATTCTTTGGAGGTTCTAGCGACATGAAAGGTGGGGACCTCCATACAAATTTAAGGTCATTGCCATTTTGTAACAATGAAACCTAACACATTGTTCTTGTTTACAGATCCCGAAGCCGCCCGGATTCCAAGACTTGCCGACATCCACACAAGCCGTGTAACAAGAAATCAACTTATCAATAATAATAAACATCCGCCATAAAAAGAGTCAAAGACCACAACATTAAGGAACAAAGTTCACATTCTATTTATTTCCTAGTTTTTTCTTACTTTGTATGTGAAATTCTCCGAATTCTAAACTAAGCAGTTTATCATTATAAGAAACATGATGCTGTCGATAATTATGATTTACGACGATTGAACTTGCGAGGCTGAAATTTGAATTGACAATGAACTAATGGACTACATGTCCAGTTTCTATTATTCATGACCAAAAAAGTATATAAACGTTGATGGTATGATCGTTTAAATTAGTAAATTGAGCTTGTTTTCCCTTTTCTTTAACACATATTTGCGCATCAAGCCTAGAAATGTATATATGGATATCGTATGATAAGACTGATGTTCACTCATTTTTGCTGAGCGTGAGAAAGCAGCCATTAAACGAAACGATCTTGTCCAGAAATCAATCTCAACGAAGAATGTTAACTAATTGCGACTCATATGTCTCATGTTTAACTTGTTTTTCAAACAAGAACAATTATCAACCTAATTTTAAGACGAAGAAATGACATCATCCGTCTTATCAAGAAAGTAAATCACATTAACACGATATCCACGTTGCGATCACCATTATCTTATCACCGTCATCGTGCAATTTTGAAGGGCGTGGGACAATAAATATGTTCGTACTACGAAGTTTTAGTGTCTTCTTTCTGGTCTTGTACTAAAGATAAATAATAAAATCAGATTCTTGGTTTGTTATCGCTAAAATTCTTCCTTTATGTCATAATAAATGTGTGTATTAAAAAACTCCGTCAAGTACAGCTTAATAACAACAACAACATTTAGTACACAAATAATAGTTTAAATTTGATTTTGTACAAAACAGGAAATCAACGATAAAAATGGCACAAAAGTAGATAATAATCGTGATGATTTTACATATTCCATTACATAATTTGTTGTTTCTGCTTGTACAAAGAACACAAAAGAAAGAGAGGATGTGAAAAAGATAAATAAAGAAAACGATTTCACTCTTAAAATTGCACAGGTTCGATAGATTTTTGGAATGTGAAAGTTGAGAGATCATTTTTGGTCATTGTGTTGACGCCATTCCAGTTTCATTTTATTGCCAAATTTAATTTGCATCTCTGCAATAGATCAGATTGCACTACTGGATTTTATACTTTTATCTTTAGGAAGAAATATTTGACAAATGCACACATTGCTTGGGGAGAACAAGGCTTAAATAATTAGGGCCTATTTGTAATCCCATTATTCATTATTCAGAGGTCCCGTTTTGAGACTGACATTTGATCCGGATTTGACAATTATTGAATAATTGTGTAAACACGCAATTTTTTTAAGAATCGCCTTTCTAAATGTGCGAACCTATCTGAATTTCTAGAACAAAATATAGCCAGAGTCAAGATCATTGCCTGTAGAAGAAAGTAAAATGAGACTCATTTGTACATACGTATTTATACTAAAGCTTGGCTTGTATTTCGCCTAATATGCAAGAAATTAATGTAAGCGTAATAAATAAGTTGTTATCAAATATCTGGGTTGATGGGGGTGTCGTGTAGAGTTATGTAATTTTGAAGAATTAAAAAAATACGTGTTCGTGGAGCTGGAGGGGCATTTGAGACAATTTTCTACCCACATGCACGCTTCATGGCCTGTATTTTTCAATGTATGTATCCTTATTTACTGTTATTGTCTAAATGACAAAGTTGAATTAGTCATTCAAAACTAATGCGGACTCGCAAATCAGACATAAATAATATAAGGACAAAGACGAGAAGCCAGCCAACAAGCATGCAACTTGAGACTTATTATTGCCCCAGCAAAATAATGTCTTTTTCTTCTTCGAAGCCAGTTTATCGAGTCCAACGAAACAAATGTAATCTAAATCTAGAGCTGTACACATATATAAGTAATTAACTATATATGCACAGTTAACTAACTATCTGAATCCAGTAGGACCTAAAAATCTCCAGATATGATAAAAAGCTTCACCCTTCCGAGCAGAGCCTCAGTCGGGGAGTGAATTTCTTTCAAGACAAGTCCACTAAAAGCGGTAGAACCTGAAGAATCTTATATTTTTTAAGTTTCCACAACTTTATGAAAGTGCAAAGTTATCGACAACATTCGGACTCAGTCTCAAATTCCAGATTCCAAATTCCACAATTTCAACGCTACTAATCGATCCCTCAAGTCTAATTGGGACCATTTTTTTCACTTTTTTTGCTGACCTGTGACCTTCTTGTGCTCGATATGGCAGTGCTAATGTTGGAGGATGTTATTGTGCTGGGTGTTCTAACGAGTGTGGACGTTCCGGAAAAGGTTGAGAAGTTCAGATGAGACTGGCTCTTCCCCAGTTGGCGACAGAGAGGACCTTCCTCCAAACTGTTAGCCAGGTGGTGGAGAAGGGAGAAGTTTTTCTATATTTTTATAAGTGACTTGTCTCGAGTCAGAAAGTGTGGCTACCCACAAGGTCAGTTAAGGTCATCGAATAGTAAAGCCATCGACACGGTCGAGGAGATCCGGTTTATTTTTGGTGAGAGAATTTAAGATACTTTTTTAATCCGTGGGGTTTAATGGGTTTCTCAAAATTTTGAAAATCACTTTTTCTAAAATAATATATTATTGAACTCTATAGTTTACATTGGTGAGAGATAATTTTTAAATAATTTTCATCTGAAAAATTTCACCCGTTGAATAATTGCATATCTTCTAACAGCTAGTTTGTCCCACTGCATATCTCCACTATGACGGCTCTTGTCGGCTTGTGTAAAGCGATCCATGTCGTCCACCCAAAAAACCATGCGTTCATCAACAACTACCCAGTTTCTTCCCGTCCCACGTCCCCCGTGGGTGGCTGGGCGTCCTCACCCCTCAATAGGAATGACTTCTCCAATAATGCGGCTTGGGAGGTCTTAAAGTCGTCGGGATTGCCACCCTTTGGTTTTCACGTTCAACTGGAAGTCAGCACCGTTCCAGTAAAAAAGCGTCTCAGTTCGTGGGAGTTGTTTCCTATTCAAGAGGAAGAAGAAGAGGAGGACGAGGTTGACGAGGTCGAGGGGAACGAAGATGATAATTCAGCATCATTACCGTCGTCACCAGAACCACCGGTGGTCTTTGAACAAGTAGTGGATATCCAACAACGGAAGGATACTCCTTCTCCGGTACCAGTCTGGTAAGTCGCAAGTTGTCCCCTATGAAATGATAATTATAGAAAAATAGTCTAAGAATTAAGAAAGTGAGAATATCCTATAGCGAGTTATAAATGGGACAGAGTGAGGAAGGTCATATTTTCCACGTTAGAGATTATCTTATCTAGGAGGTCACAATTCATTGATTATAAAATTGAACCTTTACACAAAAATAAGAAGCTTTTTACATATACGTGAGTTTTGCCCCCTCACAAATGTGTAATTTAATTCCCCCAGGGGCAAGAAAGAAGTTTTGTCACCATCACCACCACCACCTCCTCCACCTCCACTGCCTAGAACTCCTCCCCCTCCGCCAAAGAGCCCTGTCTCGACCAAGATAAGCCATGTGGTGGGGCGTGTCCGGGAGTGGGGACCGGTTGGGGGAAAACGCATCCTAGCCTTCATCCTGGGCGACATCATGCGCTACTTGGAGGAGGATGACGACGACGACAAGAATGGCGGCCTGGTCATGAAGTAAGTATCAATTCCAATCATCAAATCGAGAAGAACAAGATGAGATGATGATATCAAAGAAAAAAATGATTGCTTATGCATTATGTTGAGACAAATGGCATATTCTGGTGGTGGTGGTGGTGGTAGTTGCAAGTTCACAGCAGGATTTGTGCTGCGTATAAATAATCTGATCCTGATCCCGTATCCAGTTTCAAAGAGTGAAAGTTTTTAGTATGGGATCTTTTTTGCATGGTGAAGGACAACAATAACCCTGTAATGTTCTTAACAGAACAATAATAACAACAAGAACCTCGATAATAATAACGATTCCTTGGTTGTTATCCGGGGTTGAAAGTGAAGACGTAAAAAATTTACATCAAAACATTAAAGAGAATCTCAAATTTTATTTGCATCTTCAATATTTGATTGGCAAATACATCTAACGTAGGACAGAACAGAGAACAACAAGGCAAAACCTAAATAAACAAATTAACTTGATATCGAATTACTAGTTTAAATAGTTCACTCTTATTTCACATCGGTGCTCATTTTACCTACTCCAAAGTACAAATTTCCGGTGGTCATCGTCTCCCATACTTTTATTTAGTTACAAATTTGTTTAATTAGGCAAATTCTGGTAATTCTAATTTAGGTGAATAACCCAAGTTTTATTTATCTCAACCTTGAATCATTTACTTGTTCAATACGTTAAAATTTCTCATTTTATAATATTCGACATACGTAATAATGGATTATTTTAACTGTTTTCGACCCCCTAGGGCCTCAAATCGCCACAACTCAGCCCCACCCATGGCGGAACCACAGCCACTGCGGAGCATCCCCCAGCCGGTTGAACGGCAAAGGAGCGTTTCTGGCGGGGGTGCGATTAACGTCGGTTCGGCGGATCTATTTTGTTCCAGCCCGATCGTGATGGGGATGACGCCGACGAGCGGGGGACCGAGTCCGGTACCACCCGCGACGACGAATCAACAACCCATCGTCAAAATTGGACATTACGTCCTCGGCCAGACTTTGGGGACGGGGACGTTTGGAAAAGTTAAAAGTGAGTTATTGGATTAGGCAACATTAGAATTGTGGATTTAAAAAAAATGTGATTTGTTTTCTTAGTCGGTGAACATCAATTAACCGGACATAAAGTTGCGGTTAAAATTCTGAATAGAAATAAATTGAAGAGTTTGGACGTCGTGAGTAAAATTCGGAGAGAGATTCAAAATTTAAAACTTTTCCGGCATCCACACATTATCAAATTGTAAGTAGTCGCATAAATCAAGTAAATTTTGTAAACAATTTTAGTGTTAAAATTTTGTGATAAGCCACAAAATTGCAAAAAAAGATTTCAACCTTTTCTTTAAGTTTAAAGTTACAAAGACGTACGATACTAATTACGAAGATAAAGTTAAATAATAAATATTTGTTTACCATTAGGTATCAAGTAATCAGTACGCCATCGGACATATTCATGATCATGGAGTATGTTTCGGGAGGGGAGTTGTTTGAATATATCGTGAAGCAGGGCAAGGTACATAAATTTGTTATTTTTTTAATGGGATAGTTCAGAGTTCAAAATCCTATCAACATATTTATGTAGCAATGTAATGGATAACTTAACAACTGCTTGTGTAGTCAGCAAATAATATCACTTGTAACGATAATATGTAAGCTTGTTGTTTATAAGTTAAGGTCAGTAGTTGACTAATAATTCTAATTGTCTTTGCATTCCAGTTAAAGGAGCACGAAGCACGTAGATTTTTTCAGCAAATAATCTCCGGCGTTGACTACTGCCATCGACACATGATTGTCCATCGGGACCTGAAACCTGAGAATTTGCTCGTTGATAGCAATCTGCATGTGAAGATTGCCGATTTTGGTGAGTACAAATTTTGTTGATTTGTACTTTCGTAAACCATATAAATTTTGTGAGATAAGCTTACATACTATTACAAAATATAATCAGGCCTTTCGAACATGATGACCGATGGAGACTTCCTCCGGACAAGCTGTGGCTCTCCCAACTATGCGGCACCTGAAGTAATTTCTGGCAAGTTGTATGCCGGCCCGGAAGTGGATATCTGGTCATGTGGAGTCA
Source organism: Folsomia candida (assembly GCF_002217175.1). Lineage (NCBI taxonomy): Eukaryota > Metazoa > Arthropoda > Collembola > Entomobryomorpha > Isotomidae > Folsomia > Folsomia candida. The sequence goes on from NW_019091209.1 coordinate 3,617,577, forward strand.
TTTTGTATGCCTTGCTGTGTGGAACGCTTCCCTTTGATGATGAACATGTTCCAACGTTGTTCCGCAAGATTAAGTGTGAGTAGGTCTTTTTTAAAGAAATAAATTGCGAATTTAATGAGAAATGGTTTTATTAGCCGGAGTTTTCCCACTACCTGAATACTTGAACAAATCCGTGGTAGCCTTGTTGTGTCACATGTTGCAAGTGGATCCCATGAAGAGGGCGACGATAGAAGATATCAAGTAAGTTCCACATCCTATTTATATTTCTATCTATACTTCATTGTATCTACCAAATCCAATATGGTTGTCCGTGATTGTTGGTAAAAAATCTTGTTTATATTTGCATCATAGGAAGCACGACTGGTTTCAGAAAGACTTGCCCGTATATCTCTTCCCATCTCCGGTGGATCAAGACACTTCAGTCGTCGATCCCGACGCTGTACACGAAGTTTGCGAGGTGAGATTTTGTAATTTTTTTTTAACTTTTCCGGAACAATTTTTTGTTAAAGTTTAAATGAATTGTAAAAATCACTGATGTTATTTACATTGTTTCAGAAATTTGGCGTGAGTGAGAACGAAGTCCACAACGCTTTAATGAGCGGTGATCCACACGATCAGCTCTCCATCGCCTATCACTTAATCATCGATAATCGCAGAATTGCTGACGAAGCGGCTAAAGCGGAAATAAAGGATTTCTATGTAGCCAGCTCGCCACCACCGACGGCCTTTCCATCAGACGGCATCCATAGCCCGATAAGGCCGCATCCGGAACGAATAGCGCGTAAGACATGATACGATAAGTAGCTATCACTAGAAAAAACGTGAAATTATATCTAATTTCCGGTTTTCTATAGCCCTTCGTGAACGTGTCATCACCTCAGTGCCAGTCGGAAACAATGCAGATCGACATAAAAACAGTGGGGTCAAGAGGGCAAAGTGGCATCTCGGAATTAGATCGCAAAGTAAACCACACGACATTATGAACGAGGTGTACAGGGCAATGAAGACCTTGGATTTTGTGAGTCGCTTATTTAACCTTATTATAACTAGCGGGTTAATTGATTAATTTCGTGATGTGCTTAGGAATGGAAAATCGTGAATCCTTACCACGTCCGTGTACGACGCAAGAGCGCCAACAATACCAAGCATGCCAAAATGTCCCTCCAGTTGTACCAAGTCGACTACAAAAGCTACCTGCTGGACTTTAAGAGTCTCTCTTGCGAAGAGCAAGACAAAGAGAACACGCATTCCAGTGAGTCTCCATTTGAATTTATCATCATGACACTATTTAAGTCATCGGATAATTTTCTTAACCGTGTATTGCCAGATCAGTTTTTCAACCAATAGTTTTAAAATCACGAGTGATAGGTTGATTGATATGCGCAAAATTGATATAAGCAGAACTATCTTAATAATTTCTGTATGTTTTGAAGTTTAACAAACAATTATTCAAGTGACAATAATCAATTCACGTTCGTTTTTGTACCTTTCTAAACTCGGTAGTTGCCAAAAATCTTCAGCACAAACCATAATCATTTATGCTATATTATTATACCTTGATATTTAATTTACTATTATTTCCTTAGGCATGGAAATGTTACCGACCGTCGCCGCAGGACTGAGCCACCACACGATGGAGTTTTTCGAAATGTGTGCCGCCCTCATTACACAACTCGCCCGCTGAGCCGTACACACTTATCAGTTTTTGTAATATTACAAAACCTGCATGCAGCATTTTTCTTCACTGAAGAGACATGCTGATAAATTCAAAACATTTAGTTCAGTCCTCTAGAGAGATAGTAAACTACATTGCATTTTGTTTTGTTTATGGGTTAATATTAAAAGAAAAGAGATGTTTATTGTTATTTAGACGAGTTTGAGGATATCAAACTTAAAATAGCTTTTGTTTTATGTTGAGTAAATGAGAAATGAATAAAATCGATTGGAAATGCAATTTCCAAAAAGTTAATCTGATGATAATATACAATACATTCCATGCATTTAATTTTTAGTGAATTATAATGCGAGATCATGGTTTTATGCAGTGAGGAAATGTGAATTACAATTTAAAATGTGTGTATGCATAAACTGGCGTTTCATACTTATGAAAGCGTGTGAACTAATGCATAGCCAAATCTATGTTTAAAGTTTTATTTAATATTCAATGTTTATTGTCAAAAGCCAAAAATAAAAACTAAATACTAGCATGGCTACAAACATTTCGAGTAATAAGTCTATTAACTAGAATCCAGCTCATTAATCACATGTTTAGCACAAGTTAACTCTATCATAAAATGTAACTTATCGGTACCCCATAAGTCAAGTACAGAAGTAAAAAAATATCTCAAAAGAATTATAAAAAGTATAATAACAAAATGAGCGAATGAATGCATTTATGCATTCAAGTACTGCCAATCTAGTTGATTGAATGGCTGTATATTTGAATTATGAATCAAAGTCAATTTGCTGGTGTCAACACATCAGCCTCCAATTTCGAAACAACCTCGTGAACAATTTTGTTCAAATCACGGTCATCGGACACCCAGAGAACGGCACGATAATGCTCAGCTTGACTCACGACAAGTGGATCAATCTGGAAAATAAATTGGTATGATTACCAAAAACATTAGGATGGGAATTGTCTAGGTATGCATAATTAGATTGATAACTAACCATTTGCAGTTGCATTTTACCATACACCAAGTCTCTCAATTTTCTCCCTGGTTTAACTTTCTTCGCCAATCGTGGGACTCCATCAAGCACCACACATACGCTGAAGATTGGATCCTGTAATGAAATAAATCAAATCATGTTAAGTGAGGCATTGGCGGACACCATTGTTACTGCTATAATTCAATTATATAGCGTCAACCAAAGTAATCACCTTCATGATGTACTCGGAGACCGGGTACATTTCAGTGTAGGCCATTTCTCGTGCATCTCCAAAATCCACAAAGACGACTCGGTAGACATCTCCTTTAATTTTAGTTACACGACCCCGATAGTAATCTCCATTATACTCCCCAATTACCATCTCATCAATGATGGGTGGGTGTGTCATCTTTTTGACTGCAATGGATTAAGATAGATTACAGTAAACCAGTCGGTAAATAACTCAGCCCGTATCATAGTTTACAAATGCATGTACCTTGTTGCAAGTGGATATTCACCTTGTCCTGAATACCAAAAAGGTCCTGCTCGTCCAATGCAGTTGCAAGCTGGAGCTTATTAATGTTCCAAATATGAGTGGACTTCACTATTGCACCGTCGACCAAATTCTTGGAGAATTTGCAGTTCTGCCACATAAATCTTTTAATTTCAGGTTCTTTAACAACCTTCTTGACCTCTGCAACAGTGGTAGCGGTACTGGACTCAGCCTGACTTTGTGGTTCCGATTGGGTCTTATTCTGAGCTACTCCACCCACAGGTGGAGCAATTTTTCGAACAGTATTAGCAGCAGGAGCGGTACTGGAATCATCCTCATATAGCGGTTCAAGTTGGGTCTTCTTCTGAGTTACTCCACCAACGGGTGGAGCACTCTTTCGAACAGTATAAGAAGCGGTAGCGGTACTGGAATCAGCCTGATATTGCGGTTCAGATTGGGTCGTATTCTGAGTTACTCCCCCCACGGGTGGAGCACTCTTTCGAGAAACAGAAGCTACTTTTTCGACATTCCTGGGAGGTAGTGGGGGAAAACTTTTTTGCCCATCAATTTGAAGTGCTTCTTCTTCAGTTGCAGTTATCTTTGAGTTATCTTTGGGCTTCGACAGAGGATCAATTTGGTCGGGTAAATTCTTAAAGAAAGGATTTGCTACGTCCATCTTCTTAGTGCCAGATGCCTGAGAACTTCTATAATTTCAAGCAGAAGGTTTATTAACTATATCGGACGAATTGGTCGCATCATGTTCAAACTAAACGCAGCAAGTTTTTTACCGTATTTTTGTCGTAGAGCCGGCAAACGGCTTCTCATCTACTTCTTTGTTGTATTTTTTAGCTACTGGGAGATCATGCTTTTGAGCAGCAGTAGCATCTACGACATCAACGCTTTTTTGCTCATCAAGCTTGAGTGTTTCTTCTGCCGTTGTTGTTATCTTAGGCTTTTCCAATTCCAACAGAGGATCAACTTTGTCGGGTATATCCTTAAAGAAATGATTTACTACGTCCATCTTCTTAACGCCGGACGACTGACAACTAGAATTCCGAGCAGGTTTATTAACTACAGCCGAGCAAATTGGTTGCATAGCGTTCAAACTAAATGCTTTGAGTTTGTTACCGTATTTCTGTCGCAGAGCTGTCTAATGATTTGTCATTTACTTCCTTGTACAAATCCGCTGCCTCGAGAAGAGCCGCGCTATATCTGGTGTTGCAATAATATTTTTAGTGTAAATAAGCCAGTAAGATGAGAAAAAGTCTTCGGTTATTGTTCGTATTAATTAATTCTTACGACGGTGGTGTTATGAAAACTCCCCCTTGCTGGCATTGCTTATGCCGTTTTAAATCGATACAATCCGTAGTACAAAAAAGCATTCCAGTAATTCGGTGTTGAAATCCCATTAGCTGGTTACAACAGGTACAATCCAGGATCTTGAAGTCTCGAATGAACGATACAATCTGTAATAAAAATTGACAAAATATTACACTCGTTTAATATATTAATTGTATACGTAATGTGACCATGAAAACGTATCAAACTCACTTCAGACGACGGAGGCGTATAGCCCGGTCCAAGATTCAGGATCATGTTTACAGCGACTAGAAAATAACAGAAAATCAGTGGATAATTCAAAGTAATATATTATAATATAACAAATTACTGGCCTCACGTGTTTTATTTGATGCTTAAATGATTCTATGGCATAAATACAAACTATTTCCAATTAACAAACTAATTTATCAAACCAAAATAATTGTAACAAGACTCTCATTCGTTTCGTACACAGTACACGCACCCACACCGACCACGATTCCATACATTTATACATAACCGCATCAACTCAAGGTGAAAGTTCCACCTTGTAAAGTACATATTGAGATACAACATCACGCATCGCTAAAAATATTTTCAATCCAATTCCAAATATGGATAATTTAATTGACAATTTAAAATAAAATCAAAGGATAAGCCCAGATTTTTCTCTTCAGTTTCTAACTAATTGAGATGCGAGATTATAAGTGAACAACTAATTAATAAAACGGGCATGAACCACACCCACGACCACCATATAAATTCATGCAAAGCTTAACTAAGGACTAGAGTATTGCCACCAGAAAAAAACGAAGGGCTACTTTTTGCCCTAAGACATATTTTCCGTGCTTGATACTTACCTCACGTACTTATCAAGCTAATTGATAAGTACTGCTGAATATCTTGGGAGAATTATTTCCAAAAAATTTGTAATACTTTTTCTTGAGCTGTAGAGAGGAGAAAAAACGATGCGAAGCTCACAAGAGCAGGAACTCGACTGAAGTTCTCGAGTCTTCGAGGCGGCCTCGTCACAGCTCTGTTTGTGAGCCGGCTTGCCGACTTCGCTTCATAAAACTCGTCTCATTTTGTCACCGTTAAAACAAGATCATTGAATGGCTTCAGAGTTAAAACAAATTTATTCAGTAGTCAATTTGGCATTAAAATTAACAAAACAAATCACAAGGGATAACTACTTAAAACATTTTAGCTCATATCTCTATTTAAGCGAATTCATTATTCTATGATGATGACTTGAATGCATTGACTCAGTTCTTGCACGCAATTAGATACCTCTTTTTTATAAATTACAATTACAACCCAACCCGCTTTGGTTAAGTACTGCTGTATAGTAAGTCGAAGGAGTATTATTTACAGAATTAAAAACAAATATAAAAATAATTTAATCCATGATAATAAATATTATTGGTTTTGTAATAAGGGTTTGAGGAAGCAGCTACCCAACACAAATTTTTCAATGCAAGTACTTCGAGTTTATGGGATGACGAGCTTGGGATAAGTACATGTCAGAAAGATTTCAGTTACTGATTAAAATAATTTTCACATTCGGCAATAATAATAATTCGGAGATTTAGAAGGAGTAAGGGGGCATCTAGAGTTTACATAAACAGAACAACAAGGGTATAAAGGATCCTATTGCAACAAATACGGGGAACACGGCTGAGGTTAGTGTCACGTCTTCATAAGGATCAGTCACTTTCGGACCACTTGGGCGCCGATTTTTAACAACCTTGACATCGTCAGGTTCGGTTGCAATGTCTTCTTCTTCCTCCCTACTTGGGGGGAGTGGTGGTAGTCCATGAATGTCTAGGAATTTACAATTAATTGATTATATAGAAGGATTAACGATGGTAATGAGTCAGTCAGATATGCTTACCATCTTCAGTTCCTCTTATGACATAAATTGCATTGACTTTTGGGTTGTCCCGATACCCCTAAGTTATAATATTGTTCAATTTAAAATGTTGTGCAAAATTGAGTGGCAAATAAATTGATAAGCATACTTTAATAAATTCTACTCGAATTTTTCCACCCCTAACTTCGGACTCCACACCGTTAAATGTCAAAGTTTTCATCCCGGAAGATATTTGGAATGGGACAATTTCGTCGTAAGCTACGCCATGACCAACTTTCTCATAAATGTCCAAGTCCGATATGATTGAGTTCATGTTGAGAACAACATCAAACACCTAGATTAAATAAAATAAGACATTATATTGGGGATTAATTAATTCAGATTGTCGACTTAAAGAAAGTTAATGCACAAACCTTCATATTCGGAGCATTGAAGTAAACCTCACAAAATTTAATAACCATTACATAATTTCCATCCTCCTCGATCGGGATTTCATAGCCAAATGTGCTATCTATAAAATTTGTATTTCAAACATACATATTTCATGCATGAGTAGATAGATACATAAATACATTGTTATATATTTCTTACGATGATATCTCTCCGTTTGATATAAAATTTGGTCATTAGGATGAACACGTCCGATTGCCATCAAATGTTTCCCATAATCCGAAGAAATCCCAACTTTCGAAGTGTCCTTTTCATAATGAATTCCATTAACGTCGACGTGTCCCTCTCCCCCCGCATTAACGGCGAAGACGACCTTCCCACCACCATCTGCCTTCCCCACGACGAAGATGCAAATTATGACGTTGATAAGCACCACCACTGCTGGAGTCACACCACCGCCCATCATTTTCTCGGAAACTATTCGCAGATCAAATGGCAAGCTGGAAAATATGTAAACAACAATTATCACCATACGACAAAAATTCTAGTTATCCAACCGTCAAAAAAATATATTTACCTTGTCACAAAAACTCCACACCACCCACCGATCGGTTGACAGTTGACAAGTGTAAGCTTTTAGTTCTATGCAAATTCACCAAATCTGTCAAATATGAAATAAAATAACCATCATCAAACCTATGCATGACACCCACAACTGTGCAAATAATTGTTTATTAAATAAATTACGCTTAATTGTTGTTATATTTACATTTAGTTTTTTTTATTGTGCAGAGAAATGTAGATGGGTCACAACTGGTTCTGGCAATTCAACGGTCTGGCTGATGCCCATTCTCGATTTATTATTATTGCCAACCTAACCACATAATCATTAGATATTGGCAATAATGCACAACAAATTGATTTCATGCAGTATAATTAAAAGTAATGTCCAATGTCCAACTTAAGTTCTGGCCGATCTGTCGCTTTTTTTGGAAGGACGGAAAGAAGCGGCTCCTCGCTGGTCAAAATGAGCCGGGTTGGGTCTCGTGGTTTCGAAAAGCTCTGGATAAAGCGATCCATTGGTGCCGAGTCGTGAGGGTTGTTCACAAAACCTGGCGCTATGAAAAACCCTGATCATCATTAATGAATATGATAACCACTGATAAAACCGGGTATGTCACCAGTGCAGATAAGTTCAACTGGTTCATGCCGAGTGCACTAATAGTTTGCATATTGTTATGTAAACGATTGACTCGATGCATATCGAGCTGATCGATAATGAACCTCAACAAAGATAACAGATTCATGAATCTACATGATTTTTAACTAATTTTAACCCGTCATGTGTAGAACATTTGACTACCCCCATACATAGCGAGGGGAGTGGATTTGAAAATTATTACGATTTTAGAAATCCTTGTCTAAATAATATACAAAACTAGCCACACTTCAAAACATGAAAAATACAGCTATAATTTATTTACAAATTTTTGAGATTGACACTAACATCAAATTTTACCCTCTGTTCAGAAACAATAGTGTACAAATTCTAGTGGTTTCTTAATAAATATTATTGTTATCGTGAAATCTAACCCTCCAGCCTCCAACCAAACAGAAATCAATAACGACTCGAAATAATTTCATGTCGACATGATTTTTTTCTAGATACATTTATTCAGCAAATAGAAGCATTGATCCTGAACTAATTATGCTAATGGCGAATAGTCTGGTCATCATATTAGCGAGAAACAAAATATGCACATAATTTTGCTTTTGCATGCAAGTTTCTGCGCAAAAAAGGGAAGTGCCCAGTTCCGTCTGAACAGCCCGTGAGTGGGACATGAAGAGAAAAGACGGAGCGAGGAGCGAGCTCAGTTCAGTAGTCGAGTCCAAGTAAGCAAGAAGGACTAATTTTTCGCTCTGCAAATTTTCATCTCGGATTTTTCATCCAACTTCTCGGTATGTATTTTACCTTATCTTGGCCATCACCTCTTATCATACTGTCACTCTGGATCATGGGGGGACTGGGTTTGCACAAATTTGGCACTTTATTGGGGTAAAAAGTAGGGAAAAAGGGATCTGTTTTTTTGGTTGAGTAGAAGAAGCCCGACCCGGCCCGGCCTGTTGCTTCTTTTTGATCTCATTCATTCATTTCATTAGATTGAGTGGATTGGATAGTGGATGGATGACATTCTTTACCCATTAGTCAGTCTTGTTTTGATTTTTTAGCAATAAAAAATAAGTTGAATTGTGGTAGTAGTTTTCATTGATGGACTAGTTTGTTGGTTGATTTTTTCAATGGGCTTTCCTAGCCTGGTCTCAGAGGGGCATAAATAAGTATGACTAATCGGAATTACTGCTGAGCTGACGGATGTGCATGCATGTTTTGACCCTACTACTGGTATTACATATTGGGGTAGGCATGGAATATGGGTTGAATTGGGAGAGAGAAAATTTTAGTTGGACTGGACTGAGCTGGCAAATAAATCTCCGAGGCAGATAGGGACGAAAATTTATAGCAGGTCATTAATGGATGCAACAAGATAATAATAAGTATGCCCCAATGACACACGAGAACGCAGTTGGGGTGACACTTGGTTTTCTCGTTCGTCGTAATTTGTGACTTTGACTCACCATGCCAACCTCGATGATGAATTAGGAGGAAGGAAATATGTGGCAAATGTGTTGCTCCTGGAAACGCTGTGGCTTGCAAATTTTTAGATTTATTTATGGGGTGAGGAGGAGGAACCTACTACTTATTTCTCAACTCTCCAACCAACCAAATGGTCTTGGCTGTAGTTACTTTATTGAGTAGGGTTACGTCGTCGTTAGGTTTTAGATTACATGACATAAAGTGATATCATCGTTTAATCTGGTTTGGTAAAAACACTGCAGTTTGTTGTTGTGTAATGAGGGGTGGCGAGGCATGTTTATTTGGTTTGTTGTCATTTATTAGCCATCCATTGCATGCATGCATCCTCTCTCAATCCAGTATAAACTATGCACTAACTACTTTGGTTGGATCAATATGATGCTTTATTTGCATACTTAACTCGAGTCTCTCTCCTCACTTGACTAGCGAACGAATGATGTATTTCGCTGCATTTATCTGTAAAATTTTGCATGACATAAAATAACCGAGCGAGCAGAAATAAATGAGAGGAAGTTACGTTACCGATTGGAATGGTTGTAGTCTGATGGCTGACGAAGAGAGAGAGAGAGAGATAATGATGATGATGGGTGTGTTCCCACTCACTGCCATTGCTGAAGATGTTTGGCTGAAAAAGTAGTAAAGAAAGGCGAAGAGGAAGAGCTTGAGTCATGGACCTTTTAGAACAAGAGGCGTTCAACAACCATGTTGGTTACTTGACCATGACGAGTTTGTCTGGCCGTGTGGAGTAGGTAAATAAAAAGGTCATTATTTGTAAGGGGTGATGATTAAAAATCTAGAAATGATTGTGTAATCTAGAGTCTAGATATTTTCGATTGGTTATTGGAAATCAGAGGATGGGCAGATGAGATGTATTTTTTTAAATTCATTGATGAGTGTCCCGCAGTCATCTTTCTCGAAGAGACTCACGCGAAGATGATGATGCACCTTTTCTTCGTACTTGTTGCTTCCTTCCTCTCATCGTCGGCATCTCCTTCTCTCCATACATACAATCTTCGTCGTAGGATGCAGTTGTAGTATTATTATATTATCATTGTAGAATGCAGTTGTAGTATTATTATATTTCCGTCGTAGTTTGTGGTAGTGGTACAGTGCACTTTGTAGAAAAAACTTATAGACTAAAAAAGGTATTAAATTATTTATATATTACGTGTTATCGTATGTTATTGACATTGATTGCACATAGTGTAACTTTGCACCTGTTTTAAAAATTCTTGAGTATTGTAGTAATTTGTTTCTAGGCGGCTAGAATGATGTGTTTTTATAATGTTTCTTGTATAATTTCTTGATTAATAGCCTTATTGTTGTAATTGATTACAGATAATCAATTGAAATGTCTCTTCCTGCGGAAGAAGCGGAGGTGTTGGACTCGCCTGACGTAAATGGAGGAGACTTGGTGGAGGCGGAAGCAATTCAAGAGGTGCATGTTACCATGAATGGAAATGGGATAGCTGTGGCGAATAATCAAAACGATAGCCATTCTGATGCTCTCAAGACTGAAGACATAAAGATTAAAGATGATATTACCAATAATAAGGAACCAAAGTCTGTTGGAAATTCTCAGAAAGTAAAACCTGTAAATCATCCTCCGGCGAAAAAGATCCTACCAACCACCGTCCCCTCAAAGACTTTGTCCCCAAAGAGACCGTTGTTGGCGCCCCAATCCTCTAAACCACCGGCAATAAGTAAGACGACTTTATCAAGACCAGCAGTTGCTGCACCAAAGCCAAAGGCACCAGTCCACCCTCTACTTGCAACATTACCAAAGGTATGCAAACTCAATTCATGAATACGTAGTTTTTTTATTCATTTTATATTTTTAAATTTAAAGGAGGCTAAAAAGCAACTGGAACAAGGAGTGGGGACCACGAAAAAGGTAGTTGAAACTCGTCCTATGCATGCGGCCCCTAAACCAAAACCTATTGGAACAACGTCGGGAGCAACTGCTGCAAAACCTAGGGCAGAAATAAAGTCTCCGACGAAACCTACGCTGAATTCTGCACAACCAAGATGGAATGCATCCACAGCAGCACGGCCTACCACAGTCGCCTCTTCTACGACATTGAAAACTGGATTGGCTTCAAAAGTGAGTGCCACACGGGCACCTGCAAGTCCAAGTACTGACAAACCCACAACAACCACGGTGACAAGTAAAATAAGAGCCACAACAGCAACAACAGGACTTGGTAAAGTTCCACATCCTCCCAAGCTGGCTCCTCGTCCACCCACATCAACTGTTGCTCCTCGTCCCCCCACATCAACTGTACCCAAAGGGTCGACACGCCCAACGGTCTCGACCACTGCAACTCGAACTACTACGATTACTAAGACCACCTCGATTGCAGCACGTCCTAAACCTGTTGCCACTACTACTACCAAGTCTGCTCTCGTCATTAAAAAATCGGCTACCAGCACTCTGGCAAAGTCTACTACTCAGACTACTACTACTATTCAGGCAACAGGAAAGACTGAATCTAAAAAACCGACCACTCAGCCACCACTTTCAATCGTGGAAGATTCGCATGCTCCTCAACTGAAGGCATCTGAAGTATTATCGTCCACCGTTGCAAACGATAACCTTTCTACAGAACTGGTCAAAGCCGAAATACTAGACAACGGGCAGTCCGTATTGCTTGTAGAAGTCGATCAAGAAGTACCAGGATCACAAAACTGCGAGGAAGATCATGTTGAATCCGGAGCTATACCATCACCCGTTCCAAAAGATAGCTCGTCTGCAACTGAAGTCGTGGATGACATGGTGGTCATCTTTAGCAACTCAGAGCCCGAATTTCCTGAAGAACGCGACTATAAAATAACAGGATCACTAAGTTACGCGGAAAATCCTCATGAAAATCCTCAATTGAAGGAGCCGGAAGTATTACCACAAACAATTGAAGGCGTGAACTTAGAATTGGGCGAACTTGTCCAATCCGAAATATTAAATAACGGACAGGCTGTATTGCCTGTAGAATTCGAGAACGAAAAATCAGGAGACCTAACCAATGCCGAAGATCCTCATGCTGAACCCCTTGGGGAACCCGCAGCAGTTCCAAATGCTAACGTTTTTTCGGATTTCTTTGGAGTCGTGGAAGATTCGCATGCTCCTCAACTGAAGGCATCTGAAGTATTATCGCCCACCATTGCAATCGATAACCTTTCTACAGAATTGGTCGAAGCCGAAATACTAGACGACGGACAGTCCCTATGGCCTATAGAATTCGAGAACGAAAAATCAGGAGACCTTACCAATGCTGAAGATTTTAATACTGAACCCTTGGAGGAACCAGCAGCAGCTCAAAAGTTTAACGTTTTTTCGGATTTCTTCGGAGTCGTGGAAGATTCGCATGCTCCTCAACTTAATGCATCTGAAGTATTGTCGTCCACCATTGCAAACGATAACCTTTCTACAGAATTTGTCCAAACCGAAATACTAAACAACGGACAGCCTGTATTGCCTGTAGAATTCGAGAACGAAAAATCAGGAGTCCTAACCAATGCCGAAGATCCTCGTACTGAACCCCTGGAGGAACCAGGAAATGATGCTTCGGATTTCTTCGGAGTCAAAGTTACCAATTATTCTAATTGATTGATATTTCTAAACTAAAACAACTTAATAATTAATTACCGGTTTGTATTGTATGTCTGGGGTTTGCTTTTTTGTACTTTTTTTTGTAATCACGCAACTAACAAAAATTCCAAGTGCTATTTGAAATCTTATGGTGTTCAAAAATTCAATCATTGCTGAAAATGAGGATTAATAAAGAAACGAATTGCCTTTAAAAACATTTCATTACGTTCAATTTATTTGCAAAAAAAATGATTATATAAACAGAATGGATCAAATTACAAATTTTAATATAAACATACTTTGAAGGAATATTGGTGTGTGAGATGAAGGAAAGAGATAATACTATTGAGAACCTGACGGTGGCTGCGGAGTGGACTGACGAGTAGGAGGACGTGGCGGTGGAGTCGTGGTGGTTAACTCATCCATCAAGGCAAAGTAATTTACATAACCCCTGTAATATAATTAGAAACTCAACCTTAGTAACAATGCGTCAGGTATGTAAGCATCAATATAATTTGTAAATTAAAATAGTTCAAAACTGACTCATATGCATCGTTCAAGTTGATGTCGTCTCCAGTAAATTCGACAACCTCGACCTCACTGGTATCTCCGCCAGCTTCGTTTTCTTGGTCCTCCATTTCACTCTGTATATCATAACAAAAAGGAAGTCAGTTAGTTTCTTTTACATTTACGAACAATACATCTCTCATTACAAAAATATATAAGAAAATAATCATTACTACTCGCCTCATCAGAGTTTTCTTCGGAGGCAGTTTCTTCGGTATCATTGTTATCATTCAGATCTAACAATTCGATCATCTGGAGGCGAGATCGATTATGTGACTGCTTCCCTGTTGACTCTTCACTCCCTGCTGTAATGTTGAGATCTGCATTATTTGCCAAGTTTCCATCTCCCAATGGCATCTCTGCCTCCATTTTCTCCACTCGTTGACTGAGGTCCAAAATGGCTTGAGCTTGCTGAGTGGTCTTCCTTTCCAACTCGCTAATGTACCACTGTTGGTCCTTACATTTGAGAAAATATGTAGGACTTCGAGCATCAAATCTAAACAGGAGAGAATACAGAATAGTATAGGTTTTGAGATTGAATAAATGATTAGCAAGGATCAAACAGATAAGCCATACTTCAGTCGAATAGTGTCTGTGATTGGATCGAGATAGCCCTCACTTTCCAAGAGATCAATACGAAAGAATCTGTTGTAACCCCAGCATTCGTTAATTTCAAAATCAGAAGCAAATTCTCGAATCATGTTCTTCGATGGTTCATTGGCGTGCTGGTAAACCATTTCAATTCGGTACTCATATCTATAGGAAGAAGACCAGCAAGTCGTAGGAGAATAGTTATTAGTGGTGTTGCATTTTAACCTGTACTATTTAAAAACAAAGCATCTGCATACTTGGCCGAATCAGCCGGACCGCTGGTTAATTCCAAAAAGACTGACAAAAATGTCCCACGGACAGCTCCATTTCCATCCGGATAAATTTTTAAACGCCAGGTCAAGCCATTGGCGTGCAACGGGTCAGAGTAGAAAGGGTCTGCCAGCTCTCGCAAATGACTGTAATTATTGACGACGAAGGTAGCACCGTCATACGGCGGAACGAGCTCACTGTTAAATGAGAAATAGGAAAAAATTAATATGCATTTGTACAGGATTTACGTCTATTCATAGGTAGAATTAAAAACAAGAGAATTGTCAAACCTTTGGAATTCCCCGGAAACGCCTGGAACGATAAAAGTAGAACGATTTATGCCGTCTTGAATCAACTTGACCAGTTTAGAGCTGTGTAAAATGAGTTCACTTTTAGGTCCGCTAGTTATAGTACTCTCAATCTGTAATTAATTAATATTTTTATAACTAACAATCGTATAACTAAAACTATTATTATCGTTGGGTTTAATTATATATATAAATAATCGTATTACTCACGCTGTGCAAAATTCCCTCTAATTCCTCAGCTTGTCTCGAAAATTGCCCCTTTTGCCCAACCAATATAGTCAACTTCATCTTTAGCTGGTTGTCCAATCTAGTTGCAAAAATTAATTAATTATCCTGTGCAATAAACATAAATAGGCTTTAATGCCCCGTCAAACTGATGCTACTTATTTTGAGAATAATTATGTCACCTCGCAATCATTAGCTCAACTGCTTGACGAATTTCTCGAACCTTCTGATCCTTAGCACCCCGAACGGTTTCGATATTCTTTTCTATTTCTTGAACAGCGCCTATAAGCTCCATGAATCTTTTTCTGAGGCGTCCAACATGTTCCCGAATCTGGTGGCAGTGTTGAAGATAAATTTCTTCTAATGGTTTGAAAACATGGTTGCTGTGTTTGGTGCTCCAAAGGGCACATTCATGACAAATGCAACACTTGCACGTTTCACAATATACAGATAACTCTTCCTTGACATGAGTTTCGCATCTATCCCAAAAAGTAATACATGCAAAACTATTAAAAGTCACTTATTTTCATTATTCACGCGCATGACAATAAACCAGTACAACAATTCATACTTTTCAGTCTCTGGCTCATCATCGGATGGAGTACACTTTCCTTTGGCCGGGTTGCTTTGCAGATTGTCCAACTGCTGAGTGACCTCTTCAGCCCACCGACAATTTACCAAGTCATGGATGTGCAGTGCAGCTCGACAATGTGGACACTGAGGTCGAGTCTCGGAAAGCCAGCGTTGAATGCACTGCTTGCAACATAGCTTTGAGCACCTAGGACACATTCTGGCATCTCGTAAATTTTCCATACAGATGAAACAACGGAAGATCTCCTGAATACTCTGAAAAATAAAAATAAGTACAACATTAATGTATATCCTTTTCATATCCAGTTATTTCAGCTTGTCTAGACATGAAAATTTTTGCGTTATCAAACTTATCAGTCAACTCTTTTTTAGACCAAATATTGGTAGAAAACTAATACTATCGATTATTGACAAACCTCCCCCCCCCTCACACACATACACATAATATATAGATACATATGTACACGCGCTATCCAAAATAAATTGGTAAAAATATATACAAATCCTTACCTCCATTTGATTGTCCTTATGGGAATTTGCATTGCTTTTGCTTAAACTCATCTTTCTCGCCATCCACCGAATTTCACCACCACAGAAAAAAAATCTCCCTTTCCTTCCTCACTAAAATCAAACAATTAATCATAAACACAAGTAAAATTATGTAGTGTAACAATTTCTTAATTTATGTAAATTTAATCAAGACATGTCAAATTATGCATTATGAGAGAAGCTAAACAGAGACGGAACCCTTATTTTTCTTCTCTCACCTTTCTTATCGATTACGAGGACGATAGCCTCAAAAAAATCAATAAATCCCGACCAAAACTTATCTATCAGATATTGAATTTTGCACCTTACCTAAGATTTAGAGTGGGTGTGACCCCTGAAAACCCCTTGGGGTAAAATTAAAATTAAAATTTCCGAATTAAAAATAGCAGCTGGGCGAAGAAGGAGGTCACACCAGCGAAAAATATCTTGTGTCTTCTCCCCTCTGCTACCTGCTCTTTCCATCGATTTGATCACCACCACCATCGCCACCACCACCACCACCACTTTGTCTCCCATCAAATTCGGCGTGTTTTTATGTCATGAAACCGAGTTGACAATTTTTCCCCTTTTAACAATGATCCATAAGTGCTTATCAATAATTAAAAAATATGCAAGAAAGAAATTCATTTTTTAATTATTATTTTATTCTTTTTCTCTTTGCTCTTTATTTTCCTTGTTATTTACCGAATTTTTCATTTTTGAATGATTCTTTTTGTTTGTTTGCTTTGTCATCAACGCATAGATTATTTCTTAAGGATATTTCTTACATAATAAGAATTGGGAAGATTGTGCTTTCAGTTTTCGACTGCTGATGGGATTTTTTTTCACTCTTATCAACATCATTATCATCGCCTCACTCAACAGTATATACGTAGTGGAGAGTATAGTATATTTAGATACGTAAGTATGTAGTATGTAAATACCTAGGTAAGCAATTTTTAAACAATTTCGTCAATATTTTGACAAACAACGCAACTCAACAGGGACAACGACAACGATATAATTGTGACGACGACGTATTGTTTTTTGGTGCAGTTAGCAACAATTAAACGAGGAGAGGAGGAGGTCGGCTACGTATTAATTTTTTGAAATGTGTTGGCTCCTCGTTTATTTTTGGTTTCAACTTTGAGAAAAAATTACTCAAAAATTTATATCGAATTCTTTTAAGCGATAACAACATCTCAAACTTATCGTAGCAAATACATATGCGTGGGGATGGTAGGTCTGTCTTTAGTACAACAAGTTAATAACAATACAGAGGTTTTAATTTATGCTATAATCTTTTTTATATAACAATAATAATAATAATCATAATTAGTAAATGTAAATACTGAATAGAGGTCGCATGTATTATCATCATCATCTTCTTCACTTAAAGAAATCTCAACGAAATGTAACAGCATTATGATTATTTATTTAACTAAAATTATAAACAAGATCAACAATTGATTACCTACATGCACCAAATGCGGGCTCAGTCAACAAACTTAAAATTAAACAATATTTTTTTCTTTTACATAATAAAAATGAATAGCATTTTAATTCGTTCCCAACCAACCAGACAAACTAAAAATAAAACTACCTCTTTCTTCCTTCCTCATTTCGATTATGGACATTAATTGAAGAAACTGCTGAGAAAAACAATAAAAGGACCACGTTTTACAGGAGAAATTAAATAATAATAACTACATGCAGCAACGACACGGCTATTTATGAAGCTTGTTTTACGTACAAGATATGAAAAAAGAAATACAAATGCGAAACATGTAAGATTACGTATGGTCTATTAAATGGCCTATCATTTAGTAGTAAACAGTAGTAGTAGTTTAGTAGCATTATATTATTATGTACGCGTATTGGCAAATAATTATAACACAATTTCCAAGTCAATGTGTGTAAGACATCTTTCCTTGCATAGAGAAGTACCACGTACTAAATGGTAGATGAATGACGGCGACAATGACAACTTCACTTTTTTGGACTTGTGTGAATATTATGGCAAACAAAGCTGGCATGGCATCATCATTATCATCACCATATCATTTTTTGAGTTAGAATTAACCTCTTTTTTGTTGCGAAATGATACAAGGATTTAAAATAGTTTTTTAAAATTTTATTTATATACGTAGATAATATATTTCTTAAAAGAAGACGATGACCGACGACGACGATGCATTCTTTCTTCCTTGATTCTCTTATAGTTTGAAGAGTTGGAAAATCTCTCTTCGTAAAAAACATTAAGAAACATTGGCTGTGTTGTGATTTTCTTCTTCGTATCCTTATCCGATCCCTTAAAAACTAGATGGTATTATTACAAGTAATTTTATATTGTTATTATTATTTAACATGTATGTATCATCATCTTTACTAGTTTATAAGTAGTACATAGGAGTAGTAATCAATAATACAATTTATAAAGGGAACATCACGGAATTATCAATTTCTTTGCATCCTCGTCTTATTTATCATCATTCGTGCCATAACAAAAATTCATAAAAAGAGTGTTTATGTAGTACATCAGTGTGGTTTGTTTAATCGTCATTAGTTTTAATACGTGGTATGAATCTGATTTTTAACATCATTATATCAAGTTATTTTATTTGATAAACATGATTGTATCTAGCAATTTCAATTTTTGTTGAAAAAGTGAGTTGATTTTTATTATAAAATGAACTAGGTATTTAGGTAGGTTTTTTAGGCATAGGATTTATGTACTTTCTCCTGTTCTTAATGTTTTAGAGGAATAATGAACTAAACACTTTTTCATTTTCATGATGATAATAATAATAATAAGCATTAAAATAGTGGTGGTAATGAGAACTAGTAACAGTTGAGTAATTAATTAATAATTAATTTTGAGGTGGGTTTGTATGAGACAATGGTCAACCACATTCATATTATGCAATTTTTTAAAATTCTGTGTCGTTAGTATTAAAACTTATTTTTTAATTAAATATAACAATAACAGGGCAAGTTGTGGTGGTGGTGGTGTTTTTGTGTGTATCAATTGGTATTAATTAACTACAATAATAAGGTTAACAGGTATGTATTAAAAGGTGTAATAGGCATTACAAAATGTATGTATTCCATCATCTCTTCCCCATTGGCACATGTTTTTTTACGAAAAATTAAAATCACAAAGACATATATTACTTGTAGTACAGATATTTAAAAACTGCGTAGGATTGAAATATCTGTATAAAATGAAGCAGAGTATGTATAATCTAGTTCTTGATGATGGATTGCATTCCGTTTATTTTAAAGGAAAAGATTTTAATTGTTTTATAAACTTTTTGTCTCACTATGGTTGAGTTGTCCATGCACATTCCACACTAATAATAATGCAAGGAATTATAATAAATTATCCAGAAATCCAAACGGCTTTTAGGCGAGGATGAGGTATAATTTTGTTGAGGACTGGTCTTGCTATTTGATCTTCTTTCTCTGCATTCTCGGCCAACTTGCATTCTTGGAGATTGCGTCGAGCTGTAAACTTTCTGTATTTCCACTGCTGCAGTATCGACATAAAAAGGGTTGACTGGCATAAATGACTAGCAATCAATGAGAGATTCTACACAGGAAATGTTTATTTTTTTATTAGGCTTCTTCCTTTTCCCATCCGATCCTTATGTTCTCATCGTCGTGATGTTATATATTCTCCTCTGTTTCTATTTTTTAAACTTGCATTAATTTTTGATCGTGATTGATTGTGGTATTCTTCTTTCCTTAAAACAAAAACAAGTAGGTAGGTGGACATCATGTTGGTAACATTTGTCCTGTTGATTCATTCAGTTTTACTAGTTTTAAGTAGTCGTTGTAGGAGTTGGTTAGTGTAGCATAATTATTTTAGAAGAAGAAAACGTGTGTTGGAAGAAGGAGCACTAGTATCTCGTTGTATATAATTAATAAATGGCTACTCGGGTGTAAAATTGGCACTTCACAATTGACACTGGATGGGATCATGATCATATTCATTCATTTAGATGATAGAAAGACGATATTGCTTTCTCTCTCCGCCTCTCTCGGTCTATATCAAGCACATCTAATAATAACAATAATATTGAATAATGTTCTGAGAAATATAAACCCAGCTGGTTGATGCAACATTGCAGAAATTGCGTGGGTGGGCATGAGGAGTCAGAGTGTTATTAACAGGAATAAAGTCAGGAAATACGAAGACGGAGTGCGCAGCATCGTATATGTACCAGTAGAAGTAATTATGCACCAGAAGAACAAGTTATATATAGTTATTCTTGAACAACAACTAATAATATTACGTCCAACAAGTTTAACGAGTTTTACATAATATTTATCTATGTATGAAACACTGGAGGAGGAGGAGAACATTATTGTTCTGTATGTATGTATATATATTAAATTGATATATATTGTTTGTTGTTAACACTAGTGTGAAGAAGGTTGTCTTTTGATTCGTCATCCCTTTTCATATTTGATTACCACCATTTGCAGAACGATTAACAACTGGTGAATTTTTGCTATTGGATTCGATATCTGCGCCATAAATTTTCCCAGCTTTTCGAGCCATACTACTTAAAAGCTCTAACGTATGTTTATGTGCAGTACGCAGGGAAATTGACCACTCGTTCAGACCAATTTCATCCTGCAAGAAGAAAAATAAACACACATTAAATTAGAGACGTAGAAGTTCCCTTTTTTTGCATGTAGCGTCGTCTCGTCTGCTCTGTGACCAATAAGGGGCAGCCAGAGGGAGAAACTCGGGCAGGATTAATGAATATATGTATGCATATACCAAGCAATACAATACGTACGTTACGTACCGAGTTGGTGATGATGATTTTATTATCCTTGGATTTTATTAAGATGCATTGTTCATTCTTGACGGGAACCAGGTCCGGGACTACTTCTTCAATGCTATCCATGAAGAGCAACTCAGGCTTCGTATTCCCAGAGTCCGCATGCAATTCCAACCTATTAGGGGACAAGACAATGTGTAATATAATAACAATTGATATTTTCTTAGCGCTCATTTCTTTGCGAGAGGTGCAGTGCAGTGAGATGCATTTTTGTACTTCTTTTTTTTGTGCTCACCGGTTAGGATATAATTTTGCATATCTAGTCTGCCAAGCGGACGCGAAAGGACCTCCGAGCTTTTTAACGTAGCCGTGCAAAATGCAGTCAGATTCTTTCTCGTCTTCATTGTAGCGATACTTGTGCTTTGCCCGTCTCTTTTGTTCCGCCTTGTCCGCCTCGGCATTGATGGTGTCAAACACGGTTTCCGCCACCTCCGCTTGCCACCGTTCAGATATGACCAGAGGAAAATTTTTGTAAAGTTCTTGATCCGTATCCAATAGCTGTCATGTAACAAAATTAATTTGAAGTTATAGGTGAAACACACATAGATATATGTGGTGTAGTAAAGGGTGTTAATAAAGTCCGATCCCATGCATTTTTTGGAGCGTGGTTGTTACAAATTCAGCTGGAACTTTTGAACCAGTGAAGTTATTTATTTCAAATTTTTACCATGGGAGGAACAACTAAACGTGTAAGTCATGAGCATCTTAGCGTTGAGATACAAACATTGCATCAGCAGGGGCTTAAACCTACAGAAATTGTGCAAAAATTGGGCTGCAGCCGCAGAACTGTTTGGAAATGGAAGAATAAAAATTTTGTCCACGACAAAAAGCGACCAGGGCGACCCAGAAAGGTGTCACCTACCACAAAAAGAATGATTAAAAACAGACTTTGCAAGAAAACCGGTAGTTCATTACGTAATTGAGCAAGGGAGTTAAATGACTCAAAACGCTATAAAGAGAAGAAGAAGCAAATTAACTGTGTGACCGTGCAAAAATTTGTGAAAACTACGAAGTGGGGTCACACAGCTTACAAACTAACCAAAAAAACCTCTCATGTCACAAAAATATATCGATGACCGTCTGAAATTTGAAGAACTCCTTCAGAAAAGTGCCCATTTGAGTGAAAAAAGACTTGGTGAAGAATTGCGCAGTCACATCCTTTGGACTGACGAATCTATTATTGAACTATATCCAAAATTGAACCAACAAAATGTTCGTTACAGGACAGAAAACAAATCGGATGTACCATCAAGAGCGATCCCAAAATTCGGGCTTAAAGTTATGGTAGCGGGTGGATTTTGTGCACGTTGCGTGACCCCTCTACATATCATACCAAAAGGCCAATCAGTCAATGCAAAGCATTATATGGAAAAAATATTACCTATCTATTTCGATAGCATGGGGAACAAGGAAATATTTCCGAATGAAAGAAAAATAGTTTTCATGCAGGATGGTGCTATAGCCCATACAGCAAAAGCGAGTTTGAGTCTCATCAAGACGCAAGTTTCAACGGTCTGGAGCAAGGGGGTGTGGGCCGCTAACGGCCCAGATTTGAATCCCCTGAAGAACCAGTGGTCCATACTTAAGGAAAATGTATACAAAGAGCCACAACCCCGGACGAGGGAAGAGCTAGTAAAAAAAAGTTCAAGATGTATGGAATTCGATTTCCAGAGGCACATTCGAAAAATTAGCACAGAGCCTTAAACAAAGAGTTGAGGGCATGGTTAAAGTAAATGGTAACAAGACCAAATACTAAGGTAAATATGTCGAACATTTTTTGTAAGTATCACGGGTAGTTTTTTTTTATACTAGCCTTCACTTTTTTACAGGAAAAATGGGATCGGACTTTATTAACACCCTGTATATGGTTAGATCGACTTTCACTCACTTTAATCCCCTTGGTGTCTTCCTCATCGAAAGATCCAATGTCAAAGGCATCCGCAGCATTAACCTCTCCCCTTGGTGGAATCAAGGGAGGAGGATACTTTTGCAGATAAACTTGTTGCCAGTCTATTCCTTTAAAAAATGGATGTTCTTTCACCTCCTCGGACCTATTTTTTGTGAAGGACACATGCAGGAGGGAAAATTTCCATTAGTGGCATGTTGAAAAAGTGTCTCTTTGTGTGTGTGTGTGCTTATCGTCACATCACATCAAATCAGATAGTGTTTGCATACCCTCTGCCACGACATCCCAGCCTTTTGTCAACGTCACGTTGCAAAAGACCCTCCAGCAGAGATCTTAGCTCATTTGAAAAGGACTCAGGTAACTCTACATTCTGTGCAGTTTGAAAAAAAACGAGTCAGTCGAAGAGCTCTTTTCCCTTTTCATCATCCAAGGACATTCCGCATCATCAATTTCATTTCACTTCATCATCACATCGATAAAAAAATCTTCATACCATTGTTAATGTCATGCGGTCGATTTCATGCTTGTCCTTTGTTTTGTGTTGCCTAAAGGGACTGTGACCCTTGAGTAACTTGTACAACATGCAACCGAAGGAGAACCAATCCGCACTTGAGTCGTAGGCAGTGCCTTTGGACAAAACTTCGGGTGCCCTGAACAATGCAACAATTAAAAAATTTTTACATTTCATAATTTTGTCATAAATTTGATTTGCAGTTATTGGAACGCATGCAATAGGTGTTTTCTCAATTTCCGTTTTATATACCTTCGAATAAAATAAACATTAAAAGTTGTTTGTACTTACATGTAGCCGTGTGTCCCTCTGAAAATATAACATAACAGTTTATAATCCGTAAAAAATGTCTCAGTTTAATACATGTCCCTCTGCAATGCAAGATATCATCACACTTGTAAAATCTCTCAAATTGCTGCTGTTGCTGCAAGCCATGCTCTTTGTGGTGATGGATGGATGGATTGGTGGGTGGGTGGGTTGATTGGTTGGTGTTCAAAAACGACAATAATCATCATCATAATAGCAATAGCGGTAATAATACAGAGAATAAGTGGTTAACGGTATTATGCAGCGAGGGGAAAAATAATCCTGTCATGTTGTGCACACATGTGAATAATGAGGAGGACAAGGACAAGGCGTCCTCCCCAGTCGTCGTCGTCGTCGTCTTGGTCGACGTCATACATATGTGTGTATGGATGGTAGTGATTGGGAGGGAAATAAAAGATTTTTTGTACACTTACACACTAGCATGTGGTTTTTTCTTAGAAAAGTCGCACGCCAAGCCCAGATCGGATATTCTAACGTGACCATGTTCGTCAAGCAGAATATTTGCTGGTTTCAAATCCCGATACACTATGTAACGCTTGTGCATGTGTTCTAGACCTGGAAAGAGAACAAGAAAGAATGCGGGCGTGGAGTGCATTAAAAAAAGGAGCACTAACAAGAAAGAGTCTCGTGGTAGCGATAAGATTAATGATTTATTGCCAAAATGTGGAGTAATGGGTAATTTGTGGCGGATTTTATTTTTATTTTTACTATTTCACTCAAATTCTTGCTCACTCACCTAATATTACTTCGGCTGCATAGAATTTCATTTCTTGTTCGTTAAAAACCCCGTGTTGAGATAAATGGTAGTGAAGATCCCCTCCGTTCATAAGGTCCAAAATAAAGCATAGTTTATCCGTCGTGTGAAAGGCATACGTCATGCAGACTATAAAGGGGCAGTCGGCCTGCTCAAATTTACAGAAACAAAAGGCGTTGTCACTACAGCGCGTGCTGTCTTTTTAACAAGGACCTTATGATTTTGGCACAATTCACAAAATCAGAGAATAACAAGACATAAAATCACACGGCCAAAATTAGAGAGGGGGAGGGAGAATGGCACATGAATGTTCCTGGTGGTGGTGGTGATATGGGGGAGGTGAATTTACATGTAAAAGTATTTATCTATTTGCAGCATGTTGAGAAAAACTTACCCCAGTGCTGACAAGAGAGAGCATAATTCTTTCGTTGAGAGCAAGTGTTTCCCCCTGTTTCATCTTTATCCGCTTCTTGTCCAGGCATTTCATTGCATACATTTTACCTAGTAGTAAACAATTGATTGTTTAAGATGGCGAAAAAATGGATTGGAACTGGAGATGAAGGAGGAACTGTTGAAAAAATTCAAGCAATCCTGCTGGACACAACCCCCCTAACTTTCCATTCGGAACAATTGCTCCACCCGGAAGTCAAATGTCGGATCTGGTTTCTGTTACTCATGGTGTTTTGTATGCCTGTTGTGATCCCCAGGTAAGTTACGTGGGACAAACGAAGTCAAAGAAGAAGGCTCGCCACTCTGATGACACAGTGGTGAAATATCGGAATGAGAACAACATTCAACATCAAATGCTAAAAATCCCACTTTCTATTGTTCCTCTCAAACTACTCGGACAAATGGAACAAGGATTGATCTTCTGTAACAATCTGGCCTACTTGCTTGGATTTATAATCAATTTGATCCCTAATTCGCCCACCCTACTGCCTCAATCTACAGCTTAACCCTTCTCTGTCATCAATGAAAGCTGGGACAGAATCAACAATTTTATGCAGAGTAAGTTTGGATACAGCGTGAGTGTCATGGCGCAATTTTAGATTATTGTTATAAATAAACTTTTTTAAATAATAAGAACAAAAACATACCCGTGTCGGCCTTCCGGCAGCCGTACACCTCCCCGAAGCCTCCCCTCCCAATTATCCGGTGAACGCTGAAGTCGTTCATTGTCAACTGGATGGATGGATGGATGGATGGATGAGAATGGAGGAGGCAACAAAAGAGAAAGTAGAAGAAAATATTACAAACTTTCTCTTTCTTTTTTCAGAATACACGCCTCATTTCATTACTCGAATGCCTATTGTGTCAAAGTTGTTGTTGGAGTATTACCTGAATGTTCAATTCCAAGTTTTTCCATTGACAAAAACGAGTATATTTGTCACTTTCAAGAAATTGTCTAAATGGTTCGCCTCTGAGATAGTTAAATATTTCTTCGATATATGGCTGCAAAATGGATCCATCGTTCCATTAGTTTTTCAAAACATTATTGTTCTACAGACGACGTAACAGAATGATGTCTTAAATTGGAACATACCTCAAATAAGTTAGGGGGAACGTCACTCTTAAAAAGATGCTTTTGTACATGATCGACCGCTTCTTTGGTAAAATTCTATCAGAGTAAAAGTAACAACATTTTTTTTACTTTACTTTTTCTCTAGATTTTGATTTTCTCTCGATTATTTACTAGTAGAAAAATAGCCTTACATGGGTATGAGACAGCAATTCCTTCATTATAAAATTGTCATAAATTTCTTTGGCTGCTTTCCGTCTCTCGTCGATAGTTTCCAATTTTTCAAACTTTTTAATCTGACATAATAAATACTCGAGTTACGCTTTTGTACATAAATACATTCAATAACATCACAACAGTAATTTAATAGTGGTAGTAAAAGTACTATTTAAGTGTGCATAAACAGGCAATGTCATCCGTCAGTGAGAAAATCATCCGAATTTTTTTGCGCAATATTGGCAAGATCACTCGAAATTTTTTGTTGTTACGAAGCGGTTTGTTGCAGATGTTGTGTTACACAGAAGGACGAGAAGTAATAAATAATGTCACAATTAACATCTCTGTACACATATATCTTTGCATGCATGTCGGTAATCATTTTCTGCTGCCTAATTCCTGATGCAAAATATATATACACGGTGCAATTACATCGGTTGTTAAACAGACGGCTGGTGTAGCCTCATTAATTGTGTTGGATAGTAGTAATACCAGTTGCCTCATAATTTAGAAGGCCGACGAAGGAAACCGTCTCCTCCCTCTCTGATGTTGAAAATACTTGAAAACTACGCATTGATACGACGAACGAATCAACAAATTGCATATAGGATCCAAAACAAATAATAAAACTGTTGTTGGCTGACTCTTAAACTCGAATTTAGAGAAAAAGCGATGAGGGTACGTACGTATAGCCGCATCGATATTGTACAAGTCTAATTAATTTAGAAATCCGATACATGAAACACAATCTCAACTGACCTGTGTGCTGTGCTCTGATAGGAAATGAAATTAAGGCAATTGTTGTAACCCGATCTAGCAGATTTACCATTAACCATACTAATCGAAGTAATTGCTCCAGACGGTAATAATTGTGGTCCTCATTAATTCCTAAAATATGAAATATGTACGTACGACAAAGCTAAGAAGCCAAGTATTTTGTGTGTTTTTCTTCTGTAAATCGTATTTTTTCGTGGAAAAATACTTATATAAGAAAATGTAATGTTTATCAATGCGCACATTATGATTTTGGGGACAGAAGGTCTCCTTTTTTGTCTTTTTTTGGACTCACCGAACGGTCAATAATTTGCAGAAAGGTTTCCCTTTGTCTTCCTCTTTGGATGACATATACCGACCGTCCGTACTACTTACTGACAAAGGCACGTAGGTATTTTTTCTTTATCTAGCAGCATTTCCTACGTCCCATTGTATTACGCCGCACTCTGGATGGATGGAACAGATTTCCTATACCTCGAGTATTTTTCCTATAGGCAAATGAGTATAAAAATCGGAGGGCCGACTGAATAAGACTTTTCTTCTTTGATAAGCTATTTTCTCTTCAAAAAATAATAGTACATAAGTGGGCGAACGAACTTCTGGATTAAAAAAGACAAGAAGTACGTCACACATGCAGAACCGCTTCGTACGTATTTGTTGAAGAAGACTGATTCATATCATCTTCTAATAATAATAATATTTAATAATAGCCCATCGTAACACTATAATTGAGAGACAAGTGATGACGGCTAGAACATTGCATGTTCATGCGTTTCCTTCATGATTATTATTGTTTTTCTAACCTCTTCGTAGAATTTTATTTGTGGAATAGGTTCTTCTGCGACATTTTCGCAAAAATCTTTGAAAAGTAGATATCCTAAAATTGGAACATGAATGGAGGTTGAGTAATAAGCAATCATCGCTTTGTTTTCATTTCTCATCGTTTACAGCATCACATAAATCAATCAATGGAATCAATGACAACTTACCCAGTCGTTGGTTGAAAATTTTATCAAAATTAACTTCTCCTTTCTTCTCTAAATATTTGTGCATCACGCTCCGCACACTGAAATTTAAGACGTGAGAATAATTAGTTTGTGTGTGTGCAACAGTAAAAATGTTTCGTGTGAGGAGTCGTCAAAAGGGACTTAATTAGCGAGGAGATATGTGTGCGGTAGTTGCCCACCACTTATGATCAAATTGTCTAAACCAATATTGGTCTTATATAACAATACATAATGTATGCGCCTTGCCTTGCCAAATAATAAAGTAAACTAATTACGACTAGCTGCACCAGCAGCAGCATACTCTCCAAACCAAAGCAGAACGATGTGTTATAGGACGACTAATTCCTCATAAACCTTAAAAAAAACCTACGTTTTCCATATTGACTTAATTACAGTTTCTACTCAAGCTTTTTTTTGGTGGCCTTCTTTAAAAAGCAAATCAAATCAAGCGATGAGGATATTATATGTACGTGTATCCTCTTGGTATTTTGGGATTTTGTTTTCTCCACTTTGAAATCTGACATTAAAAATATACTTTTTTCAGTTGTGAGACTCTCTCAATTGTGGACATAGTGATGTTATTGTCATTTCAAATTAAACTTAAAGTGTTTGCGAGTCCAGCAAAACAATAGCCAAACAAGTCGTCTCTCTCTCTGTGGTCGGTGGATTTGATATGCAATGCAACTATTTGCTCTCATGTATAAATTAACCACAGAGAGTTGATATCAAATGTACTCTAAAATGGAGTACACATGTACAAACCAGGATGGATGGATGGATAGGCAGAGAGATAGAGAAAATGTTGAAAGGCGACGTTTTTGTCTCATTTAATTTTGTTTGTGTGCTGGTGACCAGACCAGATTTTACTTGGTGACAACATCATCATGATGTTGGTAATGATGATATGTATTTGTCGTAACTCGTCAGACTTGAAATCCATGAACAACGACGACGACGACAAAGAAGACGAGTTGCTGGTGCTGGTACATACTGATGGACGTTAAAAATTGAAGTAAACGAGGCTAATTAAGCAACCCATGCCATTCTATGTATATGTTCCTTCTTCAATCTACTTGGGCGTTTAAATTACGTAATGACACAAGTATGGATGGGTGATAGACAACGGATGCCCATAATAATAGGAAGATGATGATGATGATCAAGTTCTCAAACATCGGATTATGTTTATAGATCTAGTAGCTATCTAAATATCTATATAAATCTCTCTATCTATATGTGTATTAGTATTTGTGGTGTGATTGAGCCGTCACAAAAAAAATTGATGCGGCCCATGATGACGGCGACACGCAAATAAATACACAATGTCAAACATGCAATCCTCCCATGATTAAGTAAGATGATGTTCTGAAAACTCTGTCTTTATTCAATATGCGATGCCAAATTTGCAAAAACTTTTTATGCTCAACTTTCTCCAAATATGACTTTAAGCACAATTTACCTCGGATCAGGAAGAATAATTTTCTTGCTCGCCCTCGCCGCAGGTGTGCACTTGCTTTTCTCCATGGCCATTAAGTAGCTCACGTCCGCGAGGACGGCTTCCAGGTCCGCCATCCTGGTCACTGTTTACGAACTCGGCTTCCTTACTTTGTAACAATGGTGAGTGATTGAATGGAGAAAATCACAAACTTTTCACAAACAAAGATTCATTTCTCCTCGTAACAACTATTCATGATTACAGAACAATTAGATATTACCCTACTTTTTTTAAAAGGAGGACTGGTTAAATTTAAACTTAGTATCAACAACAACAACAATAATAACAGCACTTTCACCCCGACAGCACTTCTTCTCGACTACCCCTCCTCTCATGATCTCTCTCGAGGGAGGAGAGAATCTCAAGAATTGGCAATTTATTATTACATGTGATTTATTGATGAGAGGAGATGATGATGGTGGAGAAAGTGAGTAGTCGGATGAGATTTAGACGGGACGAGGGCCAGATAAAAAAGAAAGGTTTTTCTCTCCTCCACCTCCTCCTCCTTTTTTAAAGAAGACCCAAATTTCCTCAAGTTTGCCCTTTACGCCCCTAACTTTATGTCCCTTCTTGGAGGCACCGAGTGGGTGTGGTGGTGGGGGCAGCAGAACAGTGGGGCAAGGAGCACTTCTTCCTTCCTCATCGAGTGAGGTGGTGGTGCGAATGAGTCTGAACAACTCGCTGGTCTGTGCTTATTTATTATCTGGTGGTCATACATACAGAGAGAGAAGAAAATTTACTTTACCACCCCGCCCTGTGTAGAATGGTAGGACGACTCTCTGGTTCCCAGGTATACTCACTGCGTTTAACCCCTTTTCCATCTACCACCACCACCACGGCCAGCAGAATACTTTAGCATAAGCATACTCAATTCATTCTCCTTTCTCTTTTTAGTATATACGAACGAACGAACGAACAAGTACTAAAACCACCACCGCCATGCAGAAACTATCTACCACAACATCATCCCACTACAGAGAGAGCAGAGACACAGAACAGAATTCGCATCTTGGTCGTCTCTTCTTTTACCAAGTCTCTCTCTTCTCTTCTCTCTCTCTGTGTTCTATCATCTACCTGCCCATACTAATCACTAACTATACGTCTATAGCAGGGAGATAGATAGACCGCATCTCTTTCCGACATACCGTGTGGACGTGGACGTGGACGGCCACACTGTTCTCGACTTTCTCCACTTTCTCCAATCACTGGCGCACGTCCTGCAAAGTACACCGGATGCCTTTCTCTCTGTCCACTCTTCTTCTGCTGTTCTCGCCTTACACAAACAAACCACACACAATCTTATCTCAAGACATTGCTTGTCTCGAGAACGAGGAGGTAATCTCATTTCCTCCTCGTCTTGAGGCAGATCGAGACAGCTCCTTCTCAAATTATGAGTGATTATTATTATGACTTGTGGTTTGGTACCATCCTCCACCTGGATGGTACCAAACCACAAGTATTCCCCTGTGTTCGGTCTCTCCTCTCTTTAAACAAAATCACTTTCCCCCCTCTCGTCCTCGTCCCCCCATGCAAGGAAATGTCATGCCAAGCAGTTGTTATGGAAGGGGTGGATGGATGGAGGATGATGATGAGATGACGGCATTCTCTCTCTCTCCGTGCCGTTCGTATTAAGTATGGGCCACTCTGGAGATGAGATCTCATTTATCATCACGGGAGAGAGAGAGAGGGATAGAAAACCCGAAAATCCGTTATTTCCTTGTGTTAGTGTTAGTGTGAGGAATTCTAAAAATGAGTCGGTTTCTCCTTCATGCATGACATGTATTATTGTGCACTTATTTTTACGTCCATTTTTTAATCTTTCTTTTTCAAGGACTACAAATTGTAACAAAAATGTCATCTTACTTTTACATACATTTGTGTATCGTAAAATCTGAACAATGTGGAAATTAAGAAAGAAACTTAAGTAGGAGGAGGAGGACCTTCTTATGAGAATGCACTATATAACAACAACACATTTTTTAAGATTTAAAATATTATATACTACGACGCAGTATCGCTTCTCTCTATCTATCAGTTATAGAGTTAAATCGAATCAATTCCTGTACAGAGGCGATGATGCCGTCGGCGGCGGCGGAGATGACTTTAATTTGCAGACTTATTTACATGTTGTGTATGTATGTATACTTATATATATAATGGTAAGAAAGATAGTAGTATTGCGAAATTGTGGAGGTTTTTGTCGCCTCATGCATCATCATCCAACTTGAGATATCGCCTTTCCTCCTTTCTTTCTTCTTCCCTTCACTCATAAACACATGACGATCACGATGGCCGAAGGACAACTGTTGACGTCGCCGTGGTCGTCGTCGAATAGGCACACCGAATAGAAACGTGATGCATCATCGGTCGGTCGTTGTTTTTTTTGTGGGTTGAAAGAGAGAGAGAGAGAGGAGAGAGAGAGTCGCAATAATTTGCGTTGCTTAGCTAACTCTCCATGCTCCAAACATCCGCCTCTGCTTGCTTGCACACACACCACTTTTGGATGTACGTATGTACGAATGTACGTACTTGGGTAAATAGGTCAAACGAGTTTTAAGCAAATTGTTACTACTACAAATAAAAACACAACGGTATGAGATATGTGTAGTACAACAACTCCAATCAAGTCAGCACTCAGAGCAAGGTACGAGTACAAACAAACGAGTATTAAATTACTTGTCACAAATTAATCATGTCTTCTTAAACAAACAAATTTTACCCAAAACCTAAAAAACAAAAAAGACATGATCCACGGGTAGGTTTGAATATATATTTATATAAACGGGCGTAATATGCTATGTGGTGGTGATGTCTGGATAATAACAGTTTCCTTTCTTTTCAACTCGTCGAAATCAAGTAGGGTTTAAGACTTTCTCTTTCTGGTTAAGTGGTCTTCGATTAAGTGGTGTGAGGAGATGATGATGATGAATGATGAGGGACGCGTAGGTTAAATATACACACGAGGAGGAGGAGGAGAGACAAACTTATGATCATGTCATGTTTTGGTAACTTAAAAATATTTGTTGGTCGAAAACGAGCAGGGTTTTCGAAATTATCACATCTGTCGAGCGCTTTACATGCCGAGATTCTTCTTGTGTTTTGCTTCTTCTTGCGGTTTTTTAATAATATAAAATCCTTCACTTCACGAATTGGGCAGTAGTCGTCGGAGTGGAGAGTAGAGTTGAATATTGCAATACTGATGGGTCGGTCGACTCTAAATTGCTTTCTTTTTCTTCTTCTTCTTCCTTTACACACTTAGCTTAGGGATTTGTTCTTCTTTGATGTCGATATATAGGTAGTAGATTGGCTTGCAGGTAGGTACGTAGTAAGTAGAGATATTGGATAGGAAGTTGATCAAAAGCTGCCAGAAACTACAAGTTCAAGAATTGAACAGAATTGAGTCATGTTCAAGAGTCGGCTTTATGTAATGTGTTGGTTGTTGGAGCAGCAGCAGCAGCAGCAGGAAATTAGGAATCACACGTCTTGATGCTTTGATGGGACATGATTTATAAATGGTTCACTCCACATGGTCCGCAAATCCCCCTGAAATCAAAGTGAATAAATAATTTGTAATTTGCTTTTGATTTTCATTGAGAGACTTTTCCATTCAATCAACGTCATACGCTATCTCAGTCACAGATAGGAAGAGGATTCCCACTGGGAAGTCGGGCACATTGATAAGTTGGAAGTGATACCTTTAAGTATGCCATAGTCAACAGTGGTAGCAACGTGAAGGGGACAAGGTATAGAAGAGCTGGTTGTGCTGCTTTGAAAACCTCGCTGGAAACGGTAGCGGTTAATAATCCTAAAAAATAACCGATGAGAGAGCAGTGGAAATAACTGAAAGTCATAAAAAACAAACACGTCACGATATTAGTTCAAAGTCATCACTAATTGAAATTGATGATGACGATACCTAATTCTACTTAAATGATTTGGAGTAGGAACCCCCAATTCTCCCAAATGAATTGCTTGGGATTTCTTATAAGCGTCGTATCTGGAAATATAACAAATGCACGTAAGAACCCGTGTATAGTAATACTTTTGAGAAACCTAAGCGTAATCAGTAGATGAGTGTGTCAGTAACCTTAACACGAAACATAATAAAAGTCCTGGCATCACCTGCAAGTTTGGAGAAAGTGCACGAAACGTTAGTCAATTTATAAGAGACAAGAAACTGGTGAAGATAAATAGCCGACTTACGATATCTCCTAAACCCAACATGGAAAAATGACCCGTAGTGTACATACTTGGAAAGACCAATTTTCCGGGCAGAGATAGCTTTGGAGGTACATAATTCTGTAAATACGTTCAATTACACAATGTTAAAGATCAATTCAGAATATCAAAGCGTATCAAAAAAAAGCACCAACTTACTCTGAACATTCCTCCTACGTGTAGTTTACGGGCGACCAACTATTAAGATTTAAAATGTGCATATATTAAAAATCTGGTTTAAATTCTACTTTCACTTCACCTTTTGATGCATATTATATATTTTTAATAAATTGGGTAAGTATTATAGTGTGAAATTAGAAGAACTTACCCCCATAGGATTCTCAGCCGGTCTTGTGGCAACCTAAGAAAACACAGAAACGTATTTAAAATCACAACCACATCCTTAATCAAACAATTTATTGCAGCTTTCTCTTACTTTCACCATGACGTTGGCGTTGAAGAGGTACGATGAGAAAAAGACCCAAAACACATCGTACAGAAGTAGACCAGTAAGTAGTAGTGTAGACACTTTTAAACTTGGTAGACGCACAAATGCGATAAATGCAACGCAAAGTCCCATACCCATGGCTAATAACAAGGAGAAAGTAGGACAATATTATGCGTTCTTAATTGCACAAATTTGAACATGTGAGTTTATAACGTTACCATCCATGAGGAGCCAGTG
The DNA here is from genome assembly GCF_002217175.1 of Folsomia candida. Lineage (NCBI taxonomy): Eukaryota > Metazoa > Arthropoda > Collembola > Entomobryomorpha > Isotomidae > Folsomia > Folsomia candida. The sequence continues at coordinate 3,651,892 of NW_019091209.1, forward strand.
CCCTGTGAGAACCCAAACGCATACTATTGTTATTGAAAGGGAAAATGACATCAGTTCTGCTCCAGTAAACCTCCCACAAAATCCGAATGATATTCTAAACGAGAGACACATCAGGGTTAGTTACGTCTTTATTTATTCCATTTCTGCATAATTTGACACGAATAATAATAATCAAGGAGAAATGATAATACTTACTTATTCCCGGAAGAACAGGGTCGAATTATGTATTGACACATGGGAAGGAGGAGAAATGCTAAAGCTATTGTTGCGATAACTGAAAAAATAATTAACAATGAATATATAAATTTTGACTGATAATTGGTTTACTTTTACCTCTGTATTTTATGTACTCACCTGCCGTGCATATTGCGAAAAGCATTTGCATAGAGTCGAAGAAGAAGAACATGACGAGGAGTGAAATGGAAGCCCCCAGTGGTAGACACAGCGCTTGCATAGTATCCAAGGTTTGTACATCTAGACCAAATGTAGCTGATTTTAACGTCATTTTAGGTCATATAATGGACATAGTTTCAATAAATGTGTGCAAAAAACGACGGAAAGTTCAGGTTCATAAAAGCCTGGTAATTATCACCTAAAAAAAGAAACCTACTGCTTTCGTTGTTGTTCGCAATTCCAGTCAGCTTGGCCAATTCCTTCTCTTTCTCCCTTTCACGAGCCTCCTGCTCCATGTTTAACGATCTGTGGGGCCAATCAAACATTAGGACATTTTTACGAGTTTCTACGCCTTGTGGGAAACAATGCAACATTGGTCACTTTCAGGGAAATTTTATTATTGTGAGGCTTACCTGAAACTTCCATAAACTATGAGAAGGATGGATATAAGAAATGTGGACACTCGGGATGAGTCCATGATGGCGTAGGCCCTGCAAAACCACGTCCAGAACAAGTTTAAGATATTGCTTTAGCTACTGGTACCAGGAGAAAGTCAGGCCGACTCACCATTGATAGTCCTGGGTGCTGCTGGTACTCATATTTCAATATCACTGAAAATCAGAGATATCTAAAAACCCAAAAAATTTCAATCTTAAACTTGACCGTAATCAGTTTTATGATTCTGGTTAAAATTAAACTCACAGTTTTCGGCGTGTTGCTCTTCTCTCGCTACTTTCTCTTTGACAATCCTACCAAAATTGGATCCTTGTCATCAAAATAATGCATTTCGTTCTTGTATATGTATAATTTTAAGAAATGCTAAGTTTCTGAGTAGAAATTAGGTTTTGCAATTAGAGAGATGAGCTGCTCTTCTTATTTAATAAGTATAACGCAATCTTACAAATGCTAACTTTGGATGACTTTCACAACCACTTTTTCTCGAATATTTCTCCTTAACCACAATCTCCTAATATTGGAGAATTACTACTTTCGAGCACAATAAATAAACGCACTTTTGGTTATAATAAATGCAACATTATGTATAATTTTATGTATGTATATATCACAAAGACAACTACTACACTAAAAAATGACTCTATACGCCGAGTGGGAAATAATTATTAACACGGAACCACCACAAAGAGTTCTTGTTATCTTATTTTTCCCATACAAAATATAATATTTGAGGAGATTATGTTCCTACAATTTTGTGACATTAGCTTGGCCTTTGGTTTGTTTGACTGATTACGGAAACTCACTCTCAAACGTGATGAGTTTTCTGCCCAAACTAATGTTCCATTCATTCACTGGGATCTGCAATGTATTTTTTTTACTCGTAACAATAATAGCACACAACTTATAACTTTGGCTTATCTAGTGTAATCACGAGCCAACGCTTTCTCATGTGCAGATAAAGCAGCCAACAACAACACACTCGAGAATCAATCACCACCAGACCAGTTAAAGGTGTAAGTTCATAAGTGGTCAAATCGGTGAGTGAGTGTAATGTCGTCCTTTCTCCTCTCCAATTTATTCCTGGTCGTCGATTTATTACTCCGTCCTCCTCTGATTGGACTCCATTTTCCCGTTGGTACTTTTCCCCGTAAAAAAAACAATATTTATCCAATATTTTTATTAGTCCTCCTCCTCCCCCTTAATCTTTCCTTTGGATGGTTGTTGGTGAGTTATCGGCATGTCGGATAAATTATTTTGGTGGTGTGGTCTTCTACTAATAACAGTCTTTCGTACTTATCACTCGGATGGAACCAACCAAACCACTCAAGATATTAAAGAGTCGATTTACTTTTTTATTAGTCTTAAAGATATTTAGTTTACTCTGTTCAGTTTGTTACAGTTTTGTTAAGTTGGTTGAGGCTGATGGGAAATTGAGTGAGTTAACTTGGTAAAAGAAGATTGATCCACTCACTACTCCTCTCTCCTATCAACCACCACAACATAAAACACAATGCAATTGCTTTGGTGCAACCTGACGATGGGATAGAGCTTAAAGTCGTATCCTGTATAGTTTCTCTCTTCTCTCGTGTATTAAGTCGAAGGGAAATATGTATGTAATGTTGCACAGTCTGAGCAGGGCAAAAGTAGTAGTGGAGACATACATATAGTAATGCAAAGGCAGAGTATATGTAGCTCTCTCTGATGATATTATTCCTATACGAACTCAGAGTCTCTCTCTTCTCTTATACAGTTCTCAGAGTTGTTACACAAAGGAAGAAGAAGAAGAAGAATCGTACAAGAGTCACATACTTTACTTACGTACGAATCGTATCGTAGGGCTGCTGCTGAGGGGAGAAGAATGCTTGGTAAAAAATAAACTGTGAAAGCTACCCTGTCATAGCGGCATCATCTCAAATCCACGTAAAAGGCAAGAAATATGGGCTTCTTTTCTTATGACAAGATGTTAATGCGAAAAGCACAACAAAAATCCTGTAAGAATAATTATTATGAATAAGTAAGTAAGTAAGCTGACAGAAGGACGCTTCCTCCTCGGTCGTATCCTAGACCTTTGAGTCTGTCACTTTTCAAATAACTGCTGAAATAGGCATGATACGTGTCATAATGTCAGTTATACATAAGTAATAACCTACACATTTGAGAAGAAGAACACAATTATCGCTTTGAATATGTCAGGCCATGCGTGACACGGAGCCAAATCGTTTATAAGTAGATAAATTCACCTCGAAAATGATAGGATTCATTCATGAGGATAAAATTAACACATTTGAACAAGACTGAAAACAAGAGAAATCCTTTAAATGATGGCTGATAATAGGCATGCACATACATAGATCGAAAAGGTGATGATGATGATGATCGTCATCATCTTCTTCATGCTGGGGATGAAGCTCTCATTTCATTTCCGGCCTCATGCATCCATTGACACTGTACTAACTCTCTTAAATATAAAGCTGCTGTCGAGTTGAATAGTCGTTCAGTAATTGTGAGGCTGCTGCAAACCAAACCACAACAAGGTGTTGGAAAGTTGAAAACCATTTTACATTAATAAAATGACGATGGGGGACATAAGACTACTCTCGACTTGAAATCAGGCCACCAAGAACCCAATAGCCAACAAAAGGGTTCAACTTTATAGATGCGTGCGATGATTTTTACCTGTGACCAGAGACCACCACCAACCAAGCTGTGTATGTACTACTGTAATATGATACCATTGTGTGCCAAGTCCTCGTTGGAAATGATAAAGGACACACAATTGCAAATGGTAACAATAATGCACGTCTCAGTATTAAAGTTGCATATGGTTCGACTTTTATCAGTATGTTATTTATTAGTGCACTTTTGAGTGCTGGTGACGATTCCACATTTTTGAAATATAACTGCACTTGAGTACATAATTTGATGAAGATCGCTGCATAATATTTTTTAACTTGCGCAACGTACCCAATTATTTATTATGATAATTATTATGTTTATGATCATATCGGGCACACAAACTGCGACATTGAAATAGGCCTTCAAAAAAACGGACTCTGGTATACAATTTTTGGGAATGCGAAAAGTCCTAGACCCGTCCATGCATGATTGCTTTTCATGAATGCTACCTTTTCAGGTAAGGTATTAAGAAGTTCCATGCACTCGTATATAAATATATCGACATGCATTATGTTAATAGTGTGTGAATGCGTATAAACATGACATGAATGTACATATTATCAACTATTGGTATAAATAAATGCTTTATTTCATGTTTATCTCCAGTGGGATGATCCACATGCGGATTATTTTAAATGAATGCATTTTTAATATATCGTAAAATTTGTAACGTTACCAGATTGATTTTTTATTGGTAAGCAGTTCAGTTAATTTTTACTGGGCAATATCGAGAAATAGGTTGACCAAGAAGAAAATGAGTAATCAAATTTACGACAATTATCTCATCACGTACATTGCTTCAGGATATCTCATTTTCAATTTAGTCCGTCATTAGTACATATAAGTACAAAATTGCTGCTGCCTTGAAACAACATATGTTGGTTGAGTCCTAGGGAAGGGCCATTGCAGAAGTGAATGATCTCAGAATCATGTGCATTTACGGTGCATAACACAATTTTGATAAGTTGTGCCAATTCTGAAAATTTTAGTCCCTTGAACGTCCTTTCAAATTTGACATTGAACTAGACCAACCACAATAATGCATAAATGATGTCGGACTTACTTATTGCACTATTCTGTTAAATCTTAAGTATGTTGCATACAAATAAATGACCACCACACTGATGCCATAATGGTTCAGCACAGCGATAGAGGATATGCTAATCACCTACTGAATGCACTTTTCTGCACTCGCGCATTACCTTGTTTCTCATGCAGTGCAGTGTTTACACCAATTGCAAATCAGATTGTCGTTGGTCGCCGATTGTTGAGGAGGAGCAAACAAATGCAAATATTGCAACAACAGAGAAATGCTATGCAAACCAAGCAGTATATTTTATACGGGCAATCATCATCACATAACAGCAAATACTCATCTTCAACTCGAGTCAATTCGACATATTATTGCAAGATAATAATGCAACGAGAAGAATATAATGCTTATTCTGTTTCTCTACTGGTTTGGTTTGTGCTTTCTTTCTTCCCCTCTTGTACATAAATACAAGCCAAGCCAACAGCATGACGTGTATAAGTATGTATGTAAATGTGTATAGTTAGTTAGTTGGATAGTTAGCACACAATAAATAAAGAACTGTATGCCGTCTGCTGAGCAAAGAAATGAAAAGTATTATCCAACCACTCATCGTAAATAATTTCCTGAAATTTATTCAACTCGGAAATTGAATAGAAATTGAGACAACTCCCGTTGCGTATGATTTGAAAAGAATCACAACCCCCCGGAATACCGAGGAGGAAAGAATGAGGGAGGGATACGTACATACATAAATTGCTCTTGTTTGCAAGTGCACAAAACAGAATTGATGGTACAAAATAAATTTTGTTGTTACAATCTTCAATACATATCTAAACACAATAATTTAGTCAGTGGTCTGGTCTGGTCGCGTTGAGCGACATGGTTGAGATTTCTAAGCCTTGCTTCCTCTCCTCTCCTGCAGTTTCAGACTTTTAAAAAAAGATCTTCATCTCTGAAGCTTACACTTTTCTCAGATATTTATTATTGGCATTGCAACAATTGCAAGTAGGCAACAGCACGAGAGGAGACAGGACAGGCTCCGTACTTAAGTCTTTAATTTACCCAACAATGGGTAATTGTTGAACTTTTCATCGCATTATTGCATGCATACTACTCGCTGAGGTGTTATTTGCTAGTAGTAGTAGTTCAATAATAATGGTGGTGGTGTCGTCGACGCTTCATGCTTCATTACGTTGGCAATTACGGCTTTCATTCCACCACAGTTACTTGTTTTATTAGATATGCTCTCAATTTTTCAGGTATGGCTTTGCAAGCGGAGCATGTAGCGTTGGTCTAGTCAAGTCTGAATAGTTTAGTCATGAAATTCTGAATCAAACCAATAAATACGAAACACATGGTTTTTTTTTCTTCTTCATGATCTACTTCCCCCTTATTGTGTTGTGGGTATTGGAAAAAAGCGAATCTTGTATTTTTTCTGATGAGGTGATATGATGACATGAATGAGATTGAATTTGAATTTACCGTCAGATAAAGGAATCTTTGAAAGGTATTGTGCTCACTGGGGACGACTTTTGTTGTATGATTTTCGATATATTTATTTATTTTTGTGAACGAGAGAGCGTAGTTTAGATTAGTTTAGATAATCGTTCCGGATGGAGGCAGTGAAGTGAAGCGTCGGGCAGTACGAGCGATGATCATCTCGACATGGGAAAAGGGTTGTATGTATGCATTACTTTTTGGTGATGAAAGACAAATAAATGACAAATTCGTTCCCCGTGTAATTTTAATGTAGAGCTTCAAAATGTAGACGTATCTCTGACTGTTTATTAAAAATTGTTCAATTCAGACAGAATTAATTTCAAAAAGTTAAAAACGCTAAAAGTGGTGTGATGATGACTGCATGACTTGACTGCTACATGCAGACCGAAGGATATAATAAAGCATGTCATCATCACCCATCCGACCGAGTACTTGTAGACATAATGGAATATAAATCCGTAGAAAGACAAATTATTTAAAAGCAACAACAACCCACACGTATTATTTGTGTTTGTTTGTAGCGTTGACGAGAAGACATTTGATGTTGAGTTTTGTTGATGATTTCGCAAAAATTTAAGTAAGTATAATAATATATGTAGAATAATATATTTGAAATACGTGAGTTGCTGACAAGTATCAGGTAAGAGGAATAAGAGAGTATACGCAAAAGTCAGGTTATTGCTGGGTCAGGATGATAAATTCCTCATACTTACATCTGTATGTACGTATGTACCTATTTTTTTAGACTTTGCATACACATAATTTTTGACATACACAATATTTAGATATACTTCTTTTCTCCTTAATAATTTGTTTGTTTGTTTGTTTGTAGTGTGTGACAACATTAAATTGTTATTAAAATTATATTTATAGCACGTACAAGAAATTAAAACGTATATTGTTCCGACTGGAATGGCTATTAAGGAATAATAAAAAGTGCGTACGAAGGAATATGTAAGTTTGACTGACTACGTTACGTTACATAGAGTTGCGATATCTAGATTTTAAAAATTTGTTGTGTCACAGTATTATTAAAGTAATATTTCAGCGTTAAGAGCACCTTATGTTATTTAGTAAGTATCTGAGACCAAGTTTAGGAGAGATATTAGAGAGGAATGTTATAATGAGAGAGAGAGATAGGGACACATTGGTACACTCTTAGAAATAATTTTACTTTTTTGAAAAGTAAGTGCACTTTTTACTCCATATGAAGCAAAGTTTACTAAATCCAGAGTAACGCTTACTTGATACAGAGTAAATCTTACTTCATATGGAGTAAAAAGTGCACTTACTTTTCAAAAAAGTAAAATTTTTTCTAAGAGTGTACATATTAAGTATTGATAAGTAAGTAAAATTATAGGGATATTTTTTGTATAAGAAGGAATAAGAAGACACTTTATGAATGAGATGAGAGGACCTTGGTACTCCTATGTATATTTATATATGTGTGTGCATGATGATGATATGGTCATGGTTTATAAGACTCAAAAATAAAATTATATCTGTTGCAAATATGTATGAATAGTAGCAAGACTGGCAATGAGAACGAAACGATGAGTATTTTTGATTTCCATCAGTTTTTCCTTGTCAAGACTTGTGCGGCTGTGGGGGCGGGGGCAGGGGTCGTATCACTCAGCTTTGTAATGGGAGACCTCGGAAAACCAGATCTGACACAGGGTTGCTCCCACTTGGACTCGGTCACCATTGGAAGTAGGCCAGAGTCGAGGGACATTTTCCTGTCAAGTTTTAGAAGAAAAAGATGAAGAAAAATGTTTAAAAGGCGGAGATGCTAAGAGATAGCTCACCTTTCGAAGAGAAGGTCATACGAGCTGGGCGCAGAGTGGGAACGACCGTTGACATGGAGTAGATTTCTGCTCCCATAATTCCGCTTGAAAGGATGTTGGAAAGAATGATTTTTCAGCATGGTTCTGACCAGAATAATTGTGTCTATTTTTGGTATAGAGCGAACACAATTCATAACATCGTCCTCCGTTACTTCCACGTAGCTCGTGCAGTTTTCCTCCTCTGAGGGGAGTTGAAATTGGCCGTCTTTTGTTACCCAGTTGTGAATCTGTGGAGAATGAATCAATTTGCAATGGAAATTAGTATATAGCTGTGTTTCGGATTTGTGATGCAAATTGATATTTTATGTACATTTGTCAAAATAATAATCTTACCTTGATCTGAGGTAGAGTGATTCTTTGTTTGGGATCCTTTTGCAACATACTGCACAGAAATTTAACAAAAAACTGGTTTAGGTTTCTAGTTTTTTGTAGCAATGTATTGCGTAATTGAGAATGCATATTTTGTATAATATGATAAACGTTAGGTACCTTTCTAAAAGATTCTTGAGCAAAAAAGAAATTTCTGGAGTAGTTTTAAAGCATAGCTCTTCTGACTGAATTTTTTCGTAGAGTTTAATAATGCTCTCCTCGTGGAATGGGACTTTCCCATACACGAGGGCATACAAGGTGACCCCCAACTGCCAAATGTCGGCCATCTTCCCACTGTAACTTTCCCTTGAAGCAGCCAGAGCCTCTGGAAATTGGAATGGAATATTAATTAGATGAGACTGATGACACAATTCGTACTTGTGCGTATCACAGAATGTACTCATTTACCTGGTGCAATGAAAGCTGGCGTTCCCAAAGTGCTCGAAAGAATGGCATCGTCTTCACCATTGAACTCATTGCACACGCCAAAATCCGCAATTTTGATGTGGTCATCATCACTTAGCAAGAGATTTGAGGGTTTCAAATCCCGATGGCATATCTTTTGATAGTGCAGGTACTCTAAACCGAGGACGACATCTCGAAAGTATTTCCACGCTTTCTCCTCCGGGAGTGGACTATCCGTGGGCACTTCCAACACTTCTCCTCGCTCCAAAAGCTCAAAAACTAGGGTAATAATTAGTGTTAATTAGTACTAAATGGTTCGAATTGCATGATTTAATACTTCATTAGTGTATGTATGTACCTAGATATAAACTATCCTCGGCAGGGTCATCTAGAACTTCGACCAATTTGACAACATTAGTATGATCTAATTTCTTCAAAATGGCGACTTCACGATACACCCTAGATAGAAATTCATCCACATATGTAACATACTTAGGCACCCTTTTTATTTAAAATACTTTCACCAAAGAGAAATAAATTATACCTTTGAAGTGGATCCAGTGGATTTTCGATTACACCTTTCCCCTGAGGCTTTCGACTAGGAGCAACTCGACCAAAAATCCCAGCTTTCTGGAACAACTTTTTCTTTGAGAGTATCTTCATCGCCTAATATGTTATCGAACCAAATACGTGTCAAATCTTGTAATTGTTATGCCAGCTTACTATAAAATTATTATTGGCCTATATCCCGCTTACATAATGGTTATCATCCTCCTCATTGTACGCCAGCTTGACAATTCCATACGCCCCTCGACCAATCGGCTCCTTGAGTCGGTACTGATTTAGTTGCACATTATCCCCAATCCGCTCCACGCTTACTCTCTGCGATTCCTTGAATTGTCGTCGCCTAGCGAATGGTGAACTTCCAGGGGACGTGAAGGGGGAGAAAGGAAAGTTTGGGTAGATGGGTCTTCGACTAATGGCTTCACTGGCCCCCTTGGCAGGAACACTCGAAAAAGAGCTCATCTTGATGGGAGAACTCTTCTCTTTCGGAGGCTGTTGGACGGGGACTGCTGCGGACGAGGTCATCATCGTGGTCACAGATTGTTCTGAAACTAAGGTGGGGCGTGGAGCAACTGTGGGAACAATGACGCGGTCTTGTCCCAAAACTAGAGTTTCCAGCCGGACCCCCTCCTTTCTCATGTCCGAAACAGGCTGGGGAGGCAATTGATTGCCTATTGAGGACGAGACAGGGGGCATGGGGGGATTAGTGGTGGTTGTTGTGGGGCAAGATTTCCCGAACACGCCCCGTCCGCCGCCCGATGACCCCATGCTGTCTATCCCCCAAGACGAAGACATATCACGCACTTGAGAGGACTCCTCTACTTTAGCACCTCATTAATGAATTCCTCTTCGAATCCCTGTTGTTAAATGAATGCAATGAAATCAAGAAGGAGAAGAATAACACCCATAAAATTTATGTCCCTGTATTGTGCTCTCGGTAGACAGAGTGACAAAGACAAAATACATGTAAATGGCATTGCCTAGCTTTTATTACCTCTGCACCCACATTTCACGTTTTATATCTTCGTGACAAAATAACGTCAATCCTACACACTGGATAGTTCGACAAAGGGAGAACCACTCTCAAGTAGGTGGATACATTTAATTGCCTAATGAGATTCTTAATCTACCGTAGTTTCAAACTTTCCCAATTTTAAAAGTAATTTAATTTCTTTAAAGGAAAAAAATACCAGAAAAAAACATTATTAAACTTTGTTTAAGAAATTATGTTTTAAGGTCGAATATAATTTATCTCAAAGAAAACAAGTTTCTCAAATATCCTGTAGTTTTACTTATTTATGTATGATACCAATTCGTTAAACTACTCGGTTTGGACTGAATTTTACGAGGATGTTGAAATACATATTTGAGTGGCAGTTAGTTACCTTGAGAATGGAATTATATGTATCCTGCTCTTTCCACATGACCAGCTTTAACCACTTTGTCCAGCCGTGTTAAGGGTCGACTTATCTTCTCGATGATAAGGTCATCATTATAGAGTCCTTTAAATCCTTTCAATCCTTCTCGCAGTTAAAGACGTGTAAATGTACATACCAACCAACACGAGTGTGTAGAGAAGATGAGCCGTGAGTGAGTGATGATTGTATAATAAATGTAAAATGCGAAGGTCACAATCACTTTGTAACATGAGGTTGGTTGGCTAACTAACTAACTAAAACTAACTATGTTATGTTATGTCTGTCTACTTATTTGGCATGAAAAAAATGAACAACTTGTTCACTTTTATTATGGATGAGAGAGATAGTAAAGTAAGCAGTGGGGCAGTAGAGAAGAGAAGAAGAAGCACACCACAAAATATAAATACGGACGACGACGACTTATTATTAACCGCGATGCATTTTCCTTACTGGTTCTCTCACATGATTCCTTTATTTAAGTGAGATACACACATGCTGCTGACTCTGTTGTGATTGATGATGGCCTGGACTGGTGGTTGGTAGTGGTGGGGAAAGTGGGAGAGAGAAAGACTAGTTGAATTAAACTGCGTGTTGGTTGGTCGGCTGACTTTCTCTCTTCCTTCCTTCTCGACATAAACCAAGAACGGTACTGAGGACGAGACTCGCAAAAATCTCAAACTAAACAAGACGTGGTGGCTGGCTTTTAAAATGCAGAGGACAAACTCGACCTCCTTCTCGTCGCAGTTGAACTCGAAAGCTCGTCGGTGGTACGTATTAGATGAGAGCACTACTTTGCTTCGTTCTGGTACTAATGGGTGGTATAATGGAGAGGAATTGTGGTGCGATAAGTAATTTGATTATACATTGTTGTATGTACTCCTCTCGAGAAGCAATAAGGGATAAGTAATGCATCAAGATTTATCTCTCGATCTTTGCTGCCTTCAAGTGCGGTAATGGAGCGAACTTTATTGAGGGATCGGTCCTATATATGCCAAGAATTTATCGAAATTCGCAATACTTCACACCAACCACTCTCTATACAACTATTCTCCACTTCCTGCAAGCAAACCCTCAGTCCTGGCTTTCTCCCACTCTTTCTCTCTCCGTCGTAATAATTCAGCAGCAGCAGGACTACTACTACACACTCTTCTTCTGCTAGTAGTGAGACGACTATGTGTTCTCACCAAGAGCCAAGTTCTAGTAGTTTTCACTACGAGAGAAAGTCATGACATCGCAAATGCTTGACAAAAGCCCTGAATTGCTCTCTCTCGCTTTCACACTCAAGTAGTGATGCCTGATCTGGGCTGAGCTTTTGCACTATACGCGAACTACGACTATGTATGTATGTGTTTTATAAGTGAAAGCATTTCCGACGCAGGAGGGATAAGTACGTACTGCACTCCATCGCCATATACACTGCAAATATTTGAGATATCATCCCACCGACCGAGTTAAAGGGTTATGTGCTGCTGCTTCTGCTGCTTCTGCTGGTGCCAGAGTGGTTCGTATGGATTAGCAGTGGGAATAGTAATGCTCTATTTCATACGGGATTTCCCACGATTCTCTCTCCCAGTTGTCTCATCCTTCCACTTGTTAACTTTCTTTTGGGAAAATTGTATAGGTTTCCTTTCAGGATATGTAGCAGGACTACTCAGTATTAGTCACTATTCTATAGAGATACATACATACTCCGGCAATCCAACATGATTACATTCCAGCACCATCACCAACTCCTCGCTCTCAGAGAGTTTGAGCTCAAGGGAAAGAAATCTACTTTCTCCACCAGCAGCAGCTTTGGTCACAACATCTGTTTGTTCGCTCTTCTCACTCGTTCTCCCATTGTCCTCTGATGTTAGAAGTCGGATCGAGGAGGAGGAGGAGGAAAATCCTGCTAATGCTATTCTCTACATCCATCCAGCTCAGTGAACAACAACACCATGGACGTCGTGACGGCCCAGATTTCTCTTAATTGCCACGAGGGAAAGTAGTGGATACAACAATTTGTTCAGGTTGACTTTGGTCTGACAATGTTTTGCTTTCTCCATTACACATGCAAACAACATATCCCATGTCGCCAGCCAGCCACTGGGTCGGTCAGAAGAGGAGGAGGAAAATGTCAAGCAAACTTGGTTTGTTTGTTGGTCCTCTCGTTTCCATTATCTCTCCAGTGGAACGACCACTCCATTATACATAAATGTAATGTCCTTGTTTCAACTCTTTGACAGTTTACAACTTAAAAAAAGAAACCTTGAGAGAGTGAGCTCTCCATCTCGACATGTTTGTTGGCAGAAGGACAGCAGCCAGTCGGGAACAGACTTTTACATGAAAATCCGTTTATCCATGGTCCTTTTTCCGGCGTCATGCTTTTTCCTCGGGCAAGCAGACAGAGTTTACTTTATTATGCAACAGGACGACAGGAACATATTTTTCTTACTTTCTCCTTGTCCACCTCCTCCTCCTCGTCTATTAAATATTATTATGGTTGACGATGTGCATGTCGCATGAGGCTGGTATTTTTTATTCATTACTCTTCTTCATGCTCTTATGCACTTATCACATTGTGCAGCGGAGGATGATACCAGGCAGTTGGCGGAATGAGTGATGGAAGGAAGGATGCGAGTCATGGGACATTCATTCTATGTGAATATATACTTGCTATCAGGCCATAATCTCATATCCATGTGATGATATTGGGCAATATTTTTGGGCAAAAAAATAATAGTCGTGTCCTCGTTTATTTTGGACATGAACATTCGGAGAAAAAAACATACAGAGAGAAAAATAATGATTTCTTTCTCTCCACATTTGCGTACTTTGTACGTAAAAGTTCTTGAGGGAAAAAAACTTCGCTTTGTGAAAGCAGTCTAAACTTTTTCATGCCTTAATAATTTAACGGGTAAAAGCAAAGAACCAGTTGCACATCCTCGTAAATGGTTTTCTTTCCTATCCTCTCGTAGTTATTGTCCTTCTCTTGTTCTTGTTAGTTGGTTGGTTGACTGGTTGGGATAGGAGGAGGACATGAAAATAAGTTGTGAGACACAAAAGGACGAAATAAACGATGGCACAATTCCTCAGTAAATAGCTTGCGTTTTACTCTCATGTACGCCTGACTGATTTCCCTCTGATGGATTGATTCCAATTTCCCAATCATTTCCTTTCACGTTTTCAAACATGCCATTAAATGTCCTTCTCTGCTCTTCTGGTCCAATAATAATAGTAGCGAAACGTAGTACGTCGTGCTTTTCAAAGGAGTCCAATAAATATAAACTACCGACCGACAACCAATTCCATATCTGTGTTGGTATCTATATATATGTACATACTTATTTGCCTATTTGGAAAGCATAAGTCAGTCACTCAGTCAGGCAGAAAGTTCATAAAATGTTAATTATCATGCCCAATTTCATAATTGGTTTTAAAATTTGACTTCCCACTGAGCAGAGCTGACATGGAACGGAGACATTAAATAATTTCCGTCATGGTCACCACCAGCACCACCCAGCCTGAAAAATGTCTGGTAAATTATGGACATGAACACTAAATAAGTATGAAACACGGCAATCGGCATGAATATGATCTAGTCTGTCTGTAGTCCTGCTGCTTTTCTGACAAATGCACACCACCACCTCCAGCCAGCTCAGTCAGTTACAGCCCGTAAAGTGTAACCTCTAACCTTTTTGTAACCTTCACCCGAATGAATATCAAATTATTTTTTATACAGGAAAACTTGCATGTTTACTTTAATCTTGCTCTTTTCACCCGTAACAAAAAAAATTGAGAGGAAAACATTTTTTTCCGGGAAAAAAAATCTATTGAAAATTACCCAGAAAAATCCCACCATTCATTTATGGTTGTAATGCAAATTGAATTTTTTTCATGCATAAAAGACTGTTTTTCTTCATATAAAAGGGCGAAATTCACCATTTTTCGTACAGCTTTCTCTCGTCTGGATAGGTCTCTCTTGTAGAAAAGGAAGAAGAAGATGAAGAAGTCAAGTCAACTCTCTCGTCCGCATAAACGGAATGCATGCATTATTCATACAATGGAAAGATGAGGAGAAAGCATGGGCCGACGATGATGCGAGTCTTCTGGGACTGGCAATAACTTTCACCACGCCAGATCCACCAACCAACACTGCCTTCCTTCCGTCGTATTGTCGTTTTGAATAAGTCCTTTTCCACATCCTTCTCATCCTCGGTTTGCTCTAACTCCGGACGGAACGAACCACTTTTCAGGTTTTCACTCTCAACTTGACTGAATGCATTATATTATGAAAGTCCGCCACCACAGTTTCATGTGACATTTGGCATTTGTGTACATGATCCTAATTCCGATGGCACCACACAACATGTTAGTTTTAAGCAGAAAGAGGAGAGAAAACTTGTCACTTTCTCCGACCTATGAATGGAGATGTTACAAGGAAAGGTTTGGGGGCAGGGGGAGAAAGTTCTCAATTTCGGGTTAACCGGATCACAAAATGCGGATTTTTAAATGATGACGGCCTGGAATATGATATGGACATATAGTTGAACATTTCTGAAATTAAGTTTAACTTTCTCCGACCTATGAATTGAGACGTTGTATATAAGGAACGTTTTGGGGGCAGGGGGAGAAACTTATCAATTTCGGGTCAACCACGTCACAAAATATGGATTTTTAAATGATAACGGGCTAGAATACGATATGGACATACATTTTAGCATTTCTGAAATTAAGTTTTCTTGCTTATCATCTTTATAAATTGCAAATTTAAATTAGAAAGTTGTGATTTGATTTGCTGAAGGACTTTCTCCGTCCGTTTTAGTAGAGACGAGACATCGAGTGCGGTGCGAAAGTCAAATCTTGGTCTTTGGGTGTAGTCTCCCAACCTCTATTCTGCTCCTGATGTTAATTTTGCAATTCGTCATCTCTCATCTCTCGCCAATTTGTGACTGAATTAATTTATGAAAGTTATTACCACACCCACTTTTTAAGATTGGAAGGAGTAGTTAAAAGTAGTCGTGAAGTCGTAATTGGAGTGGGATTTAAAGATGCGTCTCCCCGTGTTTGCTGCGTTGGTGGGGTTGTGCCTCAACAATTTCGCCTTGGCGCAGGGACCTAAGCCAAAACCTAAGCCATTACCTCCCATCATTGTTCAGGAACATGGTCTCATCATGGTCATGAACTCGTCTGATGTCACTCTTCGGATGAATGAGGCTAAGGACAAGTAAGTATAGATTTGCTTGGGGGGAGGGCGTTTTTTGTTTTTAATAGTGAACAGGGTTTTGAAGGCAACTTTTCTTATTGCAGGCTCTTCAAGGCTTCCTTTAGCAAAGCTACATTCGCTCCGGTTCAGGAAGATACAAAGACGTCGACAGTAACTATGACGTTCGGTGCACCAGACACGATTTCCAAAGACCTTACAATTTCAAATTTCGCAATTACGTAAGGATTTTAAGCTGTGGTGTTTCTACAAAATGGTTATGCAGAGTGTTTATTGTCATATTTGTACAGGTTGAAGTTTGCAAAAGAGGGCACTTATTGGGTCATGTCGAACGCTACGGCAAATCTGAAGGGGACAGAGACTGGAAAACCTTTCGATTTCGCAAACAGCGTGCTCATATCAGACATTGGCTTGTATGCGCCAGACTCGCATTCTTTCCATTGTTCGCGATTTGGTTCGCTTTATCCGGCCGAAGGGGGTGGCAATCACTCATTTGCGATTGACTTGAATCACTTCCAGGTAAGAGGCTGAATATTTTTCGGTATATAATTTAACGATTTAGCGAATGAAACCTAATAGACAATAAACATTATAAATTCTTTCTCCTGAATAGGTCCAACCCTTTTCCAATAACACAAAAAGTTTCTCCGAAGCCTACGAATGTGTCGGGTTCTTTTCCATCGGAATCTTGTCTGGTATTTTCATCACACTCATTCTAATGGCAGTGATAGCGTGGGGACTGGCTATGATTATGGATGTCAAAACAATGGACAGATTTGATGACCCTAAAGGAAAACCTATGACGTTTGGTGGAACAGAGTAAAGCCAAATCTGAGACACGGAATGTATTATACGTTTGTTTTTGAGAAAGAGCGTGTCAATATTTCCTGAGTAGTAGTGTTATATAGTTAAAAAACGAATGAGAGAACGACCCCCACTTCTGTGTGCATTACTTATTGAAAAGATTTCCCTTCCCAAACATTCCATTTTCTGCGATATCATTATGTCATCGGACTATTTTGCATTTTTCGTTTCTAAAATGTAACAAAAAATGTATGACGGCGAGTCGACTACGATTTGTATGTATAATCTTAGGTGATTGTTTTAGTGCGATAGTTTAGTTATATATGATGATCTGTGAAATAATGTATCAATATCAATACTCTAGTCATCACTTAGTAAATGAAATCTTGTGTTTTCTTTCTCAATTTGAAGTGCGCTTTGCGCATTCTTCTTTTCTGTGGGAAGACAACTAAATATTGATTAATAAATAAAATTGTACAAATGCGAAGGGTATAACACATGTGAAAATCTATTTATTCTGGACGGTTCTTAAGCATATTTTTTTGTAAGTTCACTGTTGGTTTTGTATGATACACTAAATACTAATAATAATTTGCTCACATATAAAATATATAAAAATGTACTAATTCTATTTCCTAGTAAATGTCTGTGCTTATACCAATATATAGTTTTTCTTCCTAGATGCGTTAAATACTCACAAGGCTGAGATTCACAGAGATTGTCGTTTATCATAAATATGGACGAACAGGATATGAA
Organism: Folsomia candida; assembly: GCF_002217175.1. Lineage (NCBI taxonomy): Eukaryota > Metazoa > Arthropoda > Collembola > Entomobryomorpha > Isotomidae > Folsomia > Folsomia candida. Next base: position 3,669,313 of record NW_019091209.1, read on the forward strand.
CACCAACATTAAAGCATTTTGCGTTTTGGAATGGCATACAGTGATGATAATGTCATGCTAAGTTAAGTATACACAGCTACATTACAAATAATAAGCAGGCAGAGAGACTCGCAGGGTATGTAGCTGCTAGAGAGAACTGGATGTAATAAGTCTACATATTTGTTCAGTCTTCTATACTTATAGATAAGTCACCGGTCCATAATTTTAGCATTCGTCCAAAGGAATGCAATATTCAAGACTGTCATGTACATAATTTTGCGGAGGCATGTTTTGGTTTGTGTTCACGGGGAATGTTAACAGTAAAAAAACTATAAAAGTCACTAAAACCACAATGTTAATACGAAGAAATAATCTAAACTAAAACTAGAGTTGCACATGATTGCGGTTAAAATCTGAAATGATATTAAAAAAGAATAAGCCCACCACGCTAAGTACACACTGCAGGATTGAATGTATTCTTGGGGTCGCACTACTCCTGAGAGCTTCTGGGTCACCTGCACAAAAGTAAACAATAAGAGTTGTATGTTTAACGTAAAATAATGATGAACAGTCTAAATATTTATAAAAGTACGAACCCAAAATGAATTCCTTGGCAGGTGAAGACATCTTGCCATCTCCTCCATTCGAGTATGCAAGCACTCGGAGAACATACATCTTTCCAGGCTGTAGTCCTCCAATCGTGGTTTCCAATTTTCTCGAACCGATTGGAATGTATGTATCGTTGGCAGTAGCGATGTCTTGATCTGCTTCCCAAATTCTCACCTAACAAGTTCAACAATATGGATATAGTTAGCACTTACTTGTTTATTTATCGAGTTTGCATACATACTTCCTGTTGATTAAGAGAAAGTAGGCGAATTGACGTACCTTGTAACCGCTGAGAGCTTCTTCATCAGTTGATGGTGCCACGTATCTCCAAGTGACTGTAATAGTTGAGGGATCAAGCGCGTTGACAATGACAGAAGTTGGAGGTTTCTGTGGGGCCTTTTTCAATGTTCTCTCTAAAAAACAGTACCCAATGTTTAAACTTATATTCGAATCAATTATTGAAATTCATTCAGTCCTAAATCTCACCGTATATAGGTTCACTGGCAGGTCCAGGCCCGGCAGAGTTGTATGCCATAACTTGTACGTAATAATACGTGTTTGGGATCAAACCAAGAATAAGAGCGTACGGATTCTTTGACCGACTTAAATAATTTAATGCTTCCGCATCATACAAATTATTGTCCTTCTTCTGCCAGTATCGGATCTAAAAAAGGAATAAGAAAATTGAGTATTAGTTTTTCACTAACGGAATAACTAATAAATGCTCGCTTAATCCTTTTATTGTTTTGCATACCCGGTAGCCCAACAATTCTCCACGAATCTTTTCTCTAGTTTCTTCCACCGCAGTCCAAGTAACATTGATAGCAGTGGAGTTGTAAGGAATTGGCATAACCACTGTAGGTGTTGTTTGAGGCATATCCTCCGCACTGTAGATTCGAGATGCTAGAGAAATTGGACCATACCCACGAGAGTTCCAAGCCTATAAATTAAAATAATGATTAGCATAATTGGTCTAACGTAATAATACTTCGTTTTTAAAACATAAATATATTGTCACCACACCTGAACTTTCACTTCGTATAAAGTGTAGTAGTAGTTTGATGGAATTGAGACGGCGTACATTCCAATGTTTCCCCATTTGTCCAAAACCTGAGTCTGATACTCTTCGATAATGTCTTCACGGTAGCGACGCCAAAATATCTTGTAGTGAATTCCAGGAGCATTCTGGTCTTTGGGTGGAAGTGGCTGCAATATAAATCAAATTAATTTGAAAGATTGACATTAAATGGTAACAACTATCTAATTATCGTAAGAAACCAATAACTCACATCCCAGGCGAGACTCAACGAATTGGTTTTGCCTCCACCACCAGAAACCTTTCTTGGTGCAATGAATGGTGGTGCTGTGAGGGTGTTGTATTGAGGGGAAGGGTTCGAGGGCTCCCCAGATCCAAACTCATTGGATGCAATAACTCGGAACTCGTAGGCACACCAAGGAGAAAGCGTCCCCAAGATTCTGACCTCCTTTCTTAAATTCTCGCCAACTCGAGGACCCAATGTTCGATCTGCATCAAACGCCGTGACATCTGAAATGATTGATTGATCAATTAGTTTTACTAGTCATGCAGTAAATCTGTATATCTATGAAAATAATGGTGTAGTCATATGCACTTACTTATAGCCAACAAATCCCATGTGGAGTCCCATTGTGTTCTGCCTTCAATGGTATACAGATATGCAATGGCGCCGTTGGTCGCTCCATCGGTCCATCGGACGGTGGCGTTAGTGGCAGAAAGGTCAAACGCTTCGACACCCCCAGGAGGACCAGGTGGGCCACGAATTTCGACACGGCTTCCGGAAAATAATTTTCCAACCCAGCTTATAACCTCACATTCGTAGTCTCCCTTGTCGGCCAATGTCAAGTTGAAAATTTCTAAATAGCCAAATCTCGGATCTAGACGAACTCTAGGTAACGTGTCATCAATCCTGAGTCCATTGTGTCTCCAAATGTAAGAAATGTCAAGGGAAGGATCCGCATCTGCACGACACCGAAGTGAAAGTTGTGATCCGACTGCATACTGAATTCGATCGGGAAGTTGTTCCACAAGGATTGGACCCCTTAGCACGGTCAGTCGTCCAGTACTGTCTTCCGTTCCTCGTATATTGGTTGCAATGCAGGTGTATATTCCAGCATCATCTCGAGAAACGGGCATGATCTGCAAACTTCCACTAGGCAAGATTTGTCTTCGACCTCCGGATCCAATAAGATTGCCGTCCTTTCTCCATTGAACTCGTGGCCTTGGAGCGGCTTCCGGATCACAGCGAATCGTAACGTTTCCATTTTCCATTGCCAATATTTCAGCGTCAACGGGTCGCTTTTTGAAACTGGGTCTTAGCACTACAAGTTGAACAATCAATGTGAATAGTTTTATATAAACAATATAAAATGCAATTAATTATAGACTACTTACGAAGGACCCTAAGTTGGGCAGATGAGAATTTAACAGCCAAGGAGTTATTTGCCCTACATTGATACATTCCTGCATCCCTTTCTTCGTCCAACTTTCTTATCGTCAGCACATTGTCTTGAACAAAATATCTTCCGATATCCTGCGGATGTAATGTTTCCCCTTCTATCATAATACCGTTCTTGTACCATTGATAGGAAACGTCAGGAATTCCAAAGGCTTCACATGTCCATGTAAGATCTGAGTCCTTGTCGAGATGTTTGTTTTCAAGGGGGATGGTATAATGTGGAGCAGCTAGAAATAAGAAATGGTTGGAAAATTTCGTTTTACTTGGGTTAAAGTTTATTATTAATACATATTGTTAGCTCGTACCTTGAATGCTTAAAGTTACAGAAGCCTCAATGTACAGTCGGCTATTGGATGCTCGACAGACATATTCTCCTTGGTCTTCGACTGTCACGTTTTTTAGTAAGATCACTCTATTGTAGTTTGATAAGATTGCCGTTCTTGGAAGACCAGAACCCTTCCTCGTCCAGTTATAAGAAGGGACGGGACTGGAAGTGGAACAGATAAAGTTAGGCATATCATTTCAAGCATCTGTAGACGTAAAATTGACTCGAGATTCACTCACTATCCAAAAGCTACACATTCTAATCGAATCATGTCCCCAGCTTTCGGAGCTTCAGGAAAGACTTTGGGGAAATTATTAGGAAACTTGAGTTGTTGGGGATTTCCTAAATAAAACAATTACAAGAAGTAATTAAGTATGAGGGTAAAATAATTTAATTTTTTAACGGTATGTAAATCAACTAGACACACCATGAGGTACGACTTGTAAGTTGAAGAATGGCCCATTTCTTCCAGAGTCTGAAACTGTACTTTGAACGTTGCAACTGTATTTGCCAGAATCACTCATATCTACTGCTGAGATATACAAATTTCCATCGTAAGACACAAACACTCTTTGGTCTTCCTCCAGGAAGTTGGGAAAGTAAGTGCGAGACCAGTAGTAGTGAACAGCTTTATAAAACAATACAAGAATTTTTAGGATTTGCTGAATAACTTACAAATATTAAAGCAGATTTGTTGACATCTTATTAATACCTGGAAAATGTTGGGGTGGGTCGCAATAGATTGCTTTTCCCCAAAACTGGTTAGCATATTCTGTAGTTCGAACAAGTATAAATTCCGCAATATAACCGAATGAAAGAGAAACAGTTTCCGAAATTATGGAGCCGAATTCATTGGATGCAATACAATGATAGTTTCCTCTGTCCACTTTTTGACTTGGTTCATGAATCACGAGAGATCCACCACTGACGGTGTACTTTTGTTCCTTTAATGGGTCGATACGATACGAAACTAGGGTATTGTTCCGATATTCCTCCTTAAACCACATGTATGTGGGGGCAGGCCATCCACCAGCAACGCATCTAAATTGAAAATAAGACTGATTAACAACATGGTAATCGGTTACTTATTCAGTGAATCCATATATATGAATCATTCCATACGTTAAAGTAACATAGCTGAGAGGAACTCCTGTAATCAAAAATACTTCATTAAAAAAAAATGCAAACATGGGAGTGGTTTATGAAACTGATGGAACTCCTATGGAACTCCATAGGCTATGAAACTGATGCATCAAAATCGGAAGAATTATTATATAAATCAAAATTCTCGAACCTCTTGATATGTCGAAAACTTCATTCTTTGGTTCCTTGATAAAGAATGGGCCTCTAGGAATCTTCTTTGGGTCAATTACGTCAAATCCATATTCAAAATCTCGATTGTCCACTTGAATGTAAGGCACTTGGGCTAACGGAACTTCACAAATGTATTGGTGAGCTTCCTGACCTGACACTTTAAGAAGGCCCCACATGCTCCTCATCTCTGAAAAACTGCAAAAACATAATTAATGAATAGTAAAAAAAATAGCGCAACTACAGTGCAATTAAGTTGTCAAATCATTTTTATCATACTTGTAAGCCACATAGTTGTAAACTTCTCCAAAATTATAAACCGGAAGTTGATCTTGTAAGAAGGCTTGGTCCATGTTAATCATTTGAGTCCCATCGCCATTTGTCCACAATCCAGGAGCGGACTGTCGCGTTGACGTATACCACGTTCGATGATGCGGGTCAGAAGCAAGCAATTTTCGCACAATCCAACTGTGTTCTTCCAAATTATTCAGACTTAGTAAATCAGCTCCATTTCCATATGCCTAGAAAAATTGCATCAAAATTTATAACACCAAAATTCCAAGACCGAAACCCATAACTTTTTTTAATAATAAGTGCATCATTAAATACCTGGCAATTCCTCTGTGCCTCATTACGCGTGTGAGTTGGGGACAGGACAAATTTGTAACAAGCCTGTTGCGGTGACTGATTTGGAGGGAACAAGTGCCACCCTTGAGGACATTCTTTTTCATTTTCAATCCCAGAATAATAGCTTGAATCCGACGTATCAAATCTCGGAGGGCTGGCAAATGGATTTCCAAAATCTCTCCTGGTTGAAAATGGATTGAAGGGGTCTTGTCTTGGAGGAAGACCTTGAGGCGGAAACGAGTTAAAGGATCCATCAAATGGGTTAAAATCTCGTTCTCGATCCCGATCCCGGTCCCGTGGCGAAATAGAAGGTGGGGGTGTTAGAGGAGCATTATTTGCATTATTGTTCAAAAACGGATTCCCAAACGGGTCCCTATCTCTTTCTCTGAACGTTGATTGCTGATTTGTATTGTCCAAGTTGTTGTTCTGGTTGAAGGGGTTGAAATTGCCATTATTATTATTATTATTATTAGATTGTGGTGGTGGAAATTGTCCATGGGTTGTTCCCAAACAGAGAGACGCCAAGACAATTAATCTCGCCCAAGCAATCATCCTGTATTTTCACAGCTGAAAAACACAAAAGTTACACATTAAATTAAATATAACAAATATGGAGAAGAATGTCAATAAAAAATAGCATTGTTTTTACAACATAAAAAGTATAATGACAACTTACACTTTCCAACTATTTATCTATCAACTAATTTCTTTGTATATAAGCTACAAAGCTATTGAACGTCGCCAGCCTTAGGACAATGGACACCACTCTCCATTTCATTCAAACTTATGAAAATTAATTAAATCCAGCTTTCACATTAATTTGAGTATCAAGTTAGTTAAAACTAAAAGTGTAACTGTTCCAGCTTATGCTGTGTCAGGTATAAAATTGTTACAAATTAACCATAAACTAAAATGCATGCACAAACTAACAAACGCTGTCACTATATACCAATTAAAAAACAGGACGCATACTTTTTTGCAAATTGCAAAATCGCAATCCGTTAAAAAATCCAACTTTTCCGCAACAAAAACACCCAACTTCCAACCCAGCCAGCTAAAAAACCCTTCTACACTTACGGAACTAGAACCATTCTAGCGGCTCCAGAATACAGGTAGATTTATACGATGACAAATCCAACAAAAGCTCACCTGCCTAAAATCTAGAGGTGGACCATTCATCAATTCCGTACATAAACAATGCCTCCCAACAAAAGGATAAAGTTTGTCGTTATTTCAACACTAATTAAAAACAAGGTAAATTTAAAATGGAGTTAAATGTGAGTTAATTGTGACCACACCACACCACACCTTCGAGAGGCCTCGTCTAAAAAAACATGCCAGTCGTACTGGTTATTCTTTGGAGGTGACTCATGAATGTTTGGGAAAGATGGTTTACTTTGCAATAATAAAACCGATGTGGCGTTGTTTGAAGAAATGCATTGTTGTTCAAAACATTAAAACGTATACCCAATGTCATAAATATATGCAAATTTGATTGTCCTCCATGAAAATGACAATTTACATGCACTTGTATTTATTAAGATATGCACTGATATGTGATCAGCGTTATCGATGTGGGAATAGTAAGATTGATGTTAGAGCTTTCATGCAGGTTTTATAATACAAGCGTTTCGTTCTGAAACAGACTAGAAGTTTCGTTATGTATGATATGAAAAATTGTGCAGCTAGGATAAAATAGAAGGAGACACACTTTGTAGTATTTGTAAAGGTTCAGATTTATTAGAATCCATGTCAAATTGACCCCGTCAGATTTCCCCGGTCATATTGACCCCGCGACAGATTGACCCCACGTCATATTGACCCCGCGACAGATTGACCCCACGTCATATTGACCCCGCGACAGATTGACCCCACGTCATATTGACCCCGCGACTGATTGACCCCAAGTCATATTGACCCCGCGACAGATTGACCCCCGGCAACTATTAGTTAATACACAAATAATCATCGGGGGTCATCGGAGTGGGTGGGGTATAATGCACCAAAATTTCAAAATTATCGTAGAGAGCTGAAATTTAGTACAGAGGTTGCTAATGGCTTATAATGCACAAAAACTCAAGTTGGAAAAATTCAAGTTGGAAAAATTGTTATCTTGAGAGACCCTATGAGGTGACCCATACTGATTTTTCAAAAATCATCATATCAAACTGAAATTTGGTAGAGATGTTGCTTATAGGTACCATTGGAAGAATATAAAAAGAAATTGGTAAAATTTTTATCTGGAGCGACCCTATGGGGTGACTCATACCGATTTTTAGAAATTGCTTTAAAAAGATGAAATCGGCAAGGTAATACTTAATGGCTTCTCATTATAGAATATGAAGTTAAAAGTGAGCAAAATGTAACCAGAGTGACCCTGAAGGCTGACCCATACCGTTTTTAAAAGTTGTTATTTCCATCTGAAATATGGTATGGGTGATAAAAACCACTTCTGAATAGCACACACAGCTTTGAAAGTTCAAGATGTTAAGGGATTTGATGGCAAATAATAGAAAATCTAACAAATATGACTCGGTCTATATGAAGTCTGCATTGTAGGTTTTTTAGCTTAAAATGAGGATAAAAATAGATTAAGAAATTTGCATATTAACAATTAAAATATTACATTATGTATGTATACTTTTGAGTGGAATACATATTTTAGACTTAAATTTTAAATAGGAAATAAAATTAACTATTTATGTGTAAATACATTAAGTAGTGCCTGTATCTATGGCCTGGGGTCAATCTGTCGCGGGGTCAATATGGCGTGGGGTCAATCTGTCGCGGGGTCAATCTGTCGCGGGAACAATCTGTCGCGGGGTCAATATGACGTGGGGTCAATCTGTCGCGGGGTCAATATGACGTGGGGTCAATCTGTCGCGGGGTCAATATGACGTGGGGTCAATCTGTCGCGGGGTCAATATGACGTGGGGTCAATCTGTCGCGGGGTCAATATGACCGGGGAAATCTGTCGCGGGGAAATCTGACGGGGTCAATTTGACGCCCTACCGATTTATTAGGCTTATCATCAAAAAGGTCTAATCTGAACCCCTGCTTCCATTTTATCCTATAAGTTTCTCTATGGTCATATGAATGAATGATATCTACCTTTAAAGACTGAACTCAAATTGGGTTACCAATTTTGGAAACATTACAAAATTTTCAACAACCAATGACAGAAATTCCGAAGCATAAAGCGCTAAATACAGTATCCCACTAAATTGTAGATGCAGTGCATGCATGCCTTATACAAATCGCAAGTACTCCAAAACGAGTTAGTATTTCAAATTGATTTTGACACCAATTATCAACAATATTTCATGCTACAATCGTGCAAAATTTCAAACGAATTCGTTTACAACTGATGAAGTTATGGATATTTAAATGTCAAAAAGTTGCAAATTGCACGCCACAAAATTGTAGATGCAGCTGAATTTAATTATGATAACGACCCAGTCTTTCAGTATAGAGGCAAATTTCGTTCGGGATTGCTTATTATGGATAAGAACAGTTGTTTGAGTTGCCAATAAAAATATTTTGTGGTTTTATTTTAAAATAGTATATAACAACGAGTTCAATCTAGAAACACGGGCAGAAAATATTGCGGGTGATGAAAATGGGTGAAGTTATGGAAAAATTGGCGAAAAACTTTGGCGAAATTTCAAGACAACGTGTACAATATATTGCCCAAAAAATTGGATTAAATGTCAACTCATTTTTGCCATCAAGACCGGCGTCGGAAAAGCCGTACATCGCCATGTCATGACACGAGACATATGAGAATTGTTAGAATGGTCACACCAAAACTTGCGAGAGGTGTTCAAAGCGACCTTTTTACAGATGTCTACTTATAAAAGATTAGAAACAGGCTGGTATTCGCTGAATTATCGAGAGATTTGGCAAAATGAACACCTAAGATCTCAGTGGGACACCAAAAGAAATCCTTAGCGTTAATAAGGCAGAACACAGAAGGTCTGCTTGTGACAGGAAAAATTTTTGCTTCCTGGATGAGATCAAAATTCAACTACCTGGTTCAAATGGAGTTGCCAGAATGTGGCAGAGGTAAAGCAAAAGTGCGAACAATTGATTTGTGGGGCCAATTGTTAAAAATAGACGTTTCAATTAAACCTTGGCTGGGGGTACATTTAGTGTGTGGTATGAAAATTACGAATTCTTCCCGGAATGTAATGGCTTGAGGCAGCTTCCGTTAGGACAGGGTTGGAACATTGAAATGTGTCGTTGACATCATTACAAACAAGGCTTTTCTTGATTTGCTAAAAATAAATCTTTGTCGATTTGCAGCAAAGGCGGATGTTGGTCAGATATTTATCTTCCAACATAGCGAGTATTAAATAAATATTACATAAATCATCTCAAAATGTCCCAAGGAAAATAAAATGAAGATTTTGGACTGGGTTTCCCAATTTTATGACGTCAACCCGATCGAGCATTCATGGATGCCGTGAAAGCGTTGGGCGGCATAATGGAAACCCACAAATCCAGCTTATCTGAGAACCATAATCATAGAAGAGTGGGAGAAGATCCACCAAAGTGTAACTAAATTATTGGTGGAGTCGATGTTCAGACGAATTTAAGCCGGTATTGCCGCTAAAAGTAGGCACACATAATATTAAATAGGCTATTTACCTGCATCTACAATTTTGTGGCGTGCAATTTGCAACTTTTTGACATTTAAATATCTATAACTTTATCAGTTTTAGACGAATTTATTTGAAATTTTGCACGATTGTAGCATGAAATATTGTTGGTAATTGGTGCTAAAATCAATTTGAAATACTAACTCGTTTTGGAGTATTAGTGACTTGTGTAAGGCATGCATGCACTGCATCTACAATTTAGTGGGATACTGTATCTCCACACACTAGCCGCGTAGTAGATGGTTTTTTATTCTCGTGGTTTTTGGTTTTCCACTTCACTTTCAGCTCACGCTTGACCTTGTCCACATCCAATCCACCAGTGTGGCTGACTGGCTGGCTGTTCTTCTTAAACTCGTCGTGTTTGTTGTTATCCAGATCAAGATAAGGGTATTGGTTGTGATAAGGTACTTGGCTGAGTATACCCCAGACCCAGTGCAACTGGTGACTTCAGTGGCAAAAAGTACTCCCCGGTGACCGGTCGGTACGGGAGAGAAGCTGCGAAAAGGGTGCTATTAATAGTCACCTTAAAAAACTGAAAGTCATCCTAATCGTCAGAAGACAACACTTGATGCCATTCTTGTGGAAACAGCTATTCAGCAGTAGTTCAATAATTACACGCAGTATTCACCAGAACTTAAGTCGTCGTTCCTGTTATCTGCAAACATTTCCTCAAAGTCGTCATTTTTTCCTACCAAAAGTTCCTCCCAGGACTCAACATCAATATAATTATTTTCCGCAGTCATTCCAATTATCGGGGGGAGGACCGATATTTCCACTTTACCATCAGAAACATAATTTCCACACGGGCGAGTTGCTGAATTTCGCAGCGATGCCTCCAATCAGCCAAAACCTTGCGGTTGAGAAGATGGAGGAGTTCATCAAGGCGAACGAGGTCATGGTCTTTAGCAAAAGTTATTGCCCATTCTGCAAAAAGGTGAGGAAGATGTGACAATTTTTGGAAACGTTTTTAAAATTTGGATTGATTTTATGTATATGAATGAATGGCATGCAGCTGACGACATTAAGATTGCATCATTATCAGCATGTTGTTTATAATTATAGCGTAGTCATTTGATAAGCTTTTGTCACATGGTCATTTATTTATTATTCCCTCATTGCAACTTAATTTTGACCTTGAACCCAAGTAAAATGTTATACGTGAATCAAGTCATTTATCCACATTGTACTTGGGTGGTGAATCCTTAGTATTTATTTTGTCCCAAATTATAATAACTATATGCACATAGTAAATGGGACAGAAAATAATTGCACATATTTCGTTGTACGTGTGACATTTTCAACTTATGACAGACAGGATGCATGATGTGACCACGTACAGTACTTATCCTTAGTTTTACATGTCGGGCTTTTGTAGCAGACAGCGTAGCGTAATTCAGTATAATGGAGTAATTGAATTGTGCATCGAATATGTATAGCATACGACATTTCCTTATCAATAATGTCAGTCGTATATATTTACTCGGTGTTTTTACCTGTTTTTGCGTGTAATGATTTGGCTGCTGCTCTTTTCCATCCATGATTATGTTATAGCATTATGGCATGCAATTTTTTTCCATGTAAAATGATTCCATCGCTCAGTGTCCATATCTTGTTCGTTGATCTTGTCCTATTATGTTATAGGACATCATCAATTTATTTTACCATTGTTTTTAAGTTGAGAAGAAAAATTTTCTGCGTGCAGGATATTTAATTGTTGAATTAATTAATTTACTACAATGATTTGATTTTGTAGGTGAAAGCTCTATTTACCGATCTGGGTATTAACTACCATGCTTACGAGTTGGACTTAATTGATCCAGGTAAGTTGTGTCAAAAGTTAATGATAAATGATGGAAAGTAAAAGAAAGTCGGACTAATGAGGAGATATAATTAAATTCCATATAGTCATATACTTTACTAGGTAGACATATCTAAACTGCATAACAGTTAGCATAAGTAGCATAAGTGGTAGGGTTTTCGTCGGGTTTTGTCAATTTTGGGCTGAATAAATCCAAGAAAGCACGAGGTGACACAAAAGAAAGAATGATGATGAATGGGCAAGACGCCATACAAACAAACCAACCAGCCAAAATCAATAAGTCGTATTTTTGTGATGCCCTTTATGAGCTTTTACCAATTCTAAGATTCTAATCGAATTTTGATTCTATAGATTAGTAGTAAGAGCTCGTCGATGATCATGTATCTCAGAAAAGTAAAATTAACGTTTTGTTTCGTGCATTTATTTTATAATAAAATTCTATTGAGGAATAAATAGATACAATAAATTAATATGGGTTCATCCGGCAGTGTGCTTTTCCATACCTGCTGCGATACAGAATCCATACTACTACAAACAACAAGCCCGTCGGGTTCGGGTATACATATATGCATTTACTCAGTCTGGAAATTAACTTTCATAAACAATAAAGATTAAGATCTGATAATCTAATAATCTCATTTAAGTATATTAGTCTATAATAATTTATGATTTGTTTTTGGCATAGATGAAGCTGCACTGCTGCAAGCAGCTCTAAAGGAAAAGTCTGGCATGTCCACGGTTCCGAATGTATTCATAAAAGGAAATCACATTGGGGGCTGCGACGATACGTTCAAGAAACACCAGCAAGTCGGCTTACTGAACGTGCTCAAGGGATCGAATGATATGGATTCCACTGCTGGGGAAAGTTCAAGCTATGATTATGATTTAATTGTCATTGGAGGTGGTTCTGGAGGTCTTGCTGCATCGAAGGTATGCATTTTGCACTGTAGTTGTTTATACTATGTTTTTATAGCATTGATTGAATAAATCCATTCCTAACTAACGAACCTGTTCAAATTTATAGGAAGCAGCAAAGCTCGGAAAGAAAGTAGCAGTTTGTGATTTTGTGAAACCAACCCCCGTCGGAACAACTTGGGGTCTTGGGGGTACTTGTGTCAATGTTGGATGTATTCCAAAAAAATTGATGCATCAATCTGCTCTTCTTGGGACTGCTTTGGACGATTCTCGTGCTTTTGGCTGGAATATTCCCGAGGATGGGAGTAAGTAACTAATTGCATACTTGTATGCAAATCTCTACTGTTTCTAAATTAAAATATATACGCTGACTATCCTGTTTGTTCTTTATTTTTTTTAGAAGCTCATGATTGGCCAGCTATGGTTGAAGCCATTCAGAATTACATCGCTTCACTTAACTGGGGATACCGAGTTGCCTTAAAGGATGCGAAAGTGACTTATCTCAACGAATTTGCCGAATTCGTCAACGACCGTACCATAAATGTACAGTGTTAATTGCTTACTGCTGATGATAATGTTACCAACTGTGTATAATTATGATTACAGACGACCAATAAGAAAGGAAAGACTCAACAAGTCACGGCACAGAATTTTATAGTCGCTGTCGGTGGGCGGCCCCGCTATCCTGATATCCCCGGTGCTTTGGAATTTGGAATTACGTCAGATGATTTGTTCTCTCTTCCACATAACCCAGGAAAAACTTTGTGCATTGGAGCATCTTATATTGCTTTGGAGTGTGCTGGGTTCTTAGCCGGTGTTGGCATTGAATCAACCGTTATGGTATGCGTAAACTGTTTAGTGCAAGTAATATAATATTTCGTGAATTGAAGACTGCAGAAGACTCATGAAATCGTTGTGTTCCAGGTACGCTCAATTTTACTGAGAGGATTTGATCAACAAATTTCTGGGATGATTGGAGAGCACATGTCAGAGCACGGTGTTAAGTTTTTGAATGGATGGGTGCCAACTTCCATTGTGAAATTAGAAGAAGGGACCCCTCCGCGTCTCTTGGTTACAGCAAAAGAAAGTGATGGACAAGGCACGATGGAACTAGAAGTAAACACTGTCGTCTTTGCAATTGGCCGTGACCCTTGCACCAAAGATTTGCATCTTGACGCAGCAGGAGTGAAGCTCAGTTCCAAGTAATATATTAATTCGTATTTCCAATAATTTAATCAATGAACAAATAATCAATTGCATTTTCCTAGAAGTGGAAAAATTTACACAAATGATAGCGATCAGAGTAATGTCAACCATATTTACGCAATTGGTGATGTTGCCGAGAGCCGGCCGGAACTTACCCCTGTAGCGATTCAATCTGGTGTCCTATTAGCCAGAGTAAGATAGTTGTATAATATTTGTTTACGCAGCTTGAGCTGCATGCAATGACTAATTTTATTTAACAATCTAATCTCAACAATAGCGTCTTTTTGGGGGATCTCAAGTTCTCACTGACTACATCAACGTTCCAACCACTGTATTTACCCCCTTGGAGTATGGCTGTATCGGCATTTCTGAAGAGGACGCCATTAACAAATATGGAGGCGATGACATTGAAGTGTACCACACAAACTTTCAACCTCTGGAATGCACTTTGCCCAAACGAGATGAAAACAAGTGCTATACGAAGCTTGTTTGTGTTAAGTCTGAAAACGTAAGACTTGTACAAGATATTTTAATTAATTAATTAATACGTCTCAAGATAATACTCTAGATAATTATAACTAATAATAATGTTATACTTTGTCTGTTTCCATTTACCAGGAACGCGTAGTTGGCTTTCATTATTTGGGACCCCACGCTGGAGAAGTCACTCAAGGATTTGGACTAGGAATTAAGCTCGGTGCTACGAAAAATGATTTTGATTCTTTGATTGGAATCCATCCCACGACAGCCGAGGTATTAATAACTAATGTCATTATTATTTTTACTTAATTGATAATTGCTCTCTTTTTATTAATGATGAACAATCTCTTCATTGTATTTAGACCTTCACTACGATGGGAATCACGAAATCGTCCGGCTTGAACGCTCAAAAGACGGGTTGTTGAGGATAATTTATGTGCTAAAAGTTGTTAAAACTTTAAGCGCCAATTTACCAACAAACTTAATTAAGATGTCTTGAAGATGGAGTCATTAATTACGATGATAAACCATTTATGAAAATTTATTTCTAAACCTGAAACCTCAGGGGAACTGGATTGGATTGCTTCATTTCATCTTAATCTCTTCAACACGTCCTTCGAGACCTGAATAATAATCCATCATCATCTCAAAATTTAATTTCTTCGTGATACCACGTACATGATAATAAAATTGGAATAAGAGGAAATGTAGTATATCTTGCTGTATGGGACACACAAGTATAATTACTAATTACATGTATATAATCAATAATAAATTCCCTGTATCTGAATGACTGCTAAATAGAATCTGTCTGCATATTTCTCATTTCTATTCATTCATAATATTACTATCAATACCCATAAACTGGTTATATAAATAGCTTAGAATTTCTCTGAAAGAAGCTTTAATCTCCATTCCTACTCCGTAGAAATTAAGAATCCTTGAACATGAAATACCATGACTCAATCATCACGAGATTTCATCAACCCCAACTGAAACATTTCACGCAATAAATTTGCCGATATCATCGCGTCGAGAAAGCAAATAAACAAAAGATAACAGCATTTCCAGTAGTAGCTAAATAAATAATAGAAGAGCATATTGATCGCTATTTAGTCGATGGTCATATCTCGACTCGATAATATTTACGTTCTTGGAATGAGTCACCATCACACCACACGTCGAAGCTTTTAAATAGGGGACATTCACACATTTCGATAACTTGTCAACTCGTCAATTTAAACTACAATGGAGATAAATGAAGCCAATCTTGCTGACCTCCTCTTGATAAGGCTGACCGTCAGTAGTGGATGACGGACATAGCAAAAAACTTGGGAGGATGGCTCATGAAGAAGGCGTCATTTGTGCCATGACGTCAACCGCTTCGTCCAATGAGCGAAGTCCAAGTGTGCAAAAGAGATGAGAGAAACCCACTTGTATTCTTGCATCAGTCTTTTTGCCAACTCACAACCAAAGTTGAAGCACTTGGGCAAAATTTGGACGCATTAAAACGACCACTTCTCAAAAAATGAGAATCATTAATGAGAAAAGTGTCGAAGGGAACGTTCGTTAGGTTCAATAACAACAATTGGTGAGTTGGATAATATTTCTATTTGTTTATTTGCAAAGAGTAAAGAGTGGAGGAAGTGGAAATAGTTTCTAGATTTTGAAATTAATTGGTTATTTTTTGTTGTGGTAATTTATAGGTAATTTTCCATCATGATTTGCGTACAACCGAGCAGAAATCGAAAAGAAACCCTAGTTCCTAAATCGACGACGGACGAGATGATCGAGGTTCTCAGTGTCGTCGGGGACATCACGAACGTGATGACCATTGATGCAGAGCGTTTCGTGGAGGTGACGACATCATCCTCATCATCAGACACCATGTCCCCAGACTCGTCCGAGGTCAGACCTAGAAAAAGGGCCAAGTTGGATCATCTAAGTTCGGATGAGAAAGCACAGCACAGAAAAATGATGAACAGGATTTCAGCCCAGAGTGCTCGCGACAGACAGAAGGCGCAAATGCAGTTGCAGGAGGTTCAGATTAAGAATTTAATGACTACGGTAAGAATATGATCAAATAAATATCCTAGTAAAAATTAAGTAAAATGAACAGGTTGATTGATACTAATGTTTTTCTTGTATTATAGAATGGAGCCCTGAAAAAGGAGAATGAATCCCTGAGTAACAAGTGCAACAGCCTCACCTCAGAAAACCAGAGGATGTCAGACTTGGTGAAAGAGTACGAAGCTAAGATCAAGTTGCTGGAGTCGTTCAGCGGTGAAATTAAGACCCAAATCAAGATTGAACCCATGGAGGACACACCCTCAGAATGTGGGAACGGAAGGAGTAATGACGTCAACAGTTCTTTGGAGCCTGCAGTGCCCCGCACTGTCCCTCAGCCGAAGGGACCAGAACTGGCGAAAGACTTCTCCTTCCTTCTTCTTCTGTGGACATGTTTTCAATGGATCTTGACGAACCCGAACTTATCCAAGCACTCGATGAATTCACTAAGCAAATCCTTAGGTAAGACGAATTATAGAATATTATGATGCAACAATGATCAAAATACCATCAAAGCATTTAAATAGCATCAAAAAATTTCGTCATAAATTACAAGACACTTACCTATCTTTTATTTTCATTTTTCAGTCCAGGAAATATGCTCTCAAGTCGACTCGAAGCAGCCTTCTCTTCAGACTCGAGCTGCACTTCAGATGAGGTTGATGCAGACGCTGAAATCGGTGAGGTTGAAGGAAGCAGGGTAGAATTCAAACAGGAAGAAGCGATCGAAGCAGCCATTGACAAGTTAAACGCACAAATCCAACCAGTTATCATGATAAGCAACGCAGAGACTGCTGTTGCTGCTAACAATGACATCGCTGAACAGAACAATCACGACACTCTCCCCCTGAGTGAACCCGTATTTCAAATTCTCTCTGACATATTCGATGACTTTAATGCTGAAAACTCATCTACTTCACCACAACCACCCACCGTTCACATCAAATACATTCCAGAAGAAGAAAACATCATCAGCCTAAAGCATCAGCCAAAGAAGGATAATGAGTTCAACGCTTTGTTTGAATCTTACCCATACGATTCATGGGATTCTCCTGGAAGCGTCGAATCTGACCTCTTTCCAGACCTAGCATTTTAATTCATACTTCCTCAAAAAAGAAAGGAGGGCGAGAAGACGTCTACTGCTACTTGTTCCTTCTTCCTGGTTTTGGTTGGTTTTCATAGGAAAAGCTTTAACAAATTAGAATTATTTGTACTAAAACTTTACCATTAATTGGGTCATACCTAAGGAGGTCCCATCCATTGTTTATTATTTATTGTTTCCACTTGTATTATTATATTGCTGTTTTAGTTAAATATATTACACATACAGCAGAAAAACTAGAATAACTGGGGCATTCATATTAAAGGGGTTTAAAAATAATTACTACAGCTCTCGCATGCAAATTATTGTATAGCTAAAATATAAAGCAGCAGCAGCAGCCCTCGCTCTGTCGTGTCTCAGCTTCTCACACATGTATTACAGATATATTGTACATCCGTTGTGAAAAATGAAAATGAATAAATAAAGCATTGAAACCTGTGAAACAAACAATTGTACTGAATATCAACTTCAAATGTATGACTTTACCATCACCCACCATTCTCCAGCTCCTTTTCATGCCTACAATTTTACTAAATCTCTCCCGAATAATGCATGCTTTCCCCATTTAAACACGAGTAACTTTCCAAACATAGTAAACAATCGTTCATTATCAGAGAAAGCATGATAAATATTCAGAAAAATTCAGCTTACATAACTCTATAAATTTTGCACGTTTTATGCAGAATGGGATCTGTCGAGTTTCATGTATTATCATCAATTCGCTAACGATTAGCTAACCCAGGTTCTGCCTTATCATCGCTGTTTGTTTACATCGTCTTATCCAGGTCAGCGTGCAGGTCATTATTCCGCGTGCGTGTAACTTTTACATGAAAATGCGAGTCACATTGCCCCAAAGACGCACTCAAATCAAAGTGTGCAACAAATGCGTAAGATTCCTCCGCTGCTTCAGGTTTCTCTCTTTCCTTCCTTTCAATTGTGTGAGTGAGCTGTCGGGTAAAGTCTGTCGTTAATTCAACGTACGTACGAGACAGAGTTTTATTTAGTTATACGTCCCTTCAAATAAATAATCTGTGTAATTTGTGCCTCCAATCTGTCGACAAACGGACGACAAGGAAGGGTGAAGGTTCTCTCGCGACAAGAGTCCGACCGACCACCATTACCCGGCCACGTATAGTTTAATCGTCGCCAGTCGCAGTTCCACTTTTATCGGAGGAGGAACATCACAAGAGTCGTCAAAATGTCCAATTTCATCGATTCCGAGGCTGAAGAGTCAGAGGTTGGTAAAATTTTGAAAGTTTGGTGCTTGTGTGAAAAGTATATTTGTTGGAGGTTTGTTGGTTTCAAAGTTTTGTACTTGAGAAACGTTTCCTTAAAGGTATTATTCTATAAAATTTTAGCACGAAGGAGAGGAGGAGGAGGAGGAAGAGATTGGACACGTCAGGAAGTACAAGAGTAAAGACAAACGCAAAAAGCAAATTGACAGTGACGAGGAGGAGGAGGATGGTAAATTGAATGATTATTGATCTCATTAATATGTATGTATGTGTGTATAATTATTTATATAATTTGTACTTATTTTATTTTCAGATGATGAAGAAGTAGTGAAAGATCTTATCGATGATAATCCTATAGAGGAGGACAGCGACAATGAGTCTGCTGGGTCGCGAAAGAGAAAGAAAAGCGACGAGGAGGATGACTTTGACGATCGTTTGGAAGAAGATGACTACGATCTTCTCGAGGAGAATTTGGGAATGAAAGTTAAAAGGGTGAGTTTAGTTTAACGTAAAATAAACTGTGATTGAAAATGTTATTTTGTTTGTCTTTTACTTTAAAAATAACAAATGTTAATTCACTCTTTGAAATCTTAATTGAATAGAAAAAAGGCTTTAAGAGAATTCGACAAGATGAAGAATCGGACGTTGAAGACACACAGGAACAGGGCGATGATCGGGAAGCTATTGCGAACCAACTCTTTGAAGGATCTGATAATGTAAGCAGCACACATTTTAATCTGTGCCTTGATTTATAATTTTAATATATTTTTTTAGGAGAATGAGCGCCCGTCACGACGAGATGAAGCACCAGAACAATACGCTTCTGACGAGTCTGAGGTGGAGTCGGAAACGGATGATTTCATCGTAGATGATGACGGTCAGCCTATTGCAGAAAAGCGAAAGAAAAGAAAGCCAATTTTTACTGATGCTGCCCTCCAAGAAGCCCAGGACATATTTGGAGTTGACTTTGATTATGAGGATTTGGACAAGGAAGAGGAGGAAGAGTATGATGAAGAAGGTTATACATACTTCACTTAATGAATTTAAAGGATTTCAGTTTATAAGACTATTACTTTTATTGTAATAATTATATTCGGCCTTTTTGTACGATTGATTTTATCTTGTGCAGATGAGGAGGACGAGGATGAGTATGAAAATGAAGAGCAACACAGCGCAAGGTAAGCTCTTTTTTTAGATTTGACAGGGATGTGGGAATGACTTTCGAGCCTGTTTTTTATTGAATTTGTTAATGTTTTTACAGGAGAACAAAGAAAGCGTTAAGGCGGAAGAAGAAGCTTAAATCCTTGTACGAATTGTACGAACCTCATGAATTGGAAAGAGCTGGGATTACGGAAGAAGACAATCGAATAAGAAACACGGATATCCCAGAACGTATGCAACTCCGCGTCGTCCCCATCACTCCTGCCGACGAAGACGAACTTGAGGAGGAGGCAGAGTGGATATTTAAGATGGGTTTCAGCAAGCACAACTTTGCAGCCATCGTAGACAAACCCAAAGTAGGAGAGATTACTCCTGCCCCACAATCTGATTGGGGAGATGATTGGGACAAACAGTCTGGAATTGCGGTTCCTGGTCCAGCTGCCAGTGTCGTTGCCAGCACGGTGAGCAAACCAGGTGCAACTTCTGGGGAAGAGGACTGGGAGGAGAATTGGGAGAAGGCTTCCTCAATTGTCTCCGCTGCTCCAAAATCCACCCTTAGTGCTAAACAAGGAGGAGGCGTCCTAGACGAAGATGACAATTGGGAGAGAGAATCTAATTTCGAGAAACAGTCCGTCATCGGAGGGCCGAAGTCGAGGGTTGGCGATTCCGACGGGATTCTTCCCGGAGCAAAGTCTCATATCAGCACGGCGGCGAGTGGTGTCCCTGAAAAATCTATTATTCAAATTATGGAGGAAGCTAAACCAAAAGTGGTGGCAAAAATTAGAAAAGCCCTCGAGTTCATGAGAAATCAGCACTTGGAAGTTCCGTTCATCGTCTTCTATCGCAAAGAGTACATCCAACCAGAACTGAAAATCAACGATTTGTGGAAAATTTACAAGCTAGACGGGCGCTATTGCCAATTGAAGTTAAGAAAAACAAGGCTAAGCATCCTGTTCAAAAATATGCAAATGTATCAGACTGATTTGATAATGGAGAATCCAGATGAGCCAATTTCAGATGCTATTCGAATAATTACCGAAGACGACGTCGATCGTATTCGAAACTTAAAAACGTCAGAAGAGTTAAAGGACATGTATCTCCTCTTCAGTCTCTACTACGCGGACGACGTGCAGTTAATGAAGGAAGCGATGGTAAAGAAACGGTTGGAAGATAAACAACGAGCAAGAGAAGTGGCTGCCGCGGCTGCTGCAGAAGGCGAACCAGTCGAAGATCCAGACGACTCTGACTCGGATCCTATTGAGTTTCCATCAACCAAACGAAAAATTGGGGGCGGATCTTACGCTCTATGCAAAAAGTTGGGAATTGACAGCCTTGTCAAGAAATTTGGATTGACTCCAGACAGGTTTGCTGAAAATTTGCGCGACTCGTATCAACGATATGAAGTGGAACAGTACCCCATGGACCCGCTGGACACGGCAAAAGAATATATGAACGAGTAAGACAAGATCTTAAAGTATTCACATGAAATAACCAATTAAAAGTCGTTTTTGGTCAAACTAATTTATTCTTTACTTTGATTTGAGCAGAAGACTGAAAACTCAGGAGGAGGCATTGAAAGCGGCAAAGTTCATGTTGGCGACGCAAATATCTAGAGAACCATTGGTCAGGTTGAGCGTGAGGGAAGTGTTCTTTGAACGTGCCACCATTACAGTGACTCCAACAAAGAAAGGGCTCCGTGAAATTGATGAAGCACATCCTTGTTATGCGTAATTATAAAAACACGTCATTATTACTTTTAACTACTTACGTTGACTTGTATCCCTTTCGTTCTATAGAATGAAGTATATCAAAGGTAAACCAGTCCGAGATTTAAAGCAGGACCAATTTTTGAAACTGACGATGGCAGAAGAAGATAAGCTGATCAATTTGGTGATTGGTGACCAAATCAAAGGGATCACCGGAGATACTTATGTGGAGGAAGTTGTTCAACTATTCAGCAGAGTACGAAATATATGCACGAATTCATTCATGTAACTTTACATTATTCATTTGCCGGTTTTTGCTTATGTGCTTTTAGGATGAGTACAGCAAGCTTGTTCAAGAGTGGAACGACGTCCGAGCAGAATGTTGCCAATTTGCACTGGAGAAACTCTTGTATCCGATTTTTCGAAAAGAATTGAGAGCAAAGTTGTTGGATGAAGCCAAAGAATATGTCATTGACACTGCTACTCATAAACTGAACGAATGGCTCAAAGTAAAATTCAATTTCTTTCTCATTATATTTCTTATTTTACTTTGTTTAATTTTTTATGTATGTTTTTATGAACAGGTTGCACCTTACTCGGTCAATTTTGCCGACGAAGATGAAGAAGACTGGGATACTAGTAAAGGAATTCGTGTTTTGGCAATTGCCTACGTCCCCGATTTTAGCCAAGCTTCCTTCGCCACAGTGATTTCTCCTGATGGAGAGCCATCCGAGTTCATTCGCCTTCAAAACATCATGAAGAGTCTCAAAGCCTTTAATGAATCTGACCGGAAGGATAAATCAGAAGATTTAAGGTCAATTAAGGAATTGATCGTCGCAAAAAAGCCACATGTGGTTGTGATTGGTGGAGAATCCCGTGACGCAATAATGATTAAGGAAGACATTCGAAATTTGATTGCCGACCTTGGCACTGAGGATGGTTTCCCAGCAATCAATGTAGAGATTGTGGATAATGAGTTGGCGAAAGTCTATGCTAGCTCTATTAAGGCTCAGGTAAGCGGTAATAAATTATTGTATAAAGCTTTTAAGCTTTATATTTAAAAATATATTAAGTATTCTTTAATTCATTGCAGACTGATTTTCGTGAATTTCCTCTCATCTTGAGACAAGCAATTTCTCTCGGTCGAAGGATACAGGACCCACTGATTGAATTTTCGCAACTTGTGAATCATGACGATGAAATTATGTGCCTAAGATTTCATCCTATGCAGGTGCATATTTTTTTACAGATTAATAATTAATAAATTTATTGATAAAAAATATAAGATTTTAATAATGTTTTTAGGATCAAGTTGCAAAAGAAGAATTGTTGGAAAGTTTATCAACACAGTTTGTGAATCGAACGAACGAGGTAGGGGTTGACATAAATCGCTGCATTTCTAGTCCCTTTACCATGAACGTGGCACAGTTTATTTGTGGACTGGGACCCAGGAAAGCTACAGCACTCGTTAAGGTAATAATCTTCAATTTATTTACTAGGCTAACTAGTGTTTTTTTTTTTACTAATGTAACATTATGTTTAGACCCTGAAACAAAACAACCAGCGGCTTGAAAATCGAACCCAGCTTATCACAGTGTGTCACATGGGACCTAAAATATTCATTAATTGCTCCGGCTTTATCAAAATTGACACCAATTCTCTTGGGGACAGGTATGTGCACATAATTATGAGTGCTTCGTGATTTAAGTAATAAGTTATTATCTAATTTGTTGCTATTTACAGTACGGAAGCCTACGTTGAAGTATTGGATGGCTCCAGAGTGCACCCTGAAACTTATGAATGGGCCCGTAAAATGGCCGTGGATGCTTTAGAGTACGACGACGAAGATGCAAACCCTGCCAGTGCACTAGAAGAAATTCTGGAAACCCCAGATCGGTTGGAAGAGCTGAACTTGGATGCTTTTGCTGAAGAATTGGAACGTCAGGTTCGTAATATTACAAATTGTCGCTTTTGCATGAGTACCGAACGATATCCCTTTAAAAATTCGGAGTTAGTTGTATAGTATTGTAATATTCTATCTGTATAAATAATGTTTAGGGTTTCGGGAACAAGAGCATTACTCTTTACGACATCCGTGCTGAACTCAATGACCGTTACAAGGATCACAGAGAACACTACACGACTCCGAATGCTGAGCAGCTTTTCAACATGCTCACGAAAGAGACACCAGAGACGTTGTACAATGGAAAACTTACGACTGCCACCGTTGTCGGTGTATCGCACAAGAAGCCACAAGGAGAGCAACTCGACAATGCAATCCCAGTTAGAAATGAAGAGACGGGAATGTGGCAGTGTGCATTCTGCATGAAAAATGACTTTCCTGATTTATCTGAGGTGAGAATAATATAAACTTAAACTGATTGACAAATATGATTTTCTATATGCCACTAAAATAGGTTTGGAATCATTTTGATGCTGGGGCTTGTCCTGGTCAAGCTACTGGGATAAGAATCCGACTTGATAACGGGGTCAGTGGCTTTATCCCAATTGGGAAATTGTCCGACAAACCTGTAACTAATCCGGACGACAGAGTCAAACGTGGTCAAACTATACACTGTAGAATTGTGAAAATAGAAGTGGACCGATTCAGCGTAGAGTGCACATCACGAACGACTGATCTGGTCGACGGTGACCAAAAATGGAGGTGATTATATTAAGCTGTACCCTTTTGGTTTATTTGTACACCCAGTTTATCTAGGAGCAGTAATTAATAGTAGCAAGTTCTATCTTCTGTTATAGACTGCCAAAGGATCCATACTATGACGCCGAGGCTGAGGATAAGGATAAGAAACAGGAGGAGGAAGTCAAGAAGAAGAAGCACTATCAAACATATGTCCGCAGGGTCATTGTACATCCAGCGTTCAAGAATATTTCATTCAAGGAGCTTATTCCTATAATGGAGACGATGGATCAGGGCGATTTGATCATACGACCCTCCAGTAAGGGCTCGGACCACTTGACTGTGACTTGGAAAGTTACAGACTCCATTTGTCAACATATTGATGTGCTAGAAACAAAGAAGGAAAACATGTTCAGTCTCGGTCGGTCGTTACACATTGGATCAGAAGAATATGAAGACTTGGACGAAATTTTTGCTCGTTGCATAAATCCTATGGCTTCCCTCTCACGAGAATTAATTTCTTCCAAGTATTATGTGAAGCATCTGGGTGGAAGTCTAGCCATGGCAGATGAATATCTAAAAGAGGAGAAGAAGAAAAACTCAAATAAAATTCACTATGTTCTGCATGCCAGCAAGGAATTTCCCGGAAAATTCGTCCTGTCGTATCTTCCTGGAAACAAAGTTCAGCATGAATACATAACCGTCAATCCATCTGGCTTCAGATATCGTCAGCAATCATTCGCAAGTTTAAATGCGCTATTGAAATGGTTCAAGGAGCATTACAGGGAAGCTCCACCCAGCACACCCATGGCCACCCCGACGACCAACATTGCTCGGGCATCTGGCGCCTCTGCCCAACATGGTAATAATCCATAAATTAGCTAAATCAATGTTGCCAACTATTTTATGCAATGCGATTAACAAAAATGTTCTCGTTTTACATTACTTTAATGATTACTTTAACGTTTTTACATTACTTTGACGATTTAGGCACTCTTGTTCCACCACCACCACCATCCAGCCACTTTGCCGCAACATTACGTACTACTCCACATTACACCACTCCAACACAAGGGTTGACTCCATATTCTGCATTCACTACTAATACGGTACAATTTTATGCTTTATTCAAAGTCTTTTAATTGTCATCATACTCTAAGAGGAAAACATGTTTTATTTATCGTTTTACAGCCATACACACCAACAGCCCAGACTCCACATATTACTCCGTACCAAACCCCTTATCAAGGAACTCCGTGGCAGTCCGATCCACAAACCAGGGCTCTATTTTTACATTCTTCTGATGGTTTCAAAAACCCGGGACAGAAGCCGCAAGCAAATACGATACGGTGAGACTTGTTATTGGTTTATCCTATTATCCGAATGGCATAAATAACTCCTGTCGACTACTTTCACCTACAGAGTATCCAGAGACGCACAACCTAATGATGATGGCAGTGATTGGCGTAAAGCTGCAGATGCGTGGGCAAAGTCACAACAGCATCGCCCACAACGACCACCAGATTCTCAGAGATATACTGACAACCCCAACTTACAACCACTCGGCTCAAGGCAGCATATATCGGACCAGGCTTTACGAAGCAGTATGCTACAATTCCGTCAAACAGTAGAAGGACTTCGAGGAGATCAGCATGTAAGCATTTGAATCCAAATATGAATATAAACAGAATGTCCAATAAGGTATCCTTCATTATTTCTTATTATTGTTCCAGGCACATGGATCATCCGCACTGAATTTTCTTCCAAATCCTTCCCCCCGATCTGGACGTGATAGTTTGAAATCCACTCCGCGTACAAACTTTAGCCCCCGATCAATGGTCGAAAGCTCGCTGGGCGATGAAACACCGCTTCATGATGAAAATTAATAAACACTTTTTATTCGCTTTTAATTTCATGATTATTATTATATTTCGTTAGTCTTTAGCTCAAGAAAAAATTCATAAATTATAGCCATTCATTCATGTCGGTCGTATCGAATAACTTGTAGTGAATAAATTTGGAAAATGAAATTTTAAACTTGAATTAATTGTACAAACCTTATTGCTTTGTAGTGACCAGTTCAATAATAATAAATCCTGTCCATTTATCAAATTGTTATGCTTCTAATTATGTGAACGGTGAAAGATAAGAGGCACCCGTTCATAAATATATGCACATTGTATGTGTATGCCCAAATGAAATTACCAGGAAACTGCATTTAAACAAAACTGTCAACAAGGGTATAATATATTATTTCATATTGGATTTTTTTTGCGACAACAAGTATGGACAATAATAGTATTTTATTGAATTATATATTATCATAGGTTAATATTAATTTACGCTAAAATAGCTACAAGAAGATATGAGCATTTCTGCTCATTTTCACTAGATTGTTGTACAATATACAAGTCAATAATAATACCTGTACTAACAACGGGTACGCTAGGCTTGTTCATTTAAGATTTTTTGCAACATGTATAACTCAACACCCTTTTTATTTCTTTCTCAGACAACGGGTCATGGAACGAGTGCATTGGGAAGGGAGAAAATCATCAGCTACCTTCCTTGGTGACATCGAAGCGGCCGATGCTCTTTTCTTTGTGGCTTGTCCCTATAATGAAAACAATACAATTGAGAGTTAAAAAACTGAAAGATTTTTTACATGCTTTCTCTCGTGGCAAGTATACCTTAAAGACTTGCCCTCGTTGAGGTGATTTACTCGCCGTCGTCTTGTCTTTAACCTGCATTGGCTTTGATTGTGCAGCAGCTGTTGAAGTTGAGACCACTGGAACAATTGTTGGGACAGCAGGAGGAATTGCAGCTTTTTTGGTCGATTTTGATTTTCTCGTCGAACTCACGACGGACCGGGTAGGTGATACTGCCAACTTCGTCCTTGCAGAACAACTCCGGGTAGACCGAGTAGGTGATACTGCCAACTTTCTCTTTCCAGAGTAACTCACGGCAGACCGAGTAGGTGATACTGCCAACTTTTTCGTTCCAGAGTAACTCACGGCGGACCGAGTAGGTGATACTGCCAACTTTTTCATTCCAGAGTAACTCACGGCGGACCGAGTAGGTGATACTGCCAACTTTTTCTTTCCAGAACTCCGGGTAGACCGAGTAGGTGATACTGCCAACTTTTTGTTTCTGGAGCAACCCACGGCGGACCGAGTAGGTGATACTGCCAACTTTCTCTTTCTGGAGGAACTCACGGCGGACCGAGTAGGCGATACTGCCAAATTTCTCTTTCTGGAGCAACTCCGGGTAGACCGAGTAGGTGATACTGCCAACTTTTTCTTTCCAGAGCAACTCACGGCGGACCGCGTAGGTGATACTGCCAAATTTCTGGAGCAACGCACTGGAGCTGGTGTTACTTCTGTCAAAGTTTCCCAATCAAAGCGACTCGTGGGGTACCTAGTACCATTAGGTGATACCCAATTTTCCCCAAGCCCATGAGAGTGGAGAGGTCTTTCAATCACACGATGAACAAGACGTGGTCCATCGAGTACAGGACTTGGTGTGATTCCGAGAAGAGGTCTTGCGGGACGGGAATTTCTAGTGCTTCGAGTATACAAGCTGTCTGAGGTAACAGATGATGATGATGATCGATTTGGAGAGGGTGGTGCCACCCGGAGTCTCTTTGGGATGGGAAGTGAGAGTACTGGCAAAGTGGAATTTCGAGTTGTTGGTCTCCTATCAACAGATTCTTCAGTACGAGCCTCCTTTTCCTTTGGAACATCCTCACCCCGGCTGCTGCGACTGCGCTTACTAGCTTTACGTTTCTTTTTATTCTTGGCTTGTTCAATGGATTTCGTAGATTCACTTGATGACGAGATTTCATGGATTTGAACATCATCCGTAGTGCCAGAATCTTGACGACTAATCAGGTGGCTTGTATTACTTGCGAGACTGTTTACCGGAGACGTTCTGGGAATATGTTTCCATCGCGAAGGCGCTAGAGGTGGGGAATTAGGAGCCACTTCGGGACTTGACATCACAGTAGCTGAGCTCAGCTCGTTGCTAGTAGCCTCTGCTGGCAACGTGGATGATGGGCTCTTTTGCACTTTGCCCTTGGTACGGGAAGCTTTAGCAGTGCTATTACCGGTCGTTGTTTTAGCAATCACACGGGGGTGAGAAATCGACGGTATTCGAGCCGATGGCTGAACTACAGACGCTGATGAAGAGCATGGTTGATCAACAGCACCAGGAGTACTAACTTTTTCTTTTGGGGTTGATACGGGCACCATTAGTTTCTGTGGGACGTATCGCGAAATTCCAACCGGCGATGTCACTGGGACCTGCAAACGTAAATAATAATAGTAATGTTATTTCCGTGTCTATTCAAATTACTTCTATCGCTGTTTTTCTTCTTTACTATTTCAAAATTGAAATACTAATGTTATTTTGTTACACACCTTTGGCGGTCCAGGAGGATCTACCACCACAGTTACTACAGAGGTATTGTCTGCACGAAGATTGTTTTGCAGCCATCGATCGAGAGACCGGTCCACAAGTCGCTTAGAAGGGTTAATCCAACTTTTTGAGAGATCTGTTGACCCGTGGACTGGTTGTGGCTGTCGTTCATTGTTCTTCTCGGCAAAGTATACGCTATTCACCGCGTCCTGTGGGGATAGCATGTTCCATAAACCATCAGTCCCAAGAATTAAGCAACGGTGGCTATGGATATCAATATCAACAACGGAAACATCTGGTTCAGGTGACACGACGAACTCGTCCGTCTCTGAGTTATAACTCCACAAGTCACCTGTAACATAAAAACAATACAAATTTAATTATATCTTCCTGAAAAACATATTGATAACAAGAAACATAATAATATTTTTGTAGTATTACCAAGAGATCTGGCCACAGCCAGGAATGGGATTTCGTCAATGTGAGTAGATCTACGAACTGGGCCTTTGTGACCTAATCGTGGGCGATTCCAGACGACCCTCGGAACTCCAGACTTGACTATAACTTTGCCGCCAGCTCTGTAATTGCCAATTCATCCATTTATTTCCTAATTTCAAGTGTCGAAACTTGTATCTAGATGGTAGGACAAGATTTAATTACTCATTTATTCTGCTCATCTCAGCCGGACTTTCGGGCTTATGATCTTTCGTCAAAGGCTTTGCACGCCAAAAACCAGTCTCTGGGTCTTCATAGCCCATCACAATTCCAGAATCGCCAACATGACCAATGTATAATTTTCCCCTCCTCACGAAAGCTATACTTGCTGTCGTTCCTGAAGTTGATGGGAGTCCAGAAGTAGTTTTGGGCCATTTTTCTGTGTTCATCAAAAATATATGATAATTAATGCATATTCAAGTCTATATAATTCTAGTTAATAAATACATATTAATTATATTATACGACATCCTATTTTGCACGGTTTGGGGAGATATTAAAAAACAATTTATTAATAGCATTCGGACTTTATTGACCCTTCTTTTCTTTAAGCCAATTAGTTTCATCAAATTTTACGAAATGTACAAATACACATTATTTAATCTCGCTTAATAATGGAAAATTATTGTTTACAATTGGGTCAAACAATATATAATAATCATATTATAATTTAAGCTCACCCTGTTCTTTCCACATTCCCTGATGAGTGCTCAAGAAACCGTCGTGAATTGCCTTCAATACGAGTTCATCGTCATCCGACCAGAAATTCTTTTGCTGAACAATTTCATCCATTAAGTGATGTTTTGCATATAGCGCGGCTTCTCTCCCTCCATGACCGTCGAAGATGCCAAAATAGGCGTAGAGCAGGTCACGATCATCCGCCGTGGGCTGGTACGCCACGCAAAACATATCCTCCATGTACTTACGCCCACCTTGATTTGAGTGAGCTGTCACCCTCAAATTCACACCGATACTGGTATCCATGTTCTTCTTCATTGATTCTTTTTATCTGAAACAAACACTTTTTCTCAATTCCGGGGCAACTATTTTTTACTAACCAACCGAGAATATCATCTCGCACTAATTAAAGTTCAGCAATTTATCCCCTAACTAAGTCCTCCTAAGTCCCTCCGTACTTGGCAGGTAATTTATTCAAAGCAGAGTGTGGAGTTCGGACTTTTTTCAACAAGCAAACTGTGAACTGTCATAAATTCGTGTCTCCACGAATAAAATGTGACTAAACTGTCCAATGTTCATCTACTCAATAACTGGTGGGACGGAAAGTAAGGATTCTCGAGATTCTCTAAAGAATAAGCTTTCAAACTCTTTTTATGATCACAAATTGTTATTGTCGACTGTACTTTAGCAAGAGCTGTTTCAAACAAGCCGTTTATCATTTAAGTGTTCAGATAATTAAATGTTTTGAATGTGAGGCAAACAAAACATGATGATCGTGCTACGTAAGTACACACACAGCAGGAGCAACCAAGTTGAAAAACGGTCGCTGTGGGGAGAACTGCAAGTCAAGTCTGTCGTCGTTACTATGCAAGAAGCGATTCAACCCAAAAGATGATCACGTGAGTCAACCCGCCATGTTCAACTTTTGGCGAACTTTTGCCCACGGCGGGACACGGAGTAACTAACCACCACCCTTTCGATAAAATAGCCACCTTTCCCTCCAAATTTTCATCCGCCCAACAACATAAATTAATATGGTACACAATTAATATGATAATTAGTTAATATAATGTAACTTGTTTTATTACCACGAATCCAAACTATGACTGGCTCTCGAACTAGATGAATTGATTGATGTGCCCTTAGACTTTAATTCGTGGCCTGTTTGATTTAAAACTTACTTATTTTGTAAACTTCATTGTTTATACTGAGGTAAAGACGGAGATTAATTAAACGATGCTTAATTTAATTAAGGTGTTTTATTAAGTTTATTGATTGGAATGAGAAAAGATGATTGAAAATTGGTCGTGCCAAAATTTAATAGGCGAGAGAGAGAGCTGACTCGACTCGTCTCGTCGAGCGTTTCTGGAAGAATGAAGTGAGATAGAGCGAGCGAGTATGTGCACTCGAGTAGTTCAGCCATAAGCCTATCCACTAAACGTACATATTAATTATGCTGCATTTTCTGAATGCAAATATTAATGCATTTTGTGAATTCTTTCACGTCTGTCATCCGTTTAACGTGGTATCCTTAAAGGAAGAACGTCTAACTAGTGCATACCTATTTATGAAGGGTCACTTATTTATTTACTACTAAATCTTTTCCGAGAAGAAGGGCAAATTCCCAAAGTCCCAAATTAGCTTTTATCACATCAGATTTATAACTTGCATTTTGGGAAAAATTATTATGTTAACTTTACGTTGATTGACCTAACCTGTAGGTCAATCAACCTGTTCAAGTTTAAAAATACGAAATAGGTTATTTTTTATTATTATCGCAAATTTTAATAATCATTGAACACAAAAAGCTCAATCTCTTTTTATGCTTTCACTACTGGAAGAATGGATGTGGTTTCATGTAAAAATTTTAAACAAAAATGTGTTTATAACAAGATAGAACATGTTCATAGAGATGAAACGTTTTCCAGAGTCGAGTCTCATCGTGATCAGAAATTCAGAGATTTTATTTTACATTGGTTTGCCTCATTCATATGCAAATGTAAATATTGTTATCGCTGCAGAGCTGATTACTATCAATTCATGTATTCATTCACTCTTCTCCTACTTTAATTAATCGACTTAATTGTTTATTTTGCACAGATAACAATTTAATTTAATTGCAAGTTGCATTTGCAGCTCCTAAAAGCCAGCCACTGTTGTAGTTCAAAAGCTATATATTATGGAACTCGGAAATGGATCCAGATTGTTTATGCTATATCTAATCTGTTACCAAGTTATATACAAAAATCTATGCGATGGATGTATTGGTTAATAACTTATCCGAATGCACTATCTCTCTCATTCATTCAGTCTCATCTCATCTCATCGGTTCTCTCATTCCAGAAACTCAACTCCACACCAAGCCAGAAAACATGTCTCTCTTTTCACAGATAAATACTTTATATTATGACCTGGTTACAAATTATTATTCGTTGGAAATCAAGAAAAAGAGTACAAACTGAAATTATATAGCTATAGATATTCTGGTTGAGAGAGGTCGTAGTCTGGAAATGCATATGTTCAATTCCGTAAACAAAGTATGTCATCACCATTAAATTTAAATCTGTAAGTAAGTAACTCTGTTTCTACATCTGCACCTCCTCAATGATTGATGAAATGCAATGGGTAAACTACTTATCAACCAATCGTCGGAACTAATGATGATCTCGCCATACACCATATGTTGAGTTAAGATTAAATCTGATACACCTCCGGTACATATAAATTTAAGAGAAAATTCAGTACACTTTGACCGTGGAATCATTAAAGTGATGAAACTTTTAAATTTGTACTGTAAAGCTTCCCCTCAGTTAAAATGGCAAGTTAGTTAGTTAACAAATGCGGTTAGAATCCGAATGTAAATGTAATTTTATACTTTCGTATTAGTATACAACAGACAGTCTGGTACAGACTATACATTTCACACAGGCTGTCAGAGTTGCCAATAATTTATGTATTCACTAAAATTAAAATTCCATGAAATGTACGTCTACTAATTAAATAACTCGTACTGTTTGGATTGCATTTGATTATAAGATTAACTCCATCGACTGAATGAGTCAAGCTTAATATGTGCAGTAATCGAATAAATCATGCTTCATGAATCTACATATTTAAACTAATCCTAAGTTAACCCTGTCCAAGAAAACCTGACTCAGACTAAAAGACTACAAAATACTTGTACAAGAAAAAAAACACAACCTTGTCCAGCCAGCCCACTCGTACATTTATTTTTAACTTGTAAACATTCGTAATCAAATCAATTTTTAATCCCCATTTTACACTTCCTGAACTTCCTAATCTCATTTGATATCAATTGTCCATTAAATAAAACTTGTAATCAAATAAGCACATTTAAATCCCCTTTAAACGCCCTCCGATACGATGCTAATATCCCAACATTTCATCCATATCTATTAAATAAAACCAGATTAATCAGTAAATATTACTCACCGAGTTTTGCGAATTACTTGCAAAAAGTAATTCCTACTACTTGTTAGTTGTTGTGGTCAGTTCAATTTTGCATTTCCTCGTCGGACTTTTGATGTCGTCAGGTCAACAGAAGAGCAGCCAGATATAAATATTTCATGAGTGAGGAGACCGTTGAAAACTAATTTTTTTACGTTGCTACTGCAGCTGGAAGTCAACATGAGAAAAACCACCACCATACCCACCAGCAGAACTCTGCACTGACTGCAACTGTCAGTCAAAATTTTCAGTCCGTGTTTCCAACGAGTTGAGGCATGACCTCTCATTTTCGGCCCTTCCTGGACTCGACTCACTCTCCGATTCAAAATTTTTAGTAAGGTAAGTTTCCCAAGTTTTTGATAAGCTAAAATCTGATAATCTTTCCTTTCCCATCCTGTTCTCCAATGCCCAAATGGTACCTAACATAATTTCATAAACTTTGCACATATTTCATAACTTTTTGAGTTTGAGGAAGGAAAAATTGAAGGTTCATAGTTGAGGAAAAGTCTAAAAATATTATAGACTTTATTTTGGTTTCGATTTAGTCTTGTTTTCGTCATTCGTGGTACAGCTCGGAATAAATTTGTTTGCCGTGAGTATTACATATTCAGGAATTTGATCGAGTTAGCACGGTTCGACTGGAATGAACTGTGTTACGGGAGATGTAGGAATTAATTAACGTTAACTAACCAACTTGATAGGTGAATAGAATAGAGAAGCGTGTGTAAATAATGTTTGTTTGGCATGGTACGAAACAATAATGTAAAAAAAATGGTGAATTTGATACGGAATTTTTTGTGCGATTATGGCGAGTGTAATTTGAGTATTGTTGTATAATAATTGTGTATGGAAAATTATATT
The DNA here is from genome assembly GCF_002217175.1 of Folsomia candida. NCBI lineage: Eukaryota > Metazoa > Arthropoda > Collembola > Entomobryomorpha > Isotomidae > Folsomia > Folsomia candida. The sequence continues at coordinate 3,703,570 of NW_019091209.1, forward strand.
TTTAATTTTGTTTTGTTCCTTTGTTGTTGCAGAAGTGTAATTTTACAGAATTGAACTTGAAGGAGAAGGTCATACGAAGTGAGCCAGTGAGCCTCAGTTTTGAATTGGCGTAATACTGTACTATCTCAGGAAAGGGGGTAGAACAAAATTTTTTAAGAAGTAAATTTTAGTCACAGTGAAATCAACTAGAGATAAATGATGTCTGGAATAATGGTATGAATGATAAATAAGAATTTACTTTATTTATGGAAAATAATAATGTGAGTGAACTGAAAATTTTTAAAATCATTTCTTGCAGACAACTCATTCCGGGCCGATTAACGATGGTACAGACAATAGTAACAACAGTAATACCAGTAGTAGCAGCAGCATAGGGCCTATCAATTTTGAAGAAAAATATGCAGAACAATTGGAGGAATCGGATCGTCTCTATGAAATAATTTGTAGGAAGGATACTGAAATTAAAAGGTTACAGACACTATGTCATACCTTACATCACAGGTTGGGCAAGAACAAAGAGTCTTTCGAAAAAGAGAAGAAAGATTGGTGAGTTTATTTATTAAAAATTATTGGCTTGTTGGTATCCTAGGAGATGGAACTTGAGCTATTATTTATTTTATAGGAACAGATACAAAGATGATCTTTTGCTGGTGGTGCGAGCTGCCGACAGCTACCACAATGAAGCGATGGCCATCGTCGAAAAGCATAAAATGAAAGTCAAACAGTACAAAGCTCTTAACTCTGAATTATGGGAAAGAATCGACGTGCTTCACGAACAGTTAACTGAGTCCAACCCCAAGCTCCCACGTTCGTCCAGCTGTCCCCACTTCACGGACGATTTTCGTGAGCTAGAAGATGCACAAGTGACAGAAGTGATGGAGGAAGACAGTTTGCCAATCTCAGAATATGATACAGCAAATACAATGGAAATGGACCCCACTACCTCTGATGAAAACTCGTTTGTGGATTGTGCTGACGGTCTTGAGTTTCTAATGCCCCCTTGTCTTTCTCCTACTCTTCCATCCACGACACCGTTAATCCCAACAACGAAATTTGAAAACAACAAAGAAAATTTTGAACGGGGTAGTTTTCGAGTTCCTAAAGAGAGTAGTACAGAGACCTTGTCTATCATTTCTCAAAATAAAGGTCCCTTGAAACGCCGAAGCAAAGGGGCGGCTTTCTTTTCTAGTTTCCAATCGGTGGAGAAAGAAACTCCACAAGGTATCTAATATCAATCTATTTATTCTAACTGTAATGGGACATTAATTAAAGACTAAACTCTTCCAGAGCGGGATCCGTTCCAAAATTTTATGAGATTGTCTGGAGGTTCCAAGAGAAATGCGCTGCTCCGATGGTGTCAAAATCGAACAAGCGATTACAACTTTGTGGAGATTACAAATTTCAGTACCTCCTGGAGGGATGGGATGGCACTCAATGCGTTGCTTCATTCCTACCTCCCAGACCAAATCCCATACGACACATTGAGACCGGAAAACTGTGTAGATAATTTCCAGCTTGCGTTTCAAGTTGCAGAGGCAGCATCAATACCTCATTCTCTGGTAACAATATACGTATATGTATGTATAAACAGGTTTACCTACACAGTAATTTACTAATTGGTCCACTTTGTTTGCTAACTCTAGACTATTGAAGATATGTTGTCTGAAGATCGCCCGTCTTGGGAGAAAGTTATGAACTATGTCAAGGACATTTACTCCACGTTGGAGAACACTGTGATTGAATAATTAAACACTTCGTTCGATGAAAATTTTTACGGAAACAAATTAGGTTTACTGATAGATTTTAAATTCACTGTGGTATATGTGTGTTATGCAATGTATAAGAGTCGACTGTAATTTCAACATCACGATAAACGATCTGAGTAATTCTTACTATTTCTTACCCTTTTTTCTCTACATATATAGTTTTTTTTATAGTTTAACACAATTGCACATATGCAGTTAAAGTGCGCAAAAACATAATTATGTGTATTCTCATCCTAGTTTTAATTGATTGTTGTTTTTTATTTGTCCTCGTGAGTACTTATAACGATGGTCTTCGAGTCACAAATATTTCCTTAAAGCATGGTCTCATGATTCGATAGTTATATATAATATTATGCAAACTGACAAATAATCAGTTCATAATTACATGCATGCATGCATACATAGTACATAAATAATCAGTCTTTAATATGATATAATTAATAATTCGCTAGTAATACTGATGATAGGATATTAAGACTAAAATAAGAAGTCACTATGCTACTGTTTTTTAAATGCTCATGCAAAAACATTTGCTCATTCAAGTTTAAGTCACGTTGATGTGAAGAATTTTAGTCAGAATTTCTTGAAAAGATTTTTATCCTAATTATTCCTAATAAGTATAATAATACGCATTGTCAGCTTGCAACAAGGAATAAAGTACGAGAGACGACGTTTCTTAATATTTGTTTTGGATTGATTGTTTATTTAGACACATGTTTCACTACTTTGTTAAAAGTTGTTATTGCAGAATTATCCTACTTGTTTATAAATTTTTCTCCGGTTTCAATATTTTTCTTAAGTTCGGGTAGGGCCTTCGCAAGGAGTTCTTGCTCAAATGTGGACAGCTTTCCAAGTCCCATGTTCTTCTCCACACCGTTGGGCTGCAAAGCAATCATAAATTAAGAAACATTAGTTCCATTACTAATGTTGATACGAGCCTAAGGAGTACATCAAAATTGTGAAATACGGGAATGGGACTCACCCCGAGAAGGATTGGAGTGGCGAAATAGGTAGCTTCGGTAATGTCACTCTTGACATACGCACATTCGATAACGCCTTGCTCCCCCTTGAGTGCCCTGAGGAGGGAGAAAGTGAATCGTGCACCAGCGTACGCCATCGACAGCGTTGCGGAGCCTGCTCCAGCCTTTGCCTTTACAACTTCAGTTCCAGCCTCCTGCAATTGTTAATTATGAGTAAATAAAGGTTAATTAGCACACTGCTCGTTCGTACTAAATAATTAAACTTCAAATCTACTTGATTCTCATGTTGTTGTATATTTACATTACATCAATTAGCAGATCGTCGGTGAGAACATACCTGAATTCGCTCCGTTAAAGCTGTAAGCTTGTCTTGTGGAAACTGAACTTGCGGTTTGCACTGCGAAATGAGGGGAATTATGGTGACCCCAGAATGACCACCGATGACGGGACAGTTCACTTGAGCAGGGTCAAGGCCCTACACATTGAATGAATAAGTAATGTTACAAAATGCTTAACTAACCATGTAACTAAGTATGTAATTAGTGAACAGTTGTTTACTAATTAATTGCAGGATTATTAGTACCTACCTTAGCATCTGCAATGAAGGTGTTGGCTCGAACAACGTCTAATGTTGAGACTCCAAATATCCTCTTGGGATCGTAAACCCCAGCTTTCTTGAACACTTCAGATGCAATGGGGACCGTGCTATTCACCTGCCCAAGGAAAAATGCCATTAATCAAATAATTCCCTCATTACAATACAAAAGTCGCTTTAAAAAAACTAGGTTAAAGTTAGTTTACTAAAGTTAACATTAATATAGTTTGCTTACAGGGTTTGAAATGATACCAATCAGCGCCTTTGGAGCAACGGCAGCCGTCGCGGCGGCCAAATCTCTCACAATAGAAGCGTTGGTGTTGAACAAGTCGTCCCGGGTCATTCCTGGTTTACGTGGCACGCCGGCAGGGATGATAACAATGTCGACGCCCTTGAGTGAGTCCTTGAGCTGATCGTTACCCACGAACCCCTTCACCTTGCACCTCGTCTCGATATGGCTCAAGTCAGCGGCTACCCCCGGAGTGTGGACAATGTCGAAGAGGTTGAGCTCACTGATCAGTTGGGAGTGCTTAAGGAGGAGGGAGAGAGGCTGACCAATCCCCCCACTCGCTCCCATCACGGCCACCTTCACATTCCTCTGAAATAACAAAAGTAAATTTTAGTCGGAGAAGAGATCAGAAAATATTGGAAATACTTACCGGATTTGAGGTGGAAATGTTCCTGCCCCCATTGGCGATGAACTGGGCGGCGACGGGTGTGGTCGACTTGGCGAGTCTGGAGAACATATTTCCCAAAAAAGTGTCCTAAAAGTTTCCTAAAAGGGACAAGAAGAAAGAGAGAGAGGAAAAATGTGGTCTGCTGGAGTTGTTGAAGGAAGAAAATCAGAGAACTGGGTTCGGCTCGTTGCTCTACTGCCAGCAATAAAGTGGTGGTGGTGGATTATGGTGAAGGACGTCAGGTGACGAACTCTGGTCCATGTTCCCAGGCCGTGTACATTTGCGCAACGCCTATGCTCTCTTCTTTTGCCATATATTATTTCTACATCTGTGTTACCCACTCCCAAGTCAAAGTGCACACCGAATTCGGAGATTCTTATAGCAAAAGCACACAATTACTCGATTAGTAGAGTAGGTCATCAGATGTGAGAAATGGAATGATGAAATTCGAAATGCTTGCCAATTTGTGCTCAAAATTAATTTTTGCAATCTACCCAGAGACTCATTTGTTATTATGCATCATTAAAATTATGTAATTGTTTTCATGGACTATTATGTAACATTTTTTCATGAGATTGTTCCATGCAATTTAATTTTTTGTCCGGATGGGGCAACGAGCTTCGCGTTGAGATAGATGAAAGCGGTCTTCTTATCCCATGTGCACGACAATCTGCTTTTGTTGCTGCTACTACTTTTTTGAGGAGTAATTCATATTTTGATAGTTTGTCCTTGGATAAGATTAACAACTTATCTAATTCGATAAGTTACCTGCATCCTCGTAAGGTTGGCGATTGGAAGAAAGTTATAGTTTTATATATTTTGTTATTGCGAAGTTAGCAAAAGATAGACACGATGAACACGAATTGGTCAGCTTTGAAAAATTCTGTATCGTCAGCCCTTCTCGATGCAATTGAGGAGTTTGGTTTCACGGAAATGACACCGGTTCAGGTAAGTGTTGTAGCTGGTTATCGGTTGTTCATGATAAGTAAGGTTGAAGGTTCCGACTTGATAAATCTGTAAATTCTGACTCTGTGCAGGCCGCGTGTATTCCTCAAATGCTAAATTATAAAGACGTCGTTGCCGAAGCGGTTACCGGGAGTGGAAAAACGGTTGCATTTCTTGTCCCCATGTTGCAAATAATGTTGGTATGTTCAGGTTATTTATGATGAGTCTTGCGTGGGTGCGATTTCCGGTTTCATCCCGACAAACGGGGGGGACAAAATCCCGGAAATTTTAACATGGGCCTTATGGGAAAAGGTCCCTAAAAAAAAAAAAAAAAGGTCCTGCCCCCCCGTCTGTCCCGGCGAACGGAGTCTTGCATGACTGAATGACTGATGAGTGTATTTAAGTTTTTATTAAATATGACTATTTGTTCCTCGTCCTAGAGGAGAGAAGGAACCTGGAATAAACATCAGGTCGGAGGAGTTGTCATTGCACCAACGAGGGAGTTGGCTAATCAGATCAGTAAAGTTTTGGAAAAGTTTTTACTCCATGTGCCCAAACTATCTAGACTCCTCTTCATTGGTGGCACCTCGGTGGACGAAGACTTGGACAATTTCGAAAAGAAGGGCGGAAACATTATCATTGTTACACCAGGGAGGTTCCACGATCTTCTGCTACGACATGAAGGATCCCTTTTGAAAGCTGCTCTTAAGCACATGGTAGGTCGTCCGTCCGTCATTATTATAATTGGATTATTATTTTAAAATCGTCGATATAGATTTACAAATGTTTGGTTTTATTAATATTTCAGGAAGTTTTAATTCTCGATGAAGCAGATTGCCTTCTTAGCATGGGATTTGAAAAGGTTCTAAACGCTATTTTACAAATGCTGCCAAAACAACGACGTACCGGTTTGTTTTCCGCCACTCAAACTACCGAAGTTACTAAATTGATTCGAGCTGGTTTGAGAAACCCAGTGTCTGTCGTAGTCGTGGACAAATCGCAAAAGGGGCGAGTTCCTGGATCTTTGGATAACAATTATTGTATCCTTGAACCGAAACTGAAGTTTCATGTTCTTCTAAACTTCATTAAGAAGCACAAAAAAAAGAAGATTCTACTCTTTTTCGCAACGTGTGCTTGCGTAGATTATTTTGCCTACGTTCTGAAAAAGTAATCATTTTAGTTAATTGAATTTGTTCTGCAATTTCATTTATACATTCGATATTTTTGTAAGCATTACAATTTGTGTTTCAGATTAGTAAAGAATGTTGCGGTTTCTTCTATTCATGGAAAGATGAAAGAAAAGGGAAGAGTTGCAATATTCGACAAATTTAGGGAATCTGAAGCCGGTAAGCTAGTTTTATTTATGCACATTATTACATAACATCTTTATCATTTTTATGTCATGTGAGCTAATTCGTATGCATATTGTCTTATTTTCCAGGCATTTTATGTTGCACTGATGTTATGGCGAGAGGAATTGATATCACGAAGAAGATTCATTGGGTGGTACAATTTGATCCTCCGTCTAATCCTGCAGCATTTATTCATCGTTCTGGGCGTACCGCCCGGAATGGAGAAGAAGGTTGGGCTTTGATTATGCTTCAACCTCATGAACAAGACTATGTGGCATTTATGGAAGTCAGTCAAAAGGTAAAATAGTCTCTTTTTATTAAACCAATCCATATTTTCCCTCTTTTAATTAGCGCATTTTGTGGTCTTCAGGTCAAAATTAACGAGATGGACATGACTGAATTCATCAACACAGAGAAGCTTCCCGAAGATTTGAAGAGTATTCATAAATTACAGATAGAGGACAAGGCGATCTATGAAAAGGCCGTCCGTTCATTTGTTTCGTACTACAAAGCATATTCCAGATATGACTGTAACTTGATACTTCGACTGAAAGGTACATGTTTTGTCTTATAATTTCGTGGTTTAACACAGCATAGTAAAGTAAATGGAAGTTTCAACTTAATTTGTTTTATCTTGTCAGATTTAGATTTAGGTTCAATTGCCACATGTTATGGTCTGCTAAAATTTCCCAAAATGTCAGAACTCAAAGCCCAAAAACCCGACAACTTTTCAGAAGTGGACATTGACGTAAATTTAATCGAATACAAGTACGTTACAAGTTGACTACAGTAGAACTTTTAGCATTATGTAAACAATTGATTACTAATGATGACGAATTTCTATGTATGTTTCACAGGGATAAACAGAAAGAGTTGAGTAGAAAAAGAAAATTGGAGGTTTATCAATCCACTGGAACATGGCCTGATCGGAATAGAAAGTTGAAGAAAAGTATCACCACCGAATCTTCATGGTCAATAGCCAAGGACAAGAGGACAAAGAAACAGAATAAGAAAGCAAAACGAGAGGCTCACCAGAACAAAGGATTATCCGATGCAGAAGTGTTGTCCATGGAGAAAGCATTTTCTCAAGAAGCAGAACTGTGCTAACTACTATATTTCAATTTTGTATTTTATTTTTCAAATGTTTACTTGATATTTGATTAAATTTTACACTTGACGAAAGCCGAAGATTACAGAATTATTTCATTTGTGAATAGGAGGTTAGCTGACCTTCCAATTACACAATATGCATCCCTACTTAGTGGTTCCACACCCTGCCCATTCCTAAATTTATAAAGTCATCAACAATATATTTCCATTGTTCTCATAAGTGAATTCATTATATTGCAGATGAGCACGTACTTGTTATAGCAATTTGATTGCATAGCGAATAAGATGGGTGATGGTGATGGAGTGATGATTTCACATGACACTCTTATTTACTTGACCGATTTTTGAGAAACCTTAGACCTTAAGGTCAAGAATATTTGAAAAAAATCCAGATTAGTCGCAAAAAAGTCAACAATTGACTTTCATCAAAGGCCGACGCTTCTTGGTTGAGTAAGTATAAGTACACTCTTAGCAGGAGATATACATACACATGTTGCCCATTTTGTTACGCAGTCAGTAGTCCATAGTCCATCTCCTCATGTTCACGTTTAACAAGAACCCTTTTTTATGAATTTTAGAAATACATTGTTTTGTTATTGTTATTACTTCACTTGTTTGTCTTACATCCAAATGCGCCCGTTAAGCGTTTGTGTGAGTAATTGAGCAGATCATGAAGTTCGATTGAGGTGTGACTGATGCAACATGTTGGAACATGACTTGATATGTTTTTAAATTGAGAAGATTGTATGTCAATGCAACACAGAAATTTTACAAGATAAGTTTGACCATCGCAAAATTATCATTAAACCTGAATTATTTTGAAGTACTAATGCCATCGATTGTCAAATGCTGAAAAATACTAGATATCGATATCAACTTGATTCACACAATGATGAATCGTTGATGAGATGAAGTAAAAGTTGTAAAACTTTAGAGTTGGGCTGCATCTGCCTCGGAATCACGCTTGTCATACACACTCATAAAAAATATTGACATTTAATATTTCCAAAAAAATATTTTTTTGGAAAAGATAATTTAAAGAAAAGCTCATCACTTAATTTGATACATTGATTTCAAAATTTTTACCCAGTAGTAAATTTTACTTTGTGATTCACCTTCATCTTTGCTACCTACATGCTCCATTTTTCCATTGTTACTACATAAAAATATTTACACGTAATATGAGAAGAATTCGAACAGCGACGACTGTTATAAAGCAGGGCCACGCCATTGCATTTCTGAATGCGTGAAGGAAGACAAGATCGTATGTATTACATGCTCGTAAAAGTATGTACATAATATTCGCATTATGTGACTTGGCTGAACGGCAATTTGTACTTTTGTTTCTTCTCACACAGGTAATTCACGGACATTTCCAAATCCAATTTGAGATAATAATTGTAAAATACAATGCAGTACATGAGACACTAACTAAGCAAATATACAGCTTATATGTACATAAGCAACTTCTATGCAACGCCTCAATCAAACCATTCCTCATAGAAATAAAATAGTGCTTTTTTATATTCTACAAAATCGGAAAGCCATCATCCATCCCTGATCATTAATTGTTCCATTCTGTTCTTAATGAGAGCTTCCGTTTACTAAACGAGTAAGTCGTATCCCCTCCCTCAGCCCACTAAACAAATACAAGAAAAGCCAACAAAAAAGTCAACAAAAGTACAATGGCTACTAACCAACCAGCCAAGAAACGAGCTGCATGGCAATTAATCGAGGCTTCTTTTCTTCTTTAATCATTAATTGCAGTGCAAAGATTGAAGTGTGTATGACTCTTATGAATTGATGAAATTTGTCGTATTGGAGTACAAACATCATCAATGTGTGATTGATACTAGTCAAGAACAGACGTTGTTCTTCACCACGTATCTTGTTGACAAAAAACATTGGAGAACAGGTGCCTTGGATAATATGGTTCTGCTTGTTAAATAGATTATCAGGTCAGGGGAATTAAGGAACGAGAAGCCTTCTTCTGTGCATATTGAATGAAACAATACGAATGAATGCTGCTGCATCTACCTAAACGCAAAGTGTGTGCATTTCCATATAGTGGTTGGTATCGCTTCTTAATCAATTCACCAATTTATCCTGGGATTCTCAACAAATTATCTAATTCGTTCGCTTTAATCTAAGCTTTCCATTGGAGATGACATTGGAGAAAATGATGTTGAGACATTGACGACGGCGATGACGACGACGACGACGGCGTGTTAGTTGCTTTGACTGATTGGAATTAGACGTTTTGTGAAATGTGATACGAGTACGAACCATTTATTTATTTGTTCTTCTTCTAGAACTTATTTTCCACGAAATTGAGACAGATCTCAAGGATTTTGTTGGTTCCCTTGCATAATAACAAATAATAACTGTATGGATTTACCTTTTCGATGTAATTTCTCCCTAACATCTCCACATTTTATTGATTTGTTGACGCGGATTGCAGAAACATTTTGTGATTTGGATCATTCATGTTGACTTTGGTAATTATAGGGTTGCAAGCCGAGTAATTTGTAAATTGAGTAATATTATATTATGAGATGACACCAGGTAGCCACGCCATGCACACGTATGCACGTTTCCCATACTTATCCTCGTGTGTGCTACTGTGCTGCGTTCAGAAAATAAGCGTCTCAAGTGACTATGTAATATGCCGTAATGACAGATGTATTAGGGTTGAATTATCCTTGATTAGGATGAAATAATTATAAAAGTCGGCAGCGTAATTGTGGGTTTGTAAAAGTTCATTCAACATCTTTCGAGTGAATATTGTAACGAAAACCACCGATCAAGTAGTCACACACATGCCAAAAATTCTGCAACATTAACCAAGTCGCCAGCCATGCAAGGCGATGGACGACGACGACGGCGACACATGTAATAATGATCAACCTCACGAACGAGCGATGCCACGACAGGGCAAATGACTTAATAAGTGTAAAAATATAATAGTAATAATGTCACTTTGTAGTGGTGGTACCTCTTCTTTTTGTGCCTGCTGTTTTCATGCATTTTTCTCGTAATTTTTATTTACCACACATCGAATAATAACTATGCACGTAGGTACTTAGCTAATGATTTCTGGTTATTAGACGATGCATTTTTAAACAGAAGAACGCGATTTTGTAACCGAACCAAGAAAAATTGAACAATAATGTCGTGGAGTAGATAATTGGAAAAATTAAATATAGATTTTGTCCACTGATCAATCTTTTTAGCGAAATTTGAAAATAATTGCAAGTTTTCGAGTTGAAAATATTTTGTATGAAGCTTTTTTTACTAGAATATTGCATCGAAAATGTTATACGTATTTACGTAGTAATGCCTACGGTAAACAAATTCTAAAGGAAAAAATGCATACTGTGCCGATTCATATATTCATATCTTTATACATACATGTCAGCCACCAAGTAGGCAGATCGAATCTGCCGTGTACAAGTTGCATTATGCAAATTAACAATTATCAAAATATTCTAGAAAAAATGGGGAATTATTATGCCTTTCTAAAATAATGTGTACTATGAACCACTTCTCTCGTCAGCAGCAGATTATCAAACTTTATAAAATTGAATATTTTCATGAAAATCGAATTCATCACATAACGAAGGTAATTGTTGGATTGGTTTGGAAAACCACTTTTTGTTGATGTTGATGAAAACGAAAAGTTGGCCTGTCTGACTTACTACGTTTGTATGACTTAAAAAGTGACACTGCACTGCACTCCTGGGTGAAGCTGAATTGATCAGTTATTTTTTTTTAAAACATTGAAAATCAATATCTATCAAACTTGATAAAGGATATTTTCTGTAGGCTGTAATGATTTTTACGACAATGGAGGTAATCAGCAATTCCGATATCCACAGTTTTTTTCCTTTGTAATGAAACCTTTGTACTCAATCCGGGGATAAAAATGTGCTAAAAAAGTAAACTGCGAAACTTTTTAATGCAATTGTTGCCATTTTCATGTCATCAATAATTGAAATGAGCAACTCATCGCTCAACTAATCAAGTATTGTGATGCGTTTGCGTTTATTATTGAAATTCAGTAATAATCATGTAAAAAATACTATTTGTAAAGGGATAATTTCTTCATGATTTTCATATTCGAATAATTTCGGTGTGGACATGTCGGCAATCAATTCGATTTGATTTATTCATATAAAGTTACAGCATGGACAATCAATTTTGGACATTTTTTTTATCTCCTGCAATTCCATTGTGCGATTAGCTGAGCCTGATTTTTACGTGACACGTTAAATTAAGTAATTTTAAATTGGTACGCCTAATTAAATGCCTAATTAAACTTTGCATTGAGTTTGGATACGTAGATACTTCAGATTTGATCCCAAACTGAAGTTACATTATGTAGAAGTGCAATTTTTTGCAAAATTCTAACATGCATTTTATAATTTTCAAAATAAAATAAAAAACAATGCGAATACATACACATTTGCACATTTATAGTGCAAAAATCTGGTCCGAAGATAACAAGCCGAGATCGCACTAATTAATGCCTGCCTAATTGTAATGGGAAAGTAAATACATACATATATTGATTACCATGTTATCCTCAAACACAAAATCAGACATGAATCTTATAAATTAGTTTAATTGACTAACCACCAACACTAGAAATAAATTTCACTCTCTTTCAATGCATATTGACGTATGTAACATAATTCTGCAAGCTACTCTGTATATCGTTACACATTATATAACTTAACGATTTCTTGATAGAACAACGAATCCCTTCACAGTAAATTTATTTGCACTTGAAATGCTGAATTCATTTTTTTGCAAAATGGATGCTACCATATCAATTCCGCTTTAATTGTTGAGAAAAGGAAACGAGTTACATGGACCTCAACACAGAACTGAACTGAACTTACCACCATGTGAATACGAACGATGTAAGTATGTAAGCCTTCATGTATTTATGTATGTTTGACTTAATTAAAAATAGATCAAAATGAACTTCTGACTTAAGACCACAACTCCTGATTTGAAGTAATCACTACGAGATCTTGATGTAATTGGCATGTATCTATTCGCCGTAATTATTATGAGGTTTTGTAACCATAAGTCGGCGTGATAGTGTTACATGTTTTAATTAATAATGTAATTAAAAATCAATAATTCTGCGGGGGCACAAAACCATGAATAAAAAGTAAAGATAAATTAATTATGTGTAATTATACTTGGCGCAGAGTTTATTGCTACCAAAAAAGCAAGGAAGAAGACGGGCTACTTACCTACTTCCTTGCACTATAATTTCAATATTTACTATTTTTAGGATAATGTGCCAATAAAATGCGTTATGCGGTGTTAACAGGTAAGATTCATATGTACATTTTATGGATCTCCGACAAAATTAAAATTCCATTCTGTTAAACGTTTAGCTTCTAGGTTTTTCAGTTTACTGCATGCATTTGAGGTGAACCATGAACTATAAAATTCCATAATCAAATCTGTCTCATTCACAGCTTTCGCCATTTCGATTATCATCTGATATTGATAAGGACATACAGAGCTCTACATACGTGATGAATTTACCCTAATAAAAAATTGTCACTCGCAGTTTTCTGCTTATCTTTAATCCAAACACATACCTTTGTTTGGGTAAATTTTGCGCGTAAAAATAACAAGGAGCTATATATGCGTACTGTAGCGCGTGCTTATCTTTCTGACTGTGTGGCCATATTCTGTGTACGTATCCATCAAAATTCAGCTAGTGTGTCACGGTGTGACCATAAGCTTTCGCTTCTTTTTAGTATTTTTGTACTTGCTTCCCCATCATCATTAAACGAGTTATTTAAAAAAAAAAAATTGAATTCCATGAGGGATATGCAGGTTTTTTACTCGCTCTGATTTTTACACCTCCTCCGAGAGAAGTGAATTATTTATGTGTGTTGCCAAGATTGGGAATATGAATGCATTGTATAATATATAATAATATGTCGAGAAAAACTGAGTTGGCCCATATTTGGACTAGTTTTACTAATGTCATGACATGGCGATGATCCCATTTGAATTGTTTGTAAAGTGATCGTTGTAATTTTATAGGAAAATTATCTCATTTATACTGATGACTTTTGCTGTCAATAAAATTAGTGATTTATCCACTTTAAGATTTAATGTAATTGCGCATGAAATATAAAAATTGATATTTTAATCGTTCAAGGAATTTGGCATGTTAAATATATATATTTTGTGCACATTGTTGCACGTTCTGTGCAGAGGAAATGGGTACAAAACATGCAACTTGTAGTCGAAATTATTTTAGGAATTAAATCTCAGTGTTCCTTGCAATTTTAAAATTATGTGTATGACTGCTTATCAGGTTTTCTTATGTCGCCTTAATTACTTCTGATACATTTTTGATCGACATAAAATGTCTTAAGCAAGACTAATATAAAAGTTTGAACTCCTCTTCATGATAATATATCCGCCTATTTTTGTGACCTATTTGAAATTGCGACCGAAAAAATACATACTAAAACCTGTAAAATAATTGTTACCACTGAAAAATGTGTCCACCCAGTCGCACATATCGCTTTACATACATTTTATATTTAATTAATTACTACAAAGTTCATACCCCTGCAATCTGCCACGAGTAATTTACACACCTCTATCCATCACGTTGACGAGCATTATGGTGATAGATTAACTACATATTTATCTATTATGAATGAAGGGAATACTTGCTTCCTTCCTTCCCTACGATGTCCAAAAAAGTATTCGATGTTCTGTAATGAGTGCAAGTTGTTGTTATCAAAATTCCACTCACGACTATCTGTAACTTCTTTTATTGTTACGATAACTGACAATACTCGTTTAAAAAGTTGTTAAAATATTCATCCCCGTCAATTTTCTGTATTGATTGATACTACACGATGTTATATTTTCAGATGGGTAATATACTAAATTATAACCTGATTGATTCAACAGGTGATATTTTACGCAAAGGTCTCAGCAGCATTTTGCATTTTAAATTATGTATCCTCATGATTTTCCCATGATTTGTAATAATCTTCCCCGTAACCTTTGCTACTTTGTATGTATTAATTTGTTTCAAATAAAGTCTTCCCTGTGAACCTAAGAAAAATATGTACAACAACAATTCGAATTGGCAAGATTCATTATTTATTTGACGACCAGTTTGCAGTTGCACTTTTCCTATTATGTAGTTGAATTAAAAAATTATTTGATTATTTAAATATTGCGAAATCGCTCGTTTCACGTCTCTGTATCTGACCATCACATATCGCCAGCATCATCATGACGAATGATAAATAGAAATATCGGTCAATGGGGAAAAGTTCAAAATGCGTCTAATTACATGTAATAACAGTCACTCACTAGTCGCATTCAAAATCGAGGGAGGTAATTTGACTCAAAAATTTTACCACGACTTGACGTCTGTCTTGCTGGCTAAACAGGTTATCCGATGTCGTGTCTTGTCGGCATTTTATCTTTTTGTCACAAATCCAGACAGAAGCATGACTACGAAGGTGCATATCCTTAGTTGTCGTATCAGAATAATATCTATGATTACGAAATGGTATTGAACCTCCAAATAGTAGTGCAAATATTTATGCATGTAGATCAATAAAGGATACACAAAAATTCGCAAATGCTGATTTCCTTGATGGTACTGGTAGTGGTGCTAAATATGTATGTGCTTATCAGATAATAAGTACAAAATATTGGTACATTTTTTTTCAAATGCGTAATAAATATGTATGTTGATTAAATGAATGAATCGTCGAATAGTTCAAATTTTTCATTTGCAAAACGTGGATTTGTTTCCAAATCCAATTGTCCAAGAATTAAACTATTTACTTCATACATCATTCGGCAACAATTGGGCTAACAATGTATTTATTTATGCCTAAAGTACAGCGTTATATTCTTCCTTCTTGCTAAACAAGTACATATTTTGTTACATGTTTCTACGCTTTGAAAGAAATTGAAACTATGCAGAACTTGAGTGTAAGAAAACAAGTGATGAGTGCACTGCACACCAATTAATTTGCTGCTGATCAGTTATTCCTTCAATGTTCTTAATAGTTCAATGCACAATTTTGATTTTTGGCAAGTTTTCTCGCAACTTTGTTAATTGTACTGTTTAAATGCGAGTATGCATAAGCATTCTTATGTATGTACACAATAAGGGAAGCATTGCACTAGTGTAACAGTAACGACACGTAATAACGCATATGTAACATGCAGTTACAGCAGAATGTACATATGCATAACAGCAACAATGAACGAGTAACAGAGATAAGCTCAACTTATTCTCCTGATAACATCAGTTCACTCACTCACCCAAAGGGCGTGATTTCCGTCTTGTGAACTTCAACTTGTAATAAAATGTGCTGATTTTCTTTTGGAAAACCTTTGTCATCGCCTGCACATAAGCGCCTACTTAACTAATTTAATTTTCAAAGCTGCTCAATAAATTTGCATGTGTTCGGCTTCTCGTCGTCAGAACTTATCTTTCCTTTGCGGTCACATTTTTAGAATTTTATTACGTGACGTTTCCAAGATTAGCGAGTATGAATGAATGACAGAAATAAAATTCTCATCTTGAAGGATCTACACGTGTTGATATTTATGATTTTTTTTACAGAAATGTTGAGATTACGTCTTTGTCGCATGTTTGAAAATGAAAGTATTTAAAATGACAGGTAAAGTTAGATGTTTTTTTACATATTTTTTTCGTAATTTGAAAAATGCTAGGAATTGAGAATTAGATTAGTAGTATGTAAACATGCAATATTGCGGAAGTAGCGTGCTTACAATAATGCTAACTAAAAATAATGTCGCGCTGGAGAAAGTACGCCTGGCGCCTGGAGTCGCAACGCAATCTTTTTTGTCGGGACCGTGTAGTTTTTGACCTATTTTACAAGAAAAAGAATCCTCATTATGTAACGAGGATTCTTGTAACATAACGTGTAACATAACGCTGAAATAAACAAGATGGGAAATTTTGTATGCAATTCAAAATAGGAATCTCCCAAATAATGAATGATATTTAAGAATTTAATCATACTAATCCATTGGTAATACTTAGCTTTATTTTTGAGAAGAGTTTTGAAATCTCTTGAATCTTTTTGAACTTATATTGACATCCATTTACCAAACACTTCTTTTTCCCGTTTTACACATGCGTGCAACCGTTCCGGGTTATCTTTGTCCCCAAAACAGATTGACGAAGCCGAGTACATTTTTTGATTTTACAGCGGATTACATCAATTTCATAATAATTATTACGAATTGTGGTGGCGTGCAGTGAGTCAGTCAGTGACGAGCTGAGTGGCGTTGCAAAAATGGGAGCAAGAGTGGAATTGGGAATGAGAGAGAGAGAGCCGTTTCACTTTCGTTGAAAAATGCAGAGGTAGAAGTACAAGCAGACCCCCAGCACAAGCAGTAGAGACCTGAAGGCCACCCTCACCTCTTATAATGCGGAAAGCACCCTTCGTCTCCTCTTAGTTGAGAAAACCCTGTCGAGGTGACCATAGCGGAAACGGTTCGCTCTGTGCTTTCGTGGTGCCGTGCTAGCCTGGCTTGGAAAACAAAAATTGATAACTAACTTTGTTCCCCAGTGTTGAGTGTCAAAATTTGGTGTGAAGAGTGTCAGAGAATCAAAATCGGATAATTTGACACAGTTTTTGTTGAGGCAATGCAGTTTTAAAAAAAACGTGACGGGAACAAGACGAAGTGCGCACAAGTGGGATAATATGTAGAGGAGTGTCTCTTGCTTGGCACACACAAATCAATTTTCGTAGGTAGGTAATAATTTGTGACTTGACTTGTGTAATAATTTCCTCGCATTAAATTAAGATATTAGTAATGGGGCGACGACGACGATTGATGGGTGCATGTGGTCGATGGAGGATTACATGGGTTTCAAAAATACATAATTTGTGTCGATTGTGTTTACCTTTTACATTGTTTGACTTGCGTTCTTCTCACGCGTTTCTGGCAGTGTTGGCATGCTCTGTAACCTTAAATTACGAGTGGCCAATAATGAAAATTACTGCTCGGGAATATATATTGAAACAATCAAATTTTGAAATTAGTTCCACACACGAGTTAAATTACGACGAATCCCTTGACAAATTAATGTCGTCGTCTTCTTTATAAGGACTCAAATTATTATGCAAGTGCGACAATGGTGGTAATATTCGAATTCGCACATAAATAGACCACACCACCTTTTTTAATTGAATTGGAAATAACGTCATTGTAGACAAATCTCAAAAGTTGGTTGCGTGGGTTGACTTGCAAAGTTTCACACTCGTGTTGCATGTATGTAAACTGAAATGCAGTGCAATATATGCACGTCAAACAATGCAGAATGTAAGTACGTTGCATGCTACTTGGCAGATGCGTCAGAGCAAGTGGTTCATACGTCGTCGTAAATTGTATTGGTTACATACACAAATTGAAGAAGAATGAATATTGGGAGATCACGTAACATAATTGAGCATGTCGTTTTATAGTTTGATGTGCTGTAAGAAGTAAAAACTAATTTTAATACGAAGCGAACCCGTGTTTTTTAAGTAAAATGCATACCAATTAATCAAATCGTGAACAATTAGTTCAAATAATTTCCAGAATCTACACTGGGATTGAGTCAGATACTTCAATGTCAAGTGTTACACATTGAAATTTAATTATCGTAATATTGATTCAGTCGCATATAATCGTCATTCATGTAACGAAAATGGTTAAACCCACACAACTCCCAACATGAAGGATGTTTTAATAATTATGCCTGCGAAATGTGAAGAAACGTTAAGAAACAGCTCACACAATTATTGTACGTGTATACTATCTCTGGTTTACTTATCATTCAGTAGTTTTTTGAGCTAATTCCAACTAAAATGGGCAACATTCATAATATTGCATGTATTTACATACGTACATTATGTGACAAACTGTTGTTGTCTGACGTTTCTTCAATTAAAAGACCCCACGAAACTGAATTGAAGGAGATATTACAATTAAATCAACAACAGTGTTCACTTTCGCTCTTGTTTCACCAAAGTGAATAGATTAGATCACAAAGAATGCGTATACATACGTACATGCAGCCCAATAAAATAAGATCACAAATCCAATTCCTTCTAACCAGCAGAGTTTACCTGTAGCAAAGCAACTTCTCTCATGAGAACGCAATTTAGACCTTACTTGAAAATTACATTGAATCTTTGGTTGTGGTACATATTTACGAAAATTTGAGAAAAAACTTGGTTTCTTGGTCTGGACAAATTTAGGAAAATTATGCACTATTTGTCCCAGATTTCGTGTGTATGCAATTTGCAATTCAGCAGCAACTCTTTCAACACGTCACCAAAATAATACATCAAGGAAACTATATTTGAAACAAGGAATCACCAATTTGTTGAGTTACATGTTTCGTAATTCGACATCTTTTCCTCCTTCCAGTGATCCCCCAAGAGCAGCCAACCCTCGCCACAAGATGCGGTTTCCTGCCCTACACATAGGCTTCCTCGTAGTCATTAGTTGCTTAACCTCACACGCCATCCCGGTCTCTTTCGACACGGAGAGCGCGGATGACGGGAGTGACCTTTTATCTCAGTCCGAGTCCGACTTTGGGACAAGACTTCGTCGCGGAGCGGAAGACGCTGTCGCAGTCAAATCTACAAGCGAAAAGTCATCCAGCAAAAATACCGCTCAAGACAGACAGGTAACAACAATTTCAAATGCAGCAAATTTGTCGGCAGTATTGTAACGTTAAAATTATGCTCACTCAACTATAAAAAAATGTGCCCACAACATAACCGCCGTGTCGAATGTGACTTAGAAACTAGCCATTTTTCTACCACGGCGACATTACGCAGGGTTCATCCCCATAATTATTTACACCCATGGAAGTGACATTCTTACACTGCATTTTCTTGGCCTTTACCCAGTTTACTTGACTTTGTCCTGTGTCATAATCCTTCCCAGGTTAGTTTATCTACTTGCAGAAGTCTTTACGAAAAACCATTCAAAACTTGTAATGCCACACACACACAAGCAGATCGTGTTTTTTATATATTGTTATTAAGCACAATTCGCTGCTTCAGTTAATTATAAAGCAAATATAGCAGAGCAGCAGGAGTAATACGTAAATACAATGTAGGCATCTTTTTTAACTCAAATTTCTCTCTGTTAATTTTCTCATTTTTTCTTATATACAACGAGAAGAGCATGATAGCCTCAATATTTTTATGTGCAATGCATAAGACTTTTGGAGAGAATAACCATCTGGCATTTTGGTATTTACTTGTTGTGTGTCCATTCTTCAATTGATCGATTAGGAAGAATGGTGACAAATTCGAGTTTGATTATTATTATTGTTCTCTGAGCATAAATAAAACTATTACAGGCAGGCAAACAGGGACTACAAATTTTGCAAGTATTTGCAATTTCGTATGTAAGTATTTAGCTGCAGAGATTTCATAGAGTGGTGTACGTATAATCGTTCACATATAAATATTGGTTGGCTGCGTAGGTATAGAAAACAGCTCTGTATGTAGCTAATTAATGATGAAAATGAAATGGACACAAAGCAATAAGGGCTCAGCAAAAGTGAATCCGGTTGTTTGTGGCGTTACTCGTAATGTACACGGCTTGTCGTACAAGAAGTTGCATACCTGTTGCATAACTTAGTGTTACATGAAGTACATATTTTTCAAAACAGTAGATCTACCACATGACCCAAGGGATTTTCGCAAATTTGCGTTTTTTTACCATTCGTGCAATTATTTATTATTCCTCTCAAGTTAGTTGAGAAGAAGGAGATGCACATCCGACATCCCTTGTAACAAGTTGTATCGAAGGAAATGGACGCATCCATAACGAGTCGTCGGACAAGGGGTAAATGGGGACCAAAGGTGTTTCCAACTTAATTCAATCACCTTAACGATCGAAAGTGTAATTTGCCATGTTTTTCAAGAGGCAGGCAGGCAGGCAGCAGGCAGAGTAACAAAGTAGGAAGCATGATGGTGACGATGATGATCAAATCATGTTACTTCTTATGAATGTGCATGCATGCGAATATTCACTAAGATCCTGCTCAGTTTGGAAGGATTTTTTAAAAGAATTATGCTCAGATTTTTCTGTCACTCACTACACTACAACTATTTAAGAAGTTAAAAGATTACATCATGCACAACAGACAAATGGTGATGAGAAGAGTTAAAGAAGGCTCCCCTATTTCCTCCTCACGCGGCTCAGTACAGCATAAAATAGTAGTGAGATACTTGACCGTAATTCGATTTTGATGCAATATTTAGGACGATATCGTAGACGTCTTGCGAGCTTTGAATCTCCCAGATGACTTTGCCGACGCGTCATCCTCCAAATCCAATGAAGTCTCGGCGCCCACTTCCGCCTCGTCGAAAACGAGATCCGCCACCAACCCCACGTCCCCAACACTTTTGGCGGCTGCGTCGTCTGCGTCTTCCGTCACGTCGGAGGGTCAGGCTCGAGTGGCACGACAATATTTTATGACGGGAAATGCAATGCTGGACAAGATCATGAACTGTCCATGTCAGAAGGATCAGCTCGAATCGGTGGGGGTGAAAGGAGTCGCGTGGAGTAATCAGCCAGACCCTGCCATTTATCGAGATCCACCATACGGTCCGGACGCCCTTGGACCTGGAGACGTTATCGCGACCAATCTAAAGTCTGTGGGAGGAACGACGGGGAACGTTTTTGGACAGTTGATCCGTCTCATTTTGGGTCTGCCAAATTTAGCCTTGTCGCTTCTGAAGCCTTTAGTCGTAGGGGCGGCGGATACCTTGGCGCAGACGACGGACGCCGCAGCAGGAGTTACGCAACAAGCAGCAAAGAGCGTCCCAGTTGTAAGTAGAGATTTTATTTTATAATTTTAACCGGAAACGCACCTATTTTTTATGCATATTGATATACGAGTTCATCTTACTTATCAGCCAGACATGATTTGCATAAGTGTGTAGATCTGTACAACTCGTGTGTAAACAGAGTTTTCCACCCCATTTCCCAAAAGGCGTTGTCTTGCCTAATTAATATGCTACACAGGATTTAAATAATTGATTTATTTTCCAACCCATGATAAATTTAAGGCGATAACTTTTCTTTAAAGAATCATAATTGATTTCATGATTTCCTGAGCTTCAATGATTTCTTTGTGATGTATTCTTCCTCGTGTAGGCCGTCCGATCGGGTGCTCTCGTACTGAAAAAACTTCTCGAAACTGTCGGCGACGTGACTGGAGGATTGCTTCACGTCCTCTCCAACCTTGTGGCTTCTCTCGCCGCGGCGAAAACCAGTCTCTCGGGAACGTTACCGTTCGCATTCGACATTCTGGGCGACGTTAGCGGGCGTGTGTCGCAAACGGTCGGAACAGCCGTGGACTGGGTGGCCGGAACGAAGGAGATCTTGGCCTCGGGTGTCGTTCAAGCTGCCAAAACGAAGGGAAATCTCTTCTCCGGCCTCGTCGAGGGGACCAAAGGGTTTGGAACCGGACTTCTCGAAGGGATCAAATACGGCGTCAATGATGAAACACCTCCAGCTCAAGAACATGGTTGGAAACGTTAAGTTTTCATTAACCCTTAATTTTCATTCTGACTTCTTCACCTTTTTTCTCCTCATCGTCGTCGTCCCTACTTTGTGGTCAAAACACGTCAGCAAAGAACGTATAATATAGATTGTTTGTTTGGGCGTGATGGAATGAATATCGTATGTATGGCAGGTTACATATGCAGATTTTACAGCAGTTTGGATTTGATAAGACTACTCCTTTCATCCAACACTGTGATGTTGTCTCATGTTATCCATTTCTCCGGATTTTAGCAGAGAATATATTTTATATAATGAGAAAATTTATTTTCCTATGGTCAAGTCTGGTTTTTTATATACATACATTTAAATACTACTCATTTACCCATCATCATCACCTTATTGTTTATTTTTGAAAGTTTATACAGTGTTAATTAGATTTATTAAAGATATACGTACGTACATATCCAAATAAATAGTTGTGTAGGGAGGAGAAGAAACTAATCAAGTAGTTAAACATAAAGATAAATACGTCATACATAATTGGGAGCAGCTCGTTTCTAGTTGTTCTTAAATTTTCAATGTAGAAATAAGAAAAAAATAAAATGAAAAACCATTAAAAAATGATGACCAACCGACAAAACGGGAAAATGAGATTTGTATTTGTTGTTAATATAAATATTTGTTTGCTCCAATAATTAATAAGATTTGTTTTAATTACTCATGCATAATTAATAATTATTATTATTAATTTACACGTTTGTCCTGGTGTGTGATACATATTAAATTAGTGATTGGATCGATAGATTGGAGGTGGAGGTGGACAAAATCGTAAAGAAAATGTTGTGCAAATATTGTCACTGCAACATTTCTTACGAGCTGAATCATGATTTAATCAAGCTGCAAGCAACCTGCACTTGTGAAAGTTTATATTTGTGTATATTTTACGAGTGGAGAAGACGTCGTGCAATACTGAATCAGAGATTAAAGATTTTTACAAGTCCTTCTCGTGTCTCTTGTGCATTTGAGTTACACACATTACCAATCATTTAGTGACACTTTTCTGCATATTTTTGCATGCATTATTCCAACCTGAGGATGAATCTACTGCTACTAAATCCTAAATAATTACATCTTCAATCGAGAAAAACCCCTCTTTTTAGCATAATGTTGGCTTTGAAATTTAACGTATGAACATTGGTCGTGGTGGTGAATTGTAGTGAAATATCTGCATGTACACACATCCATCTCGTAGTGGTGATGTTTAATCAAATGAATAAAAACCCATTTATTTCGCCCTTTATCTTCGCAGTTTGTGTAAAGGCGAATCGAATCAGAAGAGTTGGGTTGCAATAATTATCATATTATTGGAGTGCAGGTACATACGTACGTAGTTGATGAAAAATGAAATTGCATTACATTTTGCATACGTACATATTACGGCTGTGTTCTTATCCTTGTTAGTTGTAGTACGTGTGCAACCATCACCCTCATGGATGAAAGGGTGCAACGAGTTGCATGAGTGGAAATGAGATCAACTTGTTCTTCTTATTATATCATGAAATAATTTATTATATGGCCTGGGACGACGACTACCTGACTGATTCTTGACCATAATATTATTATTGCTCGGTAGACCTCTTTTTCCGCCTTCCTTCACGATTCCCTTTCGTTGATCTCCTTCAAGAAATAGACGAAGTTCTTCTCCGCCTGCAGAGTTATCATCGGAGAGGAATTTTACACCAATTTTTATACAGCGTCAGGTCTACTTACTTATTTTAACTGGTTCTCGACGTTGCAATGAAATTGAGAGTATTACCACAAATCAATCAAGAGTTCGTTGTGCAGATAGGACTTTTTCGTTTCGTTTATAGCACACAAATTTGATTACTCGCTAATGCTTGGTGTTGACCAAGTGATAATTTGCCGACAGTGGAATTGGTTGTAGGGCGAGGAATGAACGTTACGAATTAAACATCAATTTGATGATGATGTATGTGCATATGTGGATGGAAGCCCATACAGTTAGTTATTTGTCTTATGTATGTACCCCCTTTTCTACCACTTTTGATTAACTTCGTCTTTGGAAATTTCAATAGAACTGCTATGTCACATGTTATGTTATGTCATTCTATTTTATTATTTGGAGTGGCAAATCAGCCCATCTGTCCAAAACCAGAAAGAAAAAAAGAAACATATCTGTCCTGAACATCATATTTACAAATGGGTGAGACTGAAATTCAGTCACTGCATTGAACGCGAGTGAGACTGATAAAATCATGAAAAAGTGAATAATTCGCTAAAAATAATTTTAAAACAGGATTAAATCTTGGTGTCCAACTAACTAACGAAATACATAAGTAGCTAAAAGTGACTGAGTGAGTATGTACATTGCCAAGATTAAGACTGAGAAACCCTTTCGTACATATATGTAAATAGTCGCAGTCAGTCAGTGGCACTTTCAAGTATTCTTAGACGCTGCACTTCGTGTGTGCCTAGGAGAGAGAGATGACGGACGAAGAAGTAGATATTTATTATGCATTTGCCGTATATACACATTTATTTATTAATGCACTTTATTTAACTGCTGGGAGTACTATGCATAGAAGAAAAATCTTATTAATGCCAACAACTTAACAATGCAAACAGTTTACTCAAACTTGGGCTCAAACTCAACGGATGAGAGGAAATGGAAAGTGCTGACCAGGAAGCATGATAATCAATGCAGTGGCAGCAGCAGCAGTGGCATGTGTGTGATAGCATACGGATTGCATAAAGTTTTCTGTTGGTCAGAAGATTAGATAAAATTGTTACATTATTGAAACGTTGCCTTATTCAGTACCGCCGCACACACGCGGTGTCACCCAGACAGAAGTACAAATGTACATGCAAAAAAAGCACAGTTTGGACAACAATTAAAATGCACAAACCCCGAGGAGGTATGGATCGAGGATGAAAATAATATAATGTCCCTGCCAGCGTTTAGTACTGACTCATGTAATTATAAATGTGTCACTATTACATATTTGTAATGAGTGGATGGGTTATTTTTTGCATATGAAAATAAGTGCATAGCTCATCGGATCGTATTATATGGAAAAACTACAAAATGTATTCGTCGTTTTTATTATTTTTATCAACAATATAATGCAAGAATACAATAATGTGGATTGGATGGATTTTGCAATATTATATAACAAGACAATAAGGTTCGCCCCATCTAATACAATTAAGATGCAATTGCTCAATATTGTAAAAGGGATATGAGTAACTCTCTGGCAAATACTTATGCGCTTACGGATGTGCATATGTACTTTACTTATTTACTGATCAACAACCCTTCCGTTCTGGTAAACTGATTTCATAAACCAAACTCTCATTAATAGAATGAAACTTATTATGAAAGAGCAGGTGAGGAATCCCAAAACTCTGTCCGACGTCTTACATATTTATTAGTCATAATTCTTCCTTTCGACATCATCGTCATCCTGTGAGGTGTTTCTCGTTTGCAGAAATGTCAACACGGATTATTTATTAGAATGTCTTGTCAAATATTGTTCAGATTCTTATTTACAGTCTTGCTTTTACAACTGATTCACTTTTTTTCCTTCCTTCCATGCAACAAAATAACCAAACAAAAAACAATGATAACATGGACAAAACATTAACTAATTACTTAATCTAAATTAACAATGAGCTATTTTGGATGGTGATCTAATTCGTAGTCTTCTGACCGAATGCAGAATACTTTTTGGTTATTTTATACGTATCATCATCACACACCTGAAGACTGACTAAGTCGTCTAAGCTGTGAGATGACTTATTTCATATTGTTGTGTTTCACTTAATAAAATGGGTTTGCAAAAATGATGGCGAATGTAAAACTTAAAAAAAACTCATGCACTGACCTTAACCAGAGTTTATATACTCGTCTCTTATTATCAGGCACCAGGTTTTTCCATATGATTATCATATATATACTTGCTAAAAAATTGGATTATTCAAATTACATCATCATCCATAAGTACCAACAACAACAATGGTCAATTGGATAAATTGACTATCACATTCACCCAAAATTTTACCCATGTCCCGATATGAAGAACCACCTCCAATTGCTCACGCATTCTACACGAGGAAGACCCCACAACCAGAAATCCATCCATGATTAACTATTGTACCGCTATTTCTAAAAATTACAATAAATATACCCCGTCTTACGAACTATATTCCTCAACTATTTACAACTTACAGGTAGGTTAACCTTACTTAACTTATGCATTACTTATTTATGTAGGTGGTGACTTAACTAAGTGATAAGGTATTCAGTAGCACACAGTTTTTTCTTAATAATGGCACCCTTTGACAGGAATGTAGAGAAGAGTTGAGTAGTAGTAGTAGCAGCAGCAGTAATTGTTGGAGAGTTTTGCGCAAGGCTCGTTTGCAGTGGATTATTATGACGTATAATAAATCATAAAGTTATTTAATGAACATATGTAGCTTATAGTAGTATTGTTTCGTTTGTTTGTTGAGCGATGCACCATAAGACAACCCCCCCGGACCACCCACTTTAACCACATTATGATAACCCTCTCCAGTCCAACCCCACCCACAACCAGCATCTTTCTCTTTCCTACTTATTGATCACTACAACAGTCTTGAAAAAGTTGTGCACTTTCAAAAAAATTGGCATATTGTGAAATTGTGAATAGTTTGTGTGCACGATAATAATTAATGAACTAATTAACTAACTAATTAAGTAATTGATAATTGATCGATAGTTTCTGACACAGTCTGTAAAACACTGTTCAAAGTGTGTGTGTGTAAAAGTTATGAAATTTGAATTTTTTATAGTTGAAGATAACATAATGATGCTAAGAGTTTCATCTGGACGTTGTTGTTATTGCGGCGATCATTTTTCTGAGCATGGGTTCCGGTTGGCATTCGCGTGGGTCGCATTCCATCATTCCTGTCATTCCACATCTGCAAAGAAAGAAAAGGATGAAAATTAATTCCTTTTTTGTAAATACGTCATGCACAATTCTGGGATTAATGTACGAACCTGCACTCAAGACATGGTCCCGACGTGGACGTGATTATTTGGCCACTTTCATAATACTCCCCTTGAACCTCGCATCCCGGACCGGAAGGCACATTGATGGGGGCGATAAGTCCTCCTCCTCCCGAACTTCCTCCGGCTCCCACACCATTCAAAATTTGGTTGTGGTAGTAGGACGGTGGGAAAATGGGGGGCTGCGTGGTCACGTTCCCATTCCCAACAGGGCACTCATACCGAGGACAACAGAATCCAGGGATTGGTTCCTCATAACAGCCCGGAATTGGAGGTGGACAGCTCTGCTGGAGACAAATGATGTCCCCGCGGAAGCAGAAGCAGAAGTCGCAAGGATCATCGCGTGGAATTTGTTGTGCAGACATGTACACCCGACTGTCGAAGAGACCTGGAAGCAATAAAAAGCATGAATAAATATTTACTGCAAAGGAAATATTTTCAAATTCGCAAGCGAAATTCCTTACAAGCTCCCGCAGTCATGACGGAGGGGGCCGTTGTGGAGGTTGGATAAGGCCAAGGAGCGGTAGACGGAGTCACTGTGGTCGTTGTTGTGACAGGGTACAAGCTTCCCGGCTGGATGGGTGACGAATCTTCAGCAGAGGAGGTAACATTATGCTCATCTTCGTCGACGTGATGTTCGCCCAAAATGTCGTCCACGTCTGGAGTTCCTGTAGATGATGAAATTTCAGAGAGTGGAGCTTCTGACGAGGACGTGTCGACGGCCGTGGCGCCATCCCCAGTTCCATTCACGGAGCTAAGGGGTCCATCTGTCGATTCTATGGAAGCGGGTGAGGTGGAAGAGGATACGTCGTCGTGGGGCTGTGAGGGGGCCGTTGTTGTGGAATTTAGTGGGGACACACTGTCATCTGTGGAATCATCAGTCTCGTCATGAATTGGTTTGGCAACGTCGACATCGGTCGTCTTCTCTCCTTGACTGTCCTCTTGCGAGGGGGCGGCGGAACTGGTTTCGCTACTTGTCTCCTCAGATGTTGAGCCTCCTCCTACGACAGGGATGACGGTGGTGTGGTCATCAGAAACATCGTCAGATGCTCCTCCGCTTGTCTCTTCGGAGGGTGTTTCTGGCGTCACGGTGACGATATTGGTCTCATTGACGAAAGCTGGACCTGGTGTAACGGTGACAGGTTGGCCTCGAGTGTCCTCTGAAATTTATGATAAGAACAGGACAATAAAAACTTGTACATTTTTAGGGTAGCCTATTTTTATGTAGTAAGTAAAGCAAGTTGACCTACCGCAGTCATACATTGGACAGCACACGCCCTGTCTGTAGATGGGTTTGCAGTCGCCAGTGTCACTTGGAGGTGGGTTGCAGTGGACGAGGAGACAGTGAACGATGCTGTTTTGGCAGGCGCAGACAATGTGGCACGGAGTCGTGGGTGGGATGGAGGAGCCGTTCTTGTAAGTTTTGCCCTCGACGAAGCAGTGCCCTTCTCCTGGAACCTGGGGACCGTCTTCGCCCTCGTCGGCAGCTTCGTGTGAGGAGGAAGGAGCAGAAGTGGTTGTTGGTACGGCAATCGCCAAGTCTTGACCACCACCGCCAATTTTCTCTTCCATGTCGACATCCTTCATGTCCGATACTTCAGGAACTGAGGTTGGATGGATGGTCACTCCCAGGTCAGAGTCTGAAACTGATGGTTTCGAGGTTGTCGTGGTTTGACCAGAAGTTTCAGAGGAGGAGGAAGATTCTGTCGTGGTGGAGCTACTGATGGGTGAAGGGGTGGTTCCAGTCACGTTGGAATCCTCATCTTTTTTGGCAGGCTCCGTGCTAGTAACGCTTTCTCCTCCCTCGGATGATGAAGAAACGGTTGGAATGGTGGTTGGAGAGTCGGAATCGTCAACTTGGTGGGGTTCCGTGTCTTGTGGTTTGACTTCGTCCTCTTTGTCATCGGATGATGAAATGGTTTCTGGGCGGACCGTGGTCTGAACAACTTCCGTCGTTGGACTCTCAGAATCTGGTGAGGATGTTGAGGACGAGGATGGTTCTTCAGGAGTCTTGGGAGAATCTTGGGCTGGTTGGATTTCGGAATCTTGGATGGGAGCGGTTGTAGTGGCTGCGGGTTCATTTTGGCCGCTGGGAGATGCAGTCGTCACAGCAGCAGTACCATCATCGCTATCTTGAGAAGAAGGAGGAGATAGAGTGGTCACCGCCTCATCGTGATCTTGTACGGGCATTGGAGCTTCATCTGGGGTCAGAACTCCAGAAACGGCAGGTGTCTTGGGGGCATCGGTAGGAGGAGATACGGTGGTAGCTTCGTCAGTATCGCCGCCAACGACAACGCTTGGTGAACCGGTTGTTGGGACAACGTTATCGTCATGTGAGACAGAAGAACTTTCCGGTCTGCTGGTTGTGACTTGTTCTTCCGGGGTGATGGCTGGTTCTGGAGCAACCGTTATTTTAGTCTCGTCCTCAGCAACATCAACGACGGATGGGGAGGATGAATCGACAGATGAAGGTGCTGATGCTGGAGTGGTGGTCACACTTTCTCCGTCATCTTCTCCTCCTTGTTGGTCAGCCTGTCCTTCTTGTGGTGGTTTATCTTCATCTGTAGTTTTGGACGTGGTGGTTATGACTGGAGTCTCCTGTTCAGATACTGGAACAGCTTCTTTCTCGTCGTCCGTGGGTTCCTGTGGCACGATTGGAGGAATGCTGGTGCTGGACTCGGGTTGTTCAGTGCTTCCAATTACGACGTGAGATTCGGGAGCACCTTCAGTTACAGAGCTTGAAGGAGGAACCGTTGTGTCGTCGTCTTCCTGTTGAGAAGGTTGCGCTGGAGTGGGAGAGATTTCTGGTTGGTCGGAAACTGAGGATGGTTGTGGTGTGGTGGGGGAAGATTCGTCACTGACAGTGTCGACTTTTTGTGTTGTTGGGATCTCTTCCACTGCAGCAAGAGGAGCATGAGTGACCGTCTCATCTGAGACAGGTTTTGATGTAGAGTCGTCTTCTCCGGAAGGTTGTTGAGGTACAACTGGAGATTCCGTGGTCACTGCTGGGGATTCATCGTCAGGTTTAACAACTTCCGGACTTGTGGTGGTTGGCTGCTGTTCGTCAACAATTGTTGGTACCGTTGTTCTGTCTACTTCTTCTACTACGGCAGGAATTTTGACATCTGTACTAACGCCTTCAGCTGGAACGGAGGGAGCGGCAGTGGTGGTCGTCACAGTGCCATCATCCGAACCGGTTTCCCCTTCATCCGAAGCAGGGTGAGTAGGACTGTCGGTGGGAATGACAGCAGCGTCCTCGCCTATTGGAGATTCAGTTCCGGAGGGTTCAGACGAGGAGGATGAGGGCGGAATAACAGTGCTTGAGTCAGAAACAGAAGAGGGAATTTCAGTAGGTCCAGCGGATGGGATTTCAGTGGGTCCATCGGATGGAGCTTCACTAGATCCAGCGGTTGGAATTTCAGTGGGTCCAGCGGATGGAATTTCAGTGGGTCCAGCGGATGGAATTTCAGTGGGTCCAGCGGATGGAATTTCAGTGGGTCCAGCGGATGGGGTTTCAGTAGATCCAGCGGATGGGATCTCAGTGGGTCCATCGGATGGAGTTTCACTAGATCCAGCGGATGGAATTTCAGTTTGCACACCAACAGGTCCTTCAGTTGATGGTGCAGATGGACCTTCTGTTGCTGATGGGGCTTCGCCTCCGACCGTATCAGGAGTTTCAGTTGGTGAGGCAGATGAACTTTCTGATGGGATTTCAGTACCGGTTGGTGCTTCACTTGACACCGAGATAGGTCCGTCCGTCACTCCTGCGACAGGAATTTCAGTTACTTTTTCTCCTTCAGATACGGCATCCGTTGGAGCAGTTTCTGTGGGGGCGACGCTGTCTTCTGGGACAACCGATTGAGGAGACGAAGTTGTTCCCGATGGTGCATCCGTGGTCGCTTCTGGCTCATCAGCGCTAATGTGATCTCCTGGCGCGGCAACTGCGACGGGCTGTTCCGTAACTTTCTCTACAGCTTGAGCTTCCTTTTCGACATCCTTTTCTCCACTTTCTCCTACTACTGGAGGCTGCACTGTGACGGATTCTTGCGTGCTGGTGGGGAGACCACTCGATGATTCAGTTGTGGGGTGGGCTGACGAGGAGGAAGAAGTATCAGTTTCTGGCGTGGAGGAAGCAGATCCTTCATCGGCCGAGATTTTATCTTGAGCATCTCCAATTTCATTGTCAGCCTCTGAACCCTCAGGAAGTGGGGACACCGTGGTCGTAGTGGTGGAAGAGTGCATTGAAAGCGACTCTGCTGGGTCTGGTGTACTGCTTACGTGCATTTCTCCAACAACTTCTCCCAAACTTGGTGAAGCTGAGGTTGACTTCTGATCCTCGTCCGCAGCAACTTCCGTGACAGATTCGGGTGCGCTTGTGGAAGAAGAAGGTGATACGCCACCAACCTCTTCGCCATCAGCTTCGACTTTCTCGGGAACAAGTGGGACGGTCTGTGTAACGCCGGCAACAGCTTCTGCATCCGGAGCTACGGTGGTGCCAGCGACGGAGGTGTCATCATCGCCACCGCTGACTGGACGTGTGGTGGTGGGCGTTTCAGAAGACGTGTCTGAGACTGGAGCCACTGGAGATGGCGAACTTTCAGCTTGTTCGGCTGGAATAATACTTGCAACCGTGGTCTGTGGAGTCTCATCTTCTGGTACCTTGCTCTCCTCCTCCGTATCGTCGGACAATGGGCTGGAGGTGGTGGGGCTACTTTCACCAGCAACTTCTGGACCCTTGGTGGTTGACGATGAGACTTGTTGTTTCTCGGAGTCTTCTTGAGAAGCGGGACTAACCGTGGTTCTAATTGGTTCTTCCTTATCACTGGTATCGATCGTCTCTTGTGATCCAACTGCTGCGTCTGGTTTTGTTGTTGTTCTAGTCTCTTCGTCTACCTTATCAACCTCACCTTCTGGCTTCGTGGTTGGGCCTGCTGATACTACTGGAACCGAGCCTTCCGTCGTTTGTGAGTCTGGTTTAACAGTGGTTTCCTCATCGCCGGTCTCAACGACGTGATCCTTAATTCCACTCTCATCATGAACTGCGGAGGGGACAGCTTCAGTTACCGGAGCGTCAGTCGTGGGTTCTTTGGAAACGGCGCTGGAGGGTTCATCCACCCCAGAGATTTGAGATGGCTGTTCCGTGGGTGTGATTATCGGTGCCCCCGTCGTGATGGCTTGGTCTCCGTCTCCTGATGGTTTACCAGATTCTGTGCTACTCTCGACTTCTCCAGTTGCACCGCTATCTCCGCCAGAACCCTCTCCAGATTCGCTACTTTCAGCCAACGTTGTCACTTCCGGTCTTTCTGAGGAGGTCGAGGAGGAGGCAGATTCGGTGCTTTCACTCACGGTTTTTTCCGTGGATCCTTCTGACTCGGATGAAGGTCGTTCCGTGGAGTGAGAGGGAAGTTGAGAAACTCCTAAAATATTTTCAGTCGCACTTGTCAATAAATTGTCAGCCTCTGACGATGATTCTGGTCGGGTGGTGGTGCCAGCTTCCACATCAGTGGGGACGGATTGTGGACCTTCGGTTGAGTCGGCGTGCTTATCCTGGTCGTCAGCAATTGAGGAATCCACTTCTGCTGGGGCACTTGTTGAAGTGACAATTGGGATGTCACTTTCAGATGGTGCACTTGTTGTTGCCTGTTCTTGACCTCCGTCAGGAATTGGAGCTCCTTGTGAAGGGACTTCAATGTCTTGGGGTTCCTTGGGTGGTTGAGTGACATCTACGGAACCCTGTGTGGTGGGCACATCGCTAGTGGCAGGTTCATCTTGCAGAGATGGTTGTTCAGTGGGGACAGGTGAAGATTCTACGTCCGGTAATGACGATACAGTTGAGTCCACTCCTGGCTCTTGCGATGGTTTGGGGGCCACTTCCGTAGAAGACACGGCCGCAACATCTTGGTCATCAGACACGGCTGGAGAAATCGTGGTGGCCTGATCAACTTGCTGTGTTGATGGAGAGGTTCCGAGTTTCTGAGAAATTTCATTTTCGTCACTTGTACTTTGAACTGTGGTGGCATCAGAGTCCACTCCTCCGGGTTCTTGGGTGGTAGAGGATGGATGAGGTTCAGAAATGGCACTGGGTTGAGTTACTTCACCAGCAGTTTCGTCTTGTTGAGATGAAACTGTGGTGCCGGAAGATTCATCCTCGGGTTCCTTATCTCCGTCTAAACATGGGAATATTTTAAATTTGAAAAATCAAAGTCAATACAAAAGCCAAAGCAGTTACTAAATATATATTTCATGACTTAAATATGTAATTATGTTCGACGTACCGCAAGAATACTTTTCAGGACAACACATTCCTGGTGGTGGGGCAATCGCGGTACAGTTTCCACCTTCATTCTCCAATGGTGCTCCACATTCTTGTACGGCACAAACAATCTGTAATTAGCGTTAAAAATTTAAATTTGTCCCCTCATATACTAAATTATACGCAAAAATAGCACTTACTTCTCCTCTCATACAGTAACAATGTTCACATGGTCCCGTAGCTCCAGGGATTTGTGACCCGTCCGTGTAGTACTCTCCTTCACGAATGCACCCTCCCGGGACTGGGGTCGAGGTAAAGATTGACTTGAGCGTGGTTGTGATAAGTCCGGTGACTGAGGTCGTAGTTTCATCCGGAAGTCCGAGCGGGTAGTCACATTGATACCTGACTGGACAACAGACCCCGGGTTGGAAGACGGGTTGACATCCCTCCACGTGCAAAATACATTCTTGCATCACACACGCCGTCTTGTTCCGGATGCAGTAGCAGAGTTCGCAAGGCTTGGTAGGATCACCTTCCACTTGTGCCCCGTCCGGATAGAATTTGTCCTCAATATTGCACCCACGCTCGTAATGGGCTAGCTCAGTGGATTCGGACACAGTGGCGAGACTAGTGGTAGACACCGTGGTTGTGGTCAAGGTACTCGGCGTGACCAATGATACAGGTACTGCATTTCGAAATAAGTCGCATTATTGGTAAGCATACTGATATTCTCGACAAGATACCAAACATGCGCCTGACATTTAACCCCATTCGTATCATCTAAGTTTGTTGTTAATAACATAATAATAATAACAGTTAAGCTTCCTCTGAATCATTCTGAATATTGTCCCACTACGTACACATTTATCACGTAATTCTCTCCCTGACATTCCCTAACTGACTGCATCTCTAAAAAAAGTAGTAAATACGAACTTGAACCCAAACAACAAAACGTGGTTGTTGTCCCATCACAGATTTGTAAATCATGAATGATGATAATCAGATGAATAAATGGAGGTTAACTACACAGGATGTGGGACTTCGCCCATTAGATCATCACTCATCTCATCACAATATTTTGCACCGTCGCGTCGCGTCGTCGTGCCGTGGTGAGAATGGGATACATAAATGTGAAAAAGTTTATTAAAGAAGCAGCCAAAACCTGCATGGCGGGGGGTAGTGGGACAAAAATCTCAATGTGTATCGAATTTGGAAATGTATAGCCTTAATTCCATAAGAGACAAACTAAACAAGGATGATACACAACTGTATGTGTCGGTTTGTATGTCGGTTTATGTTGCGAGGCACTAAAAAATACTCGTAAACTATTCCGTTATTTATCCTTTGCATTCAAATGAAATGTTTACTATCAAAAATTAGCCTGAACTAAAATCCTGTCTGTTACATAATAATGGCAACATGCAACACCTCGTCTCAAGTTCAAGAGTGTGCATATCTCCACCAAATAGTTGCTTATCATTGATCTTATCGCAGTTACCTTCTGGACAACTGATGACTGGACAGCATTGATCCGGCTTCTTCTCAATGGTGCAATCTTGACCTATCGGTTTCGTGAATGGGCACACCCGCAGGTAGCACATCAACATGGAATTGTGACACGTACAATTGAGACAAGGCTCATTTGTGAAGATTCGATCTCCTTCGCCGTAATGGTTGAACATGTAGTAGCATCCTCCCCCTGCGTGCGTTCAGAGTACAAACAAATCATATTTTAGCAATCTCACATTTCTTATCGTTTAGCAGGATCGAAAATTGTTTTTTGTTTTGTTGTTTGTTATGCATGCGCGTCCTTCACCAAGTACGTTGTTTCGCAGTGCACTTTGTTTTGTGGTGGTGATGGCGTGGTTCAGTTTGGCTCATTCAACTCTGCTATTAATTTATTTTTCAGGTATGCGCATTTATTTCTTGGATCGTCTCAATTATTATAATTTAATTCAATTTGATATCAATTTGTTGTCCATGTTAAGGAAGCATTTTTTTGCCTGCATGCAAACAATATACGGTGATTTCAACTAATACGAACGAACGACGACATAAAAGTTGCGTGATTAAAAGCTTGGAAAGTACAATAAAACTGCGTGTCTCGATAAAAGGTGGATAATTCGTACACTTTACTGTAACTGAAGGAATGCAGAGTATGTAAATGCGTGTCGTGGAAAAAAAAATCACCCGAGATTAATAATTGATTCGCTATTAAAGAAAAGACTTACCGTCCACATCGTCCCCTTCTACGGCTGGTGCTGTGGAGAAAAAAAGAAGAAAAAATCATGAGAAATCTGAGGAAAACATGAATTTTGATCAATTTCTTGCACATTAATACAATGTTGCATTTTAATAGATGCCTAACTGTGATTATGTTTCGTTTTTTAGGAGGGTGTGGGAAACCATGAGGGCAAAAACGCGTATCATAGGGTACAAGATACATACGTGCAGTGGAGAGGATTTGCGTTTTTATCGGTAGTAAGCAAGTAATAAGTTGTGTCACACTCTATGCGGTTGAAATGGAGAAGAATTGTAGAAAATTGTCTGAGAGAATGCATTTCAATTTGATTACCTGAAATAATCAGGTGGGCATAACAAAGGAGAGAGTAACAGTACATGGATTTGGGGATAAAGCATCAGAACGAGAACGAGGAGGAACAAGTGCAAGTTCTTCTACTTCTTGGCTTAGTTTAATGAGGAGGATGAATTGTATAGAGGAATTCGGCTTGCAGCTATTCATTAGTGGTGGAAAACAGGAAGGAAGAATAGTTTTGCTTCTTTTTTTGCGAGAGATTCGGTGTGTTAAGTGCTATCATCTCATCATCTCCTCCACACCCCACAGCCCACTCGCATTATGCTACATATTCTGGTGGTAGGAGGAGGAGTTTCTAAATATGTTTGGTACTACTACAAGTAGTAGCTCTGAAAAACGGACAGGAAGCAGAATTCAATGGCCGAGAGAGATTTGTGGATGCACATGAGCCAAAAGGAAACCGAATGTCCAACAACTTGGTCGTCAATTCTGCAACAAGTAAAACCAAGGGTCAGCTACCCACAACAACACAGCACCCCATTAGTTCAGCCACAAGCACCTCGAGGAAATTCAACACGAAACACGACCAATCTTATTAAAGCCACACCATGCATGCACTTGTTGCCTCTGTCTACTTCTTCCCAAAGGGCAACAAATCTGTGTCGTTTGGAGAATATATTTTATATCACCGTTCTCGCAGTGTGTGTGATGCAGCAATTTGCATCCATCCATCCATCCATCTACCTCTTTTCTTTTGCAGTGGGAAAAGCAAGCCACGATTCCACGATCTGTCTCAAGTTCTGGTCAGCGAAACCCAATATTAAAGTCTCGTCATTCATACTACGTACGTAATCTTTTGCATAATCTTTCGGGTTTTTGGGCACTTTTAATCCGTGTAATTCAATCACGTCCAACTCCCTTCTTCTTCCTTCTCGACTCGACTAATAAGACAAAAGTCCGGTTTTTATTGGGAGGAGAACAAGTGAAGAAGTGATCATGATAATGATGATGAAAAAGATCGTGGTGGATGTACAATTTCCTTCCTCTTAATAATAACGCCACAACAGAGGAGAAGAGAAGAAGTCTTGGCGTTGGCCATCATCAGTTCCGCAGGGGCAAAAAAACTGCAATTTTTCTACACAGAAATGCAGCAACAAAGTCGTAACATCATTTCCTAGGGCAGTTAGCAGCCAGCACTACGGTTTGTTTGTTGATGTGGTGGGTTTAATTCCACGGGAAATATGCATGTGCACATTTTATTTAATGGAGCTTGTTGCAACAACCAAATCAAAAAGTATTCTTCGTCTTCTTGAGCAGCATGCATGCAGCGTAACGTTTTTTTCCTCTGATTGCTCAACAAACAAACGTTGCTGAATATAATCCATCTTTTCTTACATTTTGAGACTGACTGACCAGGATCAAAGTCGACTCGGTTTAACGGTGCCGCATTGTTGCCCTCTCTGCATAACTGTCCAAATGCTCAAGAAGTTCTGCTTTGACATGGGCATCATCAACAATTTTCATTTCTACCTCATCATCCTCGTCATTGCCACCGTTTATTTATTTATTTATTTACTCACTCATGCACAGTCCGACTCCAATTACATTTTGCATTCATAAAACAACTCTTATTCGCAAACTGTACTAAAGCAAGTTACGATTTATTTACTCTGCTTCTTCTTTTTCCAACATATTTACCTCCCTTTCCCTTCACGGTTCCATTCCATCTTAAATTCTCCTTTAATTCAAGTGGAACACACGGAAATTCCGATTCTTTTGGCGAAAAGTGCAAGCTGAAACGTGAAGATGATCCTGCCCAGCGAAGCGTAAACACACCTTGATTTATGTGATGGAGCAAAAATGACTTGATAAAAAAGGGGAAGTATTTTTACAGCGAGAGGAAATTGCAGCATCGCAATTAGTACATGCCGGTGACAGTATCAAGGAAAAATTGCGTTAAAAGTTAAGTAACGTGTTCGTTAGCCGCGTCCTTGAACGTGTTTGGAAGTAAAAAGTTGAAGAAGCAGATTGGATGATATGCGTGATGTAAAAGATATGTACATACACGAGTGAAAAGAAGCAGAAGCAACTTTCGCTTTCTGTTCCCGGAAATAATGGGGCTACCTTGAATACAAAGTCGTAAGATGAACTCGTAACAAGTTGTTGGATATAAATAAGTGCAATGCACTTACTGAATTCCTCAAGCTTGGAGGAAGTGTGGGGAATGCGGTATGAATTTAATTTAATAAAAATAAAACTTCTTTTTCCTCACTTTTACGGGCATTTTAACCCAACCAACCAACCAGCTACACACAACAAAAGCGTAACAACAACAAGTGCAAGTGTTTCTCATTCTTCAAGTCATTTGCATAATACATTGACGCCTTGTGTTTGTGCAGAAAGAAGGGGGCCAGGAAATGGTTCAAGAACGGATGTTTGATCTTCAAAGTTGAACGCACATGCACAAAGCATGTGAAGCAAAGCGCTAATTATTTTTATTCCATTATTATTACATCGTTTTGTGGTTGGTAGGAAAGCAGGGGTGGTAATAAATAAATATATTTACAAGAAAGTATAGCAAAACGCTCATACGCCTCAAAGTGTTTACGCTATTAATTATTCTTGATTCTAAATTAAGATGGGAGGCTTGTACATAAGTTGTATCTACTTTTATCATCTTTTGCGATACTGGGTGATGGATGGGTTTACGTATATTTTCACTGTGTTCGTTTTGTTTTTTAAAATATCAATCTCGTTATGGTGGATTTTCCGTTTTTTCACAATGAATGCATTAAGAGGGGTATAATTATTGCGGAATTTCATTCCGTAATATACAATTCTGTTACTCAACCCTCCTGACCTCTTCTCGGTGGATGGATGGATGACATACTAGTCGCCGATATTATTGATTCATTGCATTGTTGTGCGTAATTTAGTAGGATGGAGCAAGGCCTTGAGTTGTTTCAAGTTCAATTATTATTTGTCGTATAAAAATTGGCAGTAATGAGATATGAATGTCGTACGAATGAATGAAGAATGTGGCATCATTATTATGTAAAGGTGCACTAATTGCCAATAATGATACCTTCAGTCCTCGCCAATCACAATAAATCTGCATGTATCGGCAAACAATCCGCCCAGGAGTGGATGGATGCAGTTTAAGTTTTTTTTGGAAGTCACCAGAAGATGTAATTTATTTATCTGGAATAGATATGTATGTACCTTATTGATTACAATATGAAATTATCCAAGCAGCTACTTATCTCATATTGGGGGGCGTATTCGTTTACAAGAAGAGATTATTCCGAGAGGAGACGATCTCCATCATTTCAATTTCTTTGTGTATGAAAAAGATAAAATTTTGTATGGATAAAAATGATGATTCCCATGCGACCAGAATTGCCCAGAAGCTGCTGCAGCATTCCGTGTTCAAGGAAGACTTGATCAAGCCCAAATCTCACGCCAAAATGGAGCATTTTTATTTTCTGTGCAAATAATATCGACACACAAAATGCCAAAGGAATCCGGCAGTCTGCCCCTGTCTGCACGTCTAAACAACAAGTTGATGATGATGAGATGCGGATAATAAACATGGCAAATTATGCAAATCAGAATGTATGCCAGCTCAGCGAACGTCGTCTATCTGCTAGTAGATATTACATATAAGGGAAATTGGGTTGTCCAGCGGCAAGGTCATTGGTTGAATGGATGCGTCAAACCCTAACTTCTGCACTTATGATTTACTATCGAAGTACTACTACTGCACTTTTTACACAATGGGAGGAGGAGGATTTATGTAGTAGTGCAACCGGATAAACGCCTAAATCATCATCGCATACATATTTATTTTACTGGTGGTCAACTCAACTTCATTTGTCGCCACAAAGTCAACGAACCTGTCTACGAATGAGCGGTACCCAAGTGCTAAGGGTCGGTTGTTGGTCATCCCGTGAAACAACATGCTCATCATTACAGCAGCTCGTCATCTCCGCAATATATCATTCTTCTGACAGGTGAATTCCGTCAAAATTTGGCAATGATGTCTCGCTTCGGCTCTAAGTAAATCGCACCTTCATCTCTCTCTCTTTGGCTTACACTCAATAATAATACATAATAATTCCGAGATGATCTGCGTGTTTGCAATGGTTACTTATTGGAACAACAACTAATTAGAGCTACGCCTGTATTCATCTCAGCAGCACTAAAATCCCAGTGAAGAATGAAGAATTTCAACTTTTTGTTAAAAGCACAACACTGCATTGTATTTCTCGTTGTTTATGAGAGGAAGGAAATATGATATGACTTTGCCTGCGCGTCTTCTGAAAATGTAATCCTCTAATCGAATGCCATAAAATAACGACTTTTCTTCTCCTTCTTCTATATGCATTCACAACAAGTACACATGCACAACGGACGGACGGACCTTTACCAGGTTGCTAAAAATTTTACAGACTTGTAGCTAGCAAATCAATGCTCCCTAACTAACAACAACTCGCATTAATATTGCTGCTACTACATGGGTTTGAAGAGTCATGCATTTTTTTCTGGTGGAGCTACAACATTCCGATGAATTCTGATTATATGTCATCGTTTTTCCCACACGAGTGAAAACGTAATGAACTCTCCAAGAAGAAGAAGAACCGTAAATGCCTTTCCCCCACGCAGAAGCAGAAGAAGAAGAAATTAATATTAATGGTCCGCCTGGTTGTTGGCATCTTAAAGAACGCGTCCCTCTTATGCCTCACACCTCACACGAGATAATGTTGTGCACCGCAGTGCCAACCAACCAACCAACCAACCAGTAATAAGTATTTAATATCGTTACAACAATTACTTACTGCTGAAGAGATGTCACAAACCTGCAACCTCTCCTCGTGTGGATAAAAATTACACAAAAGATACGAAGCACAATTACTCCAAGAAAATCGTTCTGGTGGTCTCCGCATTATTTATCGCGTAAGAAGAAGGACCCAAATCAGTTTATAATCTCATTTGTAATGGGGCATCAAATCCACCTTGGTTGAAATGAAACTGGCATAAAATATTTGCACATGTCAAAAATACTCGGTCGTCATCTTTTGTACGTATGATGCCATGTGCACTTCCGGGTTTCTTTCCCGTGAGTGAACCCACACAAGTAAAAATTCCAGTTATGACAGAAAGAGAGAGCAAGAGATAAGTAGGAAAATAAAAGTAATGACATTTAGAAATGGAACTAGATCTGGAATCAATTTGCATAATTGAATCGACTAAACGATGATACGCATCGTCTAAATAAGAATTTACTGCTCATTAACTCAAGTCAAACAGGATTAGGCGGTCGTAGACTGGTCGTTGTCATATGAGAAATTATGCGTTACCAATTCCTTGACCTTTTACACTGCGAGGAACAGTTGGGTAGATGCGAGACAGAAACTCAAGACTTGAGATTAATTTAATCTCATCATTATCATCCCGATTAAATTGAACTTCTTGAAATGAATTAATTAACAAGTTTGCAGACACGGTCTGCAATGCGGTCCTGCGACTGAGACCGTTTATGTACTTGGCTACTTTTATACCTTAATGAATGAGATGACGAGACGAGGAGGATTGATCTTGAAATTGAGACGGTCATTTTTTCCTAGAACGTGATCCTGCCGTATAAATATTTAGTATGAATTGTGATTATTGGATAATAATCGTTGCGTATGTATCCCTGCATTTGTCATCCATCATTGGAAGAGAGTTAATAAAAATTGTGATTACTAACTACATACTTCTGTTAATTAACTAATGAATGACATTGAGTCCCTTATAATTAAGTAATTACCTATGCAACCTATCTGCATAATGGTTAAGGTACATAAAAATTAAGAGAGTTCGAGACGTGAAACGAACCCAAAACGACTGATGACTCTTGTAGATACGTAAGCGATTATTGCCATTAAAAAGGAGACATTAATATGCAAGCCTTGTTTCCAGCAATCAAACTTGTTGTCATTTTTTTACGATATCCACTTTTATGACTTTATAACAGCAATCGCTGCCATGATCCAGGGAAACACTAGTCAAGTCGAATTTCGGTGATTATAAAGGCGATTACATTCAGGGACCGACAACAAGGAAATCATTGAGGTTTTTAAGCACTTGACTTCACCGACAAGATTCGACAAGATTGACAAAAATGTTGTCGTCATTTAGCCAAGAATTTATACCAATACGTTAATTTTGTGGAACTTGTTGAGCCACTTTCCGATGTTAATCACTGCCCATTTAGTTTTTGGAATCTTCTAATCGCCTACGACGACGACCACGACGATGACCACGACTTGACCACTGCCTCCTGCATATTTCTACCCGTCCACCAAAACATGATAAACTGCCCATACTCGCAAAACGATGGTCACTACTTGACTCTCATAAATTTTACCATTGTGTCCTTGCCATCAAACCTATTGCTTTCGAGAGGAAAATAAACAAGATTCTTTAATGGTCTGACTGTGCGATGATTCATGTTTTCAACAAACTTTGACTCTATTATTTTGCATATGTACGTATGTAGTACATCATCCCCTCGTGGCTGCCCGATACATATCACTAACTAACCAACTCTTAACTACTGTGAAAAACCACCGTCGAACAGAATAGTGAAGAAAGAACCTGTAGTCAATCTCCAAGAATCATCGATATTTAGGATTGTCGACGCTTCTTGATAACTTATTCTGTGTACGATCATGTGTCATCTCTCTAAATATGTTGTACAATAAACTAGTCATACAAACTACGTGTAAATAAGTAGTAATTTTCAGAAGAACATGAAGCAGAAGGGGTACGTACATTGAGTTGAGTGCTTCTTGAATGGCGTGGTTGGTGGAGAAACAATTTAGCAAACCCTTCGAATAAATTGGACGCGTAATCAGTTGGGGAATTTTGGAAGGTGAACAAATGTATGGATGGTTTGGATATTTAAGTAATCGACTTAATAATTCCTTTCTGCTGACATAACCATCTTCTTATTTTTTTCTGCTAAAATATTTACTACTTCTGCAGCCAAGAAGATCACAACCACGAGTTATTTGTCTTTTCTAATGATGTATCCGAAATTAAGCAAAAATATTGTATGCAAATATTTATTTGCAAACATTCTTGGCAGTTGTAGAAATTCCTTGAAGACTTGAGAAACTCGATGGACGAGTATTAATAATAATATAATGACCAAAACCAAAGTTAAAAAATTTATGAATGTCGTTCCGAACCTGGAACCGACCAATTGGCACATGTACCCGACCCGTGCATTGTTTTTGATGCTTGTTATTGTCGGAAAATTGTCGACTTGATGAGAAAAAAGATAGATAAAATCTACAATCAACATTTGATAATTACGATCGCGGTTGCACTATTTACTTCAAACGTCGCCAAACGGAGAGAGTGCAGTGCATTGTGCAAAGGTCACATCCCGAGGTTGTTGCATTGTCATTGTTGCCATTTCAACGGGAAGAAGAAGGGATTATTATAAAGAGACAGAAAAAACGCGTTTATACTGTGCACACAATAAAGAAGATATGTGGGACCAATTAATTCAGTCAGAGAGGGAAATGCAGTTCATAAAATAGCGGCATAACAAGAAGAGGAATGGAATCATAAACACAATAAAGAAAAAAAAAGTAATTACCACCCAGAGTCCGGTCCAACAATAGAAACGGTATCAAGAAAATTAAAATATGCATCGAATGAGAATCCACCCTTGATAATAATAAGTTCTTCATGATTTTGTCGCTCGTTTGATTTCCTCCAGTTCCTGTGGGACACACAAAAGGAAATACAGATTAAAGCATGCAAAATAACTTGAAAACTGACCACTTTAATAAATGCATATCGGTATTATTTATGTATTTACATATTATTTGAATACGGGTTGAAGACGCATTCTTTTTGCACAGACAACAACATTTTTTCATCCCTACTAAATACATACTAACTGCTAAACATCTTCTGTCTATCAATATGTGTGTTCAGGTTGTCAAATTGCATATTATGAATGTGCATAAGACCACTTATCAGGTCTTCCTCAACCCTTTCGTCCTTCTCCGTCTTCGAGATGGGTGTCAGTCAGCTAAGTAAATGGCATCTCCTCTCCCGAATAACTTGGTTGGGTTTACCGTTTTCTCACTCTGACACTTAAAATATGTGAACTGTTTTAGTCAGCCCATTAGAGATTTTTATTGCCCTTCTCCTGATTAATAGGATAGTGGCGAGGGCAGATGAGATGAGAGTGTATATGTCTAGGAAAAACTGGTGTTGGCATTTTTGAATAAGTATCAGTATATCTCCACCAAGTGAAAACCAATCCGTCCCACATTCATCACGGGAACCGGCTTGTTCTTCACAAAAGTCAGAGTATCGCCACTTCATTCTCCTCATCATGAAAGCAAATATGTAAGTGAGTGTTTTATCTTTCAATATTTGATCTACAGTTAGAAGATTGCGGGGAGATTACTTTACTTAGTTTTATTTTTACTTTGATGAAAAATAGTCAACTTGGATGATGATTCGATGGGGTGACGATGATGTGAATGTTCAACACCAACCGGTTGGCAGATCTGATTATTCTTGTTACATAATAATCATTACTACAACCGCAACTACAAAACTGTGTGCACAAGTTCCTCCATTCATCATTGTTTACGAAGAGAGCAGTGATATCATACGTATCAAATTAAGCGGTGTCACCAACCACACTTGGTTATTTACTTCTTACATAAAAATGAAATGGCATCATGCATTTGCATAAATACATTGTACGTATTATTAAATACTCGCCCCTTTATTATGGCAATAAAAATTTGCCCAAAACTTGCTACTGACTGACCAGTACGACATTGCAGGTGGCGATATGGGGTGAAATAAATCCTTAAGTCTCGTATAGCTACTACCCGACATATTAATAAACATTAGTGTCACAACGTTGTAACAAACGATGTCCTAATTTTAACAAATTACGCCATCCATCCAACACACACATGGGTAGGTTACTTGTGATAATGACTCTGCTTA
The DNA here is from genome assembly GCF_002217175.1 of Folsomia candida. Classification (NCBI taxonomy): domain Eukaryota; kingdom Metazoa; phylum Arthropoda; class Collembola; order Entomobryomorpha; family Isotomidae; genus Folsomia; species Folsomia candida. Next base: position 3,748,468 of record NW_019091209.1, read on the forward strand.
TCTTCACTCTTTGTTAATGAGTGAGTAAATTTGATGATGATGATGATCCTTAAAACCAAGACAATTGCAGGTTTCAGGTAATAGCGAAAGTTTTAACAAGCTAGTTTTCATATCGCTTTTGTTGGCTCGCGCGACATGAAAAGTGACGCGTGTTTACTTTGCTCGGTGTTAATTGCACAGTCCGACGACGACAAGTGTCCTTGAAGATGTCACACACAGATCTTCTTCGGACTGGTCAATTGACGACGGGCTTAAGTCTACTTGCATAACTGTGTCCTCCGTGCCGTCACACTTCTAATTAATTATTTGTCTTTCTTTCCAAAGAAAGTAAACAGAGAACGTTGCTGTTTACTTTTAGTTTCTCATTTGTCTAGATTTTGAAAAATCGTTCGTTCCTACGCTTATATAAATCAGCCCTCGTTAAACTTGCGGGATGACGGATATTGGTATTTAATGAATTGTAATGAGCATCTCATGATTTCACAAGATTCCTGAAAAACAGGTATTTTATTTTTACCCAAAGTCATCAAAGTTATGTAAAAACCAATGAAAATAAATAAACAGACGTATGTAATTTAATCAGTATGCACCACATAAATAGTCGAGAACCAAAACAACAACCTCATTTTGCCAGCCTTACGTATTCTATTGTTTGGCTATCTAAAAGTTGTCTCATCTTTGCACCATCTCGTTCGATTGGATCGTCTCGTCGATGTGTATCAACTTGCCTCGCTAAGAATACGAACATAACTCCCACGTTTGGTCGTGGTCATCTCATTCTTCTGAGATGTCAAATTACCATAAAATTTTTTGCTCTTCCATTAACTCATTGGCAAAAATCGTGAAAAGTCCGAGACATTATAGTTAGTTGCCAACATCATCGACACCTTATTTATTTAGTTGGTTGGACACATAGACGCGGACCAGACAGAGACACTTGAAGAAAAAAATCCTGCCTTTGTTACTCTTATTACCGGCACATTTATTTATTTATTATTTTTACTGTGATAAAGTTACTTTGAACTTTACGGTTTTTTAACTCCAACAATAATGTTCATTCCTTTGAGTCAGACACTTGGCAGACAAGTCTCTGAAAGGGGATTGAGACTCTTGAATGGCACTTGAATCCCAATTATGGAAATCTTCTCGTTCATTCTCACGGCTTCCTATGAACTATCCTTATCCGTATAGATATGTATGCATGTACAAATTTAGCATGGCGTGAAGTGGGGTAATTAGACATTGATGTAATTCCCAATAAATAATGCTGCATCATGGATGGTTTTATATTTACTTGGTCATATTGTCCGGATTTGCATTTGCGGTTGAATGAAGAGGATCAACGGAACTAACACTACTGCTACTGACTGGTGCCAGCCAGGGGAAGTCCCACCACTAATAACAGTATGTCCCGATTCATCCCTTCTGTTGTGGAGACATTCAGATAATACTTGCTGATTATGTAAGGACGCGAGATGACAGTAATGATCGATAAATAACCTGGTTTACTAAGTGAAAATGCCGTTAACGGTGGGGAATAAAAAACTGTCAAGATGGGATTACAGTGAGGATTTGTAAAAAAAATTATAAAAAGATGACTTCATAATCTTGGATGATGATATGATTATACATGGTTCCAGTGGTTTGGTTATATCTTTTGTCTAACTTTTTCCTCACTGGTTAGAAATAATCTCAACGTGGGCATTGTGCTAATTCTGTGAAAATCCAAAAAGCTAGTCTGCCAGGGTTTTGTCCAAATAAAACGCAAGTCGAAGCTTTCAATGACATTGCTGACTAGATTTTCGCCAGGTTCTTTCTTATCGTGCATTCATGCCTTCTGCGCCGAGTGGGATCGTACCGTAGTCGTATTAGAATTGACGCTGAAGGGTCAAGCACAATGCATTATCCAACAAAATCGCGAGATGTTTTTTTAGAGGGCCCAACCAAAAACCTCAAGCACCTCGAAGAACTGGGTGATGTGCCCAAATAAGTAAGCTTGGAGAAACATCCGAAATTCACACCACCATCGTCGTCTCAAGTGCAAAAGGATGAGGAAGAAAGAGTTCAAAAACTTGGAAGAAGTCTGTGCACACTTGAATGGAAAGTGTTGCATCATTCCACCCACATCGTTCCTCATCTCATCATCCTCTCTGATTTTTTATGCAAAAAATCCAGCTTGATTACACGCTTCAAAAAATCGTATGAATTATTTACCTTGATTTTAAATTTTAAATTTGTCTGATTCCTGTATATTTGAAGAGAGGGAGAGAGAAGTAGAAAAGTTGGTTTGGTTGAACTTGAGGGCAAATCATTAAATAAATTCGCATCAAATCTGTAATCCTGCGATGGACGGACGGACGGACGAAGGGATGTGATTTGACCTTGATGGTGAGAAGTGCATGGCGTCTCAGCTCATTCGCAGAGCCAACACAAGCCAGTTATTATTGATGTGAGAAAGTCAAGAAATTACGGGACGACTACATATCCACCTCAAAAGTCGGATGAGGTTGCACGAAGGGGTTGGAATACCTGCAACTAATTGGTGGATTTCTGGAAATTATGGTTTGTCAGAGTCGATGACCTAGTACGCAGTTAATTAAAAATACATAAAAATCTAGAAGGTGTTGTCGGGGTCAACTCAACTTCATCCATGTGCATATATCGCTTATCTATATATAGGATTATGCTAATTATGCATGGTGCTAACACCAACAGCAGGGTCCAGATTTTCGAAGGAATTAACCATCCCAGATCACCAGGGTCTCCGCGGGATGATGTTTTCAAGTAACCGGAAGTGCGGTATTCTTGCCGACGCACGCTCCCCATAAATCCGCACGTATGTATCTATATCCAACCACTGATCCGTGGTCGTTCGTTCGTTCGTGGATGAGACTGAAGGAAACAGGTTTGAAGGACTTTGAAGGTTTATTTGGCAATAAAGCAATCCAATCCAATAATGCTGTTTCGCTTACGCTTTAGCCTGGTCTGCTTGTGCAATTTTTTGTTGTTATCGAGCTAAAAAACTTGTGTTGATGTTGGCACCACTAGTTCAATGAACTTATCTCTCTTTAGACCGTGTGAATCCTCACAATTATCATTAGATTTCACTGTAATATTCGACTGACCGTCATTACCACTATTCAGTTCCTTCCTACAAAAAAATCGCATCTTCTTTTCTTGCTCTGCTCAACGCAACCAAACTTATCATCCATCCGCCCGTCCGTCCGTCCGTTCATCTACCACCACCCTCTTCATCATCAGCGCAACAAAGAGTGTGTGCAACCAGAACCTCACTATGTAACTCACTCGTGGTGTCACGTGTCGTCAGCGTCGTCAGCACAGGAGCCGTAGTAGTGGTCACACCGGACCAAAAAACACATCCGTGCCCATAAATAGCTCAATCTGACAAATCTTGTGCCAATTTCTACGCCATAAAACCACCACAGAATATGCGAACACTCTCCTTTTTGTTTCTCTTTGGAATTCGGATGTAACTTTGTAGGTTGTGCTGTAGCTTGAAGGAACGTGCAACCGTTAATCATCTTTAGATTCGGCAAATGACCAGACCACAACGCCTAGCACTCCACAGTCCACACTACCTGCTCGCTCGGACCAGACCGCGTTTACACTCAACTTTTTAAAAAGACCAAGCAACACATATTTCTGAAGCAAAAGTCCTGAAGCCAATAATTATTCAGACGAAGCAAACTAATTGACATCGATCTATGCCCAACAGACAAATGTTTTCCGTAGAATATTCTGCATTTCCTTCTAGGTACGATTAGGTGCTGCTGTATGCATGCACTTGTAGTCTGCTTCGAATCATCATGCATCATCATCATCACAGAAAACGGCAAATTCCTTGACATTGAACAGCCCTGAACTTGAAGACGGACACCACTAATTTGCTAGCTCACCTTGCCATCTTAATATCGCATCTTTGTTGGTATCACCATCTCATCAGAGGACAATGTATTGTCACAACAATGGATATGTAAGCTCATCATTTGTGCTAAATCATGTTGGCTGGTGTTCAACTGACTAACTACCGATTTTGCAACACTATTTTTATAAAGTAGAAATATAAATCTTTTCTAAACAAGGGTACTTATTTTAATAAATGTTACTCTTTTGCCTGTGATTTTATACCAGAAGAGAAAAAAAGATGTGATGCAAATAAATAATTGCAAGGTCCAAAATAAAATTGCACGCGATTCAACCCACTTAATTCACTCCCCCGATCTTCTGACAGGCGTGGTGGTGGACATTTTAAAGTGGAAAATATTCAATTTATCATAAATAACTACCACTTGACAGACCATGTACAGTCGTCTCCTCTTCTCGTTACTGGTACTTTTCAGCTTCCGGTTTACCGCAACGACCCTGCCCGATGCGAAACAACGGTATTTAGACAATGCTTAAAAAGAAGAACTATTTCCATTTCGTGTTACAGTGGAATTATTGCATATTATAATAATTTGTTTGTAAATATGCATATTCTTCGTCCAACTAATCAGGAGAAGAAAAAAATAATTAAAATTTTGCGTTTTTCTTGAAAGTAGGAGTGTTTGCATGATCTGTCTGTCTGTGTTCCAGACTTAATATTCATTTTACTAATTAAACGAGGAAATGGATAAATAATGAAGGAAGGCAGGCAAAAATTAATAGAAAACAATTATTCGACTTAAATTGTTAATGGCGAAATTTCATCAAATAGTATCCTGTCATCTAGTCAGCAAATCAAACCAGTCAAGCGGAAAAATGTAAATACTCGATTCTTATTAATCCACCACCACCACGGATGGATGATGGATCTTATAAACTTGAATTTTCGATTTGCTGATGAAGATTATGATGATGATGATGGATTGGATGACGAGTTTCCTTTGTATACAAACAATTCCTAGATAAGCAGGACGGACGGGGAATTAAGCTAATCCTAAGCACGCATCTACATATTTACATGTATGTAACTGAGAAGATGCGCATTTTCTTAGCTTGATCACTCGTCAAGCAAAAGTGCCACAAAAGAAGTGAGACGAGAAGTGCAATCAAAATCAATCGATACAAACGTGTCCTGCTGCATTGCATGCTAAACAAGAACAAGAAACGGTCCAATAACTAATAATATGTTGAAGGTTGCAAAGTAAGTATGTGGAGGAATTTACATTTTAATCTGTCCGTAAAAAATCTGCCCACTGCACCACTGCTAATTTATTTTTATACATATTTAATTTAATGCCAGTAGGCAGCCATGTTAGGTACGTCAGAAATTTGATATAAAATGGGTATAAAATTGGCAATTAAATTTTTCTATAAATGGCTCTGCATATGAAGATGGGTTAATTTCACCACTTATTATTTTCCTAATTTTGGGGAGTTTTATAAAAGGAGAAGGAATGCCATCCATCCATCCATTCACGTGCACGTGGGGTTAGTCGCCTATGCATTTAGTCAAGTACACAGGAACTCTTTAGTCACTTATCATGGACAAGAATGATGAATAAGTAAATAAATAGATGAGATCATCTGGAAGTAATTTTTCTTGTTTCCACACTAATTTCTTTCAACGCAGAGAAGGAATCAAGACAAGACTGGTGGTGTAATTGGAAAGGACGCAAAAAGTGAGCAAAATTAGTGTTGGACTTTTATAGGCAATGAAATGGGATAAAAGTCGAATCATTTTCATGATCATGTTTAAAGTAATCAATGATGGCAAGTCTTGTCGTTCTTGAGAACAACATAAATCTCATCTCTCCTCGGTACGTACGTATCACCACCACCAGAATCATGATCGGTGTCCCTTATGCAAATATGTGGCTGGCTCATCTTCACCACCACCAATTGCGGAAAGAAAGATATTATTATCTGCTTGTTTTTAAAGGTCTCCACAAAATTAGCAAATCAACGGACCACACGCTTTTTCTTGGATGGCATGCGGAGGGTTGAATGCGAAGGATATGCAGAAAAAATAAGTCAACGATGGATGAGCTGGGTTGGTACTAGTCGTGAGTTCATTTGTGGCTGTGCGAATTCCTCAGCCAATATTTTTTGTGCTGCTAATTAAGATCCTGATTGACAAAAAGCAAATTTTTGCACAGGGATGTCGCAATAATTTAGTTTTTCGTATTTTTTTAAGCAACAAGAACAATCTGCTAATCTTCGGTTCTCATTTGTCTACCTGGAATTTGGGAGAGATTTTATCTGGTGGGAATCTCACTCACCACTTGAGACGGTTTGTGGTGGTTTTGCCTGTCATAACATATTTATTGAATAATTGAATCCTTCCCTCACAAATTTTTGATGCACTATTTATTTTGCAGACAGAATTTGAGATGCAAATTTTCGAGATGTTCGATGCAAGGTCTGCTGGCTGGCTGATTGTTGGCTGGGATGTCAGAGAGTGGCTGTGATAAGGTATCATTACTAAGCCTGCAGCCCCTCCTTCCCGACTGGAGGAATGAATCGACTTGTTGTTGGGGCAATTTTGATACCACACGGCTAATTACATCATAATACAAAGTACAAAATTTGGGTACACATGTGTATCGTGTTGTAGGATGCAATCGTTGCTATTTCCCAGGAAGGATGAAACGTTAAAATGTTAACTTCCACCTTTTTGGCAGAGTTGTTTGTGGATGGATGGATGGATGGATGTGGAGTGCAGTACGTACAGATTTGCCTCAGTTTCCTTGACCTCCTATTATTCAACACTCTTAAGGCAAGCAGGATCCACATACACATGAATACAGCCCCATGAATACAACTTGGTGTTATTGTTATGAGTGTTCATACGTGCTAAAAAGTGTATCTACGTAACTGGTGAGAGATACGTAATGCCTCCTGGCCTGTGCACTGCACTCTTCTGCACACCTTCCCTCAGCCAAGATTGACTTTACGATTACTCTCCTATCGCCGACGAATCAATGATTGGTGAATTAAATGATGACTTGATCACTACATGGCCTTTCGTTCATGTTTTCAATAATTGCATGGTCAAGTCCTCACTCACTCATTCACTTTGTGTATTTAATAATAATTTTTCTGGCTACCGCATCATCCGCTTCCACCCAAGAGTCCAACCTTACGTAAGGATTTTACGTAATAAATAAGGTTTGCAGGAGGGGATTTCGACTCGTTATTAGTCTTATGGACAAGCACTACGTACGTATAGAATACGTCATAAAGGGATGAGAATTCAGTCGTGGAGGCTACTCTGCTAATAATAAAAGTGGCAAAAGTCCAGAGGTAGTCATCGTTGGTGGTTAGTTGGTCAGTTCGTGTGATCAATATGCTGGTTGATATGTGCATAGATTTGCTGAAAGTAAAAGGAGTTTATGCCTGTGTCGTCTTGGTCGTCTTGGTGGTTCTCGTCGCATACTTACAACTTTTTCTGCTTGGCAGATTTATGATATACAAATAGACTTCTCAATGAATATAAAGTGCATGCCCAATGAAACTGCTTGTTACTACGAGTGCAGTTTGTATTATGGTAAACGTCTCATATTTCAAGTCGTCTCACTCTCCCTTCATTCAGGCAAAATGTCAAATAACTGCAAGCCACTAATTAAGTCAGATCGCAACGACCTTCAACTCATCGCCTTCCAATTTCTGATTTTTGTTGCAACAACGCAGCAGCAGCGTCAGAGAAACAATGTGTGATATGTTCTGATAAGTAAGTAAATATGATCATTAATAATGAAATGGAATTGCACCCAGCACTTTTATTCCTTTTTGCATACCTACCTCTTCTGGCCTATCTTTTGAGGACTTGGTCATGAAAATAGGCTCGTTGCATTGCAACTATGCACGTACGTATTGTATTGGTTTACATTGAACCAGTCATGTAATGCATTATGCATGCATGCATCTTTTTATGTATTTAGTTATTTATTTATTTATTTGGTACAACCAAATTTAGGCAGTCTAGCATTCAAGCAATGCCAAAACGACTTTAATAATGTCTCCTGCCTCGCGTTTTCACCCTCCAAAAAAGCCAAAAGAAATGTCCAACTCCAACCAGGAGACAAATTAATGGGTAAAATTTCCGAGTTGTGTTTTTGTTCTTGGTATGAAAAGGAGAGAGAGAACACGCATTATCGACTCCCTCCCTTTGGCCATCGTCATCATGCAATCTTATGCGACATTGTGTAAATTGTGATCGGATTTAAGGCCAAAAAAGTGGAGTGGAGGAGTATCTACGAGAAACACACGGGCTGCTCTTTTGTATGAATGGGAAGAGGTGAGTAAACTGCATGCATCGTGCAACGAACGAACGCTCCACGTAAAACCAAACCAGTAAATTCTCCATGGTATGAAAATCTGTCACCCGAGTTTGATCAATGAGCAATAAAATGATAGTTCTGTGTCGTCCATGGCTGGGGACTAATCGGTGGGTAAGAATCAATTGGGGTTTTTCGGTAGGTCTATCTCTATCGCCGATTTCTTCTGCCTTGTTCTCCGAAATCGGGCTTAATAACGGAGCGTAGAGGAAAAATTTGGTATAAAATCCTTGGCCTGGAGTCGTTATGCCGGAGCTAATCAATGTCATCAATAATCTCTCCGCATATGTACGAAGCTCACCATTTGTCCAGTTTTTTTTCTGGCCAACTTGCCCCAAAACACGTACGCATCTGAACCAATTACCGGAAATAGATAAATAACGGGGGTTTGACTTACAGTTAAAAATCTCCCTTTTTGAAGTCGGAAGTAGTCTTCGCGTTCCGACTCTTCCCTTGAGTCGTGGTCCTCTAATAAGGAACTGAACACGCCAAAAAAAAATATCCACACTATAATATCGTCCCGACGTTTGATAATCACTTAACTCGGGAAAAGAGTCTCATCCTCCTGGCGAGGTGATCATAATCACAAGATAAAAACTCAAAACTGTCTCAAATTCTCCGTTCGTCGGCGTCGTCTCAAATTGTCCGACCCCAAAATAAATTGTCACAAAAATTGAGAGTGCCCAGATATAGCAACTTCTTTTTGACGAGATGATGCGGTATTGCACTGCTAGAAAGGTGGACAGGTCAAGGAGGTGTAGTATCAGGGAGTTGAATGTTGCTGCTGCTGATGGTCTCTCTCTGGTCCTATGGCGTGATGGTCACCGTATGACAGGTGGGCCTGAATTGAGCAACAGTATCAAGTGGACAATGGTTTTTGGGCAACTTTTGTGTGCTATCCTACCGCTGCGAGGTGCAAGTTGGTATTGGCTTGCATTTGCAGGGTGCGAATCGTGCTAAGGAATGAAGAAGACGACGACGAAGGTAGGCTCGCTGCTGCTTCTTCGCAATGCAATGCAATGCTGCTCTTATGCCTGTGTGGAGGTAGGGAATGGATTGGTGGTGAAATAATCCGAGGATATGTACAAATGAAGGAAGTGTTCCCAGGCAGTGTGAGGATGCCTCTCGTCTCCTGAGTCGTAAAGTCAGTCGAAATTTGCACAGAGAGTTAGTTAGTTGGACCACCAGAAGTATGTAGAACCGGGGGTGCCACTACTACCCGTGCGGTGTTCTTGCAAATCGCACACCAGCTCCTTTAACCATATCCTCTCTGAGTTGGTTTGGTGGAGTTCCATATTTACTTACTTAAATCCTTCCAATTAACAAAATTCACGACGCAGCAGCTCTTCTTCTTCCTTCCTATGCAGGTGAACCACACCACATTTCCCACGCCATGCAGCTAATAGCTACCTCGTGATGGTATTTCCGAACAGGGCCCCATGCAAAACAGGGATATGTATGCACCTGCGATTGCTGGACAGATAGGGATGCTGCTGACCATCAAATCTGAACCATCGTGACATCCGCTGCTAATTTTTTGCACCAGATTTCACCCTCTCTCCTCCACTTCAAAATTCAGTCCAGGATGACGAAGTAAGCTGGGTGTCATCTTCTCTTCCAGAGGTGGTGGTGGGTTGGGGATAAAATGAGAAAAAGCGAGGGGGACGACATGACATGCAATCCTCGACGAAATACCAATTAGTATAAGGTCCCACCTTACTGTCAGCATCCACAATTTACATGCGGTGGTCATGCATATTATAGATCACGTTTTTTTACATGTGTAAATAATAGATGTACACTGAACAAGTAATGAATTCACCTTTATTTTATTTATTAGTAGTGTTCATCCTTCAACAACTTTGCTTGTGTATTGGTTACATTATTATTATGCAGATATAAAAATTTGATTGGCGTCCAACCGCACCCAATCAAAGGCTTTTCGTTTTACGTATGTACGTCAACGCAATTTGATTTTTCTTAAAAACGCTTATACGACCATACTGCCAGGTAAGTGCATACGTTCCAAGTAAATAATTCAGGAATTGCGTCTCATTCCTGCTCTGGGAATTGTTTTTGTGCCATTAAAATTTTGTGTGGTGGTCGAAAAAAATCGGATGATTCATGATTTAATCTACTAGGAAAGGAATGCGGACAAGTATTTCAATTGCCCTGCCATTGGCAAATAAACTGCAACCTCGAGTATATCTGCTACACTTTTGTGACATGTGATGCATCAGAATGTCAATTATTGACATGCAGGTACATATTCCGAGGAGAGATGATTGTCAATGTTATGATTACTATTTAATCTAAATCTAATATAACTGGTCCATCCACCCCTAAAACCATGTAATCTCGTAATACACATTGTCTTGAAACTCATCCTCCCGAGGTAAATTAGTACTGTAAAAAGGCCAGTTTTTCAGCATGTTTTCGCATGTCATGTCGTTTGACCTAATTCATTATTGCTGTTCAGCAACTTTGACAGGTCTCAGCATTATCGTCATGTCATCATCGAGTGTGATCCAATAAGTCCAACTTTTGCAACTTGTTATTGCACGGTTAGTGCAGCAGTCAGGAATTCGGCAAAAAAGCAAAGGTCGTCTCCGCCTGCATTGATTGCAACACAAAGTTGCCATTGATTTGAGATAAGTAAGTGCATGCAACCCTTCTTCTTCTTCTTCGGATGGATAGATGGATGACAGTGACAATGAACGTGGTAAAAGCAGTGAACTTTCTCATGCTCACTTCCGTCATTCATTGTACGAGAGGAGGAGGAGGCGTATATTTTAATAAGATCGAGGTATGTTGTATCTCGTGTGCAACGGTAATTTCTCTTCGACCGTCGTCCCATTCTCACCGGACCCCATTGTGCATCAGGAGTGATAGATGGATGGATGGACTGCATCAACATTTATCACCAGCAGCATCTTATCCAATCCACCACTTTTTTGCCATCTCGGACTCAATAATGTCATGAATCTCTTCTTCCTCCTAACACCTTCACTCCGATAAATACCGGATCCCTCCACGGGGGTACTTTTTTTATGCAAATTCTTGAACAAATAATAATAAAACCGGCAGCCCAAAATATCCATGACCCATTAATCGAAGCACTACCACTAATAATAATATTTAGCACGTTTTTTTTTGCTACTTGCCACCACCCTTTGAATCTTGACTTCCCGTTGTTGGACTCAAATGAGTGTGTTACTGGGACACTTTTTTCTATTTCATTAGCAACGGTATGACATTAAGTAAGTAGGTAGCACTACATAATTCGATTTGGCTGCGGGGGAAAGAAGAAAATGCATAGCTCAGGATAATCAATCAGGAATGCCGGTCGTTCTGCCGGTTAGAATAAGAACAAAACGCGTGTTTATTGGGCAGATACACGGGTTAAAAATGAATTTGGAGCAATTTTGCGGGTTGGTTTGGGATCAAATAATGTGTTCATTCATTGTGGGTAGAATTTAAAATATTACAGACACACCGGCACAACGACGACACAAGACTTTTGTGTAATTCATCTCTCTTTCGCATTGGTCATATAACATAACGGAGATTAAATGGCTTTTAGCACGAGGAAGTTGGGTGGAATTTACAAGCTAATTTTATTATGATTAGGGCACAAACAGATCGGCACAGTTTTCATATGTACGATTTGCTGCACTGCCAAACTGCACCGGGAGTGAATAAAAATGCACGTACATATTTGTAAAAATGATCTGTTTGCAAAGTGCATTTTATGATTCATTTTTCATGCATGCACTTGAAATCAACATTTCGATTTTATTTTGACAAGATAACCTCGACATGCAACTTGCCTAGCCAAAATAGGGTCGTAATTGAAGTAATTAAGTTAAAAAACATGAGGTTACATCATTGTCAAAACAGAGCTTGATTTCCATTTTATTACCGGTAGAACTATGCGACGTATATTTTATCAAGGACCACCCCTCCCACTTCCCAGTGGAAATGTGGACAATTCTGGCATCATAAATTATTGACCACATGCATAACGAGTGTAAAACCTGAAGGTTAATATTATGTAGTAGAAAGGGAAAGAAAATAAAAATTATAAATAGAATAAATTTATGACTTTTGAAAAATATTTTTTTGAAAAATTCCAAACTTGAAAAAATTTAATTTAATTCACCTTAATTTCTCAAATCGACAATGTACACTCAATTAATTATTATTGCCACCCACTTCTTCACCATGATTTATCAGCCGTCCAATCTAGAACACATCTTCACCCCTCGCACGACCATTGTATGGAAAAAATACAGTAAGTTGTCAATCAAATCCCACGATGGTGGAAAGATTTTTCCTTTTATGTCGTGTGGCACTTGAAATGTGGAGCTTTTACTGTTTGCTTGAGAAACGTTAGATCAATCAATATTGAATCATCGTCATTTATGAGATGATTGGCACATAATAATGCGTTAATCAATCCTCTGATCATTCTGGTTTGTTATGAATTGATACATTATTGGGGGATGGTCGTCGTGTAATAAGTGATGCATGATGATGACCGAGACCTCCGGTACACAATTCCCACATCGTGCATCCCCTCCATTTCCCATCTCATTTCATTTCATATGTTATGCAACAACTTGGAAAAGATTAATATGGTCAAGAAGCAAACGCGGCGACGACTTGTTACAAACAAACAAAAGACTTTGCCACTTTTTTTTCACCATCATAAAAAAATCGCAGCAGACCCTTCTTGTCATCGTTCAAACAAAAATCTCCGTTAATTTCAAGACCACAAGGTCTTTTCACATGTTTATACAAAATTATTCAACCTCCTTTGTCTCGCTCTGGGACGAACCTCCTTCTCCTAAAATTTACTTGTTTAATCAAACAGGTTTAAAATTTAGGAAAAACATCAACGTCCTCCGCAAATTAAAAAAAAGAGGAGGATGAATTTAAACAATTGGTTTTAAAAGTTGCATCAATTTCTTGCAGACAACTTCATCCGGCAACAACCTCTCCATGGGTTCAAAAAAAGAAGGAATCCTTTGACTAATGTTTTTGCTCGAATCTGAATTCAAAATCTTTCCGAAAAGCTTTTGTTATCCCGGAGAAATGAGTTGAGCTAATTTTCAAACAATTTTCCACAAGTCATGACTCTCGTGGTGAACAGAGAGCACATAGGGCATTTAAACCAAGACAATGGATACGCCAAGTAAGTGCATCTTACTTCGCAGGCAGCATGCAGTCTGGTACAAAAAATACACTATTTTACTTCCCACTGCAGAAATAGGGTCCAAGAAAGGAAGTTGAAATTGGATCTTTCATCATATTAAAAAACTGATAACGAACTCTTCCCTAAGGCCGTGTATTATGTATGTATTCTGATAAAAACATGATAAATTAGTGAGAGGTCGACGAGGAAGAAGTGGGGCCAGCCAAATTTATAACCTCGTCTTCTTCTTCACCCTTGTTACGTAAGTAAATTCCGGCGAAATAAACCAGCAATCTTCATCAATTGGCACACGTTGTATCAAATAATGAATAATGTGTAATCTCAGCAGCAGTACAGATTATTCAACCGTGCCCATTCTTCCTATTTACTCGTCTCATGTGGGTTTTGCTTGTGGTGGTGTTTCGAGCGTTTCATGACGAAGACCAGGCCCGATTCCGATTCTACAACAATTCCTGCTTCCCCATGGCATGGCGTGATGGTGATGATGATGCGTCGGTTTATCACCATTCTTCTCGCCTCCTTTTACTTTCTCTGGCATGCACTCTTTTCCAAAGGAAAAGCCTTCGAGTGTAACGTTGTACTGAATTTATTCCAAATTATGTATTACCGTGGCGAATAAAAAGAACAAAAGGTAGGTGAAGTTAAAAATTCTCTTTGTTTAGAAATAAAAGAGCGAGTCTGACTTTAAAAATAAACATATCAAGAATAAGGATTCTTCACTAGTGTCAATTTTGTGGATACATACGCACAGGCAAAAAAGTCATAATAATACTAATATAATTCATGGATTTGAACTTGAGGCAAGTTCAACCACTGTTCTTTGGTTTTGTGGAAAATTATGCAATATTTTGTATGCAAGCGTCTACTTACCATGCACGTTCTGTGTGTCGGTCGTCGTCGGCGGACATTGGCAATGAGGCGTAGAAGACATGATATCTCAATTATTATGACGTGAGATACTCCTGACACAAAGTGACTTGTACGGTTTGTCGAGTGCTGTTGCCGTTGCACTTCTTGCCAATGATTTATTGCACTTCATCGCATGCATGTACTTGCTTTAAGAGATGGAGAGAAAAAGACACCATCCGGTGGCAGTTGGACAATGCCAATGATTTGTTTGTTTATTCATTATTATCTTCCACACTAACTATTACCACATGCAGCCATCATCAGAAGATAAGTTAAGTTAGGTCTCTCTCTCTCTCCGGTTTATTTATTGCACAATTTGTACTTCTTGTAGTACAAAAATGAATGAATGAATGAGCAATTCTCTGTCCATTTTAAGAATTCAAGATACATACATTCTCTCAACTTTTTTTTTCTGATTCATTAAACTTGACGCCAAGTATGTGTAAAACTTTAACAAGAATATTCGTACATTAAACTTTGTACGTATTACAGCGAGAGATACATAATTGCTCAAAGTAGGGAAACACAATGAGTTGTAATACGTGAATTTTGGGGTTGTTTTACACTTACGATTTACTTTAGAATCAAGTCATTGACTACACATCGAGTACAAAAAAAGTATTTAAATCACAACAACTTTATCTTTGTTTGGGTATTATTAACGAGTCTCTTATAAAACAAGGTTTGGTTTGACTGCACACGCAAAATCCTTCAGCATCTGATTATGTATAAGTGCAATTTGGCTTCCTTTCTTCTCCATTACTGAGAGATTTCTGAATGTAACGAACCACTTGTCGTATTATTTATTTATTTGCTTACTTATTATTTATTGTGACTGTAAGTTTGACCAAATGGGAAGGAATTTTTACCAGTCGAAAAGGTTTAAATGAATAAAGTCGTGAATTCAAATTCTGAGGTGGATCACGAAAAAAAGGTTATGCAAGTAATGGATAATTAATTAAGTAGCGATGAGGCCGGTGGATGTAAAAAAAAAGTTGATGCAATTTTAATTAATCAATATCAACGTTCTTCTATTGATGCATCTCGTCCCTGATTGGCTACGACTCGTTGGATCTCCACTGATAACTAATTGCAACTGATCTGTTATGAAAGTGACCGACTTGGATCAATTTCCGGAAAATCATTGCCGATACGAGAAGAATGGTGCGGATTGGATGGATGGATGGCTACCTGAAGCTGTCACTTATTGTGGCGTGCATAGTGATCCACCGACGTCACCGCGTTAAATAAAATCCTCACCTGCCTTAATGTTCATGAATTTATAAATAGCATTTAATTATTAAAGCCGCACAGACGGTAGACAATGATGATGTACATACGGACGTATGCACCCGTTGTCCGTCGTCTCCGTCGCCGTATGGTGTTGGTTGGTAGTGACCGAGTTATTTATCCTTCATAAAAAATCACTTCACACCTGTCAACAAGGGATCCATTAACCGTTTATTTTTTTAATAAGTGCAATAATTAGCTGGCAGCTTACAACATGGAATGATTGATGACGGGCAATCACGCCGAGTTTACATAGGGAGATGAAGCATCTTCAGAAATCCATTCACACGACGGGCAGCTAGGGTTGAAAAATTTGATATTTATTCATTGTCGGGCCAAGTTGAAAGCCAATACGTTTGTGCTGAAAGCGCCGTTAAGTTCCACTACTTACTTATTGTGAAACGAGGAGGGGACGGGACGTGCGATTGTTTAGGTAAAGAGAAATAATCGAGAAAGAAGAAACACATTGGTCAGTCAGTCATTGCTTGCAGGCTGCCTTTCACGATGAGCGAATGTGTACCTGCGGGGGGATTGAGGAATTCGGACGATTTTTAAAATGTACGTATGTATGTGCTTAATTGTATGGATGTAGGAAGTCATGCTAAATACTTGTACCTACAAGTTACAAGATGCAATAAATATGCTCATCCCAGATGAGTAAATAAGTACATATGTAATGTACATTGGGTCAGATTTATGTGAAAACGCTGGCCTTTTTTGCGTCATGTAAACGGGTGTCAATTTAACGATTTACAAGGAGGATTACACCATGTTCGTGTGCAATAATAATATCTGATCCTAGGTACTTTGTTGTGCGGTAGGAGATTTTAAAATTTTAGTTTATTACCCATCTATCTATCTACTTGCCATCTTCTCTNGTATTCGACCTCGATACGTTCACCGATACAACGGTCAAGTGCCATAACGCCGAATCGGCGGTCGTGACGTCACAGCCGAGAATGGCGG